>NC_085928.1:35325000-36575000 GCF_028885655.2 Pongo abelii | reverse complement strand
CCACCCACCTCGGCCTCCCAAAGTGCTGGGATTACAGGCATGAGCCACTGCGCCCAGCCAGAATTGGCTAACATTATTATGGAGGTTGGCAAATTCAAAAACTTCAGGGTGGACCAGCAGGCTAGAGACCCAGACAAGAGCCAATGCTGTGATTCAAATCTGAAAGGCTGTCTGTTGCAGAATTCCTTTTGGCTCAGGAGAAGTCAGTCTTCTACTCAGTTCAACTGATTGGTTGAGGCACACTCACATTATTGCAAGACCACCTTCACAGAGACATTCAGAATAACGTTTGACCTCATATATGGGCACTGTGGCCCCGCCAAGTTCACCCATAAATTTACCTCCTCATTAAAAAAAAAAAAAAGGGCCGGGCTAGCGGTGGCTCATGCCTGTAATCCCAGTACTTTGGGAGGCCAAGGTGGGTGGATCACCTAAGATTGGGAGTTCGAAACCAGCCTGACCAACATGGAGAAACCACATCTCTACTAAAAGTAGAAAATTAGCCGGGAGTGGTGGTGCATGCCTGTAATCCCAGCTACTTGGGAAGCTGGGGCAGGATAATCACTTGAACCCGGGAGGCAGAGGTTGCAGTGAGCGAGATCACACCGTTACACACCAGCCTGGCAACAGGGCAACAAGAGCGAAACTCCGTCTCAAAAAAAAAAAAAGAAAAAAAGAAAAAAAATCGCCCAAGCGTGATAGCTCACACTTCTAATCCCAGCACTTTTGGAGACTGAGGCAGGAGGATTGCTTGAGGCCAGGAGTTCAAGACCAGCCTGGGCAACATAGTGAGACCGTGTTTCCATAAAAATAATAAAAAATGAAAACAATCTTAATTAAAAAAAGGAGTCAAGTCAAAGGTGGGAGGAAAGAGCAAAACTACCACTCTTAAAATGTTCTGAAGCTTCTAAGCACTAGAAATCTTCCAGGTAGAAATTAAAGTTAGAATTTAAAAAATACATTGTTCTGTAAAAAATAAAGAACTTATTCACTTAATTTTCTTTTTTGCTTTTCTTTTCTGTTTTTTTGAGACGGAGTTTCGTTCTGTTGCCCAGGCTGGAGTGCAATGGCGAAATCTTGGCTCACTCCCCTCCCACACCCCGCGCCGGGTTCAAGCGATTCTCCTGTCTCAGCCTCCCAAATAGCTGTGATTTTATTTTATTGAGGGAGGGTCTTGCTCTGTTGCCCAGGCTGGAGTGCAGTGGCCTGATTTCGGCTCACTGCAGCCTCAACGTCCTGGGCTCAAGCAATCCTCCCACCTGCCTCCTGAGTGGCTGGGGCTACAGGCACACACCACCATGCCCAGCTAGTTTTTGTATTTTTACTAGAGATGGAGTTTTGCCATGTTGCCCAGGCTTGCATTCTTATTTTTAGGTAAGTCTTTGAAATCCAGTGTGTATTTTACACTTATAGCACATCTCATTTAGGACTAGCCGCATTTCCAATGCTCAGTAGCCAAATGTGGATATTAGCTACCATATTAGACAATGCATCTCTAAGGGATGAGATTATCAAAACTTTCACTTTGTATTTTACATATTATTTTGTTTTCCTGAATGTTAAAAAAACATATATTGCTCATACAATCAGAAACCATAATAAAATAAACAGTAAATTGCTCTGAAGTCAGAAAGAATTATGCTTTTGAGTAGGTGTTATACAATAGTAAAAACCAAACAGTAGAAAAGGTTATATACTGACAGTTTTATGTGTGTTCTCTGTGCACTTGTCTAGAAGATGGGCCACAATTTTTGTAGATTATGGTCTTTCAGAAGTGGTCAGTAAACCAAAAAGAAATTTAAAACCAAAGTCAAAGAATTTCAACAAAATTCCACAGTATTTAGACAGAGAGTTAATTACTTTGCCATGTTATAATGAGGTTCTATCCAGGCTTCTTGCCAGGAATTAGTGCTAGACAAATAGGAAGCTCTTTGAGGGAGAGAAAAACAACACAGGTTGGGGGACCAGTGAATAAATGCTTCCATTACCCCTCTAGAGGTAAACTACCAACCTATCATCGCTGAAACCAATGAGATTTCAGGAGGATGGATAGAACATTTTTTAAATTTTGAGACAGGATCTCCGTCACCGAGGCTGAACTGCAATGGCATGATCACAGCTCATTGCAGCCTCAAACTCTGGCCTGAGCAATCCTCCCACCACAGCCTCCCCAGTAGCTGGGCCCACAGGCTCATGCCACCATACTCGGCTAATTCATTTTAATATTTGCAGAGACAGGATCTCTCTATATTGCCCAGGCTGGTCTTGAATTCCTGGGCTTAAGCGATCCCCTGCCTTGGCCTCCCAAACTGCTGGAATTATAGGCATGGGCGACTGCATCCCGCCTAGTCAGAACATGCTTAAAGCAGGAGTCTTAAATAGAATGTAATGTCAGCTGGGCACAGTGGCTCACGCCTGTAATGCTAGCACCTTGAGAGGCCAAGGCGGGCAGATCACTTGAGGCTAGGAATTGGAGACCAGCCTGGCCAACATGGTGAAGCCCCATTTCTACTGAAAATACAAAAAAATAGCTGGGAGTGGTGGCTCGCACCTGTAGTCCCAGCTACTTTGGAGGCTGAAAGGAGGATCGCTTGAGCCTGGGAAGCGGAGGTTGCAGTGAGCCGAGATTGCACCACTGCACTCCAGCCTGGGCGACAGAGGGAGACTGTCTCAAAAAAAAAAAAAAAAAAAAAAAGCAATGTCAGGGCCAGAAAAATGAAGAATTAACCAACTTGAGATTCTAAAATATTCATTTTATTTTCCCCCCTGTATATCAGCTAAATATGAGGAAAAAAAGAGGTGGAAGTATAAATTAATTTCAAGAATATTTTTCAGGTTATTTAGGTAAACTAAATAAATAATAAAGTAAATAAACCAGAAGAAGTTGTGTTTTGTTTAAAAGAGTGGTAAAGAAATCCTTGACGTTTCTATTTCATCTCTTTTGAAGTTTTTCTGAAAGGCAGTAGAACTTTTATAAAAATGATTCATTATATTCTCAATTGAAAATTTAGGGGCTGGGCGCAGTGGCTCATGCCTGTAATCCCAGCACTTTGGGAGGCTGAGGCGGGCGGATAACTTGAGGTCAGGAGTTAGAGACCAGCCTGGCCAACATGGTGAAACCCCATCTCTACTAAAAATACAAAAATTAGCTGGCTGTGGTGGCGCACAGCCTGTAATCCCAGCTACTCAGGAGGCTGAGGCAAGAGAATGGCTTGAACCTGGGGGGTGGGGACAGAGGTTGCAGTGAGCCGAGATTGCGCCATTGTACTCTAGCCTGGGCAACAAGAGTAAAACTGCATCACAAAAAAAAAAAAAGAAAAAAATTAAAAGAATGCAAAATATCTCATTATTTTTTATATTGTTTATATGTTGAAATGCTAATATGAATAAATAAAATATATTTTGTCTTTTTAAAATATGGCTATTAGCTAACTTAAAATTTCCTATGAGGTATACCTATTTCTATTGAACAGTGCCACCTTAGCAACAATTTAAAAATCAGTACCTTTTGCCGGGCGCAGTGGCTCACGCCTGTAATCCCAGCACTTTGGGAGGCTGAGGCGGGAGGATCACCTGAGGTTGGGAGTTCAAGACCAGCCTGACCAACGTGGTGAAACCCCATCTCTACTGAAAATACAAAATTAGTCGGGCGTATTGTCATATGCCTGTAATCCCAGCTACTTGCGAGGTGGAGGCAGGAGAATCATTTGAACCTGGGAGGCAGAGGTTGTGGTGAGCCGAGATCACGCCATTGCACTCCAGCCTGGGCAACAAGACCAAAACTCTGTCTCAACAATGACAACAGCAACAAAAAATCAGTACCTTTTATTGAGTATTTACCACATGTTAGGCACTACTTGGATTTCTAACATGATTTAATTGATTAGATTATCACAATAGTGATATGGGTTGGGAATTATTAATATTACCATTTTTCACAGGGCAGACCACAGAGTTTAAATTACAAGTCAAGATTATGCTGCTGGCAAATAACAATAATGGGATTCTTCCATGGTCTAGCTTTGGAGCCTGGTGCTCCCTTCAGCATGCTAAACAGGCTCTGTGTCTGGGGTCTCCATGGTTCAGACTTTGTTAAATTTTTTCACACTTTACTGACATATAATTTTTTTAAAAAACTAGAATCATAGTATACTTTTGTATTGCAATTTGCTGGAAAATTAAAAAAGACAAAAAACCTAACACCTTGGTTATCTTCCCATTAACCAGGTGTGCTAGTTGGTACCCAGCAAAACAACACCACCATTCCCATTCTGACTCAATAAACATAACTGTTCACAAGCATTTCTTATATTGTGGTTTCTTTCCATTGTCATGGATTTTGGGCTCTAGTTTCTCTGGGGCCTTTTGTTAGCCATAGACACTGCAGTGATAATTTTTTGTCTGCTGCCATTATGAAAAACTGATTTTAAAAAATTATTATTATTTTTAGAGATAAGGTCTTGCTACTTCTAGTACCATCCAGTTTTTCCTAATCATTTGCAGGACAAGAATGAAGATGAGATTTAATCTATAATCGGAGAAGCAGAAGTTGTAGCTTCATGCTATGTGATTCAGGCCACATAGCCATATTCCTCTCAAGGCTGAAAATATTTTAAATTTCCAACGGCTTTAAGTTTAAATTATTTAATTTCACACTATGTTGTGCAGGTCATAGTGCAAGGGCTATTCACAGGCATGATCATAGGGCTCTACAGCCTCAAACTCCTGGGCTCAGGTGTTCTTCTTGATTCAGGCTCCACAGGAGCTGGGACTATGGTTGCATGCCACTGCACCCGGCTTGCAAAACTGATTTTTATTTTATTTTCTTTTAAACTGTAGTATTTTGAATAGGCAAAACATTCATATGATTTAAAAATATGTAAATATATTCAGTGAAAAATTTCTCCCCAGCTCTGTTCCTCATCAGTCCCTCTGTCCTGTTTCCATTTCACCCTTCCCTTAGGCAACTACAGTTAATAGTTTCTTGTGGCTCCTTCCAGAATTCTTTCTAAACACAAATATGAATATATACATGTCTATGAACATATTCATTAAGGCTGTAATTACGAAAATACAATGTGCATTTGGCCAGGTGTGGTGGCTCACACCTGTAATCCTAGCACTTTGAGAGGCTGAGGCAGGAGGATTGCTTGAGCCCAGGAGTTTGAGAATGGCCTGGGCAACATAGTGAGACCCCATGTCTATTAAAAAGTTAAGAAATTAAAAAAAATGCAGCTAATAATATTTTTAAATCAGTCACTTGGAAAGTTTATTTCTTTTGTTTTTTGTTTGTTTTTGAGACGGAGTCTCGCTCTGTTACCCGGGCTGGAGTGCAGTGGCAGGATCTCAGCTCACTGCAACCTGCCTCTCGGGGTCAAGCGATTCTCCTGCTTCAGCCTCCTGAGTAGCTGGGATTACAGGCGCCTACCACCATGCCCGGCTGATTTTTGTATTTTTCGTAGAGACAGCATTTCACCATGTTGGCCAGGCTAGTCTCAAACTTCTGAACTCAGGTGATCCATCCACCTCGGTCTTCCGAAGTGTTGGGATTACAGGCATGAGCCACTGTGCCTCACCGAAAAGTTTAATATGTAGTTGAACATAGATTCAAAATTATGGCTGGGCATGGGGTGGCTCATGCCTGTAATCCCAGCTAATCAAGAGGCTGAGGCTGGAGAATTGCTTGAACCCAGGAGCCGGAGGTTGCGGTAAGCTGAGATCACGCCACTGTACTCCAGTCTGGGTGACAGTGAGACCCTGTCTCAACAAAACAAAACAAAACAAAAACAAACGTTACCCGGGCATGGTGGTGGGCATCTGTAGGCAGAGGTTGCAGTGAGCTGAGATTGCGCCACTGCACTCCAGCCTGGGCTATGGAGCAAGACTCCATCTCAAAAAACAAACAAACAAAACCAAAATTCTGTCTGTCCTTCTTTTTAGGTTGCTGGAAATTAACAAGATAAATATAAATGCAAATAAAAATATAAGACACCAGTTGAATTTGAATTTTGGATAAACAACACTTTTTTATGTATAGCTATGTCCTAAATATTGTATGTAAGTATTGCATAAGTTGTATATTGCAACATGAATACTTGGGACATACTTATACTAAAACATTATTCATTGTTATCTGAAATTCAAGTTTAACTGGGTGTCCTATATTGTTTCCAACAACTGTAACATAACCTCTTGGCATCTACTTGTAGAGATTTTGTGAAATTTAGAGCCAATATATGTAAACTAGTTATCACAAAGCCTACCACATAGCAGGAGATAAATAATAATAATAGTAATAATAATAATAACTGAGGAAAGTTAATCTCATTTGAGGCATCTGGATAACCTGTGAATATTGTCAATCTCTCTTTCCATGCCATAGGTCATAGATAAGGAAGCAGGACCGGAAGAGTCTACACATGAATATTAATCAAGGAAGGAGATATTTATAATTTTATGCACCTAAACTTGTGCATGAAGATTTTTTATTGTTAAACCAGGCATGGTGGCCGCCTATAATCCCAGCACTTTGGGAGGCCAAGGCAGGAGGATTGCGACATGGTGAGATCTCTGTCTACAAAAAAAAAACAAAATTAGCCAGGTATGGTGGTGTGCACCTGTAGTCTCAGCTGCTCAGAAGGCTGAAGTGGGAGGATTGTTTAAGCCCAGGAGGTCGAGGCTGCAGTGAGCCAGGACTGCACCACTGCACTCGAGTCTGGGCAACAAAGCAAGACCCTGTGTCAAAAAAAAAAAAAAGATGTTTTTATTGTTAAAATATTCGTATATTTTCCAAATCTTTACAGTGTCAAAATTCTTTACATTAGTAACTTCTTCATTTTAAAACTTGAATGAAAACTTCAAAGTTATATTTACTTCTTTCAAATATGATTTCAATCCTAGTTAGAAAACCACCTTCATTTTCTCAAGGTAAATTGCACCATCCACAAATGTTCTAGTTTCTTGTCTACCTAGTCTCTTAACTTCGTGTTATCTAAACTTGTTTATAATACTCTCCTGAAACCAGTGTTGAAGGTTACCAGGCACTATTACGACAATCTCCTTCCTGCCTTCTTCCTTTCAATTCATCCTTGGTATGAGTTTAACCTTTCTACAACACAAGTATCATTATATCAATCCCTCACTCAAAAACACCAAATGAAAACGAGTAGGATGAATGGTGGGAGGTAGGGTGAAGCCAGATTATGTTGGCCCTTGCAAGTTGAACTTCAAGTGAGAAGTTTTTGAGAGGGGAATAACATGCTAAAAGGCACTGTTTTACTTAGATCATGCCAGTAACTGTGGGCAGATGAATTAGAGATGGCAAAGATCGGGGTAATCAGCTGTCGTAGGGATTAAGTATACTGTGCTGATAGGAAAGTCTTTCTCATAGGGCCTGGGCCTGCTAGAGAAACATTACCTTACTGAGAGGTTCATAGTTTTAATTAGTAGAATCCTAATTTGGTTTGAGCTTATAGGGTTTAACATATATACAAAGTGAGGCAGTTTAAAGTGTAGCAATTTGATTTTAGGCGTAAAAGCTATTATTTGAGGCACAAAAGAGTTTCTGTGCAGTAATTTCAAAAGGTTGCTGAGTCACTTGGGCATGTGAGACCTTGCCCAGGAACATCTGGCTACTTACTTTAAAAGCCGTGACTATACTTAGCTGCATAAAAAAAGTCCTTTGGTCCTTTCCTCTGGATTCCAGGGCAGATGAACCAGGCAAACAATGTTTCAGCTATTGCTGTAAACTTGCAGGAACCTCTGCTTCTTAAGTACCTTTTAAGCTTCCAGGACCTCCCTACCAAGTAATTACCATGCTAAATTGTAAAGAACTGGAAACCCTTTCTCCCAGATCCCTATGGCCTATTCCAGGGAATAAGGGTTAGCAGAGGCAGTATTCAGGCTTGCTTTGTTCTTTTTCTTTTCTTTTCTTTCCTTTTCTCTTTCTTTCTTTTCTTTCTTTCCTTCCTTTTTTTTGACAGAGTTTTGCTCATGTTGCCTAGGCTGGAGTGCGGTGGCACGATCTTGGCTCACTGCAACCTCCGCCTCCTAGATTCAAGCGATTCTCCTGCCTCAGCCTCCCAAGCAGCTGGGATTACAGGCATGTGCAACTATGCCCGGCTAATTTTGTATTTTTAGTAGAGATGGGGGTTTCGCCATGTTGGCCAGGCTGGTTTCGAACCCCTGACCTCAGGTGATCCTCCTGCCTCGGCTTCCCAAAGTGCTGGGATTACAGGCGTGAGCCACCGTGCCTGGCCTTGCTTTGTTCTTACACATATAGTGAGATTGTGTTCTCTAGGTAAGGAGTTTCTTGGTTAAAAGGAAAAAAATCCTAGTCTTAATTGCCCCTTCAGAACTAGGAAATTTGTCTTTAGACCAAAACAGCAGGAAACAAGAATCGAAAGGAGTTAAAACAAGTGTAGAGAGATAGGAGAGCCCAGGAAAGAGGGAATGCTCAGAGAATCCAGTGCCTGGAAAACTAGAAGCATGAATTACTAGATTTTCCCAAGCAAAAATCATCAGACTTTGCAGATTGCTGTTTCAGAAAGAGGGGAGTTCAGAATAAAGGTTGCAAGAGGAAATAGGAGAGCTGGTAGTAGAAAGCAGAAGTTTTTTGTATACTCTGTTTAGTTTCTCACTTCCTGTGAGCACAACTTCGTTACCACCTGCAGCCTGTGCTGTCTTTTCACCTTTTACTTTTGAACTGTTCAGTCTACCCATCAAAAGATGGGTACATTACTTCCTCCATCAAGTCTTCACTGAAGATTTCACATTCTATTTCTTTCTCAATTCCCTGAAATATTAGTGAGTTCAGTCACTGTCACACCATTTAGCATATAATAGTTGTATCAAAAGAAGGCTCGGCACCGTCGCTCACACCTGTAATCCCAGCACTTTGCAGGGCTGAGGCAGAAGGATCACTTGAGCTCAGGAGTTCAAGGCCAGCCTGGGCAAAAAAAATTGTCTCTAAAAAAAAAAAAGAAAAAAGTGTGAGCCTGCTTCCTTTCAACTAGGCAATGTAATTCTTGAATTTGGAGACTATATAAAAATATATTTATATACATAATCTATATTTATATATAAATATATATGTTATATATAAAATACATAGCATATTATATATATAATATATAATTTATAGATAATTATATATAATATCTATATAAAATATATATTTTTTGAGACATAGTTTCGCTCTTGTTGCCCAGGCTGGAGTGCAATGGCATGATATCGGCTCATTGCAACCTCTGCCTCCCGGGTTCAAGCGATTCTCCTGCATCAGCCTCCCGGGTACCTGGGATTACAGGCATGCGCGCCACGCCAGGCTAATTTTTTTGTATTTTTACTACAGACGGGGTTTCTCCATGTTGGCCAGGCGGGTCTCGAATTCCCGACCTCAGGTGATCAGCTTGCCTTGACCTCCCAAAGTGCTGGGATTACAGGCGTGAGCCACTGCGCCCGGCCTGGAGATTATATTTTAAAGTTATTTTGAATACTCCCTGGAAAAGTTCTTGGTTCATACTTATACCCCTAAGTCAAAAGATTTGTCAAATATTCAAGAACAATCAAACAATCACTTAAAAATACTGTACAAAAGTTTCTATTTCGGCATACTTTACTTTTACTTAACTAAATTTTCAAATAAAATGTATCCACTTTTATGATCTCAACAAGATCGGTCATTCCTATAGCAGAGTTGAAAACTTTCAACATATTCACAATTATCAAAAGAATGGAGCAGCCCCCACAGAGACTTCCAGCAATGAGTTGTAAAATTCAGTCTGCATTAAGCAGCTTCCTTACAATCATCCCGATGGTAAAAGTGTCAAATTTCGCAAACACCTGGACAAGGAAGTGAAATGATCATCTAATAACGCAGTTGACTCATCTGTCAAATAAGCGAGTGGGCCAGGGTCCCTGAGCTCACTACCCTCAGATTCTAACTCCAGCTTCACATCATTAGGCGTAAGCAGCCAATTGGGCCGTCTGGGAGCCGTGCATCCTGGGAGTTATAGTTTCCGGCTCCCTCCTTCAGACTACAAGCTCCACAGAGCCGCGGGAGGACGGTTGCCTGGTATTATTAGCAAGAAGCAAATATGGCGGTGGCGCGCGTGGACGCGGCTTTGCCTCCCGGAGAAGGTAAGGCGATCCCTACCCCAAGTCCTAAGGTTTACTTCATGCAGCTGAATTAAACAGTGGAGAGCAGAAAGCCTAGGTTTAGATGGACCATTTCTTTTGATGCGGATCTGTGGTCGTCGCGGAGGCGCGCTACCCTCTGGGAGTTGTAGTTCACCTGCCGTGCCCAGCTCTCCGGCGTCGCGGTGAGGGCCGAGCGGGGGACTACAGTCCCCAGAAGCCTTCGCGCGGCCTGGCGCCCTGGCTCCCGCGCTCCCGATGCTGAGGAGGCGGTGGATTTCGGGCTCGAGGACCTTTCTTGACCATTTACTTTGAGTCCTGGGTGCCTAAGCAAAATGTTCGGGATCTCCCTCTTTCGCTTCATGCATCCCCCTCTCTTCTTGGTTCCTGGAACCATCAGGAAAACCTTCCCTCAGAGACCGCTGCCTAGTCTGGCGTTGAACCCTCCCTCGGAGGTGGCCAGTGGCCGTGATAAAATCTAAGGGATGATCCAGAGCTCGCAGTTCTGTACTCCTTGTTCTTGCACACGGGTCCTAGGATCGAGTTTGGTCGCTGCCCAGTAGAGCATAGGACTGTGTGGGTGCTTCTGTGGCCTGAAGATACCTACCTCTTTGGGGCGCCGGACGCGAGCTGCTTTTGTTTTGGTTACAGCTTCGAGGCTTGGCAGCAGTCAGTCCTCTAAATCGGGGACAGGGCCCAGGGGTCGAGGCCCGTCTTCATGGCTTAGACCAGGAGTGCATTTTCTGGGAGCCGTAAATTCTTGGGGGAAGAGTTGGTGGATGGTTCTCAGACGTCTCTGTCGATCTCTTGGAATTGTGTACAAAGGCTGTGCACTTTTCTGAGATAGCACACCCCTTTCATCAATTTTTCAGAGGGGCTCACGACTCCTCACATGCTAAGAGCCATTAGACAACGGGAAAACGTTGAAATCCTCCAGGAGAGCAATCTGGCATAATTATTTCCTGCAGTACTAATCTGGGTGTAAATTTGAAATGGGCCGTTTCTCTGGCCCCGCCCTCTTTGGAGATCGGCTTTTCTTAAACCACACCTCTCAAGCCCACCAGGGCTACTTAACTGTTAATGGCAGTTAACATTTACAGAGCACTTTGTATGAACCAGACGATGTTCTCAGTCCTTTTTTTTTTTTTTTTTTTTTTTTTTTACATTATCTCATTTTCTCTGTAGAACTACATTTATAAGGCAGGTATTATCCCCACTTTACAGAGTAGAAAAGTGAGCCCAAAAGAAATCAATAATTTGCCTAATGTACCACCATGGTTAACTGGTGGAGCCAGGGTTTGAAAGTCTATGTTATACTAAAGTGCCTTATTGAGTGCCCTGTGGCAGGAACGGGGCTAAGTACTATTCATATGGTTTCTCTTTTAATTCTCTTATCAAGCTAGCGAAATGGGTGTATTATCCTATTTTATGGGAGAATTAGTTGAACTATACTTTGATTTTCAAAATCACAGTTTGGGCACTTTAGGATATATTGGTAGTTAGGCTGTAAGCTGGCGGATCGCAGGCAAAAGTTTAGTAACATTTAAACAATAGTATCATTACTTAGGCACAACAAATGGAAGTAATCGTTCATATTTAAATGTGAAGATTTCCAAAGTATATCTTAGCAACTTGAGGAGAATATCACACATCTAGTTTTAATTTGATATTTCTGAAGGAAAATGAGTAATTCAATCTGGTCATTTAGAACTCAAGATTGCTTTAATTTTACAATGTTGATATTTATTATGCTCTACTGTTTTTAAATTTGAAATGGTATAGAGATTTTATAATTCCACCCCTATGCTCAGCTGTTGTACATGTTTTATTTTATTTGTGTTTTCTAACATTTCCGTTTCTTTTCAAGGATCAGTGGTCAATTGGTCAGGGCAGGGACTACAGAAATTAGGTCCAAATTTACCCTGTGAAGCTGATATTCACACTTTGATTCTGGATAAAAATCAGATTATTAAATTGGAAAATCTGGAGAAATGCAAACGATTAATACAGGTAGGTATTGCAATCTGGAAAATGGTTACATAGGATCAATTTATTATTAAACAAAACAATAAAATAACCTGACAAAAAGTAACTGTGCAGGCCTAGAAAGCAGTCATTGTTGCCTTAAATTTTTACATGACAGTTTCTTCTGAAGATGAACATACATGTACTACATTGAGAGTAGATTAGAAAAAAAAAGCATTGTTAAGAAAAGGAAGCATTTTATGTTGGCAAAATACTATGTTACTAAGGTAACCTTTTACCTCATGATGGGGGTAAAGAGTTCATTCCTTCATTCAAGAAATGGTTACTGAGTCCCTCTTACATGTCTGGCACTGTATTAAGTTTTGACTGAGAGTTTAACAACACTATTCTTGTGGAACTTACATTCTCAAGTTGTTGCTGTGTTAAAAATGTCTTAGTAGTTGGAGGAGGTCTGATCGCTCAGCTTTATCTGTATTTTCTATTGCCCAGGAACAATAACAAAAAACTGATAGTCATACTGTAGAATATTTAGACAATATATGTGAAATGTACAAAAGGAGTTTTGTTTGAGAGTGTTTGGCTGTCTAAATAAACCTTTTAAATCACTTTAATGTGAAATATTTTACATATGTTATTCCAAAAAATGACAATATGTTTCCTTTTTACAGTTATCAGTAGCTAATAATCGGCTGGTTCGGATGATGGGTGTGGCCAAGCTGACGTTGCTTCGTGTATTAAATTTGCCTCATAATAGCATTGGCTGTGTGGAAGGGCTAAAGGAACTAGTACATCTGGAATGGCTGAATTTGGCAGGAAATAATCTTAAGGTGAATGGTTTCTTTTTTGTTTACAAAACTATTCTGCATAAAAAAAATTCAAGCAATGTAGAAATAAGTCAAATTAAAAAGTGAAAGTACCCACTCTCACTCTCCAGGGATAATCTCTGTTAAAATAAACTAAAAATAAATCTCATTTTGAAACATACAATATGACATAATATTCTTTTAAATGTGAACAAAGAATCTATATTGTACTTAGAAAAAAGTAGATCAAACCATAGAGTGTTTAGGAGGGAGACTATATCATGCTGAATTAAGCTTTAAGTAAACGTTTAATGCTATAAGGGAGAATATACAGTTTTAAAAGTTAGGAGATCTGAATTCTAGTCCTACTTCCACTACTTAGTAACTGTGTAATTTTGGGTAAATTAATACATATTTCTGCGTCTTATTTTTTGGCATGCTAGCTGAGAGGACTAGATTACCAATAGCTGCCTTTTATTGAGCCATTAATGTATATGAGCTACTGTTCTAAGCATTTATCTGTACTAACTTATTCAATCTCATGGCAGCCTGTGAAGTAGATATAGATATTATGCGTGTTATAAAGGTGAAGAAACTGAAGTACAGAGAAGTAACTTGCTCAAGGTCACACAGCTAGGAAGTTGCAGGGTCAGAATGTAAATCCAGGCTGTTTGGTTTTAATCTAAACTTGTAAACTCTGTTCTATACCACCAACTGTCATATATTGTTACTATGGTTTCTTTTGTTTTTTTTTTTTTTAGACGGAGTTTTGCTCTTATTGCCCAGTCTGGAGTGCAGTGGCACGATCTTAGCTCACTGCAACCTCTGCCTCCTGGGTTTAAGCGATTCTCCTGTCTCAGCCTCAAGAGTAACTGGGATTACAGGCGCCCGCCCACCATGCCTGGCTAATTTTTAGTATTTTTTTTAGTAGAGACAGGGGTTCGCCGTGTTGGCCAGGCTGGTCTTGAACTCCTGACCTCAGGCTGTCCACCCACCTTGGCCTCCCAAAATGCTGGGATTACAGGTGTGAGCCATAGCGCCTGGCTATTACTATGGTTTCTTCAAGCTGTAAAGATCTTGGATGGTATGAACTACTTGGTAGCCCTCTACTCGTAGAGAGATAATGAAAGTGTACGTTTACAACCTGACAATCTACTAAATTCTGTTAGTACTGCCCCTTTTCTCTTGCTAAGTTCTTCTACTCTGCTTCTAATAATAAGAGGAGGCAAGACACTCTTTCAGCTGCAAAGAACTAGGGAATAATTTTATTTTTTGATTTTGTTTTCATTAAATAGTGTGATGCTTTTCTTGTGATAGGCCATGGAACAGATCAATAGCTGCACAGCTCTACAGCATCTCGATTTATCAGACAATAACATATCCCAGATAGGTGATCTATCTAAATTGGTATCCCTGAAAGTAAGTATGTTTTCTTTGTCATTTGTGAAGTTTTATAGCAAAATACCAAGAGAAAGTAATCTTATTGACCTAAAATTAGCCTGCTGTGTATGAGCAGATTGCTTTCTTTATGATAAGAATTATGGGCTGGGCATGGTGGGTCATGCCTGTAATCCCACCACTTTGAGAGGCTGAGGCGAGTGGATGGCTTGAGCTCAGAAGTTCAAGACCAGCCTGGGCAACATGGCAAAGCCCCATCTCTACTAAAAATACCAAAAATTAGTGGGGCATAGTGGTGTGAGCCTGTAGGCCCAGCTACTCAGCTAAAGCAGGATTGGTTGAACCCAGGAGGTGGAGGTTGCGGTGACCCGAGATTGGGTCACTGCACTCTAGCCTGGGCAACAGAGTGAGACTCAGTCTCAAAAAAAAAAAAAAAAAAAGGAATTATGTTAGAATAGCAGAAATTAAGTATGAAACTTTTTGTTGCTAGTTATATAACTCATGTATTTGATGTGAAACTGGTCACTGTAGTTAAGGTTAATTTTATTTACCATTCTCTGAACATGATGGAATTCCCTCTATGCCCAACCAACCAATGCTAGTAGCTTCAGTCATTATATAGTACATAATCTTTGGTGAGGTTGAGATTAATCATTCCTGAGTTTGAGTCTGTCTTTATTTTTTTTTGAGACAGAGTCTTGCCCTGTCACCCAGCCTGCAGTGTAGTGGTACAATCTCACTCGACCTCCCAGGCTCAAGTGATCCTCTCACCTCAGCCTCCCAAGTAGCTAGGACCATAGGCATGTTTACATCACCACACCCAGCTAATTTTTTGAGTGTTTGTAGAGATGAGATCTTTTTCTTTTCTTTTTTTTTTTAGATGGAGTTCTGCTCTGTCACCCAAGCTGGAGTGCAGTGGCGCAGTCTTGGCTCACTGCAACCTCTGCCTCCTGTGTTCAAGTGATACTTCTGCCTCAGCCTCCCGAGTAGCTGGGATTATAGGCGCCCACCGCCACACCTGGCTAATTTTTTGTATTTTTAATAGAGACAGGGTTGCACCACGTTGGCCAGGCTGATTTTGAACTCCTGACCTCACATGATCCTCCTGCCTTGGCCTCCCAAAGTGTTGGGATTACAAGCGTGAGCCACTGTACCTGGCGAGAGATGAGATCTTACTATGTTGTCTAGACTGTTCTCAAACTCCTGGACTCTAGCAGTCCTCCTGCCTCAGTCTCTCAAAATGCTAGGATCACAGGCATGAGCCACCGAGCTGGCCAAGTCTGTTTTTTCGTTTTGTTTTGTTTTGTTTTTTTGAGACAGAGTTTTGCTCTGTTGCCCAGGCTGGAGTGCAGTGGCGAAACCTCGGCTCACTGCAACCTCTGCCTCCCAGGTTCAAGCGATTCTCCTGCCTCAGCCTCCCGAGTAGCTGGGACTACAGGTGCATGCCACCACGCCCAGCTAATTTTTGTATTTTTAGTAGAGATGGCATTTCACCATGTTGGCCAGGCTGGTCTCGAACTCCTGACCTTGTGATCCACCCGCCTCGGCCTCCCAAAGTGTTGGGATTACAGGCATGAGCCACTGCGCTGGGTCCCAAGTCTGGTTTTTTTTTTTTTTTTTTGACTTTCAGAATTGCTGTTTTTAAAGTAATAGGTATTAGCTAATTGTCAAAATTAATTTCACTTAGAAAAAAACATAGCATATAGCACTTTTTATGGAGGGGAATGTATCATGCAGTCAAATAAGTAACAGTTGAAGTCACAGTCTTGAAAAACATGTAGAACATTTTAAATATTGTTGCCTCATTGGGTATTATTACCATCAGATATATTCATTAAGCCCTAGAAGCAGTATCTCAGTTCACTTTTTCCCAGATCTTTAGCAGAAATCATTTTTAGCAATAATTATTCTAAACAATTTGATGTAGCCAGATACTGTCCTAATAGATGCTAAGAGAATTCAAATGAACCAAAGATGATTGAATTTTTTTTTTTTTTTTCTTTTGCTGGAATAGAAGCCTATTTATCTGATCAGAATCCTGGGTGTTCAGTTTTGGATTTATTCTTGGTTGTTGCTGACTTCATGTGAGTCAGCTTTATCTGCAAGTGACACATTCTACCTCTATTTTTTGGTTACCTAGAGAATGCAGTTGCAATTATGGATGTGGGTTATCACTCTCTTTTTTGGAAAATTTGCTTTATATGTGGTTGTTTTAATGACTTTTTTTTTTTTTTTTTTAATTTGAGACACCAGAGTCTTGCTGTCACCCAGGCTTGAGGGCAGTGGTGCAGTCATGATTTACTGTAGCCTCGACCTCCTGGGCCCAAGCGATCCCCCTACCTCAGCCTCCCCAGTAGCTGGAACTACAGGTGCACCCCATCATGCCTGGCTAATTTTTTGATTTTTAGTAGAGACCAGGTCTCACTATGTTGCCCAGGCTGGTCTCAAACTCCTGGGCTCAAGCAATCCTCCCTCCTTGGCCTCTCTCAAAATGCTGGGATTACAGGCATGAGCCACCACAGGTGGCCTCTATTTTGATATTTTAAAAGAAAATGAAAAAGTGTGTTAGAAATTGCTCAGTGTCCCGTAACTTAAATCTCACAGCCTGCCTAGTTGCTATGCCAAGCATGTGTTTTTGGACAAGTCTTTAAAATATCGTGAGCTTAGCATGTTGGTATGAAAACAGAGAGTTGGACCAGAAGATCATCAAGGACCCTTGTAGCATTAACAGTCTTTGATTTGTGTGTGATGAGAAACATAATAAAGTAGATTCCTTTATTCTTATATGTACCATTTTGGTGTTGTCACAATAGGCCAATTTATTTGTAATCTTTTCATTTGTAATTCATACTGTTTTTACTTTCAAGACCCTGCTTTTACATGGAAACATCATCACCTCTCTTAGAATGGCACCTACTTACCTACCCAGAAGCCTTGCTATACTTTCTTTGGCAGAAAATGAAATCCGAGACTTAAATGAGGTAAAATTTGAGGGTATTTTGTGAGATTCAGGAAGCTGGAAATCCTAGGAAGGACACAGGAGAGGGTTGTGAGCTTACTTTTAGACTGTGAGCATCTTGGAAGAAACTGCCATTCAGATGAAACGCTTGGCTCTAGATGATCGTTAGTTTTCTTTCCACTTTCCTTAGTGTCAGTGGGTCATTAAGGTCTAATTTCCTTTGTAAAGCTGTAATTATCATTCCACTGGGAGGCGATTGGTGGTAGAGGGACATCTACGTTATAAGGGTTTATAAGACTCCCTGTCCACCTTTCGTGGCTGCTGTGATGTTTTCAAAATAGGATTATTTCTGCTAGGAAACAGTGCTGATACTTGCCAGGGGATTTTGTGCAGCAGGGACAGATGGCTATATTGTTGAAATTTTGGAAGTCAATGGACACTTGTCACTTTTCAGAACAAGAGGGAAATTATCACATTCTCAAATGCTGCCAAAGATGTGTAATCAGTGGAAACCTTGTGCTTGACACTGAATAGTCCTTTTGTTCAACAAAGATATCTTTTGTTCCAGATCTCTTTTTTGGCATCCTTAACTGAATTGGAACAGTTGTCGATTATGAACAATCCTTGTGTGATGGCAACACCATCCATCCCAGGATTTGACTATCGGCCGTACATTGTCAGCTGGTGCTTAAACCTCAGAGTCCTAGATGGATATGTGATTTCTCAGAAGGAAAGGTAAACATGCGCTGTTTAACATCACAAATGTTACTGAAAAGACCATTTCTAGTTTACTACAGATTAATAGAGTATTTCTTAAAATGTGCATTTAGAAATCAAGAGTATTAATGCAGTCTTATAGCAGACTATGTGCTGGTCATTTAGGATTTTCTGTCATTTCTGAAAAAGGATAAGAAATAAATATTGGCCTGGTGCAGTGGCTCATGCCTGTAATTCTTGCACTTTGGAAAGCCGAGGCAGGAGGATCGCTTGAGCCCAGGAGTTTGAGACCAGCCTGGGCAATATAGGGAGACCGCATCTCTTAAAAAGAAAAAAATTAGCTGGGCGTGGTGGTACACACCTGTAGTCCTAGCTACTTAGGAAGCTGAGGTGGGAGGATTGCTTGAGCCCAGGAATTTAAGGTTACAGTGAGCTATGGTTGTGTCATTGCACTCTACCTTGGGTGACAGAGTAAGACCCTGTCTCTGAAAAAAAAAAAAAAAAAAGAAAGAAATCTCGGCCTCAGAGGTTGGAGCTAGTAGTCTTAGTGCCCTACGTACAACAATTTGATTTCTAAAAGTTCTTTTGTTAATCAGTTGTTTGGAGCTTGGAACACTTTTGCTTAGAAACCATCATGTTATAGCTCCTGTGTAGGATCTCAGATCAGTCTCACAAAAGCTTGTAATATATTAATCTATCACCTATGTAAGGGCCGTATTTTTTATTCATTTTATTTTCTATTTTATCATCCAGCCCCAATGTCGTGTAAGGGTAGTATTAGTAATATATTATAATTCTCCAAATACTCATGATAATGATAACTCTGAGAAAATGCCCAGTTTTAATTTGGAACTAGTAGCAGACGTGGTGATTGGTCCTCCTCTTCTTTTTTTTTTTTATTTTTTTTGAGACCGAGTTTCACTCTTGTTGCCCAGGCTGGAATGCAATGGCATGATCTCTGCTCATCACAACCTCCACCTCCTGGGTTCAAGCGATTCTTCTGCCTCAGCCTCCCAAGTAGCTGGAATTACAGGCATGTGCCACCACACCCAGCTAATTTTGTATTTTTAGTAGAGACAGAGTTTCTCCATGTTGTTCAGGCTGGTCTCGAACTCCTGACCTCAGGTGATCCACCCGCCTCGGCCTCCCAAAGTGTTGGGATTACAGGTGTGAGCCACTGCACCTGGCCAGGTTCTCCCCTTCTTATACCTGTGAAGCAGCAGAAGCAAGAATTCCCCATCTGTAGATCATTAATAGTTTCTGTGGCTTGGAGCTGGGATCCCTGCAGAATGGAGTCTTCTGGACCCTGGTACATGATCAGTGGAATGAGAGCTTTAGGGGAGGTAAGGAACTAGGATATGGGAAGGAGGGAGTGGAATTGGGATAGTGAGAGTTGAGATAACTTTATTCTGTCTACTATGCTTCATTTAACTTTTTTCTCTCAGTACATACACACATGCATTAGGGACTCAACACATACATTCTCCCTCGCCTTTTTTTGTTCTTCTCTACTACAGACAGTAGTTACTTCAGGAGTTTCCTGATGGGAGGATGGGTGGTAGATTACAGACAGTGTCTCCCTTCTCTGTCTCTCTGCTGTTTTGTGTAGTTTCTGAGTAGAGCAAGGGGCCGTGAGGAATGGCAGCCAAGAGCTAGATAGTGCTGGTGCTGGCGTAGGGTGAGGGACATATGTCAGGTCTAGTTTGCCTACAGGAAAGGGTGGCTTTTCTTTTTCCTGCTGTGAATGTTGCTCTGAGAATAAACCTTATTTTGTTTCAAACTGTGACTAGTTCTAGATTTGGAATATGGGTTTACTTGGATAATCCTCTCTACAGTTGTTGACTTTTTCTGTGGGAGTAGGACTGGCAACATTTTCATGTCTGAGAGGCAGCATGGTGATGTGGGCAGAGATAAAGGTTTGGTGTAAAGAGAGACCCACAAAGAGAGATGAGACCTGGTTACAAGAGACAGGGGAAGGCTTCACTTTTTTCTCTGCTATCTATTAGCTGTGTGGCCTTGTCAAGTTCCGTAGGGCTTTTCTGAGGCTAAGTTTCCTCATCTGTAAAATGTGAATGGCGGTACTATCTAGCTTTCATGGATGGTAGGATTAAGGATGATGTATAGAACATAGGACTGGTCATATAGTAGGTGCTTAATAAATGATATTATATAAGGATAGAGACTAAAGGTTGAAGAGTTTGTTGAAACTAAAGAGAGTGTTAAGACAGAAAATATTTGTTGATTGGATAAATAATGATAAAAAAAGTCTGTGTTTCTATACTGTGGAAATGGTTTTATTCCAAGTGACTTTAAGGTGAATTTGAATATTTTTTGAGCTTTCTCCATAATGCTTTGCAAACATTTAATTTCAGAGACTTCAGGAGATAGGGAAGAGTGGGCTCCCACCTGGGGTAGCCTCTCTCTCTGGAGTTGTCCTGCACTAAAGAAGTGTGTAGGGGGGTGGCTGGCAAGATGGCTGAATAGCAACAGCTCTGGTCTGCAGCTCCCAGTGAGATTAGTGCAGAAGGCGGGTGATTTCTGCATTTCCACCTGAGGTACCTGGCTCATCTCATTGGGACTAGTTAGACAGTGGGTGCAGCCCACGGAGGGTGAGCAGAAGCAGGGTGTGGCGTTGCCTCACCCAGGAAGTGCAAGGGGTCAGGGGACTCCCTCCCCTAGCCAGGGGAAGCAGTGAGAGACTGTGCTGGGAGGAACAGTGTACTCTGGCCCAGATACTACGCTTTTCCCACGGTCTTCGCAACCCCACACACCAGGAGATTCCCTCCGGTGCCTATGCCACCAGGGCCCTGGGTTTCAAGCACAAAAGTGGGCGGCCATTGGGCAGACACCAAGGTAGCTGTAGGAGTTTTTTTTTCATATCCCCGTAGTGCCTGGAACACCAGTGAGACAGAACCGTTCAGTCTTCTGGAAAGGGGGCTGAAGCCAGCAAGCCAAGTGGTCTAGCGCAGAGGATCCCAGCCCCACAGAGCCCAGCAAGCTAAGATACACAGGGTTGAAATTCTTGCTGCCAGTACAGCAGTCTGAAGTCGACCTGGGATGCTCGAGCTTGTGGGGGAAGGGGCATCTGCCTTTACCGAGGCGTGAATAGGTGGTTTTCCCCTCACAGTGTAAACAAAACCTCCCTCAAGTTCAAACTGGGCAGAGCCCACTGCAGCTCAGCAAAGCTGCTATAGCCTGACTGCTTCTCTAGATTCCTCCTCTCTGGGCAGGACATCTCTGAAAGAAAGGCAGCAGCCCCAGTCAGGGGGCTTATAGATAAAACTCCCCATCTCCCAGGGACAGAGCACCTGGCGGAAGGGGCAGCTGTAGGCACAGCTTCAGCAGGCTTAAATGTTCCTGCCTCCTGGCTCTGAAGAGAGTGGTGGATCTCCCAACACAGCCCTTGAGCTCTGCTAAGGGACAGACTGTCTCCTCAAGTGGGTCCCTGATCCCCGTGCTTTCTGACTGGGAGACATCTCCCAGCAACGGTTGACAGACACCTCATATAGGAGAACTCCGTCTGGCATTTGGTGAGTGCCCCTCTAGGATGAAGCTTCCAGAGGAAGGAACAGGCAGCAATCTTTGCTGTTCTGCAGCCTCTGCTGGCGATAGCCAGGAAAACAGGTAGTGGATGTCCAGCAAACTCCAGCGGACCTGCAGCAGAGGGGCATGACTATTAGAAGGAAAACTAACAGAAAAGAGTAGCGTCAACATCAACAAAAGGACATCCACACAGAAACCCCATCCGAAGGTCACCAACATCAAAGACCAATGGTAGATAAATCCACGAAGATGAGGAAAAAACAGTGCAAAGAGGCTGAAAATTCCAAAAACCAGAGCGCTTCTTCTCCTGCAAAGGATCACAACTCCTTGCCAGCAAAAGAACAAAACTGGACAGAGAATGAGTTTCACAAATTGACAGAAGTAGGCTTCAGAATAATAACAAACTCCATTGAGCTAAAGGAGCATGTTCTAACCCAATGCAAGGAAGCTAAGAACCTTGAAAAAAGGTTAGAGGAATTGCTAACTAGAATAACCAGTTTAGAGAAGAACAACATAAATGACCTGATGGAGCTGCAAAACACAGCACGAGAACTTTGTGAAGCATACACAAGTATCAATAGTCGAATTGATCAAGAGGAAGAAAGGATATAAGAGATTGAAGATCAACTTAATGAAATAAACCGTGAAGACAAGATTAGAGAAAAAAGAATGAAAAGGAATGAACAAAGCCTCCAAGAAATATGGGATTATGTGAAAAGACCAAACGTACGTTTGATTGGTGTACCTGAAAGTGACAGGGAGAATGGAACCAAGTTAGAAAACACTCTTCAGGATATTATCCAGGAGAACGTCCCCAACCTAGCAAGACAGGCCAACATTCAAATTCAGGAAATAAAGAGAACACCACAAAGATACTCCTCGAGAAGAGCAACCCCAAGACACATAATCGCCAGATTCGCCAAGGTTAAAATGAAGGAAAAAATGTTAAGGGCAACCAGTGAGTAAAGTCAGGTTACAAAGGGAAGCCCATCAGACTTAACAGCAGATCTCTCTGCAGAAACCCCACAAGCCAGAAGAGAGTGGGGGCCAATATTCAACATTCTTTTTTTTTTTTTTTTTTTTTTTGAGATGGAGTCCCGCTGTGTCGCCCAGGCTGGAGTGCAGTGGCACGATCTTGGCTCACTGCAAGCTCCGCCTCCCGGGTTCACACCATTCCCCTGCCTCAGCCTCCCGAGTAGCTGGGACTACAGGCGTCCGCCACCACGCCCGGCTAATTTTTTGTATTTTAGTAGAGACGGGGTTTCACTGTGTTAGCCAGGATGGTCTCGATCTCCTGACCTCGTGATCCACCCGCCTTGGCCTCCCAAAGTGCTGGGATTACAGCCGTGAGCCACCGTGCCCGGCCTCTGATATTCAACATTCTTAAAGAGAAGAATTTTCAACCCAGAATTTCATATCCAGCCAAACTAAGCTTCATAAGTGAAGGAGAAATAAAATCCTTTACACACAAGCAAAGGCTGAGAGATTTTGTTACCACCAGGCCTGCCTTACAAGAACCACTGAAGGAAGCACTAAACATGGAAAGGAAAAATCGGTACCAGCCACTGCAAAAACATACCAAATTGTAAAGATCATCAACACTACAAAGAAACTGCATCAACTGATGAGTGAAATAACCAGCAAGCATCAAAATGACAGGATCAAATTCACACATAACAATATTAACCTTAAATGTAAATGGGCTATTAGCCCCAATTAAAAGACATAGACTGGCAAATTGGATAAAGAATCAAGAACCATTGGTGTGCTGCACTCAGGAGATGCATCTCACGTGTAAAGACACACATAGATTCAAAGGGATGGAGGAATATTTACCAAACAAATGGAAAGCAAAAAACAAACAAACAAACAAAAAACAGGGGTTACAATCGTAGTCTCTGATAAAACAGACTTTAAACCAACATATATCAAAAAGACAAAGAAGGGCATTACATAATGGTAAAGGGATCAATGGAATAAGAAGAGCTAACTATCCTAAATATATTTGGACCCAATACAGGAGCACCCAGATTCATAGAGCAAGTTCTTGGAGACCTACAAAGAGACTTAGATTCCCACACAATAATAGTGGGAGACTTTAACACCCCACTGTCAAAATTAGATCAACAAGACAGAAAATTAACAAGGGTATTTAGGACTTGAAGTCAGCTCTGGACCAAGCAGACCTAATAGATATCTACAGAACTCTCCACACCAAATCAACAGAATATACATTCTTTTCAACACCACATCACACTTATTCTAAAATTGACCACATAATTGGAAATAAAACACTCCTCAGCAAATGCAAAAGAACAGAAATCATAACAGTCTCTCAGACCACAGTGCAATCAAATTAGAACTCAAGATTAAGAAACTTAAAACTGCACAACTACATGGAAACTAAACAACCTCCTCCTGAATAACTACTGGGTACATAACGAACTTACGGCAGAAATTAAGTTTTTTGAAACCAATGAGAAAAAAGACACAACATCCCAGAATCTCTGGTACACATTTAAAGCAGTGTGTAGAGGGAAATTTATAGCACCCAATGCCCACAGGAGAAAGGAGGAAAGATCTAAAAATCAACACTGTAACATCACAATTAAAAGAACTAGAGAAGGAAGAACAAATTCAAAGCTAGCAGAAAACAAGAAATAACAAAGATCAGAGCAGAACTGAAGGAGATAGAGACACGAAAAACCCTTAAAAAAATCAATGAATTCAGGAGCTGGTTTTTTGAAAAGATCAACAAAATAGACTGCTAGCCAGACTAATAAGAAAAGAGAAAAGAATCAAATAGACACAATAAAAAATGATAAAGAGCATATCACCATTGATCCCACAGAAATACAAACTACCATCAGAGAATAAACACCTCTACACAAATAAACTAGAAAATCTAGAAGAAATCGATACATTTCTGGACACATACACCCACCCAAGACTAAACCAGGAAGAAGTCAGAGCCCTGAATAGACCAATAACAAGTTCTGATATTGAGGCAGTAATTAATAGTGTACCAGCCAAAAGAAGCGCAGGACCAGACGGATTCACAGCTGAATTCTGCCAGAGGTACAAAGAGGAGCTGGTACTATTCCTTCTATTCCAAAAAATAGAAAAAGAGGGACTCCTCCCTAACTCATTTATGAGGTCAGCAACATCCTGATACCAAAACCTGGCAGAGACACACACAAAAAAGAAAATTGCAGGCCAATATCCCTGATGAACATTAATGCAAAAGTCCTCAATAAAATACTGGCTAACCGAATCCCAGCAGCACATCAAAAAGCTTATCCACCACGATCAAGTCGGCTTCATCCCTGGGATGCAAGGCTGGTTCATCATACGCAAATCAATAAACGTAATCCATCACATAAACAGAACCAATGATAAAAACCACATGATTATCTCAATAGATGCAGAAAAGTCCTTCGATAAAATTCAACACCCCTGGTGGGGCGCAGTGGCTCACGCCTGTAATCCCAGCACTTTGGGAGGCCGAGGTGGGTGGATCATGAGGTCAGGCATTAAAGACCAGCCTGGCCAAAATGGTAAAACCCCGTCTCCACTAAAAATATAAAAATTAGCCAGAGGTGGTGGTGGACACTTGTAATCCCAGTTACTCAGGAGGCTGAGGCAGAGAATTGCTTGAACCCGGGAGGTGTAGGTTGCAATGAGCTGAGATCACGCCACTGCACTCCAGCCTGGGCGACAAAGCAAGACTCCATCTAAAAAAAAAAAAATCAACATCCCTTCATGCTAAAAACTCTCAATAAACTAGGTATTGATGGAACATATCTCCAAATAATAAGAGCTATTTATGACAAACCCTCAGCCAATATCATACTGAATGGGCAAAAGCTGGAAGCATTCCCTTTGAAAACTGGCACAAGACAGGGATGCCCTCTCTTACCACTCCTATTCAACATAGTATTGGAAGTTTTGGCCAAGGCAATCAGGCAAGAGAAAGAAGTAAAGGATATTCAGATAGGAAGAGAGGAAGTCAAATTGTCTCTGTTTGCAGATGACATGATTATATATTTGGAAAACCCCATTGTTCCAGCCCAAAATCTCCTTAAGCAGATAAGCAACTTTGGCAAAGTCTCAGGATACAAAATCAATGTGCAAAAATCACAAGCATTCCTATACAACATAATAGACAGAGAGCCAAATCATGAGTGAACTTCCATTCACAATTGCTACAAAGAGACTAAAATACCTAGGAATACAACTTACAAGGGATGTGAAGGACCCCTCTTCAAGGAGAACTACAAACCAGTGCTCAAGGAAATAAGAGAGGATACAAACAAATGGAAAAACATTCCATGCTCATGCATAGGAAGAATCAATATTGTGAAAATGGCCATACTGCCCAAAGTAATGTATAGATTCAGTGCTATCCTCATCAAGCTACCATTGACTTTCTTTTTTTTTTTTTTTTGAGATGCAGTTTTGCTCTTGTTGCCCAGGCTGGAGTGCAATGGCACAATCTCAGCTCACTACAACCTCCACCCCCCGGGTTCAAGCGATTCTCCTGCCTCAGCCTCCCTAGTAGCTGGGATTACAGGCATGCACCACCACGCCTGGCTAATTTTGTATTTTTAGTAGAGATGGGGTTTCTCCATGTTGGTCAGACTGGTCTTGAACTCCCTACCTCAGGTGATCCGCCTGCCTTGTCCTCCCAAAGTGTTGGGATTACAGGCGTGAGCCAGCGCGCCCGGTCCCATTGACTTTCTTCACAGAATTATAAAAAAATACTTTTTTTTTGCATATGGAACCAAGAAAGAGCCTGTATAGCCAAGACAATCCTAAGCAAAAAGAACAAAGCTGGAGGTATCACGCTACCTGACTTCAAACTACACTACAAGGCTACAGTAACCAAAACAGTATAGTACTGGTACCAAAACAGTTATATAGACCAATGGAACAGAACAGAGGCCTCAGAAATAACACCACACATCCACAACCCTCTGATCTTTGACAAACCTGACAAAAACAAGCAATGGGGAAAGGATTCCTTATTTAATAAACGGTGTTGGGAAAACTGGCTAGCCATATGCAGAAAACTGAAATTGGACCCCTTCCTTTCACCTTATACAAAAATTAACTCAAGATGGATTAAAGACTTAAATGTAAGACCTAAAACTGTAAAAACCCTAAAAGAAAACCAAGACAATTCCATTCAGGACATAGGCATGGGCAAAGACTTCATGACTAAAACATCAAAAGCAATGGCAACAAAAGCCAAAATTGACAAATGGGATCTAATTAAACTAAAGAACTTCTGCACAGCAAAAGAATCATCAAAGTGAACAGGCAACCTACAGAATGGGAGAAAATTTTTGCAATCTATCCATCTGTCAAAGGGCCAATATCCAGAATCTACAAAGAACTTAAACAAATTTACAAGAAAAAAACCCATCAAAAAGTGGGCAAAGGATATGAACAGATATTTCTCAAAAGAAGACATTTATGCGGCCAACAATCATATGAAAAAAAGCTAATCATCACTGGTCATTAGAGAAATGCAAATCAAAACCACAATGAGATACCATCTCATACCAGTTAGAATGGTGATCATTAAAAAGTCAGGAAACAGGCTGGGCGTGGTGGCTCACACCTGTAATCCCAGCACTTTGGGAGTCTGAGGCAGGTGGATCACGAGGTCAGAAGTTCGAGACCAGCCTGACCAACATGGTGAAACCCCGTCTCTACTAAAAATAGAAAAAAATTAGCTGGGTGTGGTGGCGTGCACCTGTAATTGCAGCTACTCAGGGGGCTGAGGCAGGAGAGTTGCTTGAGCCCAGGAGGTGGAGGTTGCAGTGAGCCGAGATTGTGCCATTGCACTCCAGCCTGGGTGACAGAGCGAGACTCCGTCTCAAAAAAAAAAAAAAAAAAAAGTCAGGAAACAACGTGCTGGAGAGGATGTTAAGAAATTGGAACACTTTTACACTGTTGGTGGGAGTGTAAGTTAGTTCAATTATTGTGGAAGACAGTGTGGCAATTCCTCAAGAATCTGGAACCAGAAATACCATCTGACCCAGCAATCCCATTACTGAGTATATACCCAAAGGATTATAAATCATTCTACTATAAGGACACATGCACATGTATGTTTATTGTGGCACTTTTCACAATAGCAAAGACTTGGAACCAACCCAAATGCTCATCAATGATAGACTGGATAAAGAAAATGTGGCACATATACACCATGGAATAGTATGGAGCCATAAAAATGGATCAATTCATGTCCTTTGCAGAGACATGGATGAAGCTGGAAACCATCATTCTTAGCAAACTAACACAGGAACAGAAAACCAAACACTGCATGTTCTCACTCATAAGTGGGAGTTGAACAATGAGAACACATAGACATAGGGAGGGGAACATCACACACCAGGGCCTGTTGGGTTGGGGGCTAGGGGAATGATAGCATTAGGAGAAATACCTAATGTAGATGACGAGTTGATGGGTGCAGCGAACCACCAGGGCATGTGTTTACCTATGTAACAAACTTGCACATTCTGCACATGTATCCCAGAACTTAAAGTATTAAAAAAAAAAAAAGTGTGGGAAGAAGGAAGAGATGGGAGGGTAGCTCAATAGCAAATTTTTTTCCAGACACATTTTTAAGAATTGTAGAAGTACAGAGCGAGACTCCGTCTCAAAACAAAACAAAACAAAAAAAGAATTGTAGAAGTATCACATAATTAAGATATAGTTTTAAAATAATATTTTAAAATATCCTTATAATCACTTCAGAGAACAGGAAGAGAGCATGGCCGCACGTGGTGGCTCACACTTGTAGTCCCATTACTTGGGAGGCCAAGGTGGGTGGATTGCTTGAGCCCAGGAGTTTGAGACCAGTCTGGGCAATATGGTGAAACCCTGTCTCTACAAAAAAATACAAAAAATTTGCTGGGCGTGGTGGTGTGTGCCTGTAGTCCCAGCTACTCAGGAGGCTGAAGTGGGAGGATTGCTTGACCCAGGGAGGCAGATGTTGCAGTGAGATGAAATTGCACCACTGCAGTCCAGCCTGGGCAACAAAGTGGAAAAAAAAAATACAACCAGCATCCAGAGATCCTCTTTGCTTCCCTCTGGTCGTAACTCCCCTTCTCACTAGAAGTAACTATTACGGTAACTTTTTAATAATTCAGAAAGATTTTTTTTCCTGGTTATTATGGCATCTTCAACCAGCTTCTGCTAGAATATATATATATATATATATATAATATATATATATATATATATATATTTTTTTTTTTTTTTTTTTTTTTTTTTTGAAGACAGAGTGTCGCTCTGTTTCCCAGGCTAGAGTGCAGTGGCATGATCATAGCTCATTGCAACCTCTGCCTCCTATGCTGAAGGGACCGTCCTGTCTCAGCCTTCCAGGTAGCTGGGACTATAGGCACACACCACTGTGCCCAGCTCATTTTTAAATTTTTAGTTCAGATAAGGTTTTGCTTTGTTGCCCAGGCTGGTCTTGAATTCCTGGCTAGAGCAGTCCTCTTACCTCAGCCTCCCAAAGTGCTGGGATTATACATTTGAGCCACTGCACCCAGCTAGAATAACCAGAATTAAAAGACTGATGGCCGGGTGCGGTGGCTCACGCCTGTAATCCTAGCACTTTGGGAGGCCGAGGCGGGAGGATCACTGAGGTCAGGAGTTCGAGACCAGCCTGACCAACACAGAGAAACCCCGCTCTATTAAAAATACAAAAAAATTAGCTGGGTATGGTTGCACGTGCCTGTAATCCCAGCTACTTGGGAGGCTGAGACAGGAGAATCACTTGAATCCGAGAGGCAGAGGTTACGGTGAGTTGAGATCGTGCCATTGCACTCTAGCCTGGGCAACAAGAGTGAAACTCCATCTCAAAAAAAAAAAAGACTGATAATACTAAGGATGTGGTGTAATTGGAGTGCTCATAAACCACTCTAGGGGACTATAAATGGTACAACTACTTTGAAAAACTTGAAGTATCTACTGAAGCTAAATGTACATATATACTCTGTTACCCAGCAATTTTACTTCACGTGTATACTGTATAGAAATAGCTACTTAGGTCTCCCAAAAGACATGTACATGCATGGTCACAGCAGCCCTATTCATAATAGCACATCAGCCTGTACAAGAATGGATAGAGTTCTCAAAAAAAGAAAAAAAAAAGGGTCGGCACATTGGTTCACGCCTGTAATCCTAGCACTTTGGGAGGCCAAGGTGGGTGGATCACCTGAGGTCAGGAGTTTAAGACCAGCCTGACCAACATGGTGAAACCCCGTCTCTACTAAAAATACAAAATTAGCTGGGTGTGGTAGCACATGCCTGTAATTCCAGCTGCTTGGGAGGCTGAGGCAGGAAAATCACTTGAACCCAGAAGGCGGAGGTTGCAGTGAGCTGAGATTGCACCATTGCACTCCAGCCTGGGCAACGAGCAAAACTCTGTCTCAAAAAAAAGAAAAGAAAGAATAGAGTTACTCTCAAACTAGGAACCTAGATGGTTGGTGCCGTGCTAGAGACAAAATGCTGTTGCAGTTGTAGTCTGTCAACAGTGCTCCCATGCTTTAAAACAACTCTGGAAGTATTGTGTTCAGGAAGGAAACATTATTCTAAGGGAGAGCTATTGCCTTAAAAATCGGTGTTTGGCCTGAGCAGTGTTGAAAATATTTTCCTGGTCAACATTAAGAATTGCCTTGAAGGACAGGAAGGAATTTTCAGTTTTTAAAGTCTGCCCATCCTGGTTGTTATTTGCTAAGAACACCCAGGTTAAAGTTCTCCATTATGAACTGTATCCTAGATTCTTTGATAACATCAGGTAACTAGATCTTGATTTGAGTGTATGTGTTACCCAAAAGAGTAGCTTGAGCAGTAACCAAACCTTGTGGTGCTTTGACTGAGTGATTTCTCAGAGTTAAGCATACCTGTGGAGAGACGAGCATCTTTGTGTGGCACCTCAGTGTTTGGAGTTCTGTCTGAATGTGTTTAGATCTCTGTTTTGCTATTGACAGGAACTTGCACAAAGCTATAACACTATTGCTTAGTTAGAGATCTTATGGGAGCAGAACCTTGGAGAAAGTTAATATTCCTTTTTAAAATTATTTAAGTTGAAATTCCTAGTGCTAGATATTTTCTTTTTAATTTTCAGAGATGGGGTCTCGCATTGTTGTCTAGGCTGGAATGCAGTGACAGGATCACAGCTTACTGCAGCCTCAACCTCTCAGGCTCAAACGATTCTTCTGCTTCAGCCTCCCAAGTAGCTGGGAATAGATGCATGCCACCAAAAAAAATTAGCCTGACTAATTTTTTAAACTTTTTTGTAGAGATGGGTTCTTGCTATGTTGCCCAGTCAGGTCTGGAACTCCTGGGCTCATTGGATCCTCCCGCCTCAGTCTCCCAAAGTGTTGGGATTACAGATATGAGCCACTGCATCTAGCCAATATCCTTTTTTTTAAAGGGATATTTCAAATATATAGAAAGTTAAAGAGAATAACATAATGAACATCTATGTACCCACCATGCAGCTTCAACAGTTGTCAATATTTTGCCAGTCTTGTTTCATTCCACATTTTTTGTTGGAGTATTTTAAAAGCAAATATCAGATATCCTTTTATTTAGTACTCCTTTTATTTTTTTTTTTTTGAGACGGAATCTCGCTCTGTCGCCCAGATTGGAGTGCAGTGGCACAATCTCGGCTCACTGCAAGCTCTGCCTCCTGTGTTCTGGCCATTCTCCTGCCTCAGCCTCCCGAGTAGCTGGGACTATAGGCGCCTGCCACCATGCCCGGCTAATTTTTTTGTATTTTTAGTAGAGTCGGGGTTTCACCATGTTAGCCAGGATGGTCTCGATCTCCTGACCTTGTGATCCACCCACCTCGGCCTCCCAAAGCGTTGGGATTACAGACGTGAGCCACCGTGCCTGGCCTTCCTTTTTTTTTTTTTTTTTGAGACAGTTTCGCTCTTGTTGCCCAGGCTGGAGTGCAGTGGTGCGATCTTGGCTCACTGCAAACTCTGCCTCCTTGGTTCAAGCAATTCTCCTGCCTCTGCCACCCTAGTAGCTGGTATTACATTTTTTTTTTTTTTTTAAAGAGACAGAGCAGGTTGTTGTAAGTTCCCTTTCTTAATAGTTGTTACTTCTCTTGTTTTAAGTAAACAGTTCCTTCACTTTCAAGAGTGGAATCATAATCCAATGACTTGAAATTAATATGTTAGAGGCCAGGCATGGTGTCTCATGCCTGTAATCTTAGTGCCTGGGAAGGTCAACACAGGAGGATCACTTGAAGTCAGCAGTTCAAGACCAGACTGGGCAACATAGTGAGTCCTCATCTCTAAAAAAAAATAAAAAATGAAAAAATTAGCTGGGTATGGTGGTGCATACCTGTAGTTTCAGCTACTTGGGAGGCTGAGGTGGGAGGATTGAGTGAGCCCAGCAGTTTAAGGCTGCAGTGAGCCATGATAGTGCCATTGCACTCCAGCCTGGGTGGCAGAGAGACCTTGTCTCAAAAAAAAAAAAAAAAAAGATTAATATGTTAGAGCTGAATGAGTCTTAATTTTGTTGTTTTTTTAAATTGAAAATGGTATTTTAATTGACAGAGTTTTTTGTTGTTGTTGTTGTTGTTGTTGTTTTTACCTACGATTTAATATAATTTGTGTAGGGATATGTTTATTGATGAATTCATGTGAAGCAAAGTGGAAAATCAGATCTTATAGCAGTTGACGATTTATAGTTTGTGGTTTTTTTTCACAAAAACTTAAACTGTAGGATATTCAAGCTTGAGTCCTTTCCTCTAGCCTCTTAGTTTCACTTTTCTGTCTTCCCAAAATACAGATCATCTATAACTTAGAAATATTGCTTGCTGGGAAATATTAAAGTTGGTGATTGTCTTCTACTCTGGACCTATTTTTGTACAACCTTTCAACATGCCATTTGTTTGGCAGGAGAATATATGCAAACTTAGAGCAGATTTCATGAAGATTCTAAATGATTTTGATTTAGTCCACAGGGATGTTTTCATGGAAGGAATACTTTTTTTTTTGAGATGGCGTCTCGCTCTGTTGCCCAGGCTGGAGTGCAGTGGCGTGATCTTGGCTTACTGCAAGCTCTGCCTCCCGGATTCACACCATTCTCCTGCCTCAGTCTCCTGAGTAGCTAGGTCTACAGGTGCATGCCACCACGCCTGGCTAATTTTTTGTATTTTTAGTAGAGACGGGGTTTCACCATGTTAGCCAGGATGGTCTCAATCTCCTGACCTCGTGATCCGCCCACCTCGGCCTCCCAAAGTGCTGGGATTACAGGTCTGAGCCACTGCGTCAGGCCCATGGAAGGAATACTTCTAATTATCTTTATTAAATAAACTAAACTTTTTATTTATTTATTTATTTTTTTAAAGAAACAGAGTCTTGCTTTGTTGTCCAGGCTGGCTTCAAACTCCTGGGCTCAAGCAATCCTCCCACCTCGGCCCCACAAAGTGCTGGGATTACAAGCATAAGCCACCACACCTGGCCCTTGCTTCATCTTATACCTTTACTCACTCTTCCTTCTTCTATACTATTTTGAAGCCAATCTCAGATTACATATAATTTCACCTGTTAGTATTTCAGTATATGTCTCTAAAAGAGAAGAACTCTTAAAGAAACAACCACAATGCTATTATCACATCTTAAAAAAAAATTAACAAAGCGCCCTAATATCAGATATTCAGTGCTTACATTTTCAATCCTTATAAATGAATTTTGTATCTTGGAAACACAATTCAAATAATTATGGCCTTATGTCACATTTGGTTGATACATTTCTTAAGTTTCTTTCTTACTCTGTTTAGTGTCTTAAAGCAGCAGTATATTATTATGGCATGCTCTGTAGGTTTGCTGTGCTGACTGAGCGGTTCTTTCTTGGGGCCTCCTGGGCTTGCACTCAGGTCACAGATGGGGCTAGAGTCATCTGAAGGCTTAACGTGGCTAGGTGTCCAAGATGACTTTCTTGAATCTCTCAATCTATCTGTCTCTCTTCTCTTTTATTTTCTTTGCTTTCTTTTCTCTCTCTCTCCCTTGCTTTTCTTTTTTTCTTTTGGTTGTAGTTGAAGAAGTCAGAGTTTTTGTCCTATAGAGTTTCCCATTATCTGCTCATTTTACCAGCTACATCCCTGTGTCCTTTGACATATTCCTCTCCCTTCTGTATTTTCTGTAAATTGGATATGGATGTTTGTTCAGATTCAGGTTTGATTTTTTTTTTTTTCGAGGGGAGGACTATAAGGTTGGTGCAAAAGTAATTGCAGTTTTTACTTAGCGGGTTCTGTTGGGAGGCATACAGTGTCTAGTTTCCTCTTGTGTTATTAGTAGCTATTAATGATCAATGCCTAAATCTGCCAATTCATTAAGGGTTGCAAAATGGTGAAATTCTAACTCTATCATTCTTTTTTTTATTAGTTGGAATACTATGAAGTAACTATCTGGTTATGCATTGGCATAGTTTGTATAGAAAAGATAGAATTAATGATAAGGAGTTGGTGGTTCACTAGTATCCTCCAACTGTGACCAGTTCACTTTTGTTTGTTTGTTTTTTGTTGGGTTTTTTTTTATAGAGATGAGGGTCTTGCTATGTTGCCCAGGCTAGAGTGCAGTGACTGTTGACAGGTATGATTATAGCGCACTATAGCCTCAAACACCTGACCTCAAGTGATCCTCCCACCCCAACCTCTTGAGTAGCTGAGATTACACATGCCACCATACCCGGCTAGTTTTTTTTTTTCTTTTAACTGTCATTATGAACTAATGGATTTAAATGCAGTTCATCTATTTAGGCATTTCAGTGTGACAGAATGAATGGAGAGAATACTCATTGCTTCCTTGAAAATGATTTAAAAATATTTGGCACCATTAGTCCAAGCTTAATGGAAGTGCCTCTAAGCAAGAAAAAGGGTTTGAAACATTATTAGAATGAGGAATATGAGTCAGAATGATAGATTTAAAAAAAAAATTGAGTGAATTTTATTTATGAAAAACATCCAGTGGTGCTATAAAGGTAAGTTAAGAAGGAAGATCATTGTTGCCTGACAATGCGTATTGACTATTCTCATGCCATCTCCTCTTTTTTATGTTCCTCAATTCCAGTTTGAAAGCTGAATGGCTCTATAGTCAAGGCAAGGGGAGAGCATATCGGCCTGGCCAGCACATCCAGCTTGTCCAATATCTGGCTACAGTCTGCCCCCTTACTTCTACACTAGGTCTTCAAACTGCAGAGGATGCCAAACTAGAGAAGATTTTGAGCAAACAGAGGTGAGCCCATTTATTTCTAACAACCGATGAATTCACAGGTTAAAACACCTCTGAGTCTTTGCTATGGTGATAGTAAGCCTGAGGCAAGTGCTGGGGCCCACATTTCTGGACACTCAGTCCCCTTGTCACTGCAGCAGTTCCTGCAGGGAAGCTGAATCATGCACTGCAAACAGCCAAACAATATGGTATGGAGGAATAGAGGGTCTTTTTTTGTTTTAAAGACAGGGTCTTTGTCTCTTGGTCTGTGAGTACAGCAGTGCAATCATAGGTCACTGCAGCTGCAACTACAGGTGCATGCCACCATGGTTGGCTAATTTTTTGTAGAGATGAGGTCTCACTTTGTTCCTCAGGCTGATTTTAAACTCTTGGCTTCAAGCAGTTCTCCTCCTTCGGCCTCTTGAAGTGCTAGGATAATAGGTATGAGCTACTACACCAGGAAACGGGATAGGCTTTTTTTTTTTTTTTTCTTAAGACATAGTTTCACTCTGTTGCCCAGGCTGGAGTGCTGTGGTGTGATCTCGGCTCACTGCAACCTCCACCTCCCGGTTCAAACAATTCTTGGGTCTCAGCTTCCTGAGTAGCTGGGATTACAGGCATGCACCACCACACCTAGCTAATATTTTATTTTTAGTAGAGATGGATTTTTGCCATGTTAGCCAGGCTGGTCTTGAACTCCTAACCTCAGGTGATCTGCCCGCCCTGGCCTCCCAAAGTGCTGGGATTACAGTCATGAGCTACTGTGTCTGCCAACCCTCCCCCTTTTTTTTTTTTTTTTTTTTTTTTTGAGGCAGGGGCTCACTTTGTCACCCAGGTTGGAGTGCAGTGGTGTGATCTCAGCTCCCTGCATCTGCATCCTCAGTCTCCTGGGCTCAAATGATCCTCCCTCTTCAGACTCCCTTCAGTCCGTGCCTGTAGCTGGGACTACAGGCACGCACTACCATGCCCCGGCTAATTTTTTATATTTTTTGTAGAGATGGGGTTTCATCATGTTGCCCAGGCTGATCTTGAACTCCTGAGCTCCAGCGATCCGCCTGCCTTGGCCTCCCAAAGTGCTGGGATTACAGGTGCACAACACTGTGCCCGACCTATTTGTTCTTTAATGTAGGTGTTTCTTGTGGGTTTTTGAATACTTAAGAGGTATATCTGCCTTCAAAGGGTACAGTGAAAAAAAAGAGAAAAAGTATTGCCAGAAGCATTTAATATTTACTTTCTTTATCAGAGATCCTGCCTTTAAATATTTTTGTATGTGTGTATGTGTGCATAGTAGGGTGTCTGTCTTTGCAATTACAAAATAAGCTTCTTAACTTTCTTTATCCAGTGCTTTCAAATGAGGATTTATAATTTGGCAGTGATTAAAAGTACCTACTTTGAGAACTTGTAAACTTCTGCCTTTTTGAGATTGTTACCCAGGAAGCAGAAAATCTTTCTTTTTTTGGTTTGTGTTAAATCAGACCAGATATTATTGATTTTTAGGTTTCACCAGAGGCAGTTGATGAACCAAAGCCAAAATGAAGAGTTGTCTCCTCTTGTTCCTGTTGAAACAAGGGCATCCCTTATTCCTGAGCATTCAAGCCCTGTTCAAGATTGCCAGATATCCCAGGAAAGTGGTAAGAAACTAATTTATCTCTGATCCCTTTTCTCCAAGTTATTTAATTTGTCAGGTATCATAAAGCAGAAAAAGGTGCATATTTTCATAATTTTTTGTTAGTTTGCTAACTTCAGTAATCATTTACATCTTATACATATCTATGTATATACACACCTATATATGTATGTATATTATAACTGCTAGATTTCTAATTTTAAGAAACATTTCAAAGACTACTACCTTTTGTATAGCCCTGATGCTTTGATTATTCTTATGATTATCACAAGAATTCATTTTCTTAAAAATATTTGATTTGATGTTTTAGGCATATTGGAAGAAGTCACTGAGGGGATTTTTTTTTGCATTTTACTCTATTTCAAGGAATAGATTTCATTAAAGGGACATAACTAAAATGTAAATATTTGGTGGTTTAAATGATACTCTGTTGATTCTTCTAGAACCCGTCATTCAAGTCAATTCTTGGGTTGGGATAAACAGTAATGATGATCAGTTATTTGCGGTTAAGAATAATTTTCCAGCCTCTGTACACACTACGAGATATTCTCGAAATGATCTGCACCTGGAAGACATACAGACGGATGAGGACAAGTTAAACTGTAGTCTTCTCTCTTCAGAGTCTACTTTTATGCCAGTTGCATCAGGACTATCTCCACTATCACCTACAGTTGAGCTGAGGCTGCAGGGCATTAACTTGGGCCTAGAAGATGATGGTGTTGCAGATGAATCTGTGAAAGGGCTGGAAAGCCAGGTGTTGGATAAGGAAGAGGAAAAGCCTTTATGGGCTGCAAATGAGAATTCTGTTCAAATGATGAGAAGTGAAATCAATACAGAGGTAAATGAGAAAGCTGGGCTATTACCTTGTCCTGAGCCAACAATAATCAGCACTATCTTGAAGGATGATAACCACAGTCTTACATTTTTTCCTGAGTCAGCTGAACAGAAACAACCAGACATAAAGAAGCCAGAAAATACACAACCAGAAAATAAAGAAACCATATCTCAAGCAACTTCAGAGAAACTTCCCATGATTTTAACCCAGAGATCTGTTGCTTTGGGACAAGACACAGTTGCCCTTCAGAAATTAAATGATGCAGCCACCAAGCTTCAGGCCTGTTGGCGGGGATTTTATGCCAGGAACTACAACCCTCAAGCCAAAGATGTGCGTTACGAAATCCGGCTACGCAGAATGCAAGAGCACATTGTCTGCTTAACTGATGAAATAAGGAGGTGGGTCAGAAGTCCTTTTGATGCACTGTTTTGTTGGTTTGAGGGTGTTAAATTCTTACAGTTGATTCAGAACACTGTGCTTCTGTGATTATAACACTTTTCACACAGTGTAGCCACTGTTGGTTTGGTTGTCTCCTATAGTGTACCGAAAGCATCTGGAGAGCAGACACTATCTGCTCTATCTCCTCATCTCCATCCCCAGCAAAGCACTTGATACATAGATGCAGTGTAGTGATAAATGTTCAATGAACGTGAGCTTTATAGAGATCTGTAATTCTAAACATAGAAAGGTACAGAAAACATTGAAAAACCAAGTAAAAAAATGAGAAGATGATGAAGTCTATATGGAATTCAGTACATGAAATAAGAATTACAGAAAATAGCAGGGATTCAGAAGGGGCTAAAATTCTATAGGACTACAATAGGAATTATTCCTTAATCCCATGGCTCATATGTTTTACTGACTGCTAACCCAGGAAAGTTAGGATTTCATTAATATTGCAACTAGTAATATTTACTGGTATTATCAGGTAGAAGAGGAAGAGGCAGCAAAGGATACTGCCAGAGTAGGAGGAAAACTAGGAGAGTTCCACCTTCAACAGGAGAAAGTGTTTCAGGAGAGATGAGAGGTGCCATAGAGAGGACACAGGCATTAGACTTGGCAGTTGGAGGCTATTGGTGACTGTGTTGGTGATTCTCCAGACTATCCTCAGGTTGGATGATTTGCTAAAAGGACTCACAGAACTCAGGAAAATACTATTCTGTTCGTCATTATGGTTTATTACAGCAAAAGGATACAGATTAGAATCAGTAAAGAAAAAAGGTGCCTAGGGCAGAGTCTAGGAGAGATGAGGTGCAAGCTTCCAGTTGTTCTCTTTCAGTGCAGTTGTACAGACAGGGCTTAATTCTCTCAGCAATGACATATGATAACACATATGAAGTATTGCCAACTGGCAAAAGTTACCTCATCTTTGGTGTCCAGGGTTTTTATTGTGGGCCAGTCACATAGGTATTGAGTACCCATGTAACTGATCTTAACTATTTAGACCTCAGGCCACACAGAGGTCACACTGATACTCCATGGCCCAGGACCCCAGGCGAACAAAATAGATGTTGACTAGAAATCATTGATTGCCTAAACTATCTGATGTGACCAAGACCCCAGGTGTATAAAGATATTCTTTTTCAGTCAGGATATTCCAAGGGCTTGGAGATTATCTCCCAGGAGTCAGTCAAGGGCCAGTCTTATCTTTGCAATGTACAGTGTTTGAACATCCCCGTCCAGCTGAGTTAACTCCTTTACTGCACAGTGACCTTCCCAAGAGCAGCTTCAGTGGTGTAGAGGGATGAAGGCCATTTTGGAATGGGTTGAATAGTGAATGAGAGGTAAAGAGTTTGAAGGATGAGTGTAGCCAATTCTTGGAAAGAGTTGTTTTGAGGAAAACAAGAGAAAAGAGAATTAAGTGGTGTCTGAAGGAGAATCTAGATTAAAGGAACATTCTCTTTTGGAGATGAGAGATACAGAGTTTGTTCGTGTGTTGATGAAATGAATAAGGAGGGAAAAACTGATGGTGCAGCAAAAAAAAAAAAAGAGGAAGAGCAGGATTGCAGTTCTTGAGAAGGTAAGAGAGGAAGAAATGTAGTGTCGAAGTAGAGGAAGTGGCCTGAGATGGGAGCAGGAGCAGGTAAGGTGGTAGGTTTGATGGTGGGAGATGGGAAAAAGTCCTGTCTGATGCTGCTTCTTTTTCAATAATGTATAAGATGTGGTCAACGCCTGAAAATGAGGAGGGGGTGAAGGAGGTGTAAGGAGAGAAGTATGAGGTGTGAGGTAGTTATCTTAAACATGACCTTATGAGGAAAATGGAGGAGGGTTGCTGGACAATGTGAGAAAATGCTTAAAAGTGCAAAACAGTAGGTCAGGTTGTATGATTTTCATCAGCAATTCTTAGCTGCTCTGTTCTGATTCAGGCATGGTTAATTTGGTTCAGCCAGGAATGATTTTTTTTCCTAGGTAATATTGTAGAGAGAACAGGGGAAGGGCAAGAGAGCTGAAGATATTTGAGAGGGAGTAATAATGATAGATCTTAGATTTTATATATTTTTTGAGATGGGGTCTTGCCCTGTTGCTGAGGCTGGAGTGTAGTGGCGTGATCATAGCTCACTGTAACCTTGAACTCCTGGGTTCAAGTGATTCTCCCACTTGAGGCTCCCAAATAGCTGGGACTATAGGCATGCACCACCATGCCCAGCTAATTAAAAAAAATTTTTTTAAGGAGATGAAGTCTGTGTTGCCCATCTGGTCTTGAACTCCTGGCTTCAAGCAATCCTCCTGCCTCAGCCTCCGGCCTCAGCTTCTGGGATTACAGGTGTGAATTACCTTGCTGACTGGAATTTTATTTTTATTTTTTATCTAAAAAAATTTTTTTTTGAGATGGAGTCTCACTCTTGTCACCCAGGCTGGAGTGCAATGGCGCGATCTCAGCTCATTGCAACCTCTGCCTCCTGGGTTCAGGTGATCCTCCTGCCTCAGCCTCCCAAGTAGCTGGGATTACAGGCACCCGCCACATGCCCAGCTAATTTTTTTTTGTTGCATTTTTAGTAGAGACAGGGTTTCACCATGTAGGCCAGGCTGGTCTCAAACTCCTGACCTCAGGTGATCCTCCTGCCTGGGCCTCCCAAAGTGCTGGGATTACAGGTGTGAGCCACTGTGCCCAGCCTGGCTGGAATTTTAAATGAGGTAAAAGGGAAGTGAAGACAGGGGGGAAGGATCATTGGACTGGAGGTCTAGATTGTTGCAGTGGGGTACAACAGCAAGTGAACTGGGAGGATAGGAAGTAGTGGTTGGTGTTGGGTGCTTAGAACCATTTCTGAAAGTAGTGTAGTCAAAATGATTTGGTCTAGGGTGAGACTATGAGAATGGGTGACTGACATGGGGTGGATTATTGTTAGAGCATCCATGTGAATGTTGAGGTCTCCAAAAATGATGACAGGTATGGGGCAAAGAGAAAGCCTGGTGCTGAGACTTCATTGAATGGGAGCAGATGGTGGGAGTTCAGTACTTGACAACGAACTTTGGGAAATTTAGCAGGATGGCAGGAGTTAAAGGAGGGAGATGAAGAATCATTTGAAAACAACAGTGAGAAGCAATCTTTCAACCCTGATGTGTGACAGGGAAAAATAGCTTCCACTTCAGAGGGCTATAGTGCTCTCAGAAGTGGGTCTGCTTTGGACAAGGAAAAGTTCAGAGGGAGATGGAGTATATAAAGGGGTTTGCTAATTACAATTCAGGAGTTCTAGATGGCACAGGAGAAAGGCTTGGGGGGGCTAGAGAAACTGGTGAATTGGGTCAGAGGTGTGGAACAAAATGGTGTTGACAGTTTGGGTGATAATGGATCACTAAAGGAGGAGCCTTAGGTTTGTGATATGCCTAAGTATGGAGAGAACAGCAGTGAGCCCAGAGCTCAGACTTTGATGAATGAATGAGGAATAATGGATGGGAGGTCTCTTGTTAGCAAGGAGTAGGTCAGAGACCTGGGCAAACAGAATAGTGAAGTTTGGTGGGATTAGTCTTTAGCAGAGGGTGTTTCAAGCTGGATCATGAGTACTTAAGTGTGACCCTTAATTGTTTTGGAGGCTTTGGATAGCCACTCCTTTTTTGCACTTTCTGTTCCTTTGGTTTGTTTGGCTGAGAAATTGAAGCCAGACAAAGAGCCATTTAACATTTTATTTTATTTCTTATTACTGGAAATACTTTGTAGAACTAATACCTGTATTTCAGTCATATCTCCTTTAGCTTCTACCTTGAGTCACAGTTCAAAATTAAGGTTTGTGATGTCACTTATAAAACTGTTCCATTTTGATTCTGAGGTTAAAAAAATAAAAATAAAATAAGGTTTTAATTTAGATATTCTAAAAGTGGGAAAGACAACTATTAGATTATTAATCTCTTTATAATGCATGTGTTTATGAGTTGTAACAGGGAGTCTGAGTCAAAGCACCTTTCCTTATGTCAATAATGTGTTTTGAATTATTGTAGATTACGAAAAGAAAGAGATGAAGAACGTATTAAAAAATTTGTACAAGAAGAAGCTTTCAGATTCCTTTGGAACCAGGTAAACTCCCTCCTGCTGATTTACCTCATATATGATCAAATAAACATTCTATATTCATTGAGATAATCATAGAGTACTCAGATGTATTAAGCACTCTTGTTCAAGGTTAAGGGTATGGCTTGTGTTCTTCGCCACTAACTGTGAACTAGGACGGTGAATTTTGTTGCATTTTATTTAATCTGAAGAAAAATATTCTGACAATTTTGACAAGAAAAACAAAATAGTGTAAAGCAGGAGGAAAGTGGCTTAATTGAAGGCTGTTAGAGCTTTCCAATAGATACAACAACCCCAATTTGAAATTTCATGTAGTTATCGATCTATCTTTTGGGAATATTTGAATGAATTGTGATTAAGATGGTATATGACTACAATATGCGTGTCCTAAAAAGTATTCATAACTGTATAGGAGAAATACAATCCTATAATAGCACACTTTAGGGACAGTTTAGGCAGTTGGTTTTACTAGCATTGTATCACGTCAAATACTTCTTGATAATTTCTTGAAAATATTTTAATAAAATTTTCATTTTTTCTTTTTTATAGAAATGGGGTCTTGCCATATTGCCCAGGCTGGTCTCAAACTTCTGGGCTCAAGCAGTCTTCCCTCCTCAGCCTCCCAAAGTGAGCCACATCACCTGGCCAAATTTGTTATAATAGGATTTGACCTATAAAATGAAAAAATAATTATTGATTTGTAAAGTTTTGTAGTTACCAACAATAGAGGAATGGTTAAATTATAGAATAATAATACTGTGGAATACCATGGAACAGTTAAAAAGAATAAGGTAGTAGTGTTCACCAACATGGAAAGATCTCCAAAATAATACTGTTTAGTAAAAAAAAAACAGCACTAGCACATTACAGCCTTGAACTCCTCAAGTGATCTTTCTGCTGCACCCTCCCAAGCAGCTGGGACTACAGGCACACACCAGTGTGCTCAGCTTCCCTGTATATTTGAAAATACTACCTAGAAAAAAGTCTGGAAGGATATGCATCAAGTTGCTGTCAGTAATTACCTTGGAGGGGGGGGTCAAAGGGAAACCAAAAACTGTACATACTGCTTTCTTGTTTGCAGTTTTTACAGTAAAATTTTGGAATTTTTGTTATACTTTAGAAATGTAGGGGTCATATTATCAAGAATTTGGTATGTTAAGGTATTTTAGAAAGTTGCATATACTATATTGTTAGCTAATATTTAAAAATTCTAATCTCTACCTGGGTATCTAAAATGAGACTTATTTTACAAGATCTACTTATATCAAGGGCTCTAACCTGTCTTATTGAATAGATCTCATTATATCTTGAATACATTATTGACCCCTTAGTCAGCTAGGCATGTACTGTTGTGCATTATTGACCCCTTAGTCAACTAGACATATACTGTTGTGCTTCTTGCTGTTTTTCTAGTAGAAGCAAGAGAATTGCTTTGGCCCATTCCCACTCCTGGTGAGGGCCTTTTGTTACCAGGGACATGTACCATTTGTGCCAGTCTGGTTTTAGGCTTAGGATGCTATGGAAAAGATAAAGGGAGTCAGCAGTTTCTAGCTCCAGTTCTGCCATTTGCCAGCTTCATGACTGCTGGAAAAAAGAGCTCAAAGGAGAATTGTAAAATAGACAGGTGGGGTATGGTGGCTTGTGCCCATAATCCCAGCACTTGGGAGGCCAAGGCAGAAGGATTGCTTGAGCCCAGGAGTTCAAGACCATCCTGGGCAACAAAGTGAGACCCCATCTCTACAAAAAAATTTTTAAAAATTAGCCAGATGGACGGACACGGTGGCTCACGCCTGTAATCCCAGCACTTTGAGAGGCCGAGGTGGGCGGATCACCTGAGGTCAGGAGTTTGAGACCAGCCTGACCAACATGGGGAAACCCTGTCTCTACTAAAAATAGAAAATTAGCCAGGTGTGATGGTGGGTGCCTGTAATCCCAGCTACTTGGGAAGCTGAGGCAGGAGAATTGCTTGAACCTGGGAGGTGGAGGTTGTGGTGAGCCGAGATTGTGCCATTGCACTCAAACCTGGGTAACAAGAGCGAAACTCCATCTCAAAAAAAAAAAAAAAAAAAATTAGCCAGACATGGTGGTGGGCACCTGGAGTCCTAGCTGGTTAGGAGGCAGAGGTGGGGTGGGAGGATCACTTGAGCCCAGGAGGTTGATGCTGCAGTGAGCCGTGATTGTGCTGCTGCACTCCAGCCTGGGTGACAGAGTGAGACCCTGTCTCAAAAACAAACAAACAAAAAAGACACTTTTTATTTTATAATATAACTGTATTCTCTGGTTTATAGGTAAGGTCTCTACAGGTTTGGCAACAGACAGTGGACCAGCGTCTGAGTTCCTGGCATACTGATGTTCCTCCTATATCAAGTACTCTTGTGCCATCGAAACAGCCATTATTTACCCAAAGCCAGGAGTCTTCTTGTGATCAAAATGCTCATTGGTTTATTGCTTCTGATGTAGCTCCTCAAGAGAAATCATTACCAGAATTTCCAGACTCTGGTTTTCATTCCTCTCTAACAGAACAAGTTCATTCTTTGCAGCATTCTTTGGATTTTGAGAAAAGTTCCACAGAAGGCAGTGAAAGCTCCATAATGGGGAATTCCATTGACACGGTCAGATATGGCAAAGAATCAGATTTAGGGGATGTTAGTGAAGAACATGGTGAATGGAATAAGGAAAGCTCAAATAACGAGCAGGACGATAGTCTGCTTGAACAGTATTTAACTTCAGTTCAACAGCTGGAAGATGCTGATGAGAGGACCAATTTTGATAAAGAGACAAGAGATAGTAAACTTCACATTGCTTGTTTCCCAGTACAGTTAGATACCTTGTCTGACGGTGCTTCTGTAGATGAGAGTCATGGCATATCTTCTCCTTTGCAAGGTGAAATTAGCCAGACACGAGAGAATTCTAAATTAAATGCAGAAGTTCAAGGGCAGCAGCCAGAATGTGATTCTACATTTCAGCTATTGCATGTTGGTGTTACTGTGTAGCATGTTGTGGTCTTTTGGGAGGCAGATATCCACTTAACTTTTCTTAAAAATACTTTCAGTTGCCTTTTCTTTTTTTTGGAGGGGAGTACTCCCTACCCCTAATTTTGTTACTATTTATATAGAATTTGTATTCATGTCTCATATTTTTCAGATTCTAGATATTGAGCTGAGTTTTCATTTTGATTTTGTTAGCTTTTTACTTAGCTGTAAGGTACCAAACTATTTATATTGAAAGCTATATGCACTTTATTTCTTAACTGAATTGCATCAACAATGTTCCTATTTCTTTCATGTACTCATTTACTTTCAAAAATAAGCTAGAATATATTAAAGAAAACAGAAAAAATTACCTTAAATATATAAATAAGAGAATTTTGGCCCTTCTGTGTCTGAGAAACTTAATTATATAGTAAGGAATGAAATTTGATAAAGCAAATATAAATGAGAAATATGAGGATTGTGAATTATTGAAATTTGCCAGTCTCCCTGGTGTAAAATGTTTTTTTAAAGCCTTTTTTCCTCCTTTCGGAGTCAAGGAAAGCCTTTCTATAAGCAAATTAAGGAAGAAAAGGTAGGATTATAAGATTTCTCAATGGGAATGATTAAATTGTCTCATGGAAAACTTCAGTTAATGTCATACGTCAGTTTTAACATATGAAGTAAAGTGTTCTATCCAGGATTAAAGTCAAGTTTACTTAGGCAACACAAGAATATTTCACTTAGATATGATGAAAGGAAACACTAGTCTCCATTCACTTGAAATACTGTCATGGAGGATATTTATCCTTTCATTAAGTGCTTTTTCACCATATAGATAAGCATTTATGTGCCAACATGTTGTCAGAAATTAGTGTATGTTCATCTCCTCTGTTCCTGCTTATGTTTACTTATGTATTTCAGCAGAAGGTCCATGGCCATTCACTTCAATTTTGACCTCTGTCCCGTAGTGAAGAACATTTAAAGTAATACTAATGGTTGAATATGAATGACTTTTTAGGAACTGCTTTTTGTCTAACCTGAAAAAGTGCCACATTTGGAAGACAATTTAATGATGTTGAAGAAATAATAAACCTCACTTTACTTGTTAAAAGGGATATATATATATGTCTGCAACTTCAGGGAGAAATAAGATTGTGTTTGAATATTGTAGGTAGATGCATTTGTAATTAAGGATGATATCGTTGAACAACATGTATTTGGTTTCCCTCAACTTACAGACATACAGCTATTTAAAACTATGGCAATACTTAAGCGTTCTCTAAATTTAGGTGCTAAATATCTATTATTCTGTTGTAGTCAGGTGCCCTTCTCTGAAGTTATATAAAATAAAAGCATCTGATCCTTCAAGGATAAAGTTGAGGATCACATGGTATGTGGCATTTGTTGTTGTTTTTTAAAGAGATGGAGTCTGGCTCTGTTGGTGCAGTGCCATGATCATAGTTCACTATAACCTCGAACTCCTGGCTCAAGTGATCTCCCACTTCAGCCTCCCGAGTATCTGGGATTATAAGCAAGAGCCACTGCTCCCAGCTCATGGTATTTGTTGATAGTCATAACATTTTTCCTGTATGGTAAGATGTATTTTTCTCAGTTTATAAATACGTAGCACTCAGGTTGAGATGACTTGGATTTTATTCTTAGAAATCCAGAATCCCTTGAAAAGGAAATATTTTCTGTTTCTTATAAATAAAACAGTAATCTTACTTTCAGAAGGATTTTCCTTAGTGAAACGTGTAACATTGAATGCATGTTAAATAAAAATGGAATTTCTAACTTTTTTTCAATAGTGCTAATTATCTTTTCTGAATGATTTTGAATGTCTTCTTAAATATACCCTATTTTTCTATTTTACAGTTAAGTGCCTCACTTGCTGTCCATAGTTAGACAAAGAAAAACCAATTTGCACTGCACTAGTACCACAATACTACTTTATACATTAGTTTTTCATAAAAGCTGCTGGAATGTCATGATTCAGTATTACCTAAATAGATTTCTGCTAAAATCCTCTCCCTCCTGTCTTTTTTAAGTTATGGCAAAACACAACTAAATTCATTTGATCATCAGCACTTGTTAGCAGGATTTCCTTTTTTACCTTTGCCTTGTTTCTCTATCCCACAAATAGTACTCAGCATACTTTCATTAAAAATTTGACACGATATGATAATTATTAATATTCTGTTTTTCGTCTGTGTTTTATTTAACTTTTACTAGTGTTTAGAAGTGCAAGAATATTAAATAGCCCCTTCCTTAACTGTACATACTATCTTGAATGTAGATAAAATGAAAATATTGTAAATTAGAATGTGGGAAAACTGGCATAGAGTTAATATATTTTAATGGGTTTACATTATACTTTAAAAGTAATTTATATAATTAAAATATTTGGTTTTAACTCTATGGGCTATTCTTTGGTTGGCTGAAGAGGGAATGGGTCTAGTAAGGTTTGGAAAGTTGAGCTTTGAACATGGTCTTTGTGTTTTTTTCCTAACAAGGAAAGGTTTAGTTCAGCTGTGCTATTTTAGTACACATCAGTTCTCTTGATTTATGGAAGATTCAGTTTATCAATTAAGAATTCTTGCAGAAGCACAGAATCATACCATGTAAGAGTTGGAAGGAAGCTTAAGAGATTTCTGTTCGAATCTCTTTGTTTCAAAGATGAAACTAAAGCACAGCATGTTAAATGACTTGTCTAAGTTATAGCTAGTTAGTAGTAAATAAACTGTGAAAACCTATATGCTACTGTAGTCCGAAATTTTATTATGTCCTCTTAATCTTTACATTTAGTGAGTCAGTAAGGAAATCTCTGCATATTTCTCATTCTCTTTGAAAGAGGAAAAAAACTTCTAAGAGAGCTACAACTCTTATCACTCATGACAGAGTTGCTTGTAGAAAATAACTAATTCCTTCAGAACCCTGAGTGAATTTTTTCCAAGAAATGTGACTTGATTAGAATGGTTTCAAAAGAGCAATAGTGGAAATTAAAGTTTTAGAAAAGAGACCTGGTGTGGTGGTTGACGACTGTAATCCCAGTGCTTTGGGAGGCTGAGGCCAGAGGATCACTTGAGGCCAGGAGTTCAAGACCAGCCTGGACAACATAGCAAGACCCCCCCTCTCTATAAAAAAAAAATTTTCTGATAAGAATAAGTACATTTTAGAGTCCATTTATTTGATGACAGGCAGTATGACAGGTTGCTGAGGTATATAAAATTTTCTAGAGAAATGCTGAGTTTGATGACATTTTATCTTCAGTTTTGTAGAACAACAGATGTTAAAATGTTAACTCTCCTGGTGTGCAGAAAGCTGTAATCATGACAGTTGATAATATGCAATTTAGTTTGATTTTATAGGTTTAAGTATAAAAGGCTTCACAATATGCATGTTTTAGGAAAATGTTCATTTATTTAGTCATATAATTGTTTGTATATATGTAAATAACTTTATTCTGGAATAATGTGGGCGCCATCTTGAGCGTGTGTTTTTATTTGTTTTGGATTATTTTTGGTATACAAACACCATAATACTGTATATTCCTGTTATCTACTTAAGTCTAGTTCTACTTTTTACCAATAATTTCAGGAAAATACAAGCTTGAGATATTATACTATCTCCCTTGGTATTTTTTGTGTGCAAAGTCTTAGAATTGGATTTATAACATTGATAATATAAAACGTTTTTCCTCGAGAATTAAGACAGTAAAAAGAAAAAAATAGAATGAATATGATCATTTCTCCATCATAAAGGAAAGAAGAGACTTCATTGTGTGTGTGTGGTTTTTTTTTTTTTGAGATAGAGTGTCACTGTTGTCACCCAGGCTGGTCTCAGCTCACTGCAACCTCCACTTCCTGGGTACAAGTGATTCTCCTGCCTCAGCTTCCTGCGTAGCTGAGATTACTGGTGTGCAACCACAAGGCTCGGCTAATTTTTTTGTATTTTTAGTAGAGATGGGGTTTCACCATGTTGGCCAGGCTGGTCTCGAACTCCTGACCTCAAGTGATCCACCCGCCTCGGCCTCCCAAAGTGCTGAGATTACAGGTGTGAGCCACTGCGCCCAGCCGAGACTTCATTGTTTAATGTATATTTTTATTTTTTCCAAACACCAGCTCGAATCAGAGTATATTTTTATTTTGCCACATACCTTTGAAAGGTATTTATTGTGTCATAATGTTTTAAATGTTAAATATATGATACCCTCATTCATGAAGTGAAGCAGAAAGGGTCTGTAAGGAACATTCTAAACATTTTTAATGATATTGCTTTTACTGATCAAGCTTGTTGTGCCATATTAAAATTAAAAGTCAAACAAAGCAGTCCTCACAGCCTTGGAAAGAAATAGATAATTGTCTTCCTAAAATGAGGTGCTTTTTATCTGTGGATGAATGGAAATCACACTGAATTTTAATTCTTATTTATTTTAGTGGATAGCAGGAATCACTCTGTAGTAGTTTTGTTCATTTTCTTTTCTTTTTCTTTTTTTTTTTTTTTTTGAGACAGTCTCGCTCTGTCACCAGGCTGGAGTGCAGTGGCGTGATCTCGGCTCACTGCAGCCTCCACCTCCCGGTTCAAGTGATTCTCCTGCCTCATCCTCCCGAGTAGCTAAGACTACAGACACACGCCACCACGCCCAGCTAATTTTTATATTTTTAGTAGAGATGGGGTTTCACCATGTTGGCCAGGATGGTCTCAATCTCTTGACCTCGTGATCCACCCACTTTGGCCTCCCAAAGTGCTGGGATTACAGGTGTGAGTCACTACACCTGGCCTTGTTCATCTTCTAATTAAATATCTTTGAATGTTTTGTAATAATTTTAATGTTGACAATAAGAGTTTAAAAATAATTTGATTTTGGACTATATTTAGATTTCTCTTTAATTTTGTTGTAGAAATAGTAAATGATTTAAAGTGGTTATGATGTGTTTTATGAAGGCTTACTATTTTATATTCTACTTATTTAATTTGTATTTGAGTCTCTCTAATTTTAAATAAAAGGCTTATACATTTGAGTGCTTCATCTGTTTATTTTAGTGATTAGTAGTAATGATTGTTATTCATTGTGCTTGTAATTAATAGATAAAGTTTAGAATAAATTGCAAATAGAACCCTACTAAGCAATGTCCAGAGTATTCTCATTATATAAGTGAATTTACAATAAAACAGCTCTTGCCTTATGAAAATGGATATGAAGTGGAAGGAATGCTAATTCAGTTTTATTCAGTATAGATTTAATTACCTCTAGATACTCACTAGAATTCTCTAGACAGAGAAGAGCGGACATCCTTCAAAGAGCATAGATGACATTTTCTGGAGCTAGTGAAGATAGTGTTGGGGGGTAAGTTGAGTAGAAGCCCTCTCATTTGACACTATTGGAACCTGTAGTTGGTTAGTGAATAAAAAAATTACAGCAGGGAATCATAAAAGATTATATATAATATATATATGTATGTATACATCATAAACTTTAAAATATTTTTATTGAAATGTAATTGGCATATTTAAAGTGGACATTTAAAGGCATAATTATTTATTTTTAAATTTTATTTCCTTTTTTAAAATTTTTAAGGCATATTTAAAGTTGCATATTTAAAGTGGACAATTTGGCTGGGCTTGATGGCTCATGCCTGTAATCCCAGCACTTTGGGAAGCCGAAGTGGATGGATTACTTGAGGTCAAGAGTTCGAGACCAGCCTGGCCAACATGGCAAAACCCCATTTTTACTAAAAATATAAAAAGATTAGCCGGGCATTGGTGGTGGGTGCCTGTAATCCCAGTTACTCGGGAGGCTGAGGTAGGAGAATCGCTTGAACCCAGGAGGCGGAGGTTGCAGTGAACCAAGATTGCACCATTGTATTCCAGCCTGGGTGACAGAAAGAGACTCCGTCTCAAAGAAAAAAAAAAGTACAAAAAAATAAAGCGGACAATTTGATAAATTTTGACACATTGTGCCCGTAATACATCACAACAAGATGGCAAACATATCTATTCCAAGAGATTCCTCATCCCCTTCATGACACGTCCTATTTTACCTGGTTTCTTTTACTCAGCATGATTATTTGAGATTCGTCTGATTGCTTTCTGAGTAGTATTTCATTGTATGTATTTGCCAAAATTTGTTTATCCATTAATCTGCTGATGGACATTTGGGTTATTGGTACATTTTGGCTATTCGAACTGAAGCTGGTGTGAGCATTTGTGACTAAGTCTTTGTATGAACATGTGTTTTCATTTATTTTGGGTAACTACCTAAGAGTGGAATGATTGGATCTTACAGTAGGTATATGTCTTAACTTTTTAAGAAACTGCCAAACCAGTTTTGTTTTCCAAAGTGGTTGTAGCATTTTGCATTCCCACTAGCAGTATATGATGGTTCCAGTTTTTCTACATCCTCACTAACATTTGGTATGGTCAGTCTTTTTACTTTTGTCCATTCTAGTGGATACATAGTAGTATTTCAGTGTGTTTAATTTACATTTCCCTAATGACTAATGATGTTCAGCATCTTTTAATTTATTTGCTGTGTGTATATCTTTGGTTAAGTGTCCCTAAATTTGAAGTATTCAAAAAATTTACCCATTTAAAAAAAATGGGGGCCAGGCACAGTGGGTCACACCTGTAATCCCAGCACTTTGGGAGGCTGAGGCAGGTGGATCACTTGAAGTCAGGAGTTCAAGACTAGCCTGGCCAACATGATGAAACCCTGTCTCTACTAAAAATACAAAAATTAGCTGGGCGTGGTGGTGTGCACCTGTAATCCCAGCTACTCTAGAGGCAGAGACAGGAGAATCATCTGAACCCGCGAGGTGGAGGTTGCAATGAGCCGAGATCGCACCACTGTATTCCAGCCTGGGGAACAGAGTGAGACTCCATGTAAAAAAAAAAAAAAAACAATTAAGTTGGGTTGTCTGTCTCCTTATTTTGAGTTGTAAGAATTATTTAGGCCAGGCACGGTGGCTCATGCCTATAATCCCAGCACTTCGGGAGGCCAAGGCGGGCGTATCACGAGGTCAGGAGATCGAGACAATCCTGGCTAACACTGTGAAACCCCGTCTCTACTAAAAATACAAAAAATTAGCCGGGTGTGGTGGCATGTGCCTGTAGTCCCAGCTACTCAGGGGGTTGAGGCAGGAGAATCGCTTGAACCCAGGAGGTGGAAGTTGCAGCGAACCAAGATCACGCGATTGCACTCCAGCCTAGGCGACAGAGGACAGAGCAAGACTTGGTCTCAGAAAAAAACAACAAAAAAAAAGATTTATATAGTCTAGGCACAAGTCCTTGAACACATATAAAATATTTTGTCTCAGTCTGTGGGTTGCTTTTTCATGTTCATGATCATGGTTTTTGAAGAGAAAAGGGTTAAGATTTTGCTGAAGTCTAATATGTTGATTTTTAAATAGTTTGTGCTTTTGGTGTTTTGTTTAAGAAATCTTTGCCACACCCAAGGCCACAAAGATATTCTAAGTTTTTTTCTAGAGGTTTTGTAGTTCTGGCTCTTACACTGAAACCTATGATCTATTTCATGTTAAATTTTTATATGGTACGAGATAAAGTTTATGGTTTCTTTATTTTTTACATATGATTATCCAGGTATCCAGCACCATTTGTTGAAAAAGATTGTCCTCTCCCCATTTAACTGCCTTGTCACCTTTGCAAAAATCAACTGGCCATATATGTATGAATTCATTTCTGGATTGTCTTCTGTTCCAGTGATTTATTTGTTTATATTTTAATACTACACTGTCTTCATTACTATAGCTTTATACTAAGTCTTGAAATCAGGTAGTGTTTTGAGTCCTTTGTTTTTTTCTAATGTTGTTTTCTTTGAGTATAGATGCTCTGTAGTTCTGTGTCTAAATTTTACCTATAATGCACCATTTCCATTTTTAGTTTCTTTAAAATAGAGTAAGAATTTAAAAACATGTATAAAGCCATCAGAATGCAGAACACTTCTAGGTTTTTATAATTTCTCCATCTGATTTTTGACACATTTCTTGCCCATACCTAACTCAATTGCAGTTTTTTTTTTACCTTTTTAAGCAATTCACTTTTGTGTCTTTCCGAAACACTCAACTTTGTTTTCCTTGAATATTTTTTCTTTTCACACCAGATTTCAAAGGTTCACATAATAAGTGCTTAGATTGCCAGGCGCGGTGGCTCACGCCTGAATCCCAGCACTTTGGGAGGCCGAGGCGGGCGGATCACGAGGTCAGGAGATCGAGACCATCCTGGCTAACACGGTGAAACCCCGTCTCTACTAAAAATACAAAAAATTAGCCGGGTGTGGTTGCAGGTTCCTGTAGTCCCAGCTACTCGGGAGGCTGAGGCAGGAGAATGGCGTGAACCTGGGAGGTGGAGCTTGCAGTGAGCCAAGATCCCGCCACTGCACTCCAGCCTGGGTGACAGAGGGAGACTCCATCTCAAAAAAAAAAAAGTGCTTAGATTATATTATTAGAATCACATTATAACTGGAATAAACTGGCTTGGAAACAAATACAACTCAAATTGGTGAGAGTGGAAGTCCATATTCTGGAGAAGGAGTAGGATAGCAAAGCTTTTCTTGTATTGTTTCATCTACGTTTGAAGGAAAAGAAAACCTTTTTGCCCCTCAAACAATTGAAGCTGATTCCCAGTTTGGTGATGAAGTGGATGTTGGTGCTTCATCAGATCTGAATTAGCAAGAGTATTGGTTCCCAAACTTTCTGGTAATCATAATCTGGGGAGTACATATTGTATGATCCTATTTATATGAAATTCTGGAAAAAGCAACACTATAGGAAGAGAAAATAGATAAGTGGTTGTTAGAGATTGAGGAACAGATTGACTCTAAAGGGCTTGCATGTGGGAATTTTTCGGGTGAAACTATTTTGTATGGTACTGTGATGGTGGATACGTTTGTCTACAAACTTGTCAAAATCCATAGAACAATACATCACAAAGTCTGAACTTTTTCAAGTTTTGCCAAAAAACAAATCTCTACCGAGGATGTCAAGGGGATCTCAGAATGGAATGTGGACTATGACAAATGACACCAACTGTATTACAAATTTATGACATAACCTCACTGAGCTAGAGACAAAAAGAACTGTATGGGAACACTGTACTCTGGTTGGTAAATGTTTCTTACAGGGGTACAGGTTGTCTGTTCTGTAACTGCATCTATACTAGGCTTAAACAAATAAGTAAATATAGATAATCATGGCCAGCTATCTCACTGTTAGAAAAAGAAATTACGAATATGCAAAGGAGAAATGCAGGAATGAACCCTGTGGTGCTGGATTGGAGTTGGAGATATCAATATGAACTCATGTCTACACAGGTAGTTATGGAAGTAAATATAGACATGTATGTCTATATAAATGTAAATGTATATATAAAGGTACAGTGCATATGTTTATACATGGGTTAGTATATCCATGTACATTTTTAGCTTTGTACAGGCCTAGAAAGAATGATCCTTCAGTAGCAACAAGCATACATAGCACTCATGTCTTGGTCTCTACAATTGTCCAATAAAAGGGAACAAGGCTCTTTGGAGAAATGGTTGATTCCAGGGGTGAGGCAAAGGAAAAAAAATGATCCCAGAACATCTTAAGTGCCAGAAAGTAAGGAAGTGATAAGCAAACAAATGATCAAGCATGTAAAAAAGACACATGAACCAACCTGAAAGAGGTCCCAATGGCAAAAGCTGAAATAATTTGAGCAGCAAAATAACAACAGATTATAAATCAAGGAATAAAATAAATATCCATGAGTGCACCCTGATGTAAATTATTGAGTAAATAGCTGGAGAAGAAGGGGCAACTCTTTCATTTTTTTTTCCTAAGTTTTTAGTCCTCTCAGAGAGGGTACAGAAGGACAACTCTTAAAGAAGACTTACAAATAATAAATGCAGAAAGAATGAAGGAAATAGGAAAATCACCATTAGAAAACCACTATAATAATTGCTACAACAGAAATCCACTGATGAATGCCTAAATTAGTGGGCAAAACTATAAGAAGAGATAGAATATTTGTGTAGCTTCAAAGTATCTTCCCTTAAATATATATTGATTATTATGGTCATTTAAATATGTACCCAAAAGTTCATTGATACTCCTTCCTTCATAAGATAAAGCTTAATTTCCCTCTCCTGAGTGTGAGCTGGATTTAGTGACTTGCTACTAACAGATGGAGTATGGAAAAAGAAAATTAGCAACTCTATTGCGGAGAAACGTAGCATATAACATCTCAATCAAATGATCGCGGTTAACATCACAAGTGATAAATCATGTCACATTTTCCTCAATCTGATGCAGTGAAGACATTTCATTCTGGTGTTCTTTCCCCGAGTCTAACCATGAGTAAGCAAACACCAGGCAAATCCAAGTTGAGGGATAGTCTACAAAATGTCTGATCAATATTCTTTTTTTTTTTTTTTTTGAGATGTAGTCTCACTCTTTCTCCTAGGCTGGAGTGCAGTGGCGTAATCTCGGCTCACTGCAAACTCCACCTCCCAGGTTCAAGCGATTCTCCTGCCTCAGCCTCCTGAGTAGCTGGGACTACAGGCGTATGCCACTATGCCTCGCTAATTTTTGTATTTTTAGTAGATATGGGGTTTTGCTGTATTGGCCAGGCTGCTCTCGAACTCCTGACCTCATGATCCACCTGTCTCGGCCTCCCAAAGTGCTCCCACCTGTAATCCCAGCACTTTGGGAGGCTGAGGCAAGTGGATCACTTGAAAGGCCAGGAGTTTGAGACCAACCTGGCCAACATGGTAAAAAACCCCGTTTTTACTAAAAATTAAAAAAATTAGCTGGGTGTGGTGGTGCACGCTTGTAATTCTAGCTACTCTCAAGGCTGAGGCAGAAGAATCGCTTGAACCCAGGAGGTGGAGGTTGCAGTGAGGCGAGATTCTGCCACCTCACTCCAGACTGAGCGACAGAGCGAGACTCCATCTCAAAAAAAAAAAGCTACTGATGTTATTTTGATTATCAGTGGAATTTGATTTGAGGACTACTGAACTGCAGAAATCAAGAGTGGAGGAAAAAAAAATCGATCTCATTTTTCCCTAAACTATGCATGTGAGATTAGCCATCATTAATTATAACTTTTTTTTTTTTTTTTTTTTTTGAGACAGAGTTTCGCTCTTGTTGCTCAGGCTGGAGTGCAATGGCGTGATCTCGGCTCACTGCAACCTCTGCTACCCAAGTTCAAGCAATTCTCCTGCCTCAGCCTCCCGAGTAGCTGGGATTACAGGCGCCTGCCACTATGCCTGGCTAATTTTTTTTGTATTTTTAGTAGAGACGGGGTTTCACCATGTTGGCCAGGCTGGTCTCAAACTCCTAACCTCAGGTGATCCACCTGCCTCAGCCTCCCAAAGTGTTGGGATTACAGGCATGAGCACCACACCTGGCCAATTATGACTTAAAAGGAAAATATGTCCATTAATTTGAGAGCATGGACCAACGCAGTAGTGACATCAACTACCTCACTCACTTTTAGTCTCTTACCCTTGACAGCCTCCTCCAATTGTTCATGGTGTTTTGGAACAGAGTGGTTGGTACCTAATGTGACAGTGGTCACTTAATTTTCAGTAGGTAGATGGCCTTGGGGCCCAAATTTCAGTGACTTGTTCAAGGGGAGGAAGCAAAGGAACTGAATGAGGAACTGACTTGGGCTCAGGAGTATGCATGTAGGCCTCCGTGAAAACATCTGAATGAACACAGAGTCCACTGTGGGTCAAGAAATATAAAAATACTTAATGTGCTTGTGCCTCAAGCTTCTGCCATCAGGGACAGGTTTATTTGCTTTCATTTGTCTACTCTTAAGATCTATGCTTTGTTTTGCTTAGAGAATCAAGTTTAGCATTAATAAACACTAGTGTGTAAACCACATTTTCAGATGGAGCAGAAATGACCAGTTCCTTTGGTTTCATATCGTCATATAAACATTTTTTTTTTTTTTGAGACAGGGCCTCAGTCTGTCATCCAGGCTGGAGTGCAGTGGCATGATCAGAGCTTACTACAGCCTCAACCTCCCAGGCTCAAGCTATCCTTCCACCTCAGCCTCCTGAGTAGCTGGGACTACAAGCATGCACCACCATGCCTGGTAAATTTTTTTTTTTTTAAGATGGAGTCTCGCCCAGGCTGGAGTGCAGTGGCGCGATCTCAGCTCCTGAGTTCCAGTGATTTGCCTGCCTCAGCCTCCTGAATAGCTGGGATTGCAGGTGTGCACCACTATACCCAGCTAATTTTTATATTTTTAGTAGAGACGGGGTTTCATCATGTTGGCCAGGCTCGTCTCAAACTCCTGACCTCAGGTGATCCTCCCACCTCGGCCTCCCAAAGTGCTGGGATAACAGGTGTGAGCCACCATGCCTAGCCCTGGTTAATTTTTATATTTTTTGTAGAGATGGGGTCTCACTATGTTGCCCAGGCCAGTCGCAAACTCCTAAGCTCAAGCCATCTGCCTCCCTCTGCAGCGGGACAATTTAGGAATCAGAGAGACCGAGGGGTTGAGGAGGATACTTATTGTTTATTATTTAGTTGCACCAGCCCAGTCAGATTAACATCCAAAAAGACTGAGCCCCAAACAGAGTCCAGTTACCTTTTAAGCATTTTGTGGGGCCGGGGGAGATCTGTGCAGGGGGAAGCATATTACAGAAGCGAGAAACAAAGACAGTTATTCAATTGAGACATGCATTACATCATTTCTCACTTTTCAAGGAACAACATGTTTTACGACTTGAGCTTATCTGCCTAGTGACCTTGCAGCTGCACAGCTAGAGAAGCAGAGTCTTCACAATGCCTGGGAAGGGGGAGATAAGGCTCACTAGCCACAGAAAAACAGGCAGTTGATTTTTAAAGGACTCCACCTCTTTCTCTTTCTCAGAGGGAACTGGGTTTTCTTACATACAACTGACTTTTTTCTTCCACATTCTTTAATTTCTTTTAATTCCTGTTTCACCTCAGCCTCCCAAAGTGCTGGGATTGCAAGTGTGAACCACCATGGTGGGCTGTGAGATGATCATAAATGAACATTCAGTGGTGTTGCCCCCAATTTACACTAGACGAAATGAGTGCAGAGAAGTTAAGTAATTTGCCTAGGATGGCACTACTAGTAAGAAGCAAAGCTATGGTCCAGACCTAGTGGGGCTAGGATCCAAAGTGCATACTCTTTGCGTGACAGTATTCTTCATTGAATGTGCTGAGTTGGGAGTGTGGGGACTTTGCAGTGAGAAATCTTTTAAGAAACTGGTAGTGATGGATGGGCTTCTCTGGTCGAGGCTGCTCTTATTTGTGGTTATGACTGTAAAATATATGTAAATATAGGTAAGATCACTCAAATGCCTCAGGGTTATGAGTGCTTGGCGGAGAATGGGGTCAATGAGGTCCCAAACCATGACCTAGAAGTCATCTTGTCCTAAGTATTTTACCACTTGTAAGACAGCAAGCCGTACAGGAGGTGGGGGATCCTACTGGGAGATAAAGCATAATCAGAGCAGTGGTCTAGGATATGGGGCTCTTCTTCGATAACAGAAGGAAGCTACCTTTTATGTCCTCCAAAGGTCCAAGAGTGCTGTTATTTCCTTGAGGAAGAAGGAGTATCAGATCATTACTACAATAGTTGAACTAGTTTACAGTCCCACCAACAGTGTAAATGTGTTCCTACTTCTCCACATCCTCTCCAGCACCTGTTGTTTCCTGACTTTTTAATGATCGCCATTCTAACTGGTGTGAGATGGTATCTCATTGTGGTTTTGATTTGCATTTCTCTGATGGCCAGTGATGATGAGCATTTTTTCATGTGTCTGTTGGCTGCATAAATGAACACTTGGACACAGGAAGGGGAACATCACACACCTGGGCCTGTTGTGGGGTAGGGGGAGGGGGGAGGGCTAGCATTAGGAGATATACCTAATGTAAATGACGAGTTAATGGGTGCAGCACACCAACATGGCACATGTATACATATGTAACAAACCTGCATGTTGTGCACATGTACCCTAGAACTTAAAGTATAAAAAGAAAAAAAAGATCATTACTACAGAAGAGATCTTCCACCCTGTGGCAGAACTTCCTTTTATCCCATTCACGGATCTGGTTGCCCACGATGCAGGCCTGCCATGAAAACATCTGAATAAGCATGCAGAGTCCATTATGGTCAAGAAATGGAAATACTTAGTTGTCATGTATATTAATTATTTTTCTTAAACCTTGGGATAATAGTCCGGGGGCAGGCCTGCTTTTGCGGCCTGTGTTAACCCCACTGTGCTCCAAGCACAGAGAAACACGGTGTAGCCCACAATCCCTTCTGGTTTCTTGAACAAGTGTCTTCTCAGGACTCCTCTCAGTTCCTGAATTTCACATAACTGCTACCGACGTTTTACCAGTTAGAAAAATGTCCAAAATAGGATAACCCAGAATTGGGGATGGTGGAGGGTGAGGAAAGTATGCTTTGCTAAGAGACCGACATCATGTACAGTGAGAGTAAAAAGAACGGGCTGTTTTACTGGCGAATAGAAGTTGTTGACTAATGTCAAAGCAAGGAAAAGATTCAAGGATCCGCTATATCCGTGCTTATACTTGGCAAATCGCATTTCTCCGGTTCAGGGCACAATAAATTCCATCACTCCACAGGAAAGACTGCCCTACTAGAGTCAACTGCGGTTGTGGGCACTTTCGCTGACAAGCGAAAAGCCTTGAGGTAGGTGGATGCTCCCAGGAAACTCTGACGTCCGAAGGTCACGAGGAGTTGGGTCGCGAGAGGGGCGAGACCTCGGTCCGCGGGGCGACAGCTGCAGTGTCCCGTCGCGAGCAGGAGCTCGGCGGCGTAGAGCGCCAGGGTGCCAACTTCGCTTCCAGGCCTATGGGTTCCGCCCGGCGCGTGCTGCTGTCAGTCAACGCCCTCGGCCCGCCCCCGCCGAAGCTCCACCAATCGTAGCCGGGGGTCGGAGGTGAGGAGACGTCGCCGGGTGAGGAAGCGGTGGGCTAGCGGCCTGGCGCAGCGGCGACCGACCGGGGCGTCAGGATCCCTGGCCCCGGAGAGCGAAGGGCGGGCGGCTCCCGGAGGTGAGTGCTGGATGTGGTCTGTGTGCGGACGTCGGGAGGGGCCGCTGCGCGCGGAGCGACCCATTGCCCGGCTCATCTAGCGCGCTCCTAGACTGCGAAGCCCCTCCCTCCGCGCGCATCTGCTCCCGAGTCCCCAGCCCCGTGCTGATGGGTGCAGCCTCCGGGGTCGTGGCTAGGGGCACGGGCCAGGGAGGAGAGGCCCGGGTCGAAGGCATAGGCAGAATTGGAGCCCTGGGTTGCCAAAGCGTCGCAGCTGCGAAGCCGGAGCCGAGGCTAGTACCAGCGGGGCTGGGCGGGGCGGGGCGGGGCCGGGAGCGAGCATCTCCATCCTCAGTTTCCTTGACTTGCGGCAACGCCACAGCTCGGTGCAGTTCGGACCTTCACGCCGCAGCAAAAGACTTCTGTCCCCCAGGCACCTTCACTAACCCGGTGCGGAGCACTTGGCGACGCCTCCCTGCCCGTTTCAGGTCTCTCGGCTCATCGCTGCTCTGGGCACCAGCTGCCTCTTGGCTGGCGCTGCTGTCACACGGTGGACTGTTCTGGCCTTACTGAGCTGCCGTTTGGGGACATCGGATTCAGGTCGTATGGGGAGAAACGAGTGTAACTTTACAAGGTGTGATATGGAGACCCTGGCCTGTTGCCCATTTCTGCCTGATCAAAGGCCACTAGGGTGGTAATAAGAGGGGTTCCGAGGCAGGATTTATGCAAAATTGTAAATTTTCTTTGCTTTTCATTATTTACATTAAAGGGGGATTGTTGCCACATTTCCTAAAGGTAAAGAATCACACTGCTCTGGTGGGCCTCCCCACACCTCACTGTGGTTAATTATCATTTGGAACATCAGGATATATTTGAAACTGGCAGAACTCCCAGACCCTGATAATTGTTTGGAGGCAGCAGCATACTATTTCTCCGTAGTGTTTGGGTTCTGCTTTTCTTTGACTTTGTTTAGTATTTTTTTTTCCATGTCTGTTATCCTCACAATCTCTTTGGGACCGATAGAGTGCTGTTATTTGTTACTGAGAAAGGAAACGAAGGGATAAATCACTGAAGTGGGGTTAGCCTTCCCCATTACCTGGGAATTGGGTTGTCCTGATGCGACAATTTAAGTTACAATTCGGACATCATTTTGGAAAGGCCATCCTTTTACCAACTGAAACGAATAACAGTCCCTGGCCACTCTATACTAGTGGTTCTCCCACTTGGCTGTATGTTGTAATCATCTCGGGACCTTTTTTAAAAAAGCTGCTTTTTGAGCCTTTTCCTACAGATTCTGATTTAATTGTTTGAGTGGGGCCCAGTTTGTTTGTATTTTAAAAAGCTTCCACGATGATTATTAATGTTCATGCAGGGTTGAGGACCATAACCTATCAATGTGTTCAATATTTAAAAAATAGCACTTAGTACAGTGTGACTTATATAACTGATTTTATTACTTCTCCACTTGCTATGTAACCTCCATGAATACATGGGGCCCTGCTTTGGAAGAAGGGCAAGGAAAGGTCCAGATGAGTCAGCACTTTGTGCATGTGAGGCTGCGGGACACAAAGGAGAAATGGAATCTGTGGAAACAAGTCCTGCAGACTACTGCCCCTGCTTCATCTTTTTTCAAGGATTGACCCTATTTGGTTAACCCGTCATTGTTGGGGTCCTGGATGGGTCTCCAGTTCTTCATTCTGTAGATCCTGCCCTGTTTCAAGGTCTTACTCAGCATCCTATGAAATACAGCTACTCTTTGCAAAGTTTGAAATATATGCATTTAAGTGTAGATATTTTCCATGTAAATCTGTGCTTTTGTCTCTTACTATTGTTCTGAACTATATATTCTGAACTAAAGTTCCAGACACTTGCTGTGACTAGTACAGTTACATTTATGTGGCTAACAGGTCAGAGTAGTTAGGATAGGGACTGCCTCAGAAACTGGACAGTTTCTATGCAGTTGTCCTATAATATATTATCTTTGTGGAATGGTTGCCTGAGAACATTAGCTCCCCAGAGGATAGGGTTGCTGTCTGATTTTCTTTGTTTAGTATTGAACTCAGGAATTTCATTTGTGTTACTGACAATTGTAATTCCAAATGATGTAAGCGACTACTCTGTAATTCTCTTGTGAGATGGGGGTAGGAACCCTAATGGCAGTCTGGGGTTGTTGTCACAGGCCATAAAGAAGTTAGATTGGCCACTATGAGTCTTGGATATGGAAGTAGGCTTAATAAAAATTTGGCAGAACACTTCCAACAAATACTGGGTTCCACATGTAAGGCAGAGCATGCATTTAACTTTTTGCTTGTTCTTTGCACATATTATAAAAATAAAGCATAAGTAAGTGGTGGTCTGACGTTTGAAAACAGGATCACTCAAGTTTAGATTCCTTGAATAATAACTTTTAGATCTGTACAGATACCCCTTTTTTCTGTAGGGGAAAACAAGATCATTGGATCATTGAACTACATAATTACAATAGTTTTTAAGAAAAATAACATTTGGAGCTTTTATCTTTGGTTTATATTTTTTCACTTATATTGCTGTTTATAAAGTTTTGAGCTTCAGCCAAGGTCTGAGAGTGATTTACCAGGTTGAAGTTCATGTATTTAAATAGACTATTTAAATTACTGTTTTTCATTACTAAGGAAAAGGAAACGTTCCTGTGCCCACTCCTCCCACTATATCATGTATAACTCTCTGCCTGTAAAATTGTACTCTTAATTTCTAATGTTTTTCTTTACTTCATTTTCAGTATCTTTAACCTTTATATCATATGCATATTTTTGTTTCAGCAAGAAGAATTGTATAAAAATGTAAAAAACATTTATGTGTGCTTCAAATGTGGCATGAAAAAAATGAGGACCTCTGGTGAAAATGGCCTGAGTTTAGAATTTCATGCTGGAAGGAAAGTTGGACGTAACTTCTAATTTCTAGTTCCAGTAAGCATCTCTTCTTGGAAAATTTCCAAAAAAGGTAAATTACATTGAATTATATATTTTTATTTTTTTGCTTAATCTGAGGAACTTTTTTCTAGAATCATTCCCTGCCAACACTGTGGTTATTACTTGATTTTAAGGCTCCTTGCAAATAGCTTTCCTGTTATAATGTGTAGGTTTTATGTTTATAGGAAAATACCAGAAACCTGTTACAGTTTTTTTTTACACTGCAATTACCTCATGCTGTGAAATAGTTTTCTTCTTTTACTTAAAAATCTTTCAGTTTAAGTTGAATTGATTTCACAGATATGATTTAATGCTTTGTTTCTGCTATGTCTCATCTTTAATTTTTACTTTTAGAAATTGGTTTTATTCTTTATTTTATTTTATTTTTTTTGAGACAGAGTCCTGCTCTGTTGCCCAGGCCGGAGTACATTGGTGTGATCATGGTTCACTGCAGCCTCGACCTCCCAGGCTCAAGCAATTCTCCTACCTCAGCCTCCTGAGTAACTGGGACTATAGGTGCGTACTACCATGCCCAGCTAATTAAAAAAAAAATTTTTTTTTGGGTGGAGTTGAGGGTCTCACTATCTTGCCTCGGCTAGTCTTGCACTCCTGGTCTCAAGCAAACCTCCTGTCTTGGCCTCCCAAAGTGTTGGGATTATTGGCGTGAGCCACCATGCCTGGCCCAGCTTTATTCTTTGTATTTGTGATTTTTATTTCCCGGTGAAAAATTAGGACATACAGATAAAGGAGAAAACAAAAACTGCCCAGAGGTGACAACTATTAAAATTTTAGTATATATCTTTTCTTTTTTTTTGAGACGGAGTCTCCCTCTGTCGCCCAGGCTGGAGTGCAGTGGTGTGATCTCGGCTCACTGCAAGCTCTGCCTCCCAGTTTCACGCTGTTTTCCTGCCTCAGCCTCCCGAGCAGCTGAAACTACAGGCACCCGCCACCACGTCTGGCTAATTTTTTGTATTTTTTGTAGAGACGGGGTTTCACCATGTTAGTCAGGATGGTCCCGATCTCCTGACCTTGTGATCCACCCGCCTCAGCCTCCCAAAGTGCTGAGATTACAGGCGTGAGCCACCGCACCCGGCCTAGTATATATCTTTTCAAAGAGAGGTCTGTCTAGTGTGCCTCACGCAACATCTATTTAGGTGTACAAGTGGGTCTCTCAAATGTCAGTGCTCTACTTATAGCACAAAGTCAGATCTTTCCTGGCACGATCCTCCTAAATTATTGTCAGTAGAAGCCTCTAGCTGGGAAGGGCTTCTTACATTGCTGCCTCTAGTCCTATAGTTCTTTTGCTTAAGAGTCTCCTGCCCTTACCTTCTTCCTGCATCACTGAGAGCTATGTGCCGCTGCTGCCTGGCTGAACCACACTGATGTCCTTTAAATGGCTAGTGTCCACACAATGCATGACCATACCTATGGTGCAACTAAATTCCTATGGACTACCATCTTTGGTCTTTTCCCTGTCTGGCCATCGTGGAAACCTGATTTTTTTTTTATGGACAACTTTTTGAGAAGGATTTCGATGGCAGAACAGTTGGGACCCTGATGACAGAGTTATCCTCTATTTTACAGCCAGTTTCTTCCAAGAAGTTATAGACAGTTTGAGGTGGATGAGCTCCTGGATATTGGAGAGAGGAGGTGTCAGGAAATGGAGAAGCACAGTCTTTCACAGCTCCTGGCATCCCTGTGGAGGTGGACAGGACTGGTGGATTTATTTCTCCTTAAGAAGGGACTGACATTTTGTCTAATATGAGTGTAAGCTTTTCAGGGGGAATTTCTGGCACTTAGTACAGTGTGTGGTACAGCATAGGCCTCCATAATTATTTGTTGCATAGATGGTTGAATCATTGTGTACCATGTAAAGAACTAAGTACCTTGAGCAAATCAGAAAAGTATGATGCAGTATCATTAAGTTGCTTTTCTCTGATATATGGTTTTTTAAAAAAAATAGTCATAATTGCTGTAGTCTGGTTTGAGAGATAAGAAATACAAATGGAGTGTGAGGGAGAAAAAAATACAAATAGAGATCAGTGGAGAAGTGAAAATAATAAGTGCTATGGGAACTCTGAGGATGGAGAGCTTGTTGGAATGGCTCACCCTTGTCTCCTTTGTGAAGCTGATTGGCACTGTCATTGTGGTTGGGACTGGTTCAGACAGGTGAGGCAGAGGAGTGAGAATGGGGGCTTGCCAGGTCCAACACAAAGTGGAGGGGAGAGTTGATGTAGCTGAGCTATTCTGAGATACTCTGCACCATGATTTTGTACCCTTTCTGCCTTTATTTCTGTGTCCTGCCCTTCATGGAAAGTCTCCCTGGGGATAGAATACTAGGACATTTTCTGTTTACCTGTATCAGAATGGCAAGTGGAAAGAGCATTTGAATTTGTTACGTGGGAGAACAGTTAGGCACGGCTGACTCTGAAGTCCTTTGCCTCTAGCAGGTGTGATGAAGGATTTTGGGATCCTGTTACCCATTTTTCAAGCTTGACTTTCCTCTCCCACATCTTCCAGGCAGGTGTGTGTCTTCCTGTGCCTTATTACGTAGCTGAGGGAGCATCAGGACCACATATGTGGTGGGGAGAGCTGGAAACCTAAAGAGTGTGTCACATCTCCTGCCATACCTCTGTATGAGAGGGGTAGCACTTCTTGTTTGCCAGAGAATGTCAGGATGCTTTGCACAGTATCCCAGAGCTCTTCATGAAAACAGTTTCCTCTTCATGTTCTTTAAGTGTAATTAATGTAGCAGTGTTACATAACTTAAAGGGAAGGGGAAGGGAAGTGATTTTATTGACTGAGGTCTCTGTAGAAATTTAACAGTTACTTTTATTTCACAATTTCTGAGTTTGAAGACATACTTCTTTGCTTTCTTAAAAGTTAAAACCTAAATAGGCAATAGGGGAAATATTGTATTTACATAGAAGCCTGACACCGGGAAAGGAAACTTTGAGGAGATTGTCTGGAAATGAAAAGATGTTACTGTGCTCTGGCTCTTTGCTTTCTCCTTGTGACTTCGGGCCTTAGATAAGGTTAAGGAAGAGGAAATGTGATGTTTTTCCTCTCACCCCACCCTAGGCCATTGCAATTGGTGATGTTCTCTCATCTCTCCTCTTTGAAGGAGTTCTTTGAAGAAAAATGTGCTTCTTGAATCAACTGCAGTCTCTCCTCTACATAAGAGCTCTTAAGGGTACTAGCAGGATAGAAGCAAATGAAACTGAAAGCTCATCTGCAGCTCAGAAAAACAAAGACATGGAATTTTAAAGAGTGAAGGTAGCATGGTGTCGGCCATGGGTGAACAAGACACAGCCAGACAATGTGGACCAATTTCTTCAAACTACGGCTTTTCTGCTGTCTGCTTGCAGTGTTGATGGTAGTGGTGCTGGTCGTCAATGTTACTCAGGTAGAGGTGAGTACCTAGTATATATAATCCCTCATAACTAAGGGAGCCGAGTCTGGGGATTTGGGGCTAACTAGCCTGGGAAAACATTGGTTATCGGAAGCTTATCGTAGTCACAGTTCTTGTTTTCATTTATTCATGAAGTATTTGCGTGCTCACAATGGTTATATACTGTGCTAGTCACCGAGGGTACAGTGAAGACATTTCTTCACTTATGGGCCTTTCTTTCTAGAGCTCACATTGTAAGTGTGCATGGAAGAAAAGTAGTAGTAATTATAATCACATAATAATATTAATCATAATTGGAGATTGTGAAAAGTGCAATAAGGAAAGGGAGCTATTCTAGGATACCTTTAGAGTGATGAAGGAAAAACCTCTTCAAGGAGGGGACCTTTCAGTCAACCCATGGAAAAAAGCTGAAGGAGTATTTCAAGGGAGGGAGTAGATGAGTCTGTGTTGGAGATTACTAGATGGTACTCAGGGACCATGTCTTACTGAACCCCTCACAAGGGCCTGTCACTAAGAAGGTACTTAGTAGTGTTCCTTCTTCCCTGTCCCCAGCCCCAACATGAACTCATATAACCAAAATTTATGGTGGAGTTTCTGTATAAAGGATGCCGTCCTTTTGTTTTGTTGGCTTGTGGTACTTCTCAGATTACATATCCAACTTAATTATGGCATTTCTTTTCTTATTGGGTTTTATTAGCCTAAGATGCTCTAGAAGCTAAGCCATAGGCTTTTAAAAAAATTTCTCCTGCTGGAATCAACTTTGTGGTTTTTAGCAGAACACCTAATCTTTCTGTGAAATGGGCACACTAAGGTCCTACAGATCTTTTTCTGTGCGCTATGAGTAAAACTTTGGAGAATGTGAAGTAATTCTGTTAAAGATTCTGTGAAAGATTTCCTATTAGAAATAGGCTTAAGGCATAAAGGCTAGGTATTTCTTCTTTTTCTTTGCTTAAACTGTTCTTGCATGTTTTACTATATAAGATACTACCAATCCTACACCGATAGTTCCTTTTACCTGGAAGCTGTTGATGATGTGTCTAGATATTTTAGAAACTCCTCTTTTTTTAAAGTATTTTTTGTGGTGAATAACATAACATAGAATTTGTCATTTTAACCATTTTTAAGTGTACAATTGAGTAGCATTAAGTACATTCACATTGTTGTGCAATCACCACCACCATCTATGTCTACAACTTTTTCATCTTCCCAAACTGCAGCTCTTTACCCTTTAAACAGTGATTACCTAGGTCAGGCGCAGTGGCTCATGCCTGTAATCCCAGCACTTTGGGAGGCTGAGGTGGGAGGATCCCTTGAGGTCAGGAGTTCAAGACCATCCTAGTCAACGTGGTGAAACCCCGTCTCTATTAAAAATACAAAAATTAGCTGAGCGTGGCGGTGCACGCCTGTAATCCCAGCTATTTGGGAGGCTGAAGCATGAGAATCACTTGGACCTGGGAGGCAAAGGTTGCTGTGAGCCGAGATCATGCCACTGCACTCCAGCTTGGGCTACAGAGGGAGACTGTCTCAAAAAAAAAAAAAAAAAAAAAAACCGAAAAAACAATGATTACCCATTCCTGCCTATCCCCTGCCCCTGGCATTCACTCTTCTACTTTGTGTCTCTATGAACTTGACAACTCTAAGTACCTTATACCAGTGGAATCATATGATATTTGTCCTTTGTTTGTTTGTTTGAGACAGAGTCTCGCTCTGTTGCCCAGGCTGGAGTGCAATGGCACGATCTTGGCTCACTGCAACCTCTGCCTCCTGGGTTCAAGCGATTCTCATGCCTCAGCCTTCCGAGTAGCTGGGATTACAGGCATGTGCCACCACGCTTAGCTAATTTTTGTATTTTTAGTAGAGATGGTGTTATGCTATTTGATCAGGCTGGTCTTGAACTCCTGACCTCAAACGATCCTCCCACCTTGGCCTTCCAAAATGCTGGGATCACAGGTGTGAGCCATGAAGCCTGGCCTGGTATTTGTCTTTTTGTGATTGGCTTATTTCTGTTAGCATAATGTCCCTAAGGTTCACTCATGTAGCAAGTATCAGAATTTCTTTTCTTTTTAAGGCTGAGTAGTACTTCTCTGTCTACACATAGACGGAGGAATATTATTCAACCTTAAAAAGGAAGGAAATTCTGATACATGCTACAGCATGTACATACATACCACATTTTGTTTATCCATTCATCTGACATTTGGGTTGTTTCTACCTTCTGGCTATAATGGATAACAGGTATTTCTTCAAGACTCTGCTTTTAATTCTTTGGAATAGGTACCCGCAAATGGAATTGCTGGATTATATGGTAATTTTAATTTTTTGAGGAACCACCATATTGTTTTCCATAATAGCTGCATCATTTTTTATCCTTATCAACAGTACACAAGGGTTCCAATTTCTTTGCATCCTCGCCAGTACTTGTTACTTTGTTTTTTTGATAGTAGCCTTCTTTGTGGATGTGAGGTAATGTATAACAGTAGTTTTAATTTGCATTGCCATAATTATTAATGATGTTGAGCATCTTTCTATCATGTGCTTTTGGATAAATATCCAATTCCTGTACTCATTGTTTAATGGAGTTGTTTGTTTTTTGTTGTTGTTGAGTTGTAGGAGTTCTTTATATGTTCTGGATATTCATTCCTTATCAGACATATGCTTTGCAAATATTTTCTCCCATTCCATAGGTTGCTTTTTCACTCTGATTTTGTCCTCTGATACATAAAAATTTTTACTTTGGATGTAGTCCAGTTTATCTGTTTTGACTTTTGTTGCCTGTGTATTTGGTGTCATATCCAAGAAGTCATCACCAAATTCAATGTTGTAAGACCTTTCCTCTGTGTTTTCTTCTAAGAGTTTTATAGTTTTAGCTCTTACGTTTAGGTCTTTGATCTACTTTGTTATCCTTTAAAAAAATTGTGATGAAAACACATAAAATTTGGTATCTTAGTTATTTTTAGGCGTACAGGTCAGTAGCATTAAGTCTTTTTTTTTGAGACGGAGTCTTGCTCTGTTGCCCAGGTTGGAGTGCAGTGGCATGATCTCGGCTCACTGCAACCTCCTCCTCCCAGGTTCAAGTGATTCTCTTGCTTCAGCCTCCCGAGTAGCTGGGATTACAGGCGTCTGCCACCATGCCCAGCTAATTTTTGTATTTTTAGTAGAGATGGGGTTTTGCCATGTTGGCCAGGCTGGTCTTGAACTCCTGACCTCAGGCGATCCACCCACCTTGGTCTCCCAAAGTGCTGGGATTATGAACATGAGCCACCATGCCTGGCCTCAGTAGCATTAAGTCTTATTTACATTGTCTTGGAATAGATTTCCAAAACCTCTTTTATCTTTTTAATATCTGTAGAATTGTGTTTATCTTATTACTCCTGATCACTCTGACCAGAGATTTGTGTTTTATTGATCTTTTTTGAAGAACCAGCTTTTGATTTCATTTTCTGTATTTTTTCTGTTTTTTTGTTTGGTCAATTTCCATTCTGATCTTTATTATTTCCCTTCTTCTGTTTACTTTGGATTTAATTGTCTCTTCCTAGTTTCTTAAAGTGATAGCTAAAGTCATTGTTTTGAGATCTTTCTTTTCTAATTAAATGTTTAATGCTATAAATTTTCTTCTACAAGGCTGGGTGTGGTGGCTTAGGCCTGTAATCCCAGCACTTTGGGAGGCTGAGATGGGAGGATCACCTGAGGCCAGAAGTTTGAGACCAGCCTGGGCAACATAGTGAGACCCCATCTCTACAAAAAATTTTGAAAAATTAGCTGAGTGTAGTGGTGTGTGCCTGTTGTCCTAGCTACTTGGGAAGCTGAGACAGGAGAATACCTTGAGCCCAAGAGTTTGACTTTATGGTGAGCTATGATCATGTCACTGCACTTCAGCTTGGGCAGCAGGGTGAGACCCTGTCTCTAAAAAAATAAAAATAAAAATAATAAAAAATTTATTTCTATATACTGCTCTAATGTATACCACACATTTAGATATTGTTCTCATTTTCATTTTCATTCAGCTGAACTACATTCTAATTTCCCTTTTTCTTTTCTTTAACCCTTGTGTTATTTAGGTTTTTTTGCGACAAATTTTCACTGTCACCTAGGCTGGAGTGCAGTGGCATGCTCATGGCTCACTGCAGCCACAACCTTTGGGCTCAAGTGATCCTCCCACCTCCCCCTCCCAAGTAACTGGGACTACAGGTGTCTGCAACCATGCCCAGCTAATTTTTTACGTTTTTGCAGAGATGGGGTCTCACTATGTTGTCCAGGCTTTTTTCAAACTTCTGGACTCAAGCGATCCTCCTGCCTAAGCCTCCCAAAGTGCTGCGATTACAGGTGTGAGCCACTGCATCCAGCCCCATATATTATTTAGAAGTGTTATTTAACTTTCAAATATTTAGATATTTTGCAAATACCTTTCTGTTATTGAGTCCTCATTTAATTCCCCTGAGAGCATACTTTGTATGACTTGAATTCTTTTAAAACATTATTGAGATTTGTTTATGGCACAAAATATGATCTATTTTGGTATATATTCTATGTGTACTGGAAAGGAATGCGTTCTGCTTTTATTGTGTGCAGTATGCTATAAATGTCAGTTAGATCAACATGGTTCATGGTGTTGGTCGTCTTCTGTAGATCCTTACTATTTTCTGTCTACATGCTCTATCAGTTATTGAAAGAATATTGAAATCTTTCACTATAATTGTGAATTTGTCTATTTCACCTTGCATTTCTGTCAGTTTTCACTTCATGTGTTGTGAAATTCTGTTCTTAGGTACATAAATGTTTAGAATTGTGTCCTCTTGATGAATTTAGTTGCTTTGTCATCATGAGTTGGCCTTCTTCATGCTTGGTAAAATTCTTTGCTCCGAAATGTACTCTATATGATATTGTATAACCACTCTAGCTTTCCTTTGTTTGCTGTTAGCAATTATATCTTTTTCCATAATTTTATTATTTTTTATTTTTTTTGAGACAGGGTCATGCTCTGTTGCCCGGGCTGGAGTGCAGTGGCACGACCATGGCTCACCACAACCTCTGTCTCGCAGGCTCAAGTGATCCTCTCCTCTCAGCCTCCTGAGTAGCTGGGACAACAGGTGTGCACCACCATGTCTGGCTAATTTTTTGTATTTTCTTTTTAGATACGGGGTTTCGCCACGTTGCCCAGGCTGGTCTTGTACTCCTGGGCTCAAGTGATCCAGCTGCCTTGGCCTTCCAAAGTGCTGGGATTACAGGTGTGAGTCACCACACACAGCTAGTTATTATTTTTTAAACCTATTTGTGTTTTTATATTTATTTATTGAATTGTATTTTTTTTAAAACTTTTATTTTAGGTTTGGGGGTACATGTGAAGGTTTGTTACATACGAAAGCATATGTCATGGGGGTTTGTGTACATATTATTTCATCACCCAATTATTAAGCCCAGTACCCTCTCTGCTCCTCTCCCTCCTCCCACTCTCCCTGCTCAAGTAAACCCCAGTGTCTGTTGTTTCCTTCTTTGTGTTCATAAGTTCTTATCATTTAGTTCCCACTTACAAGTGAGTACATGCCGTATTTGGTTTTCTGTTCCTGTGTTAGTTTGCTAAGGATAACAGCCTACAGCTCCATCCATGTTCCCACAAAAGATATGATCTCTTTCATTCTTATGGCTGCATAGTATTCCATGCTGTGTATGTAATATAAGAATTTCTTGCATTTTCTTATATTTTTTATGGAACATAAAATTTTCTTTATCCAGTCTGTTATTTATTTATTTATTTTTGGGTCAGAGTCTTGCACTGTCACCTGGGCTGGAGTGCAGTGGCACGATCTCTGCTCACTGCAACCTCCGCCTCCCGGGTTCAAGTTATTCTCCTGCCTCAGCCTCCCGAGTAACTGGGATTACAGATGCCCACCACCACGCCTGGCTAGTTTTTGTATTTTTAGTAGAGACATGGTTTCACTATGTTGGCCAGGCTAATCTCGAACTCGTGATCTGCCTGCCTCAGCCTCCTAAAGTGCTGAGATTACAGGTGTGAGCCACTGTGCCCGGCCTTATCCAGTCTGTTTTTGATGGGCATTTAGGTTGATTCCATGTCTCTGCTATTGTGAATAGTGCTGCAGTGAACATTTGCATGCATGTGTCTTTATGGTACAATGATTTCTATTCCTCTAGGTATATACTCTGTAATAAGATTGCTGGGTGGAATGGTAGTTCTGCTTTTAGGTCTTTGAGGAATTGCCATAATGCTTTCCACAATCGTTGAACTAATTTATGCTCACACCAACACTGTATAAGTGTTCCCTTTCCTCTTCAGCGTTGCCAGCATCTGTTATTTTTTGACTTTTTAATAATAGCTATTCTGACTGGTGTGAGATCTCACTGTGGTTTTGATTTGCATTTCTCTAATGATCAGTGATATTGAGCTCTTTGGCCGCATGTGTGTCTTCTTTTGAGAAGTTTCTGTTCATATCCTTTGCCCATCTTTTAATGGGGTTGTTTCTCTCTTGTAAATTTGTTTAAGTTCCTTATAGATACTGGATATTAGACCTTTGTCAGATGCATAGTTTGCAAATATTTTCTACCATTCTGCAGGTTGTCTGTTTACTCTATTGATAGTATCTTTTGCTGTGCCAAAGCTCTTAAGTTTAATTAGATCCCAGTTGTCAATTTCTGCTTTTTTTGCAATTGCTTTTGGTGTTTTTGTCATGAAATCTTTGCCCATTCCTATGTCTGGGATGGTGTTGCCTAGGTTGTCTTCTAGGGTTTTTACAGTTTTGGATTTTACATTTAAATCTTTAATCCATCTTGAGTTGATTTTTGTATGTAGTATAAGGAAGGGGTCCAGTTTCAATTTTTTGCATATGGCTAGCCGGTTATTCCAGCACCGTTTATTGAATAGGGAGTCTTTTCCTCATTGCTTGTTTTTGTCAGCTTTGTTGAACATCAGATTGGTCATGAATGTGTGGCCTTGTTTCTGGATTCTCTATTCTGTTTTGTTGGTCTCTGTGCCTGTTTTTGTACCAGTACTATTCTGTTTTGGTTACTGTTGCCTTGTTGTATAGTTTGAAGTCAGATAACATGATGACACCAGCTTTATTCTTTTTGCTTAGGATTGCCTTGGCTATTTGGGCTCTTTTTGGTTCCATATGAATTTTAAAATAGTTTTTTCTGGTTTTGTGAAGAATGTTGTCGGTAGTTTGATAGGAGTAGCATTGAATCTGTCAATTGCTTTGGGCAGTATAGCCATTTTAATTATATTGATTCTTCTTATGAATGAGCATGGAATGTTCTTCCATTTCTTTGTGTCTTCTCTGATTTATTTGAGTAGTGTTTTGTAATTCTAATTTTAGAGCTCTTTCACCTCCCTTGTTAGCTGTATTCATGAGTATTTTATTCTTTTTGTGGCAACTGTGAATGGGATTGCCTTTCTGATTTGGCTCTCAGTTTGGCTGTTGTTGATGTATAGGAATGCTGGTGATTTTTGTACATTGTTTTTGTATTCTGAAACTTTGCTGAAGTTGTTTATTAACTAGAGGAGCTTTTGGGCTGAGATTATGGGTTTTTCTAGATATAGAATCATGTCGTCTGCAAACAGAGATAGTTTGATTTCCTCTCTTCCTATTTGGATGCTCTTTATTTCTTTCTCTTGCCTGATCCTCTGGCTAGGATTTCCAGTGTTGAATATAAGTGGTGAGAGGTGACATGCTTTTCTTGTGCTGGTTTTCACAGGGAATGCTTCCAGCTTTTGCTCATTCATATGATGTTGTCTGTGGTGTTTTTATATTTAAAGCAGGTTTCTTCTAGCTAGCATGTAATTGGATCTTGTTTTTTATCTAATCTGACAATCTCTGCCTTTTAGTTGGGGTGCTTAGCCTGTTTACATTTAATATATTTTTTGAAAACATTATGGTTACATCTACCATTTTGCTGTTTGTTTTTTATTTGTCCCACCTCTTCTCTGTTCCCTTCTTCCTTTTTTTCTGCCTTTTTTTTTTTTTTGTATTAATTGACAAGGTCTTTTTTTTTTAATCTGTGCTTTTCCAGTCTGGCTGGTAGGAAGTACTATTCCTGTATAAACTCAGGTTATATTGTTTTTATTTTTATTTTTGCTTTCAGGTAGTTCTTTCCCCAGCCTCCAATAGTTTCCTTATACACATATGCTTATCATTGCTCTGTTGAATACTTGAGTGGAACTGTCTGTAGATCTCCTGAGTTATTTTTCTTCACAGTTGTTCTGCTTTCCTGTGAATTATAATCACCATGGCCTTTAAGACTCTCAGCCTCATCTCTTTGCCTTGGGTGCTTTGCCGTGCTCCACCGGGGCTCCTCTTCCTGTGCTGCAGCCTGGAAACTCTCAAGACACTAAGCTAAGGACAGTCCTTGGGCTCACCTCGTTTGTTTACTGTCTCTCAGGCATCACTGTGTTTTATTGTCTGACGCCTAGTGTCTGGAAAACCATTGTTTCATGTATTTTGCCTTTTTTTTTTCAGTTGTTTCATGTAGGAGGCTAAATCGCATTACTGTTTCTCTATCTTCACTGGAAGTGGAAGTTTGAGGGACTTGAATTTGTGGAGAAAGAGATTATAGAGAAGCTGAAGAGGGGGAGGAGAGGATGAGATCTAGAGCACAGATGGAGCATATAACCTTTTATAGGACAAGGAGCATGAATATATTGTGAGTATTCTTGTTATTTTATTAACTATATAGGAGGAGCCATGTTCCTTCCTCTGACCTAAGAGGGAAAGATATACTGATGGTTGGCAATGCAGATACATTTGCTCAGAGAGTAGGACATTCAGGGAGTTTCTGGCTGTGAAGAAGATGGAAGGTAGAAGGAGGGTAGAGCCCAGGAAGTTTGTGTACAGGGGTTTGAAATAATGGTTTTCTAGATGGAGTTCGAAATAATGAATTTCTAGATGGAGTAGGATGGCAGAGGGACAATAAATTTCAAGACCTTAAGTGTGCATGGCACTTACTGCATTGGTTTTGTGAATGTGTGTGTTAATTTTATCATATTCAACACACAAAGTATTATAATAGACAAAAAAAGATAGTTGTGTAGGTCTTGGGTAGAGAAGGAGGAAGGTAAAGGGAGAGACAGAGAGACTTGAGAGGGTAGGCCGCAGTCCCACATCAGTAATGTTATAACAGTCAGGAAGGAATGTTAGAAAATTATTCTTTTGTTCTACTTTAGTTCTTGGAAACTTCTGTACTTAATGCCGGCTAAAGGCTCTAATTATTTGAACGAACTAACTCTTCTCTACTGAATGGAGAAGGCAGGTATCAATATTGAGTAAACAGTTGTGATATTGAAAATCAGATGCGTCTTTTAGTGGAGTGAGCTATAAGCATTTTCACCTGTCTGAAGAGGTCATCTTGTCCAGCATGATACTGTTGTCATGAATTTTAAGCTGCTTATTACTGTGATGATAATTGATAAAGAAGCTTGGAGTAAATGGGGAAAAGGCTCTGGCTCTGAAATTTGGCAGTCTCTCACTCTCTAATCCCTTTCCATACTATGCTTCTGACACTCACTATACTCTTATGATTGGAGTATCTTATTAGTTTCTAAAACGCAGACTCAATTTTAATTAAAAATATTACATAAGCTGGGCACAATGGCTCATGCCTGGATTCCTAGCACATTGGGAGGCCCAGGTGGGCGGATCATCTGAGGTCGGGAGTTTGAGACCAGCTTGGCCAACATGGTGAAACCCCCGTCTCTACTAAAAATACAAAAAAGCTGAGCATAGTAGCGGGTGCCTATAATCCTAGCTACTCGGGAGGCTGAGACATGAGAATCACTTGAATCTGGGTGTCAGAGGTTGCACTGAGCTGCGATTGCACCACTGCACTTCAGCCTGGGCAACAAAGCGAGACTTACCTAAAAAAAAAAAAAAAAAAAAAAGCAGTCCATATTATGAGAAGTGAGTATTTGTAGCAATATCTAGCAAAAGGTTGGAGGGAGAATTGCAGTCTTTTATTTCTCCGATAAGCTCTCATTGAGCAAGTTCTGTATTTTTTTTCTTTTGCCTTATTCATTGATATTTTAGATATGTATTATAACACCTGTGTATTAGGGCTCTGGGCTTCAAGTAAAGACACCCGATTCAAGCTAATGGTAATATATATTACTCATTTGAATAGAAGTCAGTAGATAGGTTGGGCGTAGTTCTTTTGGGAATCAGCCTCTGTTTGTCTGTAAGCCTCTTAACTGTGCCTTCTTTTGTGTGTTACCTTTCATCTATGGCATCCTCCTTCATGGTTGATTGTAGGATGGCTACCAGAGCAATGGCGGTTTTGCTTTCTTGTACATGCCCACCTGAAGAAACAGTTGTTCTCTTGAAATGATCTCAAGATACTGTGTTTTTTCATTTGCAAGTAAAATTCAAATAGCTGTTACCAAGGGGAATTAGTGGTGCCTGGATTTGAATGCATGCAAGCATAAGCCTCCAGCAACCTCTCCTGGTTCTCATAGTCCAGAATTGGGTCACATGCCCATTCCTGAACCAGCCGTTTATCTGGGACTACCCCTCCATCAGTTAGGCCCACCCCTGAGCTGACAGATCAGCAAAAAGCATTGCTGTGGTTCAGTAGGCCAGGAGTCAAATGGATGTGGGACAGGCAATCACCATGTTCACTCCAGCCCATAGGTTATGATGGCTTGAGGAGTGAGCCATCTGTTTGGTATTTCCTCTTAGCTCTAAACCTAAAAAGATGGCGGGCGTGAAGTTGCCCTTGTCTTTAGGAAAATTAAGCAAATTGACATTTTTGCATTTTTGTCATTTGCAAGTAAAATTCAGGGGAATTACCACCAAATGTGTGGTGATTTCTGGATTGGGTTGCATGTATCAGTCAGTTGGGCAAGGAAGAGAGGAAAAGGTTAGGAAGAGGAGCTATGCTGTAAGCACATGGTGCATGATTTGGTCCTTAATGGTGTGTCACAGACTTAGAACAACTAAAAAGGAGAGGGCAGCTGGAACATTTCCTGAAAGGTAATCAGTAAGGTAATAAAGGGAATTTTTCAAAGTCAGTTTTGTTTTCCCCATGCCATTTTTTAAATGAACAAATACTGCCATATACCCCTTCACAATGAAGTCTCCTAAATGAGATTCTTTAAAATGAAAATGTGTGTATGTTAGTATAAAATCAGAGGGGAAAATACAGAATCTAAGAAGAGCATTAAACATTCTTGTATCTTGAGATTATTTTTAACTTATGTAGGATTTTGAAGTGGTTTGTTACAGGTGGGGATCCTGAGGCCTTGTTTAAGTGTTTTACTAGAAACAAGGAAATGGTATAGCTATTGAGGAGAGAGATTTTTGGTTTTGCTTTGTTGTTGTTTATTCCTCTGCAGTTTAACTAATTGCATAACGTAAGATGTAGTTGTCTACATCTTAGGTAGATGAGTTATATGCCTCACGTTAGGTATATAACTTTTTTCCTGTCCATTTGTTCCTGTATCCTGTTTACTAATAAAGTAATTCATGGAATGGATGGAAATTTCAAAGAATGGAGAATGGTATTAAGTACACAGCTGGATCCCCTCCCCATTCTTTACTCTGAGTGAATGTAGTTGCTTATTTTTAATTATTTGGATAGTTAGCACTAATTATACATTACATACTTATATCTTGATTTGTGAACTTTACGAGATATCTCCTGACTTGTTCATATGAGGCAGTGTAGCATGGGTGGTTAAGAACACAGGTCTCAATTCAGACAGCTTGGCTTCTAATCCTCTGCTGCTTCTAACCTACATGGCCTTGAGCAAGTTATTAAGCTATTCTTTGCCTCAGTTTCCTTGTTTATAAAATGGACATAATAACAGGACTTACCACATGTGATAATTTGAACATTGAATTTAAAGATTCATGTAAACTGTTTACAAGAGTATCCAGCACATAAGTGCTCACAATAAATGTTGGCTGTTTCTGGTACTGCTGTTTTTTTCTTTTTCTTTTTTTTAAGCACAGGGTCTCACTCTGTTGCCCAGGCTACAGTGCAGTGGCACAGTCATTGTTCACTATAACCTCTAACTCGTGGGCTCAAGCAATCCTCATATATACACACATATATATGTATGTATATATACACACACATATGTGTATATATGTATGTATATATACATACACACATGTGTATATATGTATGTGTATATATGTATGTGTGTGTATATATATATTTTTTTCTTTTAAAGTTTTTGAGACAAAGTCTTGTTCTGTTGTCCAGGCTGGAGTACAGTGGCACGATCTCAGCGTACTGCAACCTCTGCCTCCTGGGTTCAAGCAATTCTTGTGCTTCAGCCTCCTGAGTAGCTGAGATTACAGGTGTGCACCACCATACCCAGCTAAATTTCTGTATTTTTGGTAGAGACAGAGTTTCACCATGTTGCCCAGACTAGTCTCGAACTCTTGAGCTCAAGCGATCCCGATCTGCCCACCTCTGCCTCCCAAAATGCTGGGATTACAGGCGTGAGCCACTGTGCCCAGCCTAGTTTTAATTTATATTTATTTATTTATTTATTTGTTAGAGACAAGGTCTTGCTCTGTTGCTCAGGCTGGAGTTCCATGGTGTGATCATAGCTCACTACAACCTCAGCTCCTGGGTTCAGTGATCTTTCCAGCTCAGCCTTTCGTGTTGTTAGGACTACAGGCATATGCCACCACGCTTGGCTAACTTTAAAAAAAAATTCTTGTAGAGATGGGGTCTTGCTATGTTGCCCAGGCTGGTCTTGAACTCCTGGCCTCAAGCACTTCTTCTGCCTCAGCCTCCCAAAGTGTTGGAATTACAGGCATGAGCCACTGCACCCGATCTACTACTGTTAACATAATGAAAGATAAGGCCTCTGCTTACTTCATTCTCCATCCACAATTTGTAAAATTAATTTTATTTCTATATGTAACATTAAATAATGTATTAGACCTTTTATTTCCCCAACAGCATAAGATAATATATCTTAACTTCCTGCTCTAAGTGATGAAGAAAGCACTACTCATTCTTACTTATTTATTTATTTATTATTATTTTTTTGAGATGGAGTCTCATTCTGTCGCCCAGCCTGGAGAGCGGTGGCGCGATCTTGGCTCACTGCAACCTCTACCTCCCGGGTTCAAGCAGTTCTCTGCCTCAGCCTTCCGAGTAGCTGGGATTACAGGCTCCTGCCACCACACTCGGCTAATTTTTGTATTTTTAGTAGAGACGGGGTTTCAGCATGTTGGCCAGGCTGGTCTTGAACTCCTGACCTCGTGATCCATCTGCCTCGGCCTCCCAGAGTGCTGGGATTACAGGTGTGAGCCATCGCATCTGGCCTACTTCATTCTTTTATATTTGATTTCCACTAGTTATAATATACTTTTGCATCATTAGGTGCATTCTTTATGGATTGTGTCCTTCAAGGAATTGGTCCATTTCATCTGGGTTATCAAATTTATGGGCATAGAATTGTTCATAATGTTCCTTTATTCCTTTAATGTCCATGGGATCTGTAGTGATGGCGTCTCTTTCATTTCTGATATTAATAATTTGTGTCCTCCCTCTTTTTTTCTTAGCCTGGCTAGAGGCTTGTCAATTTTATCGATCTTTTAAAAAACCAGATTTGGGTTTCATTGATTTTTCTTTATTGATTTCCTGTTTTCAAGTTCATTGATTTCTGCTATCATATTTATTATTTTTCTTCTGCTTATTTTGGATATTGTTTGCTCTTCTTTTTCTAGTTTGCTAAGATGTAAGGTTAGATTATTGATTTTAGGTCATTTTTCTTTCCTAAAATATGTATAGTACTATGAATTTCCCTCTAAGCACTTCTCTTGCTTCATCCTATAGTGTTTAATAAATTATATGTTCACCTTCACCTAGTTAACATATTTTTAAATTTCTCATGAGATTTTGTATGTTACCCATTTGTATACCATTTTGGGATTTTTCCAGCTCTCTTTCTAGTATTGATTTCTAGTTTAATTTCATTATGGCTTAAGAGAAGACACTGTATGATTTTTATTTTAAAAAATTTTTAAGGTGCATTTTATGGCCCAGAATGTGGTCCGTTTTGGTGAATGTTCCATGTGAGCTTAATATGAAGTAGTTTACAGATGTCAACTATATCCAGTTTATTGATGGTGCTGTTGAATTCAGCTATGTCCTTACCGATTTTCTGCCTACTGGATCTGTGTATTTCTGATAGAGGAGTGTTGAAGTCTCAGACTATAATGTAGATTCATCTATTTCTCCATTAGTTTTTGCCTCACATGTTTTGATACTCATTGGTTAGGTACATACATGTTAAGGGTTGTTGTTTTTTTTTTTTTTTGGAGAATTGACTCCTTTATTATTATGTAATGACCCTCTTTATCTTTGCTAACTTTCCTTGCTTTGAAATCTGCTCTGTCTGAAATTAATATAGCTACTACTGATTTCTTTGGATTAGTGTTAGCATGGTATATCTTTCTCCATTCCTTTACTTTTTTCTTGGTGTTTCTCCATCTTAGGTTGGACTGGGTGGCTCGAGTGGGCTGGAGTTGGATATTTCCCTTCTCTCAGGTTGGTTAGGCTCTGATAAAACTCCAATAGGCTAGGTTCTGATAAAGTTGTTTCTCTTGAGGGGCAGCTTTGTTAAGAACAACACAGTGCTCTGCATACTTCAAAATGGGTCCTTTTCCCTTTCCCTTCCCGGAAGCCCAAGGGGATTTTTCTTTGGTATTCACTGTGAGAATCTGATTGAGCTCCTGGAGCTAAAACTCACAGAAGTATGGGGAGCCCTCTGAATTTATGCCAAAAATACAGGGACCTATTATAGTGGTAATTTCTGTTGTTTGTGTCTTCTTCAGTACTTGGACCATGAGACTGTTTCAGCCACATTCATCGACAGCAGTGGACAGTTTGTTTCCTCCCAGGTGACAGGAATTAGCCGAAATCCCTACTGTGGCTATGATCAGCAGACCCTGTCCAGCCAGGAGCGCATGGAGGAGGACTCCTTGCTGGCTGCCTTGCACCAGCAGGTTCCTGATGTGGGCCCAGTCCCCTTTGTGAAGAGCACTGACCCTTCTTCCAGCTACTTTGTCATCTTGAACTCTGCTGCCTTCTTTAAGGTGGGAAGCCAGCTGGAGGTGCTGGTTCATGTACAGGATTTTCAAAGAAAGCCCAAGAAGTATGGTGGAGACTACCTGCAGGCCAGAATTCACTCCCCCAAGCTGCAGGCCGGGGCTGTGGGCAGGGTGGTGGATTACCAGAATGGGTTTTACAAGGTTTTCTTTACTTTGCTATGGCCAGGCAAAGTTAAAGTGTCCGTATCTCTGGTCCACCCCAGCGAAGGGATCAGAGTTCTTCAGCGCTTACAGGAAGATAAACCAGACAGGGTCTATTTCAAGAGTCTCTTCCGTTCAGGAAGAATTTCTGAAACTACTGAGTGCAACGTGTGTCTTCCTGGGAATCTGCCCCTGTGTAACTTTACAGACCTCTACACTGGAGAGCCCTGGTTCTGCTTCAAACCAAAGAAGCTCCCTTGCAGCAGCAGAATTACCCATTTCAAAGGTGGATACCTGAAGGGTCTCCTAACTGCTGCAGAGAGTGCTTTCTTCCAGAGGTATGTACTGCTTTTTCTTGGGGATAATTTGAAGAGTTCTTTTCTGCTGTCCTTGTCCCATTTAGGAGACTTTCTGGTATTGGGTATGTGTTTCTTATCTCTCTCTCAACTTGGCCCAATTCAGAAGAGGTAGTGAATAAAAAATAAACATAGATTTGTATTTTTCATTAGTGTTTTAAAAGTGAAGCTTAGTGCTTATCTAAGTCCAAATTAAAGACCTTTTACCCTTGAATTTTTGTTCTTTACCCTCATTTTCCTTTAGAACCACATAGCATGTTTACACAGTAGCTGTGTAAGTAAAATCCCTTATTCACAGAACAGATAGAAGTTATCCAAGGGCCAGGTGTGGTGGTGACTCATGCTTGTAATCCCAGCACTTTGGGAGGCTGAAACGGGAGGATTGCTTGAGCCCAGGAGTTTGAGACCAGCCTGGGCAACATAGCAAGACCCCATTTATTTTATGTAAAGAAAAAAAATAATCCAACAACAGGGCTAGTAGGGCTGGTAGTCAGGCCGGTGTTTTATCTTTGTATCTAATGAACTGAAACTTTAAAAAGTAACATAATAACAGTTTTTAAAATCATTTGAACCTACTGATTAAAAAACTATGAATATGGCAACATTGCTGGGTTGACTTAATAAGCATAGGAAGTCAGGAATACCACAGAAAACTATATTTTTTAAGCTAAATAGTTGTTGAAATTATTGCAGTATTGTGTTCAAATTTCTGTTTCAAATGTAAGCATAAAATATTTTCAGCATGATGATAAATACATGGAATAATGTGTAGAAAGGAATATGGAACCAGTATGAATTAAAATTTGTGTTTTCTTCAACATTCCATAACATCACTAAGAAATAAAAAATTATAAAAGCTACATGGTTGAAAAGTACCGTTCTGGCCAAGCGTGGTGGCTCATGACTGTAGTCCCAGCACTTTGGGAGGCTGAGGTGGGAGGAAGGCTGGAGCCCAGGAGTTTGAGGTTGTAGTGAGCTGTGATCACAATTGCACTACAGCCTGGAAAACAGAGTGAGACCCTGTCTCAACAAAAAAGTACAATTGTTTGAAAGAATGTATGCATGTTTTTTACTTTTTAGTGAAATACATTGTTTTTAAACATTCCTTGGTAGAGAGAATTTTTTTGTTGGATAAAAGGGAGGTATTTTTGTTAAGGATATCTGGGCACCCTAGAAAATTTCATACTTATGTCCACTCATTACCGTATGGGAGAAAAGTTGCTACCATAAAATACGTGGTTTGTAGGAGCTCCTAAAATAAAACCCTTTAGTTTTCCACCCTGAAGTCAGCTTTTGGTCATACCAGGTTATGTACATATGTAGTGGATTCATGCCATACTTTTAGGAGGCCAGCAGAGGGAGCACTACTCAATGTACAGTGTTTACTGTACTGCTGAGAAGACTAGTATTTTCTATGGCTCAGTACAAAATGAAAACAAAATTAAATTTCACAACTCCTCAAAACAAAACCAAAACAAAATTTTTCATCTTATTCCTGGGTTCAGGTTTCAGACATGCTATTTATTAGTGACTGAGCAGATTATTTTATTTCTGTGTACTTTTTTGCCTATATATGAAGACTACTCAATTACCCTTATTTTAGAGGGTTGGTTGGTTGGTTTGTTTTGCAACAGTGTCTCACTTTGTCATCCAGGCTGGAGTGCAGTGGCATGATTGCAGCTCGCTGCAGCCTCAACGTCCCAGGTTCGAGGGATTCTCCCACCTCAGCCTCCCGAGTAGTTTGGACTACAGGTGTGCGCCACCACACCCAGCTAATTTTTGTATGTTTTGTAGAAATGTGGTTTCACTGTGTTGCCCAGGCTGGTCTTGAACCCCTGGGCTCAAGTAGTCCTCCTGCTTTGTCCTCCCAAAGGGCTGGAATTACAGATGTGAGCCACCATACCCCGTTAGAGTTCTGTTTTTAGATTTTTAAGTTATTATGGATACATCCTAGTTGCACACATTTTTGAGGTAGATGTGAAATTTTGATACAAGCATATAATATGTAATGATCAAATCAGGGTAACTGGAGTATCCATTGCCTGAAGAATTTATCATTTCTTTGTGTTGGGAACATTCCAATTCTACTGTCATAATTGTTTTGAAATATATAGTAAATGATTGTTAACTATAATTGCCCTATAGAGTTATGTTGTCAGTCTACTTAGTGGCCTAGCAAAGAGGAAGAAGCATAGTAATTTACTCAAATTCCATGTGGAAAATAGAGAAAGTTTAGAGAACTAAATTAGCGTAAAACTTAAAAGTATTTCTGACTGTAAATTCTACCATTAAAAACAAAAAAACACCCGTGAACCCACAAGGATAAAATAATGTGTTTGTCCCTGCCCTTGCTTGCATGTCCTGGGTGAGGTTGGTTGATGGTACATTGTTGTAGAATAATTGCAGAATTTTATTTACCTGGAAGTTTGCTGAGAAAACAATGTTTGAGGTGGTGTAAGTTTTTGGAAAGCAAACATTTGACAGAGTCCTCATAATTGATTTTCATTTTCCATCCTTTATTCTGTTAAAGTTCTGAAATATTGCGTAAGGCCATCTGAAAAGAAAAAGAAAAAGATTGAAATTGATTTTTTGGGGGATCTTTGGGTGTACTGTTTTGAACTCATGGCCCAAATATGTTGAGCTGATAACCTTTTTTACTTCTCTTCCTTGGTAACTCATAACCTTACTTAAACCAGAAAGAATTAAGAAGCTTAGCCTTGGTATTTGGTCCCCTAAACGACAGTTGAACAATTAAAATATGCCATCTTTGTTCTTTATCTATAAGGGAATAAAAGTGTTACTTTTGGAAAGGACAACAGGGGTTTCCTTAAAGATCCTATTAATATAAGGGAAGGCCTTTTGAAAAAATGGGCTTATCACCTATGACATTTCCCTTTTATTTTAGCATGATTGCTACTTTTTTCTTTCTAAATTTGTATTTAAAAAATTGAATCTTTGGAAACATTGCAGGAATAATAACAATGAACTCATATACCTTTAACTTAGATTCACTATTATTGTTTTGCCACATTTTGCTTTATCTTTCTCTGTGTTTATATGTATCTGTGTATAATTTTTTCCCCTGAACCATCTGAGAGTATGTTGCAGACATCATGGCACTGCACTCCATAAATATGCCTCTCCTAAGAAAATGGACTTTCTTTAACATATAACCATAATGATCACATTTGGGACATTTATCATTGTTACAGTACTATTATTTAATATGCAGTTCATATTAGATATTCATGTTTCTTCAGTTGTCCCAATAATGACTTCTGTAGCTATCTTTTTAATTTTAACTAATCTAATCTATGCTTACACAGTGTGTTTGGTTATCTCTTTAATCCAAAAGAATTCTTTAGCCTATTTTGTTTTGTACGACATTGGCAATTTTGATGTTGCTATTTTGTAGAATGTCCTTTACTTTTTTTTTTTTTTTTGAGATAGAGTGTCGCTCTGTCACCCAGGCTGGGGTGCAGTGCAGTGATCTCGGCTCACTGTAACCTTCAGCTCACTTGACTTCCTGGGGTCAAGTGATTCTTGTGCCTCACCCTCCCGAGTAGCTGGGACTACTAGGCACGCACCACCATACCTGGCTAATTTTTGTATTTTTAGTAGAGATGGAGTTTTGCCATGTTGGCCAGGCTGGTCTCAAACTCCTGGCCTCAAGGATATCTGCCTGTCTTGGCCTCCCAAAGTGCGGGGATTACAGGCGTGAGCCACCATGCCCAGTCTGCTTTGGATTTGCTTTATTGTTTTCACTTTCCATGTGATTATATTGAGGCTAAATATTTTGGCAGGAAAATTGTAGAAGAAATTTTCCTGCAAATATTTATACAGGAAATTATGTTTTTGCAAGAAAATTATCATTGTACAATAATAATTATATAATTATTATAACTATAGACAAGTAAATTGTATATATTTTTTCTTACCATAAAACTCTAAACTCATGAAAGTAGTTTATATGTGCTCTCTTAAAAATCACTTTATTTAAGCTATGAAATTTGATTATGCTGTAATGTGGCCAGGCCTGTACACTTCCTTCATTACTAGTTTTTTGTCTGTCTCCATGTCAGTTCCATGAAGAAGGAGATGCTGTGTGTTTTGCTTACTATAGTAGCCCTGGATTCTAGGACAGTACCTGGCTTAAGAAGCTTGAGAATTATTTGTTGAATAAACAGTTTTTTCTGAAATTGATGAAATAATAAAAAATGACTGCACATTCTCATATCAAGAGTTTGGGAAGTTAACATTTTATTTTTTTGTTTTTGGTCTAAGTACAAGAGGCCTAGTTTTATTGTGACTCAGTTTCTGGAATAGTTGCCTCGGATTTCCAGTGCTTTTCTCCTTACCTCCACCCTCCCCCACATTTTAATGCAGCCCTCCAAAAATATTTACTGAGTGTGGACTCTAGACCAGGGCCTGTGCTAGGATACAAAGATGAATGAGGCACCACCCTTGTCTTCGAGTAGTATATGTTTTATTTTATTTTACTTTTTTCCCCTGCTGCCTCCCTTGAGTAGTACATGTTTTAGTAAGGGGAACAGACACTAAAGAGTCCTGGTAATGATGAGCAAAGTACTGCATGGGTAAGTATCTGGGGGGCAAGTGTCCCCGCTAGGACTCCTCTCAGATCTGGAAAAGGCCTGAGGAGTCTGATACATGACTTAATGCAGCGTATACTTGCCGCCTGAAAACTAGGTAATGACAAAATAGACATTCTTGTCAGTGTGAGCCATTCTCTGAGTCCAAGGGGAGTATATAATTCAAACCAGAATTGGTCATTTTGGAGTTTGCACTCTTAGCAGTATACAGTGGAGTGAAATTTAAATATCAATTTAATTTCTTTTCAGTTTTTATGTACATAAAACCTGCTTACTACAAGAGACCCAGTTTATTATTTGTGTTGGTTAACATTCATAAGTATATTTCATCATAATAAGGCTCCGTGAAATTAGTCATTTTATCATTTGCCAATAAAGACATATATCTGAAAATAAATGTTCCTGAACCTGAGCTTGTGCTTTTTTATTCCTCTTAAAGTGGTGTCAATATCAAAATGCCAATCAACTCCAGTGGACCTGATTGGGTAACTGTGATTCCCAGGAGAATAAAAGGTAAAAAAAAGAATAAGCTTGATGATTTGTTGTTTTTCTTACTAAGTGGGTTGAGGCTCTGTCGTTTCATTTATGTTGCAAAAACTTATATGCCATAGTTACTTCTGGGCACAATTGAAAATATTAAAAGTACTGTTTGATTAAAAAAATCAGATCTTATGTGCATAATTCTGAGTTTTGCTATTTATTGTTATTGTTATTTTATTTTTTTGAGACAGGGTCTTGCTCTGTTACCTAGGCTGGAGGGCAGTGGTGCAATTTTGACTCACTGCAGCCTTGATCTCCTGGGCTCAGTTGATCCTCCCACCTCAGCCTCCTGAGTAGCTGGGACTACAGGCACACACCACCACACCTGGCTGATTTTTACTTTTTTTTTTTGCAGAGACATATTTTTGCCATGTTGCCCAGGATGGTCTTGAATTCTTGAGCTCAAGCAATCCTCCCACCTTGGCCTCCCAAAGTGCTGGGATTACAGACATGTGCAAGGCCAAATTTTGCTATTAAGCTCATGTAAAAGTTTTCTTCTCTTGCCAGCCCTCTTCTGTTTGGCTCCTCAAGAGTCTTTTGAACAACCTTGTCCAATATGATAGCAACTAGTCACTTGTAGTGATTCAAATTTAAATCAATTAAGATTAAATAAAATTCAAAATCTAGTTATTTAATCACACATGCCCAATTAACTATATGCAGACAGCATTTTATGTAGAATTTATCCATCATCACAAAAAGTTGTGTTGGACATTGCTGCTCTAGAGATATGGGTAAAATTATCATGGAAATGTTTAAATCATCACAAAAAGTTGGTTGGACATTGCTGCTCTAGAGATATGGGTAAAATTATCATGGAAATGTTTAAAATAAAGAACATTGGGTTGGAGAATAGCAGCTGTTCTCAAAGTGTGATCTGTGGATCAGTGGCATCAGCATTACCAGGCAACCTGATGGAATTGCAAATTCTTAGGTCCTATCTCAGACGACTGAAACAGAAACCCTGGCTGGTGGGGCCCAGCAAAAAAGTTTTAACAAACTTTTCGGGTGACTCTGATTTATTGGTGTGGAATATTAATAGTAAAAGAACAAAATTCAGAGCAGTAAATGTAAATTTTGCAGAATAGATATAATTAGCTATCGTGATTTTTAGAAGAAGGGATGAATGTTACTAGTGAGGCTTATGCAGATGGTGGGGAAGGTCCTTCTAGCTTTTAAAAGTATATTAACTAATAGTACTCCACTCTGCAGATGTTGCAAACCCTTTTGCTGCAGGGGCTCGATATTTAATACATGTGGATCAAGCAGAGTGGATATTAGCCACAAGCCTTGTATGAGTGGTGGGGAAGGAACTGAAGAGCAAGGACCATCTCAAGGGGCAGCCTCTTTTCAGTTTCTGCTGCTTTGTTACCATGTAGAAACAAACCCTGTGTGGCCAGCTCCATAGATTTGTTTTTTCCAAGAGAAACCAGAAACTTTGATTTTTTAACTGTGATATCTCCATATTTTAGAACATCGACATCCAGTTCAAGACTTTGAAAATATTGTATGGGCTAAATAAAATCTGTTTGGCCCATGTGCAGCCAGGGCACTGCCAGTTTATATCTCTTGTCTCTAGTATCGTATGCCACAAATATTCCCAGTCTTTTCCTGATGAAGAGCTGTTTTTGATTTACTTGAACCAAATGAATTACTAATTTTAGAGGATATACATATGAGACATCAGTAATGGAAGTATTTATCTTTTATCTGTTTGGGCCTCAACCCTGAGGTCAAGATGTCAGTAGACAAGGTGTCCTTCAGTAGTACTGTGCTCTGAACACTCACCATGTCCGACATCCTCAGGAGGCCCTGTCTCCCGCTACTGGATCTGTCCTTCTTTCTCACAGACTCGACTGGCTTGCCCTTATTGTGATGTCCCTAGGTGTCCCAGGGATGGTCAGTGGGAGGAACTTTGGAAAGTTCACCTGTACCTGACAAGTCTTGAGGATCAGCCAGGAAGTGGCTGTGGGTTTATGATGTACTCTTCTGGTTAGAGGGAAGATAGATTTGGTAATTCGTGAGCCTTTTGATATATTTTTAGAGGAAGGAAGTAACTATGAATTAATAGGAGCAGAATATCCTGGTTTTGAATAGGAAAACCATCTTGTTGTAACAGGTATATAACTGGAAAGAAAAGAGAAGGGCAATTGTTTTATGGACTATGGAAGGAACCCAGCTTGGCAGAACTTCATTGAATTTCACTCTATGGACCAGCAGGAGGCATTCAAAGACCCTAAATCAAGGGCTCATAATTTTCTTTCCTTCTTTTGCTTCATTCTATGTAAACATTCTATTTCTGCTTAAACTCTCACCAACTAATTTTAACATTCATCAAGGTTACTCAGATCTTGCCTGTGGCAATGATTTCTGTGGAATTCTAATTGTGACTTTTAATGTCTCTCATTCTTTCAACGTTTATTAGTTGGAATTCGTTTGCAAAGAAGAGTTGTCCCTTCATTTTAAGTATTTATATCAGTGTAGACTCATGATAATTTCATTCCTTGGGTTGTAATCCAATCCAATTCAATCATTATTTTATTTTCTTTCATTTTTGCTCAAATTGTTCCAGTTTTGGCAGTTGGGGAACACTTTCAGTTTGGCTTCTTTGTGCCCTTTTGTCATCCTGTGTGCTGTCATCCTTTTGTTTGTTTTGAGCACTTCCTTAGTTTCTGGCACCACAAGATATTTGAGGCTTGTCTTGTATTTTCTTTGCCTTAGCCTTAGAAGGGATTTATGGTATTTCTACTTTTATTTCACTTATGAAGCCTATATTTTGAAGTTTTTTCCCTATGAAATTGTATTTATGTATTAGCTAATTGATATTCTTACAAGGTAAAATTATTGTTAAGATTCATATTTAGATTGCCTGAGATTGCCAGTGCTACTGCTACTTGTGGGCATAATTCCAGTCAAAAGCAAGGAAAAACAGTTTTTAATTCTAGTTGACTACCTTATTAAGAGCAAGCATCTGGTTTATGTCAGGTTTTCCCAGTGCCAGAATTACTGCTGAGTTTTCATTAGTACCTGTAATGTAGTCCCCGGATTATCACGGCTAAGTGGCTCAGGGACCTTGACAGATTCTGACCTCATCAACAACTTGAGGTTATATTTTTTGGGGGAACTTACTGAGAGTTTAGGATAAGACTCGATCTAATAGCAACAGTGTAGATAAGAACAATGAAGTTTTACATTTGTGTGTATCTTTGTAGCTATGGTAGGTTGAATACTAAGATGACTTCCAGTGATCTATGCTCTTACATAATCTCCTTCCCCTTAAGTGTAGCAGGGACATGTAAATATGATGGTATATCATTCCTATGATTTGAGTATGTTATATGACAAAGTTGACTTTAAGAGAGTGGCATTATCCTAGGTAGACCTGACCTTAGATCAGATAAGCCCTTAACAGGGGCCATGTTCTTCCTGAAGAAAGAGATTCAAAGTGTAAGAAGGATTCCATGTGAGGGAGATTCTTTGTTGCTGGTTTTAAAGATGAAGGGGGCCACATGGCTAGGAATATAGGCAACTTCTAGTAGCTGGAGAGCATCTCCTGGCTGATAACCTTCAAGGAAGTGGGAAACTCAGTCTTACAACCACAAGTGACTGAATTCTGGCAGCAACTTGAATGAACTTTTTTTTGTTTGTTTTTTTTGTTTGTTTGTTTTTGAGACAGAGTCTTGCTCTTTTGCCCAGGCTGGAGTGCAGTGATACGATCCTGGCTCACTGCAAACTTCTGCCTCCTGTGTTCAAGCGATTCTCGTGCCTCAGCCTCCCAAGTACCTGGGATTACAGGCGTGCACCATCACACCCGGCTAATTTTTCTATTTTTAGTAGAGACGGGGTTTCACCATGTTGGCCAGGCTGGTCTCGAACTCCTGAGCTCAAGCGATCTACCCGCCTTGCCCTCCCAAAGTGCTGGGATTACATGCGTGAGCCACGCGCCCGGCCTTGAATGTCCTTTTTGAAGGCTTTTCTCCAGAGAACACAGCCCTGATAACATCCTGATTCAACTTGTGAGACTCTGAGGAGAGAACACAGTTATGCTATGTCTCGAACTCCTGACTTGCAGATCTGTGGGTTAATAAATGTCCCTTGTTTTTAAGCCACTAAGTTTGTGGCGATTGTGTTACACAGCAATAGAAAACTAATAAAATAACTGCCATCTAGATCAAGTTATTGAACATTTAGAACATATAGGATGTTTCCAGGACCCTAGCATGCACTTTACTATTCACACTATTACAGTATTGAATTTTCACAGTAACCCTTCAAAATAACTAGTAGTTGACCCATTTTATGGATGATGTGACCAAAGTCCAGAGATTTCAGTTACTGTGTCATCATTTTGAGTCCTTCTCTGTTAGGCTAGACTCTGAGGGTATAGTTAGGGAATAAGATGAAAGTTTAAATGATTTCTGAAGTCTCAAGAGTTGGAAATGTGGAGTCAGACTTAGAGTAGGTCCCATGACTCTTCATCTAGCATTTTCCCTACTGCCCCTTAACCATGTTTAGGAGATATGGCCTGAGGCAATTCTCCTGCCTCAGCTTCCCAAGTAGCTACGATTACAGGCACAGTGCCACCATGCCTGGCTAATTTTTGTGTTTTTAGTAAAGATGTGGTTTTGCATGTTGGCCAGGCTGGTCTCAAAACTCCTGACCTCAAGTGATCCGCCTGCCTTGGCCTCCTAAAGTATTGGGATTACAGGTGTGAGCCACCCCTGTACCTGGCCTGCGGTAGTGAAATTTATCAGCCTTCTAGTATACAAATGATGAAGTGAATGATAGTGTTTCATGTTATGCAGTAAAAACGAAACTAGTCATTTTGTGGATGAGACCTCATCTGATGTTGATTTCTAGAAAATGGCAGATAAATGTTATAACAAGTGGGACAAAGCTATTTTATTTTTTAAAAATTTAACTATCTGGATGCAGATGTCAAAGGGACAAAGCTATTTTAAAGACAACTACTTTCCAATTACTGGAAAAAGTAATTTGATATAGAATATCTTTAATTTAGTTAACCGGAAAAATCAAAGGGCTCATGTTCTGCATAAAACTACTAACTGATAGCATTTGAGGGAAGGAAGCTCCTCAATACATCAGCAAAATGTATTTCTTTGTAAATGGTACCACCTCTACCACTACCTACCTCTACACTTATTGAGAAACTTTGTCAAGTCACTCTGTGACTTACTTTCTTCATCTTTAAAAGATATTTGGACGGCTGGGCGCGGTGGCTCATGCCTGTAATCCCAGGACTTTTGGGAGGCCGAGGCGGGTGGGTTACGAGGTCAGGAGATGAGACCATTCTGGCTAACACGGTGAAACCCTATCTCTACTAAAAATACAAAAAATTAGCCGGGTGTGGTGGCGGGCGCCTGTAGTCCCAGCTACTCTGGAGGCTGAGGCAGGAGAATGGCATGAACCCGGGAGGCGGAGGTTGCAGTGAGCCGAGATTGCACCACTGCACTCCAGTCTGGGCGACAGAGTGAGACTCCATCTCAAAAAAAAAAAAAAAAGATATTTGGACTAGCTACTCTCTGAGGTCCCATTCAATAGTCTATGAATTTATAGAATTTCTATCTATATAGCATTCTTAGCTTTCCTCTGTAAAATGCAGAGGTTTTAGGGGACTAAAATATATAGGAAAGAAAATTAAATTTCTAGGGTTTCATAGGGGGAATTCAAGGAGTAAATTCAAACTCAAGCCATTACAATTACTGTGTAGCTGGGCCCTTCTCATATTCTCAGCGCTCTTGGCAGAGTGTTCCTAACCAGCTCAATATACACTATCCCCATTCCTCATCCTGCTGAGGGCTGTCCCTCCCTACTGACCTTATCCCAAGCTTCCTATGCTCATGGCAGTCTCTGGTGCAGGGAATTGATTGATCCCATTTCTTCTGTCTTGTTTTCCCCCTTATAAACTGTGTACTCCCCTTTGTCCTGCCTTTTACTGTTCTTAATTCTGCAGACAATTCCATACCATAAAATTAAGGGACAGGTTTGCTGCACATCACACCTCGCGGTCTTCCCCGCCCCGCCCCGCCCCACCTCAATTCACGTTGTGTCCTTTTCGTCCAGCTCTTTCTGGATGATTTAGGGAAATTTATCTCTCTACCTTTTTCTCTTTTGCTTTGTTCCATCTTTGGCCCAGACAGCCCTCATTATGGCTAATGGATTACATGGCATGACACCCTTTGGAGGAAAATGCAAACCATGGCTTTAAAGAGAAGCCAGGAAATTTTAGAGATACAGGGACATTACTTTCAAATAATAAAAAAAATCCCTTCTGGTTTTGCCCAAATCTTCATATCTGCTTTTACAACCACCTCTGTTTAAACTTTTTCCTTCACCAGCAATTTTCAAGATAACCATAAAGTTGAGTAATAACTCATTTTTATTTTTTTGTTTTAATTATTTTTATTCCATGTGAATAGTACATTAGGGGTTATATGGTTATATCATCTATTTAGGAGACTTTCATATCTCAGTTATCTTACATGAAATACATTCTGAGTTCCAAGAAACACCATTTAAACAGCCACAGACTGCTTAAAAATCATATTAAAATTGTCAGGAAATGTTTTTGTCCCAGTTGACCATAAGGGGGCAACATAGGTATGTGCATTTCATTTAAAAAATATGATTTTTTTTTCTCATGTAGCATGGAGCATGTTTAAAGAATTAATGTCAGATTTAGTAATTGATTTGCTTTCCTTGACTTAGCTCTGGTAGTAAATATAATTAACATTTGAATGGAAATGGTAATTGTTTCCTGTGTGACATATATTTTTCTTTATAACACATATTTGACACAGAATAACCGAGTGTGCCGAATTAACAGTGGTAAAAAGTTGTAACATCAAAATTACTTTTAATTTTCATTCTAGTAAATGTTTTCTGTGGGCCCTAGGTGTCGTCTTTGGAGCTCCCTAGCTATGCAGCCTCGATGTACTGATATAATGAGGGAGCTTTGCACAAGGTGCAGTAACATGTTAAAGCTACACTTGATAACATGTTGAGAAATTATTTTTGAACAAGCCAAGGAAATATTTACCCTACACCTCCCCCCAACAATTTTTCTTTGATAATCGCATTTGCCAAATAAAGCTTTTAAAATCAGCGTTCAGTTTCCTTTTCTACTTTGGCTCTGCACCTGCAAAGAATTAGCAGATTCCGAAGAAATAAAGATTAGATATGCACTCTCTGTCAAATAGAGCATCTTCTTTGGTGGGATAAAACCAAACTAATTTGGAGTAACACAGATAATGTCAAGTCAAATAAGCTAAAAGTAGTCACAAATAGGGGAGTCACTTAAATTTAAATTTCTGAATTGTGTAAGCATTTAGATTCCAAATTGTGGCTTAATAGGTGACTATAGAATGACTGGACTTTGATAAAGGTTGTGTAAGAAAATGATATAACCTGGTGGTTTCTTGAAGATTGTAGGTTTGAATAATTGTTAGAAATGAATAAATATATACCTTCAAGAAAAAAAAAAAGAAATGGCTAACATCTATAAACATCTGTTTTTGAGAAGTGATCTAGCACACAGTGGTTAAGATCACGGGCTTTGGGCTCACTTGCTTGGGCCAGATGCTGGCTTTGCTCCTTACTAGCTCAGCTCTGGGACCTTGGTCAAGTTGTTTAGCTGTTCTGAAAGGTAGGGATAGTGATAGGACCTACTTCCAAGAGTTACTGTGAGCATGTGAGATACTACGTTTGCTCAGAATAGTGTCTGAGGCAGAGTAAACTTGCAAGAAATATTAGCCATCACAGTCTGTTTTGAAGCATGTAACGTGTGTTGTTTCCACAGTGGCATTTTCTACAGGAGGTGTTAGGGCAGAAGGATGTTGACTCTCCCTCTGAAAGGTGTCGTTTTGCTTGTGTTATCATGTGTAGCTAGGTTACAACCAGGAGATACACACTGGTGATGTATTTTTAGCATTGTTCATTATGTATAAAAACTTTCTGAACCTTTTGTATTATGGAGAATAATCCGTTAGATTGTCTGCCATTAGTTTGTTCTCCATATTAAGTGGTGTTTTTTTGGAATTAAAATTAAAATTTGAAGGTGGGATTCATGGATTCTAACTTTGCTTTTAATGGGCTAAAACAGTGAACTAATACTACTCTGTATGTGTAAAGTAATAGTCTAAGTTGTTACTTGCCTCGCAGGCATGTGGGTGAGAAACTGTTCTGTTCTGGGAGAATGCCGGATAAATGCTTATGTCCACACATTTCCTTTGGTTTTGTCTTCCTTTATATTTGGCTTTGATAAAAACATGTAATCAGACTGGGCATGGTGGCTCACGCCTGTAATTCTAGCACTTTGGGAGGTCGAGGCGGGCAGATCACTTGAGATCAGGAGTTCGAGATCAGCCTGGCCAACATGGTGAAACCCCATCTCTACTAAAAGTGCAAAAATTGGCCGGGCGTGGTGGCTCACACCTGTAATTCCAGCACTTTGGGAGGCCGAGGTGGGTGATCACAAGGTCAAGAGATTGAGACCATCTTGGCCAACATGATGAAACCCTATCTCTACTAAAAATACAAAAATTAGCTGGGTGTGGTGGTGCGCGCCTGTAGTCCCAGCTACTTGGGAGGCTGAGGCAGGAGAATTGCTTGAACCCAGGAGGCAGAGGTTGCAGTGAGCTGAGATCATGCCACTGCCCTCCAGCCTGGCGACAGATCGAGACTCTGTCTCAAAAAAAAAAAAAAAGCAAAACTTAGCCAGGCATGGTAGTGTGTGCTGGTAATCCCAGTTACTTGGGAGGCTGAGGCAGGAGAATTACTTGAACCCAGGAGGCGGAGGTTGCAGTGAGCCGAGACTGTGCCACTGTACTCCAGCCTGGGCAAAAAGAGTGAGACTCCATCTCAAAAAAAATGTAAGCAGAGGGAATGCTGAAAGTCCCTCCTTTCCTTTCTGTCCACCGATACCTTCATGCCCATTTCAGATCTTCCCATTTTTGTACAAAGGAAAACCTTTTTTTTTTTTTTAATTTTACTTTTAAGTTCTGGGATACATGTGCAGAATGTGCAGGTTTGCTACATAGGTATACATGTAATTTGCTGCACCTGTCAACCTATCATCTAGGTTTTAAGCCTTGTGTTTGTCCTAATGCTCTCCCTCCCCTTCCCCTCAACCCCCCGACAGGCCCCGGTGTGTGATGTTCCTCTCCCTGTGTCCATGTGTTCTCATTGTTCAACTCCTACTTATGAGTGAGAACATGTGGTGTTTGGTTTTCTGTTCCTGTGTTAGTTTGCTGAGAATGATGACTTCCAGCTTCATCCATGTCCCTGCAAAGGACATGAACTCATTCTTTTTTATGGCTGTGGAAAACCTTTTTTTAATCAGGAGAAAAGTCTGGGATTTGAGATCTGACAGCAGGAAATGTTTCCCACATGCCATCAGGCTAACAAATACATGGGCATAATTGTTTCTTGGGACATTTTTCATCTATTGTTGGAGGAGAATATTAAAATATTTGTTTTTCTTTTTTCTTTGCAGAAACTAACAATCTAGAACTATCTCAAGGCTCAGGAACTTTTCCTTCTGGGTATTATTATAAAGACCAGTGGAGGCCCAGAAAGTTTAAGATGCGTCAGTTTAATGACCCTGACAATATTACAGAGTGCTTACAAAGAAAAGTGGTGCATTTATTTGGTGACTCAACAATCAGGCAGTGGTTTGAATACCTTACTACATTTGTTCCAGGTTGGTACTTTGCCTTTTGTTTCATAACTCTTTCCCACATCAGCTTTGAAATAAGCAGACTCACTCCGGTGCCTGAAGAAAGGTTATCAGGTGAGGAAACATTTATTTCTGTGTAGGACTGAAGAGGTACCCAAACCCTGGAGAGATGTGTGACAGTTTCTGATCAATAGCTGTGTTGTGTTGTACTCATGGAAGCACTGGGTTCTCATTGAGGTTTATGTCACTGATGAGCTGTATGACTTTGGACAAGTCATTTACTTTTTAGGGCTTCATTTCTCCATGTGTGAGATGAGACAGCTGGACCACGTCACTTCACGGGTGTCTTTCACTTCTAATATTCTGGGTTGTAAAATAGAGGTGGGCATTTCCAGTTGTTTCTCCCCTAGTTCTGTCTCATCCAACTCCAAGTTTATAGTAGCTTTGAGTAGAAGGAAGCAGCCAGATCTATGGTGGTCCATATTGCATCCTTGCAGGAAAGCCATCCCTGTGTCATCCATTGGGCCTACCATTGGTGTGACTCTGAGATGGAGTTGGCTCCTCCTGAGGGAGTCTGGGTAAGTTCCAGCATTCTTAGCTTCTTGATTTCTCGGCTTGGCTCTGGGGCTGTTCTCCAGACTCAGAACAAAACCCCAATGGTTGGAGGCCCACTCCTTCTTTACAAGGGCATTCTTTTCTTTCTGGAAGGGGTATGGATGAGGTAAGGAAGGAGGGATCCTGAAGGAGCAGAAATAAAGACCCTGCTTACAATTTAGAGAGCTGATAAATAGTTTTGTGGGAACTGTTTTTAATGGCTATGTGTGGGCAAGGCTTTTAATAAAGTAAAGCCTGATGGTTTGTTGTGAGTTGTTTGTGATTGTTTTTATCAGCCGTTTTATTTATTATGTCAACTTAGTTTTATTGATTAATTGGTTGAGACGAGGTCTCATTCTCTCACCCAGGCTGGAGTGCAGTGGTGTGATCATGGCTCACTGCAGCCTCAACCTCCTGGGCTCAAGCGATCCTCCCACCTCAGCCTCCCAAGCATTTGGGACCACAGGCGTTGAGCCACTGCACTTGGCTAATTTTTTTGTATTTTTTGTAGAGACATGGTCTCACTGTGTTGCTCAGGCTAGTCTCGAATTCTCATGCTCAAGCAGTCCGCCCGCCTCAACCTCCCAAAGTGCTGGTGGCTCACACCTGGCCTCAACTTAGTTTTAAATTCAATTTTTAGAAGGAGAGGGGAAGTAGATATTGTCCCCAAAAGTGTAAAGTCAATTCCACTTTTTGTTTTGCTTGTTTTTTAAATTGAAACAGATATAACTAAGGTTTGTTTGATAAAGTATAAGCTGTACATTAGGAGAAGGGAAATACTTTGTATGGCATGATGCTAGACAAGGTTTGATGTGATGCTGACCAGTGAGGGCCTTCCTAGGTGTCTGTAGTTGCTTGCTTCTTAAATTCTAATGATGTAGCTTGGTATTTCCTTTGATAGCAAGGATCACACTGACTGTTTTCATCACTTCCCACCATATACTTTACAGACATATCTTCACCTGATAAAAATAAAGCCTGTGTCAGTGCTTGATCTAATCAAAAGAAAGTGGTAGCTTGAGGTTTTTATTCAGTTAAAATGGGGCTGAATGCTAAGTAGTAGGTAGGAAAATCTAGAAGAGAAGCCTGGAAATGCAAGGAGAAAAAAGTGAAACCTACTTTAACCCTTAAGAAGAATATATGACAATTTTATATATATATATATATATACACACACACACACACACACATATATACACACACACATATATATACATATATACACACACACACACACACACACATATATATATATATATATTTTTTTGAGACGGACTCTCACTCTGTCACCCAGGCTGGAGGGCAGTGGTGTGATCTCCACTCACTAAAACCTCTGCCTCGCAGGTTCATGTGATTCTCCTGCCTCAGCCTCCCAAGTAGCTGAGATTACAGGCACCTGCCACCACGCCTGGCTAATTTTTGTATTTTCAGTAGAGACGGGGTTTCACCATGTTGGCCAGGCTGCTCTCAAACTTCTGACCTCAAGTGATCTGCCTGCCTTGACCTCCCAAAGTGCTGGGATTATGGGCATACGCCACCTTGCCCACCCTGTAGGACAGTTGTATTCTGATGTTGCTTCTTCAGAATTGACTGTGAGCTCCCTGAGGGCAAGGACTATGGCTTATCCATCTGAGCATTGCTGGCTGGTAGCACCTATAGTAGTGGGCACTAAGTAGGTGCTTAGGAAATATTAGTTGAATTGGATTGTCAACATTTACTTAAGGCACTTAAGGGAATATTTAGGGATATGAGACACATCTTCTTTCCTCATGGGTGCACGTACTAAGTGATGAATTATACAGAGTTTTTAGGAATAACAAGGACTCCCACTGAATCCTGGGATCTTCAGAATGTCTCCAGGCAACTGGACCTTGAAATACAACTTAGAGGGAGAAAAGGGAATTTTTAACTTGCGATGCTATCTGTGTTATTCTCATGATAGAGATGGAAGTTTTTCTGTAGGACATTAACATGATTATTCATCTACAGGGTAAAATTGAAAGTCAAAAGAAACAGGATTGCTTCTTTCTTTTGCTTATTGCAAAAAGAGGTGTTTGTTTTCACTTTTCAAAATTACATTTGAACTTGCTTTAATTTTATTTGTAAAAACATTCATTTTTAATCAACAGATAAGTATATTTATGGGGTACAGTGTGATATTTTATATATATACATTGTGGAATTAGTATATCAAGTAAATTAACATATCCATCACCTCACATACTTACTTTTTTATAGTGAAAACATTTAAAATCTCTTCTTTTAGCAGTTTTGAAATGTATGATACATTATTATTTACTATGGTTACCATGTTGTGCAATAGATCTCTAAAACATTTTCCTTCTGAGACCTTGATTAACATTTCCCCATTGCACCTACCCCTCTAGCAGCCCTCTGGTAACCACTATTCTACTCTCTACTTCAACTTTTTTAATTTCCACATATAAGTCAGTATAAGGCAAATATTGCATGAGTTTCGACATCAAAGACATCTGTGTGTGGCTTATTTCACTTAGCATAATGTCCTCTAGTTTCATCCATGTTGTTACAAATGACGGAATTTCCCAAAAGAAGTATTTGGTTACTAATATGTGCTCATAAAACAGAAGTTAAAGCCCATGTCTTGAGAGAAATAATATTTACCTGTTAGGAGAATAAAATGTCAATGCCAGTTTGATTTTTATAAATTAAATGATCATAAACAGACACTTCTCAAAAGAAGACATACATACAGCCAACAAACATATGAAGAAAAAGCTCAATATCACTGATCGTTAGAGCAATGCAAATCAAAACCACAATGGAATTGTGGTTCTCACACCAATCAGAATGGCTATTATTAAAAAGCTAAAAAACAACAGATGCTGGCGAGGTTGCAGAGAAAAGGTAACAATTTTACACTGTTGGTGGAAGTGTAAATTAGTTCGATCATTGTGGAAAGCAGTATGGTGATTCCTCAAAGAGCTAAAAGCAGAACTACCATTCGACCCAGCAATCCCATTACTGGGTATATACCCAGAGGAATATAAATCATTCTGCCATAAAGACACATGCAAGCAAATGTTCATTGCAGTGCTGTTCACAATAGCAAAGACATGGAATCAACCTAAATGCCCATCAGTGACAGACTGGATAAAGAAAATGTAGTACATATGTACCATGGAATACTATGCAGCCATAAGAGCGAGATAATGTCTTCTGTGGGGGCATGGATGGAGCTGGAGGCTATTATCTTTAGCAAACTAACACAGGAACAGAAACCCAAATACTGCATGTTCTCACTTATAAGTGGGAGCTAAATGATAAGAACTTATGAACACACAGAAGGAAACAACAGACACTGGGGTCTACTTGAATGAGGGAGTTGGGAGGAAGGAGAGGAGCAGAAAAGATAACTATTGGGTACTGGGCTTAAAACCTGGGTGATAAAATAATATGTGACACATTTTCCTATATAACAAACCTTTACATGCACTCCTAAACCTAAAATAAAAGTAAAAAAAACCAAACTTTTTAGACATAGATAAAAAAACATTGCAATGATCAGTGCAAATAGCAACATTTCTTGGCCTAATAATTAGAGAAAAATGGGTTATTTTTTTTTTCAGGCATAGACAGGTGTAGTGTAGAGTCTATCACTGATGGTGTTATTTATAATAAATATTATGTTTATGTAATAATTTAAATAATAAACATGTTAGAATAAAGGCCCATTGATACAAAAGGGGGCAGAGTTCAGTGAAATAGGTATTCCCTTTACATTTATATTGTACCTTTTTGTTGTACTTAAAAAAATCTTGTTATTTGATGCCACTTAATAAGGTATAATCAAAATATATGTGCTTGGTTTGAAGGTTTTTATGAACTTGAGTTTTCCTTGTTTCAGATTTAGTGGAGTTTAACTTGGGTAGTCCCAAGAATGTGGGTCCCTTCCTTGCAGTGGACCAGAAGCACAACATCCTGCTCAAATACCGCTGCCATGGTCCACCCATCCGCTTCACGACCGTCTTTAGCAATGAGCTCCATTATGTGGCGAATGAGCTGAATGGCATTGTGGGAGGGAAGAACACAGTGGTTGCCATAGCTGTATGGTCTCACTTCAGCACCTTCCCTTTGGAAGTATACATTCGGCGGCTCAGGAACATCCGTCGAGCAGTGGTTCGGCTCCTCGATCGAAGCCCAAAGACCGTGGTGGTCATCCGGACGGCCAACGCCCAAGAGCTGGGACCTGAGGTGAGCCTTTTCAACAGCGACTGGTACAACTTTCAGCTGGACACCATCCTTCGGAGGATGTTCTCAGGGGTTGGAGTATATCTCGTCGATGCCTGGGAGATGACCCTGGCCCATTATCTACCGCACAAGCTGCATCCAGATGAAGTTATTGTGAAGAACCAGCTGGACATGTTCTTGTCCTTTGTGTGCCCCTTGGAGACCTAGCCTGTCTTGGAAGGGACTGGAGGAATCATATTCAATGACCTTCTCAATTGACCTGAGTTACAGAAAGTGGCCCCAGTGAGAGATGACTGCCATTAATAAGTATAAAATTTCAAAAAGATCTGGACTTAATATGATGACTTATAAGGAGCTTAAAAAATGCAGGTTACATTTATATCTATCTATAGGATTTTATCCAATGTTGACTTAGCCATGGTAGAACTCTTAACAGCATTTACACACTATATTGCTCTTGTAACCAAAGATGCTAATGAGTGTATTTGAATTAGCTTCTCCTGGGAGGGGTGACTACTTTGCTAAAGAGTATGAAAAATGTTCTGATGGAAGGGACAAGTTTGGTTGGTAGTAGAGTGTTTGTAGCTTATCTGGTAAAGGAAATTGAGTGCATCTGCATGCATAGCACAAGTAGTCCATCTTCTGGTGGTTAACTAGAGAAAGCTTATAGTCAGAGGCTCTTGTGAATGCACTGAAGACTGCTGTGTCTCAGGAGTTTCTCTTGATGATCTACCTTTTCTGAATTACATGAAAAGGCCAATGTGCTTGGTTCGAGTTTTTTAGTGAGAATATTTACATTTTCCTGCTTTTATCTAGAAAAGAAGCAAAAGGGAAATATGAAAGCAGTATATATACAATCTGTGCTTTGGAATTGATATTTGCATTTGGTGATTGTTTTTTATTTGATTCAGCTAAATTTTATGTGTTGAATACTTACTCTAGAATAACTACTTTTGGAACTGGAAGGGGGAAATCTGTAAATGGAAATTTATTTTTATGTTCTGAAATTTGAGGGTTTAAGAATTGACTTTTGTGTAAAGAATGCTACTGTATTATAAAGCTGTGGAAGTTTTTTCCACTAGTTTCAGGAGTTTTTTGTTGTTGTTATTTAGAACTACTTACCAAAATTAGAAGTTAAAATCTAATTAGAAATTAATAAGTACTAAAATTCATGACAGGTTTTTTGTTTGTTTGTTTGTTTTTGGTATTTCTTGATTTGGGCATAAAAGGCACACCCATTCTCTCATGCTTGGAAGAAGCTGCTATTCCTACTGGCTATCTGAGAAGAATGGAATTATTAATTTTATTTGACTAATTAATTTTAAATGAGTTTAATTTGGGATCATTTAGTAAGTACTCTTTTCTTTTTGAGCTGTGATAGACTATAGTCTAGTTTAAGTTGCTCCTAAGTAGACAGATGAAGAAACTAGGGAGGCTTTAGAGAGGAAGACAGATGGTTGAAGTATGAACAATATATACCCTTAGAAGAATGGGTCAAATAATTTGGATTTTTAATTTAAAATAGGAGGGCCCCAGATCTTACTTTCCTATCCTTGAGGAACACCTTCAAGTTTTTAAAGTATTTTATGGGGAAAGAAGATTTTTAATTGTTTCTGAGTCTAATGAGGTAATAAAATATATTAAAATAGTTTAATTTTAATGGTCCTTACGCTTTACAGTACCTAAGGATCACTTCTAGTATCTGACAAAAATGCAGAATTAAAGAGTCATGGCAGGGTATGGTAGCTCAAGCCTGTAATCCCAGCACTTTGGGAGGCCAGGCAGGAGCATTGCTTGAGGCCAGGAGTTTGAGACCAGCCTGGGCAACATAGTAAGACCTCGTCTCTACAAAAAATAAAAAATTATCCAGGTGTGGGCCGACAGTCCCAGCTACTAGGGAGTCTAAGGCAGGGTGATAGATTGAGCCCAGTAGTTTGCGGCTACAGTGAGTTATGATTGCGCCACTACACTCCCACCTGGGCAACAGACAAGAGATCTTATCTCTAAAAAATTTTTGTTAAATAATAAAAGAATTAAGGCCAGGGATGTTGGCTTACACCTGTAATCCCAGCAGGGATTACAGTCTTGGGAGGCTGAGGTGGGCGGATTGCTTGAGCCCGGAAGGTCAAGACCAGCCTGGGTGCCATGGTGAAACCCCATCTCTACAAAAAAATACAAAAACTATCTGGGTGTAGTGGCACCTGACTGTAGTCCCAGCTACTTAGGAGGCTGCGGTGGGAGGATCGCTTGAGCCCAGGAGGCAGAAGGTTGCAAAGGTTGCAGAGGTTGCAGTGAGCCTTGATTGTGCCACTGTACTCCAGTCTGGGCAACAGGTCTTTGGGACCATGATGCCTCTGGGATTTATGGAACCAACCTTTGTGGCGAATGCTCAGTGATTCTGATGCAATGGTGGTATTCCACACTTTGAGAAACACTAAGAGAAGAGGTAAGATAGAATAAGGGAATAAACATGGCTTGTTTATTATTTTGGTGGATTTACCAATAACTGGCTTAATTCTGTTCATGATCCAATAGTATTGGTGATATTAGCTCCATTTTATAGATGAGGAACTCAAGTTTAGATTTGAAATAAGGTATGTGAGAGTCCATATCTCTTTTCAGCTAAACTTGTGAGACTTTCATAAAGAAGGGTTTGTATTTATTTATTTGTTTTTGAGACAGGGTCTTGCTCTTTTGCCCAGGCTGGAGTGCAGTGGCATGATATGGCTCACTGCAGCCTTGACTTCCTGGGCTCAAGGGATCTTTCTACCTCAGCCTCCTGAGTAGCTGGGACTACAGGTATGTACCACCATGGCCAGCTAATTTTTGTATCTTTTTGTAGAGACTAGGTTTTGCCATGTTGTCCAGGCTGGTCTTAAACTCCTGAGCTCAAGCTATCTGCCCACCTCAGCTTCCCAAAGTGCTGGGATTACAGGTGTGAGCCACTGTGCCCAGCCGAGAGTTCTTCTTTTCATGAAAGAACTTGACATTTCCTCAAGGATTTATAAAGGAGGCTGAGGAGTAATTTTCCCAGGAGAATTTTAAAAAGAAATAGGGCATTGCTCCTCCAGTGGTTTGGAATGGTGCCACTTGATTGTGCAAATGATTTCTTATGATCTTGTCTGGTTTTCTGTTATTTTTTGATTTGGTGACATAGCTCTTAAAGATTTGGTGACACAGCTTCTTGAGTCACTTGCATCTCTCTTAAAAAAAAACTTTTTTTTAACAACTTTTAAGTTCAGGGGTACATGTGCCAGTTTGTTTCATAGGTAAACTTATGTCATGGGGGTTTGTTGTACAGATGATTTCATCACCCGGGTGTTAAGCCTAGTACCCATTAGTAATTTTCCTGATCCTCTCCCTCCTCCCACCCTCCACCCTCCACCCGACCCCAGTGTGTGTTGTTCCCCTTTGTGTGTCCATGTGTTCTCATCATTTAGCTCTCGCTTATCAGTGAGAACAACTTTCATCCCACATCTAATTTGTCTTTCTTCACTCTGGTGTGGACATTTTGATAGACATTCCAATTTGATAGAGATTCCAATATCACTTAAATGTTTCCCAGAATATTTAGATAGAATAATTTAGTTTCTTCTGAAAAGTTTATTTTAGGCTAGTGCCACATGGTTGTGAATATTAGCATGGTAGCCAAATAATAGTTTGTTTTGAATATATATTTCCCAATATAAATATAAGGGGCGTCAAAATTTTTAAAAATCTAGAAGAAAAATCTATGGATAAAATCCATAATTCTGTCATCTGAATGCAATGAACATTAGCATTTAGGTATATTTTCTTGCAGGTTTTTTAACCATATACTTATAGAGAATATGTAATTTGGGTCTGTGTTTTTTACATATAAATATTTTTCTATGTTAAATAGTCTTCATAAGTTAATTATAAAGATCTGCTTAATAGTTCTGCTACTGCAGTTTTCATTATTAGATAAGTTGGTCATTATGGTTGGACATTCAGGTTTACAGTATTAAAGCAGTGGTTTATATCAATTTCAGTGGTTTAAAATATGAATTTCTATTTTGGAATGACAGTATTAATTTAATGTAGTGAATCTCATATTCCAGAACTGAGATGATTGATTTGATTCTATTTGTGACAGACAGAACCCATAATAAAGCCTATCTATGCAAAGTACATTTTATAGAATTATCCTACTAAAAGTAACCTTTCTTCAGCGAATGCAAAACAGACCTTTGGTGTTCCAGTATGATTCATTTTGCCATTCTGAACAACTATCATTTTAATGAAGACCACTCAACTGACACTTCCTGGATTCAATTACTAAGTTTCACATTGAAACTTGATCCAGTTTAATAACTGAATCCAGTTTCACATTTATCAATCTGAAAACTTAGTTTGCAGATTGGTAAATCAGGGTACTTGACAAGAATAAATATGATAAGCCTTTATATATTCATGTGTTACATGCCAGAAATGAGTCTGTTACTGGACGCTGTTCAAGGAAATAGTGATGACTGAGAGAGGTACAGGGAAGTAAACACCCAAGGGAAACAACAGAAATAAGCCTCCCCAACTTTCTAAAAAACTGCTCAGCATTATCTCTGTGGGTTCTGGGTAAATTCAGCTTTTTAACATCAGCTAGTCACTAATGCCAGAAATTCCACTTCAAGTGTATTTATTTTCTTGTGTTAAGCATTATTCTACCTGGTTTATGTCTACAATGTAGTATTAGTGTACTTAGGATTCTTGACACCTCAGTGTGCAATAAATAAAATTTTGAAGTTGTTGTTTTTCATTTGAAGGTGAGACCACAGCCGCTGAGTGCTAAGGGGACCTGGGAATCCTAGGGGAATGGAGGTGGTGGAAGGTAAGAGGATGGTTGAGGGCAGGACTTTAAAGGACACAGAAGCTAGGAGAACACAAAATGTACTCCACCAACTTCAGTCTAACTTGTCTCTTAAAAGTGCTTTTACATTTTAACTTTTTAAAAAAATGTGGGCCAGGCATGGTGGCTCATGCCTGTAATCCCAGCACTTTGGGAGGCCGAGGTGGGCGGATCACCGGAGGTCAAGAGTTCAAGACCAGCCTGACCAATATGGTGAAACCCCGTCTCTACTAAAAATACAAAAATAGCCGGGCGTGGTGGCACATGCCTGTCATCCCAGCTACTCGGGAGGCTGAGGCAGGAGAATCGCTTGAACCCGGGAGGTGGGGGTTGCAGTGAGCTGAGATCATGCCATTGCACTCTAGCCTGGGCAACAAGAGTGAAACGCTGTCTCAATAAATAAATAAATAAAAAATAAAGAAGTGTGAACTTAAATGTATTTATATGTGTGTACATATATTTTCTTTTTTAATATTCTGGTTAAATGAGAGGCCATCGGGCCTCTTTTAGTTTTAAGAGTCTAATGATGTGTATATCTAATGCCCATTCCAACTGGATTGTAACTGCTTGGGGAAGATAACTTAAAGTAGTACCGAGATTACAGCAGCTAGTGTCCTAAATGGAAAAGAAGTGAAACTAAATGTCATAGGAGAAATCCTTTCAGTTTTGTGCAGTGGTTCATTTGCTGTTAAATCTACCCCATTACCATTCCCCTTACCCCTTGAAAATAAAGTGATCTTCATGTTACAGGACCATTGCTTTATTTATGTCACAGATTTCTTGTCCTTTAATTAGTCAGTGAAGGCACATGATTGCGATACTACTTTTTGACTGCCGTATTGTAAAAGCTGTATTGTAAAAGGTAACTCCCTCCACCCGCCCACTGCACCCTTACGTTTAGGGGCCACACAGAAAAAGCGAAATAAGATGAGGTGAATCTAATGAGAAGGCAACTCTAATGCCCAGCAGGAGATTCACTAGGACATTTTAAAAGGACGTCTTTAAGGAAAAAGTTTTGTTTGTAGATGTTGCCTCTGATTCCTCCCTGCGGCTCCAGTCCAGGTCTTGGAGCCGGCCCTCGAGGGGAATGTCCGGGACTCGTGTCGGTACCTTTTTGGTCTGGGAATTTCCAGTGTGCAGAAAAAAAATCCACAAATCTAGGCCTCGCTGCCCCCTCCCTGCCTCCTCTGGCCCTCCTCAGTGCCCACGCAACCCGGTTCGAAAGAGAGGATGACCGTATTCTGTATTTTAGAAAACAGGCTCTTAGCTTCCCCCGCCCCCGTCCTCACTTGAGTGGAGAACTGAAAGCGAACGCTATAAAGGGCGCCAGTGAGAGGGGCTGGCCTCCTCTTGCCACGAGGTCAGACGGCGAGTTCTTAGAGAAAAAGGCTGCTTAGCTGCTGCTTATCATGTAACCTCAAAAGGAAACTGATCGTCTTTCTCATGCTGTCACGTACTTGGGTTATTATCGCTGATTACAGCTGGAAACAATTGATTTGCTCTTACGTATTTGTGTGACTTGACTCTTCAAACACAAAGGTATATTTTTATTATTTGATATTTTATTAAAATATCTTAAATGGTAAGGTTTTTTTTTTCTTTTTCTTTCCTATTCCCATAGTCAGATTCTTAACTTTGGAGTCACTCTCTTGTGTTTTGAGTAGCCATACTTGCTTTGGGGCAAAATATTGGGGGATAGTTTTTTGGAGAAAGAAAATCTGGGATGTTTTTGTAGTTTAGTAATAGCAAGAATCATGTCTGTTTGCTTTAAAGGCCCAGGAAGGACTGAGATACTAATGGAGGAGATCGATAGAATGGGTGATGAAGTATCATAAATCTAATGTAACACTTTATCTTCTGTCAGTGACCTGGAACTATGATATCCCGAGGCAGAAGTCTCCCAGGAGATTTGATGTGTGGGTTTATAGGTGTACTTTCCCACCAAGCGTAGGCATGAAACTATATCTTTATGGGAAAATATATCAGAGTAAATTGAAATACATTATAGGATGCCCTCATTCATTCTTACAGCTGTAAAATTAAAATGTATGAATGGCCATTTTATGAATGAGGAAAACCTGAAACTTGATGATTTGGCGGGACCCCCAGATTCATGATAATCTGTATATGTTAAGGGATTTTGTTTGAATAAAAGCACATTTCTAAATAGAATGGATTAGAGATTCTCTTCATTGGGATTAGTGAATTTACTGTAGTGGCTGAAGGCGCTGTCCCAAAGAGGATGACAGTTATGTAAATTTTAAGCATTTGGTAATATATATTTCCTCTATTTAAATCTGACATCTAAAGAAATATCTGGCTGGGTGGAATATTTTTTTGCTTCTGTTAGATAGTAGGTTGTTTAGACGATAAAGGGAGATAAAAGTTTCCAAGTCTCATTCACCACCCCACATAATCCCTGATAGAGCAGGGCACCAGCCACACAGATCATCTAAACAGGCAGATAACCCTGCCTGTTTATTTATTTGGCCTCAGAATACAATGTATGGTCCACCACCCCTCTCCACCGTCTTTCTAACATCATCCTGCTGAGGCCAAAGACAAAGTCGGGCAGGGTACAGGCATGGAGCACTGCGGTGGCAGAGGAGTCAGTCTGAGAGGAGTTAGCACATGACATCAGTGCACAGTGCAGATGACGGAAACATTTGGCAGCATCCTCTCCAGTGTGGAGGTGATGACCGAGGTCAGCATAATCCAGCTGTTCAGATACAGACTTTTCCTCACTGAGGAAGAGGAGGCAAACCCTTCTCTTTCTTGTCTCGTAACAGACAAGACAAGAAAGCTCTCAGAGAGCAAAAGAAACCCTTTCAGAAGCTACAGAGCCATGGAAAGCATTACTGAGGGGAAAGATTTTCTAATTGTTCTGAGACCAACAATGAATTGCTCCTGAAGACACCATTTTCTTTTGGCTCATAGCTGACACTGATCTGGAGGCCTCTTGATTTTTTTCTCCCAGGTTAACAGGAAGATCTCGAGGGCCCTGGCTGAACTTCACCTTTTGGCTTTCTTGGCCTGATGCTGAACTCTCGAGGGTGAGAAGGGCTGATATTTCTAAACAAGTAGCATCCAGGTGTTACCTAGCCCCTGGCTGATGTCAAAAAGGGTGGTGGGATTTTTCAAAGATTTTTCTCTTAAATTAGCCATTTTTTTGAAGTTGCTGCAAAATTACTATGAATTTTACTTATAGGCATTTTACTGTGATTTCATGAGAAGTAAGATTTTGTGTGTGTGTGTGTGTGTGGTTTAGTAGTATTTTTTAAACCAATTTATTGAATTTCCGCTATTTTCCATAGCAGGAGGACATATGAATACATCTAAGAGGGGAATTCAGCTCTCTGCTTACTGACAGTTTCAGGGTTATGTAATCTTTAACAGGCTTGGAGAGCATCATGCCCCCTCACAGTTTTGGTGAAGAGGCTCCTTAAAACTAGCATATGTGGTTTCTGATTAAAGCACTTTCTGTTCCTTTAATTTGGGATTGTCTGTGAAGTAAAATACCTTCCTTTCAAACGTAGTGAATGAAAATATTTACTGCCGCTGATGGAGTTAGTGGATTGGGAATTAACACTTATTAAATACTTGTTTTGGGAGCTTACCAGCAAGATCTCATTTAGCCCTACAGCATTTTTTAGGTAGCTGTAATTAGCTTTATTTTATTTATTTATTTTTGTAACTTCAACTTTTATTTTAGATTCAGGGGGTGCATGTATAGGTTTGTTACCTGGGTGTATTGCGTGATGTTGAGGTTTGGGGTACAACTGATCCCATCACCCAGGGTACTGATCATAGTTATTTTTCAACCCTTGCTTGCCTCCCTCTCTCCCCCATCTAGCAGTCCTCAGTGTCTTTGTTGCCATCTTTATGTCCTTGAGTATCCAATGTTTAGCTCCCACTTATAAATGAGAACATGTGGTATTTGGTTTTCTGTTCCTGTGTTAATTCACTTGGGATAATGGCCTCCAGCTGCATCCATGTTGCTGCAAAGGACATGATTCTATTCTTTTTTATGGCTGTATAGATTTCCACAGTGTATACGTACCACATTTCCTTTATCTAGTCCACTGTTGATGGGCATCTAGGTTGATTCCATATCTTTGCTACTGTGAGTAAGTGCTGCAGTGAACATACAGGTACATGTGTCTTTTTGATAGAATGGGAAATATAACCACGACAAATGGTGAATTCTGTCATGGTTATATTAAACAATAATCACAATGCTACATTCTCTATATATGATACCAAATATCTGAATTAAACTTATCAAAATACTGTTAATTACCTAGATGTTATATCTATAAAATGCCAACCTCCAGATATTTGGAAACATTAAAAATGATTTTTTCACTGTTCAGATATTTAGCAACATGCAGGCACTTTTAATATTGGTAGAAGACTTTTGGATATGTTTTAGCATTGAGTAGTTTATGTGCATCCCCAGTCCTCTGATTGTTTCAGTCAAGTTTGCTAGACAGCCTAGTACTGTGAATCTGTAGAGGGTCTAATACTGTAAATCATGCATTCTTAGAGAGGGTGATATTATCTCCAAGAGGGCAAAAATTGGTTCTTCAGGGAAAAATCTCAGCTATTACAATAGTTTGTGGCCCCCAAAGGGGGCATAGTACATAATAGATATACAGTATATCTGTGGTATTAAACTTTCATGAGGGGATGATTAGGAAAAAGATGTCTAAAAAGACCCTGTAGTGGGTCTAATAAAGAAAGGTTGAGACATGCCGTTGTAAATGCTCTGCATGTACTTATTCAACTGAGGTCAAAAGATTTTTCTGTGGTTTGTTGTCTTTTTGTGTCTTGCTTTGTGTCTACATCTCATTTTTCATGGATTTTAAAAGTAATGGTTTCCAGAGGGGGAACAACGTTTTTAGTTTCTTTTCTTTTCTCTTTTCTCCTCCTCCTCCTTTTTCTCCTTCTCCTTCTTCTCCTCCTTCTCCTCCTCTTCTTTTTCCTCCCTCTCTCCTTTCTTTTTTTTTGATACAGAGTCTCCCTCTGTCACCCATGGTTGGAGTGCAGTAGCCCCTTCTTGGCTCACTGCAAACTCCGCCTTCCGAGTTCAAGTGATTCTTGTGCCTCAACCTCCTGAGTAGCTGGGACTACAGGCACATGCCACCACGCCCGACTAATTTTTGTATTTTTAGTAGAGATGGAGTTTCACAATGTTTGCCAGGCTAGTCTTGAACTCCTGACCTCAAGTGATCCATCTGCCTCAGCCTCCCAAAGTTTTGCTTCTTTTTTGAGACAGAGTTTTGCTCTGCCACCCAAGCTGGAGTGCAGTGGCATGATCATAGCTCACTGTGTCCTCTACCTTCTGGGCTCAAGTGATCCTCCTGCCTCAGCCTTATCAGTAGCTGGGACTACTACAGGTGCATGCCAACATGCCAAGCTTCTTTGTTCTTTTTTCTTTCTTTCTTTCTCCTTTTTTTTTTAATTGCAGAGATGGGGCCTTGCTATGTTACCCAGACTGGTCTCAAACTCCTGGCCTCAAGGGATCTTCCCACCTTGGACCCCAAAGTGCTGGGATACAGGTGTGAGCCACCATGCCTGGCTTTATATTTCTTTATTTCAGGAAAGTTTTATTCATTATATCCTTAAATGCTTTAAATATATATTTTTAAATTCTGATAAAAGATACATAAAAGTTTCCATCTTATCCATTTTTAAGTGTACAGTTCAGTGCCACTAAGTACTTTTCATATTACAACTTTTACCACCAGCCATTTCCAGAACGTTTTCATCTTCCCCAACTGAAACTTCATATCCATTAAACAATAATTCTACATTTCTCCCCCTCCCCAAGTCCCTGGCAACCACCCTCCTACTTTTTGTCTCTAAGAATTTGATGACTCTACATACCTTATGTAAGTGGAATCATCATACCTATCTTTTTATGACTGATTTATTTCATGTAGTGTAATATTTTCAAGGTTCATTCATGTTGTATAAATGTCAGAATTTCCTTCCTTTTTAAGGCCGAATACTATTCCAGCGTGTGTGTAGGTGTGCATACCACACTTTGTTTATCCATTCATCTGTCCATGGACACTTGGATTGTTTCTATCTTTTGGCTATCATGAATAATGCTGCTGTTAACATGGGTGTACAAGTATCTGTTTGAATCCTTGCTTTCTTTCCTTTTGGGGATATATCAAGTCATTCTATGTTTAATTGTTTCAGGAACTGCCATACTATTCTACACAGTGGATGCACCATGATGAATTTCTTTTTAATTCATTTTGTGCAGTATTTGGCACAGTGCAGTGAATAAGTGGGTACACAGTGGATATGTGACAGGAAATGACACGAAGTTCTGAGTAAATCTGCTCAGTGATTCGGCACCACTATTAAAACAATGTCTCCTATTTATTCACCGTTGCATGTCCACATACTGCAGTGCACACGCTTACGAAGATGTGCATGGTTGGGACTAACTCCTTTGAGAATCATTGAGGTAATGCACTTAGATTCCATGTGGGTCAGATCTTTTTGGAAATTTGGACCACTGGCAGTGGAGTTCCACATCTTAAACCTAGGGAGGCTTGCTGGAGGTTTAAAAGGGCCAGAGCTACAAAGGTGATCCATAGATGTGGGGTTTAGGTCTTGTGAATGAAGATGAACTGAGGACACTTTGAAGATAGGAATTGTGTGAGATCTGATTTTTACCCTTCTCCTCCCCTTCCACACCCATTCCCTCACCTCTGTAGCATAGCACAGGGTGACTTCATAAATTTTGGTTGAACAAATAAGCCAGGGTGGAAAAAAAATGAAAGGATGATTTATTTTTTAATCATAACAGCTGTGAAAAGTTGTTCTGAAGGCCATAAGAACTTTCTATGTTGTATCTTTGTTATGGGGAAAGGAGGTGCGTTTAATTTGAGGTGGAAGATAAGAGTTTGGAAACTGAAAGTGATCACTGGGCAAGGCTGCCAAATTTACCTTTGGCATTTCTAGTCTCTTGAGAGATGAGCTGTCTGAAAGATGGCAGAGGCTGATATATCATGGACCTTCCCAACCCTGCTCTTCCGTGGTAAGGTTTTGTATCTTGTAAACAGCCAATGAAAACAGTTCTGTGTGTTTACCTCTAGTATTGAACAGTATCCAGCATTTAGATAAGAAAGGGATTGTTAAACCCAACACTAATGTCAAAATCTAGGGCAGAGTGACAGATTGCAGCCAAATTGTAGTAGGCAGGAGGTGGACTGGGTGGTGATAATAATGTTAAAGGACGTGCTTTCTCCACCCCATACCTCACTTAGGTTTGTTGGCTCTCCAAACTTCATGGTTGTTCATTTTTGGGAGCCTCTCTTAAAATGCAAATAACCTTCAAGAAGGGTTACTGTTGATGCCTTGGTGTGAATTAATTTTTAGATTCTTTCTTGAAATTTTACTGGATAAGTAGGGCACAGAGACTGCCCCAATCAGAGTGCAGATAAGGGATGAGGTAGAGTGGCAGGAGCAGTGCAGGGAACCGAATGTGAAGGTTAAAATCAGACTTGGTACCTCCCCCACTCTCCTTCATCTGGCTTTCCTGTTTCTGTTCTTTGTGCCACCACTATCATCCTCAAGGCCTTGGAGTTACCTCTGACCCTCATCTCTCTTTTCCCTGCCCTGCCCTGCCTTTCCCTTCCCTCCTTCTTTCTCTCTCTCCTTCTCTTTCCTTCCTTCCTTCCTTCCTTTCCCTTTCCCTTTCCCTTTCCTTTCCTGTCTCGCTCTGTTACCCAGGCTGGAGTGCAGTGGCTCTATCTCGGCTCACTACAATCTCTGCCTCCGGGGTTCAACCAATTCTCCTGCCTCAGACTCTGGAGTAGCTGGGACTACAGGCACCCGCCACCACGCCCGGCTAATTTTTGTATTTTTAGAAGAGATGGGGTTTCACCATGTTGGCCAGGCTGGCCTCGAACTCCTGACCTCAGGTGATCCACCCGCCTCAGCCTCCCAAAGTGCTGGGATCACAGGCATGAGCCACCACACCCGGCCCCTCCCCTGTCTTTCTGTGTTCAGTCTCTTGCCTATAGATTAAATGTGTGAAATCTCTAAACAGTTCCCCTCTTTCCATGCCCAGGAGCACCACTTCAGTTCAGACCTCCATGACCTGTCACATTGACTGTTGCAGTCTTTCCTGATCACTTCCACACAGCTGCCACTGTGATCGTGTTTTTATCTTGTTCGAAACCCCTGAATGGCTCCCCATCACATCTGCTGTCCACTGCTGTCCACTGTTTGCAGGCAGCGTCAGGGCCCTGAAGGGTTCCAGACTTGACTCTGTGGTCCTCCTCTTCTCCTATGTTCTCTTCAAGTTGGGCCGATGGTCCAAAGAGGCCAAAATGCTTAACAATGAAGTATTAATTAGAACTTTGAAAAATGAATAATAATTATAACTACTATCATTGAGTGTATATTATGTGCCAGGAGTTGTGCTAGGCATCTCATGACACTGCCACATTTAACCTACATACTGGCTGAATGCAGTTAATATACCCATTTTATGGATGAGAAAACAGTCTTAGAGAAGTTAATTAAAGTTGGACGGTTATTAAGTGAATGGAGCTTGGATTTGAACCCAGGTTTGTTTGACTTCAGAACCCCATGCTTTTAATCAAGGGAAGAAGAATATTACAGGCAAGAATTCTAGCTTGGGTAAAAATTTGGGGGCAAGAATTAGTGTGCTATTTTAGAAGATATTCATAAGGACTGCATGTTGAAGAATAGAGATAGAAGTATGATGGGATAATGTTTTAATTTGCTACGGCTGCCTTAACACAATACCACAGGCTGGGTGGCTTAAACAACAGAAATCTGTTTCTCACTGTTCTGGGAGATTGGAAGTTCAAGATAAGGTGTTGGCAGGTTTGGTTTCTCCCGAGGCCTCTCTCCTGACTTGTACATGGCCGCCTTCTCACTACGTCTTCTCATGTGGCTTTTTCTGTGTGCATGGGCATCCCTGATGTCTCTACCCTCTTATAAGGATACCAGTCAGATTAGATGAGGACTCACCCCATAGCCCTTTTTAACTTACACTCTTTAAAGGCCCCATCTCCAAACATAGCCACATTCTGCGGTACTGGGAGTTAGGACTTCAACATGTGAATTTTGGGGGGACACCATTCAGTCCATAACAGGTAGGTTTGATGTAGTTTGATTTTAGAGGATGTGAAAACCAGGCACAGACATTTAGTTTTGATATGGAAGGTCATAAGGTCCAATTGTGGTTCAGCAGGGGAAAACATGAATATCATTGCTTCCTCAAGCAAACTTCTAGCTACTCTTAAACATAAAGATAGTTAGAATGAGTAGCATACTAAGGGGTGAACAGGGACCATTTTGGAGAGGGAACTATTAACACTTTTCTATAGTGGAATGGAAGAGTAGAAACAGTCAAATCTTTAATTCCTCTAGAGGTTTCTGGAAAAATGAAGATAATCTTTTGGTGAGGGTAGAGGGACAGAGTGGGGAATATGGCAAGTTTCATTTTAGACTTGAATATACTCTTGGCAACATGGAATTAGAACTCAGAGAAAAGGTCAGAGCCAGTAATAGGAATCAACCCTAGACAGGTCAGAATTGAACCTGTGGAAGTGGGTAAGATTGCTCAGACTTCAAAAAGGACAAGAGACAAGAATTCTCAGATCTGAAACTGCTTTGTTGTCACACTGGTTTGGAGGATAGTAGGGAGGCTCTCCGGGAACTCTCTAGGTAAAATAACACCTCTGGCTTTCTTCCTTGACCTTGCTTTGCTTTTCTTCATAGCACATCATGGCCACCTGGCATTATCTCATATAGCTTTTTGATTATTGTCTGTCTTTCCCAGTAGAATGTAAGCTCTGTAAGGGCATCGGTGGCCTTTCTGTTCAGTGCTGTATTCGTAGTATCTGGAAGCGTGTCTGGAACATTGTAGGTGCTCAATATTTACTGAGTGAATCCATGAATAGGTGAATTTCTATAATCAATATAATTTAATTTGATAATTAGATTTCTGGATATTTCCCTTTTATCTTTTCTTAAAGTAAAAATTTGTTCTTTAACAAATGTCTTTTAATAAATGAACGGACAGACACGTGTTTGAGAATCTCTAAATATCCAACCTAAAAACTTGGGTTTGTTTCTGTGTTTTCCCTTAACTTGTACTTTCCCCAAACCAAGATAACCTGGTCTCTTCTCTGCTACATCATTTCTTTATGAGAAAGTAGTTATGACTCTCTTTAAAAAGCCAGGCTTTTCAGCACTCTGGTTACTTTGATCAGATTATCTATTCGTATCTACTTTTATATTTTTTGTAACTTTCATAGGTTATTTGTGGAGTCCTTGGTTTCTGTGAGGTCTCTTTTCCCTTTGCTCACCATACCTGTATTTAAAGATTCCCATCTCATTGTACCGATGTGGGTGCCAGATCATATGAACATAAGAAATCTGTTTACACCATTCTCCATTCTTTTCTCTGGGAGTACTGCCAATTATGGGATGGTGTGATGAAGTCATAAAATACAACCTTAGGTAGGATAGGCATTTAAACCAAGTCCACTATCTTTCCTTTATCTAAGGGATCATAATCAAAGGTAAATGTGAATCTACTTGTATTTCATACAGGTGAAGACTCAGTAAATCTAGCTTTTCTTTTTCACTAGTCTGAGTGGTATACCTGGCACTAGAATTATTGTGTTAAGTCATTTAAAGCAGTGACTCTTCAGCAGATGGGGAATTCCTCCTTAAAGGACTATTAAAAAATCACTGAGGAAATGTTTTCAAGGGCCACACATCCCCTTTTTGAAAATCATAGTGGGTGATTGAGCCACAGCACTTAGCTTGAGCAATAGAGTGAGATCCTGTCTCCAAAAAAAAAAAAAAAAAAAAGAAAAATCATACAGGCCACAGAGCACCTTTCTGATTGGGCATGCCATACCTGTCAGGTGGAAAACACAGGGTTGAGAATCACAGATCAAAGAATCTGAGAGTTAAACTGAACAGAGAACATGTAAAACTAAAGGGTGTCTTTGTTGATTTCCATCCTCTCCTCTTTACTGCCGAATTAACTTTTGGTCCCCCAGACCCTTGTTTGCTAGAATTTTATGGAACTTTAACACTGTATGGAATGACGTAGGCTAATGGGAGAAGGACACTCTGCAGGGCAACAGGACAAGTCTATAAAATCCAGAATCAGATTAGGAGATGAAATTCTGAGCATGCTTGCTGGAAACAGAGAAAAAGAGAAGGACGTCGACAAGAGAACCTGTTTACTGAACCTATGGCCAGTTTAGTACATCTTTAGGAACTGTTCAGTATAATAGTTGTCTGACTTACAAATTCTGCAGTTATGATATTTTTATAATTATGCTCTTTTGTAATCAGTTTGATTGCATACGTGTGAAAGTGCTCTGGAAGAAAAATTCAATGTAGATGCAAGGTATGACTAACAGCTTTTGTCCAACCTGTAATCTATCATTTTCCACTCCCTGTAGCCATATGCACACAAATAAGAGGGAGATTTACTCAATGGTCGTAATAATTTATGGGAACACGAATGGAACTAACATTTATTAAGTGTCTAGGATGTGTCAAGTACTTGACATACATTGCACATTATCTCATGCCATGTTAGAAATTTGATTTAGATACGAGTATCTCAATTTATAGGCAAGTAAACTGAGGCTCAGAGATTAAGAGATTTGCCCAAGGTCACGTAGCTGGTAAATGCTACAGATAGGTATGCAGGCTTCAAAGCCATGACACTGCAGTGCCTCTAAGCACTTTTGCTTAAAGCAAGGGTTGGCAGACTTTTTCTGTAATGGGCCAAATAGTAAAAATTTTAGGTTTTGTGGGCCAAGAGACAAGATGGAGGATATTATGCAGGCACTTATATAAACATTTAAAATGTAATAATTTTAAAATGTAAAAACCATTTTCAGGTGACAGCTGTGCAATAGGTTGGATTTGGCCTGCAGGCCGTAGTTGCCAACTCCTGGCCTAAAGTATCCAGAAAATGTAAGCAAAAGCAATTTTGGGGAGGTAAAGTGATTGTTTGAATAAATAATTGTCATCAACTTTGTATTAAATTTGCATAGTCTTTTAGTAACTGAGAATTCAGATTTCCTCACTAATTCCAGTATTAAATTATCCCTTCATAAAATTCTTCCTGTTGATAGCTATGCATGTTTGATGTATTTTGTCTGTTAGTATGCATTGTGTTTGGCAAGATTTCATAACTGCATATTTTACCTCGCTCTTTGACCATTCTCCCAGCTGTTACATACATTAGAGAGAAAGTATGTATATAAAGTACATAGTATTCTGCATATGGCAGATATTAAATAGTGGTAGTTATGATAAACATTATCAGTGTTCCAAAGTATTATTATATTATGGATCCATAATTTATTATTTTGTTGATATTAATATATGTTACACATGATGTAAGCTGATTTCTCCTTCTCAGATCTTAAACATTTTTATAACTAGTCTTTCTGTCTGGCACACACTATTGTCCTTGTTTACAGAAATTCAATATAAATCCCTAGAGACTTATAAAAACAAACAAAAATTTCCTAAAATCCCCCAAAACAAAAAACCTCGTTTTAAATTCTGAATTAAAAGTTCCAGAATTAAAATTCTTCTTGAAAAAATGTGGCATATAAGGCATTCATGCCTTTAAATAAGACATAAAATTATATTCTTATCCCTCATTCAGTTTGACAAATATGTGTTACCTGTGTTAAAAAGGGAAGGGGGAAGATGATTTTGGATATGAAAGTTTTGCAAAACGTAAATTCTAATCAACATGTTTATGAAGCAACTATGTACTGAACATTTACAAGTACTGTACTCCATTTCTATATTAGTGAGCTCAATTTAAGTTCAATTTAACTCACCTTCTAAATTTAGCCTTTTCTTTGGGGGAAAAGAGGTTTAAGTCAAAATATAAAGGAAAAGTATAATGGTTAGAAGTTTCTTAGCTTTAGGCTTTGCAGATCCATGTAGGCCAAAGCCTCATACAAAGGAATGGTGAAGGGTCTTTCGGTCAAACATTTTCTTTACTTAATTTCTGTGGATCCTAAAATTCAACTATAAAATATTCAGTTCTTTGGGGTTAATTGCCTTCAAATTTTTTTTTCTCTTCAAAAAGTAAATATTACCAGGAAAAGTAACAAAGTTATCATTTATTTGTAGTACAATGTAAATTAGCTTATTAGTTTTCTTCCTGAAACTGAGATCCTTTCCCAGAGCATGTACATTTTTTACAGTAGAAGGGTACAGGGATGAGTAATTTTGAACTATGTATTACTGTCTAGAATCTGTGGATTTGTATAGGAAAGAGTGTCACAAAGAAGAATGGAGAGGAAAAAAGGAGGGAGAAAGGGGAGTTGGGATTAGAAGATACTTTTTGGTCCTTCACCATTCTGTTTTAAGGCAGTTCAGATTTTAGTGTCCTTTAAAGCAGGCAAGAGTTGACAGTTCCCACATTCAGTGTTTAGGAGGATGCTTTCATTCATATATGTGGAAATGAAACTTTTGGAGTTGTCAACAAGTCAGAGAAAGCAGAAGAAGCCATGGAACTTGTAATGCTCTCTGCCTTTTTGGACAAAGCTCACCTACCTCATTTTTATCTCTTGATGTCTATAGTGGATAAAGTTCATCATTATAAATAGAAACCAGACAACACCCTCATGAGCTAAGAACCATTTACAGGGTGAAAGTTAGGAAAGTGCACTTGTTTCATATGGATGTTTTGTGTGAGTTTTGATTACTACTCTTAGAGAGTGTGGTACACAGGTAGCCCTTCAGACTAACACCAAACATAACTCCATCATATATATGATTTTGTATGAACCATATGCATTTTATAGTATGTGGATATTTTCTGAAATCAAATGGAAGAACTTTTCATTTCTTTGGAAATGAAATGTTAAGGGGGAAGAAAAATTTGTTTTGTTTTCAGTTTAAACACTTGGATTTCTGCTGGGCTAGAAGGATGGGATGCTGCAAAGGTATTTCAGGGTACTGTAGCATTGCTGTGATTCAGGGTCTGTTTATAAGGCATCTGTTTATTGGGATGTTCAACTGTGTGACCTGACTTTGTGCAAGGTGCCTCTCTGGCCGCCCATCAGAGGATAGACCTTGTGTACCTGCTGGGAAGCAGTGGAGTTACTTTACATAGTGGATGACTCACTCACACATAGTGGATGCTCAGTAAATATTTATGAAGAGGACAAAGTGGTATATGGCATCTCCTTTGATGCTTTCATATAAAAGGAAGTTGCAGACAGATGACTCCGGGGACACTATTAATTTTGTCTTCACACAATCAGTCCATAATATGCAAAGTTGTACATACTATACATACAGTACTTAACGGGGTATCAAGTTTATTCTCTTAGCACTGAGCAGGATGTTCTTAGATGTGCAAACCTTTTGCTAATTCATCTTTATGATGATTAGGTTACTGGATGGAGAAATTTCCTCAATATGGTATACTGTGCTTTGATATCAGGTGCTAATAATTTGCTGCAAACAGGACCTAGAGAATTACTTTTAAAGACAACTTTTTGATCTTTCCAGATTAAAACATACAAAAGAATAGGTGACACCATCGTAAGGAAACAGCTTATAGAACTTACTAACTACAGCTGTCTGTGCCATAGCCTGGTTGGTCAGGTGGCCTATTGGGAAGTATATGAGTGCCAGTAGAACTGAGTTCATGTATCTCAGAAATAGTAATTGTTTCTATTATATGGATACCATATGGACCAGAATGTTCATACAGCCAGGTATAAGCTCCACAAAGACAGAGATTGGTGTTTGTCTGATGTACCGCTGTGCCCCAGTACTTAGAAAAGTACCTGACATTTATAAAGCACTACCATATTGAAGAACACCTAGAATTTGAAAATATGTGGTCTGATTTACTCATCTGCATTAGAAAAATCTGTTAGAATACCCTGAAGTTTAAATGTTTCTTGAGATGTTGAAGTATGTTTTACATTGCTATGGGGATAATAACAAATTATTATTTTTAAGAAAAGCATTCAACAAATCAACACATAAGACGATATCTGTTTTGAAAGCTCCTGAAAAATTTTATGTTCTTTGCAAAGAATTCTGGGCAAAAGGCAGCTGGGTTTTTATATTTACAAGATAGATGAAAATAGTTTTATAATCATCCAAGTGCAGAGAATGAGGAGATTCTAATTCAAGGGGCCAAAGTATTTGTTTTGATGTCTGTACGGTATTGACATAAAATAATTTTGGAAGCATTTCCACTTGTTTCAACCATCCAGTTAAATATGTACCAAGTAACTACCTACTAAGTTAACAGGTACTTGGCTATTGACAAGGGATACATGTCTTGGGAGCTTATAGTGGAATAGAGGAGACAGACTCATAAATGGTTAATTTTAGCACATCCTAAGAGCTATGATAGAAGTCTGTGTGGGGACTGAGAGGAAGGGCCCTTAGTCCAGAAGTGGGGTTGAGAGTTGGGGTCAGGGGAGGAAGGGAGGGTCAGGAAAGGCTCCAGAAGTGTTAGATATTAAGTGAGTCTTGAGTGAGTGTTGGGTATTAAGTGAGCATGAGATTTTGGTTGAGGAAGAGGAGAGAAGAACAGCAAGAGCTGTGGGAAACTATACTCAGTTTCGTGTTACTGAAGGTAATGAGGAAGATGAAGCTTGTGAGGGAGGCAGGACTTGGACATCTGTCATTCTAAGAAGATTGGACTCCATGCTAAAAGCAGTAGAGAGCCACTGAAGGATTTTTAAATAGTGTAGAGCAAGCTTGTCCAACCTGTGGCCCATGGGCTGCATGTGGCCCAGGACGGCTTTGAATGTGGCCCAACACAAATTGATAAACTCTCTTAAAACATTATGAGATTCTTTTGTGATTTTTTTTCTTTTTCTTTTCTTTTTTTTTTTTTTAGCTCATCAGCTGCCATTAGTGTTAGTGTATTTTATGTGTGGCCCAAGACAATTCTTCTTCCGCTGTGGCCCAGGGAAGCCAAAAGATTGAACAGCCCTGGTGTGGAGGAGTTCTTAGAAGAATTCCTGGCATTCCAGCATTCCATTGGCATGCTGATGGCAGTCTGGAGGATGGGTTTTAAGTGGGCAAGGCTGGATGGGTGATCATTTGCATCAGGTAAGAGATAAAGGCCTGTCTAGGATAGTGGAAATTAGAGATGGAGAAGAGAGGAGGGTTTCAGAACGAGGTGTTCAACAATTATGAGTCCAATCTGGAACTATTGAGTTGACTGATAGGACATTGCCTACATTCGATCCCTAAAAATTATTTAAATCTTTACTTACTAATTTATTTGTAAAAACTGTATTTTCTAAAAAAAAAAAAAAAAAAAAAAAAACTTCGTGAAAACAGTATTGTTTCACATCTTTGCAAATTTCTTAACATCCGGTTTTACAAAAGACAGATTTTCATATTTGCTTCTGCATTTAATTTGTTGCAGTTGACCAGGTGTGGGGGTTTATGCCTGTAATCCTAGTGATTTGGGAGGCTGAGGTGGGAGGATCACTTGAAGCCAGGAGTTCCAGACAAGCCTAGGCAACACAGCCAGACCCCATCTCTACAAAACATGAAAAATAAAAAAAATTAGCCAGGCCTGGTGGGGCATGCCTGTAGTCCTAGCTACTGGGGAGACTGAGGTGGGAGGAGAGCTTGAGCCCAGGAGTTAGAGGTTACAATGAGCTATAATCATGCCATTGCACTCCAGCCTGAGTGACAGAGTGAAATCCTGTCTCTTAAAAAAGAAACGTGTCACAATATGTTATGTTGGTGAAAATATAAAGAAAATCTGGTCTCATACACACATGTAGTTGGAAAAGGAAGAAATAGCTTAATAGTCTTTTCAGGTAATTTGGATATTCTAATTTAATATTATACCAAAACAAGTGGTAGTTCCTTAAAGGAGAGATGCAAGATGGAACCTGAAACCATATCAATGAACTTTTTATCTTCTGATACATTAAAATCCATTGGCCACTCTCGCACTTTGAATGGCTCTTTCACCCATCTGTGATTTTATAATGTCTTGTATTGTTCATTTGGAAATTATTAGTTAATTGAGTTATGTAAATTTTCTAAATGTTGCCACATTTCATTATATAATATAAAAAATAATCACATTTGTTAATAGCACATCACCACTGGGCTCATCAAAAAAGTCTTCTAGAACTAGGAAGCTATCAAGCTCAAAGTGTCCAACAGAAGTTTCCCAAAATTGTAATTTTTATTTAAAAACTTGAATTTTATTATTGGCAACAAATACTGTTATTTTCCTTGACATGATAGGCTCACTTTGTTCATTAAAAAACCAAACCAAACCAAACCAAAAACTGACAAATACCTGAGTCTGAAACAGTTTGTCAGTCAAGTATAATTGGTGTTCCATGAAAAACAGAGGGCAGTTCAACTCACAGCTCAAACAGTATTTGATTAGAACAAATGGCAATAACATATTGTTCAAGCTAATAGACAAGTGCATTTCCTTGAGATAATTGTCATATTTCAGGACGCAGCACAAACTTCTATGCATATTTCCCATTTTGCCACATAAAATATTAAAATGATGTATACAAGAGTCAATTAATACTGTTACTGCTTCATCCAGGACTTTTTAGGTGAAACTGGCTTTATATTCTTTTTCTTTCTGGAAGTAGACAGTGGTGAAGAATACAATGATTACTAGTTCATTTTGTTGCCACTGCCTTGATTTGTTTTAAGGCACCATTAGTTATACCCATTGCTTTTGTACCATCATTTCAAATGTAAACACAATTGTTTCAGGATAAATGATGAGATTCGAAAAGTTATTGTACATTTTGAATGTTTCAGCATTCCTTGTGTTTGTTGTCATGAATTCAGATAAAACACCTTTGATGACTGGCTGGTGCTGGAAATGAATATAACCAAAATAGCAAGTCCAGACAGTCCGTAGATCTATCCATTTCTAAGGCAAAAGCGCAATTCTGCAGACAAAACCAGTTTGCAGTTAAGTCTTTAATTCAGTGAGCTACTGCGTTGTTGCAAAGTGGCAGTGCTGTGATTTCTTTTGTTGACTTTTCATCTAGAAAGCATTCAGCAAAATAAACTCTACCAGGCTTTATTGGTCTTTCACCTATGATGTTCATTTCTTCAGCCAAAGCAGTACAATAACTTATCCTGTAAGATACTGGCTTTTTCATCTCAAGTTTGAAAAGCTGTTCCAAATTGTCTTTGGCTTTTCAAAAGTTCATTACATCTACACTTAAAAATCCAATTGTGGCTGGGCACGGTGGCTCACGCCTGTAATCTCAGCACTTTGGGAGGCTGAGGAGCGGGAGATCATGAGATCAGGAGATTGAGACCATCCTGGCTGACACGGTGAAAGCCCGTCTCTATTAAAGATACAAAAAATTAGCCGGGCATGGTGGCGGGCACCTGTAGTCCCAGCTACTCGGGAGGCTGAGGCAGGAGAATGGCGTGAACCCGGGAGGCGGAGCTTGCAGTGATCCGAGATCGCGCCACTGCAGTCCAGCCTGGGTGGACTGGAATCCAATTCCTTTTTTTTTTTTTTTTTGAGACAAGGTCTCGCTCTGTCATACAGGCTGGAGTACAGTTGTATGATCATAGCCTACTGCAGCCTTGACTTCTTGGGCTCAAGTGATCCTCCCACTTCGGCCTCCCAAGTAGCTGGGACCACAGGCATGTGCCACCATGCCCAGCTAATTTTTTAACTTTTTATTTTATGTAGAGATGGGGTCTCGTTATATTGCCCAGGCTGGTCTTGAACTTCTGGGCTCAAGCAATACCTCCTGCCGTGGCCTCCCAAATTGCTGGGATTACAGGCGTGAGCCACTGCACCCAGCCCAGCCCTCAGTTCCTTTTTTGAAACTCTGGATTATTGGTCTCAAGATAGTGTTACAATGTTAATTGACACCATAAAACTAAAAAATGTTCTATTGCATAAGATACAATAAGGTAAATTATTAACATTTATAAAGCCTGGGGAAAGACAGCGTTCTCATATTTTTATTTCTTCTTTACAGTTTCTTCCAGTAGCTTTGGATTAGATTTCTCCCCTCTATGAGTTGTCACAGAACTCTCTGATGGATCATTTCATCTTTTTCAGTATCTTTAGTTGGAGACAGTACATCTGAGCCTGGAGGAAATGAATCCTCTAATCTCGTTTTTTAAAGCAAAGATGAGGCTCCAGAGTCAGTTAGAAGATTTTAATCTCTTCTTTGCTTTCGATGGAGCAGTATAACTGGACAAATTCTCAAGGCCCCATATTTCGTATACAGTTTTTGTGCATCAGAAATCTCTGAGTGTTTTTGAGGGTTCTGGCTCAAAGTCTCTCATAAGACTATAGTCAAGATGTTGGCCAGTGCTGCAGTCATCTGAAGGCCCGATGTGCGGCTGGAGACTCTTACTTTCGAAGTAGCTCACTCACATGGCGGGCATATCGGTGCTGGCTGTTGGCCTCAGTTGACTTTTCCAGACAGTGTCCTCATAACATGGTGGCTGTCTCCCACCGCATGAGTGTTCAATCATATTTGATTAGAACAATGGCAGCATCCTATCATTCGACTTAAGAGAGCAAACTGAATTTGTATTTCAACATTTACATAAAGCAAAGTACATTGAAATTTTTTTGTAGCGATATTAACTGTTTCTGATGTGTATGGGAGGGCTTCTGCGCATTGGGGGTTGTGGTCTTGTCAGACAGTACTATTGCTTTGGCATTGCACAGAAAACTTCATTTTGAAACATTAGTCTTTTGTTGACCATCTTGGTCTAGATGAAGTTCTCCAGAGGCCATGAATTTGTGGCTTGAATTTTCATATCTCATGTAAAATGGGAAGATAATTAACTAAAACAGGAGGATAATTTTGTAAAAAATTACTTTCTATGGATTTATTTGAATGGGCATTTAAATCCTTTATTATACATAAAATATTAGTGGGTAGAAAACAAAATTCAAATAGATTTTATTGAGAAACTCTAACGTATTAGGGTTCTCCAGAAAAACAGAACCAATAGGGTACATATGAATATGTAGAAAGAGATTTATTATGAAGGATTGGCTCACACAATTATGGAGGTCAAGAAGTCCCACCATCTGCCATCCATAAGCTGAAGAACCAGAAGAGCTGGTGATGCAGTTCGAGGTCAAGCCTGAAGGCCTGAGAACCAGGTGAGCTGGTAGTGTAAGTCCTAGTCAGAGTCTGAAGGCCCAAGAACCAGGAGTGCTGATGTCTAAGGGTAGGAAAGGATGGATGTCCCAGCTCAAGAAGATAGCTTCAGCCTTTTTCTTCTATTCTGGCCCTCAGTGGATTGCAGGATGCCTGCCCACATTGGCGAAGGGGGATCTTCTTTACTGTGTCTACTGATTCAAATGCAAATATCTGCCAGAAACACTCTCACAGACATACCCCAAAATGATGTTTTACCAGCTGCCTGGGCATGCCTTAATCCAGTCAAATTGACACATCAAATTAACCATCACACTCAACATCTTATTTGGAGCATCTTTTAAATGACTTTGGTTTCCAAGGAATTGCAATTACTGAAGTCTTGTGTTTTCCACAGATACACCAAAGGATTTGTTTTCTTTTTTCTTTATTTATTTTTTAAAGTTATCAAAAAGTTAGAGGGAGAGGCAGCAAGAATTTTTAGGGAAATACACTTGTGAGAAACAAGGAAATACAGTCATGCATTGCTTAACGATGGAGCTACATTCTGAGAAATGTGTCGTTAAGTGATTTTGTCGTTGTTCGAACATTCTGGAATGTACTTGCACAAACCTAGATAGTCTAGCCTACTAGTCACCTAGGCTGTATGGTATAGTCTATTGCTCCTGGTCTATAAACCTGCACAGCATGTTACTGTACTGAACACTGTAGGCAACTGTAACACAGAGGTATTTGTCTAAACATATGGAAACATAGAAAAGAAACAGTAAAAATACGGTATTACAGTCTTACAGGACCGCCATTGTACATGGAGTTCACTGTTGACTTAAACATCATTTTGTGGGGTATGGCTGTATTTAGTTTGGACCTACCCCCACCAGGGTCTTATGCTACCTACTAATACTGAGTAACAATCCAAACTCATCGTGTCCCCCCCTTCGTCCTAAAACCCGAACATTCCGCTCTGTGATCCCTTGTGATCTGGAGCTGGTGGCCCTGTTCACCTGGTCATGGCTCCAAGCCATGGCCTGACTGGGGACCCTTTCATTGCTCCCCACCTCCAAAAGAGCCAGACCTGTGGGTTCTGCCCTAGCAATGCTGCCCAGCTCTGCCTTCTGTCCATTTACTTTCTCCTTTCCCACTGTATCTGCTCCAGTGCCCAGTCATTTCTCTCCTGGGCTACTGCAGTGGATCCTAATGGCCTCTGGGCTCCTCATCTTCTCTCAACTGCTTGCAGATTAATTTTGCCTACCTAAAATTCATGTTTTCTCAATGTTTATTAAATAAAATTCCAGTGTCTCAGCTGCTGGAGGTGTTCCACCCAAAGGCACCAAGTTATCTTTTATATTTAATGTCATCTCCTCTTGACAATCGTAAAAGGGGACTGTACACTCTAACTCTAATATGAACCCTCTCCTTAATTCTTTGCTCTTGTTCTTTCTGTAAATGATGTGGGCCCCAATCCCACCCTTCCTTTAGGACCTATCTTAAATGCCACCACCCCTGCAAAGATTTTCCTCCTGACCTCCTTTTTCCTCTACCAGACCTGTTGTTTCTCTTTTTAGGTGGCTCACTGAACTTTGTATCCCTCGTGTTATTTAATCATAATCGGTTTATTTAAACATAGCATGTGTGTACTTAACCTTATCATTCCCGCATTTTTTGCTAGTTGGACTCGAACAAATAGAGTTGTATAAATCCATTGGAAAAAAGTATTCAAGATAGGAAAGGTCAAAATTACTGTGTTAGTTTATCAGATACAAAGTAAAGCTATGCAGAATTTTAAAAATTACATCTACATATAATACAGCACCTACATGTTTGTGTATTTATTATTTTGCTAAGATGGCTTTGTTCTAGTATTAAAGGATACAGAAGTGTGGCATTACTTTTTATTCATGGCTGCACCTAAAACATTATTTCCGTCCCAGCAGATAATTTGAGAACATAAAAATGCTCCAACATCTCTTTCAGTTCGGGATGTTGCCTAAAAACGTCGACAAACGCTATGTTTGAGAAGGGAGGCTACGCTGGGGCGCCGGAGGAGACAGGCCCTTAAGAACCTTCCAGAGATGCCTTAACTGGGCTAACAGCTTGCCGCGCCGGGGCAGGCAGAGGGGTGCGGGGCGCGCTCCTTCCAGGACTTGCCAGTCCCCAAGAACCAGGCCGACCGGTTCCCTCCACTGACTCCCGCCTCCCTCTGCAGGCCCAGCCCTGCGCCGCGCGCCCTCTCCCCGAGCGCCCAGGCCCGGCGGGGGCCTAGAGGGCAGGGATGGCCCGGGCGAGGGACGGGGTCCCGGAGGCGGGAGGCGGGAGGCGGGAGGCGGGAGGCCGCGCGCTGTCGGGGTTTCCAGGTGAAGTACAGGCAAACAACTGGTCGGTCTGGGCGGAGCCGGGCGGGCGGGGCGAGGGCGGAGGGCGCATTGCCTCATCCTGTACATTTTACTGGAAATCGGACGCATCCGGAGGAGGGGCTGGGAGGCGGCCCGGGCACCGCCAATGGCCGGGCCGGGCGCCGGGGAGGTCGGCGAGCGCGGCGGCCGGTTAAATACCCTGGCAGGCCCGCGTCGCGCCCGTACCGGCCCGCGCCGTCCGCCCGCCGACAGCTCCCTGAGCCCGCCCAGGAGGCAGCCGCGCGCAGCGAGCCGGTGGCGCAGGTGTCGGGGTCCCCGAGCGCCCAGCCTGGGAGCATGATTGTGGACAAGCTGCTGGACGACAGCCGCGGCGGAGAGGGGCTGCGGGACGCGGCGGGCGGCTGCGGCCTCATGACCAGCCCGCTCAACCTGAGCTACTTCTACGGCGCGTCGCCGCCCGCCGCCGCCCCGGGCGCCTGCGACGCCAGCTGCTCGGTCTCGGGCCCCTCGGCGCCCGGCTCGCCCGGCTCCGACTCCTCCGACTTCTCCTCTGCCTCGTCGGTGTCCTCCTGCGGCGCCGTGGAGTCCCGGTCGAGAGGCTGCGCCCGCGCCGAGCGCCAGCCAGGTACCCGTCGGCCCCGCACCGCTGCGTACTCGGGGCGCGCACGCCTAGGAGGTTGGGAGCGGGACTCCCCAGATGGAGGGTGGCCCCTGCGCCCTCCTTAGAGCCAGGACGTACGCACCTTAGCCATCAATTACCACTCCCCGCCTTGCCCGGGCCGGGCGCCTGCCTGACCTACACGCTCTTCGCCGGCCCGCGGAACCGGCGCCCTCCCGCGGGCCTCGGGGCTTCAGAAACCGCTCAGCCGAGCTCTGACTGCCGGGCGAGTGCCCAGGAGATCGCTCGCTCTCTAAGAGGCAGCTTTGTTGAGTCATAATTAATATACTATGATGAGATTTGGGGTCTGATGTAGGTGTAATTTTCTTCTTGTGACTGTTTTAGTGAAAAGCTGTAGCAGAGGATAAGGGTTTGGGAATTGCGTTAAAGGTCATGACTTATTTCTCAGTTTTTATGGAATTTTTCAGTAAAAAGACTTCACCGTCAAAGAAAAGGAAACTGCTGTTACCAAGGTGAAGCCGGGCTGAAAACCAACTCAAGTTATGCCTTTAGTTTGGCGAGTTTCGGAAGTCTGCCTGGAATTTTTGCGGTCTTGTTTTTGTTGTGTGTGCCTTAAAAAAAATGGATAAGCCATATCTAGCAGAGAAAGACGTAATGTTATCTTTCATCGGCTGCGAATTGGTTTCCTTTCTTAGTGAACCGAGTTGCATAATTTGGGGGAAAACAGGATGCCCCTGTGGGTAGGCTAGAAAAACGCCTCGATAATTGAACGTTGAGAGTAATTAGCATGATTTTAAAGAACGTCTCTTTCCGGTGTTTCCCACTCTTAGCCACTCCTGTTTTGGTTGTGATTTATTTTAAAAAGTGATTTCTCATTTTCATTTTAAGTCATTTAAAATCATGCGAAAAGCGATTTAGACCACTGTGTAGCAGATCCAGAAAGAATGTGTGTTTAGGACCTTTTCTTTCCCATTTGGCCTTCATCTGGCTGAAACTGTTTTGCTGGTCCCTTGGTTTACCACACAGCCACAGGGGATTTCTGAAACTGCATTTTTTTCTCTCTGTGACGTTGGATTATTAACTGCTGTCATTCCAGAAAAATGCTGTGTTAGATTCTGGCAATTCTGGTATCTCTTGAAATCCCTAAACTTAAAAATAAAGCCAACTAATGTTTCACTTACCCTATCGTTGAACTGTTTATCTCATGTATTTATGATAGATACATATGTTCAAATTACGCGTTGTTTCTTGCCCCATTTTATTTTTGTACACTTGATGGAGCGGCTGAATTATTCATTTCCTGACTTTGTGAATTTGTGTTCAACACACATACTAAGAGGTTGTGACATAATAGTGATCAGAAGTGGAGTACTGTACTTGTATACCAAATGCTAAAGTGTATTTCAAAGTTTAAAAGTGAAACAAGCATATTTCCTTTTTACTTAGAAGACCTGTGTAAGTAATTCCAAAAACAGTCAATGAGGGGAAATCCTGTGTGCATATATAGAAATGTGTTTAAGCTCAGTAAATTTAAGCAGCTTTTTTGGCACAGTTGAATTGAAGGAAATAATAAGACATAAGTCTAAGACATTGTTAATTGTCAGGTTTTGGTACATTGAGATCTTTGAAAGAAGTTGTTTTGTGCCTTCTTAGGTAAGCGGAATTGATAGACTTTAAAATTTCTATGTGAACATAAAACCATTGGTTTAAAAAGCTAAAAGTGCATCATTTATCACTTGCTCCCCAAAGTTTTTCCATAAGTCAAGAATAATTATAGAACTATGAGAGTCAGGATGGCAAAATCTGTGATCCATTCTCATGGGTGGTTAGGGCTGAGAAAAAAATGTGATCCACTCTCATGGGTGGTTAGAGCTGAGAGATAGAGAGGCTTAATTTGGGTTTACCTATTGGCTCTGAGGATCCTTGACCAAATTTTTATGAACTTTAATTTCTTAGGGTACCCAGTAGGGAAAGGTATCAGGCAACTTAGGACCCTTGAGCAGAGCTCGGGACTCACAAGGCCATTGATTGACCAGAGCAAGTTGGAAAAGTTTTGCAATCTGCTGCTTGGGGACTTTATACATTAGGCAACAGCTATACTTTTGGGATTATTAACGTTTATGTCTGTGAAGATATTTAACCAGGAATATGTTTTGTTTTCTTCTGAACAGTTGAGCCCCATATGGGGGTTGGCAGGCAGCAGAGAGGCCCCTTTCAAGGTGTTCGGGTAAAGAACTCGGTGAAGGAACTCCTGTTGCACATCCGAAGTCATAAACAGAAGGCTTCTGGCCAAGCTGTGGATGATTTTAAGGTGACATCTATTTTTCTGTTTCGAGTATAGAGTTGGGGAGAGGGGTTAGTCTGTCAGGGTTATTATGATGACCTAGGTCCAGTCATCAAGTAAGTCACTTGAAATTTTTCATAGATGACAAAGTCCATAGGACAGAGACCATATTTGTCTGGTCTGTTGTATCCTACTTAGGCCAGTGCCAGACACCTGGTAGGTGGGCAAGAGAAACTTAAAGAATGAATAAATGAAGACAAGTTCAGAGACTCAACTGAAATGGAACATTTTAACTAGAAAGGGAAAAATCAAATGGTCTTATTAATTTCATCTTGACCTGCATTGAGCTAAGGTGAAAGTGAAAATGAGGAAGTTGCAAGATAGAATAAAAATTGACATAGAAAATAAATATTGATAGAAAAACCATATCAGAGATTTATGGTAAGCTATAAAGGGTGGTAGAGATAAGCCTACTTATTGATGTATATTAAGAGGAAGTCATTTGGTATACACTAAATTGGAAACTTTTTTCTTTATAGCCACAAGGTGTGAACATAGAACAGTTCAGAGGTAAGAGTTACTTGTATTTGTAATTTTTTCGGGGCTTTGGAGTAAATAATAGAGTGTAATTATGGGTAACATTTATAAAATAAAATGATGACAGAGGCTGTATTCCTTTGGGTACAGAATTGAAGAACACAGTATCATACAGTGGGAAAAGGAAAGGGTCTGATTCGTTGTCTGATGGACCAGCTTGCAAAAGGCCAGCTCTGTTGCACTCCCAATTTTTGGTAAGTATCTCACCATTTTCCTCTGACTATCCTTTGGAAATTATTCCTGGGATAATTTTAGAAGGAAGTGAGTGTGCAAGTTGCATTTTCCTTCTTTCCAGACACCACCTCAAACACCAACGCCTGGGGAGAGCATGGAAGATGTTCATCTCAATGAACCCAAACAGGACAGCAGTGCTGATCTGCTTCAGAACATTATCAACATTAAGAATGAATGCAGCCCCGTTTCCCTGAACACAGTTCAAGTTAGCTGGATGAACCCTGTGGTGGTCCCTCAGAGCTCCCCTGCAGAGCAGTGTCAGGACTTCCATGGAGGGCAGGTCTTTTCTCCACCTCAGAAATGCCAACCATTCCAAGTCAGGGGTTCCCAACAAATGATAGACCAGGCTTCCCTGTACCAGTATTCTCCACAGAACCAGCACGTAAAGCAGCAGCCACACTACACCCACAAACCAACTCTGGAATACAGTCCTTTTCCCATACCTCCCCAGTCCCCTGCTTACGAACCAAACCTCTTTGATGGTCAAGAATCACAGTTTTGCCCAAACCAAAGCTTAGTTTCCCTTCTTGATGATCACAGGGAATCTGAGAATATTGCTAATCCCATGCAGACTTCCTCCAGTGTTCAGCAGCAAAATGATGCTCACTTGCACAGCTTCAGCATGATGCCCAACAGCGCCTGTGAGGCCATGGCGGGGCACGAGATGGCCTCTGACTCTTCAAACACTTCACTGCCATTCTCAAACATGGGAAATCCAATGAACACCACACAGTTAGGGAAATCACTTTTTCAGTGGCAAGTGGAGCAGGAAGAAAGCAAATTGGCAAATATTTCCCAAGACCAGTTTCTTTCAAAGGATGCAGATGGTGACACGTGAGTATCCTTTTATCTCATGTTCTTAAGTAAGCCACACTTGTTGGACTAGTGAGCATATAATTTTTCTAGGATATAATTTTTCTAGGGTTTACCAAGGTATACCTTAGTTAGTGGTTGGCTAACCAAGATGACTAGTGTAGATAGAAACCGCCACTCAGTGATAGCTAGTATGTCAAGAAAGGGTTTTCCTTCAAAAAATTTTTTTGGCTGAACAAATAATCTGTTCTAAATTGATAAAAATATCTGTATCTTCTTGATTAATTGAGTTTGGAAGACCAGCGTAGACTATGTCTGTAGAACAGAAACAATTAGATCATGATTAGGGATAAACTGTGAGTTGGTTTGTAGATTGATGTTAATCTGTCCTGATGCCTTTGTGGCCTTGGGCAAATTATTTAACCTCCTTATGTCTCAGTTCCTTGACGTGTAAAATGATAATACCTCTTGTATATGGGTTTTATGAGTATTAAAAATAATAGATTTAAGGTGATCAGCATGGTGATTGACATTCTTCTTTTTCTTATTTCTGATAGCCTAACCCATCCTGTTCCAACTGGGGTGTATTATCAGTGTAGCAGAAAAGACAAATTATGCTTTGTAATGTTTCATTTGAGTGTACCAATATATAAAAAGGGGGCTAAAGGAAGATTTTTTTTTTTTTTCAAAAGAACAACTTAGTGAAATCAGAAGTAATTCACCCGCTTTCCTTTCCATGTTCCCCAGGTTCCTTCATATTGCTGTTGCCCAAGGGAGAAGGGCACTTTCCTATGTTCTTGCAAGAAAGATGAATGCACTTCACATGCTGGATATTAAAGAGCACAATGGACAGGTGAGGACCTTGACAGAGTCTGAAATGGCAAAGAGGGGGTCATGGTGAAGTGAATGATGACCAGCCTTATGTGTAGATCATCTTAGAGCTCAAGATCAAGAGAGTTTAGTTAATATTAACTTTGAGATGTTGACTTTTTGCTGCCATCAACCTTGAAGTTATTAACGTTAACTTTGTAGCTGTTTGACCAAACACTGAGAGTAATAAAGCCACACCCTAGGCTTACTTTAGTTTCCTTGTCTCACAGTATCTGATTGCTTATTCAAAGGATTTATTTTCTCTATGTGGGTTTTTCCCTCAGTCATAGTTTAGTTTCATATTCCTTGTTATGATAACATTGTATGTTTAAAATATCTTTTTTCCTCTGGATATCCACAGAGTGCCTTTCAGGTGGCAGTGGCTGCCAATCAGCATCTCATTGTGCAGGATCTGGTGAACATTGGGGCACAGGTGAACACCACAGACTGCTGGGGAAGAACACCTCTGCATGTCTGTGCTGAGAAGGGCCACTCCCAGGTGCTTCAGGTAAGAGGCAGCAAACCAGGTTTCCATCATTGCAAGGCCAGAGAGATAGAGTTGGATAATTAGAAGTTGGATATAGGTTGCCTGTTGCAATAATCTATTTTGAGTTAACTTATTCATTTCTTGGGGATTCTAATAGGTATATGCGCAGCTTGTGTTGCTAACGATGTCTGTTTTTAAAATCTGCAGGCGATTCAGAAGGGAGCAGTGGGAAGTAATCAGTTTGTGGATCTTGAGGCAACTAACTATGATGGTAAGCAACTGAAACTTTATTAGATTCAGAGCCACTTAGAGAGGGGGACCCATAAGGTCTAAGGGTGCTAAGTATCATACTAAGAAGGAAGGTAATTAAAGCTAAAATATTCTGTAGGTAAAATTAGACCCAAAAAGAGACTATATTCAGATTACCTTACTAGTTCTTGTGGAGCCCATTTGTAGTTTAAGTTAGAGGCCATCTTCAACATTTGTCATTATAGAAGGACCAAAGACCTGATGGGATGCTCGACCACTGCTTGATTATACTTTTCTTCTAGGCCTGACTCCCCTTCACTGTGCAGTCATAGCCCACAATGCTGTGGTCCATGAACTCCAGAGAAATCAACAGCCTCATTCACCTGAAGTTCAGGAGCTTTTACTGAAGAATAAGAGTCTGGTTGATACCATTAAGTGCCTAATTCAAATGGGAGCAGCGGTGGAAGCGAAGGTAAATTCACAGAAAAGGTTTAAGATGGGGTAGGGAAGAAACTGGTTATAGCAAAAGACCTTACTTCCAAGTACAGATTCAAACTTCCTTCTTTTTTTTTTGAAATTAATGGTGTGAGTAGCAATGTATGGGTGGTTAAGAAGCCTAGATTTTTTTTTTTTTTTTTTTGAGACGGAGTCTCACTGTGTCACCCAGGCTGGAATGCAGTGGTGCGATCTCGGCTCACTGCAACCTCCGACTCCCTGGTTCAAGCGATTCTCCTGCCTCAGCCTCCCGAGTAGCTGGGACTACAGGCGCCCACCACCACACCCAGCTAATTTTTTGTATTTTTAGTAGAAACGGGGTTTCACTGTGTTAGCCAGGATGGTCTCGATCTCCTGACCTCGTGATCTGCCCGCCTCGGCCTCCCAAAGTGCTGGGATTACAGGCGTGAGCCACCACGCCCGGCCAAGAAGCCCAGATTTTAACAGATCATTTCATGTATTTTCTTGATTTGCTTTAAATCCATGAATTATTATCCAAAAGGTCATTTAGGTATAAAATAGTCTTGAAAGGTAAAGAAAATGCTTGAAATTGATATTGTCATTTTGGCTTCCATTTTCATACACTGAGAATAAAGGTAGTGCTTTTTGTAAGGGTTTCTTCATTGTTGTAGGATGTGGAATTCATCTTCTGGTTTTTAAGCTGGAAAATAGTTTATTCTTTTAAAATTTTGGTTTTATTCACTGAGTATACGGGGGAAAAATGCCTAAGTCATAAACCGTTTGGACCCTTGAGGCTTACTGACTAGTAAAAGAGGTGAGAGATATAGCTAAATATAACTCTACAGGGAGGCTACCAAGTCTAGAAATGCAGGTGAATACATAATAAATGGTTTACTGATATGTTATGACATAGGATTTAAAAATATTTATTTTTCTACATTTTATGGCCACTCTGTATGAAAAGGTACATTGTGACAAGAGGCATATAGGCAAATTAATAGGATATGTAAGTGGAATGAAAGATTCCATTTAGCTTGGGATTAAGCAAGGCATTGTGGAGAAGGGAGCATTCAAAGTGAGTCTCTGAAGCTGAATCAGACATTCAAGAGACTGGGTGAGAAGTGTATTCTGAGGCATGGTATCTGGATTTTCTTTTTTTTCTTCTTCCCTCTTGCCTTTGACAAGGATCGCAAAAGTGGCCGCACAGCCCTGCATTTGGCAGCTGAAGAAGCAAATCTGGAACTCATTCGCCTCTTTTTGGAGCTGCCCAGTTGCCTGTCTTTTGTGAATGCAAAGGTACTTTTAGAAAGCTTTAATAACCACACCAGAGTTGGAATGGCCTTCTGTAGACCCTCTCAAAGTTTTTGAGCTCCTTTCATGAAATTTCCCCCTTCCTGATGTCTGGTAATTCATTTTTTTGTCTTCAGGCTTACAATGGCAACACTGCCCTCCATGTTGCTGCCAGCCTGCAGTATCGGTTGACACAATTAGATGCCGTCCGCCTGTTGATGAGGAAGGGAGCAGACCCAAGTACTCGGAACTTGGAGAACGAACAGCCAGTGCATTTGGTTCCCGATGGCCCTGTGGGAGAACAGGTGAGAGGCACAGGAGGGAGAGGAAGTACTTTTTGGCACTCCAGTCTGAAACATAAAGGGAGATGAGGCTGTGCAGGGCGAAGGCCAGCTGTTGCTCTTCAGGTGGTCTCTATCAGTGTCTGTGTCTCACGGTAGCCGTCATAGCGTTGTGGAGTTACTCTTCCTTTGGAAACAGAGCAAATTAAGAAATTTGAGGGTTTATCCATAGACTCAAAATGTTTAGAGGTCAGGTAGTATTCTGTGACACACACTTAGGGTTAGAGTAAGTCAGACTGGTTTAAGGTTCGGAAAGAGAAGGTACCAAGGTTCCTGCAGATACCAAGGAAAGAGAATCTTAGTCTTGTAAGGTATGAGCCTTCAAATATTGTGGATATTAATTGAGTTGTTATATGTGGAGTGCTCACAATAGTCCCAGCTACAGAGTAAGAGCTCAGTGAACATCAATAGTTAGAATTATTTCTGTCTGCGAAGTGATACTGAACAAAAAATGGAAAAATTACTTATGTAATTTCAAACCTAGAAATATTTTGTACTTTAAACAGAATTAATGCTTTACTCATCAAATATGGTTATATATTATCATTGAGGATTGAATAGTTTCATGAGTAAACTTTTTAGATAACAAGAACTTATTCTTTCAAGAACTTAAAATGTTTTTGATGGAACTCTTTTCCTGGGAGGAATGAGGGGGATTGTGGCTGTGGGTAGGTCATTACATACTTTACTAATCACAAAATAAAATATGTGGAATGCAGTTTAGCTTTTTCTTTGATTCTGAGCTGTCATTATGACCATGACATTATAGTAGCCCCTATTTATAGAGCTCTTTGTAATTTAGAAAGAATCTTTCCATAGTTTGTAAAAAGTTTTCATGTATATCATTTAATAGTTAGAAGAACTTTGCAAGTTTCAAGTTTCAACTGAGAAAATTGATATACAGAGAGGTTCCAAGGACCAGAACCATCATTAACTTGTAAAAGGCAGAGTCCTAAGCCCAGTATTTGCTTCTACTTCACTGTTTGTGGTGTGCAGTTATATAACTATGCTCTCAGGGATTATTGAGGTCTTAAGCCATTTAACTCTTCATTAAATGTTCTCAGATCATCTCCTTTTTGCTTTGGTATTTTGTGTGTGTTGGGCAGGTAGAGGCTCTTTTCCCTGGCTTTTATCATCATTCTATGGTCCTGTGTTTCCTTGTAGCAGCTATCAGTTGTATCCCCTACCCCAGTCTCCTTTCTTCTAAATTGTTGCTTCTAATCTGCTGGAGGCTGAGAGATAGAAAATAAAATTTGTCAGACTGGGATATAAAATGAATCACTCTGAATGAGCCGGGATCTTTTCTGTGATCCATGAAGTTACATGTAGATGCTTTAATACTTGGATATCATGACAGCGGTTTTGACTTGAATGGTGTTAAGGATTTACTTGTGTGTGTATCATAAAATGTGGGTTTTGTGTTCCGGTTAGTTGAGGCTGACTTTAAGATAAGTGAGATATTATAATATGCCTTAATTACTGCCTTATATTAAATGTTCTCACAAATAGCAAGAGTAAAGATTAGGAAAAGAATATAGGTGTTAAGTTTATGGAGATTTTCAACTTCAGATAATTTTTAATGGAGATGTTTTACTTTCTTGAACCCAAAGATTATTATAAGAGATCTGAAATAAGCTTTAAAAGGAGTTTAGTATTTTTAAAAGTCACCTCAAAATCTTGAGAAGTGTTGTGTGTATTTCTTCGTATACTTACAAATTAATAGGAGTAGTGTCGATTGTATAAGAAAGGAATGAAACTCAGAAAGAAATACACCACATTGGCCACAAGAAATAAACCTCACAAATTTTATGTGTTTCTCTTCCAGATCCGACGTATCCTGAAGGGAAAGTCCATTCAGCAGAGAGCTCCACCGTATTAGCTCCATTAGCTTGGAGCCTGGCTAGCAACACTCACTGTCAGTTAGGCAGTCCTGATGTATCTGTACATAGACCATTTGCCTTATATTGGCAAATGTAAGTTGTTTCTATGAAACAAACATATTTAGTTCACTATTATATAGTGGGTTATATTAAAAGAAAAGAAGACAAATATCTAATTTCTCTTGGCAGATTTGCATATTTCCTACCCAGGTATCTGGGATCTAGACATCTGAATTTGATCTCAATGGTAACATTGCCTCCAATTAACAGTAGCTTTTGAATAGGAAAGGACTTTAATTTGTGGCACAAAACATTATTAATATAGCTATTGACAGTTTCAAAGCAGGTAAATTGTAAATGTTTCTTTAAGAAAAATGAAAGCATGTGAAAGGAAAAGGTAAATACAGCATTGAGGCTTCATTTGGCCTTATGCAGTCCCTGGGAGTTACTGGCATTGGACAGGCTTCAGTCATTGGACTAGATGAAAGGTGTCCATGGTTAGAATTTGATCTTTGCAAACTGTATATGTTATTTTTGTCCTTAAAAATATTGTACATACTTGGTCATTAACATGGTCGTCATATTTGAAATGTATAAGTCAATAAAATAGAAAAGAACAAGTGAATTGTTGCTATTTAAAAAATTTTTTACAATTCTAAGGAGTTTTTATTGTGTAATCACTAAGTCTTTGTAGATAAAGCAGATGGGGAGTTACGGAGTTGTTCCTTTACTGGCTGAAAGATATATTTGAATTGTAAAGATGCTTTTTCTCATGCATTGAAATTAGACATTATTTGTAGGGAATTGCATGCTTTTTTCTTTTTTTCTCCCGAGACAGGGTCTTGCTCTGGCACCCAGGCTGGAGTGCAGTGGCGTGATCTTGGCTCACTTCAGCTTTGACCTGGGCTCAAGTGATCCTCCTGCCTGAGCCTTCTGAGTAGCTGGGACTACAGGTGTGCACCCCTCGCCTGGCTAATTTTTTATTTTTTGTAGAGGCAGGATCTTGCCACCTTGCCCAGTCTGGTCTTGAACTCCTGAGCTCATGCCATCTGCCTGCCTTAGCCTCCCAAAATGCTGGGATTACAGGAGTGAGCCACCATGCCCGGCTGGCAATGGCATGGAAGAGAACACCTCTTGATGGCTTACCCTCTAGAATTTCTAATTTATGTGTTCTGTTGAAATTTTTGTTTTTTTACCTTTATAGAAACAACAAAAAGTCAATATTGAAACATGTCTTCCTGTTTTCTATTGTCAAATGATGATAATGTGCCATGATATTTTCTATATATCATTCAGAAAAAGTTTTATTTTTTAATAACGTTCTATTAACATTATTTTGCTTGCCACTGGCGTGCCTGAGGAATGCATTTGGCTTTGATTACACACTACGTTTTTCTAATAAATTTGACTCATTAAAAACCTTTTTTTTTTTTAAAAAAAGAAATCTCATTAGTGACTAACTTATCTTTGCAGCTGAATACTTAAATTCTTTTTAAAAAGATACCCTTTGGATTGATCACATTGTTTGACCCAGTATGTCTTGTAGACATGTTAGTTATAATCACCTTGTATCTGTAAATATGGTGTGATATGAACCAGTCCATTCACATTGGAAAAACTGATGGTTTTAAATAAACTAATTCACTAATATTATTTGTCTTACATGCATTTTCTTTTCCTAGTGCCTTATTTCCCTAGATAGAAAAAGTACTGTTGACGATTTTAAATACCTTTGAGTTAGTTAATTTATGTTAATTTGGGTTTTTTGGAGAACATGTTTCCTGAAAGTATACAAGATTTAACATCAAAATCTATTTGCTAAGTTTACTAGGAGAAGTGTGTTAGTTAGGTTTTGAAATTATCATGGAAGTTTAATAGATGCTGTCGATCATTCACATGTTTAGATGCTATAAAAAAAAAAAAGCTAAGTGGGAGCAGTGAATCATAGGAATAACAGTTTGGAGATTACCAGGATCATCCTTAGAGAGATGTAAACCTGGGAAAGGTTCTTCCCTTTGCCAGCAAGCCATTTTGACATGTGTGAGAACAAACACATCAATATCTGTCAGTATGTCATTACAAGTACTGCACATATATTCTATTTCTTACAGCTGTTTTGAGAATCTGGTGAAAGCTATGAATCCTTTCCCTGGAAAATGCAAATATATGTGTACACACAAATGCTGTGTACAATATTTGGGGCTTCACAACCTTCAGAAGACCATGACTCACAAGAATCCACTTTAGTTTCATTTCTGCACATAAATATTTTTCTTCTTTCATATAACAAAATCTTGGGTAATTTGCTTTGCAAATGCAACCTGTTAACCAGAACAGCAGAAATGATGTACTCCCACTGAACATAGCTCTACAGTGAGCTTTACCCAAGTGAGCTTCTATGTTCTCTCTTAATCCCAAATTCTCTCATAGTTGAACCAGTATCTAGCAAGTATGTTTGTGTGTGTGTGTGTGTGTGTGTGCGCGCGCATGCAAAGATGTAAATAATTTGAGGCTAAGACATATAAGACATTTCTTAGCCTTAAGATGTTTACGTGAGAGACATGGCATGTACTTTATTAGGTAAACTATGTTAAATAGCATTAAAAAAGGAAGAAGTTAGAGATTCAGAAGGGACATTTCTTTCTGACTGGGGAGGATTCAAGATAGAGCATTTGAACTGTATCTTCTGAATAGTTGATTTGGATGTTCATATAAAGGGAGGAGAGGCAGATGAAAGAAACAAACAGCATGAACCAAGGCATAGGCGTCTGTGGGAATAGCAGGTGGTTTTAATATAGTTAGACTCTGGAGTGGCCAATAAGGTTCATCTTGTGTTCCACCTCTGACTGGTAATATTCTCAAGTATCAAGTTGAGAAAGATCCTCAGGCTCGTAGAGGCTTGTCAGGAGAGTTTGCTGTGATTGATGCGTAATATCTGCCACAGGAATATGGGAAATGGCTCTTGATTGAATACATCTTAAAGCCTCACAGAAGCCAAGACTGTGTGCTCGTTGCTGCAACTTAAGTGCCTAGCACAGTGCCTGGCACATGGAAATAGTTCATAAAATATTGGTTGAGTGAACGAATGTATGCCAATCCTGGTTAGAGTCACTGGTTTTGTTGGGGGAGGTGATGTTTTGAGCCAGAGTTATACTATTAATTACTAATGAATTATTGACTATCATGGTTCTGAATTTCTGCCACGATTTCACAGTGACTTGGATGATATGTTAATGAAAATGGGCATGGGCATAGTTGGACTCATTAAAGAAAAAAATCAGGCAGTCTGTCTTTGCAAAGGACTGTTAGTGCTGTAGTTTGATATTGACTAAGGAATCCCTACAAGAGTCAGAGACCAAATCTTCCAGCTCAATTTGTTAGTCAAATCAGTAACATTTAATATCCTTTCTATATTTTTACTTAATTAGGACAGGAAAATTTCCTCAAATGTCTCTGACTTTTTAACAAATGTCAACTTAAACATACTGCCACTAACTTCCATTTTCTGATAACCTCAGTTCTGTATTGAATATGACCTCAGAGAGAAATCAGCTTCAGTCACTGGCTAAGTTTGTGATGTTTCTCTGAGATCAGGCCTGGGTACAAGGTTTGAGATTACTTGTAACCATGCTATTAGGTTTTGGCTGTACCTGCTGGTGCCCTGGATTAATCTGTGAGAGAAGGGGAGACACTGCCGTATTAGTCGTCAGAGGCCCTGCACCTAGCACAGTATCTGACACATTGTAGACATTCAATAAATAGTTCCTAAGTTGAATTTAATTTCAAGCCTTTGTAAAAATTTTTTTTTCTTGGCATATTTTATTCTTCAGTGTATAAATATTTTTATTTTCTACATACGGTTTATGACTTAATCCAGTACTTTTATGCTTCAAGCCTTTGGAGTCTGCAGACCCAGAAACATTGCATGGGTGGCACATTTCTAGGAGGAGTAAGATTGGTTGTTTTTGTTTGTGTGTGTGTTTTTTTTGAGACGGAGTCTCGCTGTGTCGCCCAGGCTGGAGTCAGTGGCAAGATCTTGGCGCACTGCGGCCTCCACCTCCCAGGTTCAAGCAATTCTTGTACCTCAGCCTCCTGAGTAGCTGAAATTACAGGCACGCACCAGCACACCTGGCTAATGTTTTTGTATTTTTAATAGAGATGGGGTTTCACCATGTTGGCCAGGCTGGTCTCGAACTCCTGATCTCAACCGATCTGCCCACCTCAGCCTCCCAAAGTGCTGGGATTACAGGCATGAGCCATCATGCCCAGCTGATTGTAGATTCCTCTCAAAATGTGTCTTGCTTTCTTCTTTGTACTCCTTGTCCTCTGGCCTGTCGTCCCTGCTCTCTCCATCACACCATTCCCCTTGCCTGTCAGCTCAAGAGGATTTGGGGATGAGATAGTGCAGCTGCTGAGTGCCCTAGGTTCAAGGTTTCAGTGTTTGGTCAACATTAGTATCTTATGTGAAGCTTGTTAAACATGCAAATACCTAGGCCCCACCCCAGGCTTCCTGAATCAGAATCTCCAGGGTTTTCAGGGCTTCTGGCGGGTTATATGTGGTGATTCTAGTGCAGTTTTAGTCTATATTAATTAGGAAATGCAGACTTTGGAGAGTAGCTGTGGTTGGGGAGTAGCCATATGGTGGTAACAGAATGGGTTTCTGGAATGCGTATGGGGATGAAGTAGCAACTGATGAAGATGTGCAGTGTGCCAGGCACGTTGGATCCTATGGTATAGAAACTAGCTTTGAAGATAGAATCATAAGTCACCTTTTTTTTTTTTTCCTGCTTTCAGAAATCACTTTTCTAAGGTGATTCTGGTGTTTGTTTCTCAAGTATATTAGTTTCCTAGGACTGTCTAACAAATAACCACAAACTTGGTGGCTTAACTCGGAGAAATTCATTTTGTCACAGTTCTGGAGGCCAGAATTCTGAAACCAAGGTGTTGGCAGAACCATGTGCCCTCCAAAGGCTCTAGGTGGAATTCATGCCTTCTAGTCCAGCTTCTAGTGACTCCAGGTGTTCCTTGCCTTGTGGCAATATAACTCCAGTGTCTGCTCCATCTCCACATGATCTTCTCCTCTTCTCCCTGTGCCTCCTCTCTGCATATCTCTTACAAGGACTCTTACCACTGAATTTAGGGGCCACCTGAGTAATCCAGGATGACCTCATCTCAATTTAATTAATTTATTTATTTTTGAGGGGGAGTGCAATGGTGCCATCTTGGCTCACTACAACCTCCACCTCCTGGATTCAAGTGATTCTCCTTCCTCAGCCTCCCGAGTAGGTGGGATTACAGGCATGCACCACCACACCTGGCTAATTTTGTATTTTTAATAGGGACGGGGTTTCACCATGTTGGTCAGGCTGGTCTCAAACCCCTGGCCTCAGATTATCCGCCCACCTCGGCATCCCAAAGTGCTGGAATTACAGGTGTAAGCCACGGCACCCGACCTTTTTTTTTTTGAGACGGAGTCTCACTCTGTCACCCAGGCTGGAGTGCAGTGGCATGATCTCAGTTCACTGCAACCTCTGCCTCCCAGGTTCAAGCAATCCTCCTGCCTCAGCCTCCCAAGTTGCTGGGATTACAAGCGTGCTCTACCATGTCCAGCTAATTTTTGTATTTTTAGTAAAGACGAGGTTTCATCATTTTGGCCATGACGGTCTCGAGCTCCTGACCTCAAGTGATCTGTCCGCCTCGGCCTCCCAAAGTGCTGGGATTATAGGCGTGAGCCACCACGCCCGGCCTCAATATTCTAAATTGTACAAAGACTCTTTTTCCAAATGAGGTCACATTCACAGGTTCTGAGGATTAGGATGTGGACATATCTTTTGGGCGGCCTTAACTTAAAACTTACTACACCAGGAAAGAGGATTTATAATAATTTCTATTATCATTATTTCTCTTAAAAAATGAGTAAGATTAATATTTCCTTTTTAAAAAAATTATTTTATCATGGTAAGAACATTCTATTTTCTTACGAAATTGTAAAGTGTACAATAATAGGGACAATGTTGTACAATAGATCTCTAGAACTCATGAATATTTCTTTCTGAGCAATCCTATAGCCTGTCTTCAGAATCTATGAGTACCTTTTACATATTATTATTGATCTAATGTATGGTAAAATATCTCCATTTCATTATAATACTAAACATTGACCAGGCAACTCATTTACCATTGATAAACTTTAACAGAAACAAAAATATTTATTGAGCTGTAACTCAAAAATTATGATAATGATTAAAAGAGCTTTAAGTATCTTAAACTTCCAACAAAGCTTTTATAATTATCCCTTGTTGTTTTCTCCCTGGTGCACATGTGAATGAATCGGCTGCTCTTCACCTTGGATCACACTACCTAGAGCTGCCTGTGTGAGAAGCAACATGATCCCAAATCAAATTAAAATCCTATGCTTTACAGCCTCTGATCTTGTAATGATAACAGTAGAGTAGTTAGTCACTGAAAACTGCAAATGTTTAAAAGTCAAGGGTCAAATCCAGTTTCATACAACTGATTCCACTTTGCTAAAACTCGATTGAAATAGACTGTTTTAAGTCTAGATATTATCTTTTAAGTGATAGGATTCTGGCTTTTGCTCCAGAAATAAAGATTTCAGCAGCTCTGGGAACTTGGTAGCTGGATCCAGCATGTGTTTACCTGCTGGATCAGCATAGTTCCTGCAGGCTTGACAATCGGGACAAATTTCAGATTGTGAAACAACATTAGATTCCTTAGCTTAATTGATCTGGGGTTTAAGTTTCAAATTACTATTTATTTTTATCAATTCATGGTATCTTAATTCACATCGCCTGCTCTCCCTATTTTCAGCCAAACATCTCTCAGGTATGACTTTAATTTCAAGTGATCGCGTAAGACTGTAGGGTACTTCCTGATTGGCCTTCGTGGAAGCCCCAGGTGTCAACTGCTCTGGAGGTGAACTGCTATTTTCTTCCAGCACTCGAGGGTTAGTTTTGGTGTTTGCCTCAGTGGGAGTGTGTCCAGTGAGAGTCTGCTTTTCTGAATTGGTGCCAGAGGTGGTTTTTTTTTTACATTAGATATCATTTTTCTTTTGTCTTTAAAAAAGATATCCTTTTCTTTTTGCTTCCAAGAAGTATTCCTTCCAGAATACTTTAAAATTTTCAAAAAGTTCTCCTTTTTAGGCTCTCACAGATATGGAAGAATTGGTTGTCTTCCGGATAGCAATTTTGTCTGGTGTAACTTCTTATACATATGTAAGGAAAATTCAAAATATATCATTTGGGAAAACAAGCATTTGGATACTCAAAATATTCCTGGAAAATTTTTTTTAAAGATAAATTTTTAGCCAGGTATGGTTGGCACATGCCTGTAGTGTCTGCTACTTGGAGGCTCAGGCGGGAGGACTGTTTGGGCCTCCAGTGTTCCGGGCTGCAGTGAGCCATCCATGATCCTGCAAATGTGGTGTAAGAAGAAGATGTATAGACAGAAGTTTAATTTACACAGGTTATTAATTTCTATACACATTCTAATCATACAGGCTAATGAGGTACATCGTTTAAAGTGCAGGATTTATAGACAGCTGACAAGTTTCTCTTTTATGACATTATTCTATTTTCCTATCTATATAAATCAATCAGTTTTGTTTCTTCCCTCAGCTAAAGTTATATCAAATTTGTTATCAAGGTCAAAATGTCTATTAATCAGTTAATAGGGTAGCTAAAAAAAGTCTGTTAATTTTTTTTTTCTATTTTCTCCGCCACCACCCACATCTAGGTTTTCAAGACTTTATTCTTGGATTGCCACAATAGACAGAAACCTGACTTTTTATTAAGGAAACATTCAAACACACATACAAGTAGGCAGAATAGTATATTGAACACATACATCTATCATGAAACTTCATCAGTTATAAACATTTTGCCATTTTTATTTCTTCTTCCCCCCATATTTTCTTCTAGAATAAGTTAAAGCCCACTCCAAGCGATTGTCAGTAAGAATCGCTAACAGGTAAGTAACTTGTGTCCGCAGTAAATAGCTTTCTAATTATTTTTCCTCCAATCTTCCTGCTTTTCTTACCAATCTAAAAATTTCCACTACTTGGCATACTGTTAAAGAAACATAGAAAGTTTTTCAAAGGCTCAATGCTTCCTGTTCAATCAGATGCAAACTCTTGTCCTGGTTTACAAAGCTATGTTGACCTTAGCTTGACCCTGCCTGTCTAATCTCATCTCATTTTTCCCCAGTGGGCTATCAGGTGGGTCTCTTCACTGTATCAGCTGATGCTCTGTTTATTCCTGTCTCTTGTCATGTCCTCACCTCCCCAAATTCTGTGCATCCTAGAAAGCCCTGCTTGGGTGCCACTTTCTCTGTTAAGCTTTTTCCAGCTCTTACTGACTGCTCCTTTCCCTGAACTCCTGGGATTAAAACACAATTCCTCTAACTTTCAGATCTGGCGTTTTCTGTCATATTCCAGACTTAATTATTGCAATCAGGAAAATGAGCTCTGAATCTGAATTTTCTCTTCCTTCCTTTTATCCTTCCTTCCTACCCTTCTCTCTCCTTCTCTCCTTCCTTCCTTCCTTCCTTCTCTCTCTCTCTCTTTCCTTTCTTTCTGCTTCCCTGTCCCCCCTCCCCCTTCCCTTCTTCCCTCCCTCTCCCCTCCCCTCTCTTTGTCACACTCTATCATCCAGGCTGGAGTGCAGTGCATGATCATAGCTCACTGCAGCTTTGACCTCCCGGGGTCAAGTGATTCTCCCTTCTCAGCCTCCTGAGTAGCTGGGACTACAGGTGCACACTACCATGCCCGGCTAATTTATTTTTGTTGTAAAGATGGGGGTCTCACTATATTGCCCAGGCCAGACTCCTGGCCTCAAGCAATGCTCCCTTCTCAGCCTCCCAAAGTGCTGAGATTACAGGTGTGTGCCACTGCATCATTTACTTTTAAAATACAACTTTAAAATATCTGGGTGAGTGGTATTTTTGAGGACACAAAGAAAGTGAGTGATATTTTTGAGGACACAAAGAAGGTGAGTGGTGCTGGATAGAATCTAGCATTGGAATCATAGGCAGAATTATAAGATGGTCCTAGGGCTATCTTTGCCCCAGGTGTTACTCCTGTGATTCTATTAGGTTACATTGCAAAAGTGATTTTGCAAAGGTAAATAAAGTAATTATTAACCAGCTGAACTTAAGATAGGGAAACTACTCATCTAATCACACGGGACCTTTAAAAGCAGAGCGTTTTCTTTGGCTGGAAGCAGAAGAGGAAATCTTAGAGATTCCGAGCCTAAGAAGGACTCAACCCACAATTACTGGCTTTGAGGATGGAGCAAGGGGGCAATGAGCCTAGGAATACAGGTATTTTGTAAATATCCAAACAGAAAATGGAATCTCAGACCTACATCCACAAGGAATTGACTTCTGCCGACAACCTGATTAAGCTTAGAAGCAGATTCTTGCTCAGAGCCTCCAGATAAGAGCCCAGCCCTGCTGACACCTTGAGTTTGTCGTTGTGTTACTTCACGCAGAGAGTCGAGCCAACCCTGCCCAGACTCTGACCTGCTGAACTGTGAGATAACACATGGGCGGTGTTCTGAGCTGCTAAATTTAGGGGTAATTTGTTATACAGCAATAGAAAGTTAATACAATATATAACATAGGGTTTGAGCTTATAGTGCAATTTTATGCATTTCCTGCTATTTTAATTAAGGCTCCAAATCAGCAAGAGAGGTTTTCCAATAAATGGGGGCACTGGTCTTAGGATGTGTGGTCATTACACAGGCTAGCAGTGTCTTTAGTTTATGATATCTCACTTTTGTCCATCACTTCCCCATTCCAGATGGGAAAATTTCTTTTTTTTCTTTTTCTTTCTTTTTTTTTTTTTTTTTGAGACGGAGTCTCACCCTGTCACCCAGGCTGGAGTGCAGTGACATGATCGCGGCTCACTGCAACCTCCACATCCCGGGTTCAAGCGATTCTTCTGCCTCAGCCTCCCGAGTAGTCAGAACCACACGCGCATGCCACCATGCCCGGCTAATTTTTGTAGTTTTTAGTAGAGATGGGGTTTCACCAAGTTGGCCAGGCTGATCTTGAACTCCTGACCTCGTGATCCACCTGCCTTGCCCTCCCAAAGTGCTGGGATTACAAGGCATGAGCCACCGCGCCCTGCCTGGAAAATTTCAAGGAAAGGAAAGTGTAGCTTCCCTATTGCCAGCGTTTTCAAAAGAATCTATAAAAGAGTCCTGGAGCAGGGGAAGGTGATTAGGACAGCATATCTGACCAGTAGTAGCATCAGCTTATTGTGTTGCCAGACTCTAGCCATTTACCTCTACTGTGAGAGTGGGACATATTTTGTAGGGCAGCAGTCTCCAACCTTTTTGGCACCAGGGACCAGTTTCATGGAAGACAATTTTTCCATGGATAGGCTGTGGGTGGGTGGATGATTTCAGGATGAAACTGCTCCACCTCAGATCATCAGGCATTAGATTCACATAAGGAGGCCGCAACCTAGATTCCTTGCACGCACAGTTCACAATAGGGTTCACGCTTCTATGAGAATCTAATGCCGGAGGCTGATCTGACCGGAGGCGGAGCTCAGGCGGTAATGCTGGCTGGCCCATCGCTGGTACCAGTTCATGGCCCGGGAGCTGGGGAACCCTGTTGTAGGGAAAGAACCCCTTAGCTCTGCAGCAGCCGAGATTTCAGATGGTACAACTTGTTTAAAATAGACACACTCACTTCAGAGACTGGTCAAGAAATAGTTGCTGAGAGCTCTTGGAACCAAGATGAGAACTTACATTACAGTTTCTTCTGCAGCCTAGGATCACAGATGACGGGCAGGGGCTTTATTAGTTTAACCGGCATCTATTTCTCCTGTCGTGCACACAGAAATGAATGAATGATTAGACATTCATTTGGGGTGCCTTTGTGTGATTCATAAATAACTTGTTCCTTATAAAATTTACTGCTGAATGACTCATTAAAGAATGATGATGAAGATAATAAGGCTCCTAATTTAAAGGGTTATGCAAGTGTTCTTTTAAAAATCAACTTTGCGAGGTGTAATTAATGCATAAATTTTAAGTGTACAGTTTAACAAATGTATACACCTATGTAACCACCACCCAATCAAGATACAGAACATTTTTGACATCCCAGAAATTTCCTTCATGCCCCTTTGCAGTCAATCTCTCCTTCCACACAGCTATTGATCTGATTTCTATTATATCATTGTAGATCAGTTTTTGCCTCTTCAAGAACGTCATATAAATAGAATCATACAGTCTGTACTATTTGCTGGATTTCTTTCACTCAGCATGATTTTTTTTAATATTTATTTATTTATTTATTTTATTTTATTTTTTTTTTTTGAGACAGAGTATCGTTCTGTCGCCCAGGCTGGAAGTTCAGTGGTGTGATCTCGGCTCACAGCAAGCTCCGCCTCCCGGGTTCACGCCATTCTCCTGCCTCAGCCTCCCGAGTAGCTGGGACTACAGGCGCCCGCCACCACGCCTGGCTAATTTTTTTTCGTATTTTTAGTAGAGACGGGATTTCACCCTGTTAGCTAGGATGGTCTCTGTCTCCTGACCTTGTGATCCACCTGCCTTGGCCTCCCAAAGTGCTGGGATTACAGGCATGAGCTACCGCACCCGGCCTCTGCATGATATTTTTGAGATTAATCCACATTGGTGCATTGATCACTAAAGTATATTTCTATTGCTGAGTAGAATTCCATTGCACTAATAACACAATTTGTTAGCCATTCACATATTAGTGGACATTTCGGTTGTTTCCAGTTTGGGACTATTATTGAATAAAGTTGATATGAACAGTATTCGTGTGGACATATGTTCTCATTTAATTTTAAATTCTTAGGAGTGAAGTACCTGGTTCATATAAGTGTATGTTTAGCCTTAAAAGAAATGGTCAAACTCTTTTTTAAAGTGATTGTGTCGTTTTTCTCTTCTAATATCAATGCAGAAGAGATTTCTCAATCTTCCCTCAAACTTGGTATTGCCAGTCTTTTTAATAGTAGCCCTTCTAATGGATGTGTGGTATTATCTTATAGATTTAATTTCTGGTGCGACTAATGACATTGAGCATCTCTTCCTGTGCTTACTTACCATTCATATATCTTATTAGTGAAGCATCTGTTCAAGTTTTTGTCTGTTAAAATAATTAGCCCCTTATTGAGTTGTAGCAGTTTTTTAAAATATATATTCTAGATATAAATGTATTTCAGATATATGTATTATAAGAATTTCTCCCAGTCTGTGGCTTGCCTTTTTATCACTTCTTAAAAAATTATTTTTCCCCATTTTCATTTTCTTCTTCTGGTTCTCTAATTACACTTATTTATACCATTTTCTATTGTCCCGAAGGTCTCTGAGGATCTGTTTATTTTTCTTGAATCTCTTTTCTCTCCATCCATTAGCCTGAATATTTTCTATTGGCCTGTTTTCCTGTGTTCAACTTCACTGCCTTTCTTCTACCATCTCTGATCTACTGTGATTTCTTTTTGTCATTAAACTTTTCAGTTTCAGTATTTCTATATAGTTCTTTTTTATAGATTTCATTTCTGTGCTGAGATTTTCTATCTTTTCACTCATTAAACCAATACTTTGATTCTTTGAACATATATCATTTAATTCTTTGAGCCACATTTATGGGTGCTGCTTTTGAAGTCCTTCCTTATGTCTCAGGCCTGTAATCCCAGCACTTTGGGAGGCCGAGGCAGGTGGATCACCTGAGGTCAGGAGTTCAAGACCAGCCTGAGCAACATAGAGAAATCCCATCTCTACTAAAAATACAAAATTAGCCTGGAGTGGTGGCAAATGACTGTAATCCCACCTACTTGGGAAGCTGAGGCAGGAGAATCACTTGAACCTGGGAGGTGGAGGTTGTGGTGAGCCAAGATTGCGCCATTGTACTCCAGCCTAGGCAACAAGAGCGAAACTTGGTCTCAAAAAAAAAAATAAAAAAAATAAATAAAATAAAATAAAAAAATTAAAGTCCTTTCTTGTCTTCTAAACCCAAGATCTCAGTAATGTTGAGACTGGTATTTTCTCTTTGACTGTGTGGGTCACGTGGATCATGTTTATCTGTTTTTTTTTTTTTTTTAAATGTCTACCAATTTTTAAATTGTATACTGGACATTGTTGGTAGTACATTGTGTAGACTTTAGGCTCTGGATTTTGTTTTCTTCTTTTGAGAAGTGTTACCCTGTCTTCTATTAGGCAGTTTCATTACCTGCAGATTACCTTGCACTTCTGTAGGCTAGTTTTCATACTTTGCTAGGGTACATCTCTGGAAAACTCAATATATTTCCCAAGTTCTTCTATCTTGGCACATTTCGACATCCAATTCTGCAGATATTTTAAAGGCTTGGTTTTGGCTGGGCACAGTGGCTCATGCCTGTAATCCCAGCACTTTGGGAGGCTGAGGTGGGCGGATCACCTGAGGTCCATGACCAGCCTGGCCAACATGGTGAAACCCTGTCTCTACTAAAAATACAAAAATTAGCCAGGTCTGGTGGTGGGCGCCTGTAATCCCAGCTACTTGGCAGGCTGAGGCAGGAGAATTGCTTGAACCTGGGTGGCAGAGGTTGCAGTGAGCCGAGATACCACCATTGCACTCCAGCCTGGGCAAAAGAGTGAGACTCCATCACAAAAAAAAAAAAAAAAAAAAAAAAAGGCTTGTTTTTTAATTTTGTTAGTGTGGGCCTGGAGTGGACCTTACTCTAAAGCATGGTTCTAATCTCTTCTGGTATCTCAGATGCTTGGTGTGTTAATAAATTAATAACAAGATCTTGTCACTTTGCATTGGCCAAAACTTCAATGTTCTTCAGCACTGTTTAATGTCTACAATTGCTGTTCTGTACTTGTCTCTGCACTAACACTTCTCTATACTTACTATAAGACCCAGGTAGTCTTGACATGGGCACGAGCACCTTAGCCCTGAGTCAAGAATTCATAGAGAATCTTCCATACAACTTCTGGGACCCACCTTTTCACCACCCCCAAAACACCTTTCTTTTTGGTGCCTTGCTCTACAGATTCTTCTGAACTCTGATCTCTGCCTTGTCAGCTCAGCAGAACTACTGTGCTCAGATTGGATTCTAGCTTGCTATGCTGTGGTTGGAAAATTGTACCTTTGCAGAGATCCAGGATAATCATGGGCCTCACCTAATGAATTTCTCCTCTCTCAGAGATCACAGGGTTTAATTTCCTGTTGTCCAATGCTGAAAAATAATTGCCTCATATATTATTTTCCATTTCCTTGTTTATGGGTGGAGGGCTAGTCCTATACCAGTTGTTTCATCATAGTTGGAAGTGAAAGTTTGCAAGATGTGCTCTTAAAGATTAAATTGTGTGAACAGAAATGGATTTACCAAAGAGGGGGCCCAAAGATTCTGTTTGGGCTGAAAAAGCATTTATAATAGTCATGAGTCCCATCCTATGACTCAGACACTGACTCCATTCATAGGAAGTTGGTATGGTGGAGTAGAGTGTAGTTTTTCTGTGTTGTTTCTAAAAATTGAGTCTAACAGCCATCTCCCGTCTCTAAGAAACAAAAGGAAGGTTTCTAAAAATAATAGTAGTAATAATAACTTACTATTATTATATACTTAATGTTCTAGGTTCTGTCTTTAAGGCTTTATATTTATTAACCAATTCTTTATAATAAATCAATTAATCACCAATTAACTACTAGTTAGTACCTGAACATGATTAATTACTAATTAAAAATCCTATTTACAGACCAGCCTGGGCAACGTAGCGAGATCCTGTTTTTACAAAAAATAAGCACATTAACCAGGCATGGTTGTGCATGCCTGTAGTCGTAGCTACTTGGAAGGCTGAGGTGGGATGATTGCTTGAGCCCAAGAGTTTGAGGCTCCAATGAGCTATGATTGTGCCACTGTGCCCCAGCCTGGGTGACAGAGTAAAACCCTGTCTCTGAAAAAGAAAAGAAATGTTATGTAGCATAAAGGATTCTAGAAACTCAAATTATATTAACCTGCATCGTAAATTTGTGAGGGAATTTGTGAGCACATGTGGGTATGTGAGAACTCCTACCTTGGGGTCTTTCCAAATGTTCTTTCCCTTGAGCACAACCTCTTCCCCGTCAATCAACTGAAATGTATAATTCAGAATTTAGCTTCAATATTACTACTTCCAGGAAGCTTGTTACATGCTTTCATAACATGTATTTTATTTTAAAATCACAATTGTAATTGAATTTACATAAATATTTATTTAATGGATGTCTTTTCCACTAGACTGTAGGCTTCATGAAACCCATTTCCTACCACGTATCCAGCACCTAGCACAGTTTTTGACATGGCATATTGTTCAAGAAGTATTTGTTAAATAAATGAAGGAATGTCAAAGAGTGAATAGGCCTCCTGTCTCAGATTCCTATGAACTTGATTTATCATTGAGGATTGTCTATTTTTTGCCTTTCTCTCCTATTTAAAAAAATTACATGCAGTAAAATTTATTCTTTTTGGTGTATAGGTCTATGAGTTTTTACAAAAGTCTAGAGTCATGTTACCACAACCAAGATATAGAACAGTTTCATGTCCCTCTGCTCCCCACCAAAAAATTCCCTCTTGATAACTTTTGTAGTCAAATCCCCAACCTTTAACTGCCGACAACCGTAGAGAATTGTTTATTTTACATTACCTTGGACTCTTCTTTTCTTTTCCATCCTGCTTGGCCTATATTTCAGCTATCTTACTGCTCAATAACACTCCTAAATATCAGAGATGTGAAATCAAATTTAGACTGTTGTCTTAGCATTTATGCCCTACGTGGCATCATTTGAACAAATAATTTGACTACTTGGAAGAATTAGAAGAGGGACACTAGGTCAGCTGAGCTTTTGTGAATGGCCTATTATTTCTACTCTGAATTATATCTACTTGGAACAGCTCTAACATCTGTAAACATCTGTACACATCTCTATTTCAGTATTCCTGCCTTAATTCAGGCTTTATGATCCTGTCCAGATCATTGCAGTGGTCTCCATCCTGGTTTTTCCGTGCCTCGAATATCTCTTTTCTTATATTTAGTATCAGCTCTAAGACTTTTAAAGTTCTTCATTGGTGTCCCATTGAGCCTTACTTAGCACCTAGCATATCATTTACAGCTCCTCATGAGGAGTTGCTTCTTTAGAATCATCCTTATTAGGTCTTCTTGCTTGCAGTCTATGATGTTCCAGTTGTCCCAAATTATTTCATTTTTCCAAAGGTACCATATATTTGATGACTGAGGCTTTTGTTCATGCTTCCCTGAAAGTTTCTATTCACTTTATCTGCCAGTGAACACCTACTCTTTATTGAAGACTTGACACAGGCTATCTCCTGCTTTCTTTCCAAAGACCACTTGACTATTCCCTCTTTTGTTCCCGCAGTTACCTGTCCATCCACCTGCTATAACACCCATAATTCCTTATTGCTAACCTATGTCACATATTTGTCTCCTACCTACAAGAATCAAAGCTCTTTGGGGTAAGTCTGTCTATTCATCTTTGAATCCCCGGTGCCTAGAACAGTAACTGCCGTATAGTAAGTATGTGATCAATAAATATTTGCTGAATGCATCAATGAATACAGTTCTTACTGCATTTTTAGCTGAACACTTTAATAACTTTCATAAGCTTATTTTAAATGTGTATCTTTTTGGTGTTTTAGAAAATATTTGATCAAGGACTCTCCCATTTTCATGAGACATTGATGATCCTATTTTGCATGGCACATGAAGTTCCCTCCAGCTTTCTATTAGACACTATGCATTTACATTTGTGTGAACCGGTCAGCTGGCACTACTTCAACTGGGCTTACCTGTGGCTGTCTGCTTGCGTATAGAAACTCAACTTGCAACTGTGGAAGTGAAAAAGGGAAAAACATGCGATGCTGAAAATGAATACGAATTTCCCATTAGTTGCTAACTGGCTTTGAACTTCCTCTCCATTGAGGCTCAGAGTATAAAGAGTAAACTCAGGCCTGGCCTGGCTACAGGTCACACTGTGATTCAGATCTTTATCTGTTGTGGTCAGTGCCATTTTGAACTCTCATCCTAGGGATCTTAGTCCCAAGCTTTTTGTGTTCATCGTATTTACCATGGAAATGGAGATTTAGTTCTTCCTTGTGAAAGTGAAGATATTACATTCTGTAAATGTATTCTGCCTTTAATCTTTTTTGTTGACATAAAAAAGAGTATTCTGCCCAACTAGTTTTGTCATTTTATTGCAAGCCCCCCCCGCCCCACCAACCCCGAAAACAAACTAATGCTGACATAGGATATGATTCTTATTGATGAAGTAACCACATTTGTGACCAGCTGGCTCTTGGTTGGCCAGGAGTGAGGGCAGGTGGGGAAGGGAGGAAACTCTATATCTTCATCTCATCTGGCCAGGCATAAGGTCTGAGTTGGAATCTGCCCCTTGTTGAATGCTCACAAGTATAAGCTTGGAGCTCTCTGGAAAGGAAACTGCCATCTCTTAGGGCAATTAGATAGTCTGGGAGAGATCTAAGTTGTAAAGAAAATGTTTAGTGCCATGGTACCATGAATTCCACCATGATTTTGAAGGATTGTACCACCAATTTAGACTGAAGCAATATTTCTCTAATTTCCATTTTTATTAGGATCAACTAGGAAGCTTGTTAAAACAGGTATCCCTGGTTTCTACAGGAAATTCTGTAGATTCTGGTTCAGCAGACTTGGAATGAACTCTGGGAAAGTATGTTTTTAACAATTTCCCGAGGTGATCCTGTTGCACGAAGACAGAAAACGATAGTTTTTCTAGGATTGTTGGAGATGAGCAGGGCAATGTGATCATTATGAAAGGAGCCCTTAGTGTTCTGAATTTATTGATATCCCAATGTACTTTTGTAAAAACAGGTTCTACAAACTGGGGCTTTCTGATCCAAACCTCATCTATTTTCAATATCTGAAAGTCCAGTTGATCTAGTGGAAAATACCCATGAGCATAAAGCAAAGGTGGCACCCGAGAAGGAGTTGCAGTCTTGTTCAGTGAAATTTAAGGGTAGATTTTTCAACTTACTCCTGACATTTCTCCTCAGGCTGTAGACTATGGAGTGAGTTGAGTTAGCATCATGGCACCCTCCTGCTATGACTCATATAATTGTTATAAGGGTAGTGCCAACCTAAAGTGTGGGCATATTTGACAAGGTGGCAGTACAAATAGAGTGGAGGCAGAGCAGGGATAAAAGATGCACAGCTCCTTAAAGAAATGAGTGGATATACTGATATGCTGTCTCTGAACCTGCTTTCTGCTGTGAGTTGAATTCCAAAAAGTTGGTTCAGTCCTCCAGGTTTGGTGCAGGTCTCCAAAAGGCAGATTCGGTCTCAATGTTTGTAGCATTTTTCTGTTGTATAAGCGCTGGAATTAGGGGTGTCCAGGGAAAGGGCAAGGGAATGGTGACACTTGAGGATTTTTTCTTAAATTTCATTAAATAAAATCTTATATAACATTCTTGAGAAGCATGACATTTTCAGAGAACTTTTAACCAGCCATTTCTTGGATGCTATTTTGATCTTGGGAAACTTGGGCTAGGAGGGTACACCCAAACCTTGTGACAGACTCCAGAAATTCTTTAGGATGTCTCAGTAACCCAGATGTTATATCTATAAAAGGACTGGGTATTGCTGTGGTTTCTTTTTGAAGGAAGGATTTCATGAAACCATCAAGAGCAATTTTCTACATACTATATCCTCATTCCTGGGGCTAAATAAGTTATTAGAAATAGTACTGTTCTTAAAATAATGTGATATAATTACTTTTAGGTTTGGAAACCTAGAAAAGGGTACCAAAAATCAGGGAGTTATGAAATACAAGAGGGGAGGAACTTTATTTTATTTATTTATTTTTTGAGACAGAGTCTCACTCCGTCATCCAGGCTGGAGTGCAGTGGCTCTATATCAGCTCATTGCAACCTCTGCCTCCCAAGTTCAAGCGATTCTTCTGCCTCAGCCTCCCAAGTAGCTGGGATTACACGGCCACCACGCCCAGGTAATTTTTGTATTTTTAGCAGAGATAGGGCTTTACCATATTGACCAGGCTGGTCTCAAACTCCTGGCCTCAAGTGATCTGCCTGCCTCAGCCTCCCAAAGTGTTGGGATTACAGGCATTAGCCACCATGCCCAGCTGGAACTTTAGAGGTCTTGGGTTCAACCTCCTGAAATCACTTTTGTCTTTCTCTTTCAAGTCTTTGCCTGGTTTCATACTGATAGACAGTATAAGCCAATGCTACACTTCTCTACTAAGTCACTAAAATTTACAGGGGGTGGGCAAGGACCTTTGATCCGCCCTTTGTCTCTCTGGAGTGCAATACTCCAACACTTACCATCACCGACATCAGAGTTCGACTCAAGTTTTGTTTGTTTTTTTGTTTTGCCAACAATCACTTGGGTAGAAGTCCTGACACAGTCTCTTTTGTCTGAGAAACAGTATTGGCATTGAAGCCAGACACAGCAGTAAAAATTTCCTAGTTGTTTGACTTTAAGTATGTAATTCAATCTGTCAAGCCTTTGTGTTCTCACCTGTGAAATGTTATCACTGATAACTTGCATGAATTGAATTGAATAATAATATATATGTAAAATATCTGGTATACAATAAAGACAATAAGTTATTTACTTTGCTTGGGTAAATAACATTTTTATGATAATATTAAAATTACTCTCTGTCACTGATTGCAACCTTTCAAAGTAGGACACCCATGAGACTAGATTAAACAGAGAATGCTGAGAAGGAAAAACAAATGTAATTTAGACAGGCAGTTAAAGGTGAGCCCGTTGAAAGACAGCAACCAGAGCCACTCTCTTTATAGGGAGTGTCCTGTTGGCACTCTGACAAAAGCATGTGTGGGCAAACAAAACCTTATTGGACACTGTCTTCAACAGGCCAAACTCTAATGACAAGGTTTGCATCTCTGGCAAACATTCTCAAAAAGATAAGTTCTTTAAAATATGCAGACACAAATTGTTGTGTTTTACGCAAAATAATTTTTAGTAAAAGTACATTTTTACTTCTTTTGTTTTTTTCACATGACTCTGCATAGGTCCATATTATTGTCTCCCTAGCACTCTTTTCTCAAGCCTAACTTTAACCTTTCCTCCCCTGCCCTCGAATCCTTTCCATAACTTGTCCAGTGCCTCCTTTGTTCTCCCCAAATCCCAACTTCCCACCGTATGCATATTTTAATGGAAGGGTATCCAGAGTTGGTAACTTTACACCATCATGATAACAATGTAACTTATATAAACCTCCTTGCTTTACAAACTGATTTCATAGGCAAGATTTGATTTTCTCCTCCTATTAACCCTGTGTGGTAGGTTATCTCACTTCTGAGAAGGAAAAGGTTGAGGTCGGGAGAGGTGGCAAAGCAAATATCATCAGGTCATGGCACGGTTCATCTTACCTTTTATTATGCATCTGCTTTATCTATCATACAACATTGTCTCCTTTGCAGAGAAAAATCTTGTATTGACCAGTGGATATTTTAATCTGCATTTAAAAATTATGATTCTAGGTATTGCTTTATGTAGGGCAGTACTTTGTAGAGACTCCAATGTTGTTGTATATATGACTATATTTGGATGACCAGAAAAGGGAAATTGTCTTGGTTGTTAAGAAACTGCTGAGTATCAAAAAAAGGAGAAGGAAATATATTATTTCATACAAAAAGAGAACGTTTAAGTTACCAAAACAAAACATGATTTGAATAATTATGAGTTCATAATCCACATGGGCTTACAATCTTGCTAGTGAGATTCCCCAAAGGGCTATTCTAGAACCTTGCTCAGCAACTAGTGAAAAAAAAAATGGTTGAAAAAACAAAGATGATTCTGCCAGTTCCCTGTTGTGGTTATATACTTTTGCTTGGATAAAATTTTATATAATACATTTGCTTGAGACAAATTTTATGTAATAAAGTGCTATGTAGAGTATGAGCTATAGTTTTATACAGCTGACTTAATTGTAGAGAAAGCACATTGAACACTTTGGTTGAAACTTATGGTACCACATAAATGATTTAAATCTCACAATGTCCCTGAAAGATTGGTAAATATATATGTATTTTTTGTCACAGAAGCCCAGACGTGAATAATGTTAACTAAAATGCTACTCCATTTATAAAATCTTTACTTCTCTTCTGCATAATTTGCTACAATTGAAACTCATCCTTTATATTAGTAGAATTGAGCTGAGGAGGCAACAAAGGAGCAGGCAGACCCTGTGGTGCTTGATGATTATTTTGAAAGTTAAGTCGTTACTCTGGTTTTGGTTGGTGGTTGAATGACAGACACCCCATCTCTTTTATTTGAGACAGGGTGTCACTTTGTCACCCAGGCTGGAGTGCAGTGGCATGATCACTGTTCACTGCAGCCTTGACATCCTGGGTTCAGGCTCAAGTGATCCTCCCATCTCAGCCTCCTGAAGAGCCAAGGCTACGGGTATGCACTACCACGCCCAGCTAATTTTTTTGTTTGTAGAGAGGAGGTCTTGCTATGTTGCCCGGGCTGGCTTGTACTCCTGGGCTCAAGCAATCCTCCTACCTTGGCCTCCCAAAGTGCTGGGATACCAGGCGTGAGTAACTGTGCCTGGCAAATGACAGATATTCTTTTATCTGAAGTGTGAGAGGCCATGGTTACCAGGGAAGAACTCCAAAAGCTGCAGCACTTAACGCAGTGTCTTCATACTCTTTTATTTCTTCTTGGTACGTTGATATCTGTACACACACAGATTCATACGCACTTTATACGTACCCACTATCGATTCTAAAGTAATATGACTGTTTGACAAACACACCTGAACTTATATATCCAAATGTAGCCTACCCCTCTCCACATGAAAGCATATTTCTACATTCTGATTTTCCAGCTTTGGGGATTTCACTTTTTGGGAATGTTTTATTTGTTTGTTTGTTTTGTTTCGTTTTTTTTTTTTTTTAGACGGAGTCTCGCTTTGTGGCCCAGGCTGGAGTGCAGTGGTGCGATCTTGGCTCACTGCAAGCTCCGCCTCCCAGGTTCATGCCGTTCCCCTGCCTCAGCCTCCCGAGTAGCTGAGACTACAGGCGCCTGCCACCATGCCTGGCTAATTTTTTGTATTTTTAGTAGAGATGGGGTTTCACTGTGTTAGCCAGGATGGTCTCGATCTCCTGACCTCGTGATCCACCCCCTTCGGCCTCCCAAAGTGTTGGGATTACAGGCGTGAGCCACCGTGCCCGGCTGAATGTTTTGTTTTTTAAAACCTTCCAGGGTAGTAAGTTTTGCTCCTTAGAGTAGGTTTGGTTTTTTGAGAACAGCTTAACGTCATTTGAAACCAAGTGAAGTAGACGAGCAGTCTGAGTAACATAAATAGTGGTAGAACATGAGCAGAGGGCCTGAGCAATCCTACCTGAGGAGTTCCCATTTCTTGTTGCTCTAATCTCTTTTATAAAGAGCTGCCACAGTCCATTTTTAAAATCTGAACTCTGGGGATGAAGTTTTTTGATTCCAAGTCCTCTTCTTTGCAGCATAAAAGTATCAAGACCTTCCCTAATTGAGCTCAACCTAACTTTACAGACTTACTTCCTATGATAGTGCCATTAACTCTGGTTACTTACATTGAACTACTTGACTTTCAGTACGTACCAACTTGATGTCTTTGCCCACGTTGTTCCTTATGGAATAGCCTTTCCTTATTCCCATTGATTTATATTTATTACCCCCTTTTTGCAGAAGTTTTAATGTGGGCTTCATCATTCCTGCTGAATTCCTACTTATCTTTAGAGATCTATATAATGACAGTTTCCCTATTTTCCAAATTGTAAGTTAATCTCTCTGAGCTCCAATAGTACTTTGTGTTGACTTCTATCTTTTAGTATAGCTACTAGAACTACTAAGTTTTTGGTTTAAGTGCCTTCAGTTTTGTATGACTAGCCTTTAGCAGTGACTTATATTAGTACATAGTAAGTGTTCAATGTTTTTAGCATTGATCCTGAAGACAATTTCTTTTTTTTTTTTAATAGAGACAAGTTCTCACTATGTTGCCCAGGCTGGTCTTGAACTCCTGGGCTCAAGTGATCCACCTGCCTTGGCTTCCCAAAGTGCTGAAATTATAAGCATGAGCCACCATGCCAAGCTCTGAAGACAATTTCAGAGGGGACCCCCCAAGACATTTTGAGTAATGAATGTAGTATTCAAGGATATTTTAAAGATAATACTTGTTCAGCATATATACTCTATATTCAAATTTCTTTCCTTTTTTTTTTCTTGATTCCGTACCATTAGAGAGATCTATAATGGCAGATTGCTTGTTCACTAGCTCTTCTTACAAAGTGACTTTGAAAATCTTCCCATAAAGAGGCAGGATCCATATTTCCTACCCTCAAATCTGGATTCAGAAGTGATGCTACATTACTCCTGAAGCTAAGTCATAAAAGCAATATGGCTTCTGTCTGTTTCTCTTGAGGCACTTGGGACCAGCCACCATGCTGTAAGGAAGCTTAAGTAGCCTGCAAAAAGGACTGTGTGGAGGGGAATCTGGCCCACAGTCCTGACTGAAGTCCTAATTGATAGCCAGCACCAGTATACCAGCCATATAAGGGAGCCATTTTGAAAGTATATCCTTAAGTCTCCCAATGAGCTGCCCCATCTGAGGAACCATGGAGCTGAGATAAGCTGTTCCCACTGAGTCCTGTCCAAGCTACAGATTTATGAGCAAAATAAGTGATTTTTGTTTTAAGCTACTAAATTTTGGAGTGGTTTGTTATGCAACAATAGACAACTGATCTATCTTGTATATAGGTCATAGGTCACAAAATTTTGATTTGTAAGTCCTAGGCCTGATCTTATTTCCCTGTTTCAGAGATAGGAGATGAATAATCCAGAGTGCAAGTAGATTTCAGGTATACTATTATTGTGTTCATCTGGCTGGAGGAAGATGGTTTGAAGAAAAGACGCCCAGATCTGAAGTGAGGAGCCATGGGCTTGAGGTGGAATTTGGGCAAGAGGCCAAATCTCCCTGAGCCCAGATTATTCTCCTGTTAAATGGAAATAATAATAACAGACCTATATTCATCTTTCTTCTTCCTCCATTCATTCACTTACTTAACAATGATTTATAGATTAACTGCAATGAGCTGTGCAAGCAATAAACATATAAAGATAAATATTACAAATTTTTTGTTTTCATGGAGTTCATAGCTTACTGGGAGACGGTAACATAATGAAGTTATTATTTCAAAACAGTGCAATAAGTACCATTACAGAAATAAGTATAGGGTTAAATTGTGACTAGAGGGGAGAGGGGCAGTTTCCTAGAACAGGAGACACTAGATTACTCTGTCAAAGGATGAGTATGTGTCACCAAGCAGGCAAAGATCAAAAGGGCATTCCAGAGACGAAAGATATATAAAGGCATAAATGTATAAGAAAGCATTATGTCTTCAGTCAACTCTAAAAATTTGAGGCCTAGAGGGTAAGAAACAAGATTAGAGCCAGGCAAGGAACAGATTTTGGAGAGCCTCGTGTACCATGGAAAAGATTTTGGGTTTTGTGTAGATGAAAGGGAACCTCCAAAATAATTAAACTACAGAGGTAACAGGATTGGGCTGTAATTTAGAAAGGTATGTAGTAGTGGAGAATGGACTTTGAGGGAGGCAGCGGAGACAGAGGAAAAAGAAAAACAAGATGCCGGCTGGTCTGGCTGGCTGTTTAGGATGCTAATATAAAAATCCAGGTGAGAATTGATCAAGGCCTAAGGTAAGGCAGAGGCAAAAAGAAAAAGGGAGGATAAGTCAGGTCTGAGAGAGATTTAACAGACAGAGTAGACAGAATTTCTGATGAGGCTTTAAACTGATACAAGGATCAAATGTAATAATATATGCTCAAGTATAAAGTATGCACTCTACAAATATGAGAAACAATTAGTGATAGAATTTGTAATATAAAACATTTTACGTATGACTCCAAAGAAAACATATCAGCAGTGTGTGCCTGATCAGGACATATATTTTCTCCAGTATATCAAATAACTATATGTAACCTTAGTAGGAACAGTTGAAGCAATTAATATTTAACTTAACAATTACTTTCTGCTAAATCTTTAATCCAACTCCAGTGACTGTAAAACACTAAACTTGGTGGAAATGGTGGACGTGAGATGGAGAGAAGTAGGAAGAAGGATGGAGAGGAAGGGGGTAATTAGTGTAGAACTCTAACAGATCCATGTCCCACACTCTATGAGGGTCTTCAATAGTGTGGACCTTTGCTACCCAGAATCTTCAAAGAAGAAAGTAATCTTGCTCCCTCCCCCTCCCCCTCTCCCTCTCCCCTTTCTTCGGTCTGCCTCTCCCCCCTTTCTTCGGTCTCCCTCTCCTTCTTTTTTCGGTCTGCCTCTGTTGCCAAAGCTGGACTGTACTGCCGTGATCTCGGCTCGCTGCAACCTCCCTGCCTCGGGCTCCTGTGATTCCCCTGCCTCTGCCTGCCGAGTGCCTGGGATTGCAGGAGCGCCGCCACGCCTGACTGGTTTTTGTATTATTTTTGGTGGAGACGGGGTTTCGCCGTGTTGACGGGGCTGGTCTCCAGCTCTTGGCCTCCAGTGATCTGCCCGCCTCGGCCTCCCAAGGTGCTGGGATTGCAGACGGAGTCTCGCTCACTCAATGCTCAATGTTGCTCAGGCTGGAGTGCAGTGGCGTGATCTCGGTTCGCTACAACCTCCACCTCCCAGCTGCCTGCCTTGGCCTCCTAAAGTGCTAAGATTACAGCCTCTGCCCGGCCGCCACCCCGTCTAGGAAGTGAGGAGCGTCTCTGCCTGGCCACCAATCGTCTGGGATGTGAGGAGCTCCTCTGCCCGGTCGCCCCGTCTGGGAGGTGAGGAGCGCCTCTGCCCGGCTGCCACCCCTTCTGGGAGGAAGTGAGGAGCGCCTCTGCCTGGCCGCCCCGTCTGGGAAGTGAGGAGCGCCTCTACCTGGCCGCCCCGTCTGGAAAGTGAGGAGCGCCTGTGCTCGGCTGCCCCGTCTGGGAGGTGAGGAGCGCCTCTGCCCGGCCGCCCCCTCTGGGAAGTGAGGAGCGCCTCTGCCCGGCCGCCCCCTCTGGGAAGTGAGGAGCGCCTCTGCCCGGCCGCCCCGTCTGGGAAGTGAGGAGCGCCTCTGCCCGGCCGCCCCGTCTGGGAGGTGAGGAGCGCCTCTGCCCGGCCGCCACCCTGTCTGGGAAGTGAGGAGCACCTCTGCCTGGCCGCCCCCTCTGGGAAGTGAGGAGCGCCTCTGCCTGGCTGCCACCCCGTCTGGGAGGAAGTGAGGAGCGTCTCTGCCCGGCCACCCCGTCTGGGAGGAAGTGAGGAGTGTCTCTGCCCGGCCGCCCCGTCTGGGAAGTGAGGAGCGCCTCTGCCCGGCCGCCCCGTCTGGGAGGTGAGGAGCGCCTCTGCCCGGCCGCCCGTCTGGGAGGTGAGGAGCGCCTCTGCCCGGCCGCCCCGTCTGGGAGGTGAGGAGCGCCTCTGCCCGGCCGCCCCGTCTGGGAGGTGAGGAGCGCCTCTGCCCGGCCGCCCCGTCTGGGAGGTGAGGAGCGCCTCTGCCCGGCCGCCCCGTCTGGGAGGTGAGGAGTGCCTCTGCCCCGCCGCCCTGTCTGGGAGGTGTACCCAACAGCTCCGAAGAGACAGCTACCATCGGGAGCGGGCCATGAGGACGATGGCGGTTTTGTTGAAAAGAAGGTGGGGAAGTGTGGGGAAAGGAAGGAGAGATCAGATTGTTGCTGTGTCTGTGTAGAAAGAGGTAGGCATAGGAGACTCCATTTTGTTCTGACTAGGAGAAATTTTTCTGCCTTGGGATGCTGTTGATCTATGGCCTTTCCCCCAGCCACGTGCTCTCTGAAACATGTGCTGTGTCAACTCAGGGTTAAATGGATTAAGGGCGGTGCAAGATGTGCTTTGTTAAACAGATGCTTGAAGGCAGCATGCTCTTTAAGAGTCATCACCACTCCCTAATCTCAAGTACCCAGGGACACAAACACTGCAGAAGGCCGCAGGGACCTCTGCCTAGGAAAACCAGAGACCTTTGTTTATGTGTTTATCTCCTGACCGTCTCTCTACTATTATCCTATGACCCTGCCATATCCCCCTCTCCGAGAAACACCCAAGAATGATCAATAAATACTTACTAAATAAAATAAAATAAAATAAAATCCTTTCAAATAAAAAAAAATAAAGTAATCTTTACTGTCCTCCTCAATGGCATTAAGGAAAAGCACCTTCTTAAGTCTCCCTCCATCATCTTCCCTCTAGGCAAAAGAGGGCTAACCACATTGGCTGAGAAGCGTTGCTTTGTTCATTCCCTACAAAAAATAAGATCTGGAGGAGTTGATTACACATGTGAGTTGATTGCGCATGGCAATATAAAAATGAGCAAGAACTTGCCTGTTCCTCATGGCTTCATTTACATATTGCCCCAGGGTCTAACTCAGGAAAATCCCAGGATTGACCACACCTTCAGATAGTATGGGTTTGTCAGGTAGTCAGTCCAACATAGGAAAGAGGAAAGATATGTGCAAAAGGCACAGAGATGTGAAACAGAATTTTGTGTTGACTTATTTGCAAGAGTCATGCCACCTGGCATGATGGGAAATGAGATGGGAGAGAGAGAGAACAAGGGCTAGATCTTGGAGGGCCTCATTGACTTTGAAGGAAATTGGGATGTAGGAGAGAAGAATCCCCAGAAATAACTCAGTCGAGGAAGAACCAGGATCAGGTCATAATTTAGAAAGACCTGAAGTCTGTGTGGAGGATGTTGTGGTCCACAGAAGCCTGGGAAGATCAAGATTTCAAGTCCCTGTTTCCCCAGGAAAAACACATGGGACCTGATCAGGGTGTTTGCATTATAATGCTGTCCAGGTCTGGGCGTTCTTTTTTTTTTTTTAATTATACTTTAAGTTCTAGGGTACATATGCACAATGTGCAGGTTTGTTACATAGGTATACATGTGCTATGTTGGTTTGCTGCACCCATCAACTCATCATTTACATTAGGTATTTCTCCTAACGCTATCCCTCCCCCAGCCCCCTACCCCCCAACAGGTCCTGGTGTGTGATGTTCCCTGCCCTGTATCCATGTGTTCTCATTGCTCAACTCCCACTTATGAGTGAGAACATGTGGTGTTTGGTTTTCTGTCCTTGTGATATTTTGCTGAGAATAATGGTTTCCAGCTTCATCCATGTCCCTGCAAAGGATATGAACGCATCCTTTTTTTATGGCTGCATAGTATTCCATGGTGTATATGTGCCACATTTTCTTTATCCAATCTATCATTGATGGGCATTTGGGTTGGTTCCAAGTCTTTGCTATTGTGAATAGTGCCACAACAAACATACGTGTCATGTGTCTTTACAGTAGCATGATTTATAATCCTTTGAGTATATACCCAGTAATGGGATTGCTGGGTCAAATGGTATTTCTAGTTATAGATCCCTAAGGAATCACCACCCTGTCTTCCACAATGGTTGAACTAATTTACACTCCCACCAACAGTGTAAATGTGTTCCTATTTCTCCACATCCTCTCCAGCACCTGTTGTTTCCTGACTTTTTAATGATCGCCATGCTAACTGGCATGAGATGGTATCCCATTGTGGTTTTGATTTGCATTTCTCTGATGACCAGTGATGATGAGCATTTTTTCATATGTCCGTTGGCTGCATAAATGTCTTCTTTTGAGAAGCGTCTGTTCATATCATTTGCCCACTTTTTGATGGGGTTGTTTTTCTCTTGTAAATTTGTTTAAGTTCTTTGTAGATTCTGGATATTAGCCCTTTGTCAGATGGGTAGATTGCAAAAATTTTCTCCCATTCTGTGGGTTGCCTGTTCACTCTGATGATAGTCTCTTTTGCTGTGCAGAAGCTCTTTAGTTTAATTAGATCCCATTTGTCAATTTTGGTTTGTGTTGCCATTGCTTTTGGTGTTTTAGATATGAAGTCTTTGCCCATGCCTATGTCCTGAATGATATTGCAGGTCTGGGCATTCTTAACTCAAGGGATCCTTGAATAAAAGTGATAGTGGGATCTTTATAGTGATCCCACTAACAGCAAGTTACCAGGTCTTCATTTTCTTGCCATCCTTTTAATCACAGATAAGTGTTCTTCATACTGGCCTTCCCTCTCATCTCTAGCCTGAAAACCATTGGTACTTGCCCCAGGTAGGAGGAGGAGCAGAGAACAGAAGGTTTCTGTGGAGCTGCATTAATCACCAAGGAGAGGCAGTTGGCTCCAAGCCCACAGAGTGTGACCCAGGTAAGTTTAAAAGTGTGGCCGAAACCCAACAAACACCTCCCTGTAATTTTGTCCTCTCTACCCTTAGGTGAAAATGAGTCAAGCAAGGGAGTAGCCAGGCAGAATGCTGGGACAGTCATGGTTCTTTACAGACAAGGAGGCCCTGTGGTCTTTATTAGGGAGAGAGGAAGATTTTCAAGCGGTTCTGGAATTTTCTGATTTTTCAATTGTTTTCCTATTTCTTCTTTTTTTAAATATAATTTAATGTAATTTTTTTTTTTTTTTTTTTTTTTTTTTAGTGACAGGGTCTTGCTCTGTTGCCTAGGCTGGAGAGCAGTGGTTCAATCATAGCTCACTGTAACCTCAAACTCCTGGGCTCGAGCAGTCCTCCTGCCTCAGCCTCCTGAGTAGCTGGGAATGCAGGCGTGTGCCCCCACCCCTGGCTAATTTTTATTATTTTTTTTTGTAGAGATGGAGTCTTACTATGTTGCCTAGGGCAACAGGAGTTCAAGACCTGTCCTCAAGTCTTGAACTCATGGCCTCAAGGGATCCTCTCACCTCGGCCTCCCAAAGTGTTGGGATTACAGGTGTGAACCATTGTACCCAGCCTACTTTTCTATTTCTTTAGCTTTCTTTCTCATTTTGCTCTCTAGCACAGTAAATTTTCCTCTATTATTTAGAAACCTATCCCCGTGCCGAGTATTTAAAAGATTCTTAAAATTTGCCATGAACTTATTTTAAAAGGTTAAATAGGAATGAGGAAGCAAAATTCAGATGAAGTAGATTTGTTAATCACTGGGGGTAGAAAGAGAGTTTCAGTAATCTGTTGCTGCAATCATTGACTCTCTAGTCCAAGAGGCATCTTGAAGACCAGTGCGTCTGACTTGATTTTCCCCTACAATTCTAAGCAGTGGTTTCCCTGATGACTATGAATATATATAGCATAGGCATCTCATTGCCTTTCCAAGCAGCCCCTCTGACAGCCAGAACTGAAATCTGCTTCTCATAATGGTCACCCACCACTCAGAATTCTACTCTCCTACATGAAATAACTTTTACCATTTCTTTGTAGTAGAGTAGCGGAACAAACAATGACACTAAAATCACAAGCACAGTAACCAATGCAGCAAAAGCTAGGACCAGTGCCACATGTTTTGCCATCATCACTTTTTTGATTGATTGCATTTGCTATCCTTTGCAAACTGTTGCTCTGTCCCTCCTTCCCTTTAGCGTGCTCTTCCAATATGTAAATATGGAGAATCTGGTCTTTACTAAGAGTAGCATAAATGTAGTTCTTAAGTCATTCCCAATTTGGAGCACTCTACACTATACTATCCTGAGCTTCGGATTAAAGCCTGAGTTTTCCTGACTTGAAATTTGAAGGGAATTCTTTTTGTTGTTGTTTTTCCTGGTAAGACTCTGCAGCTTTGCTGAGAAGAACCTAGTGGAGAGGGAATATCCAATTTCTTATCTCCTGGCAACATGAGATTTCCAGAATCTTCCACAATCACTAAAGGGTCAGATCTTTGGGACTTCATCCCTTTGTTATAAGGTGACTTAGCAACAACAGTTTGGTTGCAATTGAAGATGAGTTTTGAAGTATTGTCTCTCTTTGTGGCCTTTCTTCCTCCCTCTCTAGAATGAGTGGGTAGGTGGGTGGATGTGTATGGCGAAAGATGGGAGGAAAAGGTGGGCCAGGCAGTTGGAATTGTTTCTTAGTGTGGTTGGGTCTCACAGCTTTTTATGGTTGTTTTGCTCCTATCCTCTAGGCCCCTTTGGCCAACTCCTTCCCCACCCTTTCACCCTAAAGCCCCAAAAACCACAACCACAGTCAAATAATTAAACACACGAAACAAATCAAACTGCCTCTGTGTGAATATGTTTCTCTGGTCACGCCATCCCTGTGAGAGATGCCTCCTTCATAAACAGTAACAGGCAGAATTTCTCTAGCAAGGCAGGCACACAACAGACTCTGTATCTTCAAGGCAGAAGCAGAAGGGAAGGCCAGTGCCTCTGGGTTAGGGCCTGTTGGTTCTTGGAAGGCACTCCCAAGAATCCTGGCAAACTCTGCAGGGAGAAGACAAAAATTTCCAGTGTTTGCAGCCAACAGGGCCACGTGTTCATTCAAGAAAATTTATGACTTGGTTGGTCTCTATGGGCTTCTGGCTGAGTGAAGGTGAGAGAAATCTGCGGTAATTGCAGATCTGGCATGACCAAAGATGAGCCAGTTTTAAACAACCTTCTAAGGTAAACTTTAAGGAGACCTTTAAAACTTCGAGCTTGATGGCTCATGTCTGTAATCCCAGCACTTTGCAAGGCCGAGGTGGGAGCATTGCGTGAGGCCAGGAGAGTTTGAGACCAGTATGAACTACATAGTGAGACAGTCTCTATAAAACATAAATTATGCCTTAGTCCTAGCATCTTGGAAACCTGAGGTGGGACGACTGCTTGAGCCCAGGAGTTTGAGTCTGCAGTGAGCCATTACTGTACCACTGCACTCCAGCCTGAGCCACAGAGTGAGGCTCTGTCTCTAAAAGACAAAATAAAAAAGATAAGAAAAAACCCTGTCTCAGAATCCTAAAATCCAACTAAAGGGTTAAGTTCTAAAAATGATAATTATGCATTTTGCAAATTTCCTGTCCTTATAGTCCCAGCATGGAGTGACAAGGTTATTGGTGAGCACTAACACCCAACTGAGAAGCTTTCAGAAAATACTGTTATCTGGGGCTTACCAAAGGCCAGTTAAATCAGAAATACTACCAAGTGGGGTATTTATATTCCTGTAAAAGTTCTCAGTGAACTTAACGGGCAGTTAGGGTTCAGCACCACTGCATTGAATAAACCAGTCTATGAAAGTCTTGCTAGAGGTTTTCTGAGTTTTTTTTTTTTTTTTTTTTTCTTTTGAGACAGAATCTTACTCTGTTGCCCAGGCTGGAGTGCAATGGCGTAATCTCAGCTCACTGCAACCACTGTGTTTCAGGTTCAAGCGATTCTCCTGCCTCAGCCTCCTGAGTAGCTGGGACTACAGGCGCATGCCACCACACCTGGCTAATTTTTTATTTTTAGTAGAGACAGGGTTTCACCATGTTGGCCAGGCTGGTTTCAAACTCCTGACCTCAGGTGATCTGCCCACCTCGGCCTCCCAAAGAGCTGGGATTACAGGCGTGAGCCACCGTGCCCGGGGGTTTACTCAGTTTTAACATTGTGCCACATTGCTACATTTTGTGGCTAGAGATGATATGGGCCCTCAGGGAGAGGAACTGATGATAGCTGCTGGAGTCTGAGGAAGGAGGAAAACCAAGAGAGAACAGAGTCAAGGACAGCAAAGGAGGAAGAAGACATTTTTAAGGAGCATGGCCTGGTCAAAGTGGTCTGGTCCTACAATGCAATAACTTAAAATGTCTCCATGTTGTACAACCGGTGGATTATTGGTGACCTTGGTGAGATCAGTTACAGTGAGATTTCACTTGGCTGAGGAGATAAGGAAACAGAGATAAGTGTGGACTAAAATTTTCAGAATTCTGGCCAGGTGCAGTGGCTCACGCCTGTAATCCCAGCACTTTGGGAGGCTGAGGCGGTCGAATCACAAGGTCAGGAGTTCAAGACCAGCCTGACCATTGTGGTGACACCCCATCTCTACTAAAAATACAAAAATTAGGCGTGGTGGTGCCTGCCTGTAATCCCAGCTACTCAGGAGGTTGAGGCAGGAGAATCACTTGAACCCAGGAGGCGGAGGTTGCAATGAGCCGAGATCGTGCCACTGCACTCCAGCCTGGGTGACAGAGAGAGACTTTGTCTCAAAAAAAGAAAAAAAAAGTAATTTTAGAATTCTAGCTGAGAAGCAACAGAAAGTCTTAAAGGATGTCAAAAGACAAAATTATAATAAATTTAGTTTAAAAATTGAATTGGCTTTATTTGCAATTCTAGAATCAGCAACACCTCATTCTGAGGGTTCCAATTTGCTGAGCAGAGGAGGTTGGCTTTATAGGCAGAAAACGGCTGAAGAAAGTGGAAATGAACAACAAAAAATAGATTGGTTGTTTCAAAGTGACTTTCCTTATAGGGTTAAAACAGAGGGGACTTCCTTATTACACTGACTCAGGTTGACTGGAATCTCCTAATTTTTAGAAAATGAGCTCATTTCAAAGTTCACTTTGATTATGTGGCACTTAGCACAAGTGACTTCATTCTGGTTTTGTCTGGCCTGCCAGGGCCTAGTGCAGGAGGCTAGCCCAAAACAATAGCCTCCCATAAGCTTTAACAAAACAGATACAGGATTCAGGAATTTTAATTTTTTTATTTTGTATTTATTCAATAATAGGTTAGATCTGAGTGTATACATATATGTGTAATATATGTATACGTATACATATATGTGTAATATATGTATAACGTGTATGTGTATATAACATATATAATATATGTATATGCTAAGGGGATGGAATGGATGAAAATATAGGAGGCTAGAGGGAGTAACATGGCTCCTGAAAATGTATAGGAATGGAAGTAGTAGCCTTGGAGAGGAAGAAAGAAGAGACTTCACTGTCATTGTAACAGAGAGGAAGAAGGAGTCACTGGTATGGATGCAAAATGTTTAGGCAGGGGCATGGGTAGGAATGTGAGGACCTGTTTGCCTCATGGCCTCTAATTCACTGTGAAGTGGAGGTAAGATCGGTTGCAGGGTTCCTTAGTAAAGCCATTGCCCTCTGAGGCCTCTGGAACCATTAACATAGAGTGAGGCCACAGCTGAGCACACCCTCATTTCTCACTCCCTCCTGACACACAGAAGAGGGGACAGGTGCTATGTCTGCTGGGAACTGAGGTGCGGGCAGTATGGGAGACAGTTGGTTCCCTCTGTGTGGCTTTCTTCATCTCACTTCACTCCTTACCTCCACTCTCATGCATTCCCCTGCCTCCTGCAGACTGCAGAGCCCTTCTGTTTTTTGTCTGTTCATTGCTCCTTCTTTCCTTCCATTGTGTCAGAATCTCTGCCTTTGATTGGCCACCACTGCTGCTGTCCTTAAGTGTCTTTGCCTTTTGTTATGAATGCTGAAAGTCTGATAATGTATCACTATTGACAGGTAATCAGAGGGCTCTTTTCGTTCCACAAGACTTGCTGGTAAATAAAATGTGTTTGAAGTCATTATATACCATTCAAAACATTTCTAGCCTTCACAAAAATAAAAGACCAAATTCAATGATGAGTATAAATAAATAATGAAGGGCCGGGTTTCTGGGCCAGTGATCTTTCATCTTCATCTTGCTGTTTCTGTTCTTCACTTGATGAAGACTATCAAAGATGAATTCAAAATATAGTATGCAACAGCTACCAAAGGGCAACTTCATATCGATTTTCCTTTCAATGAGCCACAGGTCTGGCTTACTTGGTTTAACATCCTGCTAGAATCAGGCAGTCTTTGGACTCAGTTCTGCAGTTTCTGGTTGGCATGATGATTCATCTAATGGAGAAATTGAGAACACTAAAAAATCTTTAAGTTTGGTAAAATGCACATAAAATTTACCATCTTAACCACTTTTCAGTGTACAGTTCAGAAGTGTTAAGTATATTCACTTTTTTCCTTATATGAATACATAAGTAGCACACTTTGTGTGTGTGTGTGCAACCAATCTCCAGAATTCTTTTCATCTGTAAAATTGAAACTTTGCATCCATTAGACAACTCCCAATTTCTCCCTCCCCCTAGCTCCTGGCAGCCACAATGTACTTTCTGTCTGTATTAATTTGATGATTCTTGGTGCCATATGTGAGTGGAATTATACAGTATTTCTCTTTTTGTGACTGGATGATTTCACTTAGCATAATGTCCTTAAGGTTCTTCCATGTTGTAGCATGTGTCAGAATCTTCTTCCTTTTTAAGGCTGAATAATGTTCCACTGGATGTATATGCCATATTTTGTTTATCCATTCATCTGTTGATGAACACTTGGGTTGCTTCCTACCTTTTGGCTATTATGAATAATGCTGCTGTGAACATGGATGTATAAGTATCTGTATGAGTTTCTGCTTTCAATTCTTTTGGGTGTCTACCCAGAGCTGGAATTGCTGGATCATATGGTAATATTTTTTAATTTTTTTTTTTTTTGAGACAGAGTCTCGCTCTGTCGCCCAGGCTGGAGTGCAGTGACACTATCGTGGCTCACTGCAAGCTCCGCCTCCCGGGTTCACGCTGTTCTCCAGCCTCAGCCTCCCAAGTGGCTGGGACTGCAGGTGCTGGCCACCACACCCGGCTAATTTTTTGTATTTTTAGTAGTGATGGGGTTTCACCGTGTTAGCCAGGATGGTCTTGATCTCCTGACCTCGTGATCCACCCACCTCGGCCTCCCAAAGTGCTGGGATTACAGGCATGAGCCACCACGCCTGGCCTAACACTTTTTAATTTTTTAAGGAACTGCCATACTGTTTTCTATAGGGTTGCACTATTTTACATTCCTACCAGCAGTACACAAGGGTTTCAATTTCTTCACAGCCACACCAACACTTTTCTATTTTTTGATAGTAGCCATCCTAATGGGCAGCATCTTGGGGTTTTGATGAACATTTGTCTGATGCTTAGTGATATTAAACTTCTTTTCATGTGCTTATTGGCTATTAGTATATCTTCTTTGAAGAAATGTCTATTCAAGTCATTTGCTTATTTTTAAAGTCAGGTTTTTTGTTGTTGAGATTAAAAACATTTTAAGATTTTTGCAGTAAGTATTTAGAGCAATATTGTAGGGTCTTATTAAGTCCAAGGCTTTTTATTTTTCTCCAGTGACTCCGCCACAGTCCCTGCTGTAAAATACAGTGGCTCTTCATGGTAAATTCCAATTTTAAGTAGCATTAAATGTGGCTGTACTCAGTTCTTTATTTTTAACTCATAATATTTGGGTCAGCATTTTTAGATAAAGCGGATGCTATGTCTTTTGCCATAGGAAACAGGAAGGTATCTATTATTTTCTTTGCTGATGACATGGTCCTTCACTGAATGGTTGGTTTCTATCAGGAGAAACAGCTTGGTGTCAAGTACGCCATTTTTAGAATGTACTCTTGTTTAATAGAGCTTTATTAAACAGATAGATAAGTATAGTTATATTTCAGGGGTGGTGCTGTGTATTTTGGGACCAACGTCACCCATCGGAGCCATGGAGATTCAATTCTGCTTCAAATTAATAGCTCCACAGGATCCACATGGAAGTTCTTAACTGGCAGGTACAGATGGAAACTAACTTCTATCCTAAAAATCCTTCAGGCCAGGTGTATCTCTTATGTGCTGTAGGTGTAGAAATTTAGAGCTTCACCATACTTGTTAGTGTCTTGGAGACATATCCAAAGTTGCTTTGTAGAGAAAAGTCTTATTTACCTGTAGATTTTCTTAGCCTACTCTATGTTTAAGGCCATACTCCTGGGCAAGAGCATAAACTGGACTCTACTTTCCTTAACTGTCTACATGTCAGGTGTTTCAGCCCAATACTTTCCTTTCAATCAGGTATGAACATTATGAAATCATTAGTAAACATAGTTTTGGATTGTCTTCTATGGAAAACTTGTTAAAGCTCATACGGGAAAAATGATATGTGAGAAATACAGCCAAAAAGACATGCTAAACACTCATTCTTTAGCTTCTCTGAGCTTCTTCCTGGTATTGAGTTGCTATACCCTAAACTCAGTTCTGCAGTGTATTATTGCTCTGGCTCCACAGAAAATTCTGTGCCCAAATTAAGACCTAACAACATGCCCTCAAATTTTACAGAGGCTCTCTCTAATATTTGGAACACTTGGGATTTTTTTTTCTTTATTGGGTAGAAGTCAGAAGCAGAGAAAAAGTTGTTTCTGAAAAAAGTTGCTATAGTTTGAAGTTTCCCTCAAAAGTTCATGTGTTGGAAACTTAATACCCAATGCAACAGTGTTGAGAGGGAGGTAGGGCTTAATGAGAGGGCTCCAACCAATGGATTAATGTCATTATTAAAAGAGAGAGTTAGTTATCACAAAGCAGGTTGTTATAAAGTGAGTCCAGCATTTGATGCCTCTCTGTCTCACGTAATTACTTCTGTCTTCTTCCCTTTCACCATGAGATGACCCTTACCAGACACCATGTTCTTGGACTTACCAGCCTTCAGAACCATCAGCTAAATAAACTTCTGTTCTTTATAAATTACCCAGTCTGTGGTATTCTGTTATAGCAGCAGGAAACAAATAAAGAAAACATTTGTTTTTTAATTTTTATTTTAATTTTTTTTGAGACAGGGTCTCACTTTTTCACATAAGCCAGAGTGAAGTGGCATGAACAGAGCTCACTGCAGCCTCAACCACCTGGGCCCAAGCAACCCTCTTGTCTCAGCCCCCAAGTAGCTGGGACCACAGGCGCATGCCACCATGCCCAGATAATTTTTGTATTTTTTGTAGAGACGGGGTTTTGCCTTGTTGCCCAGGCTTGTCTCAAACTCCTGAGCTCAGGCAATCTGCCCTCCTCAGCCTCCCAAAGTGCTGTGATTACAGACATGAGCCACTGCACCCAACCAAAGATAAAAATTAAGCTTTTTTTTTTTTAAATTTTTATTTCCATAGATTTTTGGGGATCAGGTGATATTTGGTTACATCAGTAAGTTCTTTAGTGGTGATTTGTGAGATTTTGGTATACCCATCTCCAGAGCAGTATACACTAAACTTGTAGTCTTTTATCCCCTACCCCCTTCCCACTCTTACCTCTGAGTCCCCAAAGTCCACTGTGTCATTCTTATGCCTTTGCATCCTCATGGCTTGGCTCCCACTTATGAGTGAGAACATAAACATTTAGCCTTTTTTTTAAAAAAAAATTGAGATGGAGACTCACTATGTTGCCTAGGCTTGTCTCAAATTCCTGAGCTCAAATTATCCTGGTCTTGGATTCCTGAGCTCAAATTGTCCTACTGCCTCAGCCTCCTAAGTAGCTGGGATTACAGGAATGCTTTTTTCTTTCTTTCTTTTTAATTTTTTTAAACATAAATAATGTTATATAGCCTCATGAATGTCTTTGTCTTTTGCCTTGACTGTCAGAAAATTAGTTTTAAATTCAAGCATTCTTTCAAATCTAATTTTGTTCGATGTTAGTATTTGCTGACTTTGCTTTTTATTTGATATATGTATTCTTTTTAATAGCTTTATTGAGGTATAATTTACACACCTTAAAAATCTGCCATTTGAACTGTACAATTCCATAATTTTAAATAAATTTACAGAGTTGTGCTGCTATCATCACAACCCAATTTTAGAATATTTTCATCATCCTGAAAAGACCCCTTTTCCCAGCCCCAGGCAACCATTAATCTGCTACTTTCTGTCTCTATAGATTTGCCTAATCTGGTCATTTCATGTAAACAAAATCATACCAGAGTCAAACCATTTGTGGCTGGCTTCCACTGCTGAGCATAACAATTTCAAGGAAAATCTATGTAATAGCAAGTATCATTTACATGGTATCTTTTGAAGTGCAAAACTTAAAAATTTTGATAAATTCCAATGAATTTTGATTCATTTTGAATTTTTTTTTGTGTATGATGTGAGATAAGTGTTTGAATTCATCCTTGTCCTTCAGTATAGGTGTTCCTTGATTTATGATGGGGTTACATTTTGATAAACTCATTATAAGTCAAAAATATTTTAAATGGAAAATGCATTTAATACTGTGATAAACCAATTGTAAAGTCAAAACTTGTAAACCAGGGGTTATCTGTACTTCATTCCTTTTTGTTGCTGAATAATATTCCCTTGTATGGATATACCACATTTTGTTTATCCATTCACCAGTTGATGGACATTTGGATTTTTTTCAGGTTTTGGCTATTGTATTAGTCCATTTTCACACTGCTAAAAATAACCACCTGAGACTGGGTAATTTATAAAGAAAAGAGGTTTAATTGACTCACAGTACCACATGGCTGGGGAGGCCTCAGGAAACTTACAGTCATGGCCAAAGGCAAAAGGGAAGTAAGGCACGTCTTACATGGTGGCAGGAGAAAGTGAAGGTGGGGAGTGCCACACTTTTAAACCATCAACTCTCATGAGAACTCACTCACTATCATGAGAACAGCATGGAGAAAATCTGCTCCCATGATCCAATTACCTCCCACCAGGTCCCTCTCCTGACCTACGGGATTACAATTTGACATGAGATTTGAGAAGGGACACAGAGCCAAACCATATCAGCTATTGTGAGTAATCTTCTATGAGCATTCACATACAAGTTTTTGTGTGGATGCACATTTTTATTTCTCTTGAGTAGATACCTAGAAGAAGAATTGCTGGATCTTATGGTTAATTTATGTTTAACTTTTAAACTGTTTTCCAAAGTAGCTGTACCATTTTACATATCCTGCAACGATGTATGAAGGTTCCAGTTTCTCTTTGTCTGTACCAACACTTGCTATTGCCTGCCTTTTGGATTATAGTCATTTTAATGGGTGTGCAGTGGTATCTCACTTTGGCTTTAACTTGCATTTGCCAGCTGGGTACAGTAGCTCATGCATGTAATCTTAGCATCTTGGGAGGCTGAGGCAGGCAGATCATTTGAGCTCAGGAGCTTGAGACCAGCCTGGGCAACGTGGTGAAACCCTGTCTCTACAAAAAATACAAAAATTAGCCAGGCATATTGGCACACACCTGTGGTTCCAGCTTCTCAGGAGGCTGAGGTGGCAGGATCGCTTGACTCCAGTTGAGGCTGGAGTGAGCCATGATAGTGTCACTGCACTCCAGCCTGGGTGACTGAGTAAGACCCTGTCTCAAAAAAAAAGACAAAAAAAGAATTTGCATTTCTTTAGTAACAAATGATGTTAACATCTTTTCTTGTGCTTATTGGCCATTCAGATATCTTCTTTGGTAAAATGTTTATTCAAATGTTTTGCCCACTTTAAAAATTGAGTTTTCTTTTTACTATTAAATTGTAAGAGTTCTTTATATATTCTGGATACAAGTCCATTACCAGATACATGACTTACAAATATTTTTCTCCCGTATGTGACTTACCTTTTTATTTTGTTAGTGGTATCTTTTGAAGTGCAAAACTTAAAAAATTTTGATAAATTCCAATGAATTTTGATTCGTTTTGAATTAATTTTTTGTGTATGATGTGAGATAAGGGTTTGAATTCATCCTTGTCCTTCTGGATATCTAACGATTGCAGCACCATGTGTTGAAAAGATGGCTTGTCTTTTGCTGGCTTCACTTTTATTTTATTTGTGCCTTTAAAGAAAAGGTGAAGTAGGCATAAATAATTTATGAACAAAAATGAAGATGCTCTCTGTGTTGAATTTCTAATGCTTACATGAGAGAATGAGCATCAGACTGACGTGTTAACAATAATTTGAACCACAGTTTTATTTTGTTCCCTTCATCTTCCCCATTCCCTCCCCAACCCTGTAGTTAACATCTGCTTCTCTCCTGTAAGAGGAAGTGAAAGATTTAGGTCAGGCCCCAAACCAAACTATCTTTACTGCACTCTTCCCTTTTAAGAAAAAAAACCCCACCCTGCTGGGTCCGTTTAGCACTAAATTACCCTACATCAACGGTTCTATTGTGATTTTTGGAAGTTGGCCTTCCCCCGGAAGCAGAACTGCTGTTGCTGGGACTGGGTGTTATGACATCAATCTAGCTGGTCACTTTGAAGGACGCTGACAGGAGTCAAGAGAGACGATCCTTCAAGTATCACAGGACTTGCCCTTATATTTGCTTTACAGATGAATTTCTTACAAGAAATATCTCAGAGGAATATTACCAGAGCTGGAGATCTTCCACATTCAGATCCTACATGTATCTGTGGTGCTGGGCAGAGGTAACCCCAAATAAGAATAGGTTCAGTTGACTGATACAAGGCAGCAAGACTGGCATCCTTGGGGAAGTCTGTCTCTGGAAAGATATTATCCATCCTGCTATCTTAAGTCATTATAAAGAACAGGATGATTGCATCTTCCTTTATGGATATGTACTGGGTTCCGTTGTTTTATGGTGCTAACCTAGCAGCTGTAACCGGGATACCTTTCTACTCTGGCTTTGACAAGTATCCCTCACAATCAGGGCTGTGGCATAATAATGATAAAAATCATAGCTAATATGCATATAGCACTTATTATATACCAGCAACCCTTTTCCTGTCTTACATATATTAACTCATATAACTGTACCTTGGCTATATATATTAAAATGAATTTTTGAAAGGAGTAGTGATATAGAAGCAATTGACATGTTATTTGGACTGTATGGGGAACTCCATCTCCTAAAAGAGCTTTGAGACCAGAAGGAAAGGCCAGAGACAGTACTTGAGGGGTAAAGTTGAACAGAAGGGTCTTTTTTAGGGTCTCATATTCTTTATCTCTAGAACTCATTCGAGACAAAAGTTACAGGGAGAAGACACTGATCTTCATTTCCCAGCTTTGGTTAGACATATTCTTTTAGAATCCTTCTTCAAGGGCCTCCAGAATTTCTGTCATCCCTCATTTCCAGGCATTCACCTTAGTGCCTGCTTTCTCTGCTGTGGCATGGGGCCATTCCCCAGCTATCCAGGTTTGTCCTTGGCAGGTTGGGGTCCCCCTTGTTGCTTTCCTGTCCTGTCTTTCAATGTGACAACTGTTTGCTAGAAGAGGGCAGTTTCGGGGGGGCGAGGTCCTGTAACATTTTAACTCACTGCTGGCCCAAACAAAAGATTTCGCCAAGTTTAAGATTTTAGTAATATACAAACATTTTGGCTTATTTTAGGCTATTAGCCAGTTTGTTCCATTTTAGTATAAGATTCAGAAGCTAGTTTCTGGGAGAAAACAAAAGGAGAGGGGAGAGGCTGAGGGCATACATTGTCTGAAACAAGAAGAGCTGAAAAGGAAGGAAAGATTGGAAAGCCTTTGTCTACATCAAAATTTTGCTGAGGTCTTTTCCTGACAGAAAGGCTAATAAGAGATGCAGGTAGGTCCTTCATTACTGCCCCCAGATCACACCAATGTAATTAACTATGGTCTCCTACAAACTGTGCACTCACCTTTGTTGTCTAACACAGGAGAATGACTCAAATGGGGGGAATGTCCAGACCCATGAAAGTCAGATTATTGCAAATGGAGGTAGGCAACTACTTTTATACAGGTGCTTCCAGAGAAGACATGCTTTAGATGGCAATCTCCTCACTGATACATGAAGGCAGACCCTGCCAAGCTGGGTATATGATCAAGATTGTCTTAAAGTTCCCCTCAGCTTGACTAAATTTTAGACAGGCTTCTTCCTGAGTATAGGCCCTTGAGCTCTCTTTTTCTTAGAGCATGTACTTCACTTTTTCTTTCTTTTTTTCCCCCATTTTTCATAGAACTGTAGTTCAGAAGGAAGAATATTTACTGTAGAAAGCTTGCAATTGTAAATTCTTTGGCCCTCTGAGAGGTCAATCTTCTCCCAACCTCTTGCAAGTTTTATAACCCGGGAATGTCTTTCACAAGGACCTGGGAGCCATCACTTTGCAATGTAATTATCAGGAAAGACAGCTCCACTATTTCCCAGTCTCTGTGGGACCATAGGAGCCTAGCTTTAATACGTGAACAAGCACCAACTAGCAAACACAGATGGCCTACTCCCACTGGCCAGCGCTAATGTCCTCTAGTACTTTTCTATTTGCTCGCTCCAGTGCTTAAAAATTCTCCCTCTTTTTGTTTTCAAGTTTAATCATTCTCCCCTATTGCAATAGACTTGACTCCTATGGCAATAAGTATTGAATAGAGTCTTTCTTGCCTGTTTAGCTCTATGTCGTGCAATTTTTCTTTGGTATATAGAAACTTGCACAGTATTTTACCTAAACAGACTCCAAATGAGTTTGAAAAGCCATTAACCCAGAACACAGGATAACTTTGTCATGGTACACTGTTATTTGGACTAATTTTTTGGGGGGATTCTGACACATAAAATATTTTACATAATATCACCTTTAATAAGTCCAAAACCAAAACCAGAATGCTTCTCATCTTTCTTTGTCATGAGATATAACAGCTATCTAAAAATACACAGTTTTACACACACACACACACACACACTTAGTAGCTATTTTTTTTGTAGGCCTACTATATGCTAGGCACTGTGTACTTTGTATACGTAGTACTTTATATACATTTCCTCATTTAATTCTTATGACATCTCTATGATCAGGGCTCATTATTTATTTTACAGATGAGGGAGCTGGGGCTCAGAGGGGTTCAGTAATCACCTTAAATCACAGCTGGTACCTGTCAGAAGTGTGATATTAATTCAGTCACTGAGTCTATAAATCATAAAATCATGCTTTTAATGGTTGTTTTTCAAGGATTCACTGGGCTACCTTGTTAGGATTCTGGCCCAGAGAGAAATCTGTATTTCCAAAGGGATTAAGGATGAGCTTCTGTCATGTTTTGCTTCTGTCTTACCTCCTGGAGGCATTGTACTCTTTCCCTGAGTAAAGATTTTACTATTTCTTGGAGGACTTCTTCCCAAAGTGTGTCTCCCATACCCCCTCCCGCCCCTGTTTTCTCTGTATCCATGTATCCCACCCTTGTTTTCTCTGTATGCTTTGTGGCCTGGTCCAGTCTCTTGGAGCAGCCATTCTGATCTTGGTTTCAGGGTTGCTCTGACAAGAACAGCTGGGGATCTCCCCTGGTGCTTCCAGCATTTGGTATGTACTTCCTCAGTAGACCTTGAAGATGGTAGCAATTTCCTCTCTGACTCATGCATAGGAGGAGATTCCAACATTTTCTCTGTCATTCTGTTAATCATCTGTCCTCTCAGCAGCACCTGGGTGATGACTAGGGCTCAAATAATGCACTATGATGTCACCAACTCACAACTCATGACATCACAAGGCACAATAATAACAAAAGCATCAGGAAGCAGGCAGAGCAAGGGTTTCGACGTATTTCAACATACCAGCAATGCCAGAGAAACCAATCCCTGTTTAAAAACCTAAGTCTTTCTAGCTTCCAAGTTTTTTCTCTGAGATGGAAGGAACCTTTCTAGTATTGACTACCTTCATTAAATACCTTTTATTTCTGAGTCTATGCTTAAAAGTATCCTAGACAGAATTTCAGAACCACTTCACTGCCTAGAAAAACCATCTCTGGGACTATGAATGGCTCTGTGCTCCAGGCAGGTGATAAGTCACGTTTTCGCCATAGAGCCCGTCGCCTGTCATGTAGGGTGCTGTAAGGTTTTATTTTGTGGACCTGTAGAAAGCACTCTGTGGGTTTATGAACCTGGGCCGCTTGAATTCAAGGGAGCAATGATGAGGGCACTAAAATTCTCTGCTTCCAACTTTTCTCCTTTCTTCTGTTCGAGTGGCTCCCTCTCACTAGGCCTCCAGCACATGCAGCCCTTGCCTTGGATGAATCTAAGAATTTTACTTCTATTTATTACTGATACCACAGTTTAGATTATTTTCAGTGTTAATGAGGCATTTTATGGAAATCAACATATATTGTCATAGACAAGAGAAGTTAAAATTATTTAAAATAATACTTTTCTCTAGCTATAAGAACTTCGCGGAAAATTTGGAAATTGGAAAATACAGAAATAAAAAAGTTATGCACAATCCCATTAACCCAGAAGCACTCATTGCTAACAGTTTTTTTTTTTTTAATCTTTCAATCTTTTATTCTGAAGCTCTTTTGTTTTCAAACAAAAAGACATGGCCCCTAAGCCCTAAAACTTACAACTTCAAGAGTAACACAAATGAGAAAAATTAAGACAAAATGAGATTGAAAACCCAATAACATATGGAATATTGGTGATAATAGAACTTCAATCCTTCTGTGAACATATCTACTCAATTTTTATTTTAAAATGAGAAAATTCTAAAAATCCATATACAGTCAATTTGGAAAACAGATGAGTCTGTCAAGCTCTCAGTGGACAAGCTACGGCTAATTAGTGGCTACAAAGCAATTAATGGATAAGCATAATGAATAAGTTTGGGGTTGATTCAGAAAAGAACTATGAGGTGACTTAGTAAACACTGCATTTTTGATACGCTCCCTGGCTTGTAAAAGTGCCATTGAGACACATATTGCCTGGAGTCAGTCACATCCTGTCTTGTTTACCACTTATTATATATCCGTAGGCAAGTTACTTAACCTCTCTAATGTTTTCTCATCTGTAAAGTAGGGAAAACAGGTTGTTGTGACTATTAATTGAGATAATTCCTCTAACATGCTTAATGTAGTCCCTGATGTGTGATAAGTGCTCAAGAAATGCTGAGTATGATTAGAGGTAGTGGAAGGTAGCGGGTAGGACAAGCTCTGGTCAGACTGCCTTGCCACTCTTGTGGCATTTTTTCTACTGGGTTGTTAAGACTGGATCATCAACAATGATGTGAATTTGAAAATGAACCAGTTTTGTGTTTGAATTGCTTTAAGGTAAATTATTAATCAAAGAAAGCACTCACAAAATGCTTCTGGGAAGTCCAGATTTTTCTTTTCTTTTCTTTCTTTTTTCTTTTTTTTTTTTTGAGATGGAATCTCTGTTGCTCAGGCTGGAGCACAGTGGTGCGATCTCAGCTCACTGCAGCCTCTGCTTCCCGGGTTCAAGTGATTCTCCTGCCTCAGCCTCCCAAGTAGCTGGGACTACAGGTGTGCGCTACCACGCCTGGCTAATTTTTGTATTTTTAGTAGAGATGGGGTTTCACTATCTTGGCCAGGCTGGTCTTGAACTACTGACATCAGGTGATCTGCCCACCTCAGCCTCCCGAAGTGCTGGGATTACAGGCGTAAGCCGCTGTGTCTGGCCAGTCAATTTTTTCTAATGAAGACTTTTTTCATCATTATAGACTCTTAGAGAGTAGCAGTTATTTACTTTTAATGAATCCACATACAGTTTCACCATTAAGATGGTAAAACCAAAAGCCGAAAAAGCAATTCTTTACTTTGGAAAATGTACTGTTGAATACATTTGGAGTCCGTTATAACTTGACCTCTTGTAGTGCTCAGAGATGCCCACTATGAAACAGTTATTGGTGGAAGGATGGACAGAGAGAGTCAGAGAACCTGAATATATGTTACACCGTGATATTTGTGGAGAAACCAAGACCTTTTTTTGTTGTTTTTTTTACATTATACTTTAAGTTCTGGGATACGTGTGCAGAACATGCAGGTTTGTTATATAGGTATACACGTGCCATGGTGGTTTGCTGCACCCATCAACCTATCATCTACATCAGGTATTTCTCCTAATGCTATACCTCCCCTAAACCCCCCACCCCCAGACAGGCCCCAGTGTGTGATGTTCCCCTCCCTGTGTCTGTGTGTGCTCATTGTTCAACTTGCACTTAAGAGTGAGAACATGTGGTTTTTGTGTTAGTTTGCTGAGAATGATGGTTTCCAGCTTCATCCATGTCCCTGCAAAGGACATTAACTCATCCTTTTTTATGGCTGCATAGTATTCCATGGTGTATATGTGCCACGTTTTCTTTATCCAGTCTATTACTGATGAACATTTGGGTTGGTTCCAAGTCTTTGCTATTGTGAACAGTGCTGCAATAAACATATGTGTGCATGTGTCTTTATAGCAGCATTATTTATAATCCTTTGGGTATATACCCAGTAATGGGATTTCTGGGTCAAATGGTATTTCTGGTTCTAGATCCTTGAAGAATAGCCACACTTTCTTCCAAAAACTTTTTTTTTTTTTAAATTATACTTTAAGTTCTGAGGTACGTGTGCAGAACGTGCAGTTTTGTTACATAGGTATACACATGCCGTGGTGGTTTGCTGCACCCATCAACCCATCATCTACATTAGGTATTTCTCCTAATGCTATCCTTCCCCTAACCACCAACCCCCCAACAGGCCTCGGTGTGTGATGTTCCCCTCCCTGTGTCCATGTGTTCTTGTTGTTCAACCCCCACTTTTGAGTGAGAATGTGCAGTGTTTGGTTTTCTGTTCTTGTGGTAGTTTGCTGAGAATAATGGTTTCCAGCTTCATCCATGTCCCTGCAAAGGACATGAACTCATCATTTTTGTATGGCTGTATAGTATTCCATGGTGTATATGTGCCACATTTTCTTTATCCAGTCTATCATTGATGGGCATTTGGGTTGGTTTCAAGGCTTTGCTATTGTGAATAGTGCCACATTAAACATACGTGTGCATGTGTCTTTATAGCAGAATGATTTATAATCCTTTGGGTATATACCCAGTAATGGGATTGCTGGGTCAAATGGTATTTCTAGTTATCAATCCTTGAGAAATCACCACACTGTTTTCTACAATGATTGAACTAATTTATACTCCCACCAACAGGGTAAAAGTGTTCCATTTCTCTATATCATCTCCAGCATCTGTTGTTTCCTGACTTTTTGATGATTGCCATTCTAACTGGCGTGGATGGTATCTCATTGTGGTTTTGATTTGCATTGCTCTAATGACCAGTGATGATGAGGTTTTTTTCATATGTTTGTTGGCTGCATAAATGTCTTCTTTTGAGAAGTGTCTGTTCATATCCTTTGCACACTTTTTGATGGGTTTTTCTTTTCTTGTAGATTCTGGATGTTAACTCTTTGTCAGATGGATAGATTGCAAAAATTTTTTCCCATTCTGTAGGTTGCCTGTTCACTCTGATGATAGTTTCTTTGGCTGTGCAGAAACTCTTTAGTTTAATTAGATCCCCTTTGTCAATTTTGGTTTGTGCTGCCATTGCTTTTGGTGTTTTAGACATGAAGTCTTTGAACATGCCTCTGTCCTGAATGGTATTTCCTAAGTTTTCTTCTAGGGTTTTTATGGGTTTAGGCCTTACTTTCAAGTCTTTAATCCATCTTAAGTTAGTTTTTGTATAAGGTGTAAGGAAGGGGTCCAGTTTCAGTTTTCTGCATATGGTTAACCAGTTTTCCCAACACCATTTATTAAATAGGGAATCCTTTCCCCATTGCTTGTTTTTCTCAGGTTTGTCAAAGATCAGATGGTTGTAGATGTGTGGTATTATTTCTGAGGCTTCTATTCTGTTTTGGTACCAGTACCATGCTGTCTTGGTTACTGTAGCATTGTAGTATAGCTTGAAGTCAGGTAACGTGATGCCTCCAGCTTTGTTCTTTTTGCTTAGGTTTATCTTGGCTATATGGGCTGTTTTTTGGTTCCATATGAACTTCAAAGTAGTTTTTTCCAATTCTGTGAAGAAAGTCAATGGTAGCTTGATGGGGATAGCATTGAATCTATACAATACTTTGGGCAGTATGGCCATTTTCACAATATTGATTTTTCCTATCCATAAGCATGGAATGTTTTTCCATTTATTTGTGTCCTCTCTTATTTCCTTGAGCAGTGGTTTGTAGTTCTCTATGAAGAGGTCCTTTACATCCATTGTAAGTTGTATTCCTAGGTATTTTATTCTCTTTGTACCAATTGTGAATGGGAGTTCACTCATGATTTGGCTCTCTGTTTGTCTGTTCTTGGTGTATAGGAATGCTTGTGATTTTTGCACATTGATTTTGTATCCTGAGACTTTGCTGAAGTTGCTTATCAACTTAAGGAGATTTTGGGCTGAGATGATGGGATTTTCTAAATATACAATCATGTTATCTGCAAACAGAGACAATTTGACTTCCTGTCTTCCTACTTGAATATGCTTTATTTCTTTCTCTTGCCTGATTGCCCTGGTCAGAACTTCCAATACTATGTTGAATAGGAGTGGTGAGAGAGGGCATCCTTGTCTTGTGCTGGTTTTCAAAGGGAATGCATCCAGTTTTTGCCCATTCAGTATGATATTGGCTGTGGGTCTGTCATAAATAGCTCTTATTATTTTGAGATATGTTCCATCAATACCTAGTTTATTAAGAGTTTTTAGCATGAAGGGGTGTTGAATTTTATTGAAAGCCTTTTCTGCATCTATTGAGTTAATCATGTGGTTTTTGTCATTGATTCTTTTTGTGTGATGGATTATGTTTATTGATTTCCGTATGTTGAACCAGCCTTGCATCCCAGGTATGAAGCCAGCTTGATCGTGGTGGATAAGCTTTTTGATGTGCTGCTGGATTTGGTTTGCCAGTATTTTATTGAGGATTTTTGCATCGATGTTCATCAGGGACATTGGCCTGAAATTTTCTTTTTTTTGTTGTGAGTCTTCCAGATTTTGATATCAGAATGATGCTGGCCTCATAAAATGGGTTAGGGAAAATTCCCTCTTTTTCTATTGATTGGAATTGTTTCAGAAGGAATGGTACCAGCTCCTCTTTTTACCTCTGGTAGAATTTGGCTGTGAATCCATCTGCTCCTGGACTTTTTTGATTGGTAGGCTATTAATTACTGTCTCAATTTCAGAACTTGTTATTGGTCTATTCAGGGATTCAACTTCTTTCTGGTTTAGACTTGGGAGGGTGTATGTGTCCAGAAATTTATCCATTTCTTTGATTTTCTAGTTTATTTGCATAGAGGTTTTTATAGTATTCTCTACTGGTAGTTTGTATTTCTGTGAGATCAGTGGTGATATCCCCTTTATCATTTTTAATTCCATCTATTTGATTCTTCTCTCTTTTCTTCTTTATTAGTCTGGCTAGTGGTCTGTCTATTTTGTCGATCTTTTCAAAAAGCCAGCTCCTGGATTCGTTGATTTTTTTGAAGGGTTTTTTGTGTCTCTATCTCCTTCAGTTTTGCTCTGGTCCTAGTTATTTCTTGTCTTCTGCTAGTTTTTGAATTTTTTTTTGCTGTTGCTTCATTAGTTCTTTTAATTGTGATGTTAGGGTGTCGGTTTTAGATCTTTCTAGCTTTCTTTTGTGGGCATTTAGTGCTATAAATTTCCCTCTAAACACTGCTTTAAATGTATACCAGAGATTCTGGTATATTGTGTCTTTGCTCTCATTGGTTTCAAAGAACATCTTTATTTCTGCCTTAATTTCATTATTTACCCAGTAGTCATTCAGGAGCAGGTTGTTCAGTTTCCATGTAGTTGTGCAGTTTTGAGTCAGTTTGTTAATCCTGAGTTCTAATTTATTTGCACTGTGGTCTGAGAGACTGTTATGATTTCCATTCTTAAGCATTTGCTGAGGAGTGTTTTAGTTCCAATTATATGGTCAATTTTAGAACAAGTGTGATGAGGTGCTGAGAAGAACGTATATTCTGTTGATTTGGGGTGGAGAGTTCTGTAGATGTTTATTAGGTCTTGGTCCAGAGATGAGTTCAAGTCCTGAATATCCTTGTTAATTTTCTGTCTTGTTGATCTGTCTAATATTGACAATGGGGTGTTAAAGTCTCCAACTATTACTGTGTAGGACTCTAAGTCTCTTTGTAGGTCTCTAAGAACTTGCTTTATGAATTTGGGTGTTCCTGTAGTGGGTGCATATATACTTGGGATAGTTAGCTCTTGTTGAATTGATCCCTTTACCATTATGTAATGCCCTTCTTTGTCTTTTTTGATCTTTGTTGGTTTAAAGTCTGTTTTATCAGAGACCAGGATTGCAACCCCTGCTTTTTTTTTTTCGCTATCCATTTGCATCGTAAATATTCTTCCATCCCTTATTTCGAACCTATGTGTGTCTTTGTGCATGAGATGAGTGTCCTGAATACAGCACACTGATGGATCTTGACTCTTTATCCAATTTGCCAGTCTGTGTCTTTTAACTGGGGCATTTAGCCCATTTACATCTAAGGTTAATATCATTATGTGTGAATTTGATCCTGTCATTATGATCCTAGCTGGTTATTTTGTCCATTAGTTGATGCAGTTTCTTCATAGCATCGATGGTCTTTACAATTTGGTATGTTTTTGCAGTGGCTGGTATCGGTTGTTCCTTTCCATGTTTAGTGCTTCCTTCAGGAGCTCTTGTGAGGCAGGCCTGGTGGTGACAAAATCTCTCAGCATTTGCTTGTCTGTAAAGGATTTTATTTCTCCTTCGCTTCTTATGAAACTTAGTTTGGATGGATATGAAATTCTGGGTTCAAAATTCTTTTCTTTAAGAATGTTGAATATCGGTCCCCACTCTCTTCTGGCTTGTAGGGTTTCTGCAGAGAGATCTGCTGTTAGTCTAATGAGCTTCCCTTTGTGGATAACCCAACCTTTCTCTCTGGCTGATCACCAGGTTAGGAGATTGAGACCATCCTGGCTAACACGATGAAACCCCGTCTCTCCTCAAAATACAAAAAAATTAACATTTTTTCCTTCATTTCAACCTTAGCGACTCTGATGATTATGTGTCTTGGGGTTGCTCTTCTCAGAGTATCTTTGTGGTGTTCTCTGTATTTCCTGAATTTGAATGTTGGCCTGCTTTGCTAGGTTGGGGACGTTCTCCTGGATAATATCCTGAAGAGTGTTTTCTAACTTGGTTCCCTGTCACTTTCAGGTTCACCAATCAAATGGAGACTTGGTCTTTCCACATAGTCCCATATTTCTTGGAGGCTTTGTTCATTCCTTGTCATTCTTTTTTCTCTGATCTTGTCTTCTCACTTGATTTCATTAAGTTGATCTTCAACCTCTGATATCCTTTCTTCCACTTGATTTATTCAGCTATTGATAGTTGTGTATGCTTCAAGAAGTTCTCATGCTGTGTTTTTCAGCTCCATCAGGTAATTTACGTTCTTCTCTAACCTGGTTATTCTAGTTAGCAATTCCTCTAACCTTTTTTTCAAGGTTCTTAGCTTTCTTACATTTGGTTAGAACATGCTTCTTTAGCTCAGAGGAATTTGTCACTTCCCACCCTCTGAAGCCTACTTCTTTCAATTCGTCAAACTCATTCTCTGTCCATTTTGTTCCCTGCTGGCGAGGAGTTGTGATCCTTTGGAGGAGAAGAGGTGTTCTGGTTTTTGGAATTTTCAGTCCTTTTGCGCTGGTTTCTCCCCATCTTCATGGATTTATCTACCTTTGGTCTTTGATGTTGGTGACCTTCGGATGGGGTCTTTTGAGTGAATGTTTTTTGTTGTTGTTGTTGTTGTTGTTGTTGATGTTGATGCTATTTCTTTCTGTTTGTTAATTTTCTTTCAACAGTCAGGCCCCTCTGCTGCAGGTCTTCTGGAGTTTGCTGGAGGTCCACTCTAGACGCTGTTTGCCAGGGTATCACCAGCGGAGGCTGCAGAACAAATATTGCTGCCTATTTCTTCCTCTGGAAGCTTCATCCCAGAGGGGCACCTGCCAGATGCCAGCTAGAGCTCTCCTGCATGAGGTGTCTGTCGGCACCTACTGGGAGGTGTCTCCCAGTCAGGATACACGGGGGTCAGGGACCCACTTGAGGAGGCAGTCTGTCCCTTAGCAGAGCTCAAGTGCTATGCTGGGAGATCCGCTGCTGTCTTCAGGGCCATCAGGCAGGGACGTTTAAGTCTGCTGAAGCTGTGCCCACAGCCACCCTTTCTCCCAGGTGCTTTGTCCCAGGGAGATGGGGGCTTTCCTGACATGGGCTGCTGCCTTTTTTTCAGAGATGCCCTGCCCAGAGAGGAGGAATCTAGAGGGGCAGTCTGGCCACAGTGGCCTTGCTGAGCTGGGGTGGCTCTGTCAAGTTCGAACTTCCTGGTAGCTTTGTTTACAATGTGAGGGTAAAATCGCCTACTCAAGCCTCGGCATTGGCGGATGCCCCTCCCCTCACCAAGCTTGAGCCTCCCATGTCAACTTCAGACTGCTGTGCTGGTAGCGAGAATTTCAAGCCAGTGGATCTTACCTTGTTGGGCTCCATGTGGGTGGGACCTGTCAAGCCAGACCACGTGGCTCTCTGGCTTCAGCTCCTGCAGCTGGCTTGGTGTCTGCCCAAACGGCTGCCCAGTTTTGTGCTTGAAACCCAGGGCCCTGGTGGCGTAGGCACTGGAGGGAATCTCCTGGTCTGTGGGTTGCGAAGACTGTGGGAAAAGCATAGTTTCAGGGCTGGAGTGCACCATTCCTTAGGGCACAGTCCCTCAAGGCTTCCCTTGGGTAGGGGAGAGAATTCCCCGACCGCTTGTGCTTCCAGGATGAGGCAACACCCCACCCTGCTTTGGCTCATCCTTTGTGGGCTGCACCCACTGTCCAACCAGTCCCAGTAAGATGAACAGGGTACCTCAGTTGGAAATGCAGAAATCATCTGTCTTCTGCATTGATCTCGCTGGGATCTGCAGACTGGAGCTGTTCCTATTTGGCCATCTTGCCAGCTGCCCCTCCAATAACTGTTTATTAAACCTAGTCTTCAATGTGTATAGTGTGGGATAAGGTTAATTTGTAAAAAAAAAAAAAAAAATTTAAAAACTAATATTTATTTTTATTACAAAATTAAATTATATTTTTTAGAAAATCTAGAATGCAGAAATAAGAAGAAAACACAATTTTAACATTTTAGTGCACTTCCAGTTTTTATATAGTTATATCTAAATATGTGGCTCTTTTAATTTCAAAATTTCTAAAAGAACCAGTAAGTTGGCTGGGTGTGGTGTCTCACATCTGTAATACCAGCACTTTGGAAGGCTGAGGTGGATGGATTGCTTGAGCTTAGGAGTTCGAGACCAGCCTGAGCAACATGGTGAAAACTTGTCTCTATTAAAAAAATACAAAGATCAGCTGGGCACGGTGGTGGTGCACACCTGTGGTCCCAGGTACTTGTGAGGCTGAGGTGGAAGTATTGCTCGGGTCCAGGAGGTCAAGGCTGCAGTGAGCCATGATCACACCATTGCACTCCAGCCTGGGTGACAGAGCAAAACCCTGTCTCAAAAACAAAACAAAAACAAAAACAAAAACAAAACAGTAAGTTAACTTACACAGATTTGCTAGACATTGGTTTTCAGAAGACATTTCTGTGTATGTTGGAGGAGCCTTGTGGTTCAAAATTACTGTTTGTTTTTCTTTAGTTCCTGAAGGATAAGACCCTGCTACTCAAAGTATGGTCTGGGAATTAGTAACATCGGTATTAAGTGGGAGCATATTCCAAATGAAGAATTTTGAGCCCCACCCCACTCCTAGTGAATCCAAAACTGCATTTTAATATGATTTCTAGGTGATTTGTCTACACATTAAGTTTTGAGTAACACTACCATAGGGACAATTTGACAAAATATCTTTTCTTATCTAAGATAGTTGTTGAAGGCCTGATGAGTCCTAAATTTCCAGGACAATAGTTCTCACTTCCACAAAAGTGCTGTTGGAACAAGACTAATTAGAGATCCACCAAACAGCCTGCAGGAAAACACTGAGCTAGCTCTGCGTGTCAGGAGATGAAGGATGTAAAATAAATCTGGGATACACTAACATGCCAATAAAACTCTGTAAATCTCAAGTCTGTATTGTTCAACATTTTATTACTTTATCAAAGTACTCTTCCTAGGTTCACTGTTGGATTACCAAGAAATGGTGTTGCACCCATTGGAAAACCCAGCAATTAGGTTCACCAATAGCATTTTCGTTATCAGGGCTTTTGATGGAGGGGTCTATTGACTTGGAGAATTGAGACTGACTTAAAAAACAAACAACAGAAAGAAAACACTCCTGGAACATGTCCTGGAAACAGAACACCCTTTAGAATGGGAGTACACATGTGTTTTTTTTACCCTCATATCCCTTATTTGCTGGAATAGAAATGTAACTACCCAGCAGGTTTGAGCCAGTTTCACGCTGAGCATGACTAATAATAATAATAACCTACATTTGACAGCATTTTATGATTCACAAGGTATTATGGCCATGCTTCTCAAACTTCATTGTACATACTGATTACCTGGGGATCTTGTTAAAGTGAGAATACTGTTTCTTCAGGTCCAGAGTAGGCCTGTAGTTGCCTTTTTAACCAATTCCCAGATGGTGCTGATATTGCTGGTCCACAAACCACACTTTGAGTAGCAAGTGCTTATCATAATCTCTCTTGAGATGCACAGAAATTATGTTAGGCAGGTAGAACAGGCATTGTTTTCTTTCCCTTCAGAATATTTGTTCTATGAGGGTAAGGATTTGGTTGTTTTGTGTTCATTGCTATATCCCAAGTGCATATAATAGGAGGCACTCAATACATTTTTGTTGGATGAATGAGTGACTGAATATTAATTTTATAGAATAATTAATATGCCTTACTTAAATTCACATTCTAATAAGTGGCAAATCTGACATTTGAATCTAATAAACTATTTGAATCAGAGAATTTGGTAACGAATGAATCACTTTAGTGCTTTGCCCTTTCTTCTGGTAATTTTTTTTGATGGAAACTTTTTAATTGAAGCCTAACATAGAAAAATGAGCAAATCTGAAGTGTACAGTTGATGCATTTATACAAAGAGAACACATTTATGGAACCACCTCTCAGACCAGGGAATTACCAGCTCTCCAGAAGCCTCCTTCATACCTGCTCCCAGTCATTATTTTCTTTCTCAAAGGTGGATGCTTTTATAACCTCTATCACCATAGAACACTTTCGAACTTGACAGAAATAGAATTTTATAACATGTGCTTTGTAGTACATGCCTTTTTTCATTCAACATCATGTTTGTGTTCTTAAATACAGCAATATTTTTATAGTATTCCCTTGTGTATATATTGTGCATATTCCATGAATAGACTGCAATTTATCATACATTTCACTGTTGATAGGCATGGTGGTTGATCCCAGTATTTGGCTAATATAAATAGTGCTACTGTGGAAAATGTTGCATATGATTTTTGATGCACATATGTACCTACTTTCATTGCATATACAGGTAGAAGTGGAATAGATTTTGGGTATATTCAGTTATTGCAGATATTGCCAAATAATTTTTCCTTTCCAGCTTTGTTGAAGTATGTTTCATAATAAAAATTGTATATAGGTATACAACGTGATATTTTCACATATGTATACATTGTGAAATGATTACATATCAAGCTAATTAACATATATATCACTTCCTGTAGTTAGCTTTCTTTGGTGATAAGAATACTTAAGATCTACTTACCTTAACCAATTTCAAGTATATATTATTTTAACTCTAGTCACCATGCTGTACACTAGGTCTACAGAAGTTATTCATCTTATACCCTTTAACCAACATTTTCCTGTTTCTCCTACCCCCCCAGTCGATAGTAACCATCCTTGTACTCTATGTGTTTGACTTTTTAAAAGTCCACATGTAAGTGAGACCATGCAGTAATGAACATGGTAATGCATAGATAGTGATTTTATTTTCTTTGGATATATACCCAGAAGTGGGATTGCTGGATCATATGGTGGTTCTATTTCTAATTTTTTGAGGAACCTCCATACTGTTTCCTGTAATGGCTGTACCAATTTGCATTTCTCCCAACAATGTATAAGGGTTCTCTTTTCTCCACATCTCTGCCATTAGTTGTTACATTTTGTCTTTCTGATAATAACCATCCTAACAAGTGTCAGGTGATATCTCATTATGATTCTGATTAGCATTTCCCTGATAATTAATGATGTTGAGTACTTTGTCATGTATCATTGGCTATTTTTACATCTTCTTTGGAAAAGTGTCTATTTAGGTGCATTGTCCATTTTTAATTTGGTTATTAGTTTTTTTTTTTTTTTGGCTGTTGAATTGAGTTCTTTATATATTTTGGATATTAACTCTTTATCAGATATATAGTTTGCAAATTTTTTTTATTCTGTAGGTTGCCTTTTCATATTGTTGATTGTTTCCTTTGTTGTGCAGAAACTTTTCCATTTGAGGTAGTCCCACTTGTATATTTTTGCTTTTGTTGCTCATGCTTTTGGTGCAATATCCAAAATTTATTGCCAACAGTTTTTCAAAGTAATTGAATTAATGATTTCTTCTGCCTTTTCTTTGACTTTTTACTTTTTAAAAAAAATATTTAATTTAATTTTAATTTTTTTACTCTGATTTTTTTTTTAAATTATTCATTTATTTATTTAGAGGTGGTTCTTGCTATGTTGCCCTGGCTGGTCTTCAACTCTTAGGCTCAAGTGATCCTCCTGCCTCAGCCTCCCAAGTAGCTGGGATTACAGGTATGAGCCACAGCACATGGCTTAAAAAATTTTTAATTAACATATAATAATTATACATATTCATGGGCAACATAGTGATTTTTAAAACATATAATGTATAGTGATCAAATCAGAGTAATTAGCATATCCATCATCTCAATTACTTATGCCTTTTTTTTGGGAACATTCAGTATTCTCCTTCTAGCTATTTGAAACTATATAATATATTATTGTTAACTATAGTTATCCTACAGTGGTATAGAACACTAGAACTGATTTCTCCTACATACTTGTAATTTTGTGTCCATTAATAAATCTCTCCCTACACCCCCTTTCCTCCACCTTTCCCAGCCTCTGATATTCTCTGTTCTACTTTTTACTTTTATGAGATCAACTTTTTTAGCTTCCACATATGCATGACAACGGACAGTGTTTAATTTTCTGTTCCTGGCTTTTTTCACTTAACATAATGTCCTCCCATTCCATCCATGGTGCCACAAATGACAGGATTTCATTCTTTTTAATGGCAAAATAATATTCCATTTTATATATATACCACATTTTAAAAATTCATCTATTGTTGGACACTAAGGTTGATTTGGTGTCTTAGTTATTGTGAATAGTGCTGTAATAAATGTGGGGTACAGATTTCTCTTTGATATACTGATTTTCTTTCTGCTGGAAAAATGCCCGTAGTGGGATTGCTAGGTTATGTGGTAGTTCTATTTGCAGTTTTTTGATGAATCTGATTTTTTAATGTTGATTAAATTCTGTAGATAATCATTGAAATTCTTTTACCTTTTGATGCATGAGGATCTTTGGTGTGCATTTTGTTTCTGGGACTTTTGGGTCAAGATGGTGAATTGGGCACACACTTTTACTTCCTTTAAACATCTCATAAATGGTAATAAATGGATTTTTTGAGGAAAAATATGTAAATATAAAATGACAAAAAATGAGAGACAATATCAGCACAATTTGAAATATTTGAGAAAGCTGAATCTTAAGCCAGCAGTGGAAAAGCTGAGAAGAAATCTGATTTACACCACGGGACTTCTAAAAGCTTGAGGAACTGGTACATGGGCACTCCTGGAAGAGGGGAGGTAGTGCTAAAAAAAATAGTATCAATTTAGTGTCTGTTCAAAAAGCAATTTGACCCCCTTTCCCAGTCCATATGCTTAACAATTGTTTTCCACCCAACTCACTTTGGAAGAAAGCTGAGGAAAATTGCCCACTGGAGACTGTGAAATAGAGGGTCTCTGCACTAGGATTTGTCAATAGAGTTGAAAACAGGAATTAAGCGAATATTTACATTCTGAATATAGGATTTGTCAATACAGTTGACCTGAAAACAGAGGAATTAGGCGAATATTTACATCCTGAGTACTGAGACCACCCCAGACCTCTTGTACACTCACTTCTAAAAATTTTGACAGGCAGACCTATATCTTCTAGATAGGAGACTAGAAGATTCTTCTCTAGGAACTCAACCAGACCAAGAATAAGTAATGGTACTGACAATAGAGGAGAGGGAGCTCCAAGGAGGAGAAGGAGCTCCAAGGCCCAGCTAGATTAATATCTGCAGTGAAGCCCATAGTAGTCAACTCCCAATCACAGTCTCAGAACTTCCCGTCAGCTCCTTTAGGGCTCCACTCTTAAAAATGAATAGGCAGACAAGGTCATCAGCTAGCTGAGAAAAGATTTCATCATGAAACAGAGAGACAAAACAAACACACGGAAAAAAATCAACTTAGGAGAAAAGAAAATTTTTCAGAGGAAATGGTACTTAAAAAATCATCATTAGGGTCTGCAGAGAAACATAAGATAATATTGCATTCATGAAACACAAACAGGATTCTTTAAAAGGGGACAATTGGTAACTCTTAGAAATTAAAAATACAATAACAGAAACAAGAAGATCAGTGGAACAGTGGGAAGATAAAATTAAAGAAATCTCTATAAAAGTTGAACAAAAGGAAAATATGAAAAAGGGAAGAGAAAATATAATAAAATTAGAGGACCAGATCATGAGATTCAATGTCTTTATATCAAGAGTTTCAAAGGGAGAGCAAGAAAAGAAGGAAAATAGACGAAATCACTGCCTGATATGGTTTAGCTGTGTCCCCACCCAAATCTCATTCTGAATTGTAATCCAAATTGTAATCCCCATAGATTGGGGAAAGGACTTGGTGGGAGATGACTGGATCATGAGGGCGGTTTCCCCCATGCTCATTGGATCATGAAGGTGGTTTCCCCCATGCTGTTCTTGTGATAGTGAGTGAGTTCTCATGAACTGTGATGGTTTTATAAAGGGGTCTTCCCCCTTCACACTCTCTCTTTCCTGCCACCTTGTGAAGAAGGTACTTGCTTCTTCTTTGCCTTCCGCCATGATTGTACGTTTCCCGAGGCCTCTCCAGCCATGCAGAGCTGTGAGTCAATTAAACCTCTTTCCTTTATAAATTACCCAGTCTCGAGTATTTCTTTATAGCAGTTGAGAATGGACTAATACACTACCCATATAATTAAAGACAAATTTCTAGAACTGAAGGTTAGGGTTTCCAGGTTGAAAGGATCCATAGGCTGCTCAGCAGAATGGATTAAAAGTAGATTGACTCCAATGTACATCATTTTACAATACTGGGGAAACAAAGAAGTTCTAAAAACTCCCGGAAATGGAAAACAAACAAACAAACACAGTCACATGCAAAAGGTGAAAAATTAGGGTACTTACTGATTTTTCAGTAGCAACAACAGAGGCTAGAATAGACTGGAAAAATACCTTAAAAAGTTTTGAGGAAAATTAATTCTTAACCTAGAATTTTATACTTGGGGAAATTCATAAGCAAATATGAGAATAGAATTTTGAAATTCTGATATTCAAGGTCTGAAAATTTTTATCTTCTATGAGATTCTCATAGATTTACTGCTGGATATGATCTCAGAGATTTACTGCTGGATATGATCCATTGTAATGGAGTAAACTAAAAAAGGAGAAAAACATGGGAAATAAGAAACAAGAGATTTAGCTAAGTAGAGTGGCTCACACCTGTAATCTAAGCACTTAGGGAGGCTGAAGAGGATGGATCACTTGAGCCCAGGAATTGGACACTGCCTGGGAAACATGGTGAAACTTCATCTCTACAAAAATACAAAAATTAGTTGGGCATAATGGCATGTGCCTGTAGTCTCAGATACTCAGGAGGCTGAGGTGGGAGGATGGGTTGAGCCCAGGAAGTCGAAGCTGCAGTGAGTGACGAGACTCTCTTAAAAAAAAAAAAAGAAGCAGGAGATTTAATGCAAGAGGGTGGGAAAGACTCTTCAGAATGAATGAAGAGAGATCTCAGGACAATAGCTCAATATTAGGCATAGAGGACAATGTTCAGAATTAAGCAAATCACAAAGATCCAGAAAATATTTTCTTTTTCTTTTTCTTTTTTTTTTTTTATTATACTCAAGTTCTGGGATACATGTGCAGACGCACATGTTTGTTACACAGGTATACACATGCCATGGTGGTTTGCTGCACCCATCAACCCGTCATTTACATTAGGTATTTCTCCTAATGCTATCCCTCCCCTAGCCCCTAACCCTGCAACAGGCTCCAGTGTATGATATTTCCCTCCCTGTGTCCATGTGTTCTCATTGTACAACTCCCACTTATGAGTGAGAACATGCGGTGTTTGGTTTTCTGTTCCTGTGTTAGTTAGTTTGCTGAGAATGATGGTTTCCAGCTTCATCCATGCCCCTGCAAAGGACATGAACTCATTGTTTTTTATGGCTGCATAGTATTCCATGGTATATATGTGCCACCTTTTCTTTATCCAGTCTATCATTGATGGGTACTTGGGTTGGTTCCACGTCTTTGCTGTCATGAATAGTGCTGCAATAAACATATGTATGCATGTGTCTTTAAGTAGAATGATTTATAGTAGAATGATTTATAACCCTTTGGGTATATACCCAGTAATGGGATTGCTGGGTCAAATGGTATTTCTGGTTATAGATCCTTGAGATATTGCCACACTGTCTTCCACAATGTTGAACTAATTTATACTCCCACCAACAGCGTAAAAGCATTCCTATTTCTCCACATCCTCTCCAGCATCTGCAGTTTCCTGACTTTTTAATGATCACCATACTAACTGGTGTGAGATGATACCTCATTGTGATTTTGATTTGCATTTCTCTAATGACCAGTGATGATAAGCTTTTTAAAAATATGTTTGTTGGCTGCACAAATGTCTTCTTTTGAGAAGTGTCTGTTCATATCCTTTGCCCACTTTTTGATGGGGTTGTTTTTTTCTTGTAAATTTGTTTCAGTTCCTTGTAGATTCTGAATATTAGCCCTTTGTCAGACGGATAGGTTGCAAAAATTTTCTCCCATTCTGTAGGTTGCCTGTTCACTCTGATGATAGTTTCTTTTGCTGTGCAGAAGCTCTTTAGTTTAATTAGATCTCATTTGTCAATTTTGGCTTTTGTTGCCATTGCTTTGGTGTTTTAGATATGAAGTCTTTGCCCATGCTGATGTCCTGAATCATATTGCCTAGATTTTCTTCTAGGATTTTTATGTTTTTAGGTCTTACATTTAAGTATTTAATCCATATTAAGTTAGTTTTTGTATAAGGTGTAAGGAAGGGGTCTAGTTTCAGTTTTCTGCATATGGCTAGCCAGTTCTCCCAACCCCATTTATTAAATAGGGAATCCTTTCCCCACTTCTTGTTTTTGTCAGGTTTGTCAAAGATCAGATGGTTGTAGATGTGTGGTGTTATTTCTGAGGCCTCTGTTCTGTTCCATTGGTCTATATATCTGTTTTGGTACTAGTCCATGCTGTTTTGGTGACTGTAGCCTTGTAGTATAGTTTGAAGTCAGGTGGTGTGATGCCTCCCACTTTGTTCTTTTTGCTTAGGATTGTCTTGGCTATGCAGGCTCTTTTTTGGTTCCATATCAGGTTTAAAGTAGTTTTTTCCAACTCTGTGAAGAAAGTCAATGGTAGCTTGATGGGGATAGCATTGAATCTATACAATACTTTGGGCAGTATGGCCATTTTCACGATATTGATTCTTGCTATCCATGACCGTGGAATGTTTTTCCATTTGTTTGCGTTCTCTCTTATTTTGTTGAGCAGTGGTTTGTAGCTCTCCTTGAAGAGGCCCTTCACATCCCTTGTAAGTTGTATTCCTAGGTATTTTATTCTCTTAATAGCAATTATGTATAGGAGTTCCCTCATGATTTGGCTCTCTTTTTGTCTGTTACTGTTATATAGAAATGCTTGTGATTTTTGCACGTTGAATTTGTATCCTGAGACTTTGCCAAAGTTGCTTATCAGCTTAAGGAGATTTTGGGCTGAGATGGTGGGGTTTTCTAAATATATAATCATGTCATCTGCAAACAGAGGCAATTTAGCTTCTTCTTTTCCTGTCTGAATACACTTTATTTCTTTCTATTGCCTGATTGCCCTGGCCACAACTTCCAACACTATGTTGAATAGGAGTGGTGAGAGAGGGCATCCTTGTCTTGTGCCGGTTTTCAAAGGGAATGCTTCCAGTTTTTGCCCATTTAGTATGATATTGGCTGTTGGTCTGTCATAAATAGCTCTTAATATTTTGAGATACGTTCCATCAATACCTAGTTTGTTGAGAGTTTTTAGCATGAAGGGGTGTTGAATTTTATCGAAGGCCTTTTCTGCATCTATTGAGTTAATCATGTGGTTTTTGTCATTGGTTCTGTTTATGTGATCGATTACTTTTATTGATTTGCATATGTTCAACCAGCCTTGCATCCCAGGGATGAAGCCAACTTGATCATGGTGGATAAGCTTTTTGATGTGCTGCTGGATTCGTTTTGCCAGTATTTTATTGAGGATCTTTGCATCAATGTTCGTCAGGTATATTGGCCTGAAATTTTCCTTTTTTGTGTGTGTGTTGTGTCTCTTCCAGATTTTGGTATCAGAATGATGCTGGCCTCATAAAATGAGTTAGGGAGGGGTCTCTCTTTTTCTATTGTTTAGAATAGTTTCAGAAGGAATGGTACCAGCTCCTCTTTGTACCTCTGGTAGAATTCGGCTGTGAATCCATCTGGTCCTGGGCTTTTTTTGGTTGGTTGGCTATTAATTACTGCCTCAATTGGTCTATTCAGACTTAGTTTAGCCTTGGGAGGGTGTATGTGTCCAGGAATTTATCAATTTCTTCTAAATTTTCTAGCTTATTTGTGTAGAGGTGTTTATAGTATTCTCTGATGGTAGTTTGTATTTCTGTGGGATCAGTGGTGATATTCCATTTATCATTTTTTATTGTGCCTATTTGATTCTTCTCTCTTTTCTTCTTTATTAATCTGGCTAGCAGTCTATTTTTTTAATCTTTACAAAAAACCAGCTCCTGGGTTCATTGATTTTTTTTTGAAGGGTTTTTCGTGTCTCTATCTCTTTCAGTTCTACTCTGACCTTAGTTATTTCTTGTTTTCTGCTAGCTTTTGAATTTGTTTGCTGTTGCTTCTCTAGTTCTTTTAATTGGGATATTAGGGGGTTGATTTTAGATCTTTCCTGCTTTCTCTTGTGGACATTTAGTGCTATAACTTTCCCTCTACACACTGCTTTGAAGGGTTTTTCGTGTCTCTATCTCTTTCAGTTCTACTCTGACCTTAGTTATTTCTTGTCCCAGAGATTCTGGTACGTTATGTCTTTGTTCTCATTGGTTTCAAAGAGCTTGCATATTTCTGCCTTCATTTCATTATTTACCCAGTAGTCATTCAGGAGTGGGTTGTTCAGTTTCCAAGTAGTTGTGCGGTTTTGAGTCAGTTTCTTAATCCTGAGTTCCAATTTGATTGCACTGTGGTCTGAGAGACAGTTTGTTGTGATTTCTGTTCTTTTACATTTGCTGAGGAGTGTTTTACTTCCAATTATGTGGTCAATTTTAGGTTAAGTGTGATGTGGTGCTGAGAAGAATGTATATTCTGTTGATTTGGGGTGGAGAGTTCTATAGATGTCTATTAGGTCTTCTTGGTCCAGAGCTGAGTTCAAGTCCTAAATATTCTTAATAATTTTCTGTCTCATTGATCTGTGTAATATTGACAATGGGGCATTAAATTCTCCCATTATTATTGTGTGGTGGCCTAAGTCTCTTTGTAGGCATCTAAGAACTTGCTTTATGAATCTAGGTGCTCCTGTATTGGGTGCATATATATTTAGGATAGTTAACTCTTCTTGTTGAATTGATCCCTTTACCATTGTGTAATGGCCTTCTTTGTCTTTTTTGATCTTTGTTGGTTTAAAGTCTGTTTCATCAGAGACTAGGATTGCAACCCCTGCTTTTTTTTTTTGGCTTTCCATTTGCTTGGTAATTATTCCTCTATCCCTTTATTTTGAGCCTATGTGTGTCTTTGTACATGAGATGGGTCTCCTGAATACAGCACACTGATGGGTCTTTACTTTTTATCCAATTTGCCAGTTTATGTCTCTTACTTGGGGCATTTAGCCCAGTTACATCTAAGGTTAATATTGTTACGTGTGAATTTGATGCTGTCATTATGATGCTAACTGGTTATTTTGCCTGTTAGTTCATGCAGTTTCTTCATAGTGTCAATGGTCTTGACAATTTGGTACATTTCTGCAGTTGCTGGTACTGGTTTTTCCTTTTCATATTTAGTGCTTCCTTTAGGAACTTTTGTAAGGCAGGCCGGGTGGTGACAAAATCTTTCAGCATTTGCTTGTCTGTAAAGGATTTTATTTCTCCTTTGCTTATGAAGCTTAGTTTGGCTGGATATGTCATTTTGGGTTGAAAATTCTTTAAGAATGTTGGCTATTTGCCCCCACTCTCTTCTGGTTTGTAGGGTTTCTGCAGAGAGATCTGCTGTTAGTCTCATGGGCTTCCCTTTGTGGGTAACCTGACCTTCCTCTCTGGTTGTCCTTAACATTTTTTCCTTCATTTCAACCTTGGTGAATCTGACGATTATATGTCTTGGGGTTGCTCTTCTCAAGGAGTATCTTTGTGGTGTTCTCTGTATTTCCTGAATTTGAATGTTGGCCTTTCTTGGTAGGTTGGGGAATTCTCCTGGATAATATCCTGAAGAGTGTTTTCCAACTCGGTTCCATTCTCCCTGTCAGTTTCAGGTACACCAATCAAACGTAGGTTTGGTCTTTTCACATAGTCCCATATTTCTTGGAGGCTTTGTTTGTTCCTTTTCATTCTTTTTTCTCTAATCTTGCCTTTATGCTTTATTTCATTAAGTTGATCTTCAACCTCTGATATCCTTTCTTCTGCTCCATCGATTTGGCTATTGATACTTGTGTATGCTTCATGAAGTTCTTGTGCTGTGTTTTTCAGCTCCATCAGGTCATTTATGTCCTTCTCTAAACTGGTTATTCAGTTAGCAATTCATCTAACTTTTTTCAAGGTTCTTAGCTTCCTTGCTTTGGGTTAGAACATGCTCCTTTAGCTCAGAGGAGTTTGTTATTTCCCACCTTCTGAAGCCTACTTCTGTCAACTCATCAAACTTATTCTCTGTCCAGTTTTGTTCCATTGCTGATGAGGAATTGTGATCCTTTGGAGGAGAAGAGGTGTTCTGGTTTTTGGAATTTTCAGCTTTTTTGCGCTGGTTTTTCCTTATGTTTGTGGATTTATCTACCTTTGGTCTTTGATGTTGGTGACCTTCAGATGGGGTTCCTGTGTGGATGTCCTTTTTGTTGATGTTGATGCTATTTCTTTCTGTTTGTTAGTTTTCCTTCTAACAGTCAGGCCCCTCTGCTGCAGGCCTGCTGGAGTTTGCTGGAGGTCCACTCCACACCCTGTTTGTCTGGGTATCACCAGTGGAGGCTGCAGAACAGCAAAGATTGCTGCTTGTTCCCTCCCCTGGAAGCTTTGTCCCAGAGGGGCACCCACCAGATGCCAGCCAGAGCTCTCTGGTATGAGATGTCTGTCAACTCCTGCTGGAAGGTGTCTCCCAGTAAGTAGGCACGGGGGTTAGGGACCCACTTGAGAAGGCCTTCTGTCCCTTAGCAGAGCTTGAGCGCTGTGCTGGGAGATCCCCTGCTCTCTTCAGAGCCAGCAGGCAGGAACATTTAAGTCTGCTAAAACTGCACCCACAGGTGCCCCTTCCCCCAGGTGCTCTGTCCCAGGGTGATGGGACTTTTATCTATAAGTCCCTGACCGGCGCTGCTGCCTTTCTTTCAGAGATGCCCTGCCCAGAGAGGAGAAATCTAGAGAGGCAGACTGGATACAGCAGCTTTGCTGAGCTGTGGTGGGCTCCACCCAGTTTGAACTTCCTGGAGGCTTTGTGTACACTGTGAAGGGAAAACTGCCTACTGAAGCCTCAGTAATGGTGGATGCCGCTCCCCACACCAAGCTCAAGTGTCCCAACTCGACTTCAGACTGCTGTGCTGGCAGCAACAATTTCAAGCCAGTGGATCTTAGCTTGCTGGTCTCCATTGGGGTGGGATCACTGAGCTAGACCGCCTGGCTTCCTGACTTCAGACCCCGTTCCAGGGGAGTGAATGGTTCTGTCTCACTGGCATTCCAAGCACCACCGGGGTATGAAAAAAACTGCAGCTAGCTTGGTGTCTGCCCAAACATCTGCCCAGTTTTGTGCTTGAAACCCAGGGCCTGGTGGTGTAGGCACCCGAGGGAATCTCCTGGTCTGCGGGTTGTGAAGACTGTGGGGAAAGCACAGTATCTGGGCCAAAATGCACCATTCCTCATGGTGCAGTCCCTCATGGCTTCCCATGGCCAGGGGAGGGAGGTCCCCGACCCCTTGTGCTTCCTGGGTGAGGTGATGCCCCACCCTGCTTCAGCTCACTCTCCGTGGGCTGCACCTCTCTTTAACCAGTCCCAATGAGATGAGCTGTGTACCTCAGTTGGAAATGCAGAAATCATCTGCCTTCTGTGTTGATCCTGCTGGGAGCTACAGACCGGAGCTGTTCCTATTCAGCCGTCTTGCCAGCCAAATATTTTCTTAAGAAGATGAAGTTAATAGACTATCTGACACTGTGTTTCACAATATGTTGATGGGAGTTTTAGATATTTGACAGAGTTTGGAATTGAATTGATGATAAGTTATAATACTCATCTTATGAGCAAATAAGAAAAAACAAGCAAACAGCAGTTCCTTCTCACCTGGCTCCTTCTTTCTCCCATTCCCAATCCACAAAAGCTTGTGCAGGAAATGAAATTAATTGTAGTTGACTACATGTCTCAGCTGTGAATGACATTTACATAGTCATGACAATGTAAACGGTGAATGTTGATCTAGCTGAAATTTCAATGCAACTCTATTAAGTGAATGAGGGGGTGGTGGTAGTAACAGAAAGAGTGTGTTTACTGTGGGGTGAGGGGAGGGTTAAAGAAAGCTAAAGCTTTACCTTCCCTGGTAGAAAATCAGTGGACAATCACGAAAACCGAGACATCAAGAAATACAATATGATCATATTATTTAGAGATACAGTGATAAATTCCAAAGATTCCTCTGAAGGAGAGGAAAATTGTTTCCTCTGGATCGGGGGCTACTGTTTTTCATATTTAAAAAAATGATATGTCGGGCTGGGCATGGTGGCTCACGCTTGTAATCCCAGCACTTTGGAAGGCCAAGGCGGGCGGATCACGAGGTCAGGAGATCGAGAACATCCTGGCTAACACGGTGAAACCCCGTCTCTACTAAAAATACAAAAAATTAGCCAGGCGTGGTGGCGGTCGCCTGTAGTCCCAGCTACTCGGGAGGCTGAGGCGGGAGAATGGTGTGAACCCGGGAAGGCGGAGCTTGCAGTGAGCGGAGATAGTGCCACTGCACTCCAGCCTGGGTGACAGAGCGAGACTCCGTCTCAAAAAAAAAAAAAAAAAAGATGTCTTTTCAAATTATGTGAAAGTATACATCTGATAAAAATAAAAAGAAATGTTTTATTTTAATTCTATCACTGATGACTATTCAGCTTTCTTAAGGCTTAATTTAGCTATCTATAAAATGAACATTTTAATCAATGATTAAAAGATGTCTTGTTCTGACCAACTGTTCTGGTATCTAGACCCATGGAGTCATTTGCAGGTATCCGGAGGAACATATTTGAAAGTAACTGTCTATGGTTTCTCCTTTATTTACAAGGGTTCTGGGGAGAAGTGAAAATGACAAAAGAGAGGTGGCAGGAAGGAGGAAGATGTTTGAATATTCCCACTAACACATGATTAGTCAGTGAATTAAAGAGAGTTCTTGTTCCTGGATAATTTGGAATGAACACACTTCCTGTTCACTCAGAGATGTAGCAGTGAGTTTACTCTGGGTGGCTTCCACAGTGACCATTGTGGAGAAGAAATCTTGTAATATAATTGAAGAACACAGTGACCATTGTGGAGAAGAAATCTTGTAATATAATTGAAGAACACAGTGACCATTGTGGAGAAGAAATCTTGTAATATAATTGAAGAACAATAGCCATATAATTAACACAGATGTTCAGGTATGAGTCACTGAAAAATTATCATCCTTACTGTGAAATAAGATTGGTCAAGGCGAGGCTGGTCCTTCAAAGAAGGAAAACCCAACATGGTGCAACGTGTGCTGCAGGTAAGGCCGTGGTGTGATTTTGGACGCAAAGTTGCCTCTGGCTCAACTCTTGGGCTCAAGTCCCAGGCTCTTGCTTGTAACTCCTCTATTGCTTGTCGCTGTTATGTAAAGCAGTGTTTCTCAAGTTTGAGTGAATCTTCAAATAACCTGGTGGGCTTGTTAAAACACATATTCCTGAGTTGGATGTCCAGAAATTCGGATTTAGTAGGTCTGTGGTGGGGCCCAGAATATTAATTTTAAACAAGTTGCTATGTGATGTTGCTGCTGCTGCTGCTACTAGGTGTTGAATCACACTTTGTGTAGCACTAAGTGCAGAATTCTGAGAGGGTCAATGGACATCACATGAGTTTAATGAGAGTGAATGAATGTGTCAGGTGTTTCTAGAGAATAGTGTTTTTTTTTTTTTTTTTTTTTTAATTATGAAATATGCCTGGGCGTGGTGGCTCACGCCTGTAATCCCAGCACTTTGGGAGGCTGAGGTGGGTGGATCACAAGGTCAGGAGTTCGAGACCAGCCTGGCCAACATGGTGAAACCCCGTCTGTACTAAAAATACAAAAATTAGTTTGGCATGGTGGTGGATGCCTGTAACCCCAGCTACTCGGGAGGCTGAGACAGAGAATTGCTTGAACCCAGGAGGCAGAGGTTGCAGTGGGCCGAGATCGCACCACTGCACTCCAGCCTGGGTGACAGAGTGAGATTCTATCTCAAAAAAAAAAAAATTATGAAATATATCCTATAAATGGAAGGGTGCACAAAATATATTTGAACAAATATATGTTTGTTCAGCTTAAAAGATAATAGTTTACAAAACTCAATGTACCCACTTAGTGGGAACAATGACCTACCCAGTAGGTCAAGAAATTAGAACATTTCAATACATTAGAGAATAGTTGGGATGACTTGTTTAGCTTATACTATGTTTAATTTTTAGCATCTATGTTCATGATTGAAACTGGCCTATTATTTTCCTTCTTTGTACTGCTTTTGTCAGTTTTTAAAATAAAGGTTATACAAAGCTCAGAAACAGAATTGAGTATTTTTTCTGTTTTCTTTACATTAGAATAATTTGTGTTAAATTGTAATTATATTTAAAAAATTGACTGTATGACTTCAATAACCAAATATGCACTATTTGAGTGGAAAATGTCATAGAAGCCAATACAAGTGGTTAGACTACAGACCCAGTATCTTTAATGGTTAGAAAACTATTAACATGTTTTACTCGAAGGGATTTGTGTTAAGTGATATTTTTCTAGACATTTTAATGTATTATCTAAGTTTTCAAATGTTTTTTCTTTTTGAATTCCTGATTTTATTTATACTTTTCTTTTTTTAAATCCATTTTACCATAGATTGGTAAAAGTTGTATTAGTTTTTTAATTAAACAATTCTCAGCTTTGTTATGTGTCTCTATTATATAATGTTAATGTGTTCGTTTATTTATTTTTTTTGAGACAGAGTCTTGCTCTGTTGCCCAGGCTGGAGTACAGTGGCATGATCTCGGCTTACTGCAGCCTCTGCCTCCTGGGTTCAAGCGATTTTCGTGCCTCAGCCTCCCAAGTAGCTGGGACTACAGGTGTGCACCACCACACCTGGCTAATTTTTTGTATTTTTAGTAGAGACGGGGTTTCACCATGCTGCTCAGGCTGATCTCAAACTCCCAACTTCAAGTGATCTAACCACCTTGGCCTCCCAGAGTGCTGGGAATACAGGCGTGAGCCACTGCGCCTGGCCTATTTTTTATCATTTGACATTTCTCCTATTAGGAGGTGGGGTCTATTTCTCCTCCGCTTGAATCTGAGTGGGCTGGTAATTGCTTGGACCAGTTGGGTGTAGTAGAAGTAACACTAGGTGACCTCTGACACTGGGTCACAAGAGGCCATGAAGCATATTTCTTGTTCACTGGAAAGCTTGTTGTTGGCACCTGGAACCATCATGGAAGACATCTGATTACCCTGAGACTGCTGTTGAGGCCACATGTAGGCACTCTGAGTGACAGCCTCAGCTGAATTTGCCCTTCACCCACCCCAGGCCAAGTGCCAGCTGTGTGAGTAAGAAAAGTGAATATTGAAAGTGCATTCTTCTGTCCCCGCTATTCCAGACATACCCTTTGAGTCACCTCACAGCCTTCAGAGTCATCATAGCTGAGAACCCAGATGTCACTGGGCAGAGACAAATTATCTCTGTCCTGTTAAAATTCCTGACCACTAGAATGAAGGAACATAATAGTATGTTTATTGTTTTATGTCACTATGCTTCAGGCGGCTTGTTATGCAGTTAGATAACCAAAATAATAATGCCTACACACAGGCAATTGAGACTTACTTTACTGACTATCACCATTTCTCCATGTAGTCACAGCCATATATATCTGCAAATTTCAATAAATTTGATGGGCATAGAAATGCGTACAGAGTCATCACTGCTCTCACTTGGACTTGAGCTTGGCTTAGGATCTTTGTAAACTAGATGCCAGACTTAGCAGATAAGTTGTTTTAAAGAGCAAAGTGTCTCTAGGCTCTTCACTTGGAAGAAGATTATTGCCCCCCACAGATGGGTTCATCCTTCACAGTTAGATTTCTTCTTTCTGTGGCTGAATGTATCAGCCACCCATTTAAATGGAAAGACTTGCTCCAGCCTAATTCTATTCTATTCATTTACTTCTGAAAAGCAAACCAAATAGCCCTTCAAGACTTCTTTCCCTTGGCACGGACTATTTGTTTTAAAATGTGCTCTGAGGCAGTCTGTATTTTCTTATTAATTGTAATTAAATTAATTAATTATTTTAGAAACAAGGTCTTGCTCAGTTGCCCAGGCTGGAGTCCGGTAGCGACTGTGGCCCACTGCAGCTTCAAACTCCTGGGCTCAAATGATCCTCCTGCCTCAGCCACCCAAGAAGCTGGGACTACAGGTGTGTGTACTGTATCCAGCTAATTTTATTTTATATATTTTTTGTAGAGATGGTGTCTTACTGTGTTGCCCGGGCTGGTTTCAAACTCCTGGCTCAAGTGATCTTCCCACCTTTGCATCCCAAAATGCTGGGATTACAGGTGTGAGCCACAGCCCCTAGCCTTGCATTTAGAGAAGGTTCTAGGAGAAAGGCAACCTTATAGCGTGGCCAAACATCATGCCTGCCAGATTTCAGATTGTGCCAAAGTTTTAGCTTTGTCAGTTTCTATTGAAATACCAGCAAGTATAGTAACATTTTATAGAGAGTGATGAGTGGTATCTATTTAATGTGGACTTTATTACTTATATTTTATCCTCGTGGCCTTTATAAAACAAAACTTTATTTTTCTTACCTTTTCTGGAAGTGTTTCCTCTTTTTTTTAAATTAATTTATTTTTTTCAGACAGAATTTCGCTCTTGTTGCTCAGGCTGGAGTGCAGTGGCGTAATCTCGGCTCACCACAAACTCCACCTCCCGGGTTCAAGCAATTCTCTTGTCTCAGCCTCCTGAGTAGCTGGGATTACAGGCATGCACTGCCACACCTGGCTAATTTTTTTGTATTTTTAGTAGAGACGGGGTTTCTCCATGTTGGCCATGATGCTCTCGAACTCCTGACCTCAGGTGATCCACCTGCCTTGGCCTCCCAAAGTGCTGGGATTACAGGTGAGAGCCACTGTGCCTGGCCCATGTTTCCTCTTTTTTAGTACCATAACACCCAGGTACTCAAATCCTTAAGTAAACTCATCAATAATATGTATTCTATTTATTTATATGCAAACAAAGCAGGGCACTCTGTAGAGCTGTCTCTGAACTTGGATTACTCAGAGATCTAAAGTGTTATAAACTTCTATAGGGAAAATTCTGGAGAGAATTAACTGAGATTTGGCAAAGAAAGAAACCTTGACAGTTAAATGGGTGACGAAGTCCAGTTAATTCTGCCATGTCTCTGGGGTTTCTTCAGCTTCATGATCTCTTCTTCTTTGACCATGACAAAGGCTCCTACAGTCTTTTTGCCTTGGGACTCGGCTACCTGCAGCTTCCCTGTTTTCCACGTGGCAGGCACATTGCTCTATAAGGGCATAGGCTCTGTCTTATTTGTGGTTGTATCTCCATTGCTTAGCACAGTGCTAATGCATAGTTCATGTACAACAAATGTTTGAATAAATGAATATTGAAAAATTATATTCTTCTTCTTCTCTGAAACCTTCAATGGATCCACATGAGCAAAAGAATCACATCTACTTTCCTTGGCATGACCCCAGCAGGCAGTAGACGCACTCAGGCAGTTGAGCAGCGCCAATTACTAGAATAGGGGTGTGCTAGCATTGAGTGGAGCTAAGTGATAGGGTTGCCAGAAGGTTTAAACAAAAATACTCTAGACATACTTGATAAAAATTTATATAAATATATGCATACATGTATATATACACGTATACACACATATACATATATAAAAGAAATGAGGATTTTAGTGATGATACTTTGCACTATATATTTTACATAAGGTACTTTTATCTTCTTTTTTTTAATTAAAAAAAACCTCATTATTTGGCTGGGCACAGTGGCTCACACCTCTAATTCCAACGCTTTGGGAGACCGAGGCAGGAGGATTGCTTGAGGCTAGGAGTTTGACACCAGCTCGGACAACATGGCAAAACCCTGTCTCTAGAAAAAATACTAAAATTAGTCAGGCATAGTGGCACATGCCTGTAATCTCAGCTACTCAGGAGGCTGAGGCGGGAGGATCGCTTGAAACCAGGAGCTCGAGGCTGCAGTGAGCTATGATGACGCCATTGCACTCCAGCCTGGGCGACACAGCAAGTCTGTATCTCAAAACAAAACACAACAAAACAAAAACCCTCATTATTTGATTTTTAATAAGTCAAAGGTAAAGTTAAAAAATTACCTCTTACAGATTTGAAACTCAATCTGTTACACTGACAGACTTTTCAGGGCACTAAAAATTCTATCTAGACTGGTGTTTAATAAAGGGATTAAAATGAAATATTGAATTAGTTTTTACAAATCTGAAGTAACAGGCCCTCTGTTGTAAAAACACACCCACTTACAAAAAGTCATTGCTTCTCAAGAGAAGGAGGCTTGCTTCTCACCTTCCTCATTATGAGAATATGAAAGGAAGGTTGTGTGTGTGTATGTGTGTATGTGTGTGCACACAGGTGTGTGCCGTAGTGAAAACATTCAGATTCTTAAACATCAGATTATTCAGAATGGATTTTTCTGAAGGTCTTCCAAGCTCAAGAAGTAAATTTTCAAAGGTAATATTTTTCTTTTGGTATTTGAGAATTATTGTATGCATATTCAATATATTTCAGTGGAAAACTTACTGTGCATATTAAATACACATTACTTTATTAGAAACATTTAGCTTTTTTGGGAGGTCAAAGAACTAACATTGAAGCTTTGATTTTGAGCTATTGTTATTTTTTTCATAAAGCTTCCAGAAGCTCTGCCGTGTAAAAAGAAAGGGAGCAGCTGGACTCCTCCACTGGAAAGAGGGCAGCATTCACTGCAGTCACGTGGGCCCAGGTGGCGTCTGGGCACCAGGGTGCCTCGCCTTCAGGACCAGCTTCAGAGCTGATTTCCTGGTAGAGAATCAGACCGACAGAGAGAGAAGGAAGGACTCTGTGAAGGCTGTATGGCATGTTAACAAAACCACTTAACTAGAAATATTTTCTCAATTGCTTTCCCTGACAGAAAAGTTAAATTCTGGAAAACACTAATTTGAGACACTGGGCAATGCTACAGGGTTGGAGGAGGCTCCTCAGTCTCCTGTCTTGCCTTCTCTACAGCACACTCCCACACTATTCCTCACACAACAGCTGGAGAAATCCTTCTAAAAATGCCACAGTTAGATCATGCAACCTCCCTGTTCAAAAGAACCCAGATCCCAGGGCTTTGCTTAATGTTCACGAATAAAACCCAAAAGTCCTCCTGGACTCTGGCTAGCTCTCAAACCCATCTCATGTCATTCCCCTTTGGGCTCTCAGCTCATCGATACTGAAAGTTTCCTTGCTGTTTCTGGAATATTCAAATCCCACTGTCTTGTGAAGGCCTCTACACTTGCTGCTCCCTCTATCATGAACACTGCTCCCCAGATACTTAACATAGCTCATCTCCTGGCTTACTTAGGTCTTTGCTCAAATGTCACTTTTTCAGAGGCCCGACCACCCTGTCCTCAATCCCCATCTTAACACTCACTCCTGTCTGGCTGTCTACCAGGTGTGTATCTCTTTACTATCTACCCCACTGAAAATGAATACTGATATAGCCCCAATGCCTAGAATGGTGTCTGGTATATAGCTAGTGTCAACTATTTGTGGAATGGATGAATGAATGAATAAGTGAGAGCAACAAAAAATAACAAATATGATGAAAGAAAATCAGGTAAATGGACTTATAAATGCTTTTTGAGAATATTCCCTCTATACAGATAATTTTATGAGCAGTTTATTGGAATTGAGCTTTGCAAAAAAAGAGAAGTGAAGGAAAGAAATGAGGCGGGGACCGAGAGACAGTGGTAGAGATGGAAAGACAGAGATGGGCTCAGTGTTTAGGATAAGTAGTGGTGTAATTATTTGTTCATTCTAGCAGGCGAAAGATTTAATCAAGCCCAAAATGGTTAATGTCTTAAGTAAAAATCTATGGAAGGGGCTGGGCATGGTGGCTTACGCCTGTAATCTCAGTACTTTGGGAGGCCGAAGCAGGCAGATCACTTGAGGTCAGGAGTTCAAGACCAGCCCGGCCAACATGGTGAAACCCCATCTCGACTAAAAACACACGAATTAGCTGGATGTGGTGGTGGGCACCTGTAATCCCAGCTACTCGAAAGCTGAGGCAGGAGAATTGCCTGAACCCAGGAGGCAGAGGTTGCAGTGAGCTGAGATTATGCCACTGCATTCCAGCCTGGGCGACGGAGTGAGACTCCAGCTTAAAAAAAAAAAAAAATCCATGGAACGATTGTATGAACGATGTTAGGGGTTTTCCTGGTAAACAATAAAGATGTGAAACAGATTTTCAAGGGACTTGTTAAGTGGGTGGTGAAGGATTTGTTGACATGCTCAATGTAGGAATTGAAAATTAATCAAAAGCCCTAGAGAGCTATTAGAGGAACTGATAAGATCACCAACAGAAGACATTGCATTCTATGGGGGACTTATGGGGTTTTCAGGGGTAATTTGAATTGCGTAAAATTTTCACTTTATGGGCTAACCCACCTAGTCCTGGAGTAAGACATGACTCCATTTCAAAGGGAGAAAGAAAGATTAAGATTTGTTCTAGTTGTACACTCAAATTGGTAGGGTCTCTCATTTTAGGTTAAGGAGGAAAAAAAAATTGGTAAGGTCGAGAGAAGATGATGTTCACCGGACCAGGAGTAGTGGCTTATGCCTGTAATCCCAGCACTTTGGGAGGCCAAGGTGGGTGGATCACCTGAGGTCAGGAGTTCGAGACCAGCCTGACCAACGTGGAGAAACCCCGTCTCTACTAAAAATACAAAATTAGCCTGGCATGGCGACACATGCCTGTAATCCCAGCTAATCGGGAGGCTGAGGCAGGAGAATCGCTTGAACCCGGGAGGTGGAGGTTGTGGTGAGCCAAGATTGTGCCATTGCACTCCAGCCTGGGCAACAAGAGCAAAACTCCATCTCAAAAAAAAAAAAAAAATGATGTTTACCCTGGAAGTAGTTCTGTGTCCCACCCATCTTCCCAACCAATAAGTATTTAGGAAGGACCTTGATTTTGACCAAAACCAAACCATCGGAAGTTGTGAAATCTAAGCACTTGTATCTGGTTTATCGTCACTTCTGTGTTACAGAGACTAAAGAGGTTGAGTACAGGCTGTCAATTTCCTTGCTTGCCATATAGTTGGTGATTCATTAGGATTTTCCAGTGAGCACTACATGAACTAAACTTCTTGTCTTAATGCTTGTTGGTGCCACTGGAAGCCATGACATGGTTTGCATGTGATCTGCAGCCTCAGGGCTGGCCTCTGTGAAGGTTTTAAAAATTCAGACTCACTTGTCTGTGCATTATTTACACAACCTTAGCTTGGAAGGCCTGAAGTAGAAATGTGTCTTCACAACTTTGAGAAGTGACAATAGCAGTGAAGGGAAGGAGTATGGAAGTTGAGATAATGCAAGATCACATAAAAGATTTGGTGTGTTGGGACACACAGAAATGCTTTTAAAAAATTAGCTAAAAGTTGAGGTAATGGTGAATTTGTTTCTGCATTAGTGAGATATAATTTCTCTCTCTCCTTTTGTGCTATGTGTGTGTGCTTTGATGTGTCAGGGTGGGGCTGATGAAGTCTAATGGTGCTTACTGGGTGATTGGTTCACACTAACTTGTGTTCTAACCCAGAGAAATTGCTGAAGCTTCTTTTTTTTTTTTTCAAGAGAAGGACGGGAAACAGACAAGCAGCTATGGCATTACCCACATGGCAGAGGAAGCTACCTTTGTGGCATCTTCACAAATACTGAAATGTGTTATTGGTCTGCATCTATGCTTCACTCCTAGCTCTATTTTTTTTTTTTTTTTTTGCATTCCAAAGTGAAAGGATGTAGCCTTTTGTTAACTTACAAAATTCTATAGCTCACACAACAGAGTAAAATAGTAATTAATACAGGTTAAGCTGTGAGGCTAATCACTGTGGAAAAATTGTGATCAAATCGCTTAATTTCCTCTATTATCTAGGTCAGTGAGGAAAATAATTTCTCCACTTTCTTTGCCCTTTGTTCCAAACTCAGTTTTTAGTGACTGTGGAGAGTTGCAGGTTTTATCATTATAGTACAAAGAGGAGCCATTCTGACAATTATCAGCTAAATTAAAATGAATGGTTAAAAACAGTTCAGCCCGAGAAATACATAATGCAGCTTAATGATAGAAAAGACCCAGCCAGGCTGGGCACGGTGGCTCACGCCTGTAATCCCAGCACTTTGGGAGGCCGAGTCAGGTGCATCACCTGAGGTCGGGAGTTTGAGACCAGCCTGACCAACGTGGAGAAACCCCATCTCTACTAAAAATACAAAATTAGCCGGGCGTGGTGGCACATGCCTGTAATCCCATCTACTCAGGAGGCTGAGGCAGGAAAATTGCTTGAACCCAGGAGGTGGAGGTTGCGGTGAGCCAAGATCGCACCATTGCACTCCAGCCTGGGCAACAAGAGCGAAACTCTGTCTCAAAAAAAAAAAAAGAAAGAAAGAAAAAGACCCAGCCACTCTTTCAACCACTGGGATTGAAATTTCATGGTCTCTGAGGATGACTCACTTCTTAGCTGTGTCATGAGTTTCATTTTGAAATGAAATACACTGTGTGGTTTCATTTGAGGCTTCATGTTGATGCAAAAAGGAAATGAGCCCATATTGGGAAGTTAGGTTGAAATACATATATTAATGATGAAAAAGTGTCAGGCTGTTGTTCGGCCATCCTTACTACTTCTGTTCCGGCATTACCAGGCTCTTCTGTAATTGTATAACACCTGTTTGTTTCCCCTACTTGTCTGAGAACTCGGAAGGCAGGAACTGGGTGAGGCAAGTAGAAGACACTCAATGAACAGCTGTTGAGTGAACCAGGGAACATCATCTCTAAGGGGAAGGAATCAGGGAATTTTCAGCTCCAATCTTCCTGTGTAATTGTTGATGAGAAAAATCTGTATTCATCTTCACTGCATTTACACCCTTGACAAGAACAGTCTTATTTATAGAAGCCATTTTATGGTGTTATTTTTCACAATAATAGTTACATTCTCAAACTTGCATATTCTCTTGAAACCAATGAGGGGGTGGTGAGCATAGGAAGTATAGTGGAAACAAAGTAGATGTGATGAAAAATGGAGCAAGATTCTGAGTTGATTTTACTCTTATTTCAATTTACATTTACATTTTTTGAGTATGTACAATATTCCAGACTGTTTCAAGGATACTAGACTTTGTATCTGATTTCAAAGAATTTATACTCTCATGGTGAGGAGGGGGAGGGAAAGGAGACTTCTTAAGTAACCAAAGAAATTAGAGAACAAGAAAAAACTGTATGTAACAAAATATCCAACTGAATTGTGAGGTGGTACAGCTTAGTCTTTAGAGGCACAGGCTTTTAAATCAGACTAGGACTGGTACTGGTTCTACCATTATTAGCTCTGAGATCCTGGAGAAGTTAAGTGACCTAATCTTATTTATTTATTTGCAAAGTGGGAATGACAATAATTATATTTACACTATAAGGTTATGAGATTAAATAATATTCATGTACACTGTATATCCCACAAGGAGTATCAGATCAATGAATGATAATGATAATTATATAATAATTATAATCTTAGTGATTAAAGGTGACAATGGAAAGGACTAGGAAAACAGCTCCAGTAACTGAGGCTATTTTAAAATTTCTGTTTCTAATCCATATGAAATAGAATGTTTTGCTAAAAGATGGTATTGGTTACTTGTAGACAAATTAAAATCATATCATTGATAGGCTTTGATAAAAAACATTGAGAACAGTACTTGCTTTGGCAAACATTACTAAATGAACATCTTGAAATTTCTTCTCAAAAGAACACAGTTAAGAGTCCAAAGAGTTGCTTTATTTCTGACAACCAAAAGGGCTATCTTCCTTGTCCAAATTATAACCATGAAGTCCAAGGGAAATTTACGTGTACTTTTAGAGAACAACAGCTTTGATTCTGGAAAAGGAAATACATGCTATAGAGAGTAGCCCTGAGAAATTGTTGAAGTTTGATAATGTTGCAAAACTGAATTTCTATTTGTGACCAACATAAACATTTTTCTTCCCTTTAGAATATGAGCTCCAGTCTTTTGGAGAAAATCTTCTTTTTCTCTTACTGATATTGGCTATTCATTTTATGTTTTACTGAGAATGAGGCCAGTCCATGTGAATTCTCTCAATATCTCTTGAAGGGTTACGCTCTTTTCCTTTTTTCTACCTCAACACAAGGTAACTTGCTTTTTTCCTTGCCAAGAACACTGCTCTTAATTCTATTACTGCTCACCTCCTCTCAGTTTTGCTCCATCCTTTAAGCCCTATCTTTCTTCCATCTTCAATCTCCAATCTCTCCTCCTCTGCCACAAATATGGCCAGCCCTCCGTATCCTAAAATAACCCGCCTCTGACCCTGCTGCTGTAGCAGGTTACTGCCTTATCTTTCTTCCGTTTATTACCACACTTCTTCTAAAAGAATACAAATTCTGCTTTCACTTCCTGCTTATACATTCACTTCTTAACCCCTTGTAATATGGTTTCTACCTTTACCCCTCTATGAAGCCACCTTCTGGAAAATCACTGAGAGTTTAGTTTCATATCCAACAAATCTAATGGACTTGTCTGAGTCCTCATTCTCCCTGTTGTCTCTGCAGAAATTTCACTTTGCGGAACGTTCTCCTTCTATAGCCTCTGTGATACCATAGCCTGCTGGTTCTTTTATCTTTCTGGAAACTTCTCTTCCACCTCCTTCATTAGCTGCTTTTTCTTTCTACTGCTCCATAATTAAAATATGATCTTCTCCATGTTCTTTGCCTCATGTGACTTCTCATCTACTCACATTGCTTTACACATGAATTTCTTCAATCTCTTTTCCCTTCATCTCAAAATCTTTCTCCTGATGATTCTAAAATCTAGCAATTTCCAATTGCTGTTAAGACTTTCTTACTTAGGTAACCAGCCAGGATTTTAAACTCAGCATATCTAAAATGAAGCCCATTAACTTATGTTCATCAAACTCCTCCAAACTCCAACTGATTTTCTCTATTTTGTTTTTATAAATGACACCACTATTAATGAATCATCTTTCACAACTCACAAGTAATTTTTTATTCGTCCTTACTTCTCACACCCTGTGGAGTAAGGAAGACTCTATAGGCTTTGTGGTACACAGGGTGGGAAGAGCATCTATTTTGCAGTCAGATCAGTCTGAGTTCAGATCATGGTTTTGCTACTTGCTACCCTTTTGGTCTTGAGCCAGTTAGTTAAGCTCACCAGAATCTTGATATCCTTATGTATAAAGCAGGGAATATAACATTCCCTACATAGCCAATTGAGAGGATTGGATGAGAGCTGCACATTTTATATAAAGTCCTAAATAAATACTGATCTCATTCTTTTCCCTAATCGTGGTTATGCCTCTCATGCTCACTTTTCTTTTCCATTAAATGGAATAATATGCATCAAGGACCTCATGCAGTTCCTGAAATGCAGATGCTCATTCCATGTTTTTTTTCTCCTTTCTTCCTTCCGTTGTGGCCTGCTCAGTTCAGGACTGTGTTGCTTCTTGTCTGGACAATTGTTGCGGCTCCCGACATGGCTCTTGCTCCTGCTTCAGACATTTGGATTCACCCCACTCACTGCTGGTTGGTTTGTCTTCCTCATGCATGCTCTGATTAGGACACCCTTCTGCTCAGAAGACTTCACTTATTCATCATTTCCAAGAAAATGAAGTAGGAAAACATGTGGACCAAGTTATCTTAGAGACATATGTGCCACGACTTTCTTACATGTGAGGTCTATTTTGGCCAAGTGGTACCATTCACTGTTCCTTCAACATGTCCTTACTTTTCTGTTCTATTACCTTTCCTCCTGGGTCTAGGATTGACAACGATGCAGTCTCAATCTTTGAAATCTATTTCTACCATGATGCTTTCCCTGATTCTTCAAACATGTGGGATTTCTCTCTGCTTTGGCCCCCAAAAGACTTTGCACCTCTCATGTTCACCTTAGTTCTCATTTTAATGGTTATTTACTTGTTCACACTTACCCATTCCTCCCTTCATGATACAATAAGGTTTTGAGCCTGTGTCTAATTAATATATCTATATTTTTAAGTAGCTAGTCTTGTAGGCCCTGAAAACCTTTTAGTTCAATTAAAATAATTTAACTTTGATATACAGACCCATGCTTGAAAATGAAAGTCTTATAGACAACAGAACCACTGTTTATGAGAAGAGAAAGAGAAAAGATAAGAGGAATAATAAGAAAAAAGGGCAGCTTGCTTGGGTTATGAGGTAGTTATTGGAATTCGGTCAGAAAAGTAAGAAATAGAAATAAGTATGTGTCCCAAGAGAAGCAGTAATACCTAGGATTATGCTGACAGAGTGAGGGGGATTTAAAAGCAGTCTCCATTCTAATACTTTTTAAATTCTCGGCATAGTGTAATGATTACTATTCCAAAACAGAAGATATGTTGGCAAACTGCCCTGTATTTGAAAATAGAGGAAACGCCCTGGAAAGAATGAGATGTGGTAAAGAGAGGAAATGACAATGTACTGAAAAGACTGGGCTGTAAGTCATCACAAGGGCACCCTGAAACCCGATATGTCAGGCAGGCTGGTGGGATCCTGGGATCCCTCATGCAACGGCACTCATTCTGACAGAAGCAGAGATAAAACAGACTTAAGTACACAGAGGAGTTTAAGGTTTTGTGAATGTGAGTGCTGAGTACAGAATGGTGCTCAATAAAAGCTTGTTAATTGATGGACCACAGGTTTGTGACAAGACTTCTCAGTGTCTGATTCTTTCAGGGTGGGATATAAGAGTAAGGTAAGCACCTCAGAAAATGCCTGGGGCAGGTCACTCAGTGTTGCTGGGACTGATGGTGTTGGCTTGGCTTGACTAGGATTTAATAATACAGATGTGCCTCAACTTATGAAGGAGTTAAGTCCCAATAAACCCATAGCAAACTTGAAATACCATGAGTTGAAAATGCATTTAATACAGCTAACTGACTGAACATTATCGATTAGCCTGGCCTACCTTACTCATGCTCTGAACACTTACATTAGCCTACAGTTGGGCAAAATAATCTAACACAAAGCCTGTTTTATAATAAAGTATTGAATATCACAAGTACTTTATTGACTACTGCACTGAAAGTGAAAAACAGAATGATTGCATGGGTACTTGAAGTATGGTCTCTACTGAATGCATGCTGCTTTCACACCATTGTTAAGTCGAACTAACACAAATCAGGGACGGTTTGTAGTCATATCTTACCCTTACAGAAGCCACTTATTTCACAAACTTAAATCATAAGTAAGAACTTGGATATAATCCAAGAAGGCCTTTGAGTAGCCAAATTAAGTCTGATTAAAAAAGTTCTTTAAGATGAAAAATAGCAGTTTAACCCTGACCAGCCATTTCTTCTGGTTAAGACAGCACACATCTATATGGTTGAAAAAGTTTCTTTTCATTATAAACTTGTCTAAAAAGAATAGTATTCAAAACACATTTTTAAGCATAACATAGAGCATTTACTGCTCCATTAGACACACTTTGAAAATCAGAAGGCAATCTCTGAGATGGTGTGGTTTTGGTGAATTCTGCTTAAGTTGCTTGGCATTCAGGTTTTGTGAGGGCTTGGGCTGTGATTGTTATCCCTCCAACAGCTTTGTGTGTCTGAGATTGAATGTATACCCATAACTCAGGGAAAATTTGTTTACTCATCATTTTATCATCAAATACACCATTATAAGTTTAGCAAGCAAAGACCAAGAAAATGGTTAAATTACTAATATTGATGTTTTAATTTAAATGCAAGATTAAAAAATCTGGTTAACTTTATTCTCCTAAACAGTTGTTGATGATTTTTGAATTCTAAAAATGAATTAATTGAAATGATGCCTTTAAAGCTTTCCTTTCTCTGTTTCACTTTAGTTTCTACAAGTATATAGGCTTCCCTTTCTAAGAAGATTCAGAAATTATCTTTAAGGAAAACTTTAAGAAATTTCTTTTTGGCCTCTTAAACTGGGCTTTTCATTGAATTCTGGTGCTCTTTGTTAAAATTTGCATGATTGGTTTTTAAATAATTCTGCTAGCATCATGGTCTCATACAATTATTATTCCAGGATTAACAAGAGTCACAAAACTTTTATTAAATATCCAAAATACTAAGAAAATCACTTACAATCAGCATGTGAGAACAGCCTGTGATTGCCTTCTGTTGATTTACTGCTTGTTTGGCATGTTTGGCAGGATATTGCAATCTTGCTTTCGACTACCAGGTTCATGTGGGAAAACTTAGGAACTGCTCCATAACTGTCACATCTGTTGCCAATTTCAGATTTTTCTGAATTTCCCTCATTATCTTCTGTATTTTCACTGGTTTCAAGTTTGCTCATCAAACTTCCTGTTTTTAACCGCTGATCCATGCTCCCAGTTGAAAATGTAATTTGAAACTATTCACATAAAAAAGTTAAATGTAGTATAACTTTACAACATTAAAAAAACCTCAGAATTTGGGCTTATTTTGTGTTATGGAAGAATTCACTGTGTTTAGAGAATTAAGCATAAGTATGTATTTGTAACAAAAAGTATCTGGTCTCATAAACTGCAGTGATAATTTAACTGATCTATGGGAATTGGGTGTGTGTCCATGCAAAAGTTAAAAAAAAACTGTTTTTTTTAAATTGTATTTTATTTTTACATTGACAGATAAAATCCCAACTTTTTAAATTTATTTAATTAATTAATTAATTTGTTTATTTTAGATGTGGTCTCACTGTGTTGCCCAGGCTGGCCTCGAACTCCTGGGCTTAAACAATCCTGCCTTTCTCCTGAGTAGCAGGGACTACAGGCGTGGCCATGGCCATGTTTTTATTAATAACTACACCATTGATCTTAATGAGACAGATGAGACAGACTCATTAAAAGAAACCCAACTATAAAGTCTCCGTGGAATTGTCCAGCGATTATGTAACCTGATAGACTAGCACTTTTCCTGCCAGGTAGTGATATTACCATAACTTATTCTCATAGACATGTTTTCAGGTTTTCTTACTGTAAGAGTCGTGTTTATACTATATGATGTTGTCCACTGCGATTGGAGCAGAGGTGATAACTTGATTGGCCTGGATCAATCAGATACTCTTTTCTAACTTAGGGAATTGGGTTTATACTATACGACATTGTCCACTCTGATTGGAGCAGAGGTGATAACTTGATTGGCCTGGATCAATCAGATACTCTTTTCTATAATTAGGGAATTGGAACTAAAACCTTCTAGTTTAGTCTAGTTACATTTTATGGTAGTCAGAATGCTAAGATGTCCCTAATCTCACTTTAGCTGGATATGATGCTAACCTGCAGCTACTTTGGTAAAGAAATATTGGTGGATAACACTCCTTTAATACCCTCTGAGACATGAAGAAAAATCTGCTCCTTTGCAAAATATGCACTGACTACTATATCTTTTTGGGTTCTTGTATCTACTTTTCGTGCTTTTCTGACTTGGAACTTTTAGCTCTCACTTCTTGTTGCCATTTTGGTGTTTATCCAAGAGGTGAAGAATAGTCATGAGTCTCCCCAATTCTGCCCATTCTGGGTCCATACTTTCTATACTGGCCTTTCTGAGCTTTTTAATTGACGGTATACCACAAAGACATCTGATTATTGACAGCATACTGCATACTGATTTTCTGACCTACCTTGGCAGAGATGGAGCCTTGCTTACTTTTAGTTCAGTTGAGATAATACTGGAACCTTCCAAAAGAAACTTTGACAAAAACTAGGGATGGAGTTTGGTGGGAGTGGAGGGGTGGGATGGTGGAAAAGCATAGAAATCAATGAATTCCTGTAGGGCAGGGTTCTGATCTGTACTTTATGTCCAGTTAAGATTCAGTTTGGCTAGGACAGCTTTAGGGCAGGTAGCCTCTTGTTTCTGGACTAACTTTAAACTTCTCTGTATTGGGCATATATATTTGAATGAGCACAAAATTTTTTCTTCTACAGAAGAAAAAAAGATAAGTGGGATGTCATCAAAATGTAAAGTTTTGTGCTTCAAATAACATTAAGAATGTAAAAAGACAACCAATGGAATGAGAGAAAATATTTAGAAAGCATATCTCTAATAAGGAATTTATATTCAGAATATATAAAGAACTTTTACAATTAACAATAAAAGACAAATAATTCAATTTAAAATTGGGAGATAAATTGCATAGACGTTTCTCCAAAGACTTACGAATGGTGACTAAGGACATGAAAAAACACTTAACATTGTTAGACATTAAGGAAATGCAAATCAAAACCACTATAACACTCTCATCCATTAGGATGGCTAAAATAGAAAAAAATCAAACACCAGACAATAACAATGTGTGTGAGCATGCATATGTGTTTTTTTTTTTTCTGGACTGCTTTTTTTTTTTTCTTTAATAACACTCTGTGTAATTGAGCCACATGAAGCATTAGTTATGTTTGGGTTTCACTGCCATAGCACTTTTCAGCTTACTATGACTTTTACCATGTATTATGTGCCTCACTGATCTTTACAACTATGTAAGGTTGGCAAAATAGTACATTATTTTCTCTTTTTTGAAGATAAAGACACTCAGGCTCAGAGATATTTTGTGACTTGGCCAAATCATCCTATAAGTGGTTAAACTAGGACTTAAATTCAGGTTTTCTTTACAATACACCATACTGCTTCCTAAATAATACTGGCTTATGTTTAATTGCAGTGTTTAGATGGCTTTAAAATATTATATTCATGGATATCACTTCATTTTAAACTTCACAACCACCCTATGAGATAAGTAGGCCAAGGAATGTTATATTAATTTTACAGTTGAATATGATGCTCAGAATAATCAAGTTTTATTTCAAGCTCTGCCACCCACTTACCTTGGACAGATTATATACTTTCTGAATTTCTAAGCTTTTTTTTAATGTGTAAACTGAAGGCTCCTACTAGATGATCTCAAAGATCCCTCCTAAGCCTACTCTTCTGTGATCTTATCCTTTAGTACGTCCTACCATTAGCAGCATATGTACTTTGAGGTGCTTTTCTGGCTGTGGTGAATGAGTTTCTGTAGGATGACCTGTACTTTCTTACTGGATTATTTCTGTAACCCTTATATATATCTTTAAAAAGCATGGCCAAGATCAGGGGAGCAGGCTTTAGCCATATAACAGAACAGGGCTCAAATAACTGAACAATATGGGGGTTAAATTTATGGAACCAAGGCTTTGGTTTCATTAACTTGGGCTCTAAAGTAATTAAACTACACATGGACATTCTAGAATGTCATAATTTCATTTAGTTGGATGACAACATCCTAATACATCAGAGTTAACTTCTTATGGTAAATAATGTGCCTCACATTTTTGTAACAATGAGTTTCTGCTGTACCAACACTTTGCAACCTGGCTGTAGAAAAAATATCCTTAATTTGTACCTCAGTATGAAGAGTGCATCAGAGGAGACTCTTTTTATTTCCCATTTACTTTCTGTGTTATATATCACTTGTTTTTATTTATTCACAATGATAACAAATAGATTTTAAAAGATATGTTTAAAAACACTTCTTATGTTTTCACATTTTCTAGGCATCTAAAAATAAAATAATGAACTAGATATTTAATAAATGTTTCTAGCTAAATAATTCTGTGATTTTTCCCTTCATTGATTTTGAAGAGGTAAATTTCAGCTTTTTCCAGGATATTAGTTCAGGAAAATAGGTGGGTGTGAATGTTGCCTAATAGTTTATGAGCTATCTGCACAATCTTTTGATAACAATCAATTAGGTTTCAGATTCTGTCAATATTTCCGCTACAACCCAAGAACCAATGATCTTATGGAAAATAAAAATTGCCCTTTTCCTTTTTAGCAGTTATAATATCTTTGTCTCTCTCTGCCCTTTTCTCTCTCTCCTGTTGAAGAAAGCTATAAATGCACTGATAATATTTTTAGTTCATCAGCCATGTGGGAAATTATCAACCTTCCACTTTCTTAAGAACTGAAAGAAGTTCCCTCAAAGAAAAGAGCTCTCTCAGTGGTTGGCTGAGTTAAATACAGAAAGTCAAAACATATGGGAAAATATTGAAGCCTTTTCCTACAACTTCCTAGAGGTGTTCTCGTGAGAAATGAGAGTCAGCTTCAGGACAACTTAATTTTGGCTGAATTTCTGCCATCTTCCCTTCCACGTCTCTATAAAGGCCACCAAGATTCAAGAGTAGTACTACGCCTGCCTAAGATAGTTCAGAGATAAAGCTTATCAAAAGAGATAAGAGTATAAAGTTTTCTTTGAAAACTATGAAGAACTAGTCAAATGTATAATACTAAATTTACAACTAACTTCTTAAAACGGCAATGGCTGTTTCTGAGATGTGTTTACAGGTTAGTAATTACACATTACACAATAAGATAGTTAAAACCTATTTCATCATTTTTTTTTTATATGAAGTCTTGCTCTGTCAGCCAGGCTGGAGTGCAATGGAGCAATCTCAGCTCACTGCAACCTCTGCCTCCTGGGTTCAAGCGATTCTCCTGCCTCAGCCTCCCAAGTAGCTGGGATTACAGACACCCACCATCATGCCTGGCTAATTTTTTTTTGCATTTTTGTAGAGAAGGGGTTTCACCATGTTGGCCAGGCTGGTCTTGAACTCCTTACCTCAGGTGATCTGCCCGCCTCAGCCTCCCACAGTGCTGGGATTACAGGTGTGAGCCACCGTGCCTGGCCTCATCAAATTATATTATGATGATTTATTCCCATTAGACCACATTCATTTCATGAAATGTATACATTCCTCTTTCCTAATAATAACAAATAAAGTAAAACATCCTATAATAAAAAAGTAACTTAAATATGCAAAGAGTTACATTGGTTTTTAAAAAATCTTTTAGAGGGATTACGGGCCAAAAGTTTAAAATCATAATACAAGAATATGCTGAACTAGAACAATTGAGCCTGACCATTGTTTCACAATACTATGGGGCCGTGGGAAGTTTTATAACTTAAGCTTTCAAAAGGTGGTTTTTTAATGGATCTCTTCCAAAAGAACATATTTCACTGAATATAGTTCTGAACTATCTCGCTTGAACTTTTTTTTCAGAATTTACAATATTTTCATATATATTCATTACTACTCTTCGGTATTTACTGGTTGTTTGAATATGTGAATATAGAAAACATTCTGCTAAGCACTTTCCATGTATAGTCCTGTGTAATAGCAGCACAATCTGAATGAGGCTGGTACTACTACTAATTGCAAATGAGAAAACTGAGCCTCAGGAAAGTTAATTGACTTGTCCTAAGTGTGTACATAGCAAAAATGTGGTAGTGGGTTTTTTTTTTTTTCTGGAGAGTCTGACTTAAGGGTTCCCGTTAACTACTTTTTAATAGTGCCTCCATGGTATTACTTCTGCCTAACTTCCGACTGATAGTATTTCCATTTGTAAAATAGTCTTCATATTATAGAACCATTATTTTTATCATCTTGGGACTTAGGCTAACAGTTCTTATGGTGGGCCACTCTGACTTTTAGAATCATTGTTGCTACACGAACTTGAACTCATTCAAGCATGTTTGGGTATCTAATTTTGGGAAGTCCTACTAGTTTCTTATCAGCGCATTCAAACAAACTCGTTCTTCATGGGATAAATATGTAAAATCTTTTGTGTAAGTAGTAACTCCATATCAGGCCCAGATAATGGCATTTTTTGAGGGATAGGCATTTGTACTTAAGAATGGCTGTAAACCAATCAGTGTTACTGGGTCTTTATATTAATGTTAAAATTCCATACTGTCATTAAAGGGAATTTAGTGTGTGCCAGGCACAGCTAGGACCTGTTAACTATAATACTGTTAACTGTAGCACTATTTTACCTCATTCTAGTATTAGCAATACTAGAGAGGCAGCTAGTGTTATCATGAGGCTGAGTATGTTTCTATCAGCCTCCTTGGGGAAAGCAATGGATCCAAGCCTTCTTAGTTTTATTTAAATCAATATGTTGAGTGATTTCTCCAATATAGCTAGGCATTTGGCAGAATAAATGATAGAAATTGTATTTTAGATACATAATTTTCTCAATAACTTCCCCAAGTAATTTAAAAAATATTCATGACTTAGTGACTTGACTTTCTTGGTTAAATAGCATTGCTGACTTATTTATATATATGTTCACGTCATTGGCCATATGTGTGGATTATTTACTTTTTAGATTAGACTGTGGAGGAGATACTATGGTGTGCCACCCAGGTCCTCCACTTCAAAACTGAGGTACTCATTCTTTCAGCACCCTTAGAGTGTTGCCTGTTGCTGATAGCTTTTACCCAAGTCCCACTCTAGGGATTGTCCTCAGCTTCCTTGCCCAAGACTATTGGTATGGTTTAGCTGTGTCCCCACCCAAATCTCATCTTGAATTGTAGCTCCCACAATAACCGCGTGTTGTGGGAGGGACCCAGTGGGACGTAATTGAATCATGTTGGCAGGTCTTTCCCGTGCTATTCTCGCGGTAGTGAATAAGTCTCATGAGATCTGATGGTTTTATAAAGGGGAGTTTCCCTACACAAGCACTCTTCTTTTGTCTGCCACCATGTGAGACATGCCTATCACCTTCAGCCATGATTGTGAGGCCTCCCCAGCCATGTGGAACTGTGAGTCCACTAAATCTCTTTCTTTTGTAAATTGCCTAGTCTCAGGTATGTCTTTATCAACAGTGTGAAAACAGATGAATACACCTATGCTCCTTGCTCAGAAGCAGCCTGCACCCATGACTATGTGATATGCAAAATGTTCCAGGCTCCTTTGCCTCCATTTGGAACAACTCTGAAGGGCTATTCCAGCCCCCCTGACATCAGCTGAGACCACTGTTGTTTCTACATAACAGTTCAATCTCTCCTTTTGCTCAATCCTTTTTTTCTTCAGCCCCTTACACATACTCCTGAGATCACTCTCCAATAAAATCCTCATGCAAATCCCCACTACAGTCTCTTTTCTGGGGAACATGACCTAATATAGCTAGGGAAGAGTTTTAATTCCAAATTTATTTATTCTTGCCACTCATTCAGCATTCTTCTGGTCTATCTTCCTCCTTTTGACAGTTGTATACTCTGGGAAATCACTTTTTTTTTTTAACCTGAGACAGAGTCTTGCTCTGTCACCCAGGCTGGAGTGTAGTGGTGCCACCAAGGCTCACTGCAGCCTCAACCTCCTGGACTCAACGGATCCTCCCACCTCAGCCTCGGGAGTAGCTGGGACTACAGGCCTGTGACATCAAGCCTGGCTAATTTTTGTACTTTTTGTAGAGATAGTGTTTTGCCATGTTGCCCAGGCTGGTCTCAAACTCCTAGGTTCAAGTGATCCGCCTACCTCAGCCTCCTAAAGTGCTAGAATTACAGGTGTGAGCCATCCTGCCCTGTTGAAATCAAGCTTTTGATAATTAGCCTAATTACAAAGTAAGTGGGAATGCAAATGCACTAAAAATAAAATTTAAGAGAAATTTGGATTCTTGCCAATACTTCCTCAGCATTAAAAATGATTAGAGATCTTTCAATATAATAGGACATGACAGGAAAATTAAAGCCATTCACTCAATATTTTGGGTGCCTACTCTACATAAAAAACTACGAAAAATTAAAGAAAAGTAAGATATAGCTCCTGCCCTCAAGGAAAAGAAACAAATAACTAGAAAATAAATAGATAAGAGAAACATTAGTTGTTTTAATAAAGTATTATGAGTTCTGATTAGAAAGCAATTTAGCTGGGATAATCAGAGCGGGTATCTGGAAAACTTTACATTAAGACGGCATTGCAGGAAGGCTCAGTGTGTCTGAGGACACCTTAGTCAACTTAGCATTTTAAACCCATTAACCAAATTTTAATAAATTCCTATATGATACAATTGTCAAATCTTCTTGGCCCAATCTGAGTCAGTTGGAGGTGAGCTGATTTTGCCAATGGTAGTGTCAGCTACCATTGACGTGCCTCCACACTCCCAATTCTTTCCTTTCATAAGCCACAAGATCAAATGACCTTCTCAGTAACTTTACATTTTCAGTTTGACAAAAGTATTTTCACTGGTTCCTTGTAACTCTGCATGGGAGAAATCATGAGAAAATTTAACAAGGACTTAAGTGTGTCCACTTATGTTGATGAATCATCTGCTCCTAGCCCTGAACCACTTCTTCCTGCTTGTTGGCTCTGACTGCTTCTACTCTGTTAATAAGTGGTTTTGTCTGAGTTGTGCTGGAAGAAAAAGATCTGGTGAGGGTGGAATGCATCATGGGTAAATGAAAGTGCCAATTGAAGTGAGAACACAAAGAGGTGAATGGAGAGATTGAACCCATATTCCTTTAAATTTAGACCTGAACTTATCATTTCAAGATGGGGCTTCAATATTTTAAGTTGGAAACAGTTCTCAGTTAATGCTCAGGGGATCCAATAATAATCTGTCAATAAAGTAGTAATCTTGGGAGATTTTGCCAAAGTGTAATTTCTGGGCTTTGTACATATGTCTTACGGTAGATATGTACCCAAAGCAGCCTAACAAACCTGACCAAACTGGTGGATTTACCAATTACGTTTTCTTTGAAGCCACACATAGAAACCTCTGAATCTATTAGTGGACTCAATTCAGCTGTTGTAATTTGTCAACTGAAGGAACATATTAAGAATCAAGACCAACTTATCTAATCCACATGCTACTTTAGCTCTTTCTTTCATTTCACCTGGGATTTCATTAAGATTGTAGTTTTGGAAACCAGGGCAGGAGCAGGGCAGGGGTAGGGGAGCAGGACAGGGGTAGGGGAGCAGGACAGGGGTAGGGGAGCAGGGCAGTAGTAGGGGAGCGGAGCAGAGAGAAAGGAAGAAAAACCTAGGATTGAAGATAGAGCTTCCCTTCATTGCTCAATCCCTGATATCCTGTGGCATTGGCTTCCATTCCTTGCCATTTTATTCCAGACAATAGAACCAGTCAGACCTGCAGTGCTGTATTTCAGACATTGCATCCTATGACAAACATGTCAACAGATCATAACCATGTGGCTTCTCTATTCTTTCCTGAAGCAATATTTCTTTATTATTGGAGCTTGGGAATTAAATAAAGAGAACCTTTCCAAAGAATTAAGGCATTTAAGCTGTGTGTTTTTAAAGCTTATTTTTTGTTCTATTTGGCAGGAGGAGTGCTCCAAGGATTTCTGGTTAATCAGCACCATAGAAAATTATTCCTCCTTTAAAGTTTCTACTAAAGAATTTACATTCAATTTTTACATTTTCTATTATATAGCTCCAATCATCTAAAGCAAAACTGTGGTGTATTTCTTATGTTTAAAACATGCAGTCACTGGACTGGAAGCAAGCTTTATGGAAGGTCATATTTCTTGAATGTTTTTTAATCTCTGAGGCTATCTTTTTAAAAGAGAAAGTTAAACACTGATATGATAATATTAAAAGTTGGTTTTTATTCAGCTCCTCTTAGGTACCAGATTTCATTCTAAGGGCTTCACAAGCATTAACTCATTTAATCCTCATTAAACACATTAGTTAAATATTTTTATTATCCTCATTTTTTAGCTTAGGAAACTAAGGCATAGAAAGAGTAAGAAGGTTGTTCAAGATCTCACAGCTGGTAGGTGGAAGAGCCAGAATTTGTATCTAGGCAGGCTGCTTCTAGGACTGTGCTACATAGTGCTACATGATGGCAAGCTGCCATTTTATAGATGATAAAATTGGTATCTAAAGACATGAACTAACGGCAAGGCACGGTGGCTCATGCCTGTAATCCCAGCACTTTGGGAGGCCAGTGCAGGCGGATCACAAGGTCAGGAGATCAAGACAATCCTGGCCAACATGGTGAAACCCCATCTCTACTAAAAGTCCAAAAATTAGCTTGGCATGGTGGCGCATGCCTGTAATCCCAGCTCCTCGAGAGGCTGAGGCAGGAGAATCGCTTGAACCGGGGAGTCAGAGGTTGCAGTGAGCAGAGACTGCGCCACTGCACTCCAGCCTGTCGACAGAGCGAGACTGCGTCTCAAAAAAATAAAAGAAAAAAACAACAAAAAAACCCACCTTAAATAACTTGCTAAGATCATATACCAGGTAAGTCGTGGAGTTGGAATTTGTCCTCAAGTCCTTTGGGCCTCTTTCCAATGCCTTTGTTTTCATTTCAAGTTGACTTATAGGTAAGAGTCACAGAAACTGGAATCATACAGTCAGAAGAACAGCTGAAAGGCAGTTTGGGTTTTTCCCATTATGCTAGACAAACAAAACCCGAAAAATGTAGGCATTTATTTTCATATTTCCAAATCTAATATAAATATAGGCTCAGCACCAGTTTTTCCCAACCAAGCATCTACCTTTGATAAGTCCTCATTGTTCCTTCTTCCTCCTAGACCCCAACCTCCAAAAGAAGGGCTGGAGGCCAGGGACAAATCTTGACTATAGAAGTGAACAATTAAACGTACTTGGGGCTCCATTGATGAGGAATCTCCCCCATTGCTCACCTGTCTAGCGCCAGTAGGGCATCTTTGAAGACAGTCCCAAGTCCAGTGTTGCAGAGCTGTCTCATGGGACCTCAGGGTCAACCCCGTGGTTGTAGTCACCAACGGGCTTCGGCTTGCCCTACAGAAGCTACCTGACATCTACATGACCCACATCTACTCAAAATCATATCACATGTTGACTTCTTGATAAATATGAAGATGACACGACATGTAAAAATACTGACAGTAAGTGAACAAAGCAGGATACCCAGTTGAAGTCCTGATCATGATGTGAAGTTCTTTTTGAATTTTATGTCTTTAAGGATTAAGTGAATTAGAGTATCTTAAGCCTCTAACAGTGTTTGGGACATAGTAGATACTAATATTCTTTTCTTTGCTTGTCTTCCATTCCCTTCCCTGTTCATGTAAATAATGATCCTGGCAACCAAGAAACATACCAGCTGATCAATTATTGAGCAAATATATTTAAAATACCCACTGTGTGCCTGGCATTCCTGGGCTTTGTGTAGAATACTAGAGTTGTTGCTGGCTAGCCAAGTCCTTAAGAAATATATTATTTTTTAAATCATGGTAAAATTTACATAACCCAGAAATGATTATTTTAATGATTTAAGTGTACAGTTCAGTGGCATTAAGTACAATTACAGTGTTATGCAACCATCACTTCCATTTCCAGAAATTTTTTATTATCACAAACAGAAACTCTGTACCCATTAAATAATGTCTTCATTCTTCTCTTAGCACCTGGTAACCCTTTCTGTCTCCATGAATTTGCCTGTTGTAGGTATTTCTTATTAGTGGAATAATACAATATTTGTTTTTTTGTGTATGGCGTATTTCACTTAGCATAATGTTTTTAAAGTTTATCCATGTTGCAGCATGTATCAGAATTTCCTTTTTGTTGAGATGGGGTCTTACTCTGTCACCCAGGCTGGAGTGCAGTGACATGATCTTGGCTCACTGCAGCCTCAACTTCCCAAGCTCAGGTGATCCTCCCACCTCAGCCTCCTGAGTAGCTGGGACTACAGGCATGTGCCACCATGTCTGGCTATTTTTTTGTATTTTTGGTAGAGACGGGGTTTCGCCATCTTGCCCAGGCTGGTCTCGAACTCCTGAACTCAAGTGATCCGCCCGCCTCGGCCTCCCAAATTGCTGGGATTACACCGCACCAGGCCAGAATTTCCTTCCTTTTTAAGGCTAGTATTCTATTGTATGTGTTTGCCACATTTGTTTATCCATTTATCTGATGATAGACACTTAGGTTTTTTCTACCTTTTGGCTATTGTGAATAGTGCTGCTACGAATATGGGTATACAAGTATCTGAGTCCCTGCTTTCAATTTTTTTGGGCATAAACCTGCAAGTGGAATTGCTGGATCATATGGTAATTTTATTTTTAACCTTTTGAGGAAATGTTATACATTTTCCATAGTGGCTGTGCCATTTTACTTTCCCACCAGTGATGCACATGAGTTCCAGTTTCTACACATCCTTGCCAACACAGCTTGTATTTCAGTAAATGCACTTCTTGCAGTATTTTCCATAAAAAATCACCATCCTAATGGATGTAAAGTAATATCTCATTGTGGTTTTGACTTGCATTTCCCTAATGACTAGGGATATTGACATCTTTTTATGTGCTTGTTGGCCATTTGTGTATCTTCTTTGGAGAAATGTTTATTGAAATCCTTTGTTCCTTCCTGAATTGGATTGTTTTTATTTTCATTGTAGAGTTGTAGGAGTTCTTTATATATTCTGGATATTAATCTGTAGTCAGATATATGACTTACAAATGTTTTCTCCCATTCTGTGGGTTGTCTTTTTAATCTCTTGATAGTATGCCTTGATGCATGAAGGTTTTTAATTTTGATGGAGTCCAATTTATCTATTTCTTCTTTTGTTGTCTGTACTTTTGGTATAGTATCCAAGAATTCGTCGCCAAATTCAACATCCCTTAGAAACATACATTTTGTTTGTTTGTTTTGTAATGAAAAGTCTTGGAGCTGGTCCAAAGGGAGTGAGTTATCTACACTGTTCACAGTCAGTTACAGATCAAACTCCTTGTTCTACTGTTTCCTGGCTTCTCACTGCTGCACTTGACTAGTCTTAAAAAAAAAAATTGAAAAAAGTCTTGGGGGAGTAAAGGAGGAGGGCAAGGGCTGAAAAACTGAGTATTGTGCTTGGTATTTGGGTGACTGAATCAACAGTACCCCAAACCTCAGCATCACACAATATACCCAGGTAACAAATCTGCTCATGGACACCCTGAATCTAAAATAAAAGTTGAAATTATTTTAAAAAAGAGAACAATCTCCAGGGAAATAGAGAATAATTGAGGTCAATGTATAATAATTTCTAGTTGAAGGTAGTAGGTAATAAATATATAGTTGTTCAGAGAAGAAGGAAAACAATCCAAGTACCTTAATAAAATCTTAACTTTACATCAATTTACTTTGAGCAAGAAGAAATAAAGTGCAAGTACGGAAGACGTAGTGCTTGCCCAACTAAAGAGGAGTTCTGGGAATAAGCCAAGCACTTGGAATAAGTGACAGTTGGATAATCATTTCAAATAAACAATTTGGATTTACGTAGGATCTTGTATATATATTTATTTATTGCATAAACTTTTATCTCCCAAATCCAATTATGCTTTTAAGAATAAGCAAAAGCTTGTTGTCAGGTGATAGATTGATGGGGAATGGGAGTGAGAAGTAAAGCAATTTTTGCAAGCAAGAAAATCAGTTTTGCAATCTGGGAGGCCCCTTACTTTATACTAAAATATCTATTTGTATAGTTTTGTTCCATTGATGAGAGGAAAATATTTGCGATGACATCCATGTGTCCTGAAGTTTCTATGGCACTTACAACTTGAGATATTATGTCCTGTTGTAAAAGAAGAGACCATGATGTTTGGTTTAGAAAAGAAGGAGTCCCCATATATCTAGATTATCTGTCTATCTATCTGTCTGTCTGTCTATCTATCTATCTGCCTATCTATCTATCTTAATGCCATGCCAATCACCTAATCAATTATCTTTCAATTCAGAGTATGAATTTGCAATTAAATTCTGGGTAGTTCCTTGAAGTGGCTCTGGGAGTGTTAAGAACTGCAAACAGAATTGCTACCCTATTATCCAAAGCCTGACTCCAAATTCCTATTTGTTATGTAGTTCTTTGTTGGACTGGTGTTTAAATACACATTCCTTTGTATTTATCCTCCATTTCCTGGAGCTTAATTTTCTTCTTGGAGCAAATTGATCTTCATCTTTGGGAGGGTCCAGATCACAAAGGATCTTGTGTGTCTGGTCAAGATGTGCAGATATTATATGTCATAGATTGGGAAGCCAGTGAGAGGACAGGATTATATTGATTTGTTGGAAAGCTCACCCTGGCAGCATGGTGGAAAAGAGTTTGGAAGTAGATGGGATGGGGCTGATGGTTTTACTCTCCGCTTCTTCCCTTCATATTCCAACCTTACTGGGGAAAGGAGCCTTATGTTGGATATTATAATCCCATGAAGAAACAGGGAGAAAGGGGTTTGAGAAACAGAAACATAATCAATACTCACATACAAACATGTTCCCGTGGGGATCTATTGTCAAAACCCTGAGATTTCTTTTGCAATGTTTACCAAGCACTCAGCCCATCAGACATTAAACACATAGGCTCATCACTCCTCTTTGATTCTGGCAGGTAGGTTTCCTCACTTCCAATTTATCTTTCCTACAGAGCAAAGATAAATTGGGGATTGGGACAGGCAATTTATATTCTAAAATGGAGGCTTTATACTTTTAATTTTCCCTTGAAAAATTTCAAATGTACAGAACTATAGAGATAAAAAATTATTAAAATAAAATCAATAATTTAAAATATTTAAATATTTAATTAAATATTAAAATATCAGAGAAAGGAACTCTGCTATTCCTGTCACCCATGTTCAATAGCTAGTAATATTTTGCCATACTTGCTTTATTACTAAATCTACACTTTTGCTGGTCTTTTTCATTCATATTATTTTGATTGACAAATCATAATTATAAACATTTATGAGGTACAATGTGATATTTTGATATATATATAAAATGTGAAATGATTAAATCAAGTAAATTAACATATCCATCACCTCAATTATGTGTCATTTTTTATGGTGAGACATTTGAAGTTTACTCTGTTATTTTGAAATATATATTATTGTTGACTATAGTCACCCTGCTCTGCAATAGATCTTAAAACCTATTCCTCCTGTCTGTCTGACACTTTATACCCTTTGATCAACAGCTCCCTATCGCCTTTCCCAGCCACTCTCTGGTAACCACCATTTTACTCTCTACTTGTGTGAGTTCAATACTTGTTAGATTCCACACATAAATGAGATCACATAGTATTTGTCTTTCTGTGCCTAGTTTATTTCACTTTTTGCTGAAGTATTTTAAAGCAAATTTTCTCATGACCTCATGTCATTACACCTCTACATGCTTCATTATGCACCTCTTAAAAAGAAACATTTTCTTACATAATCATAATTATCACTTCTAACAATATTAACAGTGATTCTTGGGTAACCTCTAGTATATCCAGTCTACATTTTAATGTCCCTACTTGTCTTAAAAATGTATTTGTATAGTTGATTTGTTGAGCTAGGATTCAAACAAAATCAAAGATATTTTCTAAACATTTCATTATACTCCAGATATTAGGTTTTCTCTGACAACTTCTTTAACCCCACCTTTTCAGTTTGTATTGGAGTGCTTTTATGCAGGTCATAATTTTGGAAGCCATTTCTATCCATTTCATTAAATCAGTTACCATGTATAGTAGGCTGAATAATGGCCTCTCCCCTCTCTTCCCCATGATATCCAGGTCCTAATCCCTGGAACCTGTGAATGTTAACCTACATGGCGAGAGAGATTTTGTAGATGTGATTAAGTTAAAAATCTTGAGATGGGGAGATTATCCTGGATTATATGGGTGAACATTAAATGCACTTACATGTGTCCTTTTAAGAAGGAAGCGGAGGTTGGGTGTGGTGGCTCATGCCTGTAATCCCAGCATTTTGGGAGGCTGAGGTGGGCAGATCACCTGAGGTCAGGAGTTTGAGACCAGTCTGGCCAACATGATGAAAACCTGTCTCTACTAAAAATACACAAATTAGCCTGGTGTGGTGGTGGGTGCCTGTAATCTCAGCTACTTGGGAGGCTGAGGCAGGAGAATTGCTTGAACCCGGGAGGTGGAGGTTGCAGTGAGCTGAGATCATGCCACTGTATTCCAGCCAGCGAGACTCTGTCTCAAAAAAGATAAAATCAAATAAAATAAATAAAGAGAAGGAAGTGAAGAGAGATTTAATACAGAAGACAGAAGACAGAAGGCCATGTGACAGAAGCAAAAGGAAACAGAGTCACAGAGAGAACATGCTACACTGCTGGCTTTGAGGATGGAGGAAAGGGCCAGAGCCAAAGAATGCAGATGGCTACTAGAAACAGGAAAAGGCAATGCAAGGGATTCTTTCCTTGAGACTCCAGGGAGCCCCACCTACACCTTAATTTCATTCCAGTGAAACTGATTTTAGAGTTCTGGACTCCAGAACTATAAGAAAATATATTTGTGCTGTTTTAAGCCACCAATCTATTAGCAGTTTGTTAGAGCAGCCATAGGAATCTAATACACCATGGGTCAAAGATGTCTATTAAGTAGGAATTCTATTCTCTGTAGAAGATAATTCAGAGACTAGAGAGCTACTGGAGAGGCAACATGCAATTGAGGAAAAGGTAATGAACTTGGAACTGCATTCTAGACTACATTCTGTCAAGGACTTTGAGCCAAGTTGTCCTCTCTGATATTCATTTCCCACATATATAAAAATCAAAGGAATGGGCCAGGAACAGTAGCTCACACCTGTAAGCCCAGCTGTTTGGGAAATTGAGGCAGGAGGATTGCTTGGGCCTAGGGGTTTGAGGCTGCAGTGAGCCGTGATCATGCCTGTGCACTCCAGCCTGGGTGACAGAGTAAGACTCCGACTCAAAAACAAACAAAACAAAACACAAAAGTCAAAGGAATGGGTGGGATAAATTATCCTTGAGGGCCCTTTAAACTCCCTACTCTGTTTCATCAGAAAAAATGAAGTAAGATGGACAAAGCAATAGAACAACGAGGGCAGAGGAAAGCAACATAGGACACCAAGTTGTTATAAAAGGCCTCAAAGCTTGAGGGAATGTGTGGAAGGACATGGGGAAGGTCGCGGGGAGTGTAACATTGCGAAGTAACCGAAATGATCTTACTACTTTATGTTGGTGTTTGTGCTGGTATGGAGTGTGTTTAAGTGGTGTGGACGGAAAAGCCTCGGGTCTTACTGAGAGGCATCCCTCCTTTTCTTCCCTGTTTCTTCACTATGTCACAGCATACCCACAACAGCCTGATCTGCAAATCAACAGTGTGAAGAGCTCAAATCCAGAGGCTGAAGGCTTATTGCATTGACTTTCTCATCCTAGAGGTCACTGAATGCAGAACTTGGGAACTTCTGGACTTCCTATGCAACAGCTTGCTTAAACCTGGAAGGGACCCCTGGCTGGGAATAGTCACATTTATCAAATGGTTAATAGATCTTCTGGGTTAAAAGCTTTACATTTGAAATCATCCTATCTTCACAAAAAATCTCTCTGAAGTAGTTATTGGCACCTCTGCTGTGTTAGTAAGGAAACGAAGTTCAGCAGAAGATATGATTTTACCCAAGATGACACAGCTGGCAAGTAGTCAAGTCTGAATCCTTTTCTAATATTCATTTATGGTTATAAATTTATCTTTAAGCACAACTTTAATTACACATAATAAATTTAATGTGTCATATTTTCATTATCATTAGTTCAAAATGCTTTCTAATTTCCATTACGTTTTTTTCACTAATCTATAGGTTATTTAGAAGTATATTTTAAACTTCCAGGTGGGTGGGATTTTCACTTATCTGTTAGTTATTAATTCTAGCCTACTTGAACTGTGGTTAGAAAACATTTTTATATATACTATTAAACTTAGAAATGTGTAAGACTTGCTTATGGCTTTCAATTTTTGTAAATATCTATTTATACTTGAAAAGAATGTGTATTCTGAAGTTCTTAGGTGTCCTCTGTGTGTCAGTTAAATCAAATTCTTTGTTGTGCTGTTCAGATCTTCAATATCTTTAGTAAGATATTGCTAAGATTCTACTAAGATGGTGGATTTGTCCATTTTCTCTTTTAGTTCTGTCATTTTTTTGCCTTATATATTTTGATGCTGTGTTACTAAGGGTATATGAATTATATTTGTTATATATGTCTATGGACTGAAACTTTTATCTTTTTAAAGTATCCCTCTTGCACCCTTTTCAATAAATGGCATAGGGAAAATCTGGTTGCCACAGACAGAAGAATGAAACTGGATGCCTATCTCTCACAATACACAAAAGCGATTCAAGATTAAAGACTTAACCATAAGACTTGAAACTGTAAAAATACTAGAAGAAAATCTAGGGAAAACTCTTCTGGACATTGGCCTAGGCAAAGAATTTCTGACTAAGACTTCAAAAGCACAGTAAACAAAAATAGACAAACGGGACTTAATTAAACTAAAACTCTTCTGCAGAGCAAAGAAGATAAGAAACAGAGTGAACAGACAACCTGCAAAATGGGAGATAGACAATGGAGACTAAGAAGAGCGAAGGAACGACAGAGAGGTGGAGGATGAGAAATTACTTAATGGGTACAAAGTATATTATTTGAGTGATGGATGCCCTAAAAGCTCTGACTTGACCATTATGCAATCTCTGCATGCAATAAAATTGCACTTGCACCCCATACATTTATATAAATTAAAAGGTAAAATATCCCTCTTTACCTCTAGTAATGATTTTCCCCTTAAAATCTATTTTAACTGTGTAGTAGACCCTCTTAATATTCTGCTCATATTTCCCTGTCACTTGCCATTGCTGTGCACACTGATGGTTTTCCTACCGCTATCACCAGTACTCCATTTGAGAGCTTTCTCTGGTAAGCTTGGTTCGTGTGCAGGGAAGGGAGGCTAAAGGTTCTGGGAAGTTGAAACATCAGTAGCAGTCCTCATCCAGTGACAGATGGAAACTGGAGGATAAATAACTCAGCTTCGTCATCTATTGGGTGGGACCACTCTGAGGGATATTCTGTATTATCTCTCAGAGGTCCTCAGCAGGACTGACTGCCAGGTGTCCTTTGTGGTAACCTGCTCACTAACACCCGGCATTGGCTTCTTTCTCTTCCTTTTATCACCCTTTCCCTATTAGAGCTTCTTGTGATCACTTTCCAAATGAACTATGTGCTACGGTTTGAATATTTGTCACCTCCAAAACTCATGCTCAATTTAATCCCTAATGTAGGAATATTGAGTGGTGCAGCCTTTAAGATGTGATTGGATCATGAGGACTCTCCCCTCGTGAATGGATTAATTCATTCATAGATTAATTGATTAATGAATTAATGAGTTAATGGATTAATGGGTTATCATTGGAGGGGAACTTGTGGTTTATAAGAGAGAGACCTGAGCTAGCATCTTAGTATGCTCAGCCCCCTGTCTGTGTGATGCTCTGCACTACCTTGGGATTGTGTAGAAAGTCTTCACCAACAAGAAGGCTTTTACCAGATATGTCCCCTTGACCTTGGGCTTCCCAGTCTCAAGAACTGCAAGAAATAAATTCCTTTTCTTGATAAATTATCAAGTTTCAAGTATTTCATTATAAGCAACAGAAAATGAATGAATACACTATGTGTTCTTAAATATTTGTCTCAGGTCTGTATCAGAGAGAATCACAGATAGTTTTATGTTTTAGTGTTTGCTTGACATATCTTTTTCTATCTTTTTATTTCCAACCTTTCTATATCCTCTTATTTTAGACATGTCTCTAGTAAGTATATAGCATGTTTTGTTTTCTTTTTTTAATAACACAATAATTTGTCTTTTAATTGAATCATTTATTTCATTTCTATTTGATGCAATCACTGATAATCTTTGTTTTTTTCACTCCCCTTTTGTTCTTTCTTAACTTTTGGTTTTATATTCATCTAATGTTTTCATTATTCAACTTCTCCTCCTATCAGCTTGACACTTACACACCGTCTTACTATTTTAGTGATTAGAGATTACCATAGCTATCCTCAATTTATCAAAATCAACTTTCCTAGTTGAAGCTGTGACTCACTGTTCATAGCTGACATCCACAGTGGTGTGGGTTTAATTCCTATCAGCAGCTCATGTCAACTCTTTCTTTGCTTTCATTACAGTTTTCTTTTTACTTGGGTATAACTGACCAACAATCTTATGGGATCCTTAAAAGCAAGAGAGAGTAGTGGTGAGAATGGTGAGTTTGGAGATAAGGGGAGGTGTAATCATGGAATCAAAGAAACAGTTTTTGGTTTTTGGGGTCTTGGTGACATCACCTTTTTCTTTGCTCCTGGCCTCCCTGAAACCTCCGTTCTGTCTCACCCTTCCTGTTCTGTCTCCTGCTCTTTTTTTCTCTAGCTCTATGGTAGTTTACTAGGGCTGCCGGAATGAAGTACCATAAGCTTGGTGTCTTAAACAACAGAAATTTATTGTCTCACAGCTCTGGAGGCTAGAATTCTGAAATAAAGGTGGCAGGGCCATATTTCCTCCTAAGATTCGATGGCAGAATATTTTCTTGCCTCTTCCTATCTTCCTAGCTTCTTCTGGTGGTTGCCAGCAATCCTTGCCATATCTTGGCTTGTAGATATGTTATTCCAATCTTTGCCCTCATCTTTATAGGGCATTCTTCCCTGTGCGTCTCTATGTCTCTTCACATGGCATTCTCATTGTGTGTTTGTGTTCTCATTTTCTTCTTCTTATAAGAATACCAGTTATTGGATTGGGGCCCATCCTAATCCAGCATGACCTCATCCTAACTTGATTACATCTTCAAGATCTTATTACCCAACAAGGTCACATTCTGAGGTTCCATGTGGACATAAATTTTGGGGGATGCTCTTCAACTCAGTACAAGCTCACTTACTCTGTAGAGTGCAGTAAAAGTAGTACTGACTTAGAAATTAGACATTCTAAGTACTAATTGTGCTTGTGCTACTAATTATATAATACAGACTTTGGAGTTCACAAGCAGGGGTTCAAATCTCAGCTTTGTCATTTAACTACCTTGAGCCTCAGAGTAGTAAAATCAAATGATTTTATTTTTGAGATTCAGCTTTTAAGTTCTAGTCACTCCTTTGGGCTATTTCTTTTTCTTACTCTGCCACGCCCATCTAATCCCTTTCCTCTTTAACAACTTGACCTCTTAATTCCAGTTTTCTTCCTCCTTAATTCTCCTCTTTATCCTTTTCTTCCCACTTTAGAAAAATATTATTTCTTTTAAATAATAAAGACAGGGTCTCACCGTGTTGCCCAGGCTAGTCTCGAACTCCTGGGCTCAAGCAGTCCCCCAACCCTGGCCTTCCAAAGTGCTGGGATTACAGGCATTAGCTACCATGCCTGGCCTCTCCCCAGTTTTATTCCTTACAACTAGGATGATATTCATCCTGGTTTGTCCAGGAACAGTCCCAGTTTATGCCCACTGTCACAGTATAATTATTGATAATGCCCCCTTCTACTTTCAAAGCGTTCTGGTTTAATGATGAGTTAAATGATTGCCTTACTTGGAGTGTTTTCATAACACTTAGACCTGCCTCTATCACTGCATGATTCACAATGTACTATGTTGTTGTATTTTAATTGTTTTTTGGATTTGTCTCCTTGGTGGGATTTAGGGTGGTCACTGGGAATGATTTTCTTCATTTCTGCAGACTCCAGCATATATACCTGGCATTGGGAGGAGCTCAGCCATGCTGCTTGGACATGTGAATGTTTTTGAAACCTTGCTTCTTTCATTTTGTGCATAGCAGGTGCTCAATAAATCATTTTTAATTGAAGTAGATAGCTGTCTATTATGAAAATGAGAAATGAACTTGACAAGAACACTGCTTCTTCTCTCTGCCCTCCTTTATTTGTGGTCATTAGCTCAGAGATCTCATTTTACCTCCAGATTTGTGAGTCATTTCTTCCTCTTGCCTCACCCATAGCTATTTTAATTCTTTGAAAACTAGAGTTAGTTATCCTTTTCAAGCCTCCAGTGAGTGCTGTGGTGACCTGATTTCCAGTTGCTGGGTGCTTGCTTTGGGCAAGTGTACCTCCACGATTGAAATCTTCCCTCCACCCTGAGCTCCTGAGGCTCTCCCCACTCTGTCATCTGTTTCAGAAGCAGTTTTTGTACCATCTTGCTTTTACCTTTGAGGCCATACCCACTGTTGGTTACTTCATCCTGTGGCTATGTCTATACAAGTGAAATTAAGTGCATAATGAAGTCAATGGTGGATTTAATTCCGGCCACTTTTGCCTGACACTTCTTTCTGTTGCTGTCAGCTCATCACCTCAGCACCCCCATCCCACTTATTGTTTGGAGGCTGGGATCTGCTATGCCACAGGAGTATTTTCTAGGCCTTGTCATTTACTTCAAATGATGGAAGACATTTTCTTTCTTCAAGAATTATGAGACCTAATCCACCTGGACTTAGCAAATGGGTTGTTCTTCCTGCTGGTTGCTAAAAACCATCACGTATTCAGTTTTCGACAGACAATTGTTGAGAACTTACTAGGTACAAGCAATAATACCAACAAAATTATTGTCTTCAGGGAGTTCTCTAGAGGCTGCGGGTGTGCACTGCTCAAATCCACTTGCGTGAGAAGCTCATGAGGAGGGTAGTTAGCTGACAATTTCCAGCTCTGACCCCTCTGGATCTGCCCCTGCATTCACGCTGCCAAGTCACACTCTTCTGGGGAATTCTTCTAGCTAGTCACTGAACGTGTTAGTTGTATGGTAACAGGGTCAGGCTATTTCTGGCTGGCATGGGACTCCTCTAATGAGGAGTCTTTGCTTGAGGCCTCCTGGCCGGCCTGGCTGAGACTCAGTGCTACAATGCTGTCTGACTCCTACTACCCAGTCCTCCTCCTTCCCTCCTAGTCTGAAGGCCCTCCCTGCCCATGCTGGTTGCCCCTCCCCAAATCCTTCACAGGCGTTTCTCCCAAGAAATCTCCCGCATGACTAATTTTGTCTTGGCATCTTCTTCTTAGAAGAGTTGAGCTGACACAAGTTTCCAGTCCAGTATTGTAGATTAAACATGTACACAAAGAACACAGCATACTCTTCATTATATTCCTCTCCAACATTAAGTGGTGAGATTAAAGTACAACAGGGACAGGTAATCTTAGATTGCAAAAAGTGGTATACTTTATATTTACCATAGTTTGTCATTTCCGAGAAGGCAAAGACCATGACCAACATAATTATTTGTTCAGGTGAACAATTCTTTGTTCACTTGTCATGGGTGATAAGTAAAAGCACTTAAGAGAAGAATAATAATAATAGTTGTGTAATTGTAATAATAATAATAATAATTTATTGAGGGCCCTGTCTCTGCCAGGTATTAGGTACTTTGTGTATCTTTTTTTCCAGTCTTCATAACAACCAAGCAAAGAAGGTATTGCTGTCATCCTCATTTTGTAGATGAGGAAAGTGAAAAATGAAAGAGGTTAAATAGATTGCTCAAGGTTGTCCAGACACAGTGGCTCACACCTGTAGTCTCAGCACTTTGGGAGGCCGAGGTGGGAGGATCACCTGAGGTCAGGAGTTCAAGACCAGCCTGGCCAACGTGGTGAAACCCCATCTCTACTGAAAATACAAAAATTAGCCAGGCATGGTGGCGCATGCCTGTAATCTCAGCTACTCAAGAGGCTGAGGCAGGAGAATTGCTTGAACTCGGGAGGCGGACGTTGCAGTGAGTTGAGATTGCACCACTGTACTCCAGCCTGTGCAACACCACGCCTGGCCTAATTTTTGTATTTTCAGTAGAGATGGGGTTTTGCCATGTTGGCCGGGCTGGTCTCACACTCCTGACCTCAGGCGATCTGCCCACCTCTGCCTCAGATTATTCTTTTTTCTGTCTTAGAAAGAAAAAAAGTTGCTCAAGGTCACCCTGAAGCTAGTGAGTGGCTGTGCCAGGGTTTGGGTTTGCGAGGCTCTGATGCTCTTGAATTTCCCATGACACCATGCTCTGTCTTAAGGGTGATCTTCAGACTAAGGCCACATGGTAATCAGTCTGGGGAATTTGAGGAATATCTCTCCCAGTGGGCTGGGGAGTCTATAGTCTAGACCAGATCTTAGTCCATGAGCTCTACATTCTTAGTATTTCATACTGTATTTTTAGGAACTTCTGAAAAAGAAAGATGATGTCTTCAATATGGGCTTCTCCTTTTTTATTAGATCCTGTTGTCCAGAGTTGTAGAGCTAGAAAGTACCCTAGAAAAAAGCCAGATACAAAAAGCCAATATGGTATGATTCCATTTATATGAAATTTCCAGCATAGGGAAGTGACTTAATTTGGGTGGGGTTTCTTTTTCGGGTAATGAAAATGTTCTGAAATAAGACAGCAGTAATGATTGCACAACTCTTCGAATATACTAAAAACCACTGAGTAAGTGTAGTTTAAAAGAGTAAATATAATAAATATATACACAGTGTATTAGGCTTCCAGGCTCTCTTTAAGAACTCAAAAACTTGAGTTAGATAAAACTTCTTAAATTGCAAATGTTTAAGCTAAACTAAATTATGATTCATCTCTAGGTTTTTACCTTACTTCTAGAGGTCGAATGGCTTTCTTACTCTAAAATGGGTGCATACAGCTCACACTTTCAGATTATTTCTTTTTTATTTTTTGGAGATGGAGTCTTGCTCTGTTGCCCAGGCTGGAGTGCAGTGGCGTGATCTTGGCTTACTGCAACCTCTGCCTCCTGGGTTCGTGTGATTCTCCTGCCTTAGCCCCCTGGGTAGCTGGGATCACAGGCACATGCCACCATGCCCGAGTAATTTATTTTTATTTTTATTTTTTATTATACTTTAAGTTCTAGGGTACATGTGCACAACGTGCAGGTTTCTTACATAGGTATACATGTGCCATGTTGGTTTGCTGCACCCATCAACTCGTCATTCACATTAGGTATTTCTCCTAACGCTATCCCTCCCCCAACCCCCCACCCCACAACAGGCCCTGGTGTGTGATGTTCCCCTCCATGTGTCCATGTGTTCTCATTGCTCAACTCCCACTTATGAGTGAAAACGTGATGTTTGGTTTTCTGTCCTTGTGATATTTTGCTGAGAATGGTGGTTTCCAGCTTCATCCATGTCTCTGCAAAGGACATGAACTCATCCTTTTTTATGGCTGCATAGTATTCCATGGTGTATATGTGCCACATATTCTTTATCCGGCCTATCATTGATGGGCATTTGGGTTGGATCCCATTATTTCTTTCTCTTGCTTGATTGCCCTGGCCAGAACTTCCAATACTATGTTGAATAGGAGTGGTGAGAGAAGGCATCCTTGTCTTGTGCTGGTTTTCAAAGGGAATGCTTCCAGTTCTTGCCCATTCAGTGTGATATTGGCTGTGGGTTTGTCATAAATAGCTCTTATTATTTTGAGATACATTCCATGAATACCTAGTTTATTGAGAGTTTTTAGCATGAAAGCCTGTTGAATTTTGTCAAAGGCCTTTTCTGTATCTATTGAGATAATCATGCGGTTTTTGTCTTTGGTTCTGTTTATGTGATAGATTATGTTTATTGATTTGCGTATGTTGAACCAGCCTTGCATCCCAGGGATGAAGCCGACTTGTTCGTGGTGGATACACTTTTCGATGTGCTGCTGGATTTGGTTTGCCTGTATTTTATTGAGGATTTTCACATCGATGTTCATCAGGGATATTGGCCTAAAATTCTCTTTTTTTTTTGTTTTGCCTTTGCCAGGCTTTGGTATCATGATGATGCTGGCTTCATAAAATGAGTTAGGGAGGATTCCCTCTTTTTCTATTGATTGGAATAGTTTCAGAAGGAACGGTGCCAGCTCTTCTTTGTACCTCTGATAGAATTCGGCTGTGAATCCATCTGGTCCTGGATTTTTTTGGTTGGTAGGCTATTAATTACTGCCTCAATTTCAGAACCTGTTATTGGTCTATTCAGAGATTCAACTTCTTCCTGGTTTAGTCTTGGGAGGGTGTATGTGTTGAGGAATTTATCCATTTCTTTTAGATTTTCTAGTTTATTTGCACAGAGGTGTTTATAGTATTCTCTGATGGTAGTTTGTATTTCTGTGGGATCAGTGGTGATACCCTCTTATCATTTTGTATTGCGTCTGTTTGATTCTTCTCTCTTTTCTTCTTTGTTAGTCTTGCTAGCGGTCTATCAATTTTGTTGATCTTTTCAAAAAACCAGCTCCTGGATTCATTGATTTTTTGCAGGGTTTTTGTGTCTCTATCTCCTTCAGTTCTGCTCTGATCTAAGCTATTTCTTGTCTTCTGCTAGCTTTTGAATTTGTTTGCTCTTGCTTCTCTAGTTCTTTTAATTGTGATGTTAGGGTGTCAATTTTAGATCTTTCCTGCTTTCTCTTGTGGACATTTAGTACTATAAATTTCCCTCTACACACTGCTTTAAATGTGTCCCAGAGATTCTGGTACATTGTGTCTTTGTTCTCATTGGTTTCAAAGAACATCTTTACTTCTGCCTTCATTTCGTTATGTACCCAGTAGTCATTCAGGAGCAGGTTGGTCAGTTTCCATGTAGTTGTGTGGTTTTGAGTGAGTTTCTTAATCCTGAGTTCTAATTTGATTGCACTGTGGTCTGAGACACACTTTATTATAATTTCTGTTCTTTTACATTTGCTGAGGAGTGTTTTACTTCCAATTATTTGGTCAATTTTAGAATAAGTGCAATGTGGTGCTGAGAAGAATGTATTTTCTGTTGATTTGGGATGGAGAGTTCTGTAGATGTCTATTAGGTCTGCTTGGTCCAGAGCTGAGTTCAAGTCCTGGATATCCTTGTTAATTGTTTGTGTCATTGATCTGTCTATATTGACAGTGGGGTGTTAAAGTCTCCCATTATTATTGTGTAGGACTCTAAGTCTCTTTGTAGGTCTCTAAGAACTTGCTTTATGAATCTGGGTGCTCCTGTAATGGATGCATATATATTTAGGATAGTTAGCTCTTTTTGTTGAATTGACCCCTTTACCATTATGTAACGCCCTTCTTTGTTTCTTTTGATCTTTGTTGGTTTAAAGTCTGTTTTATCAGAGACCAGGATTGCAACCTCTGCTTTTCTTTTTTTTTGCTTTCCATTTGCTTGGTAGATCTTCCTCCATCCTTTTATTTCGAGCCTATGTGTGTCTTTGCACGTGAGATGGGTCTCCTGAATGCAACACACCAACAGGTGGTGACTCTTTATCCAATTTGCCAGTCTGTGTCTTTTAATTGGGGGCATTTAGCCCGTTTACATTTAAGGTTAATATTTTTATGTGTGAATTTGATCCTGTCATTATGATGTTAGCTGGTTATTTTGCCTATCAATTGATGCAGTTTCTTCATAGTGTCAATGGTCTTTACAATTTGGCATGTGTTTTCAGTGGCTGGTACTGCTTGTCCTTTCCATGTTTAGTGCTTCCTTCAGGAGCTCTTGTAAGGCAGGCCTGGTGGTGACAAAATCTCTCAGCATTTGCTAAGGATTTTATTTCTGTAAAGGATTTTATTTCTGTAAAGGATTTTATTTCTCCTTCACTTATGAAACTTAGTTTGGATGGATATGAAATTTTGGGTTGAAAATTCCTTAAGAATGTTGGATGTTCGCCCCACTCTTTTCTGGCTTTTCGGGTTTCTGCAGAGAGATCTGCTGTTAGTCTGATGGGCTTCCCTTTGTGGGTAACCTGACTTTTCTCTCTGGCTGCCCTTAACATTTTTTCCTTCATTTCAACCTTGGTGAATCTGACAATTATGTGTCTTGGGGTTGCTCTTCTTGAGGAGTATCTTTGTGGTGTTCTCTGTATTTCCTGAATTTGAATGTTGGCCTGCCTTGCTAGGTTGGGGGAAATTCTCCTGGATAATATCCTGAAGAGTGTCTTCTAACTTGGTTCCATTCTCCCCATCACTTTCAGGTACACCAATCAAATGTAGATTTGGTCTTTTCACATAGTCCCGTATTTCTTGGAGGCTTTGTTCATTTCTTTTCACTCTTTTTTCTCTAATCTTGTCTTCTCTCTTTATTTCAGTAACTGGATCTTCAACCACTGATATCCTTTCTTCCGCTTGTTGGAATTGGCTAATAAAGCTTGTGTGTGCTTCACGAAGTTCCCATACTGTGGTTTTCAGCTCTATCAGGTCATTTAAGCTTTTCTCTACATTGGTTATTCTAGTTAGCCATTTGTCTAACCATTTTTCAATGTTTTTAGCTTCCTTACAATGGGTTAGAACATGCTTCTTTAGCTCGAAGAAGTTTGTTATTACCGACCTTCTGAAGCCTACTTCTGTCAACTCGTCAAACTCATTCTCAGTCCATTTTGTTTCCTTGCTGGCAAGGAGTTGTGTTTCTTTGGAGGAGAAGAGGCATTCTGGTTTTTGGAATTTTCAGCCTTTCTGCTCTGGTTTTTCCCTATCTTCATGGTTTTATCTACCTTTGGTCTTTGATGTTGGTGACCTACGGATGGGGTTTTGTTGTGTATGTCCTTTTTGCTGATGTTGATGCTATTCCTTTCTGTTTGTTAGTTTTCCTTCTAACAGGCAGACACCTCAGCTTCAGGTCTATTGGAGTTTGCTGGAGGTCCACTCCAGATCCTGTTTGCCTGTGTATCACTAGCGGAGGCTGCAGAATGGCAAATATTGCTGCCTGATCCTTCCTCTGGAAGCTTTGTCCCAGAGGGACACCCACCTGTATGAGGTGTCTGTCAGCCCCTACTGGGAGGTGTCTCCCAGTCAGGCTACACGGGGGTCAGGGACCCACTTGAGGAGGCAGTCTGTCTGTTATTAGAGCTCGAACACTGTGCTGAGAGAACCACTTCTCTCTTCAGAGCTGTCAGGCAGGGATGTTTAAGTCTGCAGAAGCTGTGCTGCCTTTTGTTCAGATATGCCCCATCCCCAGAGGTGGAATCTAGAGAGGCAGTAGGCTTTGCTGAGCTGTGGTGGGCTCCACCCAGTTCAAGCTTCTCTGCCACTTTGTGTACACTGTGATCATAGAACCGCCTACTCAGACCTCAGCAATAGTGGATGCCCTTCCCCGCGCCAAGCTCCAGCATCCTGGGTCGATGTCAGACTGCTGTGCTAGCAGCGAGCAAGGCTCTGTGGCCATGGGACCCACTGAGCCAGGCACAGGAGGGAATCTCCTGGTCTACCAGTTGTGAAGACCATGGCAAAAGTGCAGTATTTGGGCAGGAGTGTACTGTTCCTCCAGTTACAGTCACTCACGGCTTCCCTTGTTTAGGAAAGGGAAAATCCCTGACCCCTTGCACCTCCTGGGTGAAGTGATGCCCTGCCCTGCTTCAGCTTGCCCTTCGTGAGCTGCACCCACTGTACAACCAGTCCCAGTGAGATGAACCAGGTACCTCAGTTGGAAATGCAGAAATCACCAGTCTTCTGCGTCAATCTCGCTGGGAGCTGTAGACCAGAGGTGTTCCTATTTGGCTATCTTGCTATTTTTATTTATTTATTTTTTTGAGACAGAGTCTTGCTCTGTTGCCAGGCTGGAGTGCAGTGGTGCAATCTCAGCTCACTGCAACTTCTGCCTTCCAGGTCCCAGTTCAAGCAATTCTCCTGCCTCAGCCTCCTGAGTAGCTGGCATTACAGGTGTGCACCACCACACTCAGCTAATTTTTGTATTTTTAGTGGAGATGGGGTTTCACCATGTTGGCCAAGCTGGTCTTGAACTCCTGACCTTGTGATCTGCCCACCTTGGCCTCCCGAAGTGCTGGGATTACAAGTGTGAGCCAACACGCCCGGCCTAATTTTTGTATTTTTAGTAGAGATGGGGTTTTGCCATTTTGGCCAGGATGGTCTCACACTCCTGACCTCAGGTGATCCGTCCACCTCTGCCTCAGATTATTCTTTTTCAAGGCTTTCAAGTATTCTGTTTGAATGGGGTGTTTAAGTCAAGGGGCCAGTCAGGTTCTCAACTTTGGACTTGGTCCTGGATCTAGTTGTCAGACACCAGTGAAGCTCCAGTGACGGGAAAATAGGAAGACCTAGACAAGACTCCTGTTTTGAAAGGTGGAGCTTGAGCAATTTCTGCCAATTGCTTAACATTGATTAAGACATCCCTGCATAGGGACATTAATTAAGACATTCTTGCATTTCTACCAGGAATCCAGGAGCTGTGATTGTACTGAAAGCTGATACTATGCAATTAGTTGGCTCCCACAGATGTGGGAACTTCCTGTTCTTGGTAGAGGACAGAGAAGCTTTGCTTTTCCCTATAACTCCCTTGTCCCACCAGGTGTAGGGTGACTCTGAGGGGCTGGGCTCCAGACAGGGAGTCTTTCCATCCATCTTCAATCACTAGCTATAGGTGCCAGTTGCTGTAAAATTCTTGAATGAGTTGGTTGTGGTATTTGTGTCTCAATTGTCCTAGCTCTAGAAGGAGGTTAATGGCAATAGATCCAGATATTGTGCTTGTGTGAGGAGAAGTTTGAAGAGATCTTAGGAATCATTATGTCTGACACAGACTTAGAGACAGGAAGTGACACTGGCAGTTGATAGCAGAGCTGGGACTAAACCCAGGTCTCTAAATTCATAGTCTAAGGTCGTTTCCACTTTGACTTATTCACAAGCAGACATGTGATCACAGAAGAGGAAACCAAAATAGAGCAGAGATTGATTTACAAACCCAGAATGTTCTACTTGCTATATTATATCTACACCAATCCCCCAATCTTGTTTCTGTACTTTCTTTCCTCTGGCTTTCTCTGTAGGCTGTTTTCTAGCCATTTTGGGGATAATTTTTCCAGATATTTCTCATATTGAACCTCAAAATTCAATTTATTTCTAATCTATTCCACAAACACTTTTAAAAGTGTGTTCTAGGAATTGTGGTAGTAGGAGATGAAAGATGAATCAGACCTAGAACCTGCCCCCGAGGCGTGTACAATCTAGAAGAGGAAATAGGCATCAATATTTGACAACACAGAATCCTACTTACTACAGTGAAAACATGCCAAAGGTACGGAAAAGAGAAAATGAGTGAGTAACTTCAGGGCATGGGGCATGAAAGGCAGGGAGATGGAAGTCGGATTCACAGAAGAGAGTGGCATCTAAGTTGGGATTGAAAGAAAAACAGCAATTAGAATAAAAAATTTGCTGATATGCTTTTACTTGTTATGCTTCTATTCAAGCACTATTTATTACATTTGGCGTAACAAAAATTGTATGACAAATGCTTCTAGAAGATGACAGATAGATAGGTACAAGTTGGAACTTGGGTTTCATATTGAAAACCTCAGCAGAGAAAGTTTAGAACTTAACTCAGATACTGTTTCCATAACATGCCATTGCCAAGGAGGCTAATTGCAAGCAGTGCTTTGCCTATAGCCAGAGAAAAGATGGATATGACCATTATGTTTATTTCAAGGGCAGCAACAATATTGGTAATTAAACTTTTTTCAAGCATTTACCATGTGCTGTACTTTTTTTTTTTTTTTCGATATGGAGTCTCGCTTTGTAGGCCAGGTTGGAATGCAGTGGGCGATCTTGGCTCACCGCAACCTCTGCCTCCTGGGTTCAAGCGATTCTCCTGCCTCAGCCTCTTGAGTAGCTGGGATTACAGGTGTGTGCCACCACACCTGGCTAATTTTTGTATTTTTAGTAAAGATGTGGTTTCACCATGTTGGGCAGGCTGGTTTCGAACTCCTGACCTCAAGAGATCTGCCTACCTCGGCCTCCCAAAGTGCTGGGATTACAGGTGTGAGCCACTGGGCCCAGCCCATGTGCTATACTTTGTATATGTTACAAGCATTGTGTTATTTAATTCTCATAATAACCATATATAAAGTAGGTACCAGTATTACTGGTGGCTCAGAGAGGGAAAGCAATAACTTGTCTAAAGTCAGAGAACTAAAAAATGGCAAGCCAGAATTAGAACCCAGGGGTTTCTAACTCCAGGGACTGAATTTTAACTCCTATCCTGACCCATGGTAGGAACAGAGTTGGAATGTAACCCAGAATTCATCTGGATCCGTTAAATCTCTGCATAGAAGTCCTAGCCATGAGGATATGCTAGGTCCATGGGGTTAGACTCATGAATGAATACTTGCTGAGTCCCTGCTTAACACTGTATGCCCTGTAAGGAGTGCAGAGAAATGTGAGCTGATATCCTGGAGGATGAAACAGAACAAAGCTGTGGCCGTAAGAGAATAAGTAAGTGCCTGGCCTAAGATCACACGGCTAGTGAATGAGACCCAGAACTTGAATGGAGGACTTTTAACATTGAAACTAGTGCTCTTTTATCTACAATCCTTCTAGATAGGCTTCGACATTTGTGCATAGGAGAGTCGGCTCCTGTAGGACCAGAACCTCAAAAAAATCTAACACAACTTTTAGGGTCAAGGTTTATTATAGTTTCTTTTCTGACCTAGAACAGGCATTCACAAAATTTATAATAGCGGTGATGCCAGAAAAAGATGTTTTGAGACTGTGAGCCAGAAAGATTTCTAAGTCTCCCTTTGATGTGACCCCTTATTTTCTTTTCTACTCTTCAATTCTGACCCATGAACTACTTGATATTAAAAAAGTCCTGCTACATAAACAGACACTTCTCAAAAGAAGACATTCATGTAGCCAACAAACATGAAAAAAAGCTCAACATCACTGATCATTAGAGAAATGCAAATCAAAACCACAATGAGATACCATCTCACGCCAGTCAGAATGGACATTATTAAAAAGTCAAGAAACAACAGATGCTGATGAGGTTGTGGAGAAATTGGAACGCTTTTACACTGTTGGTGGGAATGTAAATTAGTTCAACCATTGCGGAAGACAGTGTGGTGATTCCTCAAAGATCTAGAACCGGAAACGCCATTTGACCCAGCAATCCCATTACTGAGTATATACCCAAAGGAATATAAATCATTCTATTACAAAGACATACGCACACGTATGTTCATTGCAGCATTATTCACAATAGAAGAGACATGGGCTCAACTCAAATGCCCATCACTGATAGAGTGGATAAAGAAAATGTGGTGCATATATATACCATGGAACACTATACAGCCATAAAAAAGAATGAGTTCATGTCTTTGCAGGGACATGGATGAAGCTGGAAGCCATTATCCCCGGCAAACTAACACAGGAACAGAAAACCAAACACCGCATGTTCTCCATGCTCTCACTTATAAGTGGGAGCTGAACAATGAGATCACATGGACCCAGGGAGGGGGACAACATAGACTGTGGCCTGTCGGGGGTTGGGTGGGGGAGGGACTGTATTAGAAAAAATAGCTAATGCATGCTGGGCTTTACAGCTAGGTGATGGGTTAACAGGTGCAGTAAACCACTATGGTACACGTTTACCTATGTAACAAACCTGCGCATCCTGCACATGTACCCCAGAGCTAAAAATTTAAAAAAAATGGGGAAAGGACATAAATAGATACTTCTCAAACCAAGATATACATATGGCCAACAAACATGAAAAAATGCTCAGCATCACTAATCATCAGAGAAATGCAAATTAAAATCACAGTGAGATACCATCTCACACCAGTCAGAATGGCTATAAATAAAAATTCAAAAAACAACAAATATTAGTTAAGCTGTGGAGAAATGAGAATGCTTATATACTGCCTGTGGGAATGTAAATTAGTTCAGCCACTGTAGAAAGCAGTTTGGAGATTTCTCAAAGAACTTAGAACTACCATTCCACTCAGTAATCCCATGACTGGGTATATATCTAAAAGAAAATTAATTGTTCTACTAAAAAGACACATACACTTGCATGTTCATTGCAGCACCACTCACAATAGCAAAGACATGGAACCAACCAAGATATCCATCAATAGTGGACTGAATAAGTAAAATGTGGTACCTATACACTAGCCACAAAAAATAGAAATACTACACAGCCACAAAAAAGTGAAAATATGTCCTTTGCAGCAACATGCATGCAGCTGGAGGCCATTATCCTAAGTGAATTGATACAGAAACAGAAAACCAAATATCACATATTCTCACTTACAAATGGGAGGTAAACATTGGATGCTCATGGACATAAAGGTGGGGACAACAAACATGGGAGATTTCTAAGAGTGGGGAGAGAGGGAAAGGGGCAAGGGTTGAAAAACTAACTATTGGGTACTATGCTTACTACTTGGGTGATGGGATCAATCATGACCAAAACCTCAGCATCACGCAAAATGCCCTTTTAATAAACCTGTACCTGTATACCTGCATCTAAAATAAAACAACATTATACATAAAACAAAAAGAAAAAAGTGCTGCTTAGCTAACTTTTGAAATCATGCTGGTACACATTCTTTCCATATTTCAACAGCAATGTAACTATAGGATGAGCTAAAGTAGTTTTCATATAGGGCAGAGTTTAAAATCTGTGGCTGAAAGATCTAAAATTGTATTTATCTCCTGACTGCAGGGAGGAAAATGAGTAACAGCCCTGGTCAACGAAAAAGAGTAAAAATTAGTTGAAAGATAAGCTAGAAAAGGAGGTTAGTATTACACAATATTCTGGAAAGCTGGTGGGACAATTTGATTAATGTGTTCAGAGCTGTGAAGGCTATGACCTTATGTGGTCATGTAACACTATCATGATTGGAGTGTAGCCAAGACCAGCTTTATAACTAGGTGTCTGTGATGGAGGGACTTCAGAAAGGGTTTCTGAAGAAAACCTTCTCTACCCCTGAAACCCTACTATTAGTTTCATTCTCCTGATTCTAAAAAAGTTTTCGAGAGTTTTCTACTAAAACGTAGTTCCTCTTTAAATTGGTAGCACATCATGCTCTTGCTTAAAATTTCAAAGGCTGGCTAATAATTCATTTACCATTGTATTGTGTCATGAATTAATAGATTCAACTCTTGGACTATCAAGCAGGAATGGCTTCAAGTATCACTGAGTCCAACTCTTTCACTTTATACATGAGGGAATTGAGGCTGTAGGGTGTTAAGTGATTTGCCCAAGGTCCATTCCTACAGCAGGAATGAGAACTCAGGATTTCTTATTCCCATTCATGTTTTTGAAAGTTTTTTTTTAACATCTTTTATGAGACTACATACATGCATACATACATACATACATATATATGTGATATGTATATATATGTATGTGTTTTCTTTATGCAAATTTTTACAATATTAAGCCATAAATGGTAAAAAGATTAAAATCCTTTTTCTGCCTTTCCACTCCCCCACGGGGATACTGTTGGAACCTTTTCTATACACATATGTACATTAATACATACATAACAAAATAATAAAATATAGTTTTTAATATTACTAGAGCTCACATTGCATGTATTGTTCTGCAGCTTGCTTTATTTTAAAAAGTGTATTTTATATACATATCACATATTTAATACATGTAAATATTGCATATTAAATATTTTATACACATATTTTATGTACATATTAAATAATTACATGATATATATATATATAAATCCAAAAGATTGAAAAGAAGTGAAAAGTCTCTCACTTACTACTTTGGTGTCTCCATCATGTAGTTTTCCTTGGAGTCAACCAGTGTTACCAGTTTCTTGTGTGACTGCCTACAGTTATTCTTTGCATATACAAGTCTGTAAACCCCTGCTTTCAAAAAACAAACTGTAGCATACTATACATATTTATTTGCACCTAGTTCTTTTTAAACTTAATGTATCTTGATGATTATCCCATACCAGCAGATAAAAAGCCTCCTCTTTTTCTTTTAATAGTTGTAGTAGTATAGTATGTCAGACAGTTGATAGTAAGGCATTTTATAAATAGCATTGTGTAGTATTGCATTTTGTGAATTTCTCATCCTTTATTTAACCTGTCACCTACTGATTTAGTTTGTTTTCAGTATTTTCCTATTTAAAAATTGTGGCAATAAAGAGCTTTGTATATAGGGCATTTCATGCATACTAGAGAACATTTATAGAATAAAATTCTGGAAGTGGCATTTCTGGATCAATTGTGTACATTTATAATCTTGACAGTGAAAGAATTAAAAATATATCACTCTGGTATATTGACTATTTAAGTTAAAGGCACTTGAAAAACAGCGGGGGCAAAAAGAATACTCTGCTGTTTCTTAAAAGCAACAGATGAAATTTCCCATGGAAAAGATCCTCAAAAGCTGAGAAGTTGAGACCAAGAGAACTCTGTACAACCTTTTTTTTTTTTTTTTTTTTTTTTTTAACAAGGCTTAACTCATCCTTTAAGCCTACCAACACAATTTAATTCGTTCTTTACAAATTACTGTTTTTTGCCTAATTTAATATGTAAGTAACTGACTAACTACTTGTTTGGGTCTTCACTTCCTTCTGAGGGAGGGTTCCCCATGCCATGTCAAACTTAAATAAATAAATCTGTGTGCTTTTCTTCTGTTAATCTATCTTATGTAAATTTAATTACTGGGCCCAGCAGGGACACTAAGAGGATGGAGGTTAAATTTTGCCATCCCTACAACAGATATTGCCAAATTGCCCTGCATGGAGGTATGGAGACTATATCAATTTACTTCCCTCTAGCAATGTATGGGAGCAACTTGCCTTCCCATGACAGTGCATAGAAATTGTGTTCTTCTTTTTCACCCCTTCTTGGTCTTCCACAGAATGGCTACACCGTTGTTTATTTAAGCATTCTCCTTATTGATGGACATTTAACTTATTTCCAGTTTTTCAGTTTTACAAACAGAGCTGCACTGAACGTTCTTGTGCAAATTTTCAAACATCTCTTTAGGTATTTTTCCAAAGGGTATCTGTTTCCAAGAACTGAACATTCTCGTGCAAGTTTGCAAACATCTTTACAGAAAATACACAAAAGTGGAAAACTTGTTTCAAAAGTTATGAGCACATTATACTTTGATAGAGAACGTCAAATTGCTCCATGAATAGGCTGAAGCAGATCATGTCCCAGACAAAGCATAAAGGGTATCTGTTTCCAAAATTATCAGTTTACTTAATTTTTGCCACTCTGATAGTTAAAAACTTAACTCCTGTTTTAATTTTCATTTCCCTGATACTAGTGATGTCAAGCATATTTTCGTGTATTCATTTCCTGAAAAAGGTAGTCAGTAAGAGCAAAGCTTCTGGAGTAATAGTAATAGTGTTTGGCTTCAGACTCCAACTGTCACTTGGTGACTTCCATCTAAACAATTACCCATGGGCAGGTTACTTAACCTCTCTGTGCCTCAAGGGATGTTATGAAGACTTTATGAGATAATTGCAAAGTTCTTAGAAAGGTTTCTGGTTTATATTAAGTGCTCACTAAATGTTACTCTTTTTGTTGATATAATTATTTGTATTTCCTCTTCTGTGAATCGCCAATTTGTATCCTTTGATATAAGAATGGTCGGTGTCTTGTTAATTCACATACACTCTTTTATATTCTGGTTATTAAGTGTTTTTTCTTTTGATTTATCTGTATCGCTAATATTTTCTTCCAGTTGGTTGGTTGGTTGCTTATCTTGTTTTTGTTTTTGGTGTTTTTTTAAAAAAATAATGCAGAAGGTTTAAATTTTTGTGTAGTTGTATAATTAGTCAATTAAAAATGAATTTTAGGTTTTATGAAGAACTTTACTACTCTAATATTGTAATGATATCCTCCCATAATTCTTTCTAATGTTTTTAATTTCTTTTCAATGCCTGACTCTTTAATGCCTCTTAGCAGGTAAGAATTTTACTTCTTTTATTTTGTTTTAAACAAACGAATAGCAAATTGTTCCATAGTATAGCTACACCAGAATTTATCTGATTTTCATTTAATTTCACTGGAGAAAATTTATATTAGTGTACTCTGTGTCCTCCTATCCAGTTATGTGGTGATTTTGCTCATCTTTAAGTTTCTTTTTCTTTATTTAGGTCTTACAGGTTTCTTATTAATTTTATTCCTAGGCATTTTATAGTTTCATTACTGCTGTGAAGAGAATCTTTCTTTGGATATTTTTCAACTCGCTATAGTTCATAGCAGAAAGGAACAGATTTTTCTATGCTGTATTTCAATTAAATTTTCTAAGATATGTACATTCTGAGGAAAGTGTAAAAATCTCCCATTGTTTACTGATTTGTAATTTTCTTATAATTTTTGTGAATTTTGATTGATATATTTCAAAACTATGTAAAGAACACAAAACTTTCTAAATAGATTTTTTTCCTTTGTCTTGATTAGACATTGGCTATTAACATTGCCACATTTTCTTTCTTTTGCTTAGGATTTGCACACTGTATCTTTTTACATCTGTATTTTTTAACATTTTGTCATTTTCTTTTACATCTAAAACTAGCATAGTTTCGTGCTTTTTCCCTAACTTGAGCACCTTAATAGGTAAATTTAGTGCCTTCAAATTTATTGTGATTTCTAACATATTTGAACTTATCTTGTAATCTTCTCTCTCTCTCCTTCCATGTCTCTCCCTTTCTCCTCCCTCTTTTCTTCCTTCCTCCTTTCTTTCCTTCTTCATTCTTTCTGTCCTCTTCTGGTTCTTCGGAGGTGGTGAGATGTGTGGGAACTTCTTTCTTATTGTGTCTTGGAGAGGATAGAAGTGTTGGTGGAATCTCATAATTTGTGTCTGAAGGTTTTCCCTACACAGCTTCTATGCCAATCTGCAGCGTTGCACCTTGGAGCTTGTATAAAAATAGATATTGGAGTCTACATCAAGCCCACTGAATCTGCTGGACAGGATTGATGTGCCCGTGTTCTGAATCCTTTCCTTTGTATATAACCCTATATTTTAAGCTTTCCCAGTGCTATTACATTTTGAATAAGCATTTATTATATAATTTTTAATGCTTGTGTAATTTTTTATTCCACTATTATTCAGTATTAAATTGTTTCCTGTTTTTATGCTATTATAAATAATTCTGATATGAACCTCTAAATAAAGGTTTTTACATAATTAATAATATTTAATTTCCTAGGAAATCTTAAAAGTGTGATTATTGTATCAATTGAGACTGAATAGTTTGAAGACTATATACAAAAATTATATTAGGCCAGGCGAGGCAGCTCATGCCTGTAATCCCAGGACTTTGGGAGGCTGAGGTGGGCGGACCACGAGGTCAAGAGATCGAGACCATCCTGGCCAACTTGCTGAAACCCCGTCTCTACTAAAAGTGCAAAAATTAGCTGGGTGTGGTGGTGCGTGCCTGTAGTCCCAGCTACTCAGGAGGCTGATACAGGAGAATCGCTTGAACCTGGGAGGCGGAGGTTGCAGTGAGCCAAGATTGTGCCACTGCACTCCAGCCTGGCAACAGAGTGAGACTCCGTCTCAAAAAAATATATTAATATACAATATTAAAATATATAATATACAAGTATTATGTATTTTATATTAATATAATTACTATAAATTAAATGTAAATTAAATTTATAAATCATTATATAAATATTTACACATTATATATTATTATAAACATATATATTTTAAATTTATATTTATAATATATATTTTAATAGTTTAATGGTTTATTTTATTTTTAAAGGTAAAGTTTCACATTTATTGCAGTATTTATGTGTTTTATAATCATCCAGTATATGTAAAAGTGTGCCACCTTTTTATTGGTTTTCTATCTTTATGTCCACTGATGCAGTTTTTTTATTAACTTTTATTTTGGGTTCAAGAGTACACATGTAGGTTTGTTATATAGGTAAACAGGGGTTTGTTGTACAGGTTATTTCATTGCCCAGGTATTAAACCTAGTACCCTATAGTTATTTTTTCTGTTCCTCTCCCTCCTCCCACCCTCCACCCTCAAGTAGACCCCGGTGTCTGTTGCTCCCTCCTTTGTGTTCATGAATTCTCATCATTCAGCTCCCACTTATAAGTGAGAACACGCAGTATTTGGTTTTCTGTTCCTGTGTCAGTTTTCTAAGGATAATATCCACCAGTCCATCCATGTTCCTGCAAAAGACGATCTCATTCTTTTTTTTGGCTGCATAGTATTCCATGGTGTATATATACCACATTTTCTTTATCCAATCTGTCACTGATGAGCATTTAGGTTGATTCCATGTCTTTGCTATTGTGAACAGTGCTGCAATGAACATTCGTGTGCATGTGAAAGACTATGTATTACAAGAATGATTTCTACAAGCTATTATACAATAAGATCTAGAACCTTTATGTGTTAATAAAAGGGCCATTTTCTCAAAAAGCAAAGGCAGGAACAATAAAAATAGAATATAAATTTAAGAGAATTTAAAACTGAAGATAACTTAAACTATATTTCTCATAGTTGCCCACGTGGCTTTACTTCAGAGTGATGCTTGATTAATCAAACATAGTCCAGCAAGCAAGAACCAATTCTAAAATATTTTAGAATTACTTAAATACAAATACTGAATTTGTATTTCTTAAGTTCTGCAAGAAGATACACCACTCAGAGCCACCCCTCTTACTGTTCTCTTTCATTTCTCATCCTCTTCTTTTGCACCTTGTGTTGCTTCTCTTTTCCAACGTTGGAGAACTTTTCCTGCGTCCTTTGTGTTGCATCTCCCTCACCATTTCCTTCTGATTCTGTATTACAAAAGACAGGGTGAGTCTGGCTATGGCAGAGAGATTCTCCGACCGCAGGGTTGGCAGAAGCCAGGACCCCATATAAACGGGAAAAGGCAGGAAAAATGCCAGGAACATTCCCACTTAAACAATATGTCCCTTTATATGTGGGAATCTCATCTCTGTGGCTACCTATAATCATCCAATGTATGTAAAAGTATGCCAGCATTTTTATTGGTTTTCTATCTTTATGTGTCACTGATGCAGTTTTAAAAAAGTTCTTATTTTAGGTTCAGGGGTACACATGAAGGTTTGTTATATATGTAAACTCGTGTCACAGGGGTTTGCTGTACAGGTTATTTCATCACCCAGGTATTAAACCTAGTTTCCAATAGTTGTTTTTTGTGCTTCTCTCCCTCCTCCCACCTTCCACCCTCAAGTAGACCCCAGTGTCTGTTGTTTCCTTCTTTATATTGATGAGTTCTTATCATTCAGCTCCCCACTTACAAGGTTTGTTATATTGCCCAGGGGAGGCAAGATACAAACTCACCTCTTCTCTGTAGTATGATTAACCTTGTTATAAGTTTATAAAATGCAACTCATGGGAAGGAAAGAATAAACAAACCGTTAATTCTTCCTGTTAGCTCAGACACACCTGAGCCTTGTCTGATTGCCCAAAGAGAGTTTAACACACTAGAGTTACACAGAGAATAATTTGTAATAAAATAATGAACGTTGCTGCTATTAAGCATTGATTGGTTGTGTTAATAGTTTATAAAATGTTATAATTTCTCAGGTTACTTTTATTACTATGTATCATTGCACTAGAACCCAGTGTCAGTATAATTAGGAGGTCTGGATTCAAATCCTAAATTCTGATTTTAATGAGCTTTGCGACCATCTAATTTTACCTCTCTTGGCCATGTTTCCTTACTTTAAGTCAAAAAATTAGAATCCACCATCTTAGGGTCCCTCTAAAATTTTATTATATTTTATATTCTCAAAGGACCTAGTGGTCAAATTGCCTAACGTGTGCATTGAGGTTAAGTTATCACAAATATTTTAGCAGGAAATCCTATGGACACAGGGTGTAGTGAACAAGAGAGTAGAAATTCATCTTCCCTAATCCCATGTTCTCTAGTAAGATGTGCACTTCGCTTTGAGAAAGTTGCTCCTCATTTTCTTCCAGAAATTCATGATAAATGCATATCTCAGAGGCTTAGTTCAAAGCTCTTCTCTGGAAGACGTCCCCCCATTAGCTTCCTTTGATATAGCAAATGTCACAGTGGATGAGAAAAGGTTTCCCTCTTCTTCCAATCCATGGTAAAAATCCATACACAATAGAATGTTGAAACCCAGAACTCTAGAGAAGATACAAAATCTGATAGGATTTAAGTTCCAGGAAAACTTGGGGGTGGGTTTGAAATAAAATGCCTCTGTATGAAACATGGCACCATGATTTCTTTCTAAGGCTGATGTGGCCCAGTGGCTACAAATATTAGGTCAACCCAAATGGAATTGAGTAAGTGATCTCTTTATAAAGGTGGTGTATTGAAACATTTATAATTTTATATTTGGATCCTTAAGTGGTTAACTGGGTAGGGGTTGTGGTGATGAGGAATACCATGGAAGGAACTGCAGAAAGTAGTAATGGGGCCAGGATGTGACCCCCAAGGTACATCTCCTCCTTTGGAAGAGATGCTTCCAGGTCTTTGGTTAGGGATAGCAAAATGTTAGTTGCAATAAAAGCTGGAATGTGTTTGGTTTGGGGTTTGCCCTGGGCCATTCTATGATCTCAGTAGAGCAGCCGTAAAGCTAGGAAATAGAGCCAGGTGGTGAGGACCCAGTGAGGTGAGTTCTGAGAAACAGAGAGAAAGAAGCAGAGGTAACCGGGCAAATAGAACAGTCAAGATGAGTCTAGAATGATAAGCCACACCTGCTGTGGTGACAGAAGAATGGGGAAATAAAAAGATCAGCCTGTTGGGTGGGATGCACGTATTTTTCAATCAGTCAATAAAATGCTTTTCTTGGAGTGCAGGCTGGATATTATCTAGTTAGTAACTTACCTTTTAAATTTAAGCTGAGCTTTTAAACTCCACCTCTTCATACCTTTTGCTTTATTTATTCACTAGAATTTCCACACTTATATATGATCAGGAATGTGCTATTTACTATTAGAGTCTCTGGTCTCAGAGAATTTGCAATCACATATTAAACCAATCAGAACAAGGAGATTTATATACAAGTCAAGTGCTGCAATATTGTAGGGGAAGGAATTAATAATAATCCTTAAAGACAGAGAGATATCAAGTAAGGAATACAAAAGAAAGTTAGAATAGCTGCCTTCCAAAATCCCTTCTAGTTCTTAACAGTATATAATTTTGCTTGTTCCTGTCTTTCCTTTTCAAGTCCCATTACCTCACTTATTTATTAAGCAAATTTAATATACGGCTTGCCACATTTCAGGCATTACATATGCCTATTCATTTTATGTTCATAATAACCGTTTGTGGTAGGTGCTATTATCTTCATTTTATCTATGAGTAAATGACAGCACAGAGAAGTTAAGTTACTCTTAACAGCTGGTAAGTGGCTGAGCTGAGATTTGAACCAGAGACTATCTCCAGAGTCTGTGGTCTTAACCATTTTATCATGTTGCATGGTTTTGAATTGAAATAGATATTTGTTGACAGAAAAAGGTAAAATTTGAATGATGAACACAACACCTAATTCTTATTAATTTCCTCTTGGATAGAAAAAGAGTTCATTTTCTCTCTTTTTAAAAAAACAAGAGCCAATTTCTTCTGAGTAGTTTTGGAACCTATATCATTTTAATTTTTCACTATTCAGGAAGTGAAAACACACGGTGAGATGAGGGAATGATTTAGGTGTCCTTTAGGATTTTTTCCAAAGTGCAAACTATAATTTTGTGGAGCCAAAAGGGGCCATTCTTGTGTACACTTGGGCTAAAGTGACTCTTAGATCCATTATTCTCTAGGATATTCCAGTCTTTCTCTCACCAAACAACTACTGATGGGATGACATTTATGCATTCATACTATGCTAGTTGAGAGATGGGTATACGTGGGAATGTAGGCTTGGTACCTGCTATTAATGAGCTTATAATTTAGTTGGGGAGACAACACACACACACACACACACACACACACACACACACACACACACTTAATTAATCTTCACAATCACAATCTAACAGTACTCCAAACAAGGAATTCAAGAACCGAAAGCTCCAGTGGGCAAACATTGTGGCTGGGCTGTTTGGCTAGATGAGTAGAAGGCATATTGAACATATACAGTTCTGCAGATTCTCTTGCCTCAATCTGTCTCTAGAACCTTAACCTCTTCCACCCATTTGCTCTGCCTTAGCTGCTGCTGCTGCTGTGCCTCATGACACAATCTCATGACAGGTCCATGAGTGTCTAGCACCTGAGACAGACCAGTTTCTTGCCTGGAGTCTCTGGCTTCTTCCACCACTTTGAGATTTGTATATTGTATCACACGGGCTACGCATGAGCTGTGGCTTCCGCAGCAGCTTCCAAAGAGTCCAGAGAATACAATCTAGAAGTGTGGGAAAGTTGACTTTGGTCAGAGAAAAACAGGAGCTAGAAAAATTTGGGCAGATAAGTATTGTCATCCCTTGGTATCCATGGGGGATTTGTTCCTGGACCTCCCTTGGATACCAAAATCCATGAATGCTCAATGCCCCAGTATAAAACGGCATAGTATTAGCATATAACCTGTACACATCTTCTCACATACTTTAAATCATCTCTGGTTACTTACAATACTTAATATGATACAAATGCTAAGTAAATAGTTGTCATACTGTGTTGTTTAGAGAATAATGACAAGAAAAATTGTACATGTTCAGTACAGATGCAATTAAAAAATATTTTTGATCTACAGTTGGTTGAATTCACAGATGAAGAACTCAAGGATATGGAGGGCCAACCACACTCTTTCCCTTTCTTCCTCTAATAGACTCATGTGAGACACAGCTTCCCTGACCAGTCTGTCTAGAGACATGCTGGGTTGCTGAGCAGGTGACCTCCAAGGGAGTGGCTGAGACTCTTCCAGCTCATTGTGAAGAAGAGGCCATTGTTATGCATTATCTCACATTGCTTGATGTCTTTCCCTGTCTCATTGTCCTTCTCCTTCACTCTTGTTGTCCCAGGATTGTACTTCCCCAAATAAAGGAATATACCCTGTAATCTTTGCTCCAGTTTGCGTTTTCTAGAGGTCTTGGAATAAGGAAGAAGAAAGGACAGTCTATGCAGAGTGTAGAATATAGAAAGGAATGATCTGGGCTGAAAACATTTATGTTGGAGGTAGCCAGTGCCACGTTTTGGAGGGCCATACTGAGGGCCATGTAGATTCTTTGAAGGCCTTTGAGCAGAGGAGTGACATGATGGAAAATGGGGTTTAGGAAGACAGATCAGGTGGGAATAGAAAATTGGAGTGCTACGAAGTTGGGAGAACTGCAGGCAGAAAGACTAGTAGGATGAGTATAGGACGAAGCTAGAGAAATGAAATGGCAGATGGAGAATCTTAACATGGCTTTAACTACCTTGGTGAACTAAGAAGCAAGGTAATTCACTGGAGGTGAGTAAGGGGAAGATAAAATTGAGGGGTGGATGGGGAGGAGAACTTCAGTGTACTCTCCTGAGGTCAGGTGGCATCACATTGTTTCTTGCTGGGCCTGGCTGTGTCTAGGTCTTCTGCTCTCCATCAGTATGAAACCTAGGGCAACTGCAGAATTTCCCATTTCATGATTAGTTTGTGTATTATAAGCAAATTGCCAAAAGACTGATCAGATATTTACACGATCTATTCAATTCAGATTTTGTTAACTAAATGCTGTTAATTTTTTTAATTAATTTTTTTTTTTTTTGAGACAGCGTTTCGCTCTGTTGCCCAGGCTGGAGTGCAGTGGCACAATCTCGGTTCACTGCAAACTCCGCCTCTTGGATTCAAACAATTTTCTTGCCTCAGCCTCCCAAGTAGCTGGGATTACACGCATGTGCCACCACGCCTGGCTAATTTTTGTATTTTTAGTAGGAACGAGGTTTCTCACCATGTTGGTCAGGCTTGTCTTGGACTCCTGACCTCAAGTGATCTGCTCACCTCAGCTTCCCAAAGTGCTGGGATTACAGGAGTGAGCCACAGCAAATTAAAATTAAAATTAATTTGTTAATTTTCGTTAATTAAAACTACCATCACAGAAACTGTTATTTACAGCACTTTTAATGAACAAACAGATAAGCCCTGTGGTTACATAGCAATTGACTTTTCTTCTGGTTGTGAAGCCAGAGTAACCACAGAAGAGTCATTTAGTCATGACTTTTGTCTAGATTTTGCTGTTCATGAGAAGGCAGAAGTGGGCTGAACAAGCCATATATTCATTCTGGACTTGAAATGCAGAAGTGTGTGCTCAGTTAGTTTAATTAAAAAATTTCTCAGTTACATTTAAAAATATTTTTGAGTAGTTTAAAAAAAATTTTAAGTGCTTTACACACTGGCCAGTTATTGAATGCTTGAATGTTTGTTGAAGTTCCCTGTATTCAAGACTGTTTGCTTCCCTAGAGGAGAAAATAATTAATGTTCTAAAATACAACATGAACATATTTTATATGTTGAGACACATAGGCAGCGATAAACTATAAACTAGATGAGATAGTATATCTACACAGCCTCTGAGTTGAGAAAAATTAAAGAATCCTTAAGTTAAACACACACACACACACCCAGAAATACAGAAATGGGTCCCATAAGGAAAAAAATAATTTATTGTACATGATGCTGTGGTTTCTAGAGACTTAGAGTGTTGTCTGGCTAGTGACTGAAGTAAGAGTCTGGTTTTGACTCCTAGTTGAGCACAGGTGCCAAGGTGGGTCATTTTTCAAAGGGTGGTGTTCTCATAGTGGTACCCCTTTTGTGTCTAGTGTTGAAGTGGCGATGTTGATGCTTCTGAGGAGGTAGTATTTTCGCCCAGCCCTGACAACTGCGCTTGCAGAGATCAAGCCTGACTCAGAGATAGTGTCTCACAGCTTTTAGGCTGTATTCACTGGTAAAGAGTCAGTTGCTTGTCATCAGTAATAACAAGTTTCAGTTTCATCACAGGAAAATGTGAGCCAGGAAGGGCATTTACAAATCAACCGAAGTTGGCTGGGTGTGGTCGCTCATGCCTGTAATCCCAGTGCTTTGGGAGGCCAAGGTGGGATGACTGCCTGAGGTTAGGAGTTTGAGGACATACTGGGTAACATAGTGAGACTGACTACGAAAAAAAAAAAAAAAAAAAAAAGAGAGAGAGAGAGAGAAATCAACTGAAGCCCTGTGGAAGACTGACTATTGTCATAGGTGGAAGGTTAAACAGGGTTGTGGGAGTTTCAGAAATAGGGGGAGCTAGTTTGAAGTGATGGAGGAGGGCCAAAAAGAAAAATAAAAAATCACCTCAGCAGGGAAGTGTGAAGTACAATAAACATATGGAGGAAAACAGAACAAGACATGAAAACTTATTTACTTTTTAAATTTCTGCACACGGGAGAAAGTACGTGCTATGAGTTGGCTCCTTTCACCATACCAAGATGCCTATGCTAGAAGCTTTGAGTGCTGCTTAAAATATTGCTACAAGGTAATGCAGCCTCTGAAGGAGCTTCTTAAGCTGGCCCTAAGTATTATGTTACTATCTTTCTATGCTTTCTTTCTTCCCTGGAGAATAGGTTTAGCTTATGATCCCAACTCCTACTTCTCTGTAGATAATGCTTGCCTCTATTTCTCCAGCCCCCAATTTTCACCTGCGTTCAAACATTATTTTTAGCTGCCTTCTTAGATGCCTTCATTGTTATGAAATTATTCAGAAATCATTGTGTCCAAGCCTGAATTTATCTTCCTTTAAAACCTCCCTAAGTTTCTCCCAGTTTTATCTGTGTAATACTGAAATAGTTTATCTTTAAGTCCCTATATACATTCATTACCTCATCCTATACAATTTCCTTGAAATAGTTCTTTACTTACTTTGTTTTATCTTCCTTCCCCTTTTTACTGTCACCTTTAAAGCCTCACATTCTCAAATAATAACCTCTTACCTTATCTTCCTACTGCTAGATAGAGCCTCTCCGAACATTATTTCTACTGTGAAACCATTTATTGCTTTCCATAGCCTAAAGGGGAGACCATGGATCCTGAGTGGCCTACAGAGAGGTAGGCTCGATAAGAAGGAGATGGAGCGTGTTATAAAGGCAGCTGTCACCTCACACATATGGATTTCTCAAGTTTCATATTGAGCTGGCTCACTGCTCCATCAAAGTTGGAGACAACGATTGAAGTCAGAGACCTGGTGCAAATTTAGAGACTTGGTGCAACCCAGTCAGAGACCTGGGTTAAGTAGCCTGGTACAAATTTCAGATAAATACATGGTCTCTGTTGTACTTATCACACATGAAATGGGAAGGTGAGGAGTAGAAATGGGATTATGCCACTGCAGGGTGGATTTGAATTAGACAAAGGAGAGACAGCTGAAGAGATACAGGGCTGTGAGACCATGTATAAGTTAGTTTTTCCATTCCTTAAACCAGCACTAAGGCCTTTCCTGACAGGCATTTCCCCTTTCCTTGATTTATTTTTCTCCATACCAGTTATTCCCACCTGACACATTCTATATTTTTCTTTTGTTTTGTCTCCCCCAAGTAGAATGAAAGCTCCATCAAGGCAGGAATTTTGTCTGTTTTGTTCACTGCTGTCTCCCCAGTTCCCAGAACCATAACTGGCACAAGGCGTGTGCTCAATATTTATATAAATATTTATAAATATTTGTTGAACAAATGAATGGATACACTCTCTAGCATGAAATCATATTTATTTATTGGTAAGTCTGATCACTTCTACCCTCAAACATGTTACATTTATTTCTTTTCTAAATGATTTCTTGTAGAATTTTCTACTTTCTCCTCAGCTATCCAAATTCCATCCTGTTTTGGGTTCTGGTCAGGTTGCATTATTATTGGGAAGCTTTACCTGATGGAAAGCTGGAAACCTGGAAACATCCCAGGGCACAGTAATCACAAGTTTCTCAGCATCCTGGAGACTCTTGCTTTTTGTATCATTTGTCTTTGGAATTATCACATCCTCAGAGGCTGGTGTGCATTGCTTTTCACTGCCTCCTTCTGACCCTAATCACACCTTTTCTGAACTTGATCTTCTCTTACTTTCAGTGTTATACTCCCACAGGTGTTGGCTTTAGGCGTGTGCATTTTGCTCATTCATGTGTTATTTAATTATTTAATACGCACTCCTCTAAACACTGTGGGAGACAGAAATAAATTAGGCCCAATACAAGCCCTTAAGGAAATCATAGTCTAGTTTGATCCAGAGTATTAACTAATTAAGTTTTAGACTTCTTGAAGGTGGAAGCATTTAAAAATGTATTTGTGTGTGTGTGTGTGTGTGTGGGTGTGTGTGTTTCCACCATGCCTCCAATAATGCTAGTTACTTAGAGAGCTCAATAAATGTACCAAATGATGGAAGAACCTTAGAACTGGCTGGAATTTAGACTATTCTAATCTAACCACCCCACTGTATGGGTGAAGATATAAAAAGAGTGGTTTGTTTATTACTTGCCTGCCAACCGTGGGAGGGTCTGGGTTGAGAGAAACCAGGGTCCTAGACTACCAGGTCAAATACGTTATTGCTAAATCTCTATACCATTGTCAGAAACATACTACAGAATACCAGGCTGGTTTACGTAAAAATAATTGTGTTAGAAAGTACTGATTAAAATTCTAAAGGGCTAGCATTAATAAAATGAAATATCTTGGGTAAAAGTTCTTAATATTCCTTGGATGCTCTCTTTCTTTAGAATTAGAGACCATAATGGGAGTAAATGCATCACAACAATGTAAAATTCTTTGTGATCACCAGGGTGTGACCCTGCCTCCAGTAACCTACACAGCAGTTACTTCTGGAACCATTGCTTGAGATATCTAGAAGCACTCTGGTGGCCCTACCTTGGCTATTCCTGGCTTTGACTCTCTGCTTCAATCTCCGGCCTTATCCTCTTTACTTCTAATTAGTTAGTAGACATCCTTGGGAAGTAAGAAACTAGAGCTTCAGGGGACCCAGCTTCCTGGCTCCTCCTGTGCTGTCTTTAGAATACTGTGGCAGAAACCCCAATGATCTTGGAAATTTGGGTTTGCATGTTTAATCTCCCTTCTGGATCTATGATCTTCATTCTCAGTAAGGCTCAGCCCTCACTCACTCTATGTATTTTTTCAAATTCCTGGTGGTGTGCCAGTCGGTACATGAAGAAGGGAAGGTTTGGTGATGGAGAGGGTGATATGGTTTGGCTGTGTCCCCATCCAAAATCTCATCTGGAATTATAATCCCCATAATCCCCACATGTCAAGGGTGGGATCAGGTGGAGGTGATTGGATCATGGGGGTGGTTTCCTCTGTGCTGTTCTTGTGACGGTGAGTGAGTCTCACAAGATCTGATGGTTTTATAAGTGTCTGGCATTTCCCCTGCTTGCACTCAGTCTATTCTCCAGTCACGTGAAGAAGGTTGTGTTTGCTCCCCCTTCAGCCATGATTGTAAGTTTCCTGAGGTCTCCCCAGCCCTGCAGAACTATGAGTCAATTAAACCTCTTTCCTTTATAAATTACCCATTCTTGGGCAGTTCTTTATAGCAGTGTGACAAAGGACTAATACAGAGGGCTTCTTCTGAAGTAGACTTTAAGAGAAGAGTTTAGAAGTAGATTTCCCCATTATTAAAAACTAACTAATTTTGAGTGGTAGGTAAGTTACAGTACCTCTTTGACTGCATTTATTTCTGGGAATCTCGTGTGTAGAAAATCAATGAAAGACAAAATATATCTGTAAATATAAGTTCATAAAGTAAGGCTGGGAGCTGTATGTTTGCTATTCAAGAGTGGGATTAAAAAACGATTAGCTGACCATAGAGACCTAGGAGTAGCAGGTGAAAGAGAATTTTGAGGGAGGCACCAGCAACCCAGAGGAATGTGGTCATTTTTTTTTTTTTTTTTTTTTACATTTTCCCTATGGTTATCACATACTGTGTGGCATGTAAAGACTGAGTTCTGCACAGAGATGGAGCACTTCCCAGAGCTGTTAGGGAGATGACTTGCATTTATCTAGGAGAGGCTGTTACTTTTCCTCAATTTATTCAGTGATTAGAAAATAGCTTGTGATTTTTGTCTTCAGAGACGCATAGTTGTTTTCCATGAACAATAACCCACTGGCCAGATTTGGTCTAATGTTCTGAGAGGCTCCGGCTGTGGCAGAGATAGAAAAACTCTACCACCCACAGGCATATGAGGCTGCACCAGATTTGAAGGATAGAAGTCAGGAACAATGAAAGGGCATGCAGACACTGGAGTGAAGTGCTGATTTGGAAGCATGATTTATGTGTGGGTGTTCCCAGCCTGGCATGTGGATAGGCGTCCTGAGGCTAACTTTATCCTTTTATTTTTGAAGTACACTGAGTGCTAGTCTCTGTGGATAGTTCCTTTGCAGAAGAGAACATGGCAGCAGTTGGGCTGGTGGCTTGCTCATAGCCACAGAGGCCAACCTATAATCCTGGGTATGTTAGTGGTGGTGGTGAGATGAGGGGAGAGGAAGTGCTTTATACATTGAGTACCTCACCTTCCAGCATGGGATCCGTAGCAGCTTTTGAACATTTGTCCCTTTAGAATCAAAAACTGGCAATTTCACTTTAATCATAGGGCTATTTACTTTTTTTCCGCTACAATCTTGCAAATTTTCAACAAGATTATGTGAAACTGCAGTTAACAATCTGTAAATTGTGTCTCTTCAGACCAAATTGTTCTTTGCTGTTGATGAAAGGCTGTAAAAGCATTCTGGTTTTTAGTCCTTAGATGAGCTAAAACTGATGATGACTCTCTAGCTAAACTGAAACAAACTGCCTTTATCTCATCTGACCTTTTGTAGGAGATGTTTATGTACCTTTCTTACATTATTAGAGTACATAGTTTAGTTGGAGGACAGGACAGGGGCCTTCTTGTTGCATGTTGTTGACTGAGAAAGAAGCAAGCAAGTGGCCTTATCCTTACGATGCTTGGTGGAGCAATTAGTGTTATGGAATCAATGTTATAAAAACTGGCTCCCCATAACCTATTGCAGGCCTCTAAACATCTAGATTAGGTCTTAACCCAGACACAGTTTCAAGTAAGGAAGGGAGTCATATAATGTGATATTGTCATTGATCCCCATCATTTCCTGTTACTGTTATAAACAGGAAGATTTTGAATCTAAAAGTAAGACTTACTTGTTTGAACCTGGGATTCTGGCCCAAACTGTACCCACCACATTTCCACAGAGAAGGTTCAAGTCCCTGGATGCCTATGCCAAATGGATTCCCCCATTCTCCCAGGAATGCAAATAAGGACGAATTGACCAAAGCTTCTGGACTTTCCTCTCTAGAACAGGGTCAATCCCTGAGTTAAGACAGAGAATTTCAAGTCTGTGAATCTCAGCTTTGGTTCTGCTGCTTCTCTGCAGTTGAGAGAATTTATGAAGCCAAAAAAAGTACAATGCCACCCCATATAGAATCAGAGCTGTATTTATTTTGCCCTTTTGTATTCCATTCAACACTGAGATTTGTATTTCTCCAAGTCAGGGTGGGAAAAGATTTTCCAAGGCAGAGTGGGAGAGGTGCTGATTGGTAAAGAGTTTGCGTAGGTGAAAGTAGAAAGACTGACTTGTGAGCTGTCTCCAAGAGGAATGAATGCAAAACATTTGATTTCCCTGTTTGCTTTTTCTTGCAGATACCTTGACTATGAATAATAGTCTCAATAAGGAAGACAGAATGAGTTCTGACACGAAGATTGGGAGCTGTGACAGGCAGACGAGAAATGGAGCCAAATGGCATGGAGATGTGTCATCACTGCTGGATTTTACCTTGATCTATGTTCAGTTATCTACTTCTTTTCAAAATGCTGGGCACTCATTCAAGAAACAGCGTATATGTTCTGACTTTGAAGTAATGGATGAACTTTCATGTGCAGTATATGGAAATAAGTTTTATTACCTTCTTCCCACATTAACTCATCCATCCATTCAATAGCCATTTATTGAGAAGCTCATTCTGTGTTAGGCACAGGTGCTAAGTACTATAGGTTATCAATCATGTATTTCCTAGAAATTTTATAGTAATGAACAATGTGGTTTTATTTTTAAATTGGCTTCGGTTTTATGACACATGCCAAAGGCTTCAAACAAGGGATCCCTGCATGAATAGAAAAGGCGAAGATAATTGTGATTAATTAATAAGCTTTATAGCTTTTTAGATCCATATTTCAGTGGACCTAAAAAGGAGCTGCCTTATTCACTATTTGAAATATTGTCTTGTTATTGCAAGCCAATTAAGAGTAAGATAAGACATTGATTGACTCTAGAGATGCTCTAGTTGTTGCTTAGAAGTAAAAGTAAATAGTCTTCTGTATGCTTACCCTTCTGCATAACCAGCAGCAATTATAGCAACTAAAACTTTCTATTTTTCGGCATGGATTTTGTGCCTATCATTATTTGTTATGTGATGCTACCATAATACCTGCGTAAGCTCACAGCCATGAATGTAGGACATGTAATAGGAAAATGAGACTGTGGATCAAAAAAATATTGAAACAGGATAGAAAGTCACTGATGAAAGCATAGAATTACGTATTATTGGGCAGGATGGTGGAGGAGGAGAAACAAAACTGTGACCACCAGTGAAATAAATTATGAATGAATTACCTTTCTGATGGTTACAATAAAGGAATGTAGGTGATGAGGGCCTCCAGTGGAAAGGCAGCATGCATGGTAAGCAAAAATCAGTAAGTGACCCATGCCTTTCTAGTATCTGGGAAGGGAAAAGATCAAAACCTATGCAATTGAAGCCAGAGTCGCTGTTAGTGGAGAGGAAAGTTAGTGTGCAGCTGAGTGGCTCGAGGGAGGTTTTCCTGGCCACCTCCAAGGTCTAGTATATGGAGTGCCAGAGGGTGTTCTATGGAAAGAGTGGGCCAGCTACCCAGTGAAGAATGTGGCTGAGTGTGGGAGAGGACCAAATATATAATTTGCAGCAATGTCTCGAGAAAGCTGAGAGGACCCAGATCTTGTGTGTCTGTCAGGGAAAGGAAGAATGAGTCACTAGTTGTAGCGCTAAGGTTACCCAGGAAATTTTAGCATCTACATGTAAACTGTCACTTAATGTTTGACTTATGTGATAATTTGGAATTTTATTTAAACATCTTAATAAAACTTTGTTAATAAACTTCCTAGGAGGAGGATTTGTCCCATATTTTGAATGTTTCTCAATGCTGGGAAATGAAAATTTCCAACTGGCAGTATTTCATAATACTGTTTACCTGGGAAAATTAGTATAACAAATACAGTGATTTAAGTTTTATTCTGGAATTACACATCCCCCTTCTCCCTGGAAATGTCCCCTTAATTGTTTACAGCTGCTCAAAACTCAGTTTCATAGAAGGTTGAGCAGCAGCATATTGTAGATAAGCACAATGTGTCATGGAGCAATCTAAGGTGAGCTGTAATGTGATCTCTCAAACCTTGGAGAATCAAAGAAAGAACCTTAGTTTGGAATAAACAATCAATTCTTAAGTAAAGCTTATTGGCATTTGGAAAACAATCTGGTGTTACTTCTTCAGAGGTGCACATTAATAAATGTCTTGGGCCCTCTTTTGACTGCAGGTGTCATGATGTTGGAACAGTAACAATAACTCAACCAACCAGGGCTTGTCTGAATACAATCCTACAGCAGCAGGAGCTGTGGAGATATAGAAGCCAAGGAAGATCAGGTTGTGGGGGAAGACGAATTTACTCCCAGGAATGTTGGGATTGAGAGTAATATTCTCCAATAATGATGGAAGACAGAACAATAAAAGCCCACCAGCTCCTTCTGCATGGTGGGATAAGAGAAAAGCCAAGGGCAGAAGTGAGACAAATAACCATCACCAAATTGAAAAGAAAACCTTTGTAACAAAAACTGGATTGATAAATGACCTTTAGTAGTGGAAAGATACCATTCCAATGAAGCATGAATTGAAAGGATTTCTTCTGAAAGCTAATTTACATTTTTATTTTTTTTTTTTCATTTTCAGTGTATTTTAGCAGGTGTATCGTTCTACATGGTTAGTTTCTTTACCTCCTTGAAAAAAATGGGTCAGCTTGACACATCTGGATGAAAGAATCCATCAGGTGATTATGATTGAAGCCAGATTAAGCCTTATTATAAGGGGAGATTTGTGGGCTTACCCTGAGGTGATATTTGATGATTTAGCTGTGGCGGAATTTCCCTCCCAAGATCAGTGTGACTGACACTGAAATTGCTACAGGGGAACCAGACCTTTCCAAGAGGTGACGAGGACATTTATCTGGTACAACACAATGGTTCTGGACTGGAAGTCTAGTCCCATTGATGAGGTTCCCAAAAGATGTCCAGGTCCTAATCCCTGGAATCTGTGAATATGTCATCTTACACATCAAAAGAACTTTGAAAATGTGGTTGAGGTTAAGGACCTTGGAATGAGGAGATTACCTTGGATTATCTGGTTGGGTCCAAGCTAATCACATGAGTCCTTAAAGGAGAAGAACCTTTTTTAGCTGGGTCAGAGAGAGATGTGATGGTGAAAACAGGCTCAGAGAGATGCACTGTAAGAAGGGCTTGACCAGTTGTTTTTGACTTTGAAGATGGAGGGAAGGGCCAGGAGCCAAGGGAGGTGGGTGGCTTTTGGAAGGTGGAAAAAGTAAGGGAACATTCTCCTCAGAGCCTCCAGAAAGGAGCTCAGCCCTGTTGACATCTTTGTTTTTATTTTTTATTTTTAGTAGCATTGAGGTCTCACTATGTTGCACAGGCTGGTCTTGAACTCTTGAGCTCAAACACTCCTCTCGCCTTGGCTTCCCAAAGTGCTGGGATTACAGGCATGTGCCACCACATCTGGCTTCCTACTGACATCTTAACTTTAGTGCAGTGAGACTCATATTTGAATTTCTGACCTATAGAACCATAAGACAATAACTTTGTGTTGTTTTAAGATACTAAATTTTTGGTAATTTGTTATGGCAGCATAATAAAACCAATATAGCATTGTATTATGCCAATATCATCTCTTTGTTGACTATTGCTATTATAGTTTGTTTTATGGGTCTTGTGTAAACAATCAAGCTATAATATTGGGTTAGCTCCCTAAGGAAAACTTGGAATATAGAACATTATTTTAAAGACTGAATTAGGTAAATACACCTGCCAGTGAATACATTAACGAATTAATTAATTTATTCACTCTTTTCACTCACAAATACTTTTTGAGCCCCTATTACTAGCCAAACATTTTATTAGATTCTGAGAAAGGTCTGCTGGACAACATTGTGACTATAGTTAATAACAATGTATTGTACTCTTGAAAATTACTGAGAGAGTAGATTTTAAGTGTTCTCACCACAAAAAATAAGTATGTGAGGTAATGCAGATGTTAGTTAGCTTGATTTAGCCATTCCCCAGTGTATACATATTTCAAACTTTCATATTATACATGGATAAATATATACAATTTTTATTTGTCAATTAAAAGCCCCTCAATGAATACAGATTCCATTCTGTCCTCGAAGTGGAGCTTGTAGACTTGATGGGGGGCCGGGGATCAACTTTTAAACAGGCAGTTCCAATGTGTGGAGTGGATAGGCTTATTCTCTTTGTTGTTTTTATGATAGGTATTTAGAGTGCACTTTCCTCTATTAAGTTAAGCCAGCCACCATTCCCTCATTCAGTTTCCATCCTCCATGAATTTGCTCACATCTGTGGTCTACTGTCACTCATCCTTTCCTTCTCTTCCTGAGGGCTTGTGTGAATTATCTTCTTGGCTTTCTCTTAGGAACATGGTGCAGCTTGGCCCTGCATTATCCACCTGGAAAAACAGATCATAAAGCAGTCCTTCTCTGTACTAAGTGCTAAAGTAGGAGGAAGGGCATAAATCAGCTCCCTGAGCTATATATCCTTGTTTTCAGGAGCTGAGCTAGACACAAGCAGAACTTGCAAATAATTTACATTTCTTTCTGCTGAGGTGGTTCAGAATAAGTTGTTACAAACATGAACAGGAATGGTGCAGTAAATAAAATAATAATTTAGGTCATTTAAAAATTACTACCCATTATTTTCTAGATTGTAAATCCTAAGGGTGTTAGCTGATTAAATTGGTGAAGGCACATCTCACCAAGTCATCAGCTTCCTAATTATGAGAGATACATCTACTCAGGCAAGTACCTAGACAAAGAATAACTAGATTAATTACTCAAGAGTCCTTTTATTTCCTCCTGCCTTCACTTGTTAGCTATACTAATAGAGAGATGGTATTAGGCATAGGGAAAAATGCATCTGTTACCAAGAAAAAACGTTTGGGAGTCTTAAACCTGTGGAATTCTCTGCCTGTAAATATCTAGTTGAATATTTTTTTCTGGAGGGTTGGCCTTTGATTTTTTTCCCTGTGTTTTCAGATGATATCCTTTACAAGATGTGGTCCTGATTTATAGATCCAGCAGTGTTTAAATTGGCCAGAAAGAGAGTGTGAGAAATGGATGTACTATAGCTCATTTGTTTTCTGTTCGTCTTCCTTTTTCATTGCTGTCATGGTACATCACAGAGGCAAGTCTGGTTTCTTTGGCTAACCTCTGAATAAAGGGCACTGTGGCTACTGCAGGGGAGCATGCAGAAGTGGTGAATGAATGACAGAAAAAATGCGAGTTGAGTCTATTCAGGTAGGTGATTTGTGACCATACGATAAAATGTGCAGATGTTAATTGCTCTTCTATTTCTCACGCATGATTACCTTGTTGCTGTACACTGCCTGTGTGTGCCTGCAGAAAGTACACAATAGATGTTGCAGATAGGAGGTACAAAGAGGGTGTAGTGTGAGAACAAAGGCACTGGGAGTGGGCAAGTGACAGATCAGAGGAAGACTAGGTGGCAAGACTGGGCAGAGGAAGAGAACAATATTCAGGCTAGGAGGGCAGGCAACTACAGCTTGAGAATATCACAAAGCCCCTAAGGCAAGGCTATGAACTTGATATGGGGTTTCCCAGTATTCTACCTTGCACATGAATACATCATTTCATCTATTCTGCAGTCTCAAGTATCTAACCAGAAATTTCATTTGAAATGGAAAAGTCAGAAATCATCCCCACCCTCTAACTGATTTGTTCATGGCAGTTTCTATACTGAAGCAACATGTCAAGTCTGGCATAGATTGCATGGGTTGCCTAAGGAGAGTGAATGCCCAGGATCCATCTCTGGGCCACTCAAAATGCAATCATTTTGAGACAATGAGGAGCCTATAAAGAGTATCTAATAAAAGAAAACACAGTGGAACCAGGGAAAAATCTGGAAAGAGTGGTCTCATGAAAGCCAAAAGAGGAGTTACAAAGAGTGAATTGTGGACTAATTGGGAAATGGAATAACATGTATAGAGAAATGTGTCTATTGGATTTGGAAACATGGAACAGCTTCATGTGCATGATTTGGAAGGAATCCAGATTAGAGTGGGTTTGTCCATTAACTGATTCGTGATGTTCACACATATTTCTCTGAGTACTGAACATGCACCAGATATTACTTCGGTTGTTGGGGGATTCATTGGTGCAAAAGCAAGAATGATTCCTTACAGGATCATGGCAGCTTATGTGGGAAGACAATTTTTCAATCACATTCCTTCTAGGTTCCTGGCCATCTAGCCAAACCATGGGTCACAGCCCTTGAACTGGTATATAATCAACCATTTGGCTATTTCTCCTTCCAAGCAATGAACAGTCAGGTGCTCTGCTCAGATTTCTGCCCCCTGGGAAAATTTCCTTTCACTACTTTCCTCCAGGAATGTTCCAAAGAGGGCCTGTTGTACTGTAGCCATCCACTTTCGAGTAGTACCTGCATATCATGTAGAACCATCTGCAAACCAGGCCCAAGTCTTCTCGTCTTCTGTCAGTCGATCATAGGGAACTCCCCATGAGGCCCTAGGTGCAGTCTGGGAGACAGAAGTTAGCGTAGCAGAAGTGGGAGCCGTGGGCATTTGGGTCACTTCTTTATGTAATTTACTTATGCCTTCAGGGTGTTCTTGGGCTCCATCACATATATTACTTCCATTTGATGATGGAGTACCGCCGCGCACACCCAACTTTATGGCTTGGTAGGCGAGATAATATCTAGTTCGTAATGGGGAGCTCAGATTGCATGGTAAGTTGGTGGCTCATGGTTAAGCATCCTGTCTCCACCAAGGCCTAGTAGCAGGCTAGGAGCTGTTTCTCAAAAGAGGAGTAGTCATCCACAGAGGGTGGGCAGGTCTTTGCTCCAAAATCCTAAGGGCTTGTGCTGCAGGTGCTTGCAAAAGGCTTTAAACAGCATTCCTATCTGTCACTGACACTTCAAGCACAATTTGATCTGCTGGATCTTATGGTTAAAGTGCCAGAAGCAGCTTGCATGGCAGCCTGGACCTGTTGTAGAGCTTTCTCTTGTTCTGAGCCCTATTCAAATTAGCTGCTCTTTTGGGTCACTCAGCAAATGAGCCAGAGTAACACAGTCAAAAGAAAAATATGTTGCCTCCAAATTCAAAGAGGCTCACTAGTTGTTTTGTCTCCTTTCCTGTCACACAAGGGTCCAGTTGCAACAACATACCCTTCACCTTAGAAGGGCTATCTCAACTTGCCACACACCACTGGAACCCTAGAAACTTCACTGAGGTAGATACCTGAATTTTTCTTGGATTTATTTCCCTCCCTCTGACACTCAAATGTCTTACCAGGATATCTAGAGTTGTAGCTACTTCTTGGTCACTACACCCCATTAGCATAAAGTCATCAATGTATTTGATCAGTGGAATAGAAGGGAAGGGAAGAGTGGAAGGGAAGAGTGATTAAGAATCTTGCAAACAGCTGGGCATGGTCATTCATGCCTGTAATCCCAGCATTTTGGGAGGCCAAGGCGGGCTGATCACTTGAGGCCAGGAGTTCAAGATCAGCCTGGCCAATACAGTGAAAACTTGCCTCTACTAAAAATACAGGAAATTAGCTGGGTGTGGTGGTGCGCGTCTGTAATCCCAGCTACTTGGGAGGCTGAGGCACAAGAATTGCTTGAACCTGGGAAGTGGAAGTTGCAGTGAGCCAAGGTTGCACCACTGTACTCCAGCCTGGGTGACAGGGTGAGACTCTGTCTGAAAAGGAAAAAAAAAATATTCCTGCAAATGAAATTATGATATAGGGAAGAAGAGTTGATATATCCCTGAGATGGGACAGTGAAGATGTACTGCAGGCTCTGCCAGCTGAAAGCATACTGCTTCTGGTGGTCTTTACTAATGGGTATCAAGAAATACCAGGAAAATACAAGGTATCAGGGGATGTGTTGGTGTGCTCAAGTTATGAAACCACACCTGGTATAGCAGCTGCAGTTAGAGTCATTGTACTAATCTCACAGTGATCTGTCATCCATCTGTCTTTTACAAAGGCCAAATAGGTGAGTTGAATGAGGATATGGTGGGAATCACCACCCCTGAATCTTTCAAGTCCTTAACGGTGGACTGATCTCTGCAATCCCTCCAGGAATGTGGTATTGCTTTTGGTTACTGTTTTCTTAGATAGAGGCAGTTTTAGTTGCTTCCACTTGTCCCTTTCTACTGTAGTGGCCCTTTCTACTGTAGTAGCCCTTATACCATAGGTCAACGAACCAATGTGGGGAGGCTGTCACCTGATGAGTATATCTACTCCAATTATACATGCTGAAACCGGGAAAATAACTACAGGATAGGTTCAGGGGCATACCAGGCCATTGTGATATAGACCTGAGTTAAAACTCCATTGATTACCAGACCTCCATAAGCCCCTTCTCCGACTGATGAAACACAGTGATGTTTGAAGTGTCCTGGAATTAGTGTCAGTTCAGAGCCAGTGTCCAGTAGTCCCTGAAAGGTCTGATTTCCCCCTCCCTTCAGTACATACTTACCTTTGTAAAAGACTATAGATCTCTTTGGGAGAAAGATTAACAGTCTAAATATTTGGCAGTGTGCTAGGTCCTTCCTCAAGGGGAACCAGCTTCCCCTTTATTCAAGGGGTCCTTGATCTGTAAATTGGCTCATCAGAAGGTTAATTGAGGGCCTGTGCCTCCTTTGTTTTTTTGATTCACTTTAGAATTTGTTTCACTTGACCTAGATCTTTTCTGCTTACATAGATGAAGTAAGAATTTAGTAGGCTTCTTATCTCTTTAGCTTGTAGGAACACCGTGATCATTTAGTCAATCACACAGGATGATTACTGCTTTGACTCTGCTCTTCATCATGGTGACCACACTCACCTTGCCTTTGGTGGTTACTGAGGGCTGCCACTTGGCTTCTGCCACCCTGGGATCCAATTACTACTGTTGTATTTAGATTTCCCAATTCAGGGGCTGCAGTTCCCATTGCAGGATCTGGTCTACAGAGAAGAGTGATCGTACAGCTCTTCAAATGTTAGAGCTCCTCTCAAAAATGTATTTCTCACAGTTGTGGTGAAAGGTATGTCTTCTGGACCCTGCCAGGGTGGGTGAGTAGACCTTAAATGACAAATTTACTCCAAAATTCCAATCTTTCTGGGCCTTTGAATCCCTTTCTCTACATTAAACCAAGGCAAGTCCAGCATTTCTAACACACTGTGGGCCACCTTTTGGTCCACGTTTTAGCCAACCACACAAACTGTTAGAGCCCTTTCTATTTCCCTGAGTTGCAACATTAAGTGCAGAATCTCTGCTTAGTGGGTTCATATCAATAAATTTAGCCTCATCCAACTTTATGTTCCTTCCACCATTATACCACACCCTTAATATCCATTCCCACATATATTCCCCAGATTTCTGTTTGTACAAATTAGAAAACTCAAGTAGTTATTTTGGAGTGTAGCACACCTGAAGGGTACCTCACTATTAGGGTCCTGCTGAGACTTGAGTCTAGGTGTAAGTCTAAAATTCAAAGGGGTTTTGGGGATGAGTCCTGAGGAGAATCAGCATTGCCTTGTTAGGCAATGGACTCAGAGGAGGCCATTACCTTTTCCTCAGACAATGCAGGGTTAATCCCTATAGATGAGGGTGAAGAGGCTGCTTCTACTGACAAAGAAGACTCATCAGAATTTGGAGGATTTTTGTCCCTCGCTCCATTAGATTCTTCCCACATATTCCCATTGCAACTTCAAGATCCCATTCTTTCCTAATCGATGCCTTCACTCTATCAGTGGACAGAATAACCAAATAAACTTTTTAAAAAAGAGATATATAAATGGTGTTGACAAATACTGCTTACCAGGTATCAAAGCATAAAATAATGTTACAGGAATTAAAGAAGTATGTCTCAGGCCGAGTGCAGTGATTCATGTCTGTAATCTCAGCACTTTAGGAGGCCAAAGCAGGAGGATCACTTGAGGCCAGATGTTTGAGACCAGTCTGGTTAACATAAAAAGAACATGTCTCTTAAAAAAAAAACCAAAAAAACCAAAAAACAAAACACCCAAAACAAGTATGTCTATGGCTTCCAGATAAGCAAATAGATGAGTGGACCAAAATAGAGATTCCACATCGGACTCATGCATATATGAATGAGTAATACTTTTAATGAGTAGCAAAATGAAGAATCACACATACTTCATCTTTACCTAGAATGGATAACAGTGGATATTGATTATATATATTTACCTTCATCATGTGGACATCCCTCAGAACATCAGAGAATAGGAGACAAATCCTACAAATATTCAGGGTTCTATCACATCAATAAAATGTTTAGGGGTTTAGTGGCCTGGAGCATGCCAAGACATTACTTCCAAAATAAAGGGCAGATTGTTGTACTATGTACTTCCTATCAAGAAGGAAAACAATACATGATAGGCTGGGAAAGTAATTTGCATTGTAATTCAGTCACAGGATACAGAGCTCGGGTATGGTTTTCAGTTATGTCAGTTCTGCAGCTACAGGAGATAAATGTCTTAGGGCAGATATAGAAGCTTTCACGTCATTTATGCAAAAAACTTTAATGCTTGAACTCATCCTTTTCTTTCTCCATTTTGTTCAGTGACAAGGAACAACCAGGCAATCTCATTATACTTGTTAGTCTGACAACAATGCTCAAAAATATTATATACATGGTCACTAGATGCTTGCTTCTTATAAGTGTTTGGTTGGGAGTATTCAGTGGTAATATTTTGTGTACCTCTATTATTCGTGATAGTCCAGATCACACTAGGGACTACCAATGCTCTTTTTACTACTGGAAATAGAGTCACTAGTATCTTTAAAACTAGCCAGATTAGAGAGCCAATTTCAGAAACTCTAGAACCAATTCAGAAAATTCATCCTGCAGATTCTGTTCCTCTAGAACCACTTTCAGAACCAAAATCTGTTATTAGTCAGCATTCTGCAGAGAAGCTGAATTAATTATCTATCTCTATCTATTATCTATCTATCTATCTATCTATCTATCTATCTATCTATCTATTTATCATCTATCTATCTATCATCTATCTATCTACCTATCTAATCTATTTACCTATTTCCTAAAAGATTTATGTATATCTCAAGATATTGGTTATAAGGAATCAACTCATGATTTTGAAGACTGGCAAGTCCAAATTCTGCAGAGCTCATGTCTCAGTTAGAAGGCTGTCAGGCAGGAGAATTCTTTCTTGGAAGAGGTCAGTCTTTTTCTATTGAGGCTTTCAGCTGATTGGATGAGGCTCACTTACATTGTGGAGGATCATCTGCTTTACTTAATCTATTGATTTAAATATTAATCTCATCCCAAAACATCCTTATGAAAAGACTCAGAATGATATTTGACCAAATATCTGTGCATCCCATGGCCCAGTCAAGTTGACACATAAAATTATCATAGTGAGCTAGTCACATGGTAATTGCTATGTGACCATATATATGAGTTGGTGCAGTAGTGGTGGATGACAATGACTTGCAGATCTAGGCTAGCTGCTCGTGTGTCCTTTTTGAACTCTCTGGCTTTGTTCATGCTCAATCCCAGCTGTGGCACTTGCACATTTTAATGGCCTGCTTCTGGTTCCATCTGACCTTATGATTTTGTGGATCTGACAGCTCACGATCAGTATTTCTGGCCACTTGTCCACTTGATGTCCCGCGAACAAACTCTCCATCTCTACTAGGATTCAGTGGAACAGCAGAGTCTGTCGTTTGTAAGCTGAATAATTCTCCACCGCAGGGAGCATAATCTTGCTCTCTAATTAGTGTTTGTCATAAACTTTGCACAACATCTTTCCCCACTAATGATGTCTCTAATGCAATAATGACTACTGGTTATATAATTTAAAAAGCAGGGCCACTTGCACCAGAATCTAGTCCTATTTCATAGCTTTTCTCTGCTCGAGGTCCTACTCAAAGCTGGAAGCCTTTCATGTATCCCAGTGAATGGGTAGAACCAATATCTTAGGTATGCAATACACTGTCTCCAGAACTTGAACAAGTCTATTAAGGGTTGTATTCCTTCTTGGTGGGAGGAGCAAAGTACAAGAATCTGTCCTCTACTTCGGAGGTAACATCATGGCATACTTCAGGCCACTAGCCCCCTAAAAATTTTATTGCTGTGACAGGCCCCTGAATATTTGTAGGATTTATCCCCTACCCTCTGTTGCTCTGATGGATGCCTAGGTGATCCAGTAAATGTATATGGTCAATATCCACTGTTATCCATTCTAGGTAAATGTGAAGTCTTTGTGAACTTTTTATTTTGATAGAGTCAGAAAATAATGCATTATTAGATATATTTTAGTAACATTTATGGAACATTCCTTCATTTTACTACTTGTTAAAAATGTTAATTAATTCTTATATTCATAAGTCTTATTTGTAATTTCTATATTGGGCCACTCATCTTTTTGCTAAATTTAGGGCAGATATATATTTCTTGAATTCCTATAACATTATTTTATGCTTTGATACCTGGTAAGGCATGTTTCCTCACACCATTTATATATTTCTTTCTAAAAATGTTTTTGATTATTTTTGCAAATTTTTTATTCCACAAACACTTTGAGATTTGTTTGAAAAGTTCCAAAAAAGAAAGCTATGGTGGAAATTTTGCTGGGATTAGACTAACTTTATAGATGATTTTACTGTTGAACAAATGACTCAGAGAATATGAATGCATGAACATAAAAACTTAGAGGAAGTTTGAGTCATAGACACACTGATAATTTCTGATAGAAGTAAATAGACAAAACTCTATGTTTAAATAAATGTTCTAAAACTCAGCAGCCATATTTTTTCCCTCTGATGGGGACAAACTTCTTCATGAGCTGCAAAGGACATTTGCCCACAATTTCTACTGAGGGGCTTTCTTAGCACTGTTTCTGGGTATTTTTTTCATTTTATAATTGTTTTTAACAGGTCATGTAGAGGATTCAGAAACAAAATATGTAATGGACACAGTAATGAGGCACTTAAATTCTCCCTCAGGAGTGAAGCTCTTACCAAGTTCTGGGAGTACTGCCAGCAAATAACCCTCAGCTTTCAGTCCACACTGCGGGAAATGCCTCAGCTGAAGTCACTTCTCTCAAGAGCAAGCTCCCTGCTCAAGGAAGACAAAACCCAAACATAATGTTGAATAAAAACAATAAAAGCAGACATTTTTACCCTGTTCCCAATTTTAGGGAGAAAACATTTAATATTTTGCCATTAAGAAAACACAAGCTTTTTGTTTTCTTAAAGCCTAATTATGCAGTACGCCTAATAAAGGCATAGATGTCTTTATTAGATTGTAGAACGTCCATTCTATTCCTAGTTTGTGGAAAGGTTTTTTCCTTCTTTTCAATCATGAACAGATTTTTGCGTTTGGTTAATATTTTGCTTTTTCTTGATAATATGATTTTTCTCCTTTAATCTATAGTGCAATACATCGGACATTCTTTTTTTTTTTTTTTTTTGAGACGGAGTCTCGCTCTGTTGTCCAGGCTGGAGTGCAGTGGTGCGATCACTGCTCACTGCAACCTCCACCTCCCAGGTTCAAGTGATTCTCCTGCCTTAGCCTCCTAAGTAGCTGGAATTACAGGTGCATGCCACCATGCCCAGCTAATTTTTGTATTTTTAGTAGAGACGGGGTTTCAAGACCAGGCTGGTCTTGAACCCCTGACCTCGTGATCTGCCCACCTAAGCCTCCCAAAGTGCTGGGATTACAGGCGTAAGCCACCATGCCCTGTCTGGACATTCTGATATGTTAAGCCAACCTTGGTTTTTTGGAATAAATCCTTTAATCATGATGCATTTAAAAAAAATAGTGCTTTAATTGATTTACGAATGTTTAAATTTTTTAAAATCTAGGTAAGTTAGCCAGTGTTTTTTTCCTCTTTAAAAAGTCTTCGTCACTGGGAGGAGCCAAGATGGCCAAATAGGAACAGCTCCAGTCTACAGCTCCCAGCGTGAGCGATGCAGAACATGGGTGATTTCTGCATTTCCAACAGAGGTACCAGGTTCATCTCGCTGGGGTGTGCCAGACAGTGGGTGCAGGACAGTGGGTGCGGTGCACCGTGAGTGAGCTGAAGCAGGGTGAGGCATCGCCTTACTTGGGAAGCACAAGGGGTCAGGGATTTCCCTTTCCTAGTCAAAGAAAGCGGTGACAGACGGCACCTGGAAAATCCCACCCTAATACTGGGCTTTTCCAATGGGCTTAAAAAACGGCACACCAGAAGATTATATCCCACACCTGGCTCGGAGGGTCCTATGCCCACGGAGTCTCACTGATTGCTAGCACAGCAGTCTGAGATCAAACTGCAAGGCGGCAGTGAGGCTGGGAGAGGGGCGTGCCCCATTGCCAGGACTTGATTAGGTAAACAAAGCGGCCTGGAAGCTCGAACTGGGTGGAGCCCACCACAGCTCAAGGAGGCCTTCCTGCCTCTGTAGGCTCCACCTCTGGGGGCAGGGCACAGACAAACAAAAAGACGGCAGTAACCTCTGCAGACTTAAATGTCCCTGTCTGACAGCTTTCAAGAGAGTAGTGGTTCTCCCAGCACGCAGCTTGAGATCTGAGAACAGGCAGACTGCCTCCTCAAGTGGATCCCTGACCCCCGAGTAGCCTAACTGGGAGGCACCCCGCAGTAGGGGCAGACTGACATCTCACACGGCCAGGTACTCCTCTGAGACAAAACTTCCAGAGGAACGATCAGGCAGCAGCATTTGTGGTTCACCAATATCCACTGTTCTGCAGCCACCGCTGCTGATACCCAGGCAAACAGGGTATGGAGTGGACCTCTAGCAAACTCCCACAGACCTGCAGCTGAGAGTCCTGTCTGTTAGAAGGAAAACTAACAAACAGGAAGGACATCCACACCAAAAACCCATCTGTACGTCACCATCATCAAAGACCAAAGGTAGATAAAACCACAAAGATGGGGAAAAAACAGAGCAGAAAAACTGGAAACTCTAAAAATCAGAGCGCCTCTCCTCCTCCAAAGGAATGCAGCTCCTCACCAGCAATGGAACAAAGCTGGATGGAGAATGACTTTGACGAGTTGAGAGAAGAAGGCTTCAGACAATCAAACTACTCCAAGCTACAGGAGGAAGTTTGAACCAATGGCAAAGAAGTTAAAAACTTTGAAAAAAAATTAGATGAATGGCTAACTAGAATAACCAATGCAGAGAATTCCTTAAAGGACCTGATGGAGCTGAAAACCAAGGCATGAGAACTACGTGATGAATGCACAAGCCTCAATAGCTGATGTGATCAACTGGAAGAAAGGGTATCAGTGATGGAAGATGAAATGAATGAAATGAAGCGAGAAGAGAAGTGTAGAGAAAAAAGAATAAAAAGAAATGAACAAAGCCTCCAAGAAATATGGGACTATGTGAAAAGAGCAAATCTACGTCTGATTGGTGTACCTGAAAGTGACGGGGAGAATGGAACCAAGTTGGAAAACACTCTGCAGGATATTATCCAGGAGAACTTCCCCAATCTAGCAAGGCAGGCCAACATTCAGATTCAGGAAATACAGAGAACGCCACAAAGATACTCCTTGAGAAGAGCAACTCCAAGACACGTAATTGTCAGATTCACCAAAGTTGAAATGAAGGAAAAAATGTTAAGGGCAGCCAGAGAGAAAGGTCGGGTTACCCACAAAGGGAAGCCCATCAGACTAACAGTGGATCTCTCGGCAGAAACTCTACAAGCCAGAAAAGAGTGGGGGCCAATATTCAACATTCTTAAAGAAAAGAATTTTCAACCCAGAATTTCATATCCAGCCAAACTAAACTTCATAAGTCAAGGAGAAATAAAATCCTTTACAGACAAGCAAATGCTGAGAGATTTTGTCACCACCAGGCCTGCCCTAAAAGAGCTCCTGAAGGAAGCACTAAACATGGAAAAGAACAACTGGTACCAGCCACTGCAAAAACATGCCAAATCATAAAGACCATCAAGGCCAGGAAGAAACTGCATCAACTAATGAGCAAAATAACCAGCTAACATCATAATTACAGGACCAAATTCACACATAACAATATTAACTTTAAATGTAAATGGAGTAAATGCTCCAATTAAAAGACACAGACTGGCAAATTGGATAAAGAGGCAAGACCCACCAGTGTGCTGTATTCAGGAAACCCATCACACGTGCAGAGACACACATAGGCTCAAAATAAAGGGATGGAGGAAGATCTACCAAGCAAATGGAAAACAAAAAAAGGCAGGGGTTGCAATCCCAGTCTCTGATAAAACAGACTTTAAACCAACAAAGATCAAAAGAGACAAAGAAGGCCATTACATAATGGTAAAGGGATCAATTCAACGAAAAGAGCTAACTATCCTAAATATATATGCACCCAATACAGGAGCACCCAGATTCATAAAGCAAGTCCTTAGTGACCTACAAAGAGACTTAGACTCCCACACAATAATAATGGGAGACTTTAACACCCCTCTGTCAACATTAGACAGATCAACGAGACAGAAAGTTAACAAGGATATCCAGGAATTGAACTCGGCTCTGCACCAAGCAGACCTAATAGACATCTACAGAACTCTCCACCCCAAATCAACAGAATATACATTCTTTTCAGCACCACACCACACCTACTCCAAAATTGACCACATAGTTGGAAGTAAAGCACTCCTCAGCAAATGTAAAAGAAGAGAAATTATAACAAACTGTTTCTCAGACCACAGTGCAATCAAATTAGAACTCAGGATTAAGAAACTGACTCAAAACTGCACAACTACTTGGAAACTGAACAACCCACTCCTGAATGACTACTGGGTAAATAACGAAATGAAGGCAGAAATAAACAAGTTCTTTGAAACCAATGAGAACAAAGACATAACATACCAGAATCTCTGGGACACACTCAAAGCAGTGTGTAGAGGGAAATTTATAGCACTAAATGCCCACAAGAGAAAGCAGGAAAGATCTAAAATTGACACTCTAACATCACAATTAAAAGAACTAGAGAAGCAAGAGCAAACACATTCAAAAGCTGGCAGAAGGCAAGAAGTAACTAAGATCAGAGCAGAACTGAAGGAAATAGAGACACAAAAAACCCTTCAAAAAATTAATGAATCCAGGAGCTGGTTTTTTGAAAAGATCAACAAAATTGATAGACTGCTAGCAAGACCAAGAAGAAAAGGGAGAAGAATCAAATAGATGCAATAAAAAATGATAAAGGGGATATCACCACCAATCCCACAGAAATACAAACCACCATCAGAGAATACTATAAACACCTCTACGCAAATAAACTAGAAAATCTAGAAGAAATGGATAAATTCCTTGACATATACAACCTCTCAAGACTAAACCAGGACGAAGTTGAATCTCTGAATAGACCAATAACAGGCTCTGAAGTTGAGGCAATAATCAATAGCTTACCAACCAAAAAAAGTCCAGGACCAGATGGATTCACAGCCGAATTCTACCAGAGGTACAAAAAGGAGCTCGTACCATTCCTTCTGAAACTATTCCAATCAATAGAAAAAGAGGGAATCCTCCCTAACTCATTTTATGAGGCCAGCGTCATCCTGATAACAAAGCCTGGCAGAGACACAACCAAAAAAGAGAATTTTAGACCAATATCCTTGATGAACATTGATGCAAAAATCCTCAATAAAATACTGGCAAACCGAATCCAGCAGCACATCAAAAAGCTTATCTACCATGATCAAGTGGGCTTCATCCCTGGGATGCAAGGCTGGTTCAACATACGGAGATCAATAAATGTAATCCAGCATATAAACAGAACCAAAGACAAAAACCACATGATTATCTCAATAGATGCAGAAAAGGCCTTTGACAAAATTCAACAGCCCTTCATGCTAAAAACTCTCAATAAATTAGGTATTGATGGGATGTATCTAAAAATAATAAGAGCTGTCTATGACAAACCCACAAGCCAATATCATACTGAATGGGCAAAAACTGGAAGCATTCCCTTTGAAAACTGGCACAAGACAGGGATGCCCTCTCTCACCACTCCTATTCAACATAGTGTTGGAAATTCTGGCCAGGGCAATTAGGCAGGAGAAGGAAATAAAGGGTATTCAATTAGGAAAAGAGGAAATCAAATTGTCCCAGTTTGCAGATGACAAATCAGCCCAAAATCTCCTTAAGCTGATAAGCAACTTCAGCAAAGTCTCAGGATACAAAATCAATGTACAACAATCACAAGCATTCTTATCCACCAATAACAGACAAACAGAGAGCCAAATCATGAGTGAACTCCCATTCACAATTGCTTCAAAGAGAATAAAATATCTAGGAATCCAACTTACAAGGGACGTGAAGGACCTCTTCAAGGAGAACTACAAACCACTGCTCAAGGAAATAAAAGAGGATACAAACAAATGGAAGAACATTCCGTGCTCATGGGTAGGAAGAATCGATATCGTGAAAATGGCCATACTGCCTAAGGTAATTTATAGATTCAGTGCCATCCTTATCCAGCTACCAATGACTTTCTTCACAGAAGTGGAAAAAACTACTTCAAAGTTCATATGGAACCAAAAAAGAGCCCGCATCGCCAAGTCAATCCTAAGCCAAAAGAACAAAGCTGGAGGCATCATGCTACCTGACTTCAAACTATACTACAAGGCTACGGTAACCAAAACAGCATGGTACTGATACCAAAACAGCATGGTACTGATACCAAAACAGAGATATAGACCAATGGAACAGAGCAGAGCCCTCAGAAATAATGCTGCATATCTATAGCTATCTGATCTTTGACAAACCTGACAAAAACAAGCAATGGGGAAAGGATTCCCTATTTAATAAATGATACTGGGAAAACTGGCTAGCCATATGTAGAAAGCTGAAACTGGATCCCTTCCTTACACCTTCTACAAAAATTAATTCAGGATGGATTAAAGACTTACATGTTAGACCTAAAACCATAAAAACCCTAGAAGAAAACCTAGGCAATACCATTCAGGACGTAGGCATGGGCAAGGACTTCATGTCTAAAACACCAAAAGCAATGGCAACAAAAGCCAAAATTGATAAATGGGATCTAATTAAACTAAAGAGCTTCTGCACAGCAAAAGAAACTACCATCAGAGTGAACAGGCAACCTACAGAGTGGGAGAAAATTTTTGCAATCTACTCATCTGACAAAGGGCTAATATCCAGAATCTACAATGAACGCAAACAAATTTACAAGAAAAAGACAAAGAACCCCATCAACAAGTGGGTGAAGGATATGAACAGACACTTCTCAAAAGAAGACATTTATGCAGCCAAAAGACACATGAAAAAATGCTCATCATCACTGGCCATCAGAGAAATGCAAATCAAAACCACAATGAGATACCATCTCACACCAGTTAGAATGGCAATCATTAAAAAGTCAGGAAACAACAGGTGCTGGAGAGGATGCTGAAAAACAGGAACAATTTTACACAGTTGGTGGGACTGTAAACTAGTTCAACCATTGTGGAAGTCAGTGTGGCGATTCGTCGGGGATCTAGAACTAGAAATACCGTTTGACCCAGCCATCCCATTACTGGGTATATACCCAAAGGATTATAAATCATGCTGCTATAAAGACACATGCACACGTATGTTTATTGCGGCACTATTCACAATAGCAAAGACTTGGAACCAACCCAAATGTCCAACAACAATAGACTGGATTAAGAAAATGTGGCACATATACACCATGGAATACTATGCAGCCATAAAAAATGATAAGTTCATGTCCTTTGTAGGGACATGGATGAAAATAGAAACCATCATTCTCAGCAAACTATCACAAGGACAAAAAACCAAACACCGCATGTTCTCACTCACAGGTGGGAGTTGAACAATGAGAACACATGGACACAGGAAGGGGAACATCACACACCAGGGACTGTTGTCAGGTGGGGGGAGCGGGGAGGGATAGCATTAGGAGATACATCTAATGCTAAATGACGAGTTAATGGGTGCTAAATGACGAGTTAATGGGTGCAGCACACCAACATGGCACCTGTATACATATGTAACAAACCTGCACGTTGTGCACATGTACCCTAAGACTTAAAGTATAATAATAATAAAATAAAAAAATAATTAAAAAAATAAAGTCTTTGTCTTGTTTTATTATTTGTTTTGTCAGTTTTGCAGTTATGTTTTTCAAGAAATTTGTGCACTCATCTAAGTTGTCAAATTTATTGGTAAAAGTTGGTCAAAATATCCCATTATTATTATTTTTAATATCTATAGACTCTGTAGTAATGTACTTTCTTTTTTCTGATTTTTGGAGATTCTTCTTTATTTTTTGTTAATCTCTTGCTAAAGATTTATCAATTTTATTACTCTTAAAAACACAAACCCTTGACTTTTTTATTGTTTTGAAAATTTTAACTTTATTGATTTCTATTTCTATTTTTATTTCTTCTATTCACTTTGAGTTTTATTTGCTCTTTTACAAAACTAGTTTCTTATGGTGGAAACAGACTTTATATCTTCCTTTTTTTCTAAATACATGCTGAAAGCAATATGTTTCACCATATGGACTATTTACATCCCACGTATGTTGTGATTTTATTATTCAATTCAAATGTTTTAAAATTTCTCTTAGCGTTTCTTACTTTACTCATTATTTATTTAGAAGCATGTTGTTAATTTTCAACAGATTTAGATTTTAAAGCATTTATTATATTTGATTTGTTATTTAACACTGATGTGGGCAGAGAACATACTGTTAGATTTTAATCTCTTCACATTTATTGAGACTTTGCTTTAATGTCCAGCATATGGTTAAGCTTAGTGAGTGTTCCACGAGCACTTGAGAAGAATATGTATTCTGTTGTTGTTAAGTAGACTGTTCTTTCAATGTCAGTTACATAAAGGTGGTTGATACGGTCTTTAAAATTCTCCAGTATCTTTGCTGATTTTTTGATTACTTGTTTTTTCAATTATTGAGAGAAAATTTGTATTGATTAGGATTCAGTCTGAAAAGTAGAAACAGTAAGTGATATGGAAAAAGAAAACTAGACCTTATGAAATTATAAAACAGACCTTATTTTTTAGAGCAGTTTTGGGACTTTACGCAATTTTAAGAGCTGGTGAAGAAACCTATGAACTGTTGTTTCCTCTCTTCCTGGTGGTAGCTCTAAACTTGATATGGATTAGTGGAGCTGGTAGTAAGAAATAAAAATTGGATTGAAGCAGAGAAAGGAAATTACAAATCGAAATTTGTGAGGAAAAAGTGGACTCCATCAGGATAGACCAAAACATGAATCTTTAATTCCTTTTAATTAATATGAAGAAGCACAACTAAAAAGTAAATCCAGAGGTAAAATGGAATACCAAAAATACTAAATTTAAGAAAAGAGACAGAGAAGGAGACGAAGAAAAAAAGCCTTTTAATTCTTCTCATGAAACAAGTGACCTACAGAAGGAACAGTCACCCTTCACCATAGACATGCACATGTGCATTGCTCAGGACTCAAGAGAAGTTAAGAGAGCAGATCTAATGGGAGATTGAGTTGCTGTAGGATCCATGTGTGCTAGATGAGGCAACAGCTCAGTAACAATATGTGTAAGTTACAACAGCACTTGGTGTTCTACATCAACATTCAGAGTGTAATGGCTGCTGTTTCACTTTTGCTCTCTAAATCTTACTTCAGTTTTTCTTGTGACCAGAAGTGAGTTAAAACCACACGAAAGGGTGTTCTATGAAACATATCTAGCTTTGCTATGTCAACACAAGGATGTTAAATTCTCTAATTATATTTGTAGATTTGCCCAATTTTTCTCTTTAGTTCTGCCAAGTTTTGCTTCTTTTATTCAGTAACTTTGTTGTTTGGTACATACATATTTAAGAGATTTATGTCTTAATGACTTAGTCATTTCATTTTTGTGGAATATTATTCTTCAAATTTGTTAATACACTTCTTAAAGCCTACTTTGTCTGATATTGATATAGCCACAGCAACTTTCTTATGGTTGGTGTTTGTGTGTTATATCTTTCCATCCTTTCATTTTCAACTTGTCTCCTTAAAGTATGTCTTTTTAAAACAGAATATAGTTCCATCTTGTATTTTTGCCCATTCTGATATTCCTACTTTCTAATTTGGGTTTAAGTTTATTTGCAATTAATGCTATATTAATATTGGGTTTAATTCTATAATCTTGTAGTTTTCTATTTTCCTTTTATGCCTTTTTTCTTCTTTGTCTCCTTCTCTGTGTTTTTTCTTAAATTGAGTATTTTTAGTATTCCATGTTACCTCTGTATTTATGTTTTAGTTATGCTTCTTTATGTTAATTTTTGGTGATTATTATAAAGATAACAATATGTATCTTTGATTTATTACTGCCTATTTTCAAAAAATGTTCTACTACCTCACAAACTCTGTAAAAACCTTACAATAATTTCCACCCTCTGCCTTTTTTGCTTTTGTTATTTATTTATTTTATTTTTACATAGACTATAACCTCTACAATAAAGTGTTGTTATTTTATTTTTAACAATCAATAGTCTTTTAAAGAGATTTAAAGGTGTATATATGAATATATATTTCCTATTTTTTTGCTTCCAGTGGGATTAGATGCATATATATTTTTAGAAGTTTTATATATGTTCCAACATATTTACTTTTTGGTGTTTCTCATTTCTTGTAGAACTGGATTTCTATCTGGTATCATTGCCTTTTAGCTTAAGAAACATCATTTTTTGTAATCCAAGTATGCTGGGGATTGTTTTTTCATTCGACTTTTGTGTGTCAGAGAAGTATTTATTTCACTTCTGTTTTTGATGGATAGTTTTTTTGGTTATAGAATGCTAACTTGACAGTGCTTTTTCTCTTAGCACTTAAAAATGTTGTACTGCTGTCTTCTGGATTCTGTTATTTTGGATGAGAAGTTAGCCATAATTCTTATTATTGTTCCTTTGTATGTAATTTGTCTTTTTTCTCTTGTTGCTTTTAAGAACTTTTGCTTATCTTTGTTTTTCAGCAGTTTGATTACAATGTGATTTTGTGTGGTTTTATTTTAGTTATTCTGCTTGAGTTTCCTGAACTTTGTAGAACTGAGCGTTGATATATTTTATCAATCTTGAAAAATTCTCAGCCATTTTATCTTTAAATATTTTTCTGTTCTACTTTCTCTTCCTTTTCCTTTTAAGAATCCAATTATTTCTAAGTTAAAGTATTTGATATTATTACACAACTCTTGGATGCGGTGTTCCATTTTTTCACTATTCTTTCCTCTTTGTAATTCATTTTTAATAATTAGTTTCAGTTTATTAATTATTTCTTTCTGATATGTTCAATCATACCAGATGCATCTCAATGGGCTTATCAGCACCATCAAACATCTTCACATGGTGAAGCTTCGGCTCACTTCTAGGTATTTGCCTGGCCCTTCAAATAGTTACAGGGTTATCCCTAGCTATACACTATAGAACAGATAGTTTAACTGTCTTTTCCTCAGTCACACAAATCTGCTTGGATGTAAATTATAGCTGAGTCACCCGCTACCTACATGCTAATGGGGCTTTTAATTTCTAGCATTTTCATTAACCTTTAAAAATATAGTTTCCATCTCCATGTTGAAATTTCCCATCTTTCATACATGTTGTTCATCATTTACATTAGCTCCTTTAATACAGTTTTTTATTACAGGTATTTTAAAATCCCTGTGTAATTATAACCTCTGGATTATAATTATAATTATAATTATAATTATATGAGTCTGATTTTATTGGATGTTTCATCTTCTGTATTAGTTATGTTGGCTGCTATAACAAGATACTACAGATTGGGTGGCTTACACAACAGTCATTAATTTTCTCACAGTTCTGGAGGCTGGAAGTCTAAGATCAAGGTACCAGCAGGGTTGGGTTTTGGCGAAGCATCTCTTCCTGGCTTGCAGATGGCCACCTTCTTGCTGTGCCCTCACATGGCACTTTTTCGGTGCAAGTGCACAGAGAGAGAGGAAGAAAGAGAGAGAGAGAGAAAGAGACAGGTCTCTGGTATCTCTTCCTCTTCTTAGAGGGACACAAATCCTATCAGATTAGGGCCCCATTCTCATGACCTCATTTAATCTTAATTACATTCTTAAAAATCCTATCTTCAAGTACAGTCACACTGGTGGTTAGGGCCTCAACATATGATTTTTGGGAGACACAATTAAGTCCATAACACTCTCCCAAGGAGAGGTCACATTACCTTGCTTCTTTGTGTATCTCATAATTTTTATTAAATACTGCACTCTATATGTGTAAAAGAATAGTAAATCTTGAAGTGCATAACATTTTTGCCAATAAAATACATTTCTCTTCTTTTGTTTCACTAGGGGACTGTGTTAATCTAGTTTGTAGTTGAGCTGGGTTTGGACTTAGCGGTTGTGTTAGTTGTATTCAGTTTACCTCTGGGTTCCAATTAATTGAAGATGGTATAAGACTTCCCTCTAGCAGACTTGGGTTCTAAATGCCTGCATATGTCCTTGCCCTAAGCATTCAGCAGGCCCCACATGCCCATGCCTCAGGGAGCCTCTCTCAGGTATCCTGCTTTCCTCAACCACAGTTGGCTGCTGCCTTTGTGCTCAGTGTAAGGCTCAGAGTGCCCAGAGTGTCTCTCCCAGATCTTCAGCCCTGGCATCAGACTCTATCAGACCCCGCATATCTGAACCTTCAAGGGGGTCTGTCTCAGCTCTCCTCACCTTCCTCAGCTATAGACTGCTACATCCTTGTGCTCAGTGCAGGGTTTAGAGTTTCTGGAATGTTTCCTTCAGTCCTTCCATTCTGTCCTCAGACTTCAGTGGGCCTCACATGCTTGCATCTCATGGGGGTCTCTGTCACCTCTTTTGCTCCTATTCCAGCTACAGGTGACCACTTCTTCATACTTACTGAGGGCCTAGGGTGCCTGGAGGATTTCTCTTAGATTTTCCATTCTTCCTTCAGATACCAGTGGGTCCATTATGCCTGGGTCTCAGGGGATTTTATCTCAGAAACTGTGGTCTGTCCCCAGTCTTCTTGTAAGCACATGGGGAAGGCCTATGGATAAAAGCTGGGAGGTGGGTGTAGACTCTGTTTTTGAGAAGCTTAGGGATGCTAAACCATCAGCCTTAAAAGTTTATTAAAAGTTGTTAAATAAACTGTTGTGTTTTACCCATGTCAATGGCAGCTTCTTGCTTCTCCTTCTGCTCAAGCAAGGATGAGAGCAGCCACAGGTTTCTTTCTTTTCTTTTTTTTCCCAGGAGGGTGAGATAAAGCAGATTGTCTAATCAGGTTCTGAAGAATCGGAGACAGTAACCGCTATTGAGTTTTACTTCTAATTTCAAGTATGCAGGTCAGGTAATAAAGAGGTTCAGACAAAGCGCAAGAGATCGGAGATGCTGAGGGTAGCTCTCAGATCCTCTCTACATCAGAGACGTGTGCTTGGTTCAGAGTAGACAGGATCTCTAAGTAAAATATTGGGTTATTATCTCATATAGTGAAAGTGTTTAATCATGATACATCTCCATTTTATACCGTGGTTTATGTGCCATTTTCTAAGGAGCTATGACTCATAAATCCATATATTATGGGTCAGTAATAATCCTTAACTAGTGATAAGAATATTCTTATGTCAAGAATGTTCCACAGAGAAGGACCCTTCTCCTATAAAATATAATTAGCCTATTCACTTGGAATTCTAGTTACTTTGTCAACAAGGATTAGACTAGATTACTCACCTTCTTTAATGTTTTCTATTACAGCAGCATCTCCCTGGTAAACGAAGTAAATGAATCACAGTTCACCTGCTTTAATTTTCAGGGGGGCTTGTTCTGGAGTCCTTAGTTCATTGTGGTGATGGTGGTGGTTCTTCCTTTTCATTCTCAGCTGTTTGATGGCTTAAAAAATGCTATCATTTATGTTAAAGCAAACTAAATATTGCCTGAGATAGACTCCATACTTCTATATTTGAGTCCTTGTGGATGAACTGTAACCTAACTTAATAGCCAGACAAGATTGAAAACCTAACTTAGGAGTATGCGCCTCTAACAATAACTGAGTCTTGGCCAATCTCAGCGGCCAGACTTCAGCCACTCACAGACTGCTAAGTGTTCACATTGTGTTCAAATAAGGGAAATGCCAACCTGTAACCTATCCAGCTGTTTCCGTACCTCACTGCCGACTTCTGTATGTCATTTCCCTTTTTTTGTCTAAAAATCTTCTTCTATCACGTGGCTGTGCTGGAGTCTCTGTGAATCTGCTGTGATTCTGGGGGCTGCCCGATTTGTGAATCATTCATTGCTCAATTAAACTTCTTTAAATTTAATTTGGTTGAAGTTTTTCATTTATCATTTGTAAGTTATCCATTTCTTATTGTTAGAGTGAGAGTGACATCATTTTGGATTTTCTACGTTCTAAGCTGAAGTGTCTACATTTTAAGCTGAAGCGGTGCTTTAATATGGCATTTGAAGTCATTTAATTTGGAGAAAATTTCCTATATAACTTATTTTATAATATTATTTTCTCCTTCTAGATTTCTTTTCATTGGATATTAATTTTTTTAGATTAATTCTCTAATTTTCTTATGTTTTCTTTTTTATTGTTCATCTCTTTTTTTGTTCAAGAGCTTCTTGATTGACTTGTTCAATTATTCTACTGAATTTATGTCAATTTAAAATATATAATTTCAGAAAGTTCTTTTTTGTTTCCTGACTGTTCCTTTTATAGTATACTTTTCATATATCATGAGTTCATTTCTTTTATATCTCTCTGAGAAATTAATGTGCTTATTCTAAAATCTTTTTCTGCCTTCTGTATTATCTGTCTTACCTATGTTTCTTTCTTTTCTGCTTGTTTTAGTTTCTTCATAATGAAGGTTTTGCTTAAGTGTCTAGTGATCCTTGTTACCCACTCATATTTAAGAGTCAAGCAATAAAAAGCTCATTGGAATATTTTCCATTGGATAAGGGAACTCTGGTGACTCCCTCTGAAGGGTGATCAGGTATGAACAGCTTTTCTTTTGGGAGATTCCAAGATCCAGTGTCTGTAAGATCCTCTTGTAAGTGGTCAGTCTCTCTAGAGAAGAATTATCAATGCTTTGGTCTGAGAGGTGAGACCTGGCTCTTGGCATTAAGGTGAAATGGGAGCCGGTTACACCCACTGTTTACTATGCATATTTTTGTTACCTCTTGATCTTCTTATCTTCTGTGTTATAAGTCTAGATCTCTCAGGTTCAAATTTTCAGCAAAAATTCCTCAACTCTGTGAGATGAAGAGGAGGTAATTGCCTATATTCTTCAGTTTGATAAAAGAATATGGCATTTAAATGGTCTATATACTTTAAACCAATTCTTTCATTCATCCCCGAGCTTTACGCTTCTATTTTTTATGTCTGCTACGTCTGTGTCTCTTTGCTCAACTCACTAGAGGAAGATGCAATCTAAATACCTTTAGCATACACTAAGTTAGTTACTGCATCTTTATCCACTTTCCATCTTTTACAGCTCCATTGATATCAGGGATGATGTTGTCCCTTCCTTGTTCTTTTTTATTGTCCTGTGGAACTATAGTATTTATGTTCTGTACCTAACTGATCCTAGTTTTCTTTTAAGAACTTGAAATAGCATGACCGACACTATCTTCATTAGAACAGAATGAACTACAATATCAATTTTTCACTGTTTTGGTTCATTTTGTTCAGAGATCACCATGTATTTCAAGTTCTGGCAATGTGGTACCTTGAAGAAAATCTAATATTGGCACTTGTAGGTTACTATAGATATTTGTGTCTCAGTGGGCAGTGAGCTTGGTATCAGTGGCCAAAAGCTTATTACTTGGGGACTCTGGAAGAGCAACCATTGTTTGGCATGACCCAGACTAGGCATATCCATTGTGATCTTTTCCCAAATACAAGGTTCTCACTATGGGCTCAGATGAGGAAGAGGCAGGATTTCCAGTTCTTAGCACCACAGTGCTCTAGAAATACTCTAGGTGTGTGTGCCAAGTTGAAAGAAATCTCACTCCAGTAATTCCTGGATTTTTGCTGGCTCTATTTCTCAAAGAACCACCTCGTCCTATCTGAACCATCCAATAGGATCCAGATGGCATTCCCTTACCCTCTCTGTGTATAATTCCCCTATTACACACCTCCCTTTCAGTAGTCATTAAAACCAATGAAGTTGTTTTTCAAAGATTCTTCATCAGTTCTTTTAAGGAGAAAGAGGATATTGAATATGGAACTTGCCATTGCTACATTGCTGCTACATTTGATTTTCCACTTGATATCTATGTCAGCTCTTTGGGCAGCCTCATCTGCTGCCTTTTAAAAATATAACTATTATATAAAAGAAAGTATGATATTAGTAGAAAGCAACATTTAAAGAGGAAATGATGAAGAGAGAGAGAGGAAGTTGATGGGCATCAAAAGAATGGTGTCAGCAGTTTCAAAGCATAATTAATGTTTTAAGCACTTGAGATCACACAAAGAATCCAAAAGAGAAAAATCCCTTATCCATTTTTCTTCCTCTTCCTCGGATGGACACAAAATAATTCAGGAAGATTACTTCATAGTTTCTGGGTTAGGTTAGGATATAGGGGAAGAAATTTCAGTTATCATTTACTGTAACTGTGTTCAGGAAAAAAATTCTTAACAGCATTGCTGTCTCCAAAACTGCTAGAATTTCTAGGTTAAACAAGGCCTAAATATTTCAGGGCATTTCACCAGTGACAAATTGAAGAATATACCTATAGGTAAAACAATTCTGGTATTTTCTTTCAGAGAGCAGATAGTAACTAAATATCTGAATCACAAAGATCTGTTACTGTTTCTATGGGGAGAAAGTTTTTTTGATGTACTTTTGTTAAAGTAAAAATAAAAGTGCCTAGCTTCCTTCTCTTTTATAAAACAATATATTTAACTGACAAATCCAACAAGCAACTAAAGCAAAACCAAACATAGATGAATCATAAGAAGTATTTAGATTGTACTCCAAATAAAATTTCATGTCATCTCCATAAGAGTTTAGTCAGGAAAAAACTAAAAGTTGGCAATTTTACTGACATATGCAGCTCCAGGGGTCAGAAGCATAGCTATTCATTTTGGAATCATCAGGGTCTTGCACAATGTTTGGAATACAGTAGGTGTTAATGAATGTTTGAATAAATAAATGGATAAATAAACTGGAAACAAAAATACCCGGAACGGACCATTATAAGATAGTGTGCTTCCCCACAGTGACAGTAGGAAAGCTCTCATAGTCCTCATGGCCAAGTGAGAGCCTGATCATGTTGATGATCAGGGCCCAGGGTTCATTGCTTCCTGGCAGTTGCCACTATCTCCATCCATCAATGGGCTAGAGAGCACATGATCTCTCTCCAACTTGCCCTTCCAGCTTTATCCTTCGGTATTCCCTACGTGAACCCTCTCCTTTGGTTAAACTGTTCTACTCATTGTTTTCTGTACACCTTAACTCACGTTCCTCTCTGTGCCTCTGTTCACATTGAACTTGGAAGGTAGTCCTATGCATTTCTGCTTATAATATTCTACCTATGTTAAATACCAAAATTCTTCTAGAAGACCTCTCACCCCCAGTCATCCTTATTTTAAGTAAGGCTGTCTTAGAGCACTTGTTATCTCTTCTACCACATAGCATTGATTATGGGCTCCCTTGTACTGTAGTTATTTCAGAAACTAAGGAATCTATCTCACATATCATTTTTCCCCTTCAGAAGCATTTAAATTTGATGAATTAACTGATTGATAAATTCAGCATCAAGTATTTATTATTTTTACCATGTAACATGCAGGCATCATGAAGAATGCAAAAGTAATTTGAATAATGATTATAGTCTACCAAGGGAGATAGGACACATAAAAGGTGCTGCAGTACAAAGTAAATAGTTAAAAAAAAATGACCCATATAAAACATTACAGGGTTAAGAGTGCTGATTCCAGGTTTGGGGATAACAGGAAACTTTAATTAAAGAGGTGTTATTTTTGCTGGTTTTCAATTAAGAACAGGATAAAGACATGGAGAAGAGCATTCCAGGAAAAAGAAACACTTAAACCAACTGTGGGTCTGGAGTAGGGAAGTGCTAGAATTTTTGGGAACAGAGAGCGAGAGAGTGGTTCAATTTGGTTTAGGTCTTGGATATTTGATGGAGTGTTTTAGGAAATAAAGGTAGAAAAATAGTCTGGGATATATTATACAATAAGAAGTTGTGACTTTTTTCTGCAGTCAAAGGCATTTGAGAAGGAAGTTATGAAGTTGTGTTTGATCAGAGCTGTACCTTCAGATTAGATTAGCATAAGTGAGAATACGCTTTAGAGAAAGAGAGGTACCAAAGGAGGAGTGGATTGCTCCAGTCTATACAGAAGTAATGAGAACAGGATAGTGGGAGTGAGAATTAAGAGGAGAGGATAGTTTTAAATAGAAAATCCAGATCTGATCAGCTGAATTGGGCATCAGAGTCAGACTTTAATCCTGAGTGACTCTATATGATTTGTTATAAAATAAACTGCAGAATACAGAATAAAATACATTTGTAAGGCAAAGTCTTACATTCAGTCATTGACAGAGTGAGGGTGAAGCATTATAGGGCAACCTAGGTGAACATGTCTCCCATAGCAATAAGAAATGTGGCAGAGACTGGAGGGCTGGAGATAGAGGGGTTGGGAACCATATTTCTAAAAGTCATAGTTGAAGTCTTGATATTGAATGAGACTGTCAAGGGAGAGAGTATAAACAAGAATAGGGAAGGGTTCCAAAGGCTTATCCCCGAGGAAAGCCTGAACTTAGGGGGTCAGGAGCAGAAAGGGGAGCCTGATAAGTAGGCAGCGATCAGGTTGTAGATGGAGGAGGAACACCAAAAGAGTGTTGTGTTATAAATGTCAACAGAAGAGGAGATTTTCAAGAAAGGGTCATCTGTTACATTAAATGTTGCAGAGCTGTAAAGGTGAAAGGGAATTTGGCTTGTTACTACATAATCAGATAATGACTTCTGATAGTCTAGCTTCAGTAAATTAGTAGAAGGCAAACACCAGATTACAAGGATTTAAGAATGAGTGGGGAATAAAGGAGTGGAGGCTGCAAAGTATTTGGAAAAGTTTGATGGTAAGGGGAGACTCAGTAAGGTAGTGATAAGGGTAAAGAGACCCAGGACAACATTTCAAGAAAGGAGGAAGATCCCCTCACCTTTTTGTGTGTGTTTGTTTTGTTTTGAGAAGGAAGAGACTATTGACAGGCTTAGCTGAAGGTGAAGATGCAAGAGACAAGAGTCAGCTGAAGACTGATCTTCAGAGGGCTCTCTCATAAAGATTTCTAAGGCTGTGTACCCCAGAACACACAAAAAATAATAATCACAGCAAGTCTTTCCCTTTTACATTATTAAACAAAACACTTAATAGTAGTATTTTGAGATCTTAATTGTAAACAGATAAATTAGAAGATGAAATAACTCACCATATTAAGGATTACAAAAGAATTGTTCAGATAAAGGTTAATTTCTTAAGCGTTTCTTCACAGATCATTAAATGCTCAATAGTGTGAAAAACTAAAAGCTGTAGTATTCCAATCCAATGCTGATAAAATATCACCAGAAATTAAGATAAAACAAACCAAAACTACAGAGCTAAAAGGGACATTTATATTTTGTGATTTAAAGTTCACATTTAAAATATGAATTTTTTATTCATATTTACCACTTTATCAAAATCTTTAATTCATATTTATTTACTTTACCAAAAAGGAAGCTAAATCACCCTTCTGTTCTATTTAATATAAAATACCTGGGACCCTGAATGTGACCAGCTACTCATTTTGTGCCTGCTGGGAAAGCCCCATCAGAAAAGTCATATGGATCACCTGAGTGGGCTAGAAAGCAGCATGAAGATGAATCATCACTGTAGAAAGTTCTGAATGCATGCTGTCTTCAAGAAAATTAATTATGCATCTGTAGTATTCATTTTTACTGTATAATGCTATATGAAAAATGTTGTATAAGATTAAAAAAACCCCTTAAGTTCTATAACCATTTTTAGCACTGCAAAGGTGATATAGCACCTATTTGGAGAGAGCACTCTGGTGTTTCAATTTTTGTACATACGGCTGTAGGTGCTTTCAGGGCTTAGTAACTATATAGGGCTAAAGTATTAGACAGGGGCAAGAAAATTCTTAGAATGAAAGTCATATATTTGGATTCTGAAGAGTTGCAGAGGGACCCAGTCAAGTATTCATTTCAGTTTTGACCAGCACTTACATTTGAGGAAATTATCCAGAGCTGGAAAAGTAACCACTCAAAAGGAATAGATGGAATAATGCAAAGCCTTCTCACAGGGCCAGGATTAGTATCTGATCCCACTAGCTAGACTGGAAAATGTTATAATTTACAGGACACTGGGTAGACTATTTAAAGATTCTTGCCTTTACAGTGAACAATAATGCCCTAAATGAAACATGGCTCTGATCCTGCCTAACAAATTTTAAAAGCAAGACCTAAAAGGATCGAACTGTTTTGAAGTATTTTAATTGCATCTGAGAACAAAGCTCAAGAATCTTTTTACAGTTCAAAAATATTCCGCATTCAACAGGTAAAATCACAACATCTGACATCCCATCAAAAATTATCAGGTATGCGAAGAAGTAGGAACTTATGACCTGTAATGAAAAAAAAAAAATCAATCAACTGAAACCAATCCAGAACTGGTATAGATGTGAGAATTAGCACATAAGTCATTTAAACAGTTATTAAAACTATGTTGTATGTTCAATAAGATAAGTAGAGACATGGAAGACATAAAAATACCCAAATCAACTTATAGAGATGAAAACTGGCCAGGTGCCGTGGCTCATGCCTGTAATCCCAGTTCTTTGGGAGGTTGAGGCGGGAGGATCCCTTGAGCTCAGGAGTTTGAGGCAGTGGAGAGTGATGATTGTGCCACGGCACTCCAGCCTGGGTGACAAAGCAAGATTCCAACTCTAAAACAAAAACCAATGCAGATGAAAATTACAATGTCTGAGATAACACTGGATGGGATCAATGGCAGATTGGACATTGCAGCAAAAAATAATGAACTTGAAGACATAGCAATAGAAACAATTCAAAAGTAAACACAGAGAAAAAGAACAAAAAAAAAATAGTGTAATCAGTGAGCTGTGGAGCAACTTCAAGTAGCTTAATATAGCTGTAACTGTAGTTCCTTAAAAAATACAGAAAAGTATTTTTAAAATGATGCTGTAAGCTTCCCAAATTTAGTGAATTATAAACCCACAGATCCAAGAAGTACAATGAAACCAAGAAACTACCATCAGAGTGAACAGGCAACCTACAAAATGGGAGAAAATTTTCGCAACCTACTCATCTGACAAAGGGCTAATATCCAGAATCTACAATGAACTCCAACAAATTTACAAGAAAAAAACAAACAACCCCATCAAAAAGTGGGCGAAGGACATGAACAGACACTTCTCAAAAGAAGACATTTATGCAGCCAAAAAACACATGAAAAAATGCTCACCATCACTGGCCATCAGAGAAATGCAAATCAAAACCACAATGAGATACCATCTCACACCAGTTAGAATGGCAATCATTAAAAACTCAGGAAACAACAGGTGCTGGAGAGGATGTGGAGAAATAGGAACACTTTTACACTGTTGGTGGGACTGTAAACTAGTTCAACCCTTGTGGAAGTCAGTGTGGCGATTCCTCAGGGATCTAGAACTAGAAATTCCATTCGACCCAGCCATCCCATTACTGGGTATATACCCAAAGGACTATAAATCATGCTGCTATAAAGACACATGCACACGTATATTTATTGCAGCATTATTCACAATAGCAAAGACTTGGAACCAACCCAAATGTCCAACAATGATAGACTGGATTAAGAAAATGTGGCACATATACACCATGGAATACTATGCAGCCATAAAAAATGATGAGTTCACGTCCTTTGTAGGGACATGGATGAAATTGGAAATCATCATTCTCAGTAAACTATCGCAAGAACAAAAAACCAAACACCGCATATTCTCACTCATAGGTGGGAATTGAACAATGAGAACACATGGACACAGGAAGGGGAACCTCACACTCTGGGGACTGTTGTGGGGTGGGGGGAGGGGGGAGGGATAGCATTGGGAGATATACCTAATGCTAGATGACGAGTTGGTGGGTGCAGCGCACCAGCATGGCACATGTATACATATGTAACTTACCTGCACATTGCGCACATGTACCATAAAACCTAAAGTATAATAATAATAATAATAATAATAATAAAAGAAAAAAAAAAAAAAAGAAAATTAAAAAAAAAAAAAAAAAAGAAACCCCAAACCAAGCAATTTGAAGAAAACTGCACAAAGCAGATTATTATTAAATTGTTTAAAAATATTGATAAAGAGAAAGTCTTACAGGCATGAAGAGAAAGAAGACACATTATGTACAGAGGAACAAATATAAAGATGAGAGGAGACTTTTCACCAGAAACAACGCAAGTGAGGAGACAGTGACTCAACATCTTCAAGTGCCAAAAAGAAAAACTGTCACATAGAATTATATACCCAGTGAAAATATCCTTGAGAAACAGGATAAAATAAGGACATTTTTAGACATACAAAAGTCTGAATTATTCATCATTAGCAGAGTCACACTACAAGAAATGTGAAAGGAATTTATACACTCAGAAGGAAAAAGACATCAGATAGAAATATTGATCTACACAAGAAATGAAGAACGTAAAATGGTAACTACATGAGTAAATACGTAAGATATTTTTCTTATTATTTAAGTATTTTAAAAGAAAATTAAATATTAAAAGAAAACAATGACAATGTAGTGTATGGTTTGTATTAAACATATGGTGGTAGGCAAAATTCTAGAAATGTTTCCTAAGATTCCATTCCCTAATCCCCAGAACCATTGAATCTGATGATAATGTCATTCCTGTGATTATGTTATATTCTACAGCACAGCTGAGTTTAAGATAGGGAGGTTATCCAGGTGGACCTGACTAACCATATGAGTCCATTTAAAAAGAGTTTTCTGCATTTGTTAGCAGAAGGGGAAGGCAGAGTTATTGAATACCTCAATATTGAACACCACGAGAAAGACTGGGTGCATTGATCTGTTTGTAGATAAAAGGGTTCAAGTGCAAGGACCAGAGAGTGGCTGCAATGACCTGAAAGTAAACCCTGGTCAACAGTCAACTAGGAAATGGGAACTTGAGTTCTAAAACCATAAGGAACTATAGTCTGTTAATAACAGAAATGAGCTTGCAGCAAGACCCACACTCGAGATGAGAATACAGCTGGCTGATATCTTGATTTCAACATTGTGAGAACCTGAGCAGAAAATCCAGCGAGGTCATTCCAGACTTACAGAAGTCTGAGATAATAAATGGGTGTTATATTAAGCCTCTAAGTTTATGGTAATTTATTATGCAGAAAACCAAAGAGAAAACTGACATAAATAGACAAGTAATAGACATATGTAGAAGTAAAATGTATGACAAAAATAACACAGAGGCTGAAATGGGCAAAATAAAAGTACACTGTTGAAGCAATCTCATGGTATATGTAAGTTGTATATTATCACTTGAAGGTAATCTGTGATATGTTAAAGACGTACACTATAAACTGTAAAGCAAATACTAAAATAATAAATTATTATTGTTAATATTGCCAATAAAGGAGACAAGATGGAATCATAAAAATATTCAGTTAATTCAGAATAAGGCAGAAAATAAACAAGAAAGCATAGATCATATGCATAAGTTTAAATCTAACCATATCAATAGTTAACACTAGTTGTAAATGGACTAAACACCCCAATTAAAAGGCAGATATTTTCACATTATATATGTATATACTGGTTAGGAGAAAATCACCTTAAATATAAAGACACAAGAAGGTCAAAAATAAAAGGATAGAAAAAAATATATTGACAATAGTCAAAAGGAAGCTGGAGTGGCTATATTAATAATAGACAAAGTAGATTTCAGATTTTATCCTGAGATAAAGTAAGGTTACTTTATACTAATAATGATGTCAATTTACCAGAAGAAAAGAACATTCCTGAATGTTCATACCCTCAATAACAAAGCATCAAAATACTGGAATCAAAAACCAATAGAACTGCAAGAACAAATAGACATATCCACAATTGTAATCAAATATTTCAGGATCATTCTCTCCACAATTGATAGGACAAGGAGACAGAAAATCAGTAAAAATACAAGAAACTTGTACAAAACAATCAACCAAATGACTTAATTCATATTAAGAAGTATTTATACAGAACTTCACCCAACAAAGCAGCATAGACAATTACTTTCAAGTGTATATAGAATATTTACAAAGATCATATTCTGGGCCACAAAATGTATCTCAATAAATGTAAAAAGAATTAAAGTTTTACAAAGTCTGTTCTCTGGCTACAATGAAATTAAATTAGAAATCAATAACAGAATGATTTTCTGGCAAATCCTCAAATATTTGGAAACTAAATAAGACACTTCTAAATTGCCCATTGGGTCAAACAAACGATCAAAAGGGATTAAGCTTGATGAGTCAGTAGGAAAAAATATAAAAAAAGAGAGATCAAAAGGGAAATTAGAAAGTACTATGAACTGAATGAAAATGAAATTACAACATATGAAAACGGTGGGAGGCTGATAAATCAGAAATTATAAAAAATTTAAAGCACTAAGCAAAGAAATTAAAAACATTCAGTTTGGAAAGGAAGAAATGAAACCATCTTTATTCATAGACAATATAATCTTCTATGCAGAGAATCCAATGGAATCTACAAAAAGCTATAAGAACTGAGTTAGCAAGATGGCAGGATACATTAGCACGCAAACATCAGTTGTATTTGTACATACTAACAGTGAACATGAGAAATTAAAAAAAATCATTTCAAATAGCTTCAAAAGTAAGAAAATACTGCTGTATTTGACAAAAGGTGAGCAAGATCTGTTTACTGAAATCTAAAAAATATTACTGGGAAGAACTCAACAATGGAGAGATATACAATGTTCATATGTCAGAAGAATCAATGTTGCTATAAGGTCATTTCTCCCCAAATTGACCTAAAGATTTAATGCAATCCCAATCAAAATTCTCACAGGCTTTTATATATGAATTGCCAGCTAATTTTAAAATTCAAATAAAAATGCAAAAGATCTAAAATAACCAAAACAGCTTTATAAATTACATATAGACATTATAAATGACAGTAACTAAGACAGTGTGATATTGGTATGGACGAATGAATGGACAAATGGACAAATGGATGAATATAATAAAAAGTCCAAAATTAGACATATTTAGAGATAACTGACTTTTTTTAAAAAAGATGCCAAAGCAATTCAGTGGAGAAAGGATGGACTTCTCAACAAACGGTGGTGGAACAGCTGGATATTCATAAGCAAAACAAGAACTTTGATTTATATCTTGCACTATATGTAAAACTTGATTCAAAATGGGCTATAGATCTAAATGAAATAACTGAAATTATAAAACTTTTAGAAAAAACATAAGAGAAAATCTTTTTAACCCTAGATTAGGCAAAGATTTTTAAGATATGGCACTCAAAGCTCAATCTATAAAGATAAATTTATAAATCAGACTTAATCAAAATTAAAAGCCTTTCTTGAAAGACACTGGTAAGAGAACAAATAACAAGCCACAGCCTGGCAGAAAATATTTGCAAGTCATAGCTGATAACAGACTTGTATCAAGAATAGTTAAAGATCTCTAAAAATCCAACAATCAAAAAACACCCAATGAAAATTGGAAAGAAGATTTCAACTGACACTTCACCTAAGAAGATCTATAGAGAGCAAATAAGTATATGAAAAGATGTTCAACATCATTTGTTTCTGAGAAATGCAAATTAAAGTAACTGACCATAACAAGTGTTGGTGAGGATATGGAGGAACTATAACTCTCTTATGCTGCTGATGGTATATAAAATGATGTAACCTCTATGGAAGACAGTGGGATAAGCTGAATAGTGGCCCCTCAAAGAGGCTTATATCCTAATACCTGGAGTCTGTGAATCTGTTATCTTATGTAGTAAAAGGAACTTTGCAGATGTGATTAAATGAAACATTTTGAAAATTCAAGAGATTATCCTGAATTACTCAGGTGACATCAGTGCAATCACAAGGGTCCTTAGAAGAGGGAGACAGGAGAATCAGAGTCAGTAGCAGGAGGTGTGAACACGGAAGTATGAGGTTTGAATGTCCTGAGGAATGGGCCATGATCTAAGGAATGCAGGCAGGTTGCAAGTTAAGGAAAGCAAAAGAATTCGCCCCTGAAGCCTCCAGAAAGAACATAGCCTGGGTGACATCTTGATTTTAGACTTTTGACCTCTAGAGCTGTAAGAGACAAACTGGTGGTGTTTAAAGCTGCTCAGTTTGTGTCAATTTGTCACAGCAATATTAGGACTGGCAGATTCTTAAACTGTTAAATATACATCTACAAGTATCCTAGTCCCTCTACTCCCAGATATTTATGTTAGAAAAATGAAAGCATATGCCTATTCAAAAACTTGTATATGAATGTTTGTAGCAGCTTCATTGGTGTAACTGCCAAAACCTGGAAACTAGCCAAATGTCACAGGTGAGTGGTTAAAGAAATCATGATATATTCATACAGTGGGATATTGCCAAGCAATAAAAAAGAATGAATTATTGATAGACACAACAACGTGGATTACTCAGAATTATTACATTGATTAAAGAAGCTGGAGAAAAGAGTACAGTATAATTCCACTTTTAAAAATTCTGGAAAATGTAAACTGCAGTGACAGATCAGTATTTGCTTAGAAATGGGGAAGGGTGAGAGAACAGGAAAGAGTGGAAGGGAAGGATTACAGAAGATCATGAGGAAACATTTTGGTGGTGATGGATATGCTCATTGTCTTGATTGTGGTGATGGTTTTATAGGAATATACATCATCAAAACTTATCAAATTGTATACTTAAAATATGTGAATTTATTGTATGTGAATTATACCTAAAACAAAAACAATGACAAAGCATACATACCTTTACAACAAAGGTTGTTATGAAGCTTAAATGAGCTATTATGCATATAACACTTGCTAAAATTCCTGACACAGAGTAAGCATTAAATAAAGTCTAGCTGTTATTATTTTTTAGCTTAGAGGAGGAAGTGCTAGAGCAGTAATTGTGAATTACCAATAGTCTTTTGAAAGAAATGTCAAGTTGAATTTCCTCACACTAGATATGGGAAAAAAATGAGGAACAGATATCAAATTTAGAATTTTATTAAATATATTGCACAAAGATATGTTGCAATAAGAGTGTGGCTTGATAATACTCTTTCTATTTTAGTGTAGGAGCTGTGAAATTCTTTCTTGTTCTTGGTATATAAAGTTTGCTTACTGAGTGGCAAGGGTTCTATCATATTCTTCTTGGACACAGTAGCTGCTTAGCAAATATCAGTCAGATTGAACAGAATTAATAGTCATCTCTGTCTTTCTAATCCAGGAACCTGAAATTCATGGCCACATGTGCTATGTGGTTAATTAACCTCAAAACAATTTTGGAGATTCCTTGCCTCAAGACACTTATTCTTCCCTGATGTAAAATATTTAGGTAATGATAGACATGAAACAGTGACTTATGCAAAGAACATACCTGGGGAACTCCAGAAACTGTAGGGGGAAGTGTCTAGGAGAGGTGAAGTTGGATTTAGCTGGGTTTGGCAGGGTACTTTCATTTCTCATGGTTTCCACGTGTTCTTTCCTGAGTGGAGTAGACTCTTCATCAGCCAATAGATATTTGTATCTTCTTCTCTAGTTTTTGTTCTTGCTGGGGGTAGGAGTTGGGTACTGCTGTGTGGAATGACAATTATTTCTTCCACATTGTGCCTACTCTGAAATTTGTCTCTCACATGGCACTAAGTAACTCCATGCTGGTTGCATGATAGGCCATAGAAAGGTTTAACAGCCACACTTGGTTTCTCCTCCACAGCTGGTTTTATCACAGAACATTATCACTTTGAGAGCATATTACTTAATCCATAAAATCCTAAAGTATAATTGTTTGTAACTGGTCAAGTTTACCATCTCAGTGAGGGTAGGACTGTAAATCTTTAGTGTTCTTCAGGATTGACTAAAAAACTTGCCCATCACAACACAGATCTTAATCTGTGGTATAGATCTTAATTAAAAAAAAGTTTTCTCATTATAAAGACACTACATGAAGAAGACACTTTTTATATATAATTAACATATGAAAGATGCTCATTCTCATTAATAATCAAGGGAATGCAGATCAAAATCATAATGAGACATGACAAAGTTGACAAAAAATTTAATCAAGTGTTGGTGAGGATATGGAGTAAAAAGAATTTTAATATACCGCAAGTGGGAGTATGAGCTGATACAGTCACTTTGAAAACAGTTTGGTATGCCTGGTAAAACTGAACGTGTGTGTGCTCTATGACATAGCAATTTCACGGGAAACTCTTCTTGCATGTGTGTACCTGGACATAACAAATTACAAACACCTGGACATGGAGAAGTCAACTGAAGTATATTCATATAAGGAAATACTACAGAACGGCAAAAATACATGAATTACAGCTACATGCATCAACATGAATAAATCTCCAAAATATAAAGTTGAGAGAAAGAAGAAGGACATGGAAGAATATATAAGTAGATGCTAAATTCCATTTTGAACATGTTAAATGTGAAGTGCTTACTGAACATCTTTGTGGAAATATCCAGGTTACGGGTAGAAATACGGATCTGAAGCTCAAGATTCAGGTAATACATATGGGCAGTATTTAATGAAGCGAGAACTGAAGCCATGAGTGAGATGGCAAAGGAGATAGAGGTAAGGTGGGTGATGGTAACCACTCTAATGAACTTCTGAGATTAGTGAGTGGAATGATGAAATAGAAAAGGAGAGGTTAGGTAGGAAAAAGACATGGTGGTGTCAGAGGCTGAGGGCAGAGTTAGGACCAGCTACATAATGTGTGGGGCCTGGAGCAAAATAACATTGTGGGGCTTGTTAAAAATTTATTAGGAATTTCAAAACGGAAACAGGAGAGGCTTAAACCAAACACAAAGTTTTTCAAAGCCTGGGGCCCTGGGTTATTGCAAAGATTGCACATCTGTGAAGCTGGTCCTGGGAAGAATTTTGGGAAGCAGCAATCAATGGGGTGAAATATGTCAGAAGGATTGAGAAAAAAGAAGAAGGAAAAAAATGTAAACACTTAAATCCTTTTAGCTCCTCTGATTATGGATGTAATATTCATTATAGAAAATGAAGAAAATATAAAAATATATTAAAATATCTGTAATTTTATACTCGTAACAAATAACCCTTAATCTTTACTGTCTAACCTTTACTGCTTTTCTGATTTTTTCCCCCACTCACTTTCTGAACAGACACACACCTGCATATCAACATTGTAATTGGCACTGTACTCTATTTATAATTTTGTCACTTTTTAAAATTTAACAGTGCGTCATAGGGATTTCCCCAGGTCTTTAAATGTTCTTGGTGAAAACAATTGTTAATTTAAAAAGCTAGATGACTAGTTGGTCATTGGTGACTTTGGAGAGGCTGACTTTGTTAGTCAGATGCCACATAAGTGAGGAATAAATGAAAGTTGAAGTGGAGGCATCAAGTATAGATGCTTTCAAGAAGTTTGATGGTTGCAAAAGATACAGGAAAGGTGGTACCTCATGGAAGTAGAATGGTTAAGGAAACTTGGTAAGTAGAATGGTTAAGGAAACTGAATGTAATTGCTCGCTGAGAAATAATTCCAGAGAGGAAGAGATGAATGTGATGACTGATGGAACACATTCTTGGAAGAGTTGGGAAGACAGTGGACAATGTAGTAGCAGGACAGAAATGCCTTCTTCTGAAAAGAAGTAAAGCAAAGAATGGACTGCATGTGCTAAAAGTACAGAAAAGAAAAGATAATTAAATTTGCATCATGTAGAACATTATTAGGAAACTGGAAGATGATGGAGAGGGTAGACTTTGAGGTTACTGATAACACTTTGCTATGGCAAAAGTGATAGAGACTCATCCAGAGATAAGTTCTAAAATTGTGAACAGCAGTGAGAGCCCTGATGAGGCTAGAGAAGGATGATTTTGGAATGAAAATAAGTGACCCAGGTTCAAGATTTTCTTTGATAATATTCAGCAGCATATTCTGGGTACTAATGGGAATAATCTTCAAGTTGTTCACTGTCAGAACCAAGAGTGGGTAAGGAAGCATGTCAAGGAGGAAGTGAGGTAATGAAGGAAATCGAGGGATGAACAGGTTGAAGGCTGTGACTTAGCAGCAATTCCAGTAGATGTGAGAGAAGAAGGATACGTTATGGTCAAAGAAGGAAAATTTAGAGTTAAAAATCTCATAAGGAAGCAATTCTGCAGTATCAGATGCAAGGGCAAATTTTAGATGGATACATAAGTGAGGGGTGCAGAGGTGGTGTAAGAAGGTTGAGTTGGAGCATGAAGGGGCCACCTGTGTGGATATTGAGATTAACAAGATGTTGCCATGGTATGAGTTGGGAGATTTTAAGCCAAAGGCAAAACTATCAGAGAAGACACTGAAGGGCCCAGACATGGATTGAAAACAGCAACAAGGAGGGAGCAAGGGCCTAGGGAAGGATGTTTCAAAAGATCAGGCATTGCCGAGAGCTCATAGTAGAATGGTGGTATGGAAGTGGCTGGGAAAAGATAAGAGTATATTGCCTCCTAAGTAATGATAATTCTTAGGAGTGGCAGGAGTAGAAAACACTGGGGAGTTTTGACCTACTGTCAGGTCAAGGTGAGGGGAAGAATAATCCAAGAGGAGCTTGAGGATGTAGGTAAGCTTGTTCACAGTCAGTTGGATTCTACAGGCCACAATGTTGGGTTTTGGCCTACATATCTGGTGTCTACTGGGAGTCCATGTACCCGTATCTATCTCTGACGTCTGGTTTACAGCACCCCTACTATATCACCATTAAATACCCTCTTCAATTAATATTCCTCAAGTCTTCAAAGTCTCCTATTTTTTACAGCATTCCTGTTAGTTTGAGGAGTGACAAGAAAGATTCTACAGAGACTGCCAGATGTGTTAAATGGGTTGGCCAGAATAACAGAGTAAGTCACTGTTGAATCAGGAAGAGAAAAAGATAATAACAAGGGACAACAGCAATAACAATGAGGAATTCAAAACAAGTGTCTGGTTGGTGAAGAGCATAGATGAGTCCAGCACTCTCAAGTTTTGTCTTTGCTTTTCCCTTTAAAGTATCTGTGCAGTATAGACAAGAGTCAAACTGAAAACAAGGTTTTCTTAAGTGCTTTGTGGAGTGTGGCTACTGTCTTTGTTGTTCATGAGAAATCAGAACTTCTAGTAATAGCAATTGAAAGCCAGACATACCAAAGTAAGGGGAATGAAATTTTTGAATAGATATTAATGTTTATATTGGCTTTACCTTTAAGCACATACGTTACCCATCGATGTTTGAATTGTAGGCTGTCACTCTTTATATATGTATGTCCTTTGTTCTCTTGTTCCAGGGTGCTTTGAGCACATTCTATAAATTTTTTTCCAGCAACTCTACGCAGCCTAGGAACAAGGATGGAGAAATTAGATGCAGGAATGTAATAAGTCTTGAGGATTAGTAAAGGCACTACCCTTTTCTATTTAAAAGAAGCTTAGATTTATGGTTTGAGTAATTTTGAAAGTATGACATTTTAAACTCCATACATTTTTATTAGGTTGTAAAGTCTACTTTATGTCACCAGGTAACAATGTCTTGAAACATGGAACCACTAAAAGATTATGTGGTGTATGATGCACAAACAAATTGTGGAATTCACAGGTACATGTGATTTGGCATAGGTGCTATAACAAGATAAAGTTATTTGATAGCTTTTCCAATGAAATAGTAAACAATGAACACTATCCCTCCATATACCAAATTAAAGTCTAACTGATTAATGCATTTCATATATTTTTTTTTACAGTGCAGACAAATAGGATTTATATAATTTTGTCAATAAAAGATTTAAGCCAGTTATCAGTCTTCAAGTGTTTGTGATGGATTATTATGTGATAGACATTGAGATGGAAAATAATTTATTCTTGTTTCTAGAGGAACTCTAACTAGAGGGACAGTGCACACAGACACACACACCAATCAAACATTGACTTGAGAGAGGAAAAGTGATTCATTAAAGACCCCCTACAAAGTGATCTATTTACTCACTGGGTTCTAAGAAACTGAAGCAATTGAATCTTTCAGAGATTTCTGTTGCATTTTGATTGTCTGTCTAAGAGGCCTAGTTTTACTGAATTTATTTTCTCAATTATTATTATTATTAATTTTAAAGTTGACCATTTTTACCTTCATTTATAAATGATACTTGTTATGGTAAGGAATCATGAAGTCAAAGATTCTGAGAGCAAACAGACTCTGGAGGCCACATAGTTCTAGAGATGAGGGCATTGAATTCCAGAGAGGTGATGGGTCTGGGCCAAGGCCTCATAGCTCTGCTAGTTGACAGTAAAGGCAGAACTTCTGTAGGGATCCTTAACAGCACCAAAGGTATTGGTCACTAGGCTGTACCTAATGCAGGGGTGTGGGGAGTTGTGCTTCTGTGACTGTAGAAGAAAGAGTGGGGAAAAAGGGAAATTAAACCCTATCCTTCAGTCAACTAGAGAAGGGAAACTAGAAATTGATGAGAAGAGCAAGTATCAAAAAGATGCTAAGAGAGCCTGAATCTCTAGATCCTTGATTTGGTCATAATTCCAAAGAAAGGACTTAAATGTGTTGAATTTGAGACAGTTATTAAGATTTGGTGTTGACACTATAAGTTAGGTATTAATGAAAAAGTTACCAAGTGTTACATTTTAATATTCTTTTTTTCTTTTAAATTGCTAGCCAGAAATCACCTTTGAAATATGTGTTCTGTATAATAATTAATCATTTATTTTAAAATAGAGCTCTGTTTTATTGTACCAGATAAGGAAGCACACTTATTTCCATGTCAGTAAACTGTACTGAGATGTAACTGTGGTTAGTGAACTGAAAATCAAGACCATTATTTCATCTTGCTGAGATATTTTTGGAGCTAATTATCAACAAGTCTTATAATTTTAGGTTGTCACATTAGATATCCATGATATCTAGGTCCCTATGGAATCTATGGAAGTTCTTGATAAATGGGTTAAGTAGCATAGAGATAAGAATGAGACCTGTGTCAAGCCACTAGGCAACTAACTCAGGTAGGCACAGATTCTGAGCCTGGGGAGTTTAGTCATTCAACTCTACGTTAAACCACTGAATGCCACTAGCATTTATCCTCTACTTCTTCACGATATTCACAGAGATTATGAAAGACGAAATGTCTTATAAACTCTAAATACACAATAGTTATGGAGTTCTGTTCTTATAGTTAGTTGAATTCTCAAAAATGGAAATGAACTCAACCTCATATAATGTGTTCTTAGTGCATCCACGATGTCTTCTAGTGACCTATCATTTCCCCTTCTTAAATTCACAAGCTATCTGCTTATTAATGTCATGGATAATATTTTATTTCTTTTTCTGTTTTTCTAGACACAGGGTCTCACTGTGTTGTTCAGGCTGGTCTTGAACTCCTGGACTCAACTGATCTGCCCACCATGGCCTCTCAAAGTGGTGGGATTACAGGCGTGAGACATTGTGCTCAGCCTGCCTTTGATAATATTTTCATTATTTGAGTTTGTGAAATCTAACTTCACTCTTCTTTTGAAAATGGAGCCTTAATTTGCTTTTTGTCAGTTATCAAGCACAGCTAGCCTTCTCTGCATTTCTTTAAAGATTCTTGAGATTCTTTCCCATCTCACTCTCTCAAAGAAAATAAGTATAAGTGAATTACTGATAAGTACAAAGAACATTTAATTTAAACTTGCATGTTTTTAATGGGAATTACCATTTCCAAAGCAATGAGTGTGTGTGACTGTGTGTTTATGTTCATGTCAACATAAATATGTGTTTATGTTGGAGAAGAGGTTATGGCAGGAGAAGGTACCAGTGGCTTACTTTTATTCTCCCATGGTGTCTGAGGACCAGGAAAGAGTTAGGGAAATAAACCTCCACGAATGCAACATATGGAGTTAGAACCTCACTATGTTGAGCTTGCTTTTAACTTTGTTTTCTGCTTCTAGTTCTTATTGGCCAGAGTATAGGCTTTTAATGGGGAAGACTTATAGACCGAAAGAAATCAAGAATCTGCTGCCTTCATAGAACTCCTTTCTACATTGCAAATTCTTGAGCATGTTGACTTCAAGACCAATTAAAACAAAACCAAATTAAATAAACAAAAACAGCTCCAAACACCAATGGTTATTTCAGATGACAGAGGGGTAAATAAAAGCTTGAATGCTTAAAACCATTGGTTTTGATAAAAGTTATTAAAATTGATAATGCCTCTGCCAAAAATTCACAGTGCCATTGGCTAATATGGCTTTCCCCCTAATTAAAGCTTTCATCTTTAAATGATCTGTGAATAGACAAGACCACATAGTTTATACTTGTTGAAAATGCTACCACATTCCCTTTTTTTTTTTTTTGACAAGGTCCTGCTCTGTGGCCCAGGTTGGAGTGCAGTGGTATGACCATAGCTCACTGCAGCCTCGAACTCCTAGGCTCATGAGTTTTCTTCATCAGCCTCCAGAGTAGCTAGGACTACAGGCCCACACTAGCACACTGGGCTAATTTTTAAGTTTTTTTTTCTAGAGACAGTGTCTCACTACGGTGCCCAGACTGGTCTTGAACTCTTGGCCCCAAGATATCCTCACCTCAGCCCTCAGCCTCCCAAAGTGTTGGGATTATAGGCATGAACCACCATGCTTAGCCCCACATTTCTTTTTTCTTTTCTTTTTTTTTTTTTTTTTTTTTTTTACCTTTGTAAGCTTGACATTGTAAAGATTCTTCTAAATTAAGCTATGAGGTTTGCTATTTTGGGCACCCTTCTCGGCAAGCCCATGCCTTGTGACATTACTTCTGCTCTGTTTACCAATAGTGTGTGTCAGGGCTGCTGGTTGTGGCAAACTCAGCCACAAGAGAAGAAGCTGAGAGAACTTTATCTCTCTCACTTGAAGGCACCAACATACTGGAAGGGGAATCTGGAAGATCCAGTGGTCATAAGACATATCATTTATGCATGGTAACTTCTGTCCTAATGAAGTTTAGCAACTAAGAATGTTTCTGGTTTCAGTCTGAAAGAAGGTTCCTATTCATGAAGTACTTCTTGTGTGAAATGGCACACAGTCATCATTTACTTCACAGCTGAACTTTGGTATGAGCTGCTTAACTGCTTTCTTTGACAATAGTTTTTAACCTATTTGCATATTTCCATCAGATTAATCTTTCCAAATCATGGTTCTGATTGTCAGGATAATGATGTATCTACAACTCCTGCCCAAGATAGAATTTCCTTCCTTTCTTCCTTCCTTCCTTCCTTCCTTCCTTCCTTCCTTCCTTCCTTCCTTCCTTCCTGTCTTTTCTTTCTTTTCTTTCTTTCTTGGAGTCTTGCTTCTTTGCCTAGGCTGGAGTGCAGTGGTGTGATCTCAGCTCACTGCAACCTCTGCCTGCCAGGTTCAAGTGATTCTCCCACCTCAGCCTCTCAAGTAGCTGGGACTACAGGTGCATGCCACCATGCCTGGCTAATTTTTGTATTTTTAATAGAGATGGGGGTTTCACCATGTTGGCTAGATTGGTCCTGAACTCTTGACTTCAAGTGATCTGCCTGCCTTGGCCTCTCAAAGTGCTAAGATTATAGTCTTGAGCCACCGCACCAGGCAGAATTTGCTTTCTATCTGGAAGAGTGAAGGAAAAAAAATCATATTTCTACTTTATCATCATTAATATTTTCTTCATTGGAAAAAGCCTTACAGATAAATATTACTCCTTGGTAAATAAAGCAATTGCCATTATAATACACCTTGGGGAGAGGGATATCCAAACTTATACTCAATTTACCAGGTAATCTCAAATTTTGTTCAGTTGACATTTGTTGAAATTATTTTACTATTGTCTACTTCATGTTTTGAGTTCTGGCACAGAGGAATCACAGTATAAACACAATGTAGATTATATGTACAACTGAACAACAGATGTTAGGTAAACTTGTATTTTCAACATTCCATAAAGTTATCCTGAGATAACCATTTTTTAAAAATTAAAATTATTATAGTATGTAGTCTATTAACTTGTGACATAGAGAGCTAGTTCTCACCAAACATTGTATGTGTTTCCATTTATTTCCTAGCCTCTTTTGCCTTTCAGTTGGGGCCACATGCCTAGTTCTGGCCAGTGAATAATAAGTGGAAGAGGGGGCGGTTCCAAGATGGCCAAATAGGAACAGCTCCAGTCTACAGCTCCCAGCATGAGCAATGCAGAAGATGGATGATTTCTGCCTTTCCAACTGAGGTACCAGGTTCATCTCACTGGGGATTGTCAGACAGTGGGTGCAGGACAGTGGGTGCAGTGCACAAAGTGTGAGCCGAAGCTGGGTGAGGCATTGCCTCACCCGGGAAGTGCAAGGGGCCAGGGAATTCCCTTTCCTAGGCAAGGAAAGGGGTGACAGATGGCACCTGGAAAATCAGGTCACTCCCACCCATATACTGCACTTTTCCAATGGTCTTAGCAAACGGCACACCAGGAGATTATATCCTGCACCTGCCTTGGAGGGTCCTATGGCCACAAAGCCTTGCTCATTGCTAGCACAGCAGTCTGAGATCAAACTACAAGGCGGCAGCGAGGCTGGGGGAGGGGCGCCTGCCATTGCTGAGGCTTGAGCAGGTAAACAAAGTGGCCAGGAAGCTTGAACTGGGTGGAGCCCACCGCAGCTCAAGGAGGCCTGCCTGCTTCCTGTAGACTCCACCTCTGGGGGCAGGGCATAGCCAAACAAAAGGCAGCAGAAACCTCTGCAGACTTAAATGTCCCTGTCTGACAGCTTGGAAGACAGTATTGGTTCTCCCAGCATGCAGCTTGAGATCTGCCTCCTCAAATGGGTCCCTGACCCCCAGGTAGCCTAACTGGGAGGCACCCCCCAGCAGGGGCAGACTGACATCTCACATGGCCGGGTACCTCTCTGAGACAAAACTTCCAGAGGAATGATCAGGCAGCAACATTTGCTGTTCACCAATATCCGCTGTTCTGCAGCCTCTGCTGCTGATACTCAGGCAAACAGGGTCTGGAGTGGACCTCCAGCAAACTCCAACAGACTTGCAGCTGAGGGTCCTGACTGTAAGAAGGAAAACTAACAAACAGAAAGGACATCCACACCAAAACCCCATCTGTACGTCACCATCATCAAAGACCAAAGGTAGATAAAACCACAAAGATGGGGAAAAAACAGAGCAGAAAAACTGAAAGTTCTAAAAATCAGAGCACCTCTCCTCCTCCAAAGGAATGCAGCTCCTCACCAGCAATGGAACAAAGCTAGATGGAGAATGACTTTGACGAGTTGAGAGAAGAAGGCTTCAGATGATCAAACTTCTCCGAGCTAAAGTAGGAAGTTCAAACCTATCGGAAAGAAGTTAAAAAGCTTGAAAAAAGATTAGACGAATGGCTAACTAGAATAACCAATGCAGAGAAGTCCTTAAAGGACCTGATGGAGCTGAAAACCATAGCATGAGAACTACGTGATGAATGCACAAGCTTCAGTAGCCAATTTGATCAACTGGAAGAAAAGGTATCAGTGATGGAAGATCAAATGAATGAAATGAAGCGAGAAGAGAAGTGTAGAGAAAAAAGAATAAAAAGAAATGAACAAAGCCTCCAAGAAATATGGAACTATGTGAAAAGACCAAATCTACGTCTGATTGGTGTACCTGAAAGTGATGGGGAGAATGGAACCAAGTTGGAAAACACTCTGGAGGATATTATCCAGGAGAACTTCACCAATCTAGCAAGGCAGGCCAACATTCAAATTCAGGAAATATAGAGAATGCCACAAAGATACTCCTTGAGAAGAGCAACTCCAAGACACATAATTGTCAGATTCACCAAAGTTGAAATGAAGAAAAAAATATTAAGGGCAGCCAGAGAGAAAGGTGGGGTTAGACACAAAGGGAAGCCCATCAGACTAACAGCAGATCTCTCGGCAGAAACTCTACAAGCCAGAAGAGCTTCATAAGTGAAGGAGAAATAAAATCCTTTACAGACAAGCAAATGCTGAGAGATTTTGTCACCACCAGGCCTGCCCTAAAAGAGCTCCTGAAGGAAGCACTAAACATAGAAAGGAACAACCAGTACCAGCCACTGAAAAACATGCCAAATTGTAAAGACCATCAAGGCTAGGAAGAAACTGCATCAACTAATGAGCAAAATCACCAGCTAACATTATAATGACAGGATCAAATTCACACATAACAATATTAACTTTAAATGTAAATGGGCTAAATGCTCCAATGAAGACACAGACCGGCAAACTGGATAAAGAGTCAAGACCCACCAGTGTGCTGTATTCAGGAAACCCATCTCATGTGCAGAGACACACATAGGCTCAAAATAAAGGGATGGAGGAAGATCTACCAAGCAAATGGAACACACAAAAAAGACAGAGGTTGCAATCCTAGTCTCTGATAAAACAGACTTTAAACCAACAACGATCAAAAGAGACAAGGAAGGCCATTACATATTGGTAAAGGGATCAATTCAATGAAAAGAGCTAACTATCCTAAATATATATGCACCCAATACAGGAGTACCCAGATTCATAAAGCAAGTCCTTAGAGACCTAGTAAGAGACTTAAACTCCCACACAATAATAATGGGAGACTTTAACACCCCACTGTCAACATTAGACAGATCAACGAGACAGAAAGTTAACAAGGATATCCAGGAATTGAACTCAGCTCTGCACCAAGTGGACCTAATAGACATCTACAGAACTCTCCATCCCAAATCAACAGAATATACATTCTTCTCAGCACCACACCACACTTATTCCAAAATCGACCACTTAGTTGGAAGTAAAGTGCTCCTCAGTAAATGTAAAAGAACAGAAATGATAACAAACTGTCTCTCAGAGAACAGTGCAATCAAACTAGAACTCAGGATTAAGAAACTCACTCAAAACCACCCAACTACATGGAAACTGAACAACCTGTTCCTGAGTGACTACTGGGTACATAACGAAATGAAGGTAGAAATAAAGATGTTATTTGAAACCAATGAGAACAAAGACACAACATACCAGAATCTCTGGGACACATTTAAAGCAGTGTGTAGAGGGAAATTTATAGCACTAAATACCCACAAGAGAAAGCAGGAAAGATCTAAAATTGATACCCTAACATCATAATTAAAAGAACTAGAGAAGCAAGAGCAAACACATTCAAAAGTTAGCAGAAGGCAAGAAATAACTAAGATCAGAGCAGAACTAAAGGAGATAGATACACAAAAAACCCTTCAAAAAATCAATGAATCCAGGAGCTGGTTTTTTGAAAAGATCAACAAAATTGATAGACTGCTAGCAAGACTAATAAAGAAGAAAAGAGAGAAGAATCAAATAGATGCAATAAAAAATGATAAAGGGGATATCACCGCCAATCCCAAAGAAATACAGACTACCATCAGAGAATACTATAAACACCTCTATGCAAATAAATTAGAAAATCTAGAAGAAATGGATAAATTCCTCAACACATACACCCTCCCAAGACTAAACCAGGAATAAGTTGAATCTCTGAATAGACCAATAACAGGCTCTGAAATTGAGGCAATAATTAATAGCTTACCAACCAAAAAAAGTCCAGGACCAGACGGATTCACAGCCGAATTCTACCAGAGGTACAAGGAGGAGCTCGTACCATTCCTTCTGAAACTATTCCAATCAATAGAAAAAGAGGGAATCCTCCCTAACTCATTTTTTGAGGCCAGCATAATGCTAGTACCAAAGCCTGGCAGAGACACAGCAAAAAAAGAGAATTTTAGACCAATATACCTGATGAACATTGATGCAAAAATCCTCAATAAAATACTGGCAAACCAAATCCAGCAACACATCAAAAAGCTTATCCAGCATGATCAAGTAGGCTTCATCCCTGGCATTCAAGGCTGGTTCAACATATGCAAATCAATAAACATAATCCAGCATATAAACAGAACCAAAGACAAAAACCACATGATTATCTCAATAGATGCAGAAAAGGCCTTTGACAAAATTCAACAGCCCTTCATGCTAAAAAGTCTCAATAAATTAGGTATTGATGGGATGTATCTCAAAATAATAAGATCTATTTATGACAAACCCACAGCCAATATCATACTGAATGGGCAAAAACCGGAAACATTCCCTTTGAAAACTGGTACAAGAGAGGGATGCCCTCTCTCACCACTCCTTTTTTTTTTTTTTTTTTTTTTTTTTTTTAACACAGTATAAATCTCCATTTTTTATATATTTAAATTTTTTGTAGCGATCGGGCTGTTGCTATATGATCAAGGCTGGTCTCATACACCTGGCCTCAAGCGATGCTCCGACATCAGCCTTCCAAAGTGCTGGGATTACAGGCCTGAGGCATCGCGCCCAGCTCCAAATCTCCATTTTCGGTGAACCATTTGAGAATAAATCGCAAACATGCTGCACCTCCAAATACCTAACTATGTTTTCCACAAACAGGGACAGGTTCCCACGTGTACACTGTAAGGCACGGTGAAAATCGGGACATTAACACGGCTGGATCGCTACCATCTAATCCGAAGGCCCAACCACAATCACCACTTGTGCCAATAATATGTTCATTTCACTGTATGTTTTTTTTTTTTTTTTTTTTTTTTTTTAATTTCTGAAGTATTTATTGATCATTCTTGGGTGTTTCTCGGAGAGGGGGATATGGCAGGGTCATAGGATAATAGTGGAGAGAAGGTCAGGAGATAAACACATGAACAAAGGTCTCTGGTTTTCCTAGGCAGAGGACCCTGCGGCCTTCTGCAGTGTTTGTGCCCCTGAGTACTTGAGATTAGGGAGTGGTGATGACTCTTAAAGAGCATGCTGCCTTCAAGCATCTGTTTAACAAAGCACATCTTGCACCACCCTTAATCCATTTAACCCTGAGTTGACACAGCACATGTTTCAGAGAGCAGGGGGCTGGGGGAAAGGCCATAGATCAACAGCATCCCAAGGCAGAAGAATTTCTCCTAGTCAGAACAAAATGGAGTCTCCTATGCCCACCCCTTTCTACACAGACACAGCAACAAATCTGATCTCTCCTTCCTTTCCCCACACTTCCTCCCCTTCTCTTCAACAAAACCGCCATCGTCCTCATGGCCCGCTCCCGATGGTCGCTGTCTCTTTGGAGCTGTTGGGTACACCTCCCAGACAGGGCGGCTGGGCAGAGGCGCCCCTCGCTTCCCAGACGGGGCCGCCCGGGCAGAGGCGCTCCTCTCCTCCCAGACGGGGCGGCCGGGCAGAGGCGCTCCTCACTTCCCCGACGGGGCGGCCGAGCAGAGGCGCTCCTCACTTCCCAGAGGGGGCGGCCAGGCAGAGGCGCTCCTCACTTCCCAGACGGGGCGGCCGGGCAGAGATGCTCCTCACTTCCTCCCAGATGGGGTGGCGGCCAGGCAGAGGCGCTCCTCACCTCCCAGACAGGGCGGCCGGGCAGAGGCGCTCCTCACTTCCCAGACTGGGCGGCCGGGCAGAGGCGCTCCTCACCTCCTAGACGGGGCGACCAGGCAGAGGCGCTCCTCACTTCCCAGACGGTGTGGCGGCCGGGCAGAGGTGCTCCTCCCTTCCCAGATGGGGCAGCCAGGCAGAGGCGCTCCTCACTTCCCAGACGGTGTGGCGGCCGGGCAGAGGTGCTCCTCCCTTCCCAGATGGGGCAGCCAGGCAGAGGCGCTCCTCACTTCCTCCCAGACGGGGTGGCGGCCAGGCAGAGGCGCTCCTCACTTCCCAGAGGGGGCGGCCGGGCAGAGGTGCTCCTCACTTCCTCCCAGACGGGGTGGCAGCCGGGCAGAGGCACTCCTCACCTCCCAGACGGGGCGGCCGGGCAGAGGTGCTCCTCATCTCCCAGACGGGGCGGCCGGGCAGAGGTGCTCCTCATCTCCCAGACGGGGCAGCCGGGCAGAGGTGCTCCTCACTTCCTCCCAGACGGGGTGACGGCCGGGCAGAGGCACTCCTCACCTCCCAGACGGGGCGGCCGGGCAGAGGCGCTCCTCACCTCCCAGACGGAGTGGTCAGGCAGAGGCGCTCCTCACTTCCCATATGGGGTGGCGGCCGGGCAGAGGCGCTCCTCACTTCCCAGATGGGGCAGCCGGGCAGAGGTGCTCCTCACTTCCTCCCAGACGGGGTGGCAGCCGGGCAGAGGCGCTCCTCCCTTCCCAGACGGAGTGGCCAGGCAGAGGCGCTCCTCACCTCCCAGAGTGGGCGGCCGGGCAGAGGTGCTCCTCACTTCCTCCCAGACGGGGTGGCGGCCAGGCAGAGGCGCTCCTCACCTCCCAGAGTGGGCAGCCGGGCAGAGGCGCTCCTCACTTCCCAGAGTGGGCGGCCGGGCAGAGGCGCTCCTCACTTCCCAGAGTGGGCGGCCGGGCAGAGGCGCTCCTCACTTCCCATAGGGGGTGGCAGCCGGGCAGAGGCGCTCCTCACTTCCCAGATGGGGCAGCTGGGCAGAGGTGCTCCTCACTTCCTCCCAGACGGGGTGGCGGCCAGGCAGAGGCGCTCCTCACTTCCTCCCAGACGGGGTGGCGGCCAGGCAGAGGCGCTCCTCACCTCCCAGACGGGGCGGCCAGGCAGAGGCACTCCTCACCTCCCAGAGTGGGCGGCCGGGCAGAGGCGCTCCTCACTTCCCAGAGTGGGCGGCCGGGCAGAGGCGCTCCTCACTTCCCAGAGTGGGCGGCCGGGCAGAGGCGCTCCTCACTTCCCATAGGGGGTGGCAGCCGGGCAGAGGCGCTCCTCACTTCCCAGATGGGGCAGCTGGGCAGAGGTGCTCCTCACTTCCTCCCAGACGGGGTGGCGGCCAGGCAGAGGCGCTCCTCACCTCCCAGACGGGGCGGCCGGGCAAAGGCACTCCTCACCTCCCAGACGGGGCGGCTGGGCAGAGGCGCTCCTCACCTCCCAGAAGGGGCGGCTGGGCAGAGGCGCTCCTCACTTCCCATATGGGGTGGCAGCCGGGCAGAGGCGCTCCTCACCTCCCAGACGGGGTGGCGGCCAGGCAGAGGCGCTCCTCACTTCCCAGATAGGGCAACAGGGCAGAGGCGCTCCTCACTTCCTCCCAGACGGGGCGGCCGGGCAGAGGTGCTCCTCATCTCCCAGACGGGGCAGCCGGGCAGAGGCGCTCCTCACTTCCTCCCAGACGGGGTGGCAGCCGGGCAGAGGCGCTCCTCACATCCCAGATGATGGGTGGCCGGGCAGAGGCGCTCCTCACTTCCCAGATAGGGCGGCCGGGCAGAGGGGCTCCTCACATCCCAGACGATGGGCGGCCAGGCAGAGACGCTCCTCACTTCCTAGACGGGGTGGCGGTGGGGCAGAGGCTGTAATCTTAGCACTTTAAGAGGCCAAGGCAGGAGGCTGGTAGGTGGAGGTTGCAGAGAGCCGAGATCACACCACTGCACTCCAGCCTGAGCACCATTGAGCATTGAGTTAGCGAGACTCCGTCTGCAATCCCAGCACCTCGGGAGGCCGAGGCAGGCAGATCACTCGAGGCCAGGAGCTGGAGACCAGCCCGGTCAACACGGCGAAACCCCGTCTCCACCAAAAATACAAAAACCATTCAGGCGTGGCGGCGCGCGCCTGCAATCCCAGGCACTCGGCAGGCCAAGGCAGGAGAGTCACAGGAGCCCGAGGCAGGGAGGTTGCAGCAAGCCGAGATCCCGGCAGTACAGTCCAGCTACGGCAACAGAGGGAGACCGAAAAAAGAAGGAGAGGGAGACCGAAAAAAGAGGGGAGAGGGAGAGGGAGAGGGAGAGGGAGAGGGAGAGGGAGAGGGAGAGGGAGAGGGAGAGGGAGAGGGAGCACCACTCCTATTCAACATACTGTTGGAAGTTCTGGCCAGGGCAATCAGGCAGGAGAAAGAAATAAAGGGTATTCAATTAGGAAAAGAGGAAGTCAAATTGTCCCTGTTTGCAGATGACATGATTGTATATCTAGAAAACTCCATTGTCTCAGCCCAAAATCTCCTTAAGCAGATAAGCAACTTCAGCAAAGTCTCAGGATACAAAATCTATGTGCAAAAATCACAAGCATTCTTATACACCAACAACAGACAAACAGAGAGCCAAATCATGAGTGAACTCCCATTCACAATTGCTTCAAAGAGAATAAAATACCTAGGGATCCAACTTACAAGGGATGTGAAGGACCTCTTCAAGGAGAACTACAAACCACTGCTCAACGAAATAAAAGAGGATACAAACAAATGGAATAACATTCCATGCTCATGAGTAGGAAGAATCAATATCGTGAAAATGACCATACTGCCCAAGGTAATTTATAGATTCAATGCCATCCCCATCAAGCTACCAATGACTTTCTTCACAGAAGTGGAAAAATCTACTTTAAAGTTCATATGGAACCAAAAAAGAGCCCGCATTGCCAAGTCAATCCTAAGCCAAAAGAACAAAGCTGGAGGCATCACACTACCTGACTTCAAACTATACTACAAGGCTACAGTAACCAAAACAGCATGGTACTGGTATCAAAACAGAGATATAGACCAATGGAATAGAACAGAGCCCTCAGAAATAATGCCACACATCTACAACTATCTGATCTTTGAAAAACCTGACAAAAACCAGAAATGGGGAAAGGATTCCCTATTTAATAAATGGTGCTGGGAAAACTGGCTAGCCATATGTAGAAAGCTGAAACTGGATCCCTTCCTTACACCTTATACAAAAATTAACTCAGGATGCATTAAAGAGTTAAATGTTAGACCTAAAACCATAAAAACCCTAGAAGAAAACCTAGGCAATACCGTTCAGGACATAGGCATGGGCAAGGACTTCATGTCTAAAACACCAAAAGCAATGGCAACAAAAGCCAAAATTGACAAATGGGATCTCATTAAACTAAAGAGCTTCTGCACAGCAAAAGAAACTACCATCAGAGTGAACAGGCAACCTACAGAATGGGAGAAAATTTTTGCAATCTACTCATCTGACAAAGGGCTAATATCCAGAATCTGCAAAGAACTCAAACAAATTTACAAGAAAAAGACAACTCCATCAACAAGTGGGTGAAGGATATGAACAGGCACTTCTCAAAAGAAGACATTTATACAGCCAAAAGACACATGAAAAAATGGTCATCATCACTGGCCATCAGAGAAATGCAAATCAAAACCACAATGAGACACCATCTCACACCAGTTAGAATGGCGATCATTAAAAAGTCAGGAAACAACAGGTGCTGGAGAGGATGTGGAAAAACAGGAACACTTTTACACTGTTGGTGGGACTGTAAACTAGTTCAACCATTGTTGAAGTCAGTGTGGCGATTCCTCAGGGATCTAGAACTAGAAATTCCATTTGACCCAGCCATCCCATTACTGGGTATATACCCAAAGGATTATAAATCATGCTGCTATAAAGACATATGCACAGGTATGTTTATTGCGGCACTATTCACAATAGCAAAGACTTGGAACCAACCCACATGCCCAAGAGTGATAGACTGGATTAAGAAAATGTGGCACATATACACCATGGAATACTATGCAACCATAAGAAATGATGAGTTCATGTCCTTTGTAGGGACATGGATGAAACTGGAAACCATCATTCTCAGCAAACTATCGCAAGGACAAAAAACCAAACACTGCATGTTCTCACTCACAGGTGGGAATTGAACAATGAGAACACTTGGACACAGCAAGGGGAACATCACACACCGGGGCCTGTTGTGGGGTGGGAGGAGGGGGGAGGGATAGCATTAGGAGATATACCTAATGTAAATGACGAGTTAATGGGTGCAGCACTCCAACATGGCACATGTATAGATATGTAACAAACCTGCATGTTGTACACATGTACCCTAAAACTTAAAGTATAATTAAAAAAAATAAATAAATGAAAGAAATATTTGTTTCTTTTGGGCCAAGGCAAACTGGGAGGAGGCATATTCTAGATGGTGCAAGCACAAGATAGTGGGACTCTGCCAGCCTGGCTTCTTGGGACAGACACTATGTGCAAGACAATGTTCTACTGACCAGGGCTGGATGAGGAACTGGAGTAAGAAACAAACTTTTCAAGATTTGAGAATTAATGTGTTACCCCACCCAACCCACCTTCTCTTAACTAATATAGCAGTTAAACAACAAATACCAAGTGTTAGGTAACTTGTAAATGTATTAAACTAATCAAATCTGAATTTTCTTCTCCTCCTGCAGTGGTCTTTTGTGCTGGAGAGGACACCTGGTTCCTTGTTGAATGGCAGTGGAGACATCCTGCTATTTCATCCTGAAGTCCTGACCCTGAGTGTGTGTCTGAACTGAGGCTGGAGATGACCAAACTCTTTAATACTGTACCTGTCTCGTCTGGCAGAATCTTGGTGGGTGCTGTTCCAAAGGGCAGGACCAGTGCTGTGGTCCTGCTCTTCGCCTTGCCTCCCTTTCTTGTCCTGAGTAACTGCCAACTCTTGGCTACTCAATCATGTACACCAATGATCATGAAAAATGGGGTGCGTTTGGCACTCGATCATCAATTGTTGGTGTACATGACTGAGTACTGAGAACTGGCACTTATTCTTTTTATTAAAGTCACCTGCAATCTCTGGGTACTTTCAACAAAAGTTATGAAATTTTAGCGTGACCTTCCAAAATCTTATCCCATCCTACCTTTTAAATCTTGGGTCTTACCACAATCCTCCCAAATTGATTTACTTGCCACTTCCTAGACCTGTTTATGTTTTTATACATCTTTTAGTCATATCATGGCTTCTGTCTAAATGTCTTTCTTCCCTGCCATTCAAGTCCTACCCCGACTTCAAGGTGCAACTCAAGTTTCACATTTTTTGGTACCTTCTCTGAACCATGTTAAGCTTCTGAAAGATTCACAATCCTTATCTTCATTTCTGAAATCCAGAAAGTTCTGAAAATGGAAAGCTTTTATTATTCATTAGCAAAACCTGGTCTGACTTGAAAAAATTTGGAGAAAAAACCTGAACTGAAATGATTTGGCTTTATTTATCATTTTTGTCTGTGATTTTTATCCCATGTAGTGTGTATATTCATGTTATATTTGATTGTGGGTGATACCCTAGACCCTTTCGGGCTTTAACATACAGTTTTATCTGTCTAAAATCTGAAACATTCTGAGTTCAGAAACTCATCTACTCCCAGGGATTTTAGAAACTCATCTACCCTCAGGGATTTTGGTAATGAGATTGGTGCTTTGTTACCGCCCTTATGGAGAAATCACAGTATATCTCTGTTTTGATGTGCACATGCACCCTAGAACTTAAAGTATAATATAAAAAAGAAATGTTATGATCTACTTGAATCTGCTTTAATAAACTGGCTTCTGGCATTAGATTGAATTTTTTGATGATGAAAATATTTCTTATCAGTGATTTGGGTATAAGTTTTTACAAGTCATAAACTCACATGCACAAAAATGCTTTATTTGTCTTTAACTGAAGTTAGCTTTTACCTCAAACTCCATCTTCATCTAATGGCAGGAAAGTTCAGGTAAAATCAGCTACATTAGTGATTACTCAGTCATTTAAGGTTTTAACTAAGTCAATTCAGGGAAATAAGCTTGAAATTCCTGCTCCAATTTTATGGCCCTTGTTCTGCCTCTTCTGTTGGAGAAACAGAAGCTTTCAGATGTTTCTGTATAGTGCTTTGGGACCCAAAGTCCTGCTGTTTTTTTCTGCCTACAGTTTTAACTCTACTGTTGTTAGACCATACTGTTGTAGGGTAAGGTGTCGAACCTCCACTTGGCTCTTTGTCTCCTTGATCTGTGCCTCAGGAAATGAGGCCCAGCTTTCAGGATCTCCCACAGCTGAAACCCTGACCATTCTTCCCTACCCACACCCAAGGGGTAGGAGTGGAGCCAAGGGCTTGGAATGCCCATGTCTCTCTGATTCCAGAAAAATCCTTAATTAATCAACTAACTTTTATTCTCCTCTTCAAGTGACTAGGCAAGGGTTCTTCTAAACTTTTTTTAAAGCTGATAACTTTTTTTTTTGATATTTTAAAAGTCACATTTCATATGTCATTCTGTATATAGCATAGATTTATTTATTTATTTATTTTTTAACTTTTGTTTCAGGTTTGGGAATACATGTGCAGGTTTGTTACATAGGTACACTTGTGTCATGGGGGTTTGTGGTACAGATTATTTCATCACCCAGGTACTAAGCCTAGTACCCGTTAGTTATTTTTTCTGCTCCTCTGCCTCCTCCCACTCTTCACCCTCACATAGGCCCTAGTGTCTGTTGTTCCCTTCTTTTTGTTCATGAGTTCTCATCATTTAGCTCCCATTTATAAGTAAGAACATGTAGTATTTGGTTTTCTGTTCCTGCGTTAGTTTACTAAGGATAATAGCCTCCAGGCCCTTCCACATTTCTTCAAAAGACATAATCTCATTCTTTTGTATGGCTGAATAGTATTCCATGGTGTGTATATACCACGTTTTCTTTTTTTAAAAAACTTTTATTTTAGGTTCAGAGGTACATGTGAAGGTTTGTTACATAAGTAAACTCATGTTACTAGGGTTTGTTGTACAGATTATTTTATCACCTAGGAATTAAGCCCAGTACCCAATAGTTATCTTCTCTGTTCCTCTCCCTTCTCTGACACCCTTCACCCTCAAGTGGACCCCAGTGTTTGTTGTTTCCTTCTTTGTGTTCATTAGTTTTCATCATTTAGCCCTCACTTATAAGTGAGAACACATGGTATTTGGCTTTCTGTTCCTGAATTAGTTTGCTGAGGATAATAGCCTCCAGCTTCATGCATGTTTCTGCAAAAGATGTGATCTTGTTTTTTTTTATGGCTGCATAGTATTCCATGGTGTATATATACCACACTTGCTTTATTCACTCTGTCACTGATGGGCATTTAGGTTGATTCTATGTCTTTGCTATTGTGAATAGTGCTGCAATGAACGTTCAAGTGCATGTGTCTTTATGGTAGAATAATTTTTATTCCTCTGGGTATATACTCAGTAATGGGATTGCTGAGTTGAATGGTAGTTCAAATTTTAGCTCTTTGAGAAATTGCCATACTGCTTCCCCGATGGTTGAACTATTAATAATTTACATTCCCACCAACATTGTCTAAGTGTTCCCTTTTCTCTGCAACCTTTCTGGCATCTATTTTTTGAGTTTTTAATAATCGCCACTCTGACTGGTATGAGATGGTATCTCAATGTGGTTTTTGATTTGCATTTCTCTAATGATCAGTGATACTGAGCTTTTTCTCATATGCTTGTTAGCTGCATGCATGTCTTTGATATGGTTTGGCTGTTTCCCCACCCAAATCTCATCTTGAATTGTAGTTCCCATAATCTCCACATGTCGTAGGAGGGACCCAGTGGGAGGTAATTGAATAATGGGGGCAGTTACTTTCATGCTGTTCCTGTGATAGTGAGTAAGTTCTCACGAGATCTGATGGTTTTATAAGGGTATATTTTCCCTTTTGCTCAGCACTTCTCCTGCTGCTGCCATGTGAAGAAGGACGTGTTTGCTTCCCCTTTCACCATGATTGTAAGTTTCCTGAGGCCTTCCCAGCCATGTGAACTGTGAATCAACTAAATCTTTTTCCTTTATAAATTACTCAGTCTCAGGTATGTCTTTATTGGCAGTGTGAGAATTGTCTAATGCAGTCTTTTTTTGAAAAGTGTCTGTTCATATCCTTTGCCCACTTTATAATGTTTGTTTTTCTCTTGTAAATTTAAGTTCTTTATAGATGCTGGGTATTAATTAGACCCTTGTCAGATGCATAGTTTGCAAATATTTTTTCCCATTCTGTAAGTTGTCTGTTTATTCTGATGACAGTTTCTTTTGCTGTGCAGAAGCTCTTTAGTTTAATTAGATCTCATTTGTCAATTTTTGCTTTTGTTGCAATTGCTTTTGGTGTCTTTGTCATTAAATCTTTGCCCATTCCTATTCCAGGATGGTATTGGCTAGGTTGTCTTCCAGGGTCTTTATAGCTTTGGGTTTTACATTTAAGTCTTTAATCCATCTTGAGTTAATTTTTGTATATGGTGTGAACAAGGGGCCCAGTTTTAATCTTCTGCATATGGCTAGCCAGTTATCCCAGCACCATTTATTGAATAGGGAGTCATTTCCCCATTGTTTGTTTTTGTCAGTTTTGCTGAAGATCAGATGGTCATAGGTGTGTGGCCTTATTTCTGCACTGTCTATTCTGCTCCATTAACCTGTGTGTGTTTTTGTACCAGTACCATGCTGTTTTGGTTACTGTTGCCCTGTAGTATAGATTGAAGTTGGGTAACATGATGCCTCTAGCTTTGTTCTTTTTGCTTAGGATTGTCTGGGCTATTTGGGCTTTTTTTTGGTTCCATATGAATACAAACTAATATGGTTTGGCCCTGTGTCACCACCCAAATCTCATCTTGAATTATACTCCCATAATTCCCATGTGTTGTGGGAAGGACCTAGTGGGAGATAATTGAGTCGTGGGGGTGGTTTCTCCCATACTGTTCTCACGGTAGTGAATAAGCCTCACGAGATCTGACGGTTTTATAAGGTGAAACCTCTTTCAGTTGGCTCTCATTCTCTCTCTTGCTGCTGCCATGTAAGAAGTGCCTTTCCCTTTTCACCATGATTGTGAAGCCTCTTTCTTTTGTAAATTGCCCAGTCTCAGGTATGTCTTTATCAGCAGCATGAAAACAGACTAATGCAGTAAATGAGTACCAGTGGAGTGGGGCACTGCTGAAAAGATACCTGAAAATGTGGAAGTGACTTTGGAACTGAGTAACAGGCAGAGATCTGAAAAATTTGAAGGGCTCAGAAGAAGACAGAAAAATGTGGGAAAATTTGGAACTTCTTAGAGACTTGTTGCATGTCTTTGACCAAAATGCTGATGATAATATAGACAATGAAATCCATGCTGAGGTGGTCTCAGATGGAGATGAGGAACTTGTTGGGAACTGGAGAAAAGCTGACTCTTACTATGTTTTAGCAAAGAGACTGGCGATATTTTGCCCCTGCCCTAGAGACTCGTGGAACTTTGAACTTGAGAGAGATGATTTAGGGTATCTGGTGGAAGACATTTCTAAGCAGCAAAGCACTTAAGAGGTGACCTGGGTGTTGTTAAAGGCATCCAGTTTTAAAAGGGAAACAGAGCATACAAGTTTGGAAAATTTGCAGCCTGACAATGAGATAGAAAAGAAAATCCTATTTTCTGAGGAGAAATTCAAACTGGGTGCAGAAATTTGCGTAAGTAATGAGGAGCCAAATGTTAATCCCCAAGACAATGGGGAAAATATCTCTAGAGAATGTCAGAAGTCTTCACAGCAGCCCCTCCCATCACAGGTCCAGAGGCCTAGGAGGAAAAAGTTGTTTTGTGGGCTGGGCCCAGGGTCTGCATGCTGTGTACTTAGTACCCTGCATCCCAGCTGCTCCAGCAGTGGCTGAAAGGGGCCAACATAGAGCTCAGGCCATGGCTTCAGAGGGTGCAAGCCTCAAGCCTTGGCAGCTTCTACGTGGTGTTGAGCCTGCCAGTGCACAGCAGCCAAAAATTGGGGTTTGGGAACCTCTGCCTAGATTTCAGAGGATGTATGGAAATGCCTGAATATCCAGGAAGAAGTTTGCTGCGGGGGTAGTGCTTTCATGGGGAACCTCTGCTAGGGCAGCGTGGAAGGGAAATGTGAGGTTGAAACCCCCACACAGAGTCCCTACTGGGGCATGGCCTAGTGGAGCTGTGAGAACAAGGCCACCTTCCTCCAGACCCCAGAATGGTAGATCCACTGACAACTTGTGCCGTGTACCTGGAAAAGCCACAGACACTCAACACCAGCCCATTAAAGCAGCTGGCAGGGAGGCTATACCCTGCAGAGCTGCAGGGGTGGAGCTGCCAAAGACCATGGGAACCCACCTCATGTTTCAGTGTGACCCAGATGTGAGACATGGATTCAAAGGAGATCATTTTGGAGCTTTAAGACTTGAGTGCCCGGCTGGATTTTGGACTTGCATGGGTCCTGTAGCCCCTTCATTTTGGCCACTTTCTCCCATTTGGAATCGCTGTATTTAGCCAGTGCTTGTACCCCCATTGTATCTAGGAAATATTTAACTTGATTTTGATTATATAGGCTCCTAGGCAGAAGGGACTTGCCTTGTCTCAGATGAGACTTTGGACTGTGGACTTTTAACTTAATGCTGAAATAAGTTAAGACTTTGGGGGACTGTTGAGAAGGCATGATTGGTTTTGAAATGTGAGGACATGAGATTTGGGAGGGGCAAGGGGCAGAATGATATGGTTTGGCTGTGTCCCCACCCAAATATCATCTTGAATTCCCACATGTTGTGGGAGGGACCTGTTAGGAGGTAATTGAATCATTGGGGCAGGTCTTTCTCATGCTGTTCTCATGATAGTGAATAAGTCTTATGAGATCTGATGGTTTCGACAAGGGGAGTTTCCCTGCGTAAACTCTTTTTGCGTGCCGCTATCCATGTAAAGATGTGACTTGCTCCTCCTTGCCTTCCACCATGATTGTGAGGCCTCCCCAGACGGAACTGTAAGTCCATTAAACCTCATTTTCTTCCCAATCTCGGGTATGTCTTTATCAGCAGTGTGAAAACAGACTAATACACAAACCCACAGCCAACATCATACTGAATGGGCAAAAGCTGGAAGTATTCCCCTTGAAAACCATCACAAGAGAAGTACGCTGTCTTTCATCACTCCTATTCAACACAGTACTGGAAGTCCTGGCCAGAGCAATCAGGCAAGAGAAGGAAATAAAGGGCATCTAAATAGGAAGAGAGGAATTCAAACTATCCCTGTTTGCAGGTGATATGATTCTTTATCTAGAAAACCCCATAGTCTTGGCCCAAAAGCTCCTTCAGTTGATAAACAATTTCAGCCAAATTTCAGGATATAAAATCAATGTACAAAAATCACTAACATTCTATACACCGACAACAGCCAAGCCAAAAGCCAAATGAGGAATGCAATCCCATTCACAACTGCCACAAAAGATAAAATAAAATAAAATAAAATATCTAGGAACACAGCTAACAAGGGAGGTGAAAGATCTCTACAATGAGAATTACAAAATAACTGCTCAGAGAAATCAGAGATGACACAAACAAACGAAAAAACATCCCATGCTCTGGGCAGAAAGAATTAATATCGTTAAAATGGCCACACTGCCCAAAGCAATTTATAGATTCAATGCTATTTCTATCAAACCACCAATTACATTCTTCACAGATCTAGACATGGATTTATGAAAGTCTACTTTGAGCCTTAGTATATGTTTGAGCCTTAAAACATATGCAACTAAAATTCTTTGTTCTCTGGCTGTGTAATGTTTTGGCGCTGACCCTGAGGCATGAATGTTATCTGACTCATTGGTAAAGGCCAGAAGACAAATAGGTGGGAAGTACCTAGTTAATATATGTGAATTTCATTCTACTACATGTGTACTCTCATTTGGCATCATTCAAACCCCAAACTGCCTCCTATGCAAAGGGAGAAGTTGTATTTGTCCTTGTGTAAGTGCTTTTTGAACCGGCTTCCAGAAGGAGCATAGAGGATGCTGTTAGGCCAGGATTTCTCTCCTTCTCACTCATCTTACTCATGCCAGATTCATATATTCATCATGCGCATATTTAGTCAACACAGTTCAGCCTTTTATGTTTTTTAAATATATCGTGGAGCTGTATATAATCTAATTTAAATAAAGAACACTGCTAAGAAAAATACTTTGAAAACTTGTTGTATCTAAATAGGATTATAGAAATGATTTTTCAAACACCCAGATCCATTTGGGAATTGATTTCACTTGTATGCTATCACTACTTAACTGCAATCAGCTATGAGTAAACAATTCATCCAGAATTTTCTAACTTATGATGAAATCCTTCAAGTACAGTAAGTTCTCACTTGACCTTGTTGGTAGGTTCTTGGAAATTGTGACTTTAAATGAAACAACACATCCTGAAACCAATTTTACCAGAGGCTAATTGATATAAATAAGAGTTAAGTTCCTATGGTATATTTCTGGTAACAAAAACATCACCAAACTTCTGACCCAAAACACTTCTAAGATCAAACATTGGAATAAGTGTGAGCTATATGCATATATTTAAGAAAGATTAATAAGAACGAGTCAGATAATTATTTACCCAATTTTTGGTCAATCAGTGAGTGATGGCAGTCTTCGTGTGGTGGGTTAAATCAAGGAATAAATGTCTGCAAAGTAAATACAATAGAGAGCACCTCCTCCCACCACACAGTTCAAACACAATTACAAATATTCATACCACATCATTTATTGTCATGCATTTGGATGATTATAATAGATTTTATGAATTTTAAAAATTGTTTTATTTCTTTACAAATTTGTATTTGGCAATAACTTGTATTCATTTATGTATTTTGCAACCCGCTTATTCCAGTTCAGAGTCATAGGTGGTCTGGGAGACTATCATGGGGCAGCTCAGGAGGCAAGGTGGGAACCAGCCCTGGACCGGACGCCATCCCATCACGGGGCACACTCATACCCGCACCCACACTCACTCAGTCTAGGACAATTCAGATATACCGATGAACCTAACATCTTTGGGATGTAGGAGGAAGCCGGAGAACCTGGAGAAAACCCAGGCAGGCCTGGTGAGAACATGCAAACTCCACACAGACAGTGATCCCTGCCAGGAACTGATTTTTCTTTTTCTCATAAACATTATAACAAAAATGTGTTGAATAAAAATACATGATTCGAGGACCTGTTGTACTCATTTACGATACCAGTATGTTTCAGCTCTGGGGAGTATAATATCAAAAGGCCTGGCAGACAACTTCCTCTCTTCCTAATAATGCTTGCTCCCCCCATAACATTAAAAATCTTCTGTTGTTTGTAGGGCCCAGGGTAAAAAAGCTTGATTTATTATTTTCACTGTTACCTCTTTCCTTTTTGGAGACACAGAGAGGATGAAAATAAAAAGGCTTTCCCATGCTCATGTGAACATTTCCATTTCTGCTGACTAAGAATAAACAGGGACTGTTTGGTTGTTTTGGCTAATTGCAGTGTAACTACTTACACACTCCTCTTTTGTCACCTGTGATCTTGCACTAACCTTGAAACTACTCTTCCTTCCTTTATTGCTCTCTAATCTTGTCTACTTCTAACATGTTATTACTGAATGTTCTTTTCTAAAATATACATGTGATCATATCACTCTTAAAAAACTTTAAAGATTAAAAAAACCCTTTGCTGGCTCTGTATATTTTATAGGACTAATTCAAACTCTTTGCTTTAGAACATGAGATCTTTCAGGATTTACAGCTAAGACTGGTAATGAACAATTACTATGTGTCTCTTTTGTGTGAGTCAATATGATAGGACATTTCAATGAACCCCATTTAACCTTCACAAGAATCCTGTGAAGTCAGTAGTTTTATCTCCATTTTTTACAATAAGAAAGCTGAGCTTAGAGAGATTAAATAATTTCCTCCCAAATAATGAATAGCATATTCTTATCTGCCACTGATCTCTCCTAAGCAGCCACATGCACCTAAAGCACTGAAGTCTTCATTGATGTTGGGATTGAACTGTATTTTCCTCATGCCTCTCTAACTTTCCTTATGCTGGATCTGCTGCCTGGTGTGAGAAGAAATCTTGTTCACTGGTCAATCTTAAAGAAAGCTTCAAGGTCCAGATAACCTGCCCTTTACTCTTGTTTAACCATTTTGTCTCCTGGAGAGATGGTTAGATGCACCCACCCTTGTGAGCCAGTAACCCTGAGAGGATATGTCAAATCACTAGAGGGTGAATCCCAGGTATGAAAAGTGTCCTGCCCTCACTCGTCACCCAGGGACTGCTGATATCACCAAAAAACTTTTCAAGAAATTGAGGAAGAATACAATATAGAGGAACTTTAAGTTACTGTAGTATTTCCACTATAGACGATCTAATGCCCACTGATTTTTCCTTCCTTTTTTATTAAAAAAATCTTTTTGATATATTGAGACCAATGTGCTTACACAAAAGGAGTTAGTGCCCACATATTCAAATGCCCAATAGACAGATTTCTCTTGTTTTATAGGTGTATAGTATTTTTTAATTGAAAATGTTTATTGTGGTAAAATACACATAAAACTTATCTGAATTTTAAGTGTGCAGTTCAGTAGTGTTAAATATATTCACATTGTTGTGCAACCAATTTCCAGAACTTTTTCATCTTGCAAAACTGAATATACCCACTAAACAACAACCCACTATACCCAGTAAACAACAACTCTCCATTCTTTCCTCCCCCTAGGCCCTGCCAACCGTCATTCTACTTTCTAGTTCTATGAGTCTGATGATTCTAGATACATTATACAAACAGAATCATACTTCAACATTCTCAACATTTATTCATGTTGTAGCATTTCCTTCCTTTTCAAGACTGAATAATATTTGTGTGTGTGTGTGTGTGTGTGTACCACATTTTGTTTATCCATTCATCCCCTGATAGACACTTGGGTTGCTTCTTCCTTTTAGCTCTTGTGAAAAATGTTGCTATGAACATGAGTGTACCAATATCTTTTCATGTCTATGCTTTCAATTATTTTGAATATTGTATTCATCTCTTCTCACATTGCTATAAAGAAATACCTGATACTAGATAATTTATAAAGAAAAGAGGTTTAATTGACTCATGGTTCTGCAGGCTGTTCAGGAAGCATGGCAGCATCTGCTTCTGGGAAGACCTCAGGAAACTTACAATTGTGATAGAAGGCAAAGCTGGAGCAGGCATCTTCACATGGCCAGAGCAGGAGAAAGGGAGAATGGGGGAGGTGCCACACACTTTTAAACAACCAGATCTTATAAGAACTCTATCACAAGAACAGCACCAAAGGGATGGTTCTAAACTATTCATGAGAACTCCACCCCCATGATCCAATCACCTCCCACTAGGCCTCTCCTCCAACACTGGGGGTTACAATTTGACATGAGATTTGGGAGGGACACAGATCCAAACCATAACAGATACATACCCAGAAGTGGAATGGTTGGATCATATGTTAATTCTATTTTTAATTATTTTTTTGAAACGGAGTTTTGCTCTTGTCACCCAGGCTGGAGTGCAATGGCTCAATCTTGGCTCACTGCAACCTCTGCCTTCCTGGTTCAAGTGAGTCTCCTGCCTCAGCCTCCCAAGTAGCTGGGATTACAGGGGCCCACTGCCATGCCCAGTTAATTTTTGTATTTTTAGTTGAGATGGGGTTTCATCATGTTGGCCAAGCTGGTCTTGAACTCTTGACCTCAGGTGATCCACTTGCCTTAGCCTTCCAAAGTGCTGGGATTACAGGGATGAGCCACTGTGCCTGGCCTTATTTTTAATTTTTGAGAAATTATCTTAATGTTTTCCACAGTGGCAGCACCATTTTTACATTAGTACCAACAGTACACAAAGGTTCCATTTTCTCTACATCCTTTCCAACACTTGCTTTATTTATTTATTTATTTATTTTTGATAGTAACCACCCTAATGAATGTGCTAGAAGTGGTTCTGAATCAAGAGAAACTTTGCCTAAAATATCAGATAGGTTTTTTTGTGTTTTGGACCTCTCTGCTTCAAGGGTTAAATATAATACAAGAGAGGCATTTATTATCCTTTGCTATTTTAATAAAAACATCAATGTTCATAGAGAAAGCACAGTTGATTAGAAAAAATAAGCTCAGATCTTTGTCCAAGTCAGCAATGCTTACTTGAAACCAGGAGGTTCCACCACAAAACCACAACCTGTGAACTACCTTCCTCCGAAAGGCATCTTCCCTTAGGTGCAGTCACAGTATCTAAGAGGAACTAAGAAGCTGTTAGGGTGTTAACCTTAGAGATCTGACTTTATAAAGTATTAGCAATTGTCAAACTCCCCAACTACACTAAGAGTTTCTGCAGGACAGGGGTTGTTCCTGTAAATCTCTCCTGGCATTGTGCACAGCTCAGAGAAACACAATAAATAAATACATGTTTGGTGCCTGCTACGTACAAGTCACTCGTCCTGGGAGTCACTGGGGATACGGCAGTGAACAAAATAAAAATCTCTGTGCTTAAGGACCTTAGAGTATAGTGGTAGAGACCTATTATAAATACAAGGTGTATATGAAATAGTTGATGAATACTATGAAAAAAAAGAAGAGTAGTAAGTGGCAGGAGAGGGATGGTGGCAATTTCAAAAAGATTTAAGGAAGGCTCACTGAGATGTGGTGTTTGGCCAAAGACCCAAAGGAAGCAAGGGAGTGAGGCACGCTGATGGCTTCTAGGGCAAAAGTGTTCTTGGTTGAGAGAACAGCAGTGCCAAAATCCTGAGGTGGGAGTGTGTCTGATGCATTGGAGAACAGAAAGAAGACAAGAGTGTTCAGTACAGAGTGGGTGGGAGGGAGGAGAAAAGGTCAGGTACCTAACAGGGAGTCAGACTGCACAGGGCCTTTCAGCCATTGAAAGACCTTTGGTTTGGGAAGCCTTTAGGGAGGGGAGAGGGGAGAACAAAAGAAAGGCAGGATCTGGCCTACATTTATATGGGTCGCTCTGGCCGCTGTGTTGAGCATAGAGTTTAGGGGCAAAGGTCTGAAGGAAATCCTAAAAAGATATTTATTTGTTAATGTGAGTGGAGTTCATGATGTTTGGAGTTGAGAGTTGTATGAAGGCTGGGCAGAGTTGATAGCCTTCACAATGTGGATTACTTGCCTGTGGGCAAGCTGTTCATGGGTAACTCTGGTAATAAGGCCATGCTCTAGAGAGAGTACAACATGATGTCTGGTATGGGCTTGGGACCTGTGGGGCGGTACCTGTTGTCTGCTTTGGGGTTGAGGCAGTCAGTCCCTCAGAGGTCCTGTGCTACAGTTCAGATAGTTGACCCTCCAAGCTGCAGGTTGAAATCTGATCCCCAGTGTTGGAAGTAGGGCCTAATGGGACATGTTTGGGTCATGGAGGTGGATCTCTCATAAATGGTTTGGTGCTGTCTGCTCCGTAATGAGTGAGTTCCATTCTCACTCTAGTAGTTCTCTGGAGAGCTGATTACTAAAAAGAGTCTGGCACCTCCTCTTCTCTCTTGCTTCCTCTTACCATGTATTCTGCATGTGCCAGCTCCTCTTCCCTTTTTGCCATGAGTGGAGGCAGCTTGAGGCCCTCACCAGGTGCAGACGCTGGCTCCATGCTTCTTGTACAGTTTACAGAATTGTGAGCCAAGTAAATCTGTTTTCTTTATAAAGTATCCAGCCTCAGGTATTCCTCTATAGCAAAACAAATGGACTAAGACGCCCCTGTGATTGGAGCAACTTGTTGAGGCTAGCTAGCAAAGGGGACAACTGCCTATGGAGGAGCCCTTTCTTCCTGAGTGAATGGGTCAGACTCATTTTAAAAAAATTTCTGTGGTGCTTAGGTCTGAGGGAATTTGAGCAAAATGTCATGGGCAGCAGACCACAGCTGGGTGGTTCCCACTAGAGAAATTCTACTTTATTCCTTCATTAGTACTAATGAAACTTACTCTGGTGAAAGGAAATCACATGACGAGACCACAGCTGTTTCACCGAAAGTGCCACTAACTTGAGCTGTAAAGCTGTTCATAACTTTTAACCTGGAGCTGAGGCTTCAATAAAATAAGCCCCAAATAAACAACCAAAGAAGTAATTGCACAGACATGTTTCAAATTTAACACTGAGAATTTATAACCTAAAATGATCCAAGTGTTCAAGAAGAAAGTAATAGCTAAACAAATCACACACACAAAAAATAAATAAAATAAGAAGATGGAATGCCACAGCGACATTAGAAATAAAAGCTCTGGGGGTTCTTTTGGTGAAATGAAAAGTACCTAAGAGGGCCGGGGGCGGTGGCTCACGCCTGTAATCCCAGCACTTTGGGAGGCCGAGGAGAGTGGATCATGAGGTCAAGAGATCGAGACCATCCTGGCCAACACGGTGAAACCTGTCTCTACTAAAAATACAAAAATTAGCTGGACGTGGTGGCACATGCCTGTAGTCCCAGCTACTCAGGAGGCTGAGGCAGGAGAATCACTTGAACCGGGAGGCGTAGGTTGCAGTGAGCCGAGATCACGCCACTGCACTCCACCCTGGCAACAGAGCGAGACTTCATCTCAAAAAAAAAAAAAAAAAAAAAAAAAAAGTACATGAGATTATTTAGGTAAATAATGTAAAACACAAAATTGAATGTATAATTATACCTATTATCTCAAATATGTGTACTCATTGACAGATGGATTTAGAGAAACAGAAACAGAGTTTATAAATGAATTTGGAGAAATAAAAATTGAGCTTAAACTCACGGGTTGTTTTATGTAAAGTGATTAGATTGTAAACATAAATATAAAAAATAAAGTCTTCAGAGGAGATGGGGGAGGTAGGCAGCTTCAGTGCAGAATAAGGCTGCTGACTCTCCATCCTCATACACTACTTAGACCATTAGTACTCTTCAGTACAGTGTATTTATCTTTATTACTTTTCAAATAGAACAAGTTTACCTTTTATTATGAAAATAATGTATTATTATTATTTTTTAATTCTAAGAGTACAGGAACACTTAAAAGAGAAAGTACAACTAACCATGAATCTTAGCATCTATGGTGATTCATATTTTAAATATCACAAAAAATGCACCTATGCCTCATCTTCCTCATTAATATGGCCTATTCACTATGTGCTGAGAAGACTAAGGAAGAAGCAGATAAGGTGAGAGCCCTTGATTATTAGCCTTGAAAGCCCACCAGAATAAGAGGGGATATTCCCAGGTTGCTGTGTACTTGGTCACTGATGACTCATCTCTGTCCCAAAGGCCACGTGCAGCTCAGTCAGCTCTATGAACAGCCCTGCCACTGGATTTCAGAATGAAAGATTAGAAAGCTGCCTTTGTGTGCCTTCTTTGTAAGCAAACTTATATATTTACATTGTGGAAAAGTGGTGCCAAGTTTTATCAGTTAAATTCCTCTGTTTAGTAAAGATAGTGACATATAAGAATATACATTTTTTTCCTCCAAGGGGCTCAAAGAATGTGTAAAGTAAGTTTTTTTGGGGGGAAGGGGATAATATTTAAAATATAGACCACCATAGCTGGTAGAATTTTACTTTCTCCTTTAAATATTACTGTACTGTTTGATTTTTTAAAATGAGTACATTATTTTTACAATGAAAGGTAAATTTGTCCTGTTTGAAAAAAATGCAGTCAATATTTTTATTTTTCCTAAATTGACCCTTATAAATGTTAATAGATCAGATCACATAAAATTAAAAATCTCTGTGACAACCTTCCCCAGCCCAATAAACAACGTTTAAAGATAGATGACAAACTGGGACTATCAATTATTATTTCTAATACATAAAAATACTTTATAAACCACAAAGAAAATAATGAAAAAAGGTCCAGAGATATTAATAGACATAAAAATTTACTTTTGAAATGGCCATAGACGTGAAAAAAAAGCAAACCTTATTTGTGGTTACATAAATGCACATTAAAAGAACAATTAGCTACTAGTTTTTATCTTTTAGAGTGGGAAATATTAATTACTCATAGTCATTGTTGGCTATGACTATAGGCGTTCTCATACATGTTAGTGAGAGTTTCAATTGGTGCAGCTTGTTTGAAGGCAATATCTATATAAGTTTTAAGTGGGAATATCCTTTGACCCTCATATTGTACTTCTAAGGTATTTCCAACGAAGTAACTGTAAAATTTTACACAGGTTTTACGATTAGATGGCTTGTGGTAGAATTGCTTTATTACATGGCCATTGAACATGGCATTGGGAGTTAGAAAATTGAATGCCTCTGGGGTCCAGATTAAAGGAAGACTAGAAGGTGGTGGGGCATTATGAGAACTTGAAACCCACAGGCTGTGCTATTTCAGCTCAGTGTATTGCCCTACACCCTTCAGTTTTCAAGATAAGGCCTTTCACATAATCTTTCCACATCTAAAAATGTGGGCCCCTTAGTCTAAACTTTTAAAATACCATCTAGACCACCACAATATCTAGATTTTGGCCAACTTTTTCAACCCTTGGTGTATATTTATCTTCTCATATATTTTTACTTCTAAAATGTGTGCAAAAATAGGCACAGAAAGGTGAAAATAACATGTATATATATATCATGTTTAAAAAATAATAAAAGAAATTCCAATCATGTTACTACAACTCACCTTGAGAAATAGAACATTAACCAAACTTTTGTGTCTCACTACAATTATATTTGATTTGTTTCCCTTAAGAGGTAATCATTGCCTTGAATTTTGCTTTTATGTCTTGTTTTTCTTTATACTGTTAGCAATGATATCTCGACATTGGGTTTTGCTTAGTTTTTACTGGCATTAAACTTTAAAAAAGCAATCAGACTGTAATGTATTCTGAGACTTTTTGAGATTCATCCATGTTTTTGTCTAAATGGTTTATACTTTTAGATTTAATGTAATGTGTTAAAGTTTAATATGCATGCCATATTAAATTATTTTAGAGCATTAAGAAAAAGGGTGTTTGTGGGAGCGCTGTCTGCCCAGCTGGTTTTCTGTCCCCTATACTGCTCTTGCCATGGTAGGGTCACTGGGCTAAGGTGAGGGCACAGGCCCTGTGTTCCGGGCCCTTCAGGAGCATGTTGGTGGTTGGTCCTGGGATAAGAGGCATCCTTTCTGATGATCGGGCTCTGAGGTACTGCCACTGTCTCTTCAGACAGCTCCATAATGCTACTTGCCTGCCACCAAGGCCACCCATCCCTGCTTAACCCCAAACTCTGGGTTCTCTTCCCTGCAGCAGGGACACTGGGGCTTCCCTCCTGTTCCACTTAGCTCCTTCATGTTTGGCCACAGCAGGAGATGTGACAATAACGCAGGGAATTTCACTTCTAAATTCCCACCACATCAAATCTAAATCCAAAAAGGAGTACCCCAACCCAGACTGATTGAGTGGTCAGTCTCCATCTGCAGGAACATGTGGGTGCCTCATTGGAGGGGACTCAGAAGGCGGGCCCTCCTCCTGGGCTATCTTTTTTTCCCTCCACCCCTCAGATACCCCTTATCCCAGAGTATCAGTACCTCTGGCCCCGTCCAGGGGTGTCAAACAGGGCACACTTGACTCCCCTGGATGGGGCCAGAGGGACTGAGCAAGTGAAGGGAATCATCATCCACTGGCTAGAAAAATCATGTACAAAGATAAAACAGCAATGATTTGCAGACCAGGTCTGCACTGTCCATCCCAGATCACCAAGCTTCATCCTGGACGCTTTCCTGTCTTTCCAAGCCCTGACGTCTAATCTATCTCCAAGTCACGTTGGTTTCTTCCTTCAATATTGGCTTGGAACTATTTCCTTCCCTCTTCCTCGCCTCCATCATCTTGTTCAGATACCATCTCAGGCTGAGAATACCTTTGTTTCTTCCATATATAACCATGGGGCCGCGACTGCACAGTGGGGACACCTGAAACACAGAGGTGAGCAAACCCTGCAGGGCCTTCTCCCTCTCAGCACTGGATTGCTGGATTTCACTGCAATAGCTTCCTGCCTGGACTGGGGCCTCTACACCCACACCACCCTCTCCCTGCCTTTGCCAGAAGGCTCTGACAGTGCCTCCCTGCCTGGACCTTTCACGGCCGCTGGGACGGGCACAATAGACTGCCCATCCTCCATGTCCTCCACCTCCCTAGCCCCAGCCTACAAGCCTCCTTGCTCACCTCACTTGCCACCTGTCCCCTTCCAGTATGCCTATGTGCCTTGGTCCCTGCTGTTCCCTCTGCATGGCACTCTTCCACTCAGGTCTCAGCTGAAATGGCACCTCCTCAGAGATGCCTCCCTTTTTGCACCATATCCTCTACCCTGCCTTGTCCTTATTTCTGGCTGCACTGCCTGCCTGCCCCACCCTCCTGACCCTCACCAAACACACCACCAGTGGTTCTGAGCTGCCTCCAGACTGGATGTTCCTCCTCTGCATCCAGCTGCCCTGGGCATGGAGCCATCCATCCATGTTTTAAAGATTCATCCTTATTTATATGTATACCTGTAAATACTTCATTGTTTGAGCATACCATGCACTATGTATTCATACAGAGACCTGTGCCTTCTGACACAAAAAATGGCAAAGAAGACAACAAAGCAACATATGTAGAATTATTCCTCTTTCGTAAAAAGTGGATGTATATGCATACTTTTGTTTTGAGACAGGGATCTTGCTATGATGTCCAGGCTGGATTCAAACTCTTGAGCTCAAGCAATCCCCCTGCCTCAGCCTTCTCAGTAGTTGGAACTGCATCCAGGTGCTGCCTAACATACATGTTTTATATACACACCTACACACCCGTTTCGGAAGGCTGTGACACTACAGATCTCCTGCCCCTCAATAGTGTGATTAAACCTAATCTGAAATCAAATATCTTGGCCTTGAAAGAGTCAGACGCTTTCTCAAAACATTTGCTAACTCTTGGGAGTAATTTCCTTTTGCTTCTCCCTGCCTTCATATTTCTACCTTTTGATGTGCTACCTCACTCATGTTCAATGCTAAGAAATTCAAAATGTGCACCAATTCTTGTAAAAATTCCCTTGTACCCAAATGTTTCATGAATTTTGTAATTTTATTAAAGTGACCTGAGAGAGTCATGGGGAAAAGGTCCCATTTTCGAACACACCCTCTCTACCACCGTTACTGGCTTCGCATCCATCCTGTTCTTAAAAACTTCACTCATTACTCTGGGCAACAGAAAAGTTATTTTCACTGCCCCACACAGACTAAGTCTGCTCGGTTCAGGGCCTCACACTGTTTTATCTTTTACCTTAAGATTTGTCAAGTATTTTACTTCCCCATGTATAATACTTTAGAGAAATTTTGATAGATAAAACTATCTACCCTTTTTACACAACACAATGAATGATGGGATTATAGGTGATTAAAAAAAATCTTTATTATACATTTCTGTAATGGAACAATAAAAAACATGTGTTTCACATTTATAATTGGAATCTCTCACAACTTCTGTTTGTGAAAAAAAATTTATAATTAGAAAAAATAACACATTTATATTTTAGAAAAAATGCTATGAAGGGGCTTTAAAAGAGGCCTAGAAATTGATGTCAGTGGCTTTCAAGCTGTTTTGAACATCATCCTCAATAAGAAACATATACATAACTACCTAGTAAATTCAACCAAATGAAAGTTTCACGAAAGAGAATTCATTCTTATTATGTGACATAGTGATCCATGAAATCAATTTCACAGTCTACTAATGGATCTTTACCTGTATTCTGAAAACACTGGTCTATTGGTTTCACTTGTCAAACTGATCATGAAAACTAAGAATAAATTAGTCCAACCATTTATTTCTTATTATTCATATAATAAAACTAAATGTATTTTTTATTCTCTTCTTTGGTTATTGTGATCTCATAGAGACACAACCTCATGAAGAAATGACGTCTAAGTGTCCCCCTGTGCTCTTTTTTTTTGTTAGCAAGTAGTATTTTTAAGATGTTTTGTTCTGATTTTGTCTGTGTGAGGTCACAATAACAGTGTCATTTAAGTTTTTTAGTTTCTGGGAGAGGCTTTTGTGTTTGGAAAGGACCATCTGTGGTTACCTGGGTCTTAAGTTAGTATTTATTTTATTAAAGTTGCCATTTACAAAACATTTTTCTTAAGCTATTAAGTTTAGCCTTCGAATTTGTATTCTATTTATAAATTAAATAAATTTTCTATAAATAAAATAATTATTTCTACATGTTCTTTGATTACAGATTAATTATATACTTGACCCCATTAAAATTTTAGTAAGTTGAATTCCTTTAAACATTAAAAAAGATACGTATAGAACATAAGTACCTTGATTTTCTCAAACACTTCAAATGTCTTTCATGGTATCATCTTTCCGAGTTCTTAAGCAACTGTTGTATATCTGATAAAAAGATTCATAACTCAAGTAAATCAGGTTCTCAACTTTCAAATCATTCAGAAACAAATCAAATGATTTTATACTTTTAAAATTAAAATATCCAATCAGATATCAATCATACATTTCAAATTGAAATAAAAAGGAATCCTAGAACAGACTGCAATGCAAATTCAAGACTGGGTTACAGAATGATTCTTTAGTAATCACAGGTGAACAGGCTGAGTTGAATCAGGCAGTATCTGCTGTATCAACACCTTAAACTTTTTAACTGGCATTTGGTTTTGTAACCAATTATATTATGTGTGGCCTGTATCTATCTCAAGTTTCTTTTTCATCTCCAAACTTTCATTGTAAATTCTTTCAATATTTTAACCTCCTTTTATTGGAAAATTTTAAACAAATACAAAAGGAGACAGAAAGGCATAATGAACAGAATAGACTCATTAACTAGATTTTATAATTATTACTTCATAAACAATCTTTTTAAAAACTATACTTCCACCCATTTCCTTCTACCCTGTTTAATATTAAGAAGCAAATCCCAGACACTATGTCATTTTACAGCCCACTTAGGTCATTCACATGTCTTTAGAAGGAGATAAGGCCTTAAAACTAACAAGACTTACAATGCCATTATCTCACCTAAGATTAATAACAATTTTTTAATATCATGGAATATTTAGACAGGGTTCACGTTTCAAATTGTCTTACATGAATCATTGTTATTTCTTAGTTTGTCTAAGTCTGTATTTAAAGAAGATTTTTGTGATTTGTTGATATTCTTCTTAAGTCTCTTAATCTGTCAGTTTGCTTCTTAATTTCTTATTTTTTTCCTTGACATTTATTTGTTGAAGAAAGTGGGTCACTTGTTCTATAGAGTTTCCCAGTGTAGACTGTGCTGAATTGATCTCCATGGTGACATGGTGTCATTTAATATGTTTTTCTATAAATTGATTGTTTAATCCAGAGGCAAACTCAAATGTGATGTGTGTGTGTGTGTGTGTGTGTGTGTGTGTGTATGTGTGTGTATATGTGTTTGAGTGAGATTACAGCAAGCAAGACAAATTCCTTAGTGGAGTACCCCATCAAAAGTAATATCTGGTTGTCTCTTCAACCTTTTTGAAATCACTTTACTTGGGTAAATCAAATTGGGTACCCCCTGTCCAGGTTGCAGTTAATTTTTTTTTTTTTTTTTTTTTTTTTTTTGCCGTGTGACTAGTGTTATTTGAATTCTGCTCTCTTCTTTCCTCTTTGTAACATTTTCCTTTTTGTGGGAGTAGCACTAATTGAATCCCTCTCCCCTGTTTTATATTTATTTTATGTCTCATGGGCCACAGTTACAGTACTGATGAAAATCTACCAAGTAAGTTGAGCTTCTTTCTGTGTCAGCAGAGATGAGCCTAGTGCTCCAAGTAATCATTGTACAGGCCATATATCTGAAGCAGGGGGGTAAATCCTCTTGAAAATAGGTAAGTTTTAACCTAATATGTAGAAAAAGTGGATGACTTTCAGCGTTCTTGGGAACTCCAACTCTCCAAACAACCCCCTCCTTGACTTAAAATTCCAAAAAGAATTTCTTCACTTCTTTGACCTAGGCTTGAGTCTCTTTTATAATATATTTAACTTATCGTACTTTATTACATCTCAATATGAATAAATCTTTCTTTTATTTCCTGGGATGTGACTTTGAAAGAGGAGGTTAGAGATCTTGCTAGGAGCTGGTCCTTATGGTGAAGGCTGAGAAGGAAAGTCCGATCTGGGCTTAAGGTATGTACTCAGGAGTCACATGCTGAGGAGATTAAATTAAGTCTGGAGCAGGCCAAGAGGGGGAAAAAGGGAGGTGATGTGATGCTTTGGATTCACCTGGATCCTGATCTAAAATTTTAGATTATTCTTGAACCCAACCAGTCTCTACCAGGTTTATTATCTTTGGATCTTGAATGATAATTTTTTTTTGACTATCAACATGATACTCTACTCCATTGGCAGTTAAACAAAAAGTCACCTGCCTTGGGTAAATTTGTATCTCCATTATTGCTGAAAAATACTAATAGTTGAATGAAGTATTCATTTTGGTTGGCAAAGCTGTAGAATAACAATAGCTGGAATGCATAGTGCCAAGATCAGCAACCCAGTACACTACTGACTTCAAAATCAAGGTCACTGTAATTGAATTCTAAAATGTAACAGTTGAAAGTAATTTTTTTTTCTGTTTATTTGACAAAACCTGTTTCTAGAGAATAAATAGATACTGACATAAATACTTAAATGGCTGTTATTTGTGAAGGAAACTGTACTTAAAAGTAGTTTTTTCTTTAGCTTTCAGACAAGCCAAACCCAGTTTATCAAGATTTGTTATTGAGGTGGTAATAGAATATATCACCAGGGTTTTTATATTTCCGTTGTTCCCCTTGCAGACAGCAACTTTGTAGAAAGCAATTATGTTGAAGTGACTCATATGCCATCAAAATTATTCCTGTTGAAGGTAATTTCAGCAATAAAACAGTTTGTACTTTCCCTCCTTAGACCCTCTTAGCATGAGGCATTTAAAAAAAATCGGTAGAGACCAATCTCTCTAATCCAATAGGACTAATGTCCTTATGGAAGAAATGGCATCTGAAGAGGCAGAGACACATACAGAGAAAAGGCAATGTGAGGACACAGACAGAACATCATCTACCAGCCACAGAGTGTCTGAGACCACCAGAGGCTAGGAAAGAGGCATGGAACAGATGATCCCTCACAGCCCTCAGAAAGAACCAAGCCTGCTGACATCTTGGTCTTGTACTTCTAGCCTTCAGAACTGCAAGGCAATAAATTTCTGTTGTTTAAGCCACCCACAAAATTTCTGTTGTGGTACTTTGTTACAGCAGCCCTAGCAAAATGATACAGTTGGGAAATCCAGTGAAAAAGAAATGCATTCTTTGAAAACTGAGAGTGAGCAAGAGAGAGAGAGCAGTTGGGGTAAAACAACGGCAGATGGATGTCAAAGTTTTTCAATAAAAAAAGATGACTTTTCATTAATAAAGACTATAGTCTGAGACCCTCTTGAGTCTCCAGATCTTTTTTCCCTTCAATTCTTCCTGATGTCTTCTCTAACTCTCTCCAACTTCCTTTCTTGGCAGCATGCATGTTTTATTCATTAAAACACACTGAATTCCTACCATGAGCCAGTCACTGTGTTGGCCACGGAGGCATGAATGGCCCCAGCCCTTATGGAGTGCCCAGTCCAGAGTGAGTAACAGTCATGCTATCTGGATATCTGGATATCAAGGACAGAGTGGTAAGGGCTGTAGTGCAGTAACTACAAGGGAAGCTAAGACTACTCTTAGGAGGGACACCTAATCTGATTTTTGTTTGTCATATAGAGCTTCCTGGAGGAATTGACTCCTAGATTTGTGGAGACCTAAAATGAGTGGAGAAAAGTGTTCCACACAGGGGGAACAGAACATGAAGTCTGGAAATGAAATTCATGACTGTGTCTTAGACTGTGAGTTAGGAAACAGTGAGAGATGAGTCAGAAAAGGTTGGCAGAATCCAGGCTGTATAATCTTTGAAGCCATAAATACATCTTTTGACTTATTTAAAAGCATACTGGAGCAGTGAAGGGACTCATGCTGAAAAGAGCAGCGAGATTTGTGCTTGGACTGGTCACTCCATTTACCTGAAGATGGCAAGTTGAACACAGGCAGAAATCTCCCCTTCCACTCTATCATATGGAGTTGATATCAGTATATTAAAATTGTATTACTAAATACATCTTATGCTTGAAAAAAAGGAAAGGGAAATAAAAATCAGAAATCCAGGAGCTTGCCAAAAAGTGAGGGGAGAGGAAGTAGACAGGAATCCATGATAGTAATAAGGGCCTAAATTCACTGGGCTTCTAGGGGACTGGGATTGTGGAACTGGAGCCTTTCAACATTTGGAAGCAGGGCTGATACCATTCTATCTGCCCATGGCTGGGGGCTGAGAGGGGCTACCTGTTCTCAGCAGGGTCCAGAGTTCCTCTGCCACACAGAAACAAAGTACCACAACAGAAATTTTGTGGGTGGCTTAAACAACAGAAATTTATTGCCTTGCAGTTCTGAAGGCTAGAAGTCCAAGACCAAGGTGTCAGCAGGGTTAGTTCTTTCTGAGGACTGTGAGGGATCATCTATTCCATGCCTCTTTCCTAGCCTCTGGTGGTCTCAGACACTCCTTGGCTGGTAGATGATGTTCTCTCTGTGTCCTCACACTGCTTCTCTTCTGTATGTGTCTCTGCCTCTTCAGATGCCATTTCTTCCATAAGGACACTAGTCATCTTGGATTAGAGAGACTGGTCTCTACCAATTTTTTTTAAATGCCTCATGCTGAGAGTGTCTAAGGAGGGAAAGTACAAACTGTCTGGAAATAATGCAATCCTTTGTTTACCTGGTCTAAGCCTGGTCTGGAGCTCTCCCTGATACAGAGCTGGGGATGAGGCAACTGAAGGAACATATATCAGGAGACTGTCACAACCCAGAATGCATGTAGGAGAAACCTGTGAAAGATGAGTGTAAGAGAATTAGAAAGTATTTGAGGAAGAGCAACATCATTAAAGATAGACAACAAACAGCATGAATGGGATAACTGATACTTGAGCAGTTATAGCTAATGCAGGAATAAAGAAAGAACTTTAAAATAAATATATGATTATCCAAGAGACGAAGTAGGAAATGGCAGCTGTAAAATAAGCTGGAGAACAAATGACCAAGCTTGAAGATCAACCTAAAGAAGTCTCTCAGAATGCAGTACGAAGAAATAGAGAAGATAAATAGCAAAGAAAGGTTAAGAGATCATGAGAATGGATTCAGAAGATTCAGTATACATTTGATAAAATACGTAGGAGAGAATTTTGAATGGCCAATATATGAATAAGAATTTTCCAGAAGGTAGTAGAGATATGAATCTTTGAGTTGAAAAAAATCCCATGAAGTAATAAACAGGCAAAAAATATGTATATAGATATTATGCTCAAACTTTGGAACATTAGATACAATGAGAGCACCCCTAAATTCTGTCAGAGATATGATATTGATCAGCAGTCCCCAACATTTTTGGCACCAGGGACAGGTTTCATGGAAGACAATTTTTCCATGGATGAGGGAGGGGTTGGTTTTGGGATGATTCAAGTGCATTAACATTTATTATACTTTATTTCTATTATTACATTGTAATATACAATGAAATAATTATACAACTCACTATAATGTAGAATCAGTGGGAGCCCTGAGCTTGTTTTCTTGCAACTAGATGGTCCCATCTGGGGGTGATGGGAGACAGTGACAGATCTTCAGGCATTAGATTCTCATAAGGAGTGTGCAACTTGGATCACTCACATACACAGTTCACAGTAGGATTTGTGCTCCTATAAGAATCTATTGACTCCACTGATCGGACAGGAGGCAGAGCTCAGGTGGTAATGTAAGTACTGGGGAGCAGCTATAAATACAGATGAGGCTTTGCTGGCTCACCTGCTAGTCGCCTCCTGCTGCGTGCCCTAGTTCCTACAGGTCTGTGGCCTGGGGGTTGGGGACCCCGATACAAAGTAAAAGAATAAACATTAAAATAATGTCATGTTTTCTATTAACAATATTAGATGCCATAAACAACAGGACAATATCTAAAAAACTCAGAGAATAATATCCTTTAATACAGAAATATTTATTATTCTAAATTATGCATCAGAAATTAGGGTTAAAGATCTTTGGCTGGGCATGGTGGCTCATGCCTGTAATTCCAGCACTTCTGTAGGCTGAGGTAGGCAGATCATGAGGTCAGTTGGAGACCAGCCTGGGCAACATGGTGAAACCTCGTCTCTACTAAAAATACAAAAATTAGCCAGGTGTAGTGGTGCATGCCTGTAATCCCAGCTACTCGGGAGGCTGAGGCAGGAGAATTGCTTGAATCCGGGAGGCATAGGTTGCAGTGAGCCAAGATCGCGCCACTGCATTCCAGCCTGGGCGACAGGGCAAGACTCCATCTCAAAAAAAAAAAAAAAAAAATCTTTTCAGATTATCAGAATAACTGGAATTTGTCACACATACACCCTTGATGAAAGAACTTCTAAAGTATATACTCCAGCAAGAAATAATGATAAGCAAAGAAGTTGTTAAAACACATTCATGAATTAAAATATTTATTGATTTAAAAAAACAATAGGAGAAAGATGCATTTAGTAACAAGTGGGACCAAAATTTCATTAAATATATAACTGTCCTTTTCAAGATATTCAACAAAAATATATATAATAAAGTAACCTAGATTAATACAACAGAATTTATCAAAAGAGAAAGAACAGAAACAAAGAGAAAGCATAGTAAGGAGAAAATACAAAATAATTTATTAGAAACAAGCATACATGTGACAGTAATCACAGTAAATGTGGACAGGTTGATTGCCCCTGTGAGAGTAGGGACCTTCTTTCCTGGTCATATCTGTATCCTTGCCATCAAGTTTTTCGAATAAGATATTTGTTTTATGAGATCTTTTAAAAAAGATACTATGAGGTCTTTTAGGCTGGGCGTGGTGGCTCACACCTGTAATCCCAGCACTTTAGGAGGCCGAGGCAGGTGGATCACGAGGTCAGGAGATAGAGACCATCCTGGCTAACAGGATGAAACCCCGTCGTCTCTACTAAAGATACAAAAAATTAGCTGGGCGTGGTGGCGGGTGCCTGTAGTCCCAGCTACTCGGGAGGCTGAGGCAGGAGAATGGCGTGAACCTGGGAGGCGGAGCTTGCAGTGAGCCGAGATTGTGCCACTGCACTCCAGCCTGGGTGACAGAGCGAGACTCCATCTCAAAAATAAATAAATAAATAAATAAATAAATACTGTGAGATCTTTTAAAAAGATTTTAAAAAAAATCTAGCTATATTATGGTGAAAAGAGACTTACTTTAAAATATCCCCGAGAGTTTGAAAACCCAGGGAAGAAGAAAGATATGCCAGGCAATTACTAACAGCAACAGCAAGTATCTAGTATAGCAAGATTAGAATTATGAGTAACAAAATTCAGGGCAAAATGCGTTAAAAGAAACAGGTTGACATTTCATATTGATAAAAGGAACAATGTGCTTTTATGCATTTTAAATATGGCCTTAACTTATAAAAAATCTGATAAAACTATATTTAGAAATAAAAAATCATGGTGGAAGACAAATGTGATACACTACCCTTAACGTGAGAAAAACCCACAAACACCCAATTTAAAACATGAGCACAGGACTTGCATAGACATTTCTCCAAAGAAGATAGACAAATGGCTGATGAAGCATACGAAAAGATACTCAACATCACCAATCACGAGGGAAATGCAAATCAAAACCAAAATGAGAGCAATCTAAATATCTATAAATGGATCAATGGATAAAGAAAGTCTGACATATACATACAATGGACTATTATTCAGCCTTTAAAAATGATGGAAATTCTGATACATGCTACAACGTGGATGAATCTTGAGGACATTATGCTAAGTGAAATAAGCCAGTCACAAGTGGTATAGTTGTAGACTGAAACACACACTTAAAAATGGTTAAGATGTTACTTTTATGTTATGTGTATTTTATCACAATTAAAATACAAATAAGGATACTCCCCTTGAGGTATTTTGGAGAATGGTTTAATGGGGACAAACACAGGTTTGATAGACACCAGTTGGAAAATTTTTCTGTGAATCAGGAAAGATATAAGAGTGACTTTAATTCATGTAGTGTAAGTGGGACTGAAGTCAAAGGGAGGGATTGAGAAATAACTAGAAGGTAGGAACAAGAGTACTCAGTGAATGACTAAATGTGAGTGCAAAAGGAGAGAGAAGCCACTTTCAATGCTTGGTTTGAGGATTGGACAACTGCGTGAATGTTGGAGCCATTTTCTGAGACAATATACCCAGGAAGAGGAGCAAGATCTGGCGGACAAGATGAAGAGTTTAGCTTAGACTAAGATGAGTTTGAGATGTCTCTGAGATGTCTAAGGGACCAATGTCTCTTTCTTCAACCTCTTCATTTTCTCTTTATTTCTTCCACTAAAATGCCCACTGGCTTTCTTTCTATGCACACTTTCACAGATAAACACAATTTTGTTGACTTTAGTAGTGTTCCCACATCACTGCAGCATAGATCTTAGTGGGTGGATCCTGGGATTACTCAAATATGTGCTTGTCTTAAACAGGATTTATTTCCCTAAGGTCAAAGAATGCTTAATGCAATGGAACAGATTGTGTTTCCAGTGGACACAAGAATCCCAGATGCAGAACACTAACAAGAAGCTTGCATAAGCACAAGGCCAAGTTCATTTCATTCTCATTTGCTATAATGCAACTCTTCTACAATTTCACTGATGGTGTAGATAAGACAATTCACAGCTGTCACTGAGACTGGAACCTGCCAGCTGTTGTCTTTTGCTCTGATTTCTTTCCTGCAGATAAAATGTTTTGTAGAAATAACATAATGGGTCCCCAAGTTTGGTTTGTTTATATTTAGTCATCTGTTGTGATGCTAACAGAGCATATTCAGGACATAATACTTAATATAGAATGTTGTCCATTTGGTAGCAGTCATTGAGGAAGATGCTTTTCCCACACAAGTGTGAGTATAATAATAAAAACAAAGACCCTACATTCAGGTGAACCAGGTGCAATCCTGGCTGGTTATGTGATTCTGAGTAGGTTTAATCAGCCTGAATCTCAGTTTCTTTATCTTTAATTAAAACGATGGGAAAATCCCCTGGATTATAGTTATTTTAAAGATTAAAGGAGATACATGTAAAGGTATCTATCATAGTACTTAACATATTGCAGGCATTAACAAATATTAATTTCTTTTCCCTGGTGAACTGTTCTATGATTAATACCACATTTTCCCAGGCCATCCCAACCTGAAGGTAAAAAGGGGACCGCAACAACAGCATAAATATCCCCAGCCTCTTACATGGGGGCTTATAAGTTGCGTTCAAAGAAATTCTCCCAAATTTGTAGAGTGCCCAGGATTGTCTCACACATGCTGATAAGCACAGCATTCTTCGCTCACACACAGAGCTTGCCTTGTTCATCTTTGCCTTGGCTGTTCATGACCCTTTGCTGGGACTGGGATTGCTAATCCTGGTAAGGCCAATGCAAAGGTGCCAAGAACCTTTTGATGACTTTGGGAAGTTGGGAAATTCCCTCCTACCACTGCCAGCTTCCACCTCCTGCCACCTAGGCTAGACGTTTTATAGAGCCAGTGCCAGTCTCTGGGCCAATCCACAGTGTGCCAAAACCACTTTGTTTCCTTCCCTGATGTGTCAATAATCTATCTTCTGTCTTTATATTAACATTAATTGTTTTAGTTTGTATTTTCAGCCACTTTCTTCTTGGGGACCTAATTATGAGTTCTTGGGGCCTGGGCCAGAGGAAAATTTGACTAACGGATATCACACCAAAAACCTGCTCTCCCTCCTAACACTGAAGCTTTATTAGAAGGCCAAGCTTTTATGTGAATGCCTCTCTTCTCTGAGGATAAGTGATTTTACAAGAGTTATTTTCAATTCCTCATGCCAGTCACCCTCCCTCCTCCCAGTCCCCTTAGGGCCACCTCAGCAGTCTTCCAGATGTTCTAAGGTAAATACTCCTGTGTTCTAGTTGAGAATCCTGCTACGGTTTCTCATGTAGGAGGATTTTTAGAGACTCTTTTTGTTTTTTTAAAGAAGACTTTTCCTCTAAAGAGTGGGAGGAAGACTGGGAAAAAAAAACATTAAATAATTATTACTTTTTTTTTTAAATTTTAGGGGCACAAAATGGTTTTTGCTTACATGGATGAATTGTATAGTGGTGAAGTCTGGGATTTTAGTGCACCTGTCACCTGAATAGTGTCCATTGTACCCAGTGTACCCAGTAGGTGGTTTTTCATCCCTCACCCCACCTCCCACTCTCCCCACTTCTAAGTCTTCAAGGTTCATTATACTACTCTATATGCCTTTGCATACCCATAGCTTAGCTCCCACTTACAAGTGAGAACATGTGGTATTTGGTTTTCTGTTCCTGAGTTACTTCCCTTAGGATAATGGTCTCCTGTTCCATCCAAGTTGCTGCAAAAGACATTATTTAATTATTTTTTATGGCTGAGTAGTATTCCATATACATACCACATTGTCTTTATCCACTCTGATGGGCACTTAGGTTGATTCCACATCTTTGCAATTGTGCATTATGCTGTGATAAACATATGTGTGCAGGTGTCTTTTTTATATAATGGCTTTTCCTTTGGATAGACACCCAGTAGTGAGATTGCTGGATTGAATGGTAGATCTACTTTTAGTTCTTTAAGAAATCTCCATACTATTTTCCATAGAGGTTGTACTAATTTACATTCCCACCAACAGTGTATAAGTTTTCCCTTTTCATCACATCCACACCAATATCTATTGCTTTTTGACTTTTTAATAATGGCCATTCTTGCTGGGGCATCTCATTATGGTTTAATTTGCATTCATTATGAAATGATTGTGATAACTTTGGATGTGAGAGAGTAGGGGGGATTTTAAGGAAGGGTGGGGGATGTGGGGACCTGAATAGGGGCAGTGGTCATGGAAAGAAATGGGCAGATTCTAGAGGCTTGGTGAAAGGACCAACAAATGTAATCAGTGACTAGACTGGAGAAACAGGACTTGAAGGTTGTCATGGATGATTCTGAGTTTTCTGGGAATTTGTGCCTCTAAAGTTGATTTGTCTGAATAGTAAAAATTGAAATTCCAAATCCTTAATGGAAGTTTTCAGAGTCCCGTACCCCTTGCCAGCCATCCTGCTTTAAAATGACTTGCTGTTTAAATTCTTCAGTGTCTCTTTCCTTTGCTTTCCTCTAAGCACCAGGCTTGTGCATGAGAGGCTATAACTCGTCTTCTTTCCTTCATGTAGGTTGGTGATACAGACTTGCTGGTCCTCATGAACGTGCTGGTGATTTGGATTCCAAGGGCAATCTGTCTGTCAGTTTTGACAGTATTGTCTAGTCTCAGTGAGAGATGGAAGGAAGACCACTGATATTTCTCTGAGTCTGAAAATAGATACTGTTCTTAGCATTCAAATTTGCTTTGAAGGAGCATTCTTCACACACCCATGGTCAGGAACAATTTAAGGAGCGTTAGGATCCAAAAAGTTGATTGGATTTCCCCACCTCTCTTCACAGTCTATATTTAGGCCCCAGCCTATCAAAAATATTTAAGAGGAGTATTTGGCATATTTCTGAAATATTATTTTTGAAATATTATGCTGAGCATTTAAGCAAATGAACGACACAGGGACAGCTTTAGGCAACGCTATGAGTGGGTCTCCAGCACCCCTTTCTCTTCATTACTGTTCTCAAGCTGATCTCTGGTTGCTTAGAGCTCTTCACAGAGGACTTCATCAGGACTGGCCTTCAAAATCCCTGCTGCTAAGCCTTTCCTTTCCCAGATCCCATATCAGATTGTCATGTTCCTAGAGGACTGGACATAATCAGTGGTCTAATAAATAATAATGATAGATATGGTTTATTGAGTGCCTGGCATGGTGCTTTTCATACATTATCTCATTTTATTCTCACAACAGTTTTGGAAGTATTACTATCCCTCTTTACAAATGAGGAGAGACTGAAACACCAAGAGTGTCATTAAGTTGGGTAAACATCATGCAGCTTGTAAGTGCCAGAGATAGAATAGGACCACAGGTCTCTCTCATAATGTACATGCCTGCTAACAATACTTTCAATCCCTTAATTCTGAGGAATGATTTCCAATGGGCATTTCAGGAATTCAGGCAAGCTCTCAGAGGCTCTATCATTGATAAGAGCTTTATTTCAGTGGGGCCTTATTCTCTTAAACTTGCTTTTGAATGAAGTAAGCTCTTTGCAAAGCTCTTGTTAGCAGAAAAAAACCACATGTCTTAATTCAAAATGTTCTTTGAAATCTCACAATCTGTATTTTTAGAAACAATGTAAGGCAGGTGAACTGTTTGTCTTCAAAAGGTTTATTTTACACACCAACTCTTTACTGCCTCTCAATAAACGTTACTTAATTACAATGTGTTAAAAAGAATGAAGCAGAAGTATGGTCTGTAAAAATATTTGTTATCTTTTGCTTTTTTCGTTTCCTGATTCTGAGGAACTCTGAGTGGTTGTTTGTCAAACTCCTCTGTACCTGCCTGAGCACAAACGCCCTTTTGCTGGGCTTGGCCCCACGCAGAATGGTGAAGTGGCTGAAGTTTGAAAAGCAGCACACTCCTCTCAGTGCTCCCAGCTTCCTCCTCTCCACCCGTTTCCCTGCCTCTTTTATATTTTGTTCAAAATAAAATAAAATGCAAAGAAGACAAACTTTTCCTCTCATTCAAGAAGGGATCTTCAGACACATTTTTATGTGATTTAAAGTAAATGTAATTTGTAATTTCCGGGTATTGACATTTTCAACTACATTTCGAATCACAAAACTAAACATTATTTTTCCTGGTGGAAGGAATTCCAGGTTGAGAAACCTGAGGAGTGAAGTGTTGGGGAATGCCTGAAGAAATAATTTGGCTAGGATGAGCAGAGTGTTCCTCCTCTTCTCCCCAAAGCAGACAGGCTTCACGAGAAAAGTCTTGAAGATAGCCATTGCTTTACTGATTTTTTTTTCCTTGGTGGATTTTAGGAGTTCTGCTTTTTCAGATGATACTTCAGGCCATTTTTTTCCCTGTGTGGCAGAAAAAAATAAAGAGGTTTCAAGGAAACAGAGCTGTCTTTTGCCCTGGGGCTTGTTGATCTGGGCAAGGTCTTTACCACCGAGTGCCCTTAAGGGATGGAGGAACTAGTTCCTGCAACAGCGCTGATAAGGGTTTAGAGAGTGTTTCAAAGTTTACAAAACACATTCATGGAACAGTCAAGTGGAAAAGTTTTTTTAAACACATATAAAATATTATTAAAACTGAGTGCAAGTTATTTGGACTAGACTTCATTTGGGACAGTCTCTCAAAAGCTGAATTATTCTTTTTTCTTCTGATGATAAAAATACTAATTATAATGCAGAACAAGCTCTTTCCTCCATCTCCCCTTGTTGCCACTGCACGAGAGTAGCAGAGAGTAGTGCCAAAGTGGCAGTGATATATACATGATGGCTTGAATGGGGTGGCACAAAAAGCTTGTAGTATGATGCTGCCTGCCATGTGGTGTTCCTGCCTAGTCAAGTCTTCCCCCTCCTACTTTGATTCTGGGCTGTGAGTTTTATGCTAGTTTAAGCTAGCTCCTCATCTTTTGAAGCCCTCATCTTTTTGAACCATGTGAGAAAGCAATCCCACACCATTGCTGTTGAACCTTTCTTCATGTGGAATTTGTTGAGACTTGAGGACCTCCATCATACGGGGGACCATTATAAGCAAATCTTCCATGATTTTTCACTCTTGTGCTCCACGGTCACAGCCCACTTCTCGTCACTCATCATAATGTGCTCCTCTCCCTTGATCCAACAAAATAAGCCAGTTTACAGCCTGAGCTTCCTACAATGAAGTTCACTGTCTAGTCTTACCTGTTTTCACAGAACTTCTAATCAGCTTTTCAGGGTCTTAAATAAGTCACTGTATATGAATGAACAGCCAAAGATGTCTAGATATTTGAGAAAACACTTTAATAAGAAATGAACTCAGAGGAAGCAAAGACAATGTAGAAAAAAAAACAAACTAAGATTCTCAGAGAGATAAGAGAAGATAATGAATCCATGGACATGAACAGGATACTATAAAAATGAAAAGAGAATAAAAAAGACCATCAAATATAAAAATGATGACAGTAGAAATTAAACGTTAAACCAAAACATTGATACAGTTGTTGAGTAAATGTTACAGACTGAATTGTGTCCCCCCTCAAATTCATATATTGAAGTCTTTTTTTTTTTTTTTTTTTGAGGCGGAGTCTCGCTCTGTCACCAGGCTGGAGTGCAATGGTGCGATCTTGGCTCACTGCAAGCTCTGCCGGCCGGGTTCACGCCATTCTCCTGCCTCAGCCTCCCGAGTAGCTGGGACTACAGACGCCCGCCACCATGCCTGGCTAATTTTTTGTATTTTTAATAGAGGCGGGGTTTCACCCTGTTAGCCAGGATGGTCTCAATCTCCTGACCTCGTGATCCGCCCGCCTCGGCCTCCCAAAGTGCTGGGATTACAGGTGTGAGCCACCACGCCTGGCCATATTGAAGTCTTAATCTCCAGTATTGGGAATGTGACTGTATTTGGGGATAGGGCTTTAAAGAGGTACTTAAGTTAAAATATGGCTCTTAAGGTAAGTCCTACTGGAATATAACTGGTATCTATTTAGGAAGAGGTGATTAATACTTATAGAGAGACATCAAGTATGTCCCTCACAGAGGGATGATCATGAAGAGGCAGCAAGAGGGCAGCTACCTGCAAGTGGAGAAGAGAGAACTTAGAGAAACCAACTCTCCTGGCACCATGCTGTTGGACTTCTAGTTTCCAGGACTCCCAGAATATACATTTCTCTTTTTAAAAATAGCCCTTCTGTGGTATTTTGTTATGACACTCCTAGCACACCTATACAGTACATTTCCAAGACATCAAAATAACCACAAAAAAAAAAAAGACAAACAAACCAAAATCAGAAGATGGAAAGTGAAGGACAAAAGAAGAAAACAGGCAAACAGTCCAAGTGGATCAAGATCTCATAGAAACAGGCAAATAAAAGAAAGAAAATTATAAAAAATATAAGAAAATTTTATTAAATGTTTTGCCAAGTGCCTATTATAAAAACAGAAAATAAAAAATATATACCAAATCCTATTGTGAAATTTCTGAGCACTGGAAATGAAAAGCAGATCTTACAATTTTCCAGAAAGAATGACAAATAAAAAGAAGGAACAAAAAATTGGTCATACCTACAAAGAATCAGAAACCAAAGTGGTGTTTAATTTCTCAAGAAGAGGAAGTGTAAGTAATTCTAAGTGAGTAATTGTAAACTCATTTTATTAGTTGAATTTGTTTCTATGGCCATGTCTTAGGAAACTTCACACAACATTTCTACTAATGTAGGAATGACTTGTTTTGTGTTTAATCCAAAATATTAAACATCATGGCACTTAGTATAGTACATTCTGCATCTGTGCTCAATAAAAGTTAAAGGGGAATGAGAGGATGGACTAAATATGATATTTGGCCTCAAAGTTTGCTGCCAGCAAAGATTTTTACCATCGTACTGGTCAGATGGCATTGTGATAACAAGATTCTGTTCTAAGCCACTGATCTAAAAGGGACTTTTTCAGAAGACAATGAATAGGAAAGTGAATCAAGTTGGAATCTAGCCATACAGGAAAAGGATGAAGGAATAAAGGATGCCTGGTGGGAGTGTAAATTAGTTCAACCATTGTGGAAGACAGTGTAGCAATTCCTCCAGGACCTAAAGACAGAAATATCATTCGACCCAGCAATCCCATTCCTGGATATATACCCAAAGGAATACAAATTATTCTATTATAAAGACATATGCACACATATGTTCATTGCAGCACTATTCACAATAGCAAGACATGGAATCAACCTAAATGCCCATCAGTGATAGACTGGATAAAGAAAATGTGGTACATGTACACCATAGAATACTATGCAGCCTTAAAAATAATGAGATCATGTTCTTTGCAGGGACATGAATGGAGTTGGAGGCAAATTAACACAGGAAAAGAAAATCAAATATTGCATGTTCTCAGAAGTGGGAGCTCAATGATGAGAACACATGGACACATAGAGGGGAACAACACTCACTGGGGCCTATTGGAAGGTGGAGGGTGGGAGGAGGGAGAGGATGAGGAAAAATACCTGAGTGATGAAAGAATCTGTACAACAAATATGTCATAGTGTATATGTATTTATTCAATTTAATCTCATTACCATTGGTATATTGTTCTGTACAATTGGTATATTTAAAAAAACTCATTCATTCGGAATTGTTGTTGCTTTTAGGTCTTATTATTTGCCTGATATTTTGCCAGACAAGGGTGAGCAAAGCATTGTTTTCATGACACTTCTAGTTGGTGGAGATCTTTATTTGTTGTAGCAGAAATTCCTTCCTGCACTGCAGGGAAAGTTTTACTAAATGATGCTTAAGATAACCTGTTCAGCAAACGTTATTGAGTGTTGCTGGGGTAAATCATTTTCTGGATTTATAAAGACATAGCCTCTGTTCTCAAGGAACAGCTCAGATATTCTGTGATACTGTGGTGCTTTGCCTACTTGGCAGGCTGATCATAGAACCAAACTAATTTGTTATCCATGATATACACAGGAGTTTGCTCTCCACTGACAAAACCCAAGAAAGCTGAACTCTGTTGGTTGGTTTATTCTTCCATTAATCAAAAAAAAAAGGATGATGAAGAAGTATCTCTGTTTATTCTAGAGAATTCTGACCCTGCAAAACTGACTATTTCCTTTATTATTATTTCTGAAACACAAGGGATGTCCAAAGGATCAACATTAGACTAAGGCATAGGGAGACCAGACAGTCACCAGTGTGATGTCTACTCAACATATATTTCCCACATTACCTGCTCCTGGTAGTAGATACTCTATTATTTATGATTCATTCTTTATGATTAGCATTGCCCATGTCAGGTAATCTCCTTTAGAACTCAGATATTTCCATCAAATCTCTCAGCTTGAATTGGTTTAATAAGGCAAGTTTCTTCTCTAAGGTTTAGAATCAACCTACATTACATGATTGAGAAATGTCTTGGGCAGAAACCTTAAAAGAGGGAGTTGAGGAAAAGTGAGCTGGAAACTCCCAACATCAATCTGTTTTACATTTTGCCTACCACCTGCCCCATCTCGGAGGTTTTGGACTTTGAACTCCTGCCCTGGGAGGTTTCTGAGCTTGACAACTGGAGATGGCTGCTAAGTAAAGTTTTTTTGATAGTCCAGAAAAAGAAAGTGAATTTGACATTTTGAATATCAAAAAACATTTAAGCATAAAAAGGTCTAAAAGTTAGTTAGCATTCGGGTCAACTTAAAAACATACACATATACAAAAACCTGAGGAAACGAACAGTGTACTGTAATTGAGTTATGGTAGACAATCTATACAGTTTAGATACAAATATTTACCTTTATTCATTTTTTCCAGTTAATATGGATAAAATAAAAGCCATGATCCCATATCATTGAGATAATCATTTTCCCATTAATTTGGTATTTTATGTAGAAGATAGGAATAACACATCTGGTTTATTTCAGAAATAATAATTTTATAAACCTGTCAGGTTTATAAATGCAGCTGAACTTACCAGACTCCACAGGAATATAATAAGTACTGCATAATTTTTTGTAGGTTTTACTAAAGATTTTGCGGGCTCTAGGAAGGGTTGCGTCACGCATGGCAATCCATCATTTTATTTGCACTCTTTCCCCTTCTCTCTTTTCCATATCTTCTTCCAGATTCTCCCTTGAGTTTCCAATACTTTTTTCTCAGTTACACGGAGCAACTTCTCTCTTTCTACAAAGTTTTATCACCACTCAATGCCAAGGCCCATGAGGCTTAGCTCCCATGTGGGCTTTTCAAAACATTTTTTTCAACCAAAGCAACTCTTCTCATAAGCGGAATTCTAGCTGCTATAAAATAATTACTTTATTGTTGCTATGACAAAACTTTAGCATTAGAAGGAAATACTAAATGGTTTCGTATTTTATTCATGACCCTCTCCAGACACCAGAAAAAAACTCTGAAATTTCAGATTTTTTAAGCTTTTAGTTTGTAAATTTATTATGCCTATTTTAAAACTTATCTTTTAATCTAAGTTTTTATTCAAGCCCACTACAAGGAATGGAGCAACATGGTCAGTTTGAATACTTGTATGCCGGTGGCATTGAACAATGAGTTTCATCAGGAAAAAGCCATAGATTAACTCATGAAGGAGCCAATATATTCTTTTTTATGATGGTAAAAAACATATAACACGATAACCACCCTCATAAAATTTTAAGTGTACAAACAGTACACTATTGTTAACTAGAACAATGTTTTACAGCAGATCTCTAGAACTTTTTCATACTGCATAACTGAAACTTTGTACCTATTGAACAGCAACAGCTCATTTCTCTCTCCCAACAGCTCCTGGCAACTGCCATTCTACTTTCTGCTTCTGTGAGCTTGCCTACTTTAGACACCTCATATGTGGAATCATGCAGTATTTGTCCATCTGTGACTGGCTTGTTTTGCTTAGCTTAATGTCCTTAGGGTTCATGCATGCTGTCATTTATGACAGAATTTCCTTCTTTTTTTTAGATTGAATAATATTCCATTGTTTGTATACACCACATTTTTAAATACATTCACGCATAGATGGACACTTAGGTGTTCATTCATCTGTTGATGGATATTTGAGTTGCTTCTATATCTCGGCCATTGTGAATCATGCTGTAATGAACAAGGACATGCAGATGTCTTTTTGAGATACTGATTTTATTTCCTTTGAGTAAATACCAAAAAGTGAAATTGCTGGATCATGTGGTGATTCTGTTTTAATTTTTTGAAGGACCCGCATATTGTTTTCCATACAGTTGCACCATTTTACATTCCCACCAAGTGCACAAAGGTTTCAATTTTCCTATGTCCTTCCAACACTTGTTATTTTTTGTTTGTTTGTCTTACCTCTTCCTTGACCTCTACCCATTGCTGACATACACCAACTCGAATCAGGACTCTGTAAGTGCATCATGCCCCCTGGCTTGGGCAATGCATCACCCATACGACTATGAAAGGTCGTATGTGTAAAGTTATTTGGTAGTTTCCATCTTCAGGCAAGCTCTTGCTAATTGTTGATGTCATCATGAACATTGTTTGGCTATTAAAAGCTCATTAAGAGAGAAAAAGCAGAGATGAATGGTTGTGATGATGGAGTGAGGCTCAGAAATAGTATCTCTCCTTATAAAAATTCTTCTTAAGTCTTTATTTAAAAAAACTTTCTCTGTACCTCTTAAACTAACATTTCTGTGTCTCTTCCAACAACGAATTTAAGTTTACAGCCTCCACTTAATCACTACCCATTCATTTCATAACCTCATGCAGTCTACTTTCTGTCCTACATATTAATATGAAGAACACGTTGCTTCCAAGAACACAAATGACCTCTTAATCACCAAGTCCTCTCTGAACATTCATCTCTGATGATAGCTCTTTCCTGGAAAGCACCTCCTCCTAGCTTCCAAACCACTATTCAACTTACAATGGCACATCTTTATTGACTGCTTATTATGTGTTAGATACTTTCTGGGATAGGAAACAAGATAATAGCTAGTAAATGATTGAAGAAACTGCAGGTATAACTGTAATAAGTAAAGACTACATTAATTGCCTTGAAGAAAAAATAATGTTCTTCTAGAGTAGCACTGTCCAACAGAAATAAAATAAAAGCCACATATGTAATTTTAAACGTTCTAGCAGCCACATTTTAAAAGTAAAAGAAAATAAAGGAAATTAAACTTAACATATTTTATTTAACTCAATGTATTCAAAATATTATCATTTCAACATATAACCAATATACAATTATGGTGAGATTATTTATACCATTTTTAATCACTAAGTCTTCAAAACCTGTGTGTGTAAAATTATGTATATATACTATATAATACATATACAATATATTAAGTCTTTAAAATCTGTCTATATCTATATAGTGCTGTGTATTTTACACATAAAAGCCATTTAAATTTGGACTAGCTGCATTTCAAATATTTAAGAGTCCGTGTATCTGGAGGCCATATTGAACAGTGACAGTCTAGAGAGCAGAGATAGAACAAATAAGACAGTTTTGGCTCAGAAATAGAACGGTTTTTACTAGCAGTTAAGAATTATGACTGTCCAGCAATGAAATTAACTTCTTTCCATAGAAAGCTCTCAAGTGAGAATGAGGCTGTAGATAGGGATAAGTTGGTTTACTTTTTTTTTGTTTTACTTTTTATTTTTATTTTTAGCTGACATGGGATAATCGTATGTACTTATGAGATATAGAGTAAATCGGTTGAATTTTAATGTCCCTCAAGTAATTACCTTTTAAAAAAAGATAATTAAAATGCCCCAAAATAATGTATTAATATTTGGGGGCAACAATTTACACAATGCAGAGGTGTATAAAGAAATGTTTAATAATTTTCTCTTTCACTTTCCATCTCTGAGTAAACAAATGTTAACAATTTGGTATATATCCTTTCAGACATTCCTCTATATTCATGTAAAGATATATAAGTACACACATATATTTTTAATTTTAAAAAGGAAAATATGACAAAATATATACACCTACTATGTCCCCACAAAAATTAAAAAAGTTTTTAAAAAGGAAAACATGACAAAAAGGGTGTACCATAGTTTACTTTACTAATATATTATTACATCTTTCTAGGTCAATACATGTGTATCTCACTCATTTTTAAGTGGCTGCATAATTTTCTATATAACTGATATACCATAATTTATTCAAACATTCACCTACCAGGAGCCTCATGACATGTCCGGTTGGGCCACCTCTGATGTCAGCCACACTTGAAGGGGACAGTTCCACGTGAATGTAGAATCAGCTTGTGCTGACAGCATCTTGACTCAAGTATGTGTCTTGAGTTGTTTTGCTTTTTTTTCCCTAGAATTTCTCTCTAATGGCTGTGCTCTCACCTCCTGACCACCAGTGGGCAATTCTGTAAGTTATTCAGGTAGCAGAATCAAGTGCTGTTGCTTTCAGGAGTGATCAACTTCCATTTTTAATTGGGCTTTTCAATCTTCCCCGCCTCATTCTCCCTGGTCCCATGATCCCCACTTGGAGTCACCTTCCAAATAAACTGGCTGTGCAGGAGTCTTTCTAATGACAGACATATGGATAATTTTTACTGTTGTTTTTTTTTTTTTGAAATGGAGTCTTTTGGCCGGGCGCGGTGGCTCATGCCTGTAATCCCAGCACTTTGGGAGGCCGAGGCGGGCGGATCACAAGGTCAGGAGATCGAGACCATCCTGGCTAAGACGGTGAAACCCCGTCTCTACTAAAAAATACAAAAAATTAGCCGGGCATCGTGGCGGGCGCCTGTAGTCCCAGCTGCTCGGGAGGCTGAGGCAGGAGAAGGGCGTGAACCCAGGAGGCGGAGCTTGCAGTGAGCCGAGATCGCGCCACTGCACTCCAGCCTGGGCGACAGACCGAGACTTTGTCTCAAAAAAAAAAAAAAAAAAAAAAAAAAGAAATGGAGTCTTTCTCTGTCATCCAGGCTGGAGTGCAGTGGCATGATCTTGGCTCACTGCAACCTCCGCCTCCTTAGTTCAAGCGATTCTCCTGCCTTAGCCTCTCAAGTAGCTGGGATTACAGGTGCGCACCACCATGCCAGACTAATTTTTGTATTTTCAGTAGAGATGGGGGTTTTGCCATTTTGGCCAGGCTGGTCTCGAACTCCTGACTGCGGGTGATCCACCCACCTTGGCCTCCCAAAGTACTGGGATTACAGGCATGAGCCACTGTGCCTGGCCGATTTTTACTGTTTAATAAACAGAGATGCACTAAACTTCTTTTTAAAATATTATACATCAGTGCTTTTTTATTTTTAAGTATTAGATTCTCAAATGAAATGTGTCATCAGATTACATTTCAAAAAGGCTACAGTAAATCACAGGCCAAGTGACGATATGCAGGAATCCTTTTTATATACACACTAACCATCAAAGATTACTGTACAATTTTTGCCACTCTGATTTGAACGTAATGGTATGTCATATTGCTATATTTTCCTGTCAGATGTGATGCGAGGGGCATCTTTTCATGTTTTTGAAAATTTATTTATGTCAGCTCATGCAAAAAACCATCTGAGATTGATTAAAGACATAAATAAAAAAACATAATGAAAATATTCAAAGAAATTTCAGAGAAAGTTTGTTTCACCATATGTGAGGAAGACATTCTTAACTATAAATAAAGATGGATAAATTTGACTAGAGTAAAATTTTGCTTTTTTTTAAGTTCTGATTGAGCAAATGATACTATAAGCAAAGTTAAGAGAAATGATGGACTGGCAAAAATATCTACAAAACATAAAATAGACATTATGAATTGATATAAAAATCAAGCTATCTTATAGAAAAGCAGGCAAAGGCTAAAAACAGAAGAAAATGTGTGGCATCTTCCTTCCTATTAGCAGTATAATTCTCCAGGTTGTTTTTAGATGTACACACAAACAGAGGCCTGTAAGCTCAGGACCAATCTTTTCAAGAGAATTTGTTCAGACAGAGCTTACTTTGACTTGGGGACTACAGGTCAGCTGCTCTGGAATTCAGAGGCCACATCTCTGTAACACAATGGAAGTTACAAATAGTCTAATACATTTTGTCTACCTAGACCCAAGAATAATGTCCTTGTATTATGTGAGCTGGCATTCATACACCTAACTTCTCTTGGCCTGCATCATTCATGTGATTATTCCCAATATATTGGATTAGGCAATTTCTAAACTTTATAAACCCTTTTATGGTGTGTGTAGTTCACCCCATCATAGACACCAGGTAGAACCCCCAAGGTACCACAAGTCTGTGCAATTTATTTTGATATCTTAAAAGCATTAAAAAAATCTCATCTCACACAGAACATAAAACAGATATATTGCAATGCAGTGATGCCAGATGGGTTAACATTTATATTTCTTTTCTACTCAATGCTCCATGGTGAAAATAATAGTATTTCTTTATCCTTGTTCGTACTGTCTGAATGCCATAAATTACAGCTCTGCTCCAAAGCTGGTGAGTTATAAAGCCATAATCTGTTCACACACAAATAAAATGTCTTTCTGTATTTGGCCTTTGGACATAACTTCAGTGGGGGGAGAATTTATGAGCTATCAGATCCATGAGCTGCATCAGGTGTGCCAGAAGTTATGTTGACATGGCACAGAAACTTAGATTCAAATCTAAGTTTAAGGTTTTAATGCACCAGTTAAGTACAAACATTGGGGCCTGGTTTTCCTTCCCCATTGAACGAACCATTTTTTGCATAGGAATCTATTTATTTTAAATGTAAGTATAGAGAGGGAATAGCCTCAGAGGAGGCAAGTGCTCACTGGGAGAGGAGAGAGGAGATGGATTCTTCTTTTGTAGTTGCTGCCGTTAAACTCCAGATGAAAAGATGCCTAGTGACACGAAGCTGTGAAAATGCCTTCAGACAATGTTTTAGAGCCTGAGATAAACAGTAATGCGATACAGCTAATTAGCTATTAAAACAATTGCATGGATTTCATTGAATTTTTACCAAATGGCAGAAACTGTTAGCTCTGAAGATTTTTTTCAGTAGCATAGGTTCAAACTTAAATGCCTTAAAAACAGGTAATGCAGATTTAAAAAGACAAGTGATGCTCTCTTTACAGAATGCATTTTATGTTCAGGTCATGAGATTATATGAATTGTCCGTGGATAGTCTCATGACCCATAGTTTATAAGAATTTAGTGTATTGTGTAGTTAACGGCTGACTGCCTGTGCGGTCCAGTATTTTTATGGTCCTGAGAAAAACATAGGTTTCTCTGTGAAGCAGTTGTGGAAAGGTTGTAAAGTGACCTCGACTGACTACTGAGTCGTCTATTGACGTCAAGAACATTTTATAGTTTGGTGTTTGGTGTATTTTTAGACTCTAAGTCATGGCTGATATATTTAATAGCATCAGTCTTTGACTCATGGATTTGTTGTTTAACTCTTCCCATTTGCTTTTAACAGAGAAACAGCTATAGAATGACAAAACTCTTCCACTTTTTCAAGTGCATTTTTACCCATACAAGGGGCCATTAAGCATTCTATTAACATGCTGTGAAATTAAGGGGCTTTAGTACTTAATTTGGAGAGGAAATGTGATTGAGGACAAAGCGCAGGATCTGGAGTCTTAACTGTGCAAGTGCAATTTGTTAGCTGTGTAACACTGAGGAAGAGACTTAGGATCTCTAGGCATCACTTTTCTCCTCTGTGAAATGGAGATAGTAATATCCGCATCATTTGGAATGCTATCTGTGTTAGGAAGCCTAGTCTCAGAAAACCCAGTTTCAAATGGGCTTAAGCAATGGGTAAGTTTATTATCTCATGTAATTAATTGGAAACCCAGAAATAGCGTGGGTTTCTGGTTCAGAATAATCAGTGGCTCAAATGTCATTGGTGACATAGGATATTTCCATGTCTTCCTCTGCCAGATATAGATGTCATCTCCAGCTGCTTCCCTTTGTAATTACAAGGTGGTTGCCAGTGGCAGTAGAGATGAATGCTTAGAGATGAATGCTTTCTAGTTCTGTCTAGCTGAAGACAGAAAGAAATTTCCAACCTTCCAGTCTGGAATATAAATCCTTTGCTTCATTGATTGGGTTAACTTAGGTCACGTATTAACTCTTCATCCTACCCCAGACACAATCAGAGAAATTCATTGCTCCTATTGACTCATCATCTGAGAATGGAACACATAGAAGTTCACAGTGTTCGTAGTGCTTTCCGTAGAACTTTACAGAGTAGTTGTGAGGGCTAATTTAGATGCACAACATATGGTACATACAGGGTATTCCGTTAATGGTAATTACGACCAATTCTATTATGATTGCCACTCGGTGAGTGTTGGCTCACTCACTGGTGCATTGGGCTCCATAGTTTACCCTGTTTGACCTGAACATGGTGGTAAAGGCGACAAGCTCACAAATTTGCCTCCTATTTGAGTCACTGAATTTTGTACAGAGGAAACAATCTTTAAAAAGTCTATCTCTGTCTTAGCTACCGTGCTAAGCCCCATAAGATGTCTTGCACATTTCCCCCCTGTTTACAAGGAAACCCAAGCAGGAGGCCATGAACGAGTCAGGACAAACCCACCATCACTGTAGAAAAAAAATAATTTAGATAATTAATTTTTAAAAACTTTATAAGAAATACCACCAATTAAAGGATATAACTTTAAAAAAGTGAGTTCCTAACTGATGTAAATGGGTAAATAAGTCAGTTTTGCATTTTAAGAACACATACTCAGGTGCCAACTAAGTAATGCTTCCTCCACGTGGAAGTACTACTAAACCATGTGCTTAGATTAGACTTAATGTTAAAAAGTTTTTTTTTCCCCCTCAAATCATTAGACTCTGAAAAAGCATAGAATTTCAAGTGTTGACCAAATTCTTCTAAACTTATATTAAAACGTGTTAGACCAATCCAGGTATGTTTGAGCATGTAAACAATTCATATGAATCCATTCTTTTTCTAAAGGGAGCAGTCTATATAATGAACAGGTCTAAGTGTCCAAATTGTTCTTGGAAAAAAAACAATGTACCAAGAGTCAGGAGTAGGGAACAGATGACACTGTTAAACAGAATAATTTGAAGATAAATTAATAAAGGGAGTACTAACAAAGTTATGGGCAGGCGGGAGAAAAACCAAAAGAGATTGTGCAGTGCAGTAGTCTAGAGTCAGTAAAGGCCAGAGCAGAGGAGTTACCTCTACAGGCCTATCTCCCTCTAGTTTGTACCCAGGTTCCTCATTGGCTGAGCTCGTCTGAAGCCAGAGGACAGAGGATGATGAAGCCTGTGGATACAGCCAAGTGGGGAAGTCTCTGCAGCTCAGAGCAGGGTGCAGGGTGGGCTTCAGATTTGCAGAAGCCAACAGAGTTTTTAAGCCAAAGCCTTTTCCAATAATACTTCTATTTCAGTCATAAACCTAGGAAGATCCCATCACCATTTATTTAAACTGTGGAACTTAAAGAACATGAGGCAATTTTGGGGACCAGTTAGGAAGCTTAGATCTGCTGTCTTTTCTGACTTCATATTGACTTGAGACTTGGTTCAAACTTCATAAGATACAGTGAGTATAAAGTTTCCAGGACAGATTCTGAATGAAAGTGTTTCCCTGGAGACTTCCTGACCAAGGATGTTATGAATGTGGGATTATGTTTAATCTTAAAGGTTTCAAGGTTATAGATAAACAGTTTCTCAAGACACCTCTAAGTCCCTAGAATTTCAGGTATGGAATATGACATTAACTGATAGGCTATTTTGTTTTTATCCAGGGATTTAAAATTTTTTCTAAAATTTGGTTATTGTTTGGTTTTGTTCAGTTATATGTCACACGTTATGTTTTTTTTCCATATTGACTAAGCTTGCCCACTTAAATAGTTGCATCAATGCAGGTTGATATCATCACTTTTCTAAGTGGATGATGATGAAGTGGCTTAAAAATCATAGACCTCAGTGTTTTCAGATACCTCAGGAATACTGTAATCACCGTGGCAAACCATAGTTCTGATGACTCAATCCGTTTCAGGTTGACTTACTGTGGATTTCCTCATTTCCTTCAATGTAATATAAACCACACCAACTCCCTAAAATCAACTTTCTTCACCTCTAAAGTGTGGTTAATTCTTTTAATCATCTGCTCTTTAAACTGATCTCTGCTGCCAAAGCAATGTGGTGGTTGGATGTGGGAGACAATGGGTTTAAAGTTGATGCAGATAATTCATTACATCAATCATTTGCATTGACTTAGTTACACAGATTGACAACTCTCTCTACATCTCTCTCTCACCTTCCCTACATTCTTAACTTCCTTCCCTCTGCCACTCTTTTATTGCATTAGACTCTACTAGTATTACTTGCAGATCAAGTGTTTAGGTGCTGATGGCAGGATACAAAAGAAAAAATGTGTATGGACAAAAACACTCAACAACTTCCAACCAAAAACCAAAAACCTTGATGTGTTTGCAAATTTGCTGAGCTATACAACTCTATGAGTTATAGAAAAAATACATGTGGCTGATTCACTGAGAGTCCAGAAGAAGTCTCAGAGCTCTTCCCACACCAGATAAGAAAGTCCTTTCCTGGCATTCACAACACCACTTTCAGTAGTGCATAGGGTATTCTAGAACTGTGAATATTTCTGGCATAACCCTCATCTCTCCTTTTTCCTCAATACTCACAGCCTCAACATCGCCTTCTGCCTTGAAGCCAGTAGGATGAATTTCACCATGAGCTTTCCCTTTGGCCTGGTCTGGCCTGTCCCTACATGAAACCCAGAGCCCTCCCCAGGCACAAGCACTCTGATCCTCACACAGCTGCATAGTATTGGGATACCCCGATTTCTTTTCTATATGTTACATTGGGGAGAATATAGTTTATGCTTCTACTTGTTTGTTTGCATGTTTCCTTCCCTAGAATGTAAACTCTGTGAAGTTTGGGAATGTTATTGTTTTGCTCACTGTAATAGCACCAGTGCCTAGCTCAGAGCCTAGCATACACTAGAGCTCAAAATATCTTTGTTGAATGAATGAACATGTCAGAATATATCCCCCCCACCTCTGTCTCTGTGTGTGTGTGTGTGTGTGTACATACCATATCCTATGAGGGCTATCTTTCAAAGCTGTCATCTTAAGAAGTTATATGCTTACTCCTATGGTGGCACTTTAACAAATATTTACATTAGAATATTAAAATGTCAAGTGTCCAATAATATTTGGTTTTAATTATGTCAGGCCAATTCTAATTTTATGCATCCATATCTCCCCAAATGGGATTTGAAGAGATTGAAGACTGTTCAGTGATAACTCAGCATACCCCAAATTCCACCCCATTTTACTCTGTGAAGAACTAGTTCAGGTATGTGATAAGGAGAACCATGGGGTGGAATCCAAAGAGGGCTCCTATTTCTGGCCCTGCAATTTGATTTGTATGACCTTGGGTATATCCTTTAGCTCCTGGGCTCAGATATAGAAGAAAGAAAGAATGTTTGCTTCTGGGAAATGTTATCAATTTCTTTGATAATCATGGGGGAAAGTTTCCATGTAAAAATAGGGTACAGTATTTATCTTCCTAAGAATTTGACATGGCTAGCCTCTTGTGAAATAGATGGGTAGACAATTATCAGCTGAAAATAATCTCCCTGAATTATTTTCACTTTGTTCATTTAAAAATTTCACAGCCATTTCTAAGACCCAAAATAACAAAGATTTAACACTGTTACCACTGAAAGAAGCTCTAGGCCTGGAGGTTGAAGGAAATCATGGAATGCGTAGGCACCTTGTTTTACAGGTATAAAGATGAGAAAAGTTACTTTACAGTTGTAATTACTTCTTTATTTACTTTAGGAGAGTCTAGATCTTTGTGTGTCATATCCAATTGCTAGCACATACAGGTTAATCCCTGATTAACCCAGCACTGACTTCTGGTAACAAATAATGCTGACCATAAAACATGGGTTGTTAAATAATCAGACATATGCAGTAAATCTTTCATGGAGTCCAGCAAATTGTATATTTATCAAAACTGACAGGGTATATTAGTAAAAGACAACTCCAATTGATCATTTAATTTCTCTTTAGTTTTCCTATGAGAGAAATGACTTATGCAGTATTTTTCATATCTGGCTGTGTGTGTACATACACATACACACACACAAATCCAATAGCTTTTTAATAAATAAATAATAGAAATGATAAAAAAACAGCTTTTATATGATAAAAATACAAATAGCTATTATTTAGCCACTGCTTGCGACATGAGCCTCTGTGCTAAGCATTTTACACATTATTTCACTTAAACCCTTCAATAAATGTATGAAGTATGTATTATTGTTATCATCCTGAGATTGCCAGTGAAGAAATAGTCTTAGAGAAATTAATGAAGTTACACAAGATCACAGAGCCTGTAAGTGACAGAACAGTATGGCTCTAGATCTATGTGGTGAGCACGTACTAAGAAATATACTATACAAAGTAATAGCTTATACGCAATAATTAAAGGACAAAAATCTGTCACTGCATTTATAGTGAGCCAGATTTCCTCAGGGCCTTGATTGTCAATGGTCAGTAAGCTTAGCTGACAGCCAAGGCCAGTCCTGCCATGCCCTGGATCAGGGTGAGCTGACCAAGCCAGAAGCATTAGGTAGCCTTCAGGCCATCGCTGCTCTTTCTCACCTATTGGCCAGAGAAATGCACAAACAACTCGATCTGACCAGCCCTGGACTAGAATCCTCAGAAGGTGTGTGATCAGAAGAAGCACAGAATTGTTGTCTGCTCAGTCTAATGGTCTGTTATCCCAGGGGAGCCCAGGCTGCACTTTGCTCCTGAAATGACTCTCTGGAAAGGTCTTCTGCCATTAGCTATAATGGCTGCAGGCAGCTTAAAGGGCAAATCATCCATTTATAATCCTAAACCCAGATGTCAAAGATGATATGGAAGAGTGTGAGCTGTGTGGTTTATGATTCTAAATTATGCTCCCCAGAACTCTTGTGAGGGTCAGGCTCTAAACGTCCCACTCCTGCCTCAACTCTATAACAACTCTTCCCTGTAAATGATGCCCACTTTGGGATTCTATGTGAGATTTCACATGCATAACATGTTCCCTGGTAAAATACATCTGTTGTCATTAGTGTGGCATGGAGGCGGATTCATTATTCCATTAGGGAGAAAATGTGCTCTCAGATCCAAAGGACACATTTATTGTTACATTCTTTCAAAAGTTCTTAAAAGAGTCAAATGAAGAATACAATTATTAAGATATTAAAAGATGGCACTTTGCATCTGGCAGAGCTTTATTTTATGCTTTTTTTTCTTGTTAGGGTAGTAAAGATAAGAAAGATTTGAAAATAAGGTATTTAAAATTATTTTGAAAATTTGTTTTTAGAGGAAAGGAAACCTTTCATAACTTGGTGTAAATGAAAAAACTTTGGCTCTTCTTCCGGAAAAAGGAATCATGTATGGAAAATCCCCATCTAAAAGGTCACTTTCAACCGAAACTGAAAGAATATAAACAGGTTCATAACGTAAAACCAGAGAGGGATAAACAAGTATTCTTCAAGCTGAAATGCAGTGTGGTATTTCTCTAAAGTGTTATGTTGGAAATGTTATGAAGTCATTTGTCATTATTATTTGATCGTCTGTGCAAAAAACAAAGCTAAATATTGCTTGAGAACTTTGGAGGGAATGAATTGAGCCTTACAAGGAGGAAATCCTCTTTTTTCGATGCTGCTATAAGGGTAACTATTATTAAAGGAAATATTTCATTAGCATTTACATGAAGTTCTCTTCATCATGGGTCTTAGTGGTGGGGACTATGTAATATTGGCTCTGGCTAGTTTCTCTGTAATTTGTTGGTAGAGATTAGTTCATCTTCTGGGGTCACAAAAGATCTGGGGAGATGACTTACGTGTACTTAAAAGGCAATTTGTTATCTTCGTATTGTCTCAGTGACCAAAGAGGCATTTTCCTGGGTTCTCTTGTAATGAAGATGGGGTTTGGAAGTTTGCTTACTTACTGGGGTAATTCTGGCATCAGAATTATTTACTGACACTTGCACCTTTATACCCCTTTAAGCTCTCCATTGTATTGCTGTAGCTGGAAGCTTGGGAATTATGTTTCTTGGGCTCACTTGCTTAGCAGAGTTTCAAATTGGCAGGGCTATCTCTATGAGATGCTCTCACATGGGTTTGGAAAGTAGAAGAGGGGAATACCTTTTCTTTTTCGTTCCCTGGTGCTGTGGTTTGGATGCTTGTCCCCTCCAAAATACATGTTGCAATTTGACCTAGTGTTGGAGGTGGGGCCTAATGGGTGATGTTTGGGTCTTGGGGGCAGATCTCTCATGAATAGATGAATGCGCTCAATGGGCTGGGGTGAGGGGGAGGGAGAGGTGGATGTTAAAAATAGCTTGGCATTTACCTCCCTTTCTCTCTTGCTTCCTCTCTCACCTTGTGATCTCTGCATACCCTGGCTCCCCTTGGCCTTTCAGCATGAGTGGAAACAGGCTGAGGCCCTCACCATATACAGCTGCTCAGTGTTGACCATTCCAGCCATCAGAAACATGAGCCAAATACACCCCTTTTCTTTATAAATTACCCAGCCTCAGGTATTCCTTTATAGCAACACAAAACAAGTTGGAAATGGTGGTGGGCAATTCAGTAGGCTTTCCAGATGTGAATGGTTGCCATTTCACCCATTTTGGAACTGCAGGAAGCTGAGAAGTTGGTAGTAGCTACTTGCATGGTCCTGATTTTGGGTGGCAGCAGCTTTCTTTCTCTTTGAGGCCACAGACCTGAAACATGTGGCTTCTTCCTGGCTTTTGCTCCTCCAGTCGATGTAAGGAGGAGCTTACATTTTGCTCCTTACAAATTCAATGTAAGGAATTGTGTGCTTATAAAAATCCAAAAAATTTTGCTTATAAGCAACAATCGTGTGCTTATAAAATTCCAATTGAATGTGTTCCTGGTTGAAATAGTATGATTTCTATTCTCTGGCTGAATCTTGATTGACCCGGGGGATTTTCTCCACATTTATGCTTTTCCAGTGAAGAAGATATTCATTCCTGATTAGTGGAGCTCACTAAACTTTGGAAAAGAAATTTTCTATAGGCCCCATCTTTAGCAAGATCAAGAGATTTGGTTTTATCTTTTTAAAAGTCAATTAAGGAAACATCTCCTGTACCTCATAAATATGCACCTACTATATACCTACAAAAATTAAAAATAAAAAAAGGAAAAATGAAAAAAAGTCAATTGAGATAATAAAATTTTTAATGAAAATAACACACAGTTAATGATATCCCTTTCCAGCTGAATTTCTAATGCAATTTGTGTCTGTGAGTATTTTAAAGAGCTAATTAGGCTATAAATACAAACGAAGCTGTAAAACGTGTATTTCATAACCAAGAAAGAGAGTTTGTTTTGTTGTATTACCTGGGCAAGTCCCTTTTCAATTATATGGTTATGATTAACAATGAACAAGGAGAATTGAATGCTAGCACCATCACTAATTAGTAATCAGTGTCCATCTGAACTTGATTCAATGTTAAAATGATAAGATCATTTATCCTCATTCATTGTCCATTCCTTCAGGGTAGAGAGTGCAGGGCCGGCAGGCATGAGAGATTCCTAGAGCTTTCTCAGAGGTAGTAGGGGGCCTTTCTCCAGAGGGGCCCTTGATCAGAGAAATTTCTCCTGCCTGTAGTGCCAGACTCTCCTGAGCACTCCAGGGATATATTCTCCTAGGTCAGTTGTCTTCCTCAGCCTTTTGACTCTGGTTCATGAAGTGTCTCTCTAAAGCTGTTGCTAGCTACTATTATTGTGGACAAAGAAACATTTTTGTAAACTTTTTTGTAACACTTCCTATGTTCCAGGCCCTCTTCTAAGCACTTTATATTATATAATTTATATAATATAAATTATATAATATATAATATATAATATAATTTATATTATATAATATATAATTTATATAATATATAATATATAATTTATAATATATAATATATAATTTATAATATAATATAAATATATAATATATAATATATATATTATAATATATAATATATAATATATATATTATAATATATAATATATATATTATAATATATATATATAATATATATATTATAATATATAATATATATATTATAATATATAATATATAATATATATATTATAATATATAATATATAATTTATATATTATATATAACTATATAATATCAATTATATAACATATAATTGATATTATATAATATATAACATATAATTGATATTATATAATATATAATATATAATTTATATATTATATATTATATATAATATATTATATAATTTATATATATTATATAATATATAATGTACATTATATATTATATAATATATATAAATTATATAATATATTATATAATATAAATTATATATTATATAATATATTATATTATAAATTCTATAATATATTATATAATATAAATTATATTATAATATATTATATAATATATATAATATAATATAATATATAAATTATATATTATATAATATAATATAATATAATATAATTTATATTATATAATATATTATAGAATTTATAATATAATATATTATGTAATATATAATGTATAATTTATATTATATAATATATTTTATAATTTATATTATATAATATATTTTATAATTTATATTATATATTATATAATTTATAATTTATATTATATATTATATAATTTATAATTTATATTATATATTATATAATTTATAATTTATATTATATATTATATAATTTATAATTTATATTATATAATTTATAATTTATATTATAAATTATATTATATTTATATTATATGTTATATATATAATATATATATTATATATATTATATTATATGTTATATATATATTATATTATATGTTATATATATAATATATAACATATAATATATAATATATAATTTATAATATATAATATATAATATATAATTTATAATATATAATATATAATTTATAATTTATAATATATAATATATAATTTATAATTTATATCATATATTATAATAATTATAATTATAAATAATTATAAATAATTTATATATATAAATATATAAATTATATATATGCATTTAGCATAAGATAACAAAACTAGGAATGAAATTCAAGACTTTGGCCATATTTAATAAAATAAAATGTGTTGTATTTTACTGTATTAAAACCAGCCTGGTCTTACTGCTTATTGCTAGGAAAGGCAGGGCCTTGTTTCTTCCTCCCTAGAGGAAATAGTAGAGAGGGTAATGGGGTGTGGTCCAGCTGAGCCATTTACGTATTTTCAGTTGTTGCATCATAACTTCCAGTTGAGTTCCTATGTAGTAGGAGAAAGAGAGAGAGTTGGAGTAAGGAAGTAGTGAGTACCTGTTATCAATAGGAGTGTCATTTATATAAATGTGGATATCCCCAGAGAATCACTAGTGTAGATGATCTTATATGTTCTGTTCAACTCTGAAAAACTATGAATCCATAAGGTGTGGTTGATGGCAGAGGGACAATGACCTCACTAAGTGGCCAGAAACCTGAGATCTGGCTCCCACCGGGGCCGGGGGAAGTCACTTATCTCTCCTGGCTGTAGTGGCCTCGTGCATAAAGTACTTTTTACAGCAGGGGACTGGACAGAAAATCTCTGAGGTTTATTCTGGTTCAGGATCTATAGGTCTGTGACATCATAAACATTTTATTGTATTAAATATGTCCAAAGTGTCGAATTTCATTCCTAGTTTTGTTATCTTAAGCGAAATGCATTAGTACGTATAAGGTGCTTAGAAGAGGGCCTGGAACATAGTAAGTGTTACAAAAATGTTTACTAAATAGTCTCTGTCCTCATTCAGGCAAGTCAAATGATGAACTCCATCTCATTTCCATGTTGCCCAAATGAAACTCTGATAATTTCCAGTCTTTTGGTTAAAGGAGCTTCTCTTATTAGAAAGGAATACATTGGCATCTGCCATGGGTCAGGCACCAGTGACCCTGGGTGCCATCATGGTGTTAGGAGATTAGAAACTTTTAATATGTTAATTTATCTGTGACTATATAGCTGTTGTTATGTCTATCTTTCATCTGTTGATTTCTTTTCTATTGTGTTTTATTCATTAATTCCTCTCTTCCTACTTTTTTTACCTACAACTTCACCTTTCAGCTGATCTGCAACCACTGATAAATCATGTAACGTCCCTGAACTTCAGTTTTCACATGTATAAGATTCAGGGTCTGATCACTAGGTGGTCTCTAGTGTCCTTTCCAGTTTTATAATACTAAAAATTCTAAAAATTCTAAAAATTCTGATGACTGCTGCTGGGACGATCTGTCTAGAACAACACTGTCCAACAGAAACATAATGTGAGTCACATATATAATTTAAAATTTTTAGTAGCCACCTTACAAGAATATAAAAATATAGGTGAAAATCATTTAAACAGTACATTTTATTTAACCCGCCATATCCCAAATATTATTATTTCAACAGGTAATTTCTTAAAATGAACAAACTAATGAAAAATATATTTATAATATATTTTACATCTCTGCCCTCTTTTCTTTTGGTACCAACTCTTTGAAATCTGGTGTGTATTTTACTCTTACAGCACACCTCAGTTTGGACCACACACATGTTAGACATTCAGTAGCACATGTGGCTATTAACTTCTGTATTGGACAGTGTAGTTGTGGAACATTTTTGCTACCCTTCCTATTTCTGATGATAAACTGTCCAGTGTTAAAATTCCCCCATTAACAACCTTCTGCCATGCATTAGCTTCATTTATTTCCAGGTCTTGTCCCTAGTCAAGTGAATCTGTTTCTCGATTATTAAAATGACTTTTCTCTTTTAATCCTTTCACAAAGCCCTCATCGGCCAACCCTTCAACTTTACCTGGTTCGAGATCCCAACACATTTTCTCAGGAATCCTTCATTGGATCTTGCTCTATGCTTTCCTTTGTACTGAGGTTGGTAACCAGATTATCAGCTGATCCTCACATGTGGATTTGGTACCCAGTTCATATCACATTTTTGTGTGTGGACATTCATCTCTTCAACCAGAACCTTTGATTCATTTATAGCCTTTCTTCACAAGAGGTCAAACTGAGTGCTCACTGATTGGCTGACCAAGATTTGGTATGCTAAATTTTATAGAAACTTAAATAAACTACTAAACTGTATTTCTTATCCTGTGTCATTTTACTGGTTCATTCATTTACTTATCTACCAAATGTTAATTGAGCACTTAATAGAAGTCAAAGACCTGCTAGACAATAGCAATACAGCAGTCCCAATACCTCATGGACATCTTTTAATGTCAACACATAGTCTTCTGTGAGCTTGAAATTTATTCCACTGTGTTATTTGTTTTCTTGCTTTTTAGAATTATGAAACTGGAAAGGACACTAGAGACCACCTAGTGATCAGACCCTAAATCTTATACATGTGAAAACTGAAGTTCAGAGAATTTACGTGATATATCAGTGGTTGCAGAGCTTACTGGTGGTGCAGCTGGCATTAGAAATCAGGTCTTCTCACATCTCAAAAGAAGACATTTATGTGGCCAACAAACACATGAAAAAAAGCTCATCATCACTGGTCATTAGAGAAATGCAAACCAAAACCACAATGAGATACCATCTCATGCCAGTTAGAATGGTGATTATTAAAAAATGAGGAAACAACAGATGCTGGAGAGGCTGTGGAGAAACAGGAATGCTTTTACACTGTCGGTTGGAGTGTAAATTAGTTCAACCATTGTGGAAGACAGTGTGGCGATTCCTCAAGGATCTAGAACCAGAACTACCATTTGACCCAGCAATCCCATTACTAGGTATATAACCAAAGGATTACAAATTATTCTACTATAAAGACACATGCACATGTATGTTTATTGCAGCATTATTTACAATAGCAAAGACTTGGAACCAACCTAAATGCCCATCAATGATAGACTGAATAAATAAAATGTGGCACATATACACCATGAAATACTATGCAGCCATAAAAAAAATGAATTCATATCCTTTGCAGGGACATGGATGAAGCTGGAAACCATCATTCTCAGCAAACTAACACAGGAACAGAAAACCAAACACCGCATGTTCTCACTCATAGGTGGGAGCTGAACAATGAGAACACATGGCCACAGGGAGGGGAATATCACACACCCGGGCCTGTGGGGGGGTAGGGGTAAGGGGAGGGAGAGCATTAGGACAAATACCTAATGCATGCTTGGCTTAAAACCTAGATTATGGGTTGATAGGTGCAGCAAACCACCATGGCATATGTATACATATGTAACAACCTGCACATTCTGCACATGTATCCTAGAACTTAAAGTGAAATAAAAAATAAATAGGACTGGCCACGGTGGCTCATGCCTGTAATCCCAACATTTTGGGAGGCTGAGGTGGGTGGATCACCAGGTCAGGAGATCAAGACCATCCTGGCTAACACGGTGAAACCCTGTCTCTACTGAAAATACAAACAATTAGCTGGGCGTGGTGGCACGCACCTGTAGTCCAAGCTACTGGAGAGGCTGAGGCAGGGGGATCGCTTGAACCGGGGAGGCGGAGGTTGCAGTGAGCCGAGTTCGCGCCACTGCACTCCAGCCCGGGCGACAGAGCGAGACTCTGTCTCAAAAAATAAAAAAAATCAATAAATAACTCCACCCCCTGCCCCTACAAAAAGAAAAGAAATCAGTTCTTAATTTTTCCCTGGTGCATTATGCTTCCCCTGCATTGTTATCACTGGAACAATTACATGAATTTAAAAATCTTGTGTAACAAACTTAGATTTTATGACAACAACACAGCTAATACTGTTCCCTATTGAGACTGATTTTCCACTTGAAAAATTTCTTTTGTCTTAAGGATCTTTCCTTCTTTTTACTGTGGCAGATTTTCAAAAGTGCTGCAATTTTCACGTGTAAATCTTAACTTGTAGATTACAGGCAGCTAGAAGGAAGGCAACATGTTCCCAAAAGTTAATTACAAACTTCATTTTTTCTTTCCCCCATAGCTTTCTGCTTTAGGATTCTGACTTATGATCAGTCAGTAAAACTTTAGATGTGCCTGTCACCAACTGAACGTCTGCAAGGATATTTGTTTCATGCCATGTTTAAAGGCAAATTTCAGTTAAGCTTAGAGCTACAGCTCAGATAATAAAAATCCAATTTCACAATATTTTCTTTTGTCTTAACAAGTGACAGAGTAAACAGATTTTGTAATGTTGACAGATGTAAGTAGTAGATTCAGTACTCTTTAATTAATAACTGAGTCTGTATATACAGTGATTATATTTCTTACACAGCATATATATTTAACTTTTTTCTACTTTGAGCATTTTGTAAAAGTGTTTTCCTTAATTAAGGTGCTATTTTTAAAGCTATTATTTTAGAATATTATCTGCACAAAATATATTTATTAAATTATTTAAAGTTATGCATTTTTAAGTCATCTTTATATTACTGCCTTCAGATAACCTCAGGTGCTTATTCTTGAGGCTCAGGTGTATTTGCATTTTTAATAAATCTTTCAGATCATTTTTATGCACATACAATTTTGAGAACCTCTGATTTGAAGGGAGAGAAGAGTTTAAGTTTAAAAATTCCTGTCCCTCAAGATGCGCTGATGTTTTCCTTGCCTGCTGTTCCATGTTATGTTAATAGAAGTAAAGTCAATTGCTATCTATTAAGTTGATAATGTGACTAGATATTCTGAAGATTCTAGCTGAATCATTTGCTTAGTTAAATGAATGCATTAATTTAGTTTATCTAAATTTCCATCAATTAAATAATCAACAATTATTTTCTGAATAGTTCCTGAAGCAAGACTGCCAAAAATAACCAAACAGGTATATAACAGAGCTGAAAATAACCAAATAGATGTATAACAGAGCTGAGCTTCCAGACCATCTTGTTAACACCTCTATTACACAGTCAACCCATTGTATTTGCTATGTTGCTCTGTGCTGTGTGCAGCTCCTTGCTGGATTGTAAATTCTGTTACTCATTTTGTGTCCTCAGCTCCCAGGACTATGCTTGGCACATAAAATTGTCACCTATTAGGTATATCTGTATTTGAATTGGTGAATGAGCAGGTTTGCCACTGGGATATGTTCCAAGACATAGGATAGAACAATCAAGTGGTCGAATTTTAAAGCCAGAGTGTGTTCAGAGACCATGGTAACTCTAGGGAAACGTTTAAGGAAGGAACTACAGGTAGGCTTCAAGTTATGCTTATTATTTTAATTGAACCCAGTTGGCCCTTGGACAACATAGGCTTGAACTGCATGGATCCACTTATATGAGGGTTTTTTTCAACTGAACACAGTTTGAAAATACAGTATTTGTGGGATGTCAGATTAGGGTATACAGAGATGGACTTTTGTATAAGCAGGGCCAACTGTGGGACTTGGGTGTGTGTGGATTTTGGTGTGCTAGGGGTGGTGAGGTAGTGGGGTTTGGGCTGTGGAGGGTGGGGTGTGTGTATATGCATGTCCTGAAATCAATCTCTAATATATACCAAGTGAAAATATACTTAATATTTCACTGCAGTGAAAATATGCTTAATAAATTTTATATGACACTTTCCCACACACTATTGCATAAGCATTTCCCTGTGCTATTACAACTCCACAAGCAACATTGTTATACAATATTTAATTAAATAAATTTACATGTTTTGTACCATTCCCTATTCCCTTCAGCCTTTTTCCTACTGTTTCATTTCCTTCCTTTTTTCTTTTCTTCTTGACAAGGTCTCCCTCTCTCATCTAGGCTGGAGTGCAGTGGTGTGATCATAACTCACTGCAGCTTCAAACTCCTGGGCTCAAGCCATCTGTTCCTCCTGTCTCAGCTTCCCGAGTAGCTGGGACTACAGGCATGGGCCACCATATCTGGCTTTTGAGACTATTTAGATATGAGATTAATTTTCCTAGTGAATCACTATATATATATATATATATATATACACACACACACTGTATATATACACTATATATATACTATATATGTAATTTCTTAAAGATATTTCTTAAATGCTTGAAATGAGGCATTTCTTAAAGATATTTGTTAAATAAATGCTTGAAATTTAGAGATTTCTCATAGAAGTGACATTCTAAATTGCAGTTGCATCCGCAGGCTGCTTTCTGAATTTTATTTTATCCATAGAACTGATGGAAGTATCACTTATAGCCTCAAGTCCCAACCCTCTAAGATACTCAAATATGGAAACTTGAACCTGATTGCAGACTTCTAGTCAAATTCATAGGCCTCACAATTTTGATCATTTGGATCTTTACTTCCTTTAGGTCCTGAGCGAGGTAAGGGAGACAGGACGTGGTTTGTGGGCAAAGCATCCCAAGGCTGGGAGGTCCAGTCTATGGCAATGTTTGAAGAGGAGCCTGTGGGGTGTGTGTGTAAGGTGTGTCTCTAGAGGTGGATGGATAGAATGGTCGTGTCTGCAAAGAGGTCACTTATGTTGGCGGCGGCATATCCTCAAAAATAAGGCTGATTATAGTGAACATTGACGTGACTCCAACACATTTGGATTTTGCGCTCTAGCGATGGATTGCTACTGAAAGTATAATCCTCTTACAATATTTATGTACGATTTAAACATATGGTTGAAATAAAGTCAAAAAAGAAAAATTCATGATATTCATTCTAGTAATACTCTGTCCAAATCCCCTTCAATTTTTTTTTTCTTTTCTGCTTTTGTGCACCCTGCTCCAGTTTCTGTGAGCTGTCGCTTCTGACACCTGCACGTTGGGGTCACCCGAGGTCCACATGGTCACAGGCACTGGGATCCTGGAGTGCTTGGGAGTTCTCCCCAGCCTCACACCTCAATAGGCAGCTGTTGGCTGATGACTGGTGCCAGAATATGAAAGCTCAGCCCGCTTTCCTTGAGTAGGAGAAACTGTGGAGTGTAATTTACATTTCAGAATTCCCCTGTGGAATCAGGCTGAAACTGCCCTGGGAGACTTTGAGTAAAGCGACACCTTGTTTGGCCCCTTCCCTACTCTTGGCTGCTTCCCCTGCTCCTCTACCAGTGTCTGCTGAGAGCACTTCCTCAATCAATTATTTGCATATAAATCCTTGCTCTACTCCAGGGTCTGTTTTGGGGGAATCCAACCTAAGGTACTTTGTTTTTTATGACCTGTGAACCCTAAGGTTCAGGTTTTTATGCCCTCTCCTACTCTTTTAATATCTATAAACATCTTCCTAATCAAAATCACACCCCACACACAAACATCTACTTGTACCACATTCAATATTTTTTCAACTACGTCATTAATTCCTTAATGGCTACTGGGTTCTGAGTTTAATAATTTTTTTTTTTTTTAAGAAACAGGGCCTCACTCTGTTGTCCAGGCTGGAGTGTAGTGGCACAATCGTAGCTCTCCATAGCCTTGAACTCCTGGGTTGAAGCAACCTCTTGCCTCAGCCTTCCAAGTACCTGATACTGCAGGTGCAAACCACAACACCTGGCTAACATTTTTGAATTGTTGAATATCTATGTTGTGGCAGAACCAGTCACGGTGGCTTATACCTGTATTCCCAGTTACTTGGGAGGCTGAGGCTGGAGGATCACTTGAGCCCAGGAGTTCAAGTCCAGCTGGGCAACATAGCAAGACAACGTCTCTTAAAAATAATTATGTTATATGTTGTTGCTTTAATTTTATAAATAATCATATGATGAATAACTCAACCTTTTATTTTATCACTCTAGGATACATTCACAAAATATACATGAACCTTTTCCCTTATTCGTTTATTTAAATGGACAAAATTGTATATATTTATTGTGTACAATATACTTTGTGAAATGGCCAGATCAAGCGACTAAGATATGTATTACCTCGCATTCTTATTATTTTTTTGTAGTGAGAACACTTAAAATGTGCTCCCTTAGCAGTTTTCAAGAATAATACATTGTTATTAAATATAGTCACTATGTTGTACAATATATGTCTTGAACTTATTCCTCCTATCTCACTGAAATTTTGTATCCTTTGATCAATGTCTGTGTAACACCTCATCCCGCCAACACTGCACCAGCCCCTGGTAATCACCATTCTACTCTCTGTTTTTATGAGTTTGACCTTTTTAGATTCCACATGCAAGTGAGATCATGTGGTACAGGCATACTTTGAAGATATTGCAATTTCTGTTGTAGACTACCACAATAAAGTGAGTCATATGAATTTTCTGGCTTCCTGTGCATATGAAAGTTATGTTTATACTATACTGTAGCTTATTCAGTGTACGTATTATATTTAAAACAAATGTACTTATCTTGAATAAAAATACTTTATTATATTATTGCTAAAATTGCTAACAATCATTTGAGCCTTTAGTGAGTTGTCATCTTTTTGCTGGTGGAGGTTCTTGCCTTGATGTTGATGGCTGCTGACTGATCAGATGGTGGCTGCTAAAGGTTGGGGTGGCTGTGGCAATTTCTTAAAGTAAGTCAGTAATGAATTTGCCACATCAATTGACTCCTCTTTTCCCTAAAGATTTCTCCATAGCATGCAATGCTGTTTGATAACATTTTATCCACAGCGGAACTTTCAAAATAGGAGTCAATCATATCAAACTTTATCAACGACATTTATGTCATATCTAAATCCTTTGCTTTCCTTTCAACAGTGTTCATAGGATCTTCATCAGGAGTAGATACCATTTAAAGAAACTACTGTCTTTGCTAATCCATAAGAAGCAACTCCTCACCCAGTCAAGTTTTATCATAAAATTGCAGCAATTCAATCACATCTTCAGGCTTCACTTCTAATTCTAGTTCTCTTACTATTTCTACCAGCTCTGCAGTTACTTCCTCCACTGAATTTTTGAACCCCCTCAAAGTCATCCAGGAGAGCTGGAAGGAACTTCTTCTAAACTCCCATTAATGTTGTTATTTTGACCTCCTCCCATGAATCATAAGTGTTGTTAATGGCATCTAGAATAGTGAATCCTTCCCAGAAGGTTTTCAGTTGACTTTGCCCAGGTCCATTAACAGAATCACCTATAGCAGCTATAGCCTTGTAAAATGTATTTCTAAAATAATATTACTTGAAAGTTGAAATTACTCCTTGATCCATGGGCTGCAGAATGGTCAGCAGGCATAAAACATTTGTCTTCCTGTACACTTTCATCAGGCTCTTGAGTGACTAAAAGAGCCTTGTCAATAAGCAATTAAATTTTAAAATGAATCTTTTTTTTTTCTGAGCACTAGGTCTCAACAGTGGGCTTAAAATATTCAGTAAACCCTGCTGTAAACAGTTGTGCTGTCATCCACGCTTTGTTGCTTCATTGATAGAGCACAGGCAGAGAGAATTAGCATAATTCTTAAAGGCCCTAGGATATTTCAGAATAGTAAATGATTCTTGACTTCAAATTAAAGTCACCAGTTGCATTAGCTCCCAACAAGAGAGTCAGATTATTATCCTTTGAAACTTTGAAGCCAGGCATTGACTTCTGTTTAGCTATTAACAGCCTAGATGACATCTTCTTCCATTAGAAGGCTGTTTCATCTGCATTGAAAATCTGTTGTTTAGTGTAGCCACCTTTAGCAATGATTTTAGCTAGGTCTTCTGGATAACGTGCTGCAATTTTTCCACCAGCACTTGCTACTTTACCTTGCACTTTTAAGTTAAGGAGACAACTTCTTTCCTTAAACCTCATGAACCAACCTCTGCTAGGTTCCAACTTTTCTTTTGTAGCTTCGTCACCTCTTTCTCAGCCTTCTTATAATTGAAGACAGTTAAGGCCTTACCCTGGATTAGGCTGTAGCTTAAGAGAATGTGGTGGCTGGTTTGATCTTGTATCTAGACCTCTAAAACTTTCTCTGTATCAGCAATAACACTCTTTTGCTTTCTTATCATTTGTGTGTTCACTAGAGTAGCATTATGCATTTCCTTCAAGAACTTTTTATTTGCATTCACAACTTGGCTAACTGTTTGGCATAAGAGGCCTAGCTTTTGGCTGATCTCAGCTTTTGACATGTCTTTCTAACTAAGCTTAATCATTTCTATTAATAGCTTTTGATTTAAGTGAGAGACGTGAGACTTCCTTTCACTTGAATAGCTTAGAGGTCATTGTAGGGTTAATAATTGGTCTAATTTCCATATTATTGTATCTTAGGGTATAGGGAGGCCTGAGAAGAGGGAAAGAAACAGAGAATCAGCTGGTTGGTGGACCAGTCAGAGCACACACATTTAATGAGTTCACCATTTTATACAGGTACAGTTTGCGGCACCCCAAAACAATAACAATAACAATTGTAAAGTCAAAGATCACTGATCACAGATCATCATAAAAGATATAATAATAATAAAAACATTTGAAATATTGAGCGAATTACCAAAATGTGACATAGAGACACAAAGTGAGCACATGCTGTTGGAAAAATTGTGCCAATAGACCTGCTCCACACTGGGTTGCCACAAACCTTCCATTTGTAAAAAACCCACTATCTGCAAAGTAGAAAAAAGCAAAGTATAACAAATTAAGGTATACCTGTATTTGTCTTTCTGGGCCTGGCTTATTTCACTTAATATAATGTCCTCTGATTTCATTCATGTTGTCACAAATGACAGGATTTTCTTCTGTTTTAAGGTTGACTAGTATTCCATTATTTGTACCACATTTTCTTTATCCAGTCATCCCTTGATGGACACCTAGGTTGACTTCATGTCTTGGCTACTGTGAATAATGCTGCAATAACCATGGAAGTATGGCTGTCTCTTTGACATGCTGATTTTATTTCCTTTACATATATACCTAGAAGTGGGATTGCTGGATCACAGGATAACTCTCTGTTTAACTTTTTGAGGACCCTTCATACTGTTTTCCATAGTGGCTGTACTAATTTACGTTACCACTACAGCGTGCGAGTGTTCCCTTTCCTCCACATCCTCATCAACACTTATCTTTTGTCTTTTTGATAATAGCCATTCTAACAGGTATGAGGTGATATCTTATTGTGGTTTTACTTTGCATTTGTCTGATGATTAGTGATGTTGAGCATTTTTTTCATATGCCTATTGGGCATTTGTGTGTCTTGTTTTGAGAAATATCTATCCAGATTATTTGCTCATTTATTAAATGGTTTGTTTTCTTACTATTCAGTTTGTCTGAGTTTCTTATATATTTTGCATATTAACTCCCTATCAGATACATGGTTTGCAAATAGTTTTTCCCATGACATAAATATTTTTGTACTTGAACTTAGCAAAAGTTAGACCAATATAAAAAGGCATTATTATTAAATGCGTACACAAATTTTACCACCACCATCTTGAAAAATATACAATGAGAAGACAAGTGTTAATTTAAAATGTTTATTTCTTAAGAATTACATGGTAATACTAATAGTGGCAATAGTCATTATAATAACAACCATTTATTAAGTAATTGTAATTACTTTGCATTAGGTATTATATTAGGTACTTCATCAAGATTATTATTTTTTTTAAAGCTGGTATGAATATATTAATACCAAAGTAGACTTTTAGGCAACAAGCATCCCTAGAGATAAAGAATAACACTTCATAATAATAACAGTTTCAATTTTCCAGGAAGATTTAACAATTCTAAATTTGCATTTATCAATTATATGTCCTGATACTATATAAGCACAAATGGAGAGAATTGCATGAAAAAATGGTTAAAGCCAAAACATAGTAAAAAAGTTCTAACACTCTTTTAAATAAAATAAGCTGGCAAAAAATAACAAAGATATGGAAAATTTGAACTATAAAATTAACCAAGTGACCTGATGAACATATATAGAATACTGTATTCAAAAACTATAAAATATACTTAATTTTAAAGACACAAATGACAAACATAAAATATAGAAATAAAGCTAGAAATCAATACGAATATAACCTTACATTTTAAATCTTACAAGATTATTTTATTTAATCCTCCAAACAATCATGTGAGGTTAATATGTTCATTAGGAGGGAACTAACATTTGGAGTCGTAAACACTTTGCAAGGATCTTATGGCTGGTAAGGTGATTAAGCTAGGATCTGAGGTGAAGTCTGACTCCAAACTGTGTTCTTCAGTTTTTTATCTGTTTCATTATTTAATTTGTATTTTTGTTATTGCTAGCTACATTAAGCATTTTTCATTTATTTATTTCCTCTTGTAGAATTAACTGTTTGTGTCTTGCTAGTTTATTTATTGGAATATTGATGATTTTTCTCATCAGTTTGTATGATCTTATGTACTATAGATGGATACCCTCTGTGAATAATATTTGTTGAAAATATTGGTCTATTTCTCTTTTAGATTGTTGTTGTTATAAATATCGAATTCTTATATTACTATTTTTTCCTGCATAACTTTTTCTAATTAACTGAAGCCTCATTATTATTCTTCAAAAGAGCTGATATGTTTTTCTATCTAATCTAAACTAAATACAATTATCCCTTGGTATCTGTGGGGTGTTGGTTCCGGAACCCCATCTCCCTGCATATAGCAGAATCCCTGCATACTCAAGTCCCACAAGTCTCGCAGTTGACCCGAGAAATCTGCTTATAGGAAAAGCTGGCCTTCCATAACCATGAGTTTCCCATTCTGTGAATACTGTATTTTTGATCGGGTTGTGGATATGGAACCCGTGGATATGTAGGGCTGACTTTATTTATTTATTTATTTATTTATTTATTTATTTATTGAGACAGAGTCTTGCTCTGTTGCCCAGGCTGGAGTGCAGTGGCACAATCTTGGCTCATTGCAACCTCCGCCTCCCAGGTTTAAGCAATTCTCTGCCTCAGCCTCCTGAGTAGCTGGGATTACAGACATGTGCCGCCACACCCGGCTAATTTTTGTATTTTTAGTAGAGATGGGGTTTCACCATCTTGGCCAGGTTGGTCTTGAACCCCTGACCTCGTGATCCACCCACCTTGGCATCCCAAAGTGCTGGAATTATAGGCGTGAGCCACTGGGTCCGGCCAAGGCTGACTATATTTATTTTAAAAGTTCTGTGGATTTTCTTCTTTCTCTGCTACCCTTGATAAGGCAAGATCAAGCCCTCCTCTTCCTCCTCCTCAGCCTACTGAATATGAAGATCATGATGACGAAGATCTTCATGAGGATCCACTTCCACCTAATACCTAGTAAATATATTTTCTCTTCCTTATGATTTTCTTCGTATTTTTTTAAAAGAGATGGGGGTTCCCACTATGTTGCCCAGGCTGGTCTTGAACTCCTGGGCTCAAGTGATCCTCCCATCTTGGCCTCCTAAAGTGCTGGGATTACAGGTGTGAGCTAACACACCCTGCATCTGATATTCTTTTTTTTTTTTAAATTAAAAATAAGAATCATGATTTTCTTAATAACATTTTTTCTCTAGCTTACTTTATTGTAAAGTCCAGTATATAATACACATTACATACAAAATATGTGTTAATCAACTCTTTGTAGTATTAATAAGGCTTCTGGTCAACAGTAAGTTATTAGTAGTTAAGTTTTCAGGCAGTCAAAAGTTATATGTGAATTTTCAACTGTGGGGGTAGGGTTGGGAGTGGGGTAGGATTGGTGCCCCAACCCCTGCATTGTTCAAAGATCAACTCCGTGTTGTATATACACATTATATATATATATATAAAAAATATAAAATATATATTATATATAAAATATATATTATATATAAAAATATATATTTATAAAAAATATATATAATATATAAAAAATATAAAAATCTATAAATATATATTTATAAAAAAATATAAAAATATATATTTATAAAAAAAATAAATATATATTTATAAAAAATATATAAATATACATTTATTAAAAAAATAAATATATCTTTATAAAAAAAGTATAAATATATATTTATAAAAAATATATTTATAAAAAAATATATATTTATAAAAAATATAAAAATATATATTTATAAAAAATATAAAAATATATATTTATAAAAATATATAAATATATATTTATTAAAAAATATAAAAATATATATTTATAAAAATATAAAAATATATATTTATGAAAATATATATATTTATAAAAATATAAAAATATATATTTATAAAAATATATATAAATATAAATATATATTTATAAAAATATAAATAAAAATATATATTTATAAAAATATCAATAAATATCAATATATATTTATAAAAATATAAATATATATTTATAAAAATATAAATGTATATTTATAAAAATATATAAATATATATTTATGAATATATATAAATATATATTTATAAATATATGAATATATATTTATGAATATATATATTTATAAAAATATATGAATATATATTTATGAATATATATTTATAAAAGTATATAAATATATATTTATGAATATATATATTTATAAAAATATATAAATATATATTTATGAATATATAAATATATATTTATAAATATATATATTTATGAATATATAAATATATATTTATAAATATATATATTTATGAATATATAAATATATATTTATAAATATATATATTTATGAATATATAAATATATATTTATAAAAATATATATATTTATGAATATATATAAATATATATTTATAAAAAAATATAAATATATATTTATAAATATATATTTATAAAAAATATAACTCTATATTTATAAATATATATAAATATATATTTATAAAAAATATATAAATATATATTTATAAAAAAATATATTTATAAAAAATATATAAATATATATTTATAAAAATATATAAATGTATATATTTTTATAAATATATAAATATATATTTATAAATAATATATAAATATATATTTATAAAAAAATATATAAATATATATTTATAAAAAAAGTATAAATATATATTTATAAAAAAAGTATAAATATATATTTATAAAAAATGTATAAATATATATTTATAAAAATATGTATAAATATATATTTATAAAATATGTATAAATATATATTTATAAAAATATGTATAAATATATATTTATAAAAATGTATAAATATATATTTGTAAAAATGTATAAATATATATTTGTAAAAATGTATAAATATATATTTGTAAAAATATATATATAAATATATATTTGTAAAAATATATAATATATATTTATAAAAATATGTATTATATATCATATATTATATATTATATATTATATAAAATATGTATTTTATATATAATATATAAAATATATTATATATTTTATATATAATATATAAAATATATTATATATTTTATATATAATATATAGAATAGATTTTATATATTTATAAAAAATATATATTATATATACTATATATAAAAATATATTATATATATATTCAATATATTCACTATACACACACAACTTTTGCTATACTGGCTCTTTTGGAGGTAAAAAGAGAAAACTGATATAGTAGTATTCTAGCAAATGAATGCAGAAGTTGGAAGGGGTTGTGTAAGGGAAGAAATGAACATGTATGGAGTGTATGCTATGTGTTTGGCATTTTACATATAAAGCATGGCGTCTGTTTAGGAACCTTTCCTATTAACCCCCTCTTGTTACGGGAAGGGCCTAAAGTTAGGTGGTTGCAATTGAAGAAGGAAAAAACGGAAGCAGTAATACAAGCTCAGGTAACCTCTACATCTTTCCTTTTCTCTTTATGCCACACATTAAGTGTTAAACTGTATACCAGATGCAAAATTTTGAAGAATCCCTAGTAATTTTGGATTTTACATGAAAACCATTATTTTCTGGCAAAAAAGTGCTACATGAATAAATAATTCAGGTAAAAGCAGATTTATACTTTTGGAATAAATTGTGGACTTTTAGATTAATTTTAGCTTAATATGCTATTCATGAGATTATTGTCTACTGAAACAGAGGAGCCATACTGACATTTATCTGTGGTGATCTTAAGCATTTTTATGAATTTATGTTTTGGGGAAGACATCACTGGAGTAAATTACGCACCTCTGCTCTTTATCTGTCATCTATAGCTGATTGCTTCTCTTCTGGTTTGTATGACCTGTTCCAAAGGCAGTTCATGTTGGAGATGAAAGAACAGAGTAAAACCCACAATTGGCCTCACTTTAAACTAGCCAAACTAGTTAACCCAGTTATCTTTACAGTTTGGGTGACAATGTTTTATGATATTTGGAGGATCTAAGGAAACAATAAATATAATAATGGGTGACATTTTAATGGAAACCCGTTGTTTACACACACTTTCACAATACATTATTTAATTTTTATAAAGAATAAGAGAATTATCTTGAAAGTAGAATCTGTCTTCAGTTGTGTTATGCAATGCTGGAATTAGTAGAAAAGAAGGCTTAGAGTTGTCCAGTTACAAACTTCAGATACAAAGGGTTTCTGACATAGTAGAAATTCTCCATCTCAGCTTAGGAAAGGAAAAAACAAACACATGGACAAACAAATAGAGAGGGAAAAAAACTGAAAAATGAGGAAGAAATTCCTTATGCTGAAGTCTGAGTGTCAGGAGGAAGTTTCAGCATTTCTTCCCCCATTTGAATCTACTCTTCTAGACACTGAAAAATCGACACTCCCAAGTCAGGTGTAGATTTTTAAGTAGTGACTCTTCTCCTTTCAAGGTTGATGATGATGATAATGAAGTTAATGTTTACTGAGACTTACCATGGATCACATACTGTGCTGACAGATTTACAGGAAATATGCCATAATCTTTCCAATAACCTGATTAAACAAACCCTACTATCTCCACTATCAAACAAGGGAAAATGAAGCGTAGAGAGGTTAATCGACAGCTAGTGAGTGGGTGAGCTGACTGGATATCAGATTAACTGATTCCAAAGTCTGCATATTTAATGATTATACTGTACTACAGGGCAGACATTAAGGATATTGTAGCAGAGCTGTCTGAACAAAAATGTCGCTATTTTGCAATACATTCTAATCAGGTGAGCTGCTCGGTCAAATTTCCGACAAATCACTATTCATGTTAGTGGCCTTTGTGAAGCAGCCTGCAACACCTCGTGTCATGCAAGCTGTTCGGCTGAGTTCACTTCTCCACTAGACCACTGAGAAAACTCACGGTGCCTCCACGAGGCAGTCAACATGGCCCGAAGTGAGGAGGCTGAGCCCACTCAGCAGCAGCCCTGTCATCTCAATGTTTGGCTTTGTTACTATTACTGGTCATGTCTATTTTATGGATGAAAAAACTGAGGTTCACAGAGATTTTATCAAATGTTTTTGTTAAATTGTTATTTTTGTTAGAGACCAGATGACAATATTTTGGATTTGAAGAAATTTTTGTTAAACATAAACAGCATGAAAGATAAAGGTCTCAAGACCTCCCTTGACCTTCCAGCTACTCTGGAAACTCAATATACACTAGAACATTAATCAATCTAGATAATTTCTTTAAGAGTAAGAAGCTTTCTATATTTGGCTCTATTCTAAAAACACTGGGTTCTAATAGAGAAGAGATATTCCTCTGGAGAGTTTTTTTTTTTTCTCTTCTCAGAATGGTGGCTTCCTTGTTTCTTGCCTTTTGAGAAAATGTGTGTTCTGTCAGCAGCTATGAGCACAGATCTGGGTGCTGATCAAGACTTTGACGTGAGGCCTGAGAAAACGCAGAACTGAGGTAAATAGTTCCAGGAAACACTATAGAGCCTGTCACGATGTTCTGCGGTATTTCAAATGTTTTAGAAAAAGGTGAACTTGAGGTGAATATGAAAAAGATAAAGGTTCATTTTAGTCTGGGAAACAGAAAATTATGGAAAGCAAAAACTGAATTTTTATTTTCAGTGTTATATAAGCATAGCTTTTTGCTTTCAATAAAAAGAGGAAACATTAGTGAACTTGAGTTTGGGGCACATGTCGAATAAAAGCTGTCTGTTATCATGACCCTCAAAGTTCTTCATCATTTGGCTTCACTGATTGCATTGACTACCACTCTCCCCCTCCCTCACAGTTCTCTTGTCAAACAAGCCTTCATTAATTTCCTTGTACACTTGCTTTAACCTAAGGAACTTTTGCATTTGCTGTTCCCTCTGCCTGAAGTGCCCTTCCTGCCCTTCACATGGTGGATTTATTCTCACCCTTCAGGTCTCAGCTTAAATGTTATCTCCTTGGAACACCATTGCTAGGGACAAGTGTTGACCAACAGGACATAGAAGTGATGTGATGGTGCAGTCTCATTACCCTTGGTGTTGTCCAGGCATGAGAGCAACATGGACCAGAGCCCCTGGCAATGTGTGGTATATAAATGCATGAGTAAGAAAACAAAACACAGAAAACACAACTTTGTTAAGACACTGGTATTTTTGGGGTTGTTTGTTATTAAAACATAACTGCTCCCATCCTATCTAAAACATTACCGTATTTTATTTTCTTCAGAGCACTTTCTCCTTTTTGAAATGATCTCATTTATTTATTATTAATCTATCCCCCACCAGTACATTGTCAGGTACATTTGTAGATACACAATACACTAAAGGATTAACTTTTCATGGGGTCTGTGGATCCTCATCAATCTCAAACAATCTTTAAAAAAGCCTTTCAGAATAGCCCTTAGGCCTTCTGCTAACTGCTTAGTCCTGAATCTGGTAAATAAGGAGATGTCCACTGATGGCCCTTGTTGAAATAGGCGAGGTGCCCATTACCTCAGTGCTCTCCCTGCCTCATCCATTTATCCTGACAGAGGAAAGCTGCCTAAGTAATTCTGGAAAGTCTATAAACTGAGCAAGACCAGACAGAATCAATATTGTTTCCAGTTCCTAATGAGGGTCTCCTTCAAATATGTACTCTAGGAAGGAGGAAGGCGTGTGTTTCCAGAGTCTACACAGATTATGTTCTCTACCGTATGTTCTCCCCCTGCGTTGACCTACTCAGTCAGATAGACTGAATCAACAGACTCCTTCCAAATGGCACATACAAGGAAAGTTTGTGTTTTCTACCATGCTAAGAATTGAATTAATCAAGGCCTTTGTGATTTTCCTTTTTACTTGAAGTCCTTAGAGGCTTTGTTCCATGCCAGTCTCTCCTGGCTGCAATAGCCCCAGTGCTCTGGCTTCAAGGCTCAAGACTGGGTGGACTTCCTGGGCTCACTGGCTTCTGGCTCTGCTCTCCCACTGCCACTTCTCAAGCACCCCACTAGGCTCAGCTACCTGTACGGTTGGAGGTGATCTCTGAGCAAGTATGGGTATTGGTCTTGCACTGCCTTCCAAAGATGGAAGAACCTCACATGTGGGCGACACTACTCTACTCCTCTTTGCTCCCTAAAATTACCTTTGTCTCCTGCTAGGAACTGGGATAAACCATATTATATATTACTTTCAAGTTTTCCTTTACTTGTGCTGTTCCTTCTTACCTTTCATTGATCGGTTAATTCCTAATTATTTTCTAAGACTTGGCTCAGGCATTATATTCTAAGCATGTGTCCTATTGGGTTAAAAACCCCTCCTCTGTGGCCCAAGCGCACCCCAGAAGTACTTTTGTTTAATTACCTATCATAAAGTACTAAATGATCTGTTTACTTCTCTCTCTTATTGGACAGTGAGTTCTCCAGTGGCAGGGATTTTATCTTATTTATCTTTTTACTTTCCATGCTTGACGCATATGAGAAAGTCTATGAAACTCTGATGAGAAACTCCTGTTGAATTCAACATTTCAACCTATTGATTCATTAAAAATTTACTGAGGGCCTGCTGTACACCTGAGGGCCTGCATAATCATTAGGACCAACCTTAATTCAATTCAAATCTGTTCTAGGTCTTGGCTGAATCCGCATTTTTTAGCAAGCACTTCAGGTAATAGGCAAGAGAAACACGGTGACCCGAACCATTGCAGCTCACCAGCCTTGCCTTGGATACGTTAACTCTGTAAAAACACCTTTAAGGGATGTCTCCATCTAGAAAATAAAGGGGTTGCATGGCATCAGACATTTCCAAATTGTGTCCCCTGAAGTGTTGCAGGGGTTGGTGAGAGGAATGAGGATGAGAGATTATTGAGTTGACCTTTGTCTGTTTCCCCCTTCCCCTGCTCCTGCTTCTCTACCAGAGCATCTCCTCTTTTATCTGTTTTATATATTGAAGGTTCTAGATAATATTTCATTTGAAAAGGGATTTGTTGCTTTTAAATAAGTGTTTAAAATTTTGATAAAAATTACGTGTTTTCCAAAGGCCTTTCTGCTTCTAGTGTTCTAAGAATTTAAGGGCTTCAAAGTACTGTGTGGGGCAAAGGGCACAATAGGGCATGTGAAAATGAAGAAGACATTGCCTTTGATCTCCCTGGAACTGACAATTTAGCAGAAGAAACAGACTTGCGTTAATGATATCAGGAAATTTGAATAAAGGTAGTGGAAAAAGGGAGGGGAAGAGAGTACTAAATGTGAGCTGCCCATGGGAATCACCCCTAAATGCAAGCCTGGTTGTATGGTCCCTATCCAACCCCATCCTAACAGCCTGATTGGTGACTGGGACCTTTCCCACGTCTTGACACAAGGCCCTTTCTGCTTCCCAATTGACTTTGACACCCCAGTTCTTAGCTTCTTGCTTTGATTTTTATTCCTCCATGGGATGTTTAGTCAGATATATTCCATGTTCTTAGCATGTTCTTTATTAAAAATGTAGATGCCACAAGTCTTGGCAATGTTAATTAGAAGTTGGGTACTATAAAGACATAGAATTTGCTCCAATGTCAAGAGCTTCAGAGATGAGAAATAATGACAGCTAAAGGATACCACATTTATAGATTTTGGTGTCCCTGGCCACCCTGCTACCCTAGATGGCTTTGTTACTCTGTCTCATCCAGCAGAACTGATTCTCCATGGTTTCAATGTAGGCTCTGCCATTAATCATCTTTGGTCTTTGGGTTGACATTTCACTTCTCTTGGCTTCAGCTTCTTCTATGAACAAATAGGTTATATGTTATTCTATTGTATGTTTTCTTTTTGACATGCATTTATTTAATCTAAATTTCCAATTTTTAAAATATGCAACATAGTCATACACTTTAAAAATCACATTGTTAACATATTTACCATAAGTGACGTAGTTACTTGTCTTGTTCTGTTTAAGCTGCTATAACAAATTACCTCAGACTGGGTAATTTATCAACAACAGAAATTTGTTTTCATAGATCTAGAGACCGAGGAGTCCAAGATTAAGGGACCAGTAGATGCAGTGTCTGATGAGGGCCCATTCCTCATACATGGTGCCTCATATGGCAGGAGGGACAAACAAGCTCTCCTGGGCCTCTTTTATAAGGGCACCAATCCCATTCATGAGGGAAGAGCCCTTGTAACCTAATCACCTGCCAGATACCATACCTGCCAACAACAATGCACTGGAGATTATGTTTTAACGTATTAATTCTGGGGACACACAAACATTCAGACCATAACTTTACCTTTTGTGTGTATTTGTGCAGTGAGAACTTGAGATGTAATCTCTTAGCAGATTTCAAGTATATAATATGGTATTATTAACTATTGTCAACATTCTACATTGATCTCCAGAACTTATTATTTATCCTGCATAACTGAAACTTTGTACCCTTTGACCATCTTCCCATTCCCTCCTCACCACCCCAGCCCCTGACAGTCACCATTCTACTCTCTGCTTCTATGAGTCTGACTTTTTTGGATTTCCCATATGAGTGAAATCATGCAGTATTTGTCTTTCTTTGTCTGGCTTATTTCACTTAGCATAATGTCATCCAGGTTCACCCATGTTGTCCCAAATGACAGGATGTCCTTTTTAAGGCAGAATAATATTTCATTGTATATATATTTACCACATTTTCTTTATTCATTTGTCCATTGATGAACAGTTAGGCTGATTTCGTATCTTGACTATTGTGAATAATGCTGCAGTGAACATGGGAGTGCAAATATCTCTTCAACATGCTGATTTAATGTCCTCCAGATATATACTTAGAAATGGGATCGATGAATAATATGGTAGTTTATTTTTAACATTTTGAGGAACCCGTATACTGTTTCCCACAATGGCTCTTCCAATGTATATTCCTACTAGCAGCATACAAGTGTTTTCTTTTCTCCACATCCTTGCCATCACTTGTTATCTTTTGTCTTTTAGATAACAGTCATTCTAACAGGTATGAGGTGATATCTCATTGTGGTTTTGATTTGCATTTACCTGATGATTAGTTATATTGAGCATTTTTCATACACCCATTGGCTATTTGCATATGTCTTCTTTTGAGAAATGTCTATTCAAGTCCTTTGCTCATTTTTAAATTGGATTATTTGTTTTCTTGCTATTGAGTTGTCTTGGTTTTGTTTTACTACTATAACAAAACACCTGAGACTGGGTAACTTATAAAGAAGTTTATTTTTTCACAGTTTTGGAGGATAGGAAGTCCAAGATCAAGGTGCAAGCGGATTCAGTATCTGGTGAAGCCTATCCTTCTGCTTCCAAGACGGTGTCTTGTTGCTGTCCTCACATGGTGGAAGGGAAACAAAGGGACTATAGCACTCCTTTCCATGTCTTTTACAAGAGCACCAATCCCATTCATGAAGATGGAGTGCTTATGACTTAACTACTTCCCAAAAGGTTCTGCCTCTTAATACCATCACATTGGGTATCAGCTTCCAACATATGAATTTTAAAGACATATATACATTGGAACTACAGCAAAAGTTGAATGCCTTCTATATTTTGAATATTAACCCTTCATCAGATGTATGGTTTGCAAATATTTTCTCCCATTGCATAGGTTGTCTCTTCACTCTATTGATTCCTTTGCTGTGTGGAAGCTTTTTAGTTTCAGCCAATCTTTTTTTTTTTCTTTTTATTATTATTATTATTATTATTATTATACTTTAGGCTCTATGGTACATGTGCGCAACGTGCAGGTAAGTTACATATGTATACATGTGCCATGCTGGTGCGCTGCACCCACCAACTGGTCATCTAGCATTAGGTATATCTCCCAATGCTATCCCTCCCCCCTCCCCCCACCCCACAACAGTCCCCGAAGTGTGATGTTCCCCTTCCTGTGTCCATGTGTTCTCATTGTTCAATTCCCACCTATGAGTGAGAATATGCGGTGTTTGGTTTTTTGTTCTTGCGATAGTTTACTGAGAATGTTGAGCCAATCTTATTTGTCTATTTTTGCTTTTGTTGCCTGAACTTTTAGAGTTACATCAAAACAAACAAACAAACAAACAAACAAACACCAACCCCTGTCCCTCCCAACACACGCTAAAATTGCCCAGACCTATATTAAAAAAATGTTTTCTGTGTTTTCTTCTAGAAATTTTATAATTTCAGGCTAATGTTTAAGTTATTAATCCAGTTTGAGTAGATTTTTGTATATAGTGTGAGGTGATGATTTATTTTTATTCTTCTCCATGTATGGATATCCAGTTTGCCCAACCCTATTTATTGAAGAGACTATCCTTTCACCGTTGTGTGTTCCTGACAACTTTATTAGAAATCCATTGACCATAAATGCTTGAATTTCTTTCTGAGCTCTCATTCTGTTCTATTGGTCTGTATTTTTATGTCTGTTTTTGTGCTAGCACCATACTAGCTTTGTAGTGTGCTTTGAAATTAAGTAGTGTGTTGACTTCAGCTTTGTTCTTGCTCAAGATTTCTATGATTATTTTGAGTCTTTTGTGGTTCCATATAAATTTAGCAATTTTTTAAAAAAAATCTTCTCTTTTGATTTATTCTTTGGCCAATTGGTTGTTCAGGAGTGTGTGGTTTAATTTCCATGTATTTGTGAATTTTTCCATTTTCCTTCAGCTTTTGATGTCTGATTTTTTTACCATTATTTTTAGAAAAGATACTTAATTGTTTTCAGTGTTCTTGATTTGTTATGACTCATTTTATGGCTTAACCTATAATCTATCCTGGACAATGTTTTATGCACACTTGAAAAGATGTGTTTTTTTTTTTTTTTCAGCTATTGGTGAACCGCTACACATGCACCACTACACCCAGCTAATTTTTTTTGTTTTTGTATTTTTAGTAGAGACAGGGTTTCACCATGTTGGCCAGGCTGGTCTCAAACTACTGACCTCAAGTGATCTGCCTGCCTTGGCCTTCCAAAGTGCTAGTTGTGCATATATCTGTTGTGTCCATATGGCCTACAGTGTTGTTGAAGTTCACTATTTCCACATTGAGTTTTTGTCTGGGTGATATATCCATTGTTGAAAGTAGAATATTGAAATCTCCTGCTGTTATTGTAGTACTATCTATTTTTCCCTTTGTTTTTCCTAGCATTTACTTTATATATTTAGGTGCTCTACTTTATATATTTAGGTACATATATATTTATAATTGTTATGGCCATTTGATGAATTGGCATCTTAATCATTATTATAATAATCTTCTTTGTCTGTTTTTACAGTTTCTGATTTAAATGTGTTTTGTCTAATATAAGTATAGCTACTCTGTTTTCTTTTGGTTACTGTTTGCATGGAATATATTTTTCTGTTATTTTACTTTCAGTATATAGGTCTTTAAAGCTAAAGTGAGTCACTTGTAAGCAGCACATAGTTGGATTTTGTTTTTTGTTTAAATACATTCAGCCACTTTATGTTTTTGACTGGAGACCTAAATCCATTTACATTTAAAGTAATTATTGATATGGAAGGACTTACTATTGCCATTTTAAAAATTGTTTACTGACTTTTTCTTTTTTTGAGATGGAGTCTCACTCTGTCACCCAGACTGGAGTATGGTGGCGTGATTTCAGCTCACTGCAACCTCCATCTCCCAGGTTCAAGTGATTCTTCACCTCAGCCTCCTGAGTAGCTAGGATTACAGGCATGTACCACTACACCCAGCCAATTTTTTATTTTTGTATTTTTAGTAGAGACAGGGTTTCACCACGTCGGCCAGGCTGGTCTCAAACTTCTGACCTCAAGTGATCTGCCTGCCTTGGCTATCCAAAGTGCTAGGATCGCAGGTGTGTGCCACCATGTCTGGCCTGTTTACAGACTTTTATGCTTCCCTTATTTCTTCCTTGCTTGGTATCTTTTTTTGTGATTTGATAATTTTTTTGTGGTGGCATTCTGTGATTTCTCTGTCTTTATCTTTTATTTATCTGTGATAGGTTTTTTTCTTTGCGGTTACCATAAGGCTTACATAAGACATTTAATAGTTAGAACAATCTATTTTAAGCTGACAACAACTTAAATTCAACCACATAAAAACTCTACATTTTTACTTCTCTTTTCTTGATATTTTATGTTATTGATGTCACAATTCACATCATTTTATGTGTGTACCCATTAACAAGTTATTGTAACTATTTGTATTTTTAGTATTTTGGTCTTTTAACTTCTATACTAGAGTTAAAAGTTATTTATGCACCACCATTATAGTATCAATGCATTCTAAATTTGACTATATTCTTACTTTATAGTGAGCTCTATACTTTCTTATGTTTTCATATTATTAATTAGCATTCTTGCATTTCAATTTGAATAACTCCCTTTAGCATTTTTTGTAAGACCGACTAGTGGTGATGAACTCCCACAGCTTTTGTTTGTTTGGGAAAGTCTTTATCTCCTCTTCATTACTGAAGGACAAATTTTCCAGGTGTAGTATTCTTGGTTGGCAGTTTTTTCTTTTTCTTTAAGCACTTTGAATATGTTATCTTGCTCTCTCCTGGCCTGCAAGGCTTCTGCTCAGAAATGTTTTGTTAGTTTTTTGGAGTAGTTCCTTCCCATGTAATAAGTCATTTTTCTCTGACTACTTTTAAAATTCTTTCTTTGTCTTTGAATTTTTGAGAATTTGATTACAATGTGTTTTGGTGAAGATCTCTTTATGTTTAATATATTTGAAACTTTTAGGGCTTCATGGATATAGATGTTCATTTTTTTCCCCAGATTTTGAAAGTTTTCTATAGTTATTTCTTTAAATAGGCTTTCTGCCCCCTCTTTTTTTTCTTTTTTTTTTTTGAACTTCATATGCATATATGGTTTCCTTGATGGTGTCCCATAAGTTTCATAGGCATTTTTTCACTCTTATTTATTTATTTTCTTATTTTTCCTCACACTACATAATTTCAAATGATGTGTCTTTTTCGTGCTTCTTGATTCTTTTTCCTCCTGAATAGGGTGGCTGTTGAAGCTCTTTAAGGAGTTTTTCAGTTCAGTTATTGTGTTTTTCAGTTCCAGAATTCCTGTTTTGTTCTTTTTTATAGTTTTAGCCACTTTGTTGAACGTCTCACTTAGTTCATGTATTATTTTTCTGATTTTGTTTACTCATCTCTCTATGTTCTCTTGTAACTCACTGAGCTACTTTAAGACAATTATTTTTAATTATATTTCAGGCAGTTTGTAGATCTTCATTTTTCTAGGGTTGATTACTGGTGCTTTATCTTGTTTTTTTTTTATGATGTCATTGTTCCCTGATTATTCACGATTCTTGTAACCTACATTAGCGTCTGCACATTTGAAGAAGTTGGCACCATTTCAAGTCTTTACAAACTGGTTTTGGCAGAGAAAATGCTTCACTAGTCAGCCTGTTCAGAGATTCTGGGCAGGAAAGCTGATGGGGCCCATGAACTGGCTTGCTGCTGGAGTCATTGGGTAGGGTAGCCTAGTGCTTGGGTCATTGAGTAGGCAGGTCTGTGTCCACAGAGTATGGCCTTGTGCCTGGGTCCATAGGGGTGGGCCTGGAACCTTGGTCCACTTGGACATGCCTGGAGCTTGTGTCTGCATGGCTGGGCCTGGATCCTGTGTCCTTGGGGGGCCAGCATGAAGCCTGGGTCTATGGGGGCTGAACTGGCACTGGGGCAGGCTTTGAGCCTAATCCTGTTGGTGGTTGGTCTGGCACTAGGGTGGTCCAAGAATGTGGATACACAGGGGTAAACCTGGAGATTGAGGCCACAGGGGCTGGCTTGATACTGGAGTAGGCCTGGAGCCTGAGTATGTAGGGGTAAGCTTGGAAGCTGAATATATGGGGGCTGGCCTGGCACTTGATTAGGCCTAGCGTGTGGGTCTGCAAGGGTTTGCCTGGACCCTTTGGCCAGGTAGGTTGTTATGATGCTAGGGTGGGCCTGGAATCTGGTACAAGGGCTGACATGGAACCTAGGTTTGCAGTAGTCAGTCTGAGGTTGAGGTGAGCCTAGAGCCTGGGTTCATGGGGATGGGCCTGATGCTGTGGTAGGCCTAGAGCCTGGGTCTGTTGGGGCTGGCCTGGTGCTTGGGTCCATGGGGGCGGATATGGCATCAGGGTTCACTAGAGCAGGTCTGGTTCATGACAAAGTTGGATATTCACCTCACTCTCCTTCCCCCAAGCACCGCATTGCATGGGCTTGGGAGAAGGGTGACTCAGATTATAGAACTGTACTCTTCAATGTATCTTTTATTATTTCTGTGCTCCACCCAGTGCCATAATCTGTCTCCTGAATTCCTTAGTTCTTGTGAAGCTATTTTCATTCAAGTTGTTGTTCAAATTAACATTATGTGAGGGGATAAATGCTGGAGATTACTATTTTGTCATCTTGCTGATGTCCAAGGCTCCAAATTTGCCTTCTTGTGCCTAAAGTATTAACTTTAATTTGCTAAGTATTTACAAAACAATCCTATGTTAAAATAATTTTCTAAATTAAGATACTCAAAAGTGTAACCTGAAAGTATTGTAGATGATAAGATAAGCCTACATATTTAAGAAGAAAGTGAGTGCTCCACATTTAGTGGTAAAACTCAAGGAAAACATACACAATCCTGGGATGAAATGAAAAAAACAAACACACCCCTTAGAAACCAAAACAAAGTTAGGCTGACTTCAATGTTTGGGATGTGATTACACAATCAATTCACTGTGTCATAAGTGGAAGTGTGAAAACCTGTTTAATAAAAGGAACCCTCACCTCCCTAGGAACCCTGGGGAGGGAGAGAACATGCAAAGTCATTTCTGTTTTTACTAGATAGGACTTGTGTGATTTGGTGACAGCCACTTTGCATCTGTATATCACAGAAAGCCTTGATTTATTATTTTATCTGTGTGCTTTTTTTAGTCTGTGGTATTAAAAATGATAACCTCTTAAACATAGGGCCATAGTTCAATTTTCTAATCAGTGCTTCTAGCTCAGAAGTAATATTACTTTAGAAAACTCCTCAAATAAACATTGCCAGAGATCCACAGTGCTCCCTTTATGCTGCTGAATTGAAGACATAGGTCACTCATCTGCAAAAGTAACATGGGAAATGTCATTGAGGTATTATCTCTAGAATCTAGGCTTTTTTATTCATCTAAATTATGCTGAATTGAATTCATTTTTCAATTTGGATGATTCATCTTGTTAATTTTCACTACATTTTCAATTGGTAATTTTTTGCTTGGCTTTTATGAACTCGACAAGGGTATTGCTTTTTCAATTTCCTGTAATTTTTAGACATATCTAAGCAAGTAGTAAATTTGGTGACTCAACTTGATTCCACTATGTTATAAATATTCCTTGTGTGTTTATAATAATAATAAAGAATCTATTGCTTCTCTCTTCAAAGCTTGATTACTCCAATAGGAGAAGTTAGTTTAATTTTAGGTATTCTGGATCTTTTTGTATTAAGAACCTGTCTTTGAATAAAATTACTGTTGCTAGATTTCAGTGAGGCTACTCTTGGGGAACTCAACCAAAGGATCAATGTTTTTCACCAACCTGAGCTAAAATTGTATTAACAGGTAGAGGAAGATTGATAGTGGGAAGCTCTGTAATATAGAGTGTTGAAGTTGAACTTAGAACCTAGGTCTGATTCCAAAAATCCAGGCTTTATACTACTGTCTCTTACTTAAAATTTCTGATGTGGAAAACAAAATAATTTTTATCATTGAGTCCTGTTAGGGTACAATAATTCCCTTGAAGCCCCTGGGCAAGTAAATAAATAAGAACTCCTTATTATAGGTTAAGTGAAATTTTCACAGGGCCTGTAGTCCGTTTGTTTTGGCTGACTTCTCCCTTTTGGAATGGGTGTGTTACCCAATGCCTTTGTGTCTTGGAAGTAAGTAACTTGTTTTTGATTTTACAGGCTCATAGGCAGAAGGGACTTGACTTGTCTCAGATGAGACTGGACTGTGGACTTTTTTTTTTTTTTCAAAGACCCTTTCAAAGCCTTGAGGTCTTAGGTTGTCACTAAGGGATCGACATATTTGAATGTTGACAATAATTTCAAGGTATGAGAGTTCCAGGTGACTAGGCTTGTTATCACACTAAATATTTCGAAGTTGGGAAAGATATACAGCCATACTTTGTTTTATTGTGCTTCACTTTATTGTGTATTTTTACAAATTGAAAATTGATGCCATTTTTTCAAAAGCATATGCTCACTTTGTGTCTGTGTGTCTACAATTTTTTAAAGCAATAACTTATTTTAAATTAAGATATGTACATTTTTTAGACATAATGCTATTGAATGCTTAATAGACCACAGTATAGTGTACACGTAACTTTTATATGCACTTGAAAATAAAAAAAAGTGTGTGACTCACTTCATTGTGATATTTGCTTTACTTTGATGATCTGGAACACAACCTGCAATATCTGTGAGGTAGGCCCATTGGGCTTTAAGAATTTATTAAATAGGTCACAATCATTAAGACTGTCTAGTGTATGAGATACAAATGGGTAGTTCATATAAAAATAAATATAAAAATATAAAATAATTTTCTTAATCAGACAACTATTAGGATGCTGGGGTTTCACAGCCTGTCTCCTCCTTTTCAGTCATGGGGTACATATGGGTATTATTTGTTTAGCTAACTGACTCCACCTCAATCTTTGAAGACAAAAAGGGCAAAAGTGGCATGAGTGGGCTTTCTCAAGAAAATTAATTAGAGAAATAAGAAAGTTCATTCTCCTAAGGCCTATATTCAGTGAGATAATGTGATACTAGAGGTGTTGAATATAATTAATAAAAACATTTTGAAGTATAATGTGTTTTTTGACACTGTTGGTCCTCCTGATATCTATACATTGGCATAAAAATGACTCAGAAGGACAAGTTAATTATTCTAAAGTTGATATTGTTGCTATGTAGAGATGGGGCCACAGAAATACTAACTGATCCTCTTTGGGAATCAGAAATAATCTGTCTTAGTCAGCTAGGACTGCCACAACAAAATACACAGACTGGTGGTTTAAACAACAGAAATATATTTCTCATAGACAAATGGATGGGAAGTCCAGGTGTTGGCAAGGTAGGTTTTATCTTGAGGCCTCTTCTCTTGGTTTCTAGGTGGCTGCCATCTTGCTGTATGCTGACATGACCTCTTCTTCATACATGTGCATGCATGGAGAGACAGAGAGAGCTTTCTGATATCTCTTCTTATAAAAGCACTAGTCCCATCATGAGGGCTGAAACCTCATGACCTCATCTTACCCTAATTATCTTCCAAAGACATCTCTAAACACCATCACATGGTGGGGGTGGGGGCAGTTAGTGCTTCAACATACACATTTTGCAGGGACACAAACATTCAGTACATAACATCATCTGAGTGTTAATGTATTATACCTATGGATGTGCATGCATACACACACATCATATGCACAAAAGAAAGGATACATCATAGATCATGGATAGCATATTAGTTACTTCTGTTATTTCCCATTTAAGCTACTATATCAGTCCTTTTTAAAATCAGTTACGTGTTATAGCAGACACAAATATTAGTAATTAATCAAATTTTGATTTATTTTCTCTTACAACAAGAAGTCTAGAGGTAAGTAGTTGCTGGCATTAGTTCAGCAGCTTGATGCTCTTTGGGCCAATGTCTTTATGATTCTCTTGCCTTTATGTTTGCAAGATGATGGCTACAGCTACATTTCTAGCCCTTGTACCTGTATCTCAGACAGGATAAAGAAAAAAGGAGAAAAAAAAAGGTGTGTGCTAGCTGAGTCTTTTAAGAATTTTTCCAGAAGCCCTACTCAATGACTTCTGCTTATATTTTCTGAACCAGAACTCTATGTCATGTGGCTACTGCTATATGTAAGGGAAACCTGGGTAACATAAGTTTTATCTGTAAACATTACTGTGCCTTCTGAAATGTGGACTCTGTTAATAAAATAAAAAGAAAAAAAGGATATTGGTTTGGAAACTAGCAGTATGTACCACAACTACATCCCAAGAGCTAAAAATAAAAAGTGAATTGACAGATCCTTCCTCAGTGGGTAGATTCTATTTTGCTTCATACAGCAAAATAGAAGCTTGGGAAATTCCTGTTCCAAAGAGATGTTTAAAGAGCATGTCTCAAAAGGTAACCTTACTTAAGGAGACTGGGGAAGACAACATATTTTAGACACTGGAGTTTACCCAGAGCACAGTTACTATTTTAATTCGTTTGCAACCTGAGGAAATTTTTAGCAGTTGGCAGCTGTGCTGCTTCAAGACTGCGTTTTGGCTCTCCTGTTGATTACTGCTCCTGGTTTCCTGCTGTTGGAGCATACTGTTTTCTTTCACTCAGAGACATCTTGTTCTTTTCTGAGTCACTACACCATTACTCATCTTGAGTTGGCCCCTTGTTGGGTTTCATAGGCTTATCCAAAGAGATGCAGGGACATGAAAAACACTGAACTTGGAAAGATCGAGTGTAGGGTGTTAAGAGATATGAGCTGTTTGTGCTTTTTTTCAGGGTCACACTGAGCAAGTCAGGACTTTTAAATTTGTAAATCAATGAGTAGCCACTCCACTTTCTGCTATAAGATGAAAAGGAAATTCACCTGTTCCTTGAGAAAACTAGGGCTCTAGATAACTGTGGTTGTAATTTATACCAAGAGTAACATGGAGGGCGGAATTGAAGCCAGGTGCACTCAGGTGGGCATTATAGTAATCCAAGTGAAAGATTATGAGAGAAAATAGGAGATTCATTGGTGGGAGCTCAACCATTGTGGAAAGCAGCATATTGATTCCTCAGAGAGCTAAAAACAGAACTACCATTTGGCCCAGCAATCCCATTTCTGGGTATATACCCAGAGGAATATAAATTATTCTACCATAAAGACACATGCGTGCAAATGTTCACTGCAACACTATTCACAATAGCAGAGACACGGAATCAATCTAAATGTCCATCAGTGACAGACTGGATAAATAAAATGTGGTACATGTACACCATGAAATACTATTCAGCCATAAAAAAAGAATGAGATCATGTCTGTTGCAGGAACATGGGTGAAGCTGGAGGCTATCGTCCTTAGCAAACCAATGCAGGAACAGAAAACCAAATGTCCTCACTTATAAGTGGGAGCTGAACGATAAGAACTCATGGACACAAAGAAGAGAACAATAGGCACTGAGGTCTCCTTGAGGGTAAAGGGTGGGAGGAGGGAGAGGAGCAGAAAAAAAATGACTATTGTGTGATAAAATAATCTGTACAACAAACCCATGTGACATAAGTTTACCTATATAACAAACCTGCACGGGTACCTCTAAAACTAAAAAGTTAAAAGAAAAATAAATCAATGAGCCCAGTAGAAGTCCCTCAAGTCTTATTGTTGGTGATAAAATGTTCTTTTGTTGTCGATGAAGAAATTATTTCTTTCACATATTTTCTTAGGTGTCACCTGTCAGTAGGTACACATATTAGTAAATGAAACAAAGCAAAACAAACAATAACAAATACCGAACACTCGTTGAGCATTTCTTATATGCCAGGAACTCTTTCAAGCTCTTTACTTATTTAATCCTCACAACAGCTCTAAATTAGGTCTCGCGATTATCCCTATTTTGCAGATGAGAAAACAGATCCAGAGACGTTAGTAAATCATTTGCACAACGTCACATAATCAGTTAGTGTGGAACCTGAATTTGAATCCAGGTTTAATTACCAAGTTCACATGATCAACAACAACACGATATTGTCTCATTACAGTGTGAACAACACCAGTTACACTGACTCTGGCCTCTCCTGTTTTCACAGAACCTCAATTTCTTGTAATGTGCCCCTGAAGAATTTTTGCCAACAGAGGTTGTCTCACATGCCATCACAAACCACTTAACTATCGTGGGGCATCACTGCTCAAGCCTTCTATGTCCTTAGGCACTGATGGATCCTGGAAGCCTTGTGAAGCCCTGCTGTGGGGTGGTTGTAGCAAAAAGGAGGACTCCATTTTTCTGCTGTGCTACACTCTGGGAGCAAGATCTCAAAGCTGTACTAAGGTCTTGCTGAGTTTTAAGCCTCCTTTTCAGATTTTTACTTACAGCCTCTCTTTTCTCTCTAGGACCCAGTTATGAGTACAACTGGAGGTATGTCAGAGTAACAGCCCCCATTTTGGGCTCACACTTCCCTGTCCATCTCCCATTAAAACTTAAATCTTTTGTTATTAGCCAAACTCAGTATGCATGGCTCCTTCTCAGACCTGAGTTTTCTCCTTAGAGGCTGCTCAGGCACACAAGAAATGGGCTTCTATGCAACTTGTTCTTCAGTTTCCTAAACAGTAAGTCATGTCTGAATCCCACAGCAGGCCCATTCCAGAACTCCCAGTACCATCCCATGAGACACCACCAGTTCCATAAATCATAGCCTTCCCTCTATCTACACTCCCACAGCTGCTGTGAACTCCGTCAAGCCCAGAGTAGAAAAAAAGGCTGCTTTTCTGACTTGCACCTACTCAAGCCAGGGTGTAACACTCTTGAGTAACACACTTGACAAGTCATAATGAACAGTCTGTTCTGCTTATCTTCCTTAACCTGGTGGTAAAAACTTATGTACATGAGGCTCACTGGGCAAAGAGGCTTTGTCTCAGGGAAGAGCAGAACTACCTTCATCCCAAAGTCTTTCACTTCTGTGCACAGGGATTTACATTTCTGGACCACATTCTCATTTGTATGTTTTACAAAGGCATGAGTGATGGCTTTGCTGTGATTCACGCAATTTGCACTTTTCGTATAAAAATGGAAAATGGCTATTGTCTCTTCACCTCTCTGTCACTGAGTAGCCTCACCTGGCAATTCTTCCTGCCTCCTTGGAAGCCTGAGCTTTCTCAAAAGCATCTCACTGTGAACACCCTCTGCAACCCTTTCATTCAAGTAGCTCTCACCTACCTGCCTTTTTGCCTCCTCCTTACTCTTTGTCCTCCATTTTATCCTCAACAGAACTAAAAATCTGCCCCTCTCTGCCTTTTGGTGTGTGTTTAGAAGGTAACTTGCTCTCCTTTATGTTTCCCTACAAGCATATAAGAAAACTTTGGTATTGGGGGTAGTGACAGAGGCATCTGGGGAAGCCTCCTCGGTCCTGGATACCCTCAAATACCAATGCCTTGGTAAACTTTGGTTTATCCTTCTTGTCTTTTTGCTCACTTTCCACATCTACACATCTAGCTGTGTAGCCAACACGAGATTAATTCCTCCACCCCACTCCACGCCAGACGACCTATGCAGTATGAGGAGCTGTTTGTCCATGGCAAACCCTGGATTCTGGATGATCATCAGAGGAGTCTTTAGTGGGCAACTGGTTTTGGCACTTTTAGGTTAACCCCAGCTGTGATGGTTAATTTGAAGTGTCAGCTTGACTGGATTGAGGGATGCCTACATGGCTGTTGAAGTATTGTTTCTGGATATGTCTGTGCAGGTGTTTTTGGAGGAGATTGGCATGTAAGTCAGTAGACTGAGTGGGGAAGACTTTCCCTCAGTGTGGGCAAGTACCATCCAATCACCTGGGGGCCTGACTAGGACAAAGCAGGCAGAAACAGAGGAATATTCCGGTCATGCTGCTTCCTTTCTTTTTTTCCCCACTAGGGTGGAACACTCTTCTCCTCCTGCCCTTGGACATCAGAACACCAGGTTCTTTGGCCTTTGGACTCTGGGACTTGCACCAGCAGCCTTCTGGGGGCTGTTGGGGCTTTGGCCTCAGGTACCATCAGTTTCCTTGGTTCTTAGACCTTCCCACTTGGGCTGAGCTATACAACCAATTTGTCTGGTTTTCCAGCTTGCAGACAGTCTATAGTGGGACTTCTCAGCCTCCATACTGGGTGAGCCAATTCCTCTAATAAAGCTTTTCTCATATATCTCTATATCTAATTATCTATCTATCTATCTGTCTGTCTGTCTGTCTGTCTGTCTGTCTGTCTGTCTATCTATCTATCTAATCTATCTCCTATTGGTTTTGTCTCCTTAAAGAACAACCATAGCTTCCAAGAATCTTATGCCACTTTGAGGAGGCATATAATATTTTAACAAATTCGGTGTCCATAGGGGAGGGCTTAACAACTAAACTTCCAGGGCTAACTTCTCAGTCAGTTTGGGAAGAAGTTTGCAATATTTTATAACATTGGGCAGTCATTAAAATTTATATAAGTCTTCTGTGGGTATATCTGAGTACACCCAGCCACATGGATTCTGAAGGCCCCTGCAGGGTGGTTTTCATAACTCCTCACTTCCCTGGGGCTAGCACAGCCATACATGCATCTCTTGGTATTGTTTGGCAAGGAATTTGGCAGCCTGTTAAGGAGGAAATGACAACCCCTATAATAATAATAATATAGGTGTATGTCAAAAGCACTTGCCATGTGCCAGACACTCTAGTAGAGACCTTCTGTACATCATTTCATTTTATAATCAGATAATGAGTTAGGTATTTTCCACATTTTACATATGACTAAACTTAGACTAAGTAACGTATTCAAGGTCACCTAATTTCCAACTTCCTCAGTGGGTGTGGCTCTAAAGCTTGTACAATTTCCAGTGTGTTCACTGCTACTCATAGGAACCTGGGAAATGGAGATGCATAGAAAGACAACCTTGCAAGCTCAGAAATTAATACTGACGTTCCATAGAAGTGCTCCTCAATGGTAATCTGAATTTTGGGCTGCTGCTGGAAAATAGCCTTTTGTCTCAAAAACCCAGTTAGAGCCTTCCACCAATTACATAGGCTTTACGGGATGTGGAGGATGGAGGATAGTAGGATGAGATCAATATTTGTTGAATGAATGAAAAACTGAATGAAAAACTATTTGGCAGCCCTCTGAAAACCAGCTACTCCTGACACCTAGAAACCCAGGTAATCTATTGTGTATCTGATGTTTATTGATTGCCCTGATCTCACCACTGCCATGTAACAGGAAAATCTGCCTTCCACTAGGGAGTTGCTGAGACCCCCTAAACAGGCAAAGAGCCAAAGACACCATCAGTTTCCTTGCTTCTTAGATTTACAGGGATTACAGGTATTGAGCTCAAGGGCTTGGTCCCCTGTGTGTGTGTAATCTTCAAGACTCGAGTGCTTCCTGATTTCTCAGTGAAAGAGGAAGCACCCCGATGACATCCATCACATCTTTTCCAGGAGCCCTTTTTGTATGAGAAGCATTTTGTTCTTGCAGTAAATCTCAAGTTTGTTTCCTCGCTGTGTCTGGCCAATCTCTAGACAAACCTTACTTTTAGCCTTACTTTTCCTGATTGAAACTTCCCCATACTAAAAACCAAAACCAAAACCCCAAAACCAAAATCAAACCCAACAACAACAAAATATTGGTGCAGTCATAGTTCTGCACCATTATTAGAAGCATAGAAGCAAAAGTCCTATGGTAGAAGTTTCCTTGACATCTGGTTTCATTCATTAGGCAGGAGTCCTGACCTGACTTTTGTAAGATTTCTTGTAGATAAACTATTTGTATGGCACTGGGAGAAAACAAATACGTATCCTCCATAACTTCAATAAAATAAAAATGTAAACTTCAAATATTCACAGGAAGGAGACGCCCAGTGCATTCTCTAGATCTTGTGTACTTACCTTTCTATAGAATCTTGTAAATACGGAGTCCAGTTTTTGATGTGCCAGGTTCTCTTTCACTATTAAATTGCTTTTAGGAGAATTTTGTAAATGGACATAAACAACAGGTATACATACACCTATTGGTGTAAATGAACAGAGCCTTCTGGAAGGAGGGCTCCTGATGAGTTAGTCCTTGAGCCTTGGGCTGGGATACCCTCTTCCCTGAGGCCAGTCTGCCAGCCAGGGTTGTAAATCAGACCCCAGCACCAAAACCACTGGCTTTGTAAGCAGAGTAGTAAGTTTCCTAATTCCTTCCCCAGAAAAATGTGACGTTAAAGATGTTCCTCTGAAGCACAATGGAGGAACAGTTTGCAGGAAGAATGAATGGATTACAATAAATCTAGTTAGGGAAGGACCCGCACAGCACAGTACTTAGCACATGGAAGGAGGGCAATATGTGTTTGCTGAATGAATAAACAAAGGAATGAAGAATGAATGAGTGAGGAAACTGAGAATATATGAGCCATTGGCAACCTAAAGCTCTATATGGACACTGGTTTCCTGTTCTCAATTTTTCTGAGAATGGTTTGAAAAGCATTTCTCAGAGTAATTTAGTAGGTGGGAGCTTAGAAGGGAGAGCAATTACTTTGTTGAGTGAATGAGGAAGTTTGAGGCAACATGTACCTGTAACAGTGTAAAGACATGTCAAGGATGTTGATTTTTCTAGGTTGTCAGTGAGTTTGTCTTCATGCTTGAATGAAGTGCACTGACATGCAGAGAACATAGCTATATGACTATTTTCAGTTTATTGGTAATGTGAATGTAGCAATAGGAATGCTTTTATTACATTGTGTGATTTCAATATGTATTCAATTATCTTTACATATTTAACATTTCTCTCATTAACATGCTCATTCTGTCTGGCTTCTCTTTTTTTCTTTCTTTAGTTTTGCTGTTCATATCAGCACACAAAATATATTAATTTTTTTCTACAATAGAAATAAATTGTTTTACTTTCTCTCTGCACATACTGTGTGACCATAATGTACTTCAAAGAGGGAAGCAGAAAAAGGAAATTAATCAGAACATCTGTTTGTTTCTAAGGTGCTTATAAATAATGGAATTTCTGTGAATAAAATAAGCTTTAGCTTAAAAATCTAAAAAAACAATGCTCTTGGAAGATACACCCTGCGTACTCTGTGGCTTTGGGTATCTACTGGTCTACCATCACATATTCCCAGAGGTACAAATATCTCAGGCTTAAAAATAACTAGAAAGTGTATTTGTTGAATGAATAAATGATAGGAACTTAAGAGGTGGGAGAAAATGTAGAGGTTAGACATACAATTTCTCTATAATTCAGACATTCCTTCTGTAGTATTCTTGACAGCCATTCTCTCAACCTTTATTTACAGTGACGGGCAGATTGCTACCTCACAAAGGAGTTCAATGTCTTTTTTGTTATTTATTTATTTATTTTTATCTAGTAGACTATTATTTTTAGAGAAGTTTTGGGTCACAGCAAATCTGAGTGGAAAATACAGAGATCTCCCATGTACTCTTCCCCTAACACACACATAGCTACCCCCAATATCATCACCCCACACCAGAGTGGTACATATGGTACAGTCAATGAACCAAGGTCGACATATCATTATCAACCAAAGGCCATAATTTCCATTAGGCTTCACTCTTTGTGCTGTATATCTTAAGAGTTTTGACAAATGTATATATATAGTGACATGAATCTACCTTTATGGTATTATACAGAACAGTTTCACTGCCCTCAAAATCCTCTGTGCTACACCTATTCATTCCTCCCTCTCCCCAAACTCCTAGCAACCACTGATCCTTTTACTGTCTCTATTGTTTTGTCTTTTCCAGAAAGCCATACATATAGTTGGGATTATACAGTACATAACCTTTTCAGATTGAGTTCTTTCAGTTAAAAATATGGATTTAAGTTTTTTCCATGGCATTTTATGACTTGATAAATATATATATATTTTTTAGATGGAGTTTTGCTCTGTCGCCCCGGCTGGAGTGCAGTGGCACGACCTCAGCTCACTGCAACCTTCACCTCACAGGTTCAAGCAATTCTGCTTCAGCCTCCTGGGTAGCTGGAATTACAGGCATGTACCACCACACCCAGCTAATTTTTGTATTTTTAGTAGAGACGGGGTTTTCACCAGGTTGGCCAGGCTGGTCTCAAATTCCTGACTTCAAATGATCTGCCCCCATCGGCCTCCCAAAGAGCTGGGATTACAGGGGTGAGCCACCGCATGCGGCCGATAAATATTTCTTTATAGCACGAAATAATATTCCATTGTTTGGATGTACCACAATTTACGCATTTGTCTACTGAAGGGCATTTTGGTTGCTTTCAAGTTTTAGCAATTATGAATAAAGCTGCTATAAACATTCATATGCAGGTTTTTATGAGTTCAATTTATTTTTTACTTGTTTTGTTTTCTGTTACACCAAGTGGAAATCTGATCTCCTGTAAGTTCTCTGCATTGCTGACCTGATCTGCTTTTCCATGTGATAGCTCTTTTCCGTGTGATAACTATTCAAGTACGTACTGAAGACAAGGTATCAAGGAATTCCTATGGTTTCTCTATTTTAGGCTAAAAATCACCAATTCTGCCAATTTTCCTCATGTTGTAGGATTCTTAGTACATTCGGTTTTCTGGTTCTCAACCTTTTGGTAAGTTCTGCTTTATAAAACAAAGTGACCGAGTACAGAGGAACCATCACTCTGCCTGTTCTGGGCAAGATAAATCCTGTAAATGTCTTCTGAGTCCATTGTCACTCTTGGAAATTTTGGTACTCAATTTATTTTAAAATTTTATGTTTATTTTACCAAAATAGTTGTTAGGCTAGTCTCCTCCAAACTGTACTTTTCCAGAGGATTTTCAGAATTTAAAACCTAGATTTTCTTATATATACTTTTTAAGCTTCCTCTTGTACATTGTGGGCTGTTGTTCTAGCATGTTGATATAGGCTTTTATCCTTTTGAATATTGGCTCTTTTATCAAATATACAGTATTTGCCATTGCTCCTTGTTTAAAATGTTGTTTTTAGGCTAAAGAGCCATCCGTTTATAAGAGAACTTTTAGAAAGTACAGATGAGCTAAAAGAAGAAAACAAAGATGATTCCTAACTCATTGTCAGGGAGATAAATATTATTACCAGAGATACATATTATTAACATTTTAGTGTATGCCTGCACAGTGTTCTTCTCTATGCACATATGTGTATTATATTATTACATTTGCAATATAGCACATGTGCATTTATTTCAAATTATTATTATATTACATAGTTTTTTTATAATTTGCTTTTTTCCTCACTTTATTCAAATTTTATTTGACTTTTTTTTTTTTTTTTTGGTGACGGAGTCTTGCGCTGTCACTCAGGCTGGAGTGCAATGGTGTGATCTCAGCTCACTGTGACCTCTGCCTCCCAGGTTCAAGTGATTCTCCTGCCTCAGACTCCTGAGTAGCTGGGGTTACAGGCGCGTGTCACCACACTCAGCTAATTTTTTTTGTATCTTTAGTAGAGACGGGGTTTCACCATGTTCACCAGGCTGGTCTTGAACTCCTGACCTCGTGATACACCCCCGCCTCAGCCTCCCAAAGTGCTGGGATTACAGGTGTGAGCCACCGCTGCCGGCCGGACATATTTTTTAAAAATCCACAATGTGCATAACATTGTGCTGGCTGCTGGAAGTACAGTGGTGACCAATTTTGATATATTTTAGCAAACTGATCTCCATAACGTTATAAAATAAGCTCAGAATTACTTCGTAATTTGAAAACTTTATAACCATTCTTTTTGTCAGGCAAATTACTGATAAAAATATTCAGCAAGAGAAGGTCAATGACAAGATTTTGGGATAAACTAGTAGATCATTCTTTCCCAAATTATATTAGTTCATCAATCAGCACTCTGTGGGGACTGTTGTTTGTTCAATTATATTATGTCATGTCCCTGTTTCTTCATTTTTATCAACTAGGGTTGCATAAGGAATTTTGTTGGATATTTTGCTGAAATCAAGAGAGTCTGTTGGCAGCAATTCCCGTCTCCAACAGTGCAACAGTTCTATCAAATGATAGAGATTTTATTAGTTCAGTGTAACATTCTCAATTAATTATATGGTTTCTGGTGATCACTATTTTCTTTAACAGCACTGTCCAGGGGAACTTGCTGCAATGATGGAAATGTTCTGTGGCCTGTGCTGCCCCATATGGTGCCCTGCTAGCTATCTGTGACTACTAAATGTCGGAAATGTGGCTAGTACAACTCAGTGGACAGTTTGTAAATTTTTTAAAATTTTAAATAATTTAAATTTAGTCAGATGTGACTAGTGGTTATGATATTGGATAGCACAGCTTGACAATATCTGACAAATCATTTCTCAAATAACTATAGTATAATTTAACTTGAGTTCAATATTAAACTGAGAGACTTGCGGTTCCTAAAATGTATGATGAGTCTCTCTCCTCCCTCCCTCCCTCTCTCTCACTCACTCTTTCTTTCTTTCTTTTCTTTGTTTCCTTCCTTCTTTCCTTCCCTCTCTCTCTACCTCCCTCCCTCTCTTTCTCCTCTTTCTTTCTTTTTCTCTTTTCTTTGTTTCCTTCCTTCTTTCCTTCCCTCTCTCTCTCTACCTCCCTCCCTCTCTTTCTCTACCTCCCTCCCTCTCTTTCTCCTTTTTCTTTCTTTCTTTCTTTCCCTTTCTTTTTCTTTCTTTCCTTCCTTCCTTCCTCCCTCCCTCCCTCCCTTCCCTTCCCTCCCTCCCTCCCTCCCTCCCTCCCTTCCTTCCTTCCTTCCTTCCTTCCTTCCTTCCTTCCTTCCTTCCTTTCTTCTTTCTCTCTTCTTTCTTTCCTTTTGTTTTCTTTTCTTTTTCTTCACTTGCTCTCTCTATCACCCAGGCTGGAGTGTAGTGGCATGTTTACTCTGTTTTTAATTACAACTTTGTTTTTCATCTTCAGGCCCTTGCACAATTCTATCCTTCATGATTTCTTACAAATTTGCTGACAGTAATTTTGTGTAAATGGTTCATATCAGCAAGTTGTTTTTACCCTTGGATATAATTGAATCTACCGATATAATTTCTTTCAAAGCAAACTGGTTTTATTTCTGTCCCTTATAATATGAATATCTCCTTGAGGGAAAAAGAGGTAAGCAAAATGAAAGTTAAAGAATTCTGGTTTCTGCTTTTAATCCTTGACATTATTTTCATCTTCCCAAAGAGTGGGCTTTCTCCTTACTTATTCTTCTTGAAGTTAATATAGCTACTAGGGCCCTTTCTGTTGTCAATAATGTTTTTTGTTTTTCAAGCCTAGATCATTCTGGTTATTAGCCTTTCTAGTAGTAAACTTGTAGCTCTATACCACCCTTTTATGTTCATCCATAATCATACACATATTATTTTCTCCCTGGTTTTTTTGTGCCATTGTAAAATTTGAGTTCAATAGAAACATATGTAGCTATACTGATTTCTTTAACACCTGCTCCCTTTGCATGTGATGGAATCAGATTTGATTATATTTTAATTCGGTTCAATCTAATCAATGGTGTCGACTGGCCCTTAAGAGCCAGGTCATGAGCCAGTGCTGGGGATTCAAAACTGAAGTAGACATGAACTTTGACATCAAAGGAGTCACACTTTACTAAGAGAATCAAGCTCATAGCTCATATACCGCAAGCCATGTGCAATGTGGTATGTGTTCATTAACAGTATTCAAAATGCCCTGGGGGAGTGTAGCAGAGGGATAGGGTTAATTCTGCTAGCAGGGCATGAAGAATAGGATAGAGAGACTGTGAAGAATCAAAGTCTGTCTGGAACAGAAGTGCTGTTTGAGTAAAAATAAATAAGAGCTTGCAGGACAGAGAAGCAGGCTAACATGGTATCCTCTGAAGAATGAATAAGTTGAACAGAGGCCAGGGTAGACGATATAATCCAGGCTTTATAACTAAGCCTGCAGCTGGAGTGCAATCTACTTTTTGTGGGAGTAAAGAGAGATGAGGTTGAAGTTAAAGACTGACTAAATAGTCAAAGATTTTGTATGTTATAGTAAGGAAATTGGATTTATCCTAAATGGAATAAGCTTGAAAGTTTTTGAACAGAGGAGAAAAATGGTTAGATTCCTGGTTTTAAAAAATATTCTGGTGACATCAACTTAGGATGTGTTAGACTTAGAAAGCTTGTGGAAGGGAAATCATTAGTCAAGAGGAAGAAGAAAATACCGACTAGTTCAGCACAGAGTAACGGAGGGCAGGGGTTAGAAATGAGCTGCATTTAGGAAGTAGAACTGATAGGATTAGATGATTGATTGGTTACGAGGGAAAGAGAGAGGCAGAAAGATGATTCAGAAATCCCTCTGTTTTGCTGTTTATATTGGAGTCCACTGTTTTTCTTGAATCACCTTCTCTTTAGGATCTCTGAATGTGAGATCATGTCTGTCATTTCCCTGAATTTTTTGAAACTGTTTTCCTTTGAAACTGTTTCCTAACACTAGTGAGTGTGTACTGATTTTACCCAGTGTTCTACTCCTGATGTCCTAGAAATTCCGAGGTGTGCTCATCACATTTTTAAAAACTTCTTTATTTTGAGATCATTTTAGACTTACAGAAGAGTTGCAAAAACAGTTCAGTGAGTTCTCATATCCCCTTCACTTTCCTTCCCTTTGTTAAGATCTTATGTGGCCGTGGAACAATTATGAAACCAAGAAATTTACCTTAGAACTCAATTACTATTAACTAAATTACAGGATTTATTTGGATTTTGCTAGTTTTCCCAATAATGTACTTTTTTTCTGTTCCAGGATTATGCATTGCATTTAGCTGTGAAATAATAGAAAATATGAGAGGAAGTTTAGGAGCCCCTAAACTCTTTGCAGACAGAGATGCTATGATAATCATTTTTCTACTGTTTGGTGTTTGACTCCAGTTTCTGACAGAGAGTCCCTAAGAGTTTTGTAATTTCCTGAATGATAGAAACAACAAAAGAGTGATTACTGTGGACTCCTGGATAGCCTCAAGATGGGGGTTGATTGCCAGGGAACCAGTCGTGTGATTAGAGAGTTGGAAGTTTCAGCCCCTTCCCCTGACCTCCAGGGAAGGGAGAATGGAGAGGGGCTGAAGAGGAATTGATCACCCGTAACCAATGATTTAATCAATCATGCCTATATAATGAAGCCTCCATAAAACTCCAAAGAACATGATTTTTTTTTTTCTTTGCTTTAAAACAACACAGCTTTATTATCTTACAGTTCCAGAAGTCAGAAGCCTGCAATGAGTCCCATGGGGCTCAAGGCAGGGCTGATGCCTTCTGGGACTTCTAGAGGGGAATCCAATTCCTTGCCTTTTTCAGTTTCTAGAAGCTGCCTGCATTCCTCAACTGTGACCCCTTCCTCTATCTGCAAAGCCAGAAGCTTAGCATCTTCAAATCTCTTGCTCTCTGACTGATGCTCATGCTTCTATTATCCTCTTCCATCTTTTAACTCTTCTGGTTATAGAGGGCTCACCTGGATAATCCAGAATAGTCTTCCTATTTTCAATTGATTAGTCACCTTAATTCCATCTCCAACTTTAATTCCCCTTTTCCATGTAACCTTTTCACAGGTTCTGGGGATTAGGATGTGGACATTTTGTGGGAGACTATTATTACACCTATCACAAGCCTCATAACAACATTATGAGGAGCTGACTGCAATTATCTTCAGTTCACAAATAAAGAAACCGAGGTAGAGAAAGATTGAAGACTGATCCAGTCTCACAGCTTGTTGACAGCAAAGGCAGGATCTGAACCTAGGCAGTCTGACTGTTAATGACCACCCTATACCACTGCCTCTCCAACTTTAATGGATGGGAATCACTGGGGTCTTTGGGTCTTTCCATAATGCAAATTCTGATTTGCTAGATCTGGAGTAAGACCTAAGATTCTGCATGCATATATATACGTGTATGCATATATATATATATATATTTTTCTTTTAAGAGACAGGGTCTTACTGCATTGCCCAGGCTGGATTGCAATGGTGCAATCACACCACAACCTTAAAACCCTGGGCTCAATTATCCTCTTGCCTTAGCGTGCTAAGTAGCTGGGGTTGCAGGCATGTGTCACCACACAGGCCAATCAAAAATTTTTTTCTTTAGAGATAGAATCTTGCCATGCTGCCCAGGCTAGTTCTGTACTCCCAGGCCCAAGCTATCCTCCCGCCTTTGTCTTCTCAGTTGCTGGGATTACAGGCATGAACCACAGTGCCTGCTGGTTCTGTATTTCTAACCAGTTCTCAAGTAATGCCAAAGCCACTGGTCCACAGACTGCATTTTGAGTATCAGGCCATCTCTTCCTTTAAAATGATACCTCACACTTCGTGAGAACCTACTTTATGGCAGGTACTGAAATTAAGGGAATAAAGTCATTTAAATATCATGTAAATACTGAATGCAAAGGAAGTAGTAATCTTGTTTATTTTTGATGTGAAAACTGAAGCCCAGAGAGTTGAGATGATTTATTCAAGAGCACACAGCAAGTCAATGGTAGGCTTTCAATTGTCAACTGCAAAATCTACACTAGCTAGTTTAATCAGACAAAGATTTCTTACACAATAGACGATAGTTTACAAAATCTCAAGAGGGCCAAAAATCCAGGCTTGGAAGCAGGACAGTCAAGAGCATCACAGTCAGGAACAGCTCCCAACCACAACTCAGACAGTTCTAGGGAAAACACCGTTGCTATCATCCACTTCTTGGAATGAATAATGTTAGGATGTTAGGATTGGCTGACAGAATTTCTTTGCAGAAGAACAATACTCCTCCACCACTGTGATCACAAAAGGATAGGGTTTGGGGAGCTTCCAGATTGCTGAACTCATGGAGGTACCTGGAGGGTGGTGTACCTGTAGAGGGTATGGAAGGTCCAAGTCCCTTCTCACATACGTTGTCCTAAGCATCTCTTCCATCGGCTGTTCACCTGTATCCTTTATCATACCCTTTGTTAATATAATAAACTGGTAAATGGAAGTGTTTTCTTGAGTTCTGTGGGCCATCCTGGTAAAGTAATTGAACCTAAGAAGGGGATCATAGATACCCTGATTTATAGCCAGTCAGGAAGAAGTATAGGTGACAACCCTGTTACTGGCATCTGAAGTTGGGGGGCAGTATTATGTGTGGGATCTGACTCTAACTCCAGGCAGATAATGTCAGAATTGAATTGAATTTTACAACACTTAGTTGTTGTTCACTGGAGAATTGCTTGGAGTATGGAGAACCTCCTGCTCCCAATCTGTCAGAAGTATTCTGTGTTATGTTGTGTGGTGTGGTGACTGTTAAGTGTGTAAGAGTAGGAAAAACAATTTGTTTTGAAATTGAAACTTGAAAAACAAGTTGTCATGTCTCCTTATGTTTTCCAATCTGTGACAGTTCCTCAGTTTTTCCTTATCTTTCATGACCTTGAAACTTAAAAAATATATAAAAATTATTTAAATTATTTTTATTTTTAATTTTTTGTGGGTACATAGTAGGTGTATGTATTTATAAGGTACATGAGATTGTATGATACAGAATGCATTGTATAATAATCACATCGTGGAAAACGGGGTATCTATCCCCTCAAGCATTTATCCTTTGTGTTACAAATAATCTAATTGTACTCTTTTAGTTATTTTAAATGTACAATTAAATTATGATAGACTGTAGTCACCCTATTGTGCTATCAAATACTAGGTCTTGTTTATTCTTCTTTTTTTTTTAAAAAACTTTTATTTTAGATTCAGTGGTACATGTGCAGTTTGCCACATAGGTAAACTTGTGTCATCGGGGTTTGTTGTACAGATTACTTTGTGACCCAGGTACTAGATAGATTTTTTTTTTTTTTTTTGAGACGAGTCTCGCTCTGTCACCCAGGCGGAGTGCAGTGGTGCTATCTTGGTTCTCTGCAAGCTCTGCCTCTGGGGTTCAGGCCATTCTCCTGCCTCAGCCTCCTGAGTAGCTGGAACTACAGGCGCCCGCCACCATGCCCGGCTAATTTTTTTTGTATTTTTAGTAGAAACGGGGTTTCACCGTGTTAGCCAGGATGGTCTGGATTTCCTGACCTGGTGATCTGCCCACCTCGGCCTCCCAAAGTGCTGGGATTACAGGTGTGAGCCACCGCACCTGGCCTAGATAGATATTTTTTATGATCCTCTCCCTCCTCCCACTCTCCACCCTCAAGTAGGCCCAAAACTCTCTTGTTCCCCTCTTTGTATCCGTGTGTTCTCATCATTTAGCTCCTACTTATAAGTGAGAACATGTGGTATTCGGCTTTCTCTTCCTACATTAGTTTGCTAATGATGGTGGCCTCGGGCTCCATCCATGTTCCCGCAACAGATGTGATCTTATTCTTTTTTATGGCTACATAGTAGTATTCCATGGTGTGTATGTACCACATTTTCTTTGTCCAGTCTGCCATTGATGGACATTTAGGTTGATTCCATGTCTCTGCTATTGTGAAGGGTGCACATACGTGTGCATGTGTCTTTATGGTAGAATGATTTATGTTCCTTTGGGTATATACCCAGTAATGGGATTGCTATGTCAAAGGGTAGTTCTGTTTTTAGCTCTTTGAGGAATCATCACACTGCTTTCCACAATGGTTGAACAAATTTACACCCCCACCAAAAATGTCAAAGCATTCCTTTTTCTGCCCAACCTTACCAGCATCTGCTATTTTTTGACTTTAATAATAGCCATTCTGACTGGTATGAGATGGTATCTCACGGTGGTTTGATTTGCATTTCTCTAATGATCAGTGATATTGAGTTTTTTTCGATATGCTTGTTGACCACATATATGTCTTCATTAGAAAAGTGTCTGTTCATGTCCTTTGCTCACTTTTTAATGGGGTTGTGTATTTTTTTCTTGTAAATTTAAGTTTCTTATAGATGCTGGATATTAGTTCTTTGTCAGATGCATAGTTTACAAAATTTTTTCCCATTCTGTAGATTGTCTGTCTACTCTGTTGATAGTTTTGTTTGCAGAAACTCTTAAGTTTAATTAGATCCCACTTGTCAATTTTTGCCTTTGTTGTGACTGCTTTTGGCATCCTTGTCATGAAATCTTTGCCAGTTCCTATGTCTGGAATGGTATTGCCTAGGTTGTCTTCCAGGGTTTTTATAGTTTTGGGTTTTACATTTAAGTCTTTTATCCATCGTGAATGGTGTAAGAAGGGGTCCAGTTTCTATCATCTGCATATGGCTAGCCAGTCATCCCAGCACCGCTTATTGAATAAGTCCTTTCTGTAATCCAAGCACTTTGGGAAGCCAAGGCAGGTGGATTGCTTGAGGCCAGAAGTTCGAGACCAGCGTGGCCAACATGGCAAAACCCCGTCTCTACTAAAAATACAAAAATTAACTGGGTGTGGTGGCACATCCCTGTAATCCCAGCTTCTTGGGAGGCTGAGGCATGATAGTTGCTTGGACATGGGAGGCAGAGGTTGCACAAAGCCAAGATTGTGCCACTGCACTCCAGCCCGGGTAACAGAGCAAGATTCTGTCTAAAAACAAACAAAAACAAAAAACAAAGACGTTTTTCCCCAATGCTTGTCTTTGTCAGCTTTGTTAAAAATCAAATGGTTGTAGATGTGTGACTTTTTTTTTCTAGGCACTCTATTTTGTTCCACTGGTTTATGTGTCTGTTTTTGTACGAGTATCATGCTGTTTTGGTTACTGTAGCCCTGTAATATAGTTTGAAGTTGGGTAATGTAATGCCCCCAGCTTTGTTCTTTTTGCTTAGGATTGCCTTGGCTACTCAAACTCTTTTTTTGGCTCCATATAAATTTTAAAATAGTTTTTTCTAATTCTGTGAAGAATGTCATTGGTATATTAATAGGAATAACATTGAATCTGTAAATTGCTTTGAGCAGTTACAGATTGCCCTAAGTATGGCCATTTTAGCAATATTGATTCTTCCTATCTATGAACATGGAATGTTTTTCCATTCATTTGTGTCATCTCTGATTTCTTTGAGCAGTGTTTTGTAATTTTCATTGTAGAGATCTTTTACCTCCCCAGTTAGCTGTATTCTTAGGTATTTTATCCTGTTTGTGGCAATTGTGAATGAGTCTGAATGCCTGATTTGGCTCTCAACTTGGCTGTTGTTGGTGTATAGGAATGTTGGTAATTTTTATACATTGATTTTGTATCCTGAAACTTTGCTGAAGTTGTTTATAGGTTGAAGGAGCTTTTGGGATGAGACTATGGGGTTTTATAGATATACGATCATATCACCTGCAAGCAGGGATAGTTTGACTTTCTCTCTTCCAATCACTTGCCTGATTGCTCTGGCCAGGACTTCCAATATTATGTTGACTAGGAGTGGTGAGAAAGGGCATTCTTGTCTTGAGACAGATTTCAAGGATAATGCTTCCAGCTTTTTCCCATTCTATATGATGTTGGTTTTGGGTTTGTCATAGATGGCTCTTGTTATTTTGAGGTTCCCTCAATACCTAGTTTATTGAGAGTTTTTAACATAAAGCGAAGTTGAATTTTATCAAAAGCTTTTTCTTCATCTGTTGAGATAATCATGCGGTTTTTGCCTTTAGTTCTGTTTGTGTGATGAATTACATTTATTGATTTACATATGTTGAACCAACCTTGCATCTCAGGAATAAAGCCTATTTGATAGTGGTGGATTAACTTTTCACTGTGTTGCTGGATTCAGTTTGCAAGTATTTTATTCAGGATTTTTGCATCAATGTTCATCAAAGGTATTGGCCTGAAATTCTCTTTTTTGCCAGATTTTTGTATCAAGTGTCTCTGCTGGATTTTGGTACCAAGATGATGCTGGCCTCATGGAATGAGTTGGGGAGGAGTATCTCCTCCTCAATTTTTTTGAATAGTTTCAGTAGTAATGGTACTGGCTCTTCTTTGTACATCTGGTAGAATTCAGCTGTGAATCCATCTGATTCTGGGCTGTTTTTGGTTGGTACGCTATTTATTACTGATTCAGTTTCAGAGCTTATTATTGGTCTGCTCAGGGAACCAATTTTTTTTCTATTTCAGTCTTGGGAGGGTGTGTGTGTCCAGAAATTTATCATCTCTTCTAGGTTTTCTAGTTTGTGTGCACAGAGGTGCTATTAGTAGTCTCTGAGTTTGTATTTCTGTGTGGTAAGTGGTAACCTGCTTACTAAAGCATCCTTGGGCACTGAATAGTCAGCAGAAGTCAGGAAGTACTCGCTGCAGACCTTGGGTGAAACTCACAGATGTGCTGGCTTCAGATGTGACCCAGTGTGTTTTCCAGCTGTGGTGGCTATGGGGAGAGACTCCTTTTGCCTGAGAAAAGGAAAGGGAAAAGAGTAAAGAGGACTTTGTCTTGCTGCTTAGGTACCAGTTTAGCCACAGTGGGGTAGAGTACCAACTGGGCTCTTAGGGTTCCCAAATTCATACCTTGGCTCTTAGATGGCATTTCTAGACCTGCCCTAGGTCAAAGTGGAGCCCACTGCCCTGAAGGGGGATTCCTAGGCCTGGCAGCATTCTCATAGGCTGACTGAAGAGCCTTGGGCCCTGAATGAACATCAACAGTAGCTTGGTAGTACTCACCACAGGCCTGAGGTGGTGGTGGCCATGCGGAAGGACTTTTATGCTTTTGGTATTAGGAGGAAAGAATGGGAAGATCTTGTGGCCTGGGTGCCAGCTCAACCACAGTAGGCTAGAGCACTAGATAGATTATTCTGATTTTTGACTCTAGTCCCTGGCTCCCAGATGGTGTCTCTGGACCCACCTGGGACCAAGGGGAACTTACCACCCTGAAGGGAAGGACACAATCCTGGCTGGCTCCCCCACCTACTGATTGTAGAGCCCAGGGCCTTGAGTGAACATAGGTGGTAGCTAGACAGTGGTTACCATGGGCCTTGGGTGAAATTCAGTGGTCTTCTTGCTTTGCGCCTGACCCAGCACAGTCCTAGTAGTGATGGCCTCAAAAGGGCAAATATAAGAGTGATTGGCCTTAAAGAGGAGACACAGAGAGATAGGAGTAGAAAGTTTATTCAAAGGGATGATAACAGAAAACTTCCCAAACCTAGAGAAATAAATGAATATTCAAGTACAAGAAGGTTATAGAACATCAAGCAGATTTAACCCAAATTAGATTTCATCAAGATATTTAATAATCAAACTTCAAAAGATCAAGGAAAGGATACTAGAAGCAACAATAGAAAAGAAAGAAGTAACCTACAATGGAGCTCTAATATGTCTGGCTGTGGACTTCTCAGTGGAAACCTCAAAGGCGAGGAAAGAGAGGCATGACATATTTAAAGTGCTGAAGGAAAAAAAAATACTTGTTTCCTAGGATAGTATATCCACTAAAGGTATCCTTCAAAGATAAAGAAGAAATAAAGACTTTCTCAGACAAACAGAAGCTGAGGGATTTCATCAACAACAGACCTGTCCTACGAGAAATGTTAAGGAGATTTATTTGATCTGAAAGAAAAGGACTTCAATAAGCAATAAGAAATCATCCAAAGGTACAAAACTCACTGGTAATAGTAAGTACACAGAAAAACACAGAATATTATAACACTGTAACTCTGGTGTGTAAACTACTCATATCTTGAGTAGAAGGATTAAAAGATGAGCCAACCAGAAGGAATAACTACAACTTTTCAAAACATAGATAGATAGTACAATAAGATATAAATAGAACAACAAAAAGTTAAAAAGTGGGAGGATAAAGTTAAAGTGTAGAGTTTTTATTGGTTTTCTCTTTTCTTTTTTGTTTCTTTAGCAATCAGTGTTAAGTTGTATTAGGTTTAAAATAATGGGTTGTAAGATATTATCTACAAGCCTCATGGTAACCTCAAATCAAAAAACATACAACAGATAAAGAAAAAATACAAAGCAAGAAATTAAAACATACCACCAGAGAAAATCACTATCACTAACAGGAAGACAGGAAGGAAGAAAAGAAGGAACATAAGATCATAGAACAACCATAAAAAAATAACAAAATGGCAAGAGTAAGTCCTTACTTATCAATAATAACATTACATATAAATGGACTAAGCTCTCTAATCAAAATACATAAAGTGACTGAATGGATAACAAAACAAGATTCATAAAGACACGTATAGACTGAAAACAAGGGATGGAAAAAAATATTCCATGCAAATGGAAACCAATAACAAAGTAGGAGTAGCTATACTTAGATCAGACAAAATAGATTTCAGAACAAAAACTATAACAAGAGACAAAGAAGATCATTATATAATAATAAAAGGGTCAATTCAGCAAGAGAATACAACAACTATAAATATATATGCACTTAACACTGGAACACTCACATATATAAAGCAAATATTGTTAGAGCTGAAGAGAGAGAGACACTCAATACAATAATAGCTGGAAACTTCAACACTCCACTTACATTAAATTGGAAAATCTAGAAGAAATGGATAAATTTCTAGACACATACAGCCTACCAATCTTGAACTTGGAAAAAATCCAAAACCCAAACAGACCAATAACAAGTAATGAGATTGAAGTTGTAACAAAAAGTCCCCCAGTGTATTAGTTTGCTCTCATACTGCTAATAAAGACATACCAAGGACTAGGTAATTTATAAAGGAAAGAGGCTTAGTGGACTCACAGCTCTACATGGCTGGAGAGGCCTCACAATCATGGTGAAAGATGAAGGAAGAGCAAAGGGACATCTTCCATGGCAGCAGGCAAGACAGAATGAGAGCAAAGCAAAAGGGGAGACTCCTTATAAAATGATCAGATCTTATGAAACTTATTCACTACCACGAAAACAGTATGGGGGAAACTGCCCCCATGATTCAATTCTCTCCCAACAGGTCCCTCCCACAACATGTGGAAATTATGGGAGGTACAATTCAAGATGAGATTTGGGTGGGAACACATCCAAACCATATCATTCCACTCCTGGCCCTGTCCAAAATCTCAAGTCCTCACATTTTGAAACCAATCATGCATTCCCAACAGCCCCCCAAATCCTTAATTCATTTCAGCATTAACTCAAAAATCCACAGTTCAAAGTCTCATCTGAGACAAAGCAGGTCCCCCTTCCACCTATGAGCCTGTAAAATCAAAGGCAAGTTAGTTGCTTCCTAGATACAATGAGGGTACAGGCACTGGATAAATATACCCATTCCAAATGGGACAAATTGGCCAAAACAAAGAAGCTAAAGTCCCCATGCAAGTCTGAAATGCAACAAGGCAGGCAAATCTTATAGCTCCAAAATGATCTCCTTTGACTCCATGTCTTACATATAGGTCATGCTGATGAGGCAAGAGATGGGTTCCCATGGTCTTGGGCAGCTCCATCCCTGTGGCTTTGCAGGTACATCTTCCCTCCTCACTGCTTTCATGGGCTGGCATTGAGTGAGGCTTTTCTAGGCACATGGTGCAAGCTGTGAGTAGATCTACCATTCTGGGGTCTTGTGGATGGTGATCCACAGCTCCACTAGTCAGTGCCCCAGTGGGGACTATGTGTGGGGATTTCAACTCTACATTTCCCTTCAGCACTGCCCTAGCAGAGGTTCTCCATGAGGGCTCTGCCCCTGCAGCAAACTTCTGCCTGGACATCCAGGCATTTCCATACATCCTCTGAAATCAAAGCTGAAGTTCTAAACCTCAGTTCTTAACTTATGTGCATCCTCAGGATCAACATCACATGGAAGCTGCCAAGGCTTGGGGCTTGCACCCTCTGAAGCCGCTGCTCAAGCCATATCTTGGCCTCTTTTAGCCATGGCTAGAGTGGCTGCGATGCAGGGCACCTAGTTCCTAGGCTGAATACAGCAGAGAGGTTTGGGCCCAGCTCATGAAACCGGCTTGAATTTCTTTTCAGAAAATGGGTTTTTCTTTTCTATCACATCATCAGGCTGCAAATTTTCTGAACTTCTATGCTCTGTTTTCCTTTTAAAATTGAATGCTTTTTAACAGCACTCAAGTCACCTCTTGAATGCTTTGCTGCTTAGAAATTTCTTCCACCAGATACCCTAAGTCATCTTTCTCAAATTCAAAGTTCCACACATCTCTAGGGTAGGGGCAAAATGCCACCTGTCTTTGCTAAAACAGAGCAAGAGTCACCTTTACTCCAATTCCCAACAAGTTCCTTATCTCCATGTGAGACCACCTCAGCCTAGATTTCATTGTCCATATCATTTTGGTCAAAGCCATTTAGCAAGTGTCTAGGAAGTTTGAAACTTTCCCACATTTTCCTATCTTCTTCTAAGCCCTCCAAAATGTTCCAACCTCTGCCTGTTACCCAGTTCCAAACTTGCTTCCACATTTACCTGGTGCCATGTAAGATGCCCCTTTGCTTTTCCTTCATCTTCTGTCATGATTATGAGGTCTCCCCAGCTGTGTGGAACTGTGAATTCTTTAAACCCCTTTCCTTTATAAATTACCAAATCTTGGGTATGTCTTTATTAGCAGCATGAGAACAGAATAATACAGTAAATTGGTACTGGTAATTTATAAAGGAAAAGCAAAGGGGCTTCTTACATGGCACCAGGTAAGAGAGAATGAGAGCCAAGCAAAAGGGGAAACTCCTTATAAAGTGATCAGATCTCGTGATACTTGTTCACTACCACAAAAGCAGCATGTGGGAAACCACCCTCATGATTCAATTTTCCCCCACAAGATCCCTCCAGCAACACACAGCAATTATGGGAGCTACAATTCAAGATGAGATTTGGGTGAGGACACAGCCAAATCACATCACCTAGCAAAGTCTGGGACTGTATGGTTTTACTCCGGAAATTTACCAAACATTAAAAGAACTAACACCAACCCTAATTAAACTATTCTGAAAAACAGAGGATGAGGGAATACTTCCAAACTCATTCTATGAGGTCAATATTACCCTGATACCAAAACCAGACAAAAACACATCAAAAAGGGAAAACTATAGGTCACTATCCCCGATGAACATTGATGCAGAAATCCTCAATGAAATACTAGCAAATCAAATTAAACACCATATGAAAAAGATTATTCATCATGACCAAGTAGCATTTATCGCAGGGATGCCAGGGTGGTTCAACATATGCAAATCAATCAATGTGATACACCACATCAACAGAATGAAGGACAAAAACCATATGATCATTTCAACTAATGCTGAAAAGCATTTGATAAAATTCAACATCCCTTCATAATAAAAACTCTAAAAAAATTGGGTATAGAAGGAACATACCTAAACACAGAAAAGCCATATATGACAGACTCACAGCTAGTATCACACTGAATGGGGAAAAACTTCATGTCCTTCCTCTAAGATCTGGAACACAACAAGAAAGCCCACTTTTACCATTGTTATTCAACATAGTACTGTTAGTTCTAGCTAGAGCAATCAGATAAGAGAAAAAAATACAGGGCACCAGACTGGAAAGGAAGTCAAATTGTCCTTGTTTACAGATGATATGATCTTTTATTTGGAAAAACATAAATACTGCACCAAAAAATTATCAGAACTGATAAACAAATTTAGTAACATTGCAGGATAAAAAATTAATGTACAAAATCAGTAGTATTTCTATATGCCAACAGTGAACATCTGAAAAAGAAATCAAGAAAGTAATCCCATTTACAATAGCTGCAAATAAAATTAAATAGCTAGGAATTAACCAAAGAAGTAAAAAATCCTTACAATAAAAACTGTAAAACATTGATGCAAGAAATTGAAGAGGACACAAAAACTGGAAAGATATTCCATGTTCATGGATTGGAAGAATCAACATTGTTGAAGTGTTCATATTGCCCGAAGCAATCTACAGATTCAGTGCAATCTCTATCAAATTACCAATGACATTCTTCATAGAAACAGAAACAAAAATCCCCAAATTTATATGGAACCACAAAAGACCTAGAACAGCCAATGCTCTCCTGAATGAAAAGAAAACTGAAGAAATCACATTATCTGACCACTTATACAACAAAACTAGAGTAAACAAAACAGCATGGTATTGGCATAAAAACAGACACACAGACCGATAAAACAGAACAGGGAACCCAGAAACAAATCCATACATCTACAATAAACAGTGCTGGGAAAACTAGACATATGCAGAAGAATGAAACTAGACCGCTATCTCTTGCTGCACACAAATATAAAATCAAAATGGATAAAGACTTAAATCTAAAATTTCAAACTAAGAAACTAGTAAAAGTAAACTTTGGGAAAACCCTCCAGGACATTGGACTGGGCACAGATTTCTTGAATGATACCCCACAAACACAGGTGACCAAAGCAAAAGTGGACAAATGGAATCACATCAAGTTAAAAAGCTTCTGAACAGTAAAGAAAATAATCAACAAAGTGAAGAGAGAACACACAGAATGGGAGAAAATATTTGCAAACTATCCATCTGACAAGGAATTAATAACTAGAATATAGAAGGAGTGCAAACAACTCTACAGGAAAAAACTAGTAATCCATTTTAAAAATAGGCTAAAAATTTTAATAGACATTTCTCAAAAGAAGACATACAAATGGCAAATAGGAATGTGAATAGGCACTGATGAAAGGCACATCACTGATCATCAGAGAAATGCAAATGAAATCTGCAATGAGATATCATCTTATCCTTGTTAAAATGGCTTTTATACAAAAGACAGGCAATAACAAATACTGATGAGGATGCAGAGAAACAGGAACCCTGGTACACTATTAGTGAGAACATAAATTAGTACAACCACTATGGAGAACAGTTTGGAGGTTTCTCAAAAAGCTAAAAATGGAGATAACATATTATTCGGCAATCCTACTGCTAGGTATACACCCAAAAGAAAGGAAATCAGTATACTGAAGTGACGTCTCCACTGCTATATTTATTTCAGCATTATTCACAATAGGCAAGATTTGGAAGCAACCTAGGTGTCTACGAACAGAAAAATAGATAAAGGAAATGTGACACATTTACACAATGGAGTACTATTTAGCTATAAAAAGAATGAGATTGGCCGGGCACGGTGGCTCACGCCTGTAATCCCAGCACTTTGGGAGGCCGAGACGAGCAAGTTCAGGAGATGGAGACCATCCTGGATAACACGGTGAAACCCCGTCTCTACCAAAAAAAATACAAAAAATTAGCCGGGCGTGATGGCGGGTGCCTGTAGTCCCAGCTACTCCGGAGGCTGAGGCAGGAGAATGGCATGAACCCAGGAGTGAGCCAAGATTGTGCCACTGTACTCCAGCCTGGGCAACAGAGTGAGACTCCGTCTCAAAAAAAAAAAAAAAAAAAAAAAAGAAAAGAAAAAGAATGAGATCCTGTCATTTGCATCAACATCAGTGGAACTGGAGATCATTATGTTAAATGAAATAAGGTGGGCACAGAAAGACAAATTTTGCATGTTCCCACTCAGTTTTGGTTGCGAAAATGAAAACAATTACACTCATGGAGATAGAGAGTAGAATGATGGTTACCAGAGGCTGGGAAGGATAGTATGAGGGTGGGGTGAAGGTAGGGGAGTAGGGAAGTGGTGGAGGGGCGACATTTTTTAATGGGTACAAATTATATTTAGAATAAATAAGATCTAGTATTTGATCACAGACAGGGTGACTATAGACAACAATAATTTATTGTACATATATAAATAACTGAAAGAGTACAGTTGGTTTGCTTGTAATACAAAGAAAGGATAAGTGCTTGAGTTGATACATATTCCATTTACCCTGATGTGATTATTACACGTTGTATGCCTGTATCAAAATAGTACGTTTCCTGTAAATATATACAACTACTATGTACCCATAAAAATTAAAATAAAATAGTTTAAAAAGAAAAGTTAAATTTCCATTCAGTAAATATTTATTAAGAGCCCACTGTATGGGAGTGCTGGGCTAGATATGAGGACATGTTCCTCCTAACCCTGAGAGTGTATTCTCTAGGTCGCTTATTTCATTTTTTTGATACTTCACACTGGTGGATAAGTCTCTTTAAGTAACCTGAGTTTGGTTTTTACATACCTCCCCTGATAATACAGGATTCTATTACCTAAAATGTCCTTCAACTCCCAGCTTGTTGAGGTGTATCCAGGGAATGTTTCACATGCGCTCAGTGAGTCATATTCAGTTACCATGAAGCAGCCTCTGTTTGTTTCTTGTCCTGTTGCTCTTTTCCTGTGTTGTGAGTCAGTATAAAAAAAAATTTTCCCCTTTAAATAACTTTTAGTCAGTATGGCTTCAACCCAGAGTCGCTTTGCCCTGAAGTCTTGTAGACTTGCTAGTGAAAATGGTACTTTTGGTTATTATTTATGGCACTAACCCATCTACCTCTCTACCTCTCTTGCTGAAGATGCAGTCATGAGTTCATCAAGAGGCTAAATCAGGAGACATCACCATGCATTTCTGAGTCCATTCTCCCTTAGCTGAAGAAGGCTTTGTGTTTGGGTTGACAGCTTTGTGCCCACTGACCTCTTTATTTACAATGAAATGACATCCAGGAAGTTCCTTAATTTTTCTTGCAAATGGGACCTGGACATGTCCGTTTAATTTACCAGATAGATCTGACTCCTGTGATGTTAGACTTGAGCTCAAACCATGCTTGTATTGAGCTAACAACAGTCACTTTTTATTTATTACCCAAAAGCTTCCTATAATACTCACAATGGCCGTACAGAACAAACATAATTACCTTCTAATGTGGCCACCTTTCAAGATTGAAGTCAACTCTCTTTTCCTGCTCCCCCTCAAAATTCTATCTTCCAGGTTAAGCACATGCAGAACTTTTTATTATTCTTTGTATGTTTTCTTGCCAGTTGGATCCCTTTCCTCTGAAAATGCTCTGGCATTTCTGTGCCTTCTAAAAATGTGAGATCACAAAGAATCTTTAGCTTGGCCAGGGAAGATTATATTAGGTTGGTGCAAAAGTAATTGTGATTTTTGCCATTGAAAGTAATGGAAAAAAATTCACAATAACATTTGCACCAACCCAATAGTATACTATTACCTCTTATTCTATCCACCATACATCTTGTGGTAGCAAAGCACTTGATCTTTAGTATCTAATGTGGAGCTACACCACATCTCTAAAATTACAGGGACGTTCAGAATTTAAAAGTAATTATCTAAGAATCAATGCTGTGATGAAAAACAACCAGGCTCATATTGATATGTTTTTTCTTTTTTCTTTTTTTTTTTTTTTTTAGACAAGTTCTTGCTCTGTTATCTAAGCTGGAGTGCAGTGGCATGATCATTGGTCACTGCAGGCTCGACCTCCTGGGCTCAAATGATCCTCCTGCCTCAGCCCTCTTGAGTAGCTGGGACCACAGTCGTGCACCACTATGTCTGGCTAATTTTTGTATTTTTTGTAGAGATAGGGTTTCACCGTGTTTCCAGGGCTGGTCTTGAACTCCTGGGTTCAAGCGATCCAACCACCTTGGCCTCCCAAAGTGGTGGGATTACAAGCGTGAGCCACCATACCCCACCTTGACATGTAGTTTTAAAAAAGAACATAATTTCATAACTATGCCTACCTACATTTCTGAAGATGTAAGGCTTAAAGAGGGGCAGTAATGAAAACCAGGAAAAAAATAGAACAGATGAGAAAGGTAGGTTATGTAACTTTTGGACATACTACAAATTCAAGCTTGTTTTCTTGAAATTTTTCCTAAGCATAAAATACAGGTACAGTGGCTTGTGATATCTATCAGCTGAGCCCAATCAGAGTCAGAGAACATGGAAATCCATTGATGTTGTCTATACAAGCCAGGATTCCCAGTCACAAAGCAGTATAAGGAGTAGTTTTGCAAGAGAAAACAGCATAGCCTGTACACTGTAGGAGAAGGTCACAAAGGAATGAAATGAAAACAGAGGATGACAGACTTCTAATTGATATAACCTGACTTAAGAATTCAACAATTCAATTCCTTAATCATATTATTAATTTTTAAATCCTATGGTTTTTAACCTAATAAGTGTATCCGTCTCATTGTTTATTGAGAGGATTAAATAAGATGATTCATGTAAAGTCCATAGCGCAAAACCTCATGTATTAGCAAGCATTCAGTAATGCTAAGTATTGTTATTTTGAATTATTGCTTGCTGAAATAACAACTAGCAGTTTTGCCTTGTATGTTGTAAAGAACATTCATATACTTTATCTCATCTGTTTCTTGTGATAACTTGTCAAATAGGTAAGTAGACATTATTACAATTGGAGGAAGAAGTTAAGTGACTTGACCAGTTTATTAGTAGAAGAACAGTGGTTATAACTCAGTCTTCAGACCCAAAATCCTATGAACTTTCAAAAAAATTCACAATACCAATGTAAACTCCATTCAGGAAAAGAAAACAAATCTCATGCAAAATTATAAATGGAAAAAGATGGGATACAAAATCAGTGTACAAAAATCACAAGCATTCTTATATACCAATAACAGACAAACAGAGAGCCAAATCATGAGTGAACTCCCATTCACAATTGCTTCAAAGAGAATAAAATACCTAGGAATCCAACTTACAAGGGACGTGAAGGACCTCTTCAAGGAGAACTACAAACCACTGCTCAATGAAATAAAAGAGGATACAAACAAATGGAAGAACATTCCATGCTCATGGGTAGGAAGAATCAATATTGTGAAAATGGCCATACTGCCAAAGGTAATTTACAGATTCAGTGCCATCCCCATCAAGCTACCAATGACTTTCTTCACAGAATTGGAAAAACTACTTTAAAGTTCATATGGAACCAAAAAAGAGCCCGCATCGCCAAGTCAATCCTAAGCCAAAAGAACAAAGCTGGAGGCATCACACTACCTGACTTCAAACTATACTACAAGGCTACAGTAACCAAAACAGCATGGTACTGGTACCAAAACAGAGATATAGATCAATGGAACAGAGCAGAGCCCTCAGAAATAACACCACATATCTACAACTATCTGATCTTTGACAAACTTAAGAAAAACAGGAAATGGGGAAAGGATTCCCTATTTAATAAATGGTGCTGGGAAAACTGGCTAGCCATATGTAGAAAGCTGAAACTGGATCCTTTCCTTATACCTTATACAATAATTAATTCAAGATGGATTAAAGACTGAAACGTTAGACCTAAAACCATAAAAACCCTAGAAGAAAACCTAGGCAATACCATTCAGGACATAGGCATGGGCAAGGACTACATGTCTAAAACACCAAAAGCAATGGCAACAAAAGACAAAATTGACAAATGGGATGTAATTAAACCAAAGAGCTTCTGCACAGCAAAAGAAACTAACATCAGAGTGAACAGGCAACCTACAAAATGGGAGAAAATTTTCACAACCTACTCATCTGACAAAGGGCTAATGACCAGAATCTACAATGAACTCAAACAAATTTACAAGAAAAAAACAAACAACCCCATTAAAAAGTGGGTGAAGGACATGAACAGACACTTCTCAAAAGAAGACATTTATGCAGCCAAAAAACACATGAAAAAATGCTCACCATCACTGGCCATCAGAGAAATGCAAATCAAAACCACAATGAGATACCATCTCACACCAGTTAGAATGGCAATCATTAAAAAGTCAGGAAACAACAGGTGCTGGAGAGGATGTGGAGAAATAGGAACACTTTTACACTGTTGGAGGGACTGTAAACTAGTTCAACCATTGTGGAAGTCAGTGTGGCGATTCCTCAGGGATCTAGAACTAGAAATACCATTTGACCCAGCCATCCCATTACTGGGTATATACCCAAAGGACTATAAATCATGCTGCTATAAAGACACATGCACACGTATGTTTATTGCGGCTCTATTCACAATAGCAAAGACTTGGAACCAACCCAAATGTCCAACAATGATAGACTGGATTAAGAAAATGTGGCCATATACACCATGGACTACTATGTGGCCATAAAAAATGATGAGTTCATGTCCTTTGTAGGGACATGGATGAAACTGGAAATCATCATTCTCAGTAAACTTTCACAAGAACAAAAAACCAAACACCGCATATTCTCACTCATAGGTGGGAATTGAACAAGGAGAACACATGGACACAGGAAGGGGAACATCACACTCTGGGGACTGTTGTGGGGGGGGAGGATGGGGGAGGGATAGCATTAGGAGATATACCTAATGCTAAATGATGAGTTAATGGGTGCAGCACACCAGCATGGCACATGTATACATATGTAACTAACCTGCACATTGTGCACATATACCCTAAAACTTAAAGTATAAATAATAATAAAATAAAAAAAATTGTGTACAATAATAATATCTTATAATGGCTTTGTAATATTTCACTTTATATATTAGCCAAACAGTATCACTATTTATATATAAAGAAATCGGCTTAACAGTAAATAAAAATAGTGTACATCATGCTAAAAAAAAAAGAAAAGAAAAAGACCCTAAACAAGTACATGCAAATCAGTTATAAAATAATATGCTACAGCCAGGCGCTGTGGCTCACGCCTGTAATCCCAGCATTTTGGGAGGCTGAGGTGGGCTGATCATTTGAGGTCAGGAGTTTGAGACCAGCTTGACCTACATAGTGAAAACCCACCTCTACTAAAATACAAAAGTTAGCTGGGCGTGGTAGTGGGTGCCTGTAATCCCAGCTACTTGGGAGGCTGAGGCAGGAGAATCGCTTGAACCCAGGAGGCAGAGGTTGCAGTGAGCCGAGATCGTGCCACTGCACGCCAGCCTGGGCAACAGAGCAAGACTCCCCCTAAAAAAAAATAAAAATAAAAATAAATACGCTACTAATAATTCCAATCACCAAGTAAGATTTAGTCCAGGGATATAGCACAATGAAAAGTAATCTAATAATAGATTAAAGGAGGAAAATCATATTAGTAGATGTAGAAGAGGAATTTGATTTAGTCCAATATCTACGGTTAAACTCTTAGTGAAGTAAAAATAGAAGAAACATCCTTAACAAAGTAAACAGAAAAAAGAGCTGTTCATGGTCCAACAATGAGAAGGATATTACGACCCAAGAGTTTTGATTAATTGAATTTCAAGTCCTTGGTTGGAAAAAACAAGAAACCTATTAGGAACCAATATTAAAAATGATATTAGCTATTTAAAACCTAAAGATATTCTTTCTAGTGTCTGAAATAAGATGAAACTATTTTCTTTTTTTTTTTTTTTTTTTTTTTTTTTCCAGGTGTTGCCAATGATTTTATTATTTTTTTTTTTTTTCCTGTTACAGAGATTAGGACTTTTTTTATCCTTTTTTTTTTTTTTCTTTTATTATTATTATTATTATTATCATTATTATACTTTAGGTTTTATGGTACATGTGCGCAATGTGCAGGTAAGTTACATATGTATACATGTGCCATGCTGGTGCGCTGCACCCACCAACTTGTCATCTAGCATTAGGTATATCTCCCAATGCTATCCCTCCCCCCTCCCCCCACCCCACAACAGTCCCCAAAGTGTGATGTTCCCCTTCCTGTGTCCATGTGTTCTCATTGTTCAATTCCCACCTATGAGTGAGAATATGCGGTGTTTGGTTTTTTGTTCTTGCGATAGTTTACTGAGAATGATGATTTCCAGTTTCATCCATGTCCCTACAAAGGACGTGAACTCATCATTTTTTATGGCTGCATAGTATTCCATGGTGTATATGTGCCACATTTTCTTAATCCAGTCTATCATTGCTGGACATTTGGGTTGGTTCCAAGTCTTTGCTATTGTGAATAATGCGGCAATAAACATACGTGTGCATGTGTCTTTATAGCAGCATGATTTATAGTCCTTTGGGCATATACCCAGTAATGGGATGGCTGGGTCGAATGGAATTTCTAGTTCTAGATCCCTGAGGAATCGCCACACTGACTTCCACAAGGGTTGAACTAGTTTACAGTCCCACCAACAGTGTAAAAGTGTTCCTATTTCTCCACATCCTCTCCAGCACCTGTTGTTTCCTGACTTTTTAATGATTGCCATTCTAACTGGTGTGAGATGGTATCTCATTGTGGTTTTGATTTGCATTTCTCTGATGGCCAGTGATGGTGAGCATTTTTTCATGTGTTTTTTGGCTGCATAAATGTCTTCTTTTGAGAAGTGTCTGTTCATGTCCTTCGCCCACTTTTTGATGGGGTTGTTTGTTTTTTTCTTGTAAATTTGTTGGAGTTCATTGTAGATTCTGGATATTAGCCCTTTGTCAGATGAGTAGGTTGCGAAAATTTTCTCCCATTTTGTAGGTTGCCTGTTCACTCTGATGGTAGTTTCCTTTGCTGTGCAGAAGCTCTTGAGTTTAATTAGATCCCATTTGTCAATTTTGGCTTTTGTTGCCATTGCTTTTGGTGTTTTAGACATGAAGTCCTTGCCCATGCCTATGTCCTGAATGGTAATGCCTAGGTTTTCTTCTAGGGTTTTTATGGTTTTAGGTCTAACATTTAAGTCTTTAATCCATCTTGAATTGATTTTTGTATAAGGTGTAAGGAAGGGATCCAGTTTCAGCTTTCTACATATGGCTAGCCAGTTTTCCCAGCACAATTTATTAAATAGGGAATCCTTTCCCCATTTCTTGTTTTTGTCAGGTTTGTCAAAGATCAGATACTTGTAGATATGTGGCATTATTTCTGACGGCTCTGTTCTGTTCCATTGATCTATATCTCTGTTTTGGTACCAGTACCATGCTGTTTTGGTTACTGTAGCCTTGTAGTATAGTTTGAAGTCAGGTAGTGTGATGCCTCCAGCTTTGTTCTTTTGGCTTAGGATTGACTTGGCGATGCGGGCTCTTTTTTGGTTCCATATGAACTTTAAAGTAGTTTTTTCCAATTCTGTGAAGAAAGTCATTGGTAGCTTGATGGGGATGGCATTGAATCTGTAAATTACCTTGGGAAGGATGGCCATTTTCATGATATTGATTCTTCCTACCCATGAGCATGGAATGCTCTTCCATTTGTTTGTGTCCTCTTTTATTTCCTTGAGCAGTGGTTTGTAGTTCTCCTTGAAGAGGTCTTTCACATCCCTTGTAAGTTGGATTCCTAGGTATTTTATTCTCTTTGAAGCAATTGTGAATGGGAGTTCACTCATGATTTGGCTCTCTGTTTGTCTGTTATTGATGTATAAGAATGCTTGTGATTTTTGCACATTGATTTTGTATCCTGAGACTTTGCTGAAGTTGCTTATCAGCTTAAGGAGATTTTGGGCTGAGACAATGGGGTTGTCTAGATATACTATCATGTCATCTGCAAACAAGGACAATTTGACTTCCTCTTTTCCTAATTGAATACCCTTGATTTCCTTCTCCTGCCTAATTGCCCTGGCCAGAACTTCCAACACTATGTTGAATAGAAGTGGCGAGAGAGGGCATCCCTGTCCTGTGCCAGTTTTCAAAGGGAATGCTTCCAGTTTTTGCCCATTCAGTATGATATTGGCTGTGGGTTTGTCATAAATAGCTCTTATTATTTTGAGATACGTCCCATCAATTCCTAATTTATTGAGAGTTTTTAGCATGAAGGGTTGTTGAATTTTGTCAAAGGCCTTTTCTGCATCTATTGAGACAATCATGTGGTTTTTGTCTTTGGTTCTGTTTATATGCTGGATTACATTTATTGATTTGCGTATATTGAACCAGCCTTGCATCCCAGGGATGAAGCCCACTTGATCATGGTGGATAAGCTTTTTGATGTGCTGCTGGATTCTGTTTGCCAGTATCTTATTGAGGATTTTTGCATCAATGTTCATCAAGGATATTGGTCTAAAATTCTCTTTTTTTGTTGTGTCTCTGCCAGGCTTTGGTATCAGGATGATGCTGGCCTCATAAAATGAGTTAGGGAGGATTCCCTCTTTTTCTATTGATTGGAATAGTTTCAGAAGGAATGGTACCAGCTCCTCCTTGTACCTCTGGTAGAATTCGGCTGTGAACCCATCTGGTCCTGGACTTTTTTTGGTTGGTAAGCTATTGATTATTGCCACAATTTCAGCTCCTGTTATTGGTCTATTCAGAGATTCAACTTCTTCCTGGTTTAGTCTTGGGAGGGTGTATGTGTTGAGGAATTTATCCATTTCTTCTAGATTTTCTAGTTTATTTGCATAGAGGTGTTTGTAATATTCTCTGATGGTAGTTTGTATTTCTGTGGGATCGGTGGTGATATCCCCTTTATCATTTTTTATTGCATCTATTTGATTCTTCTCTCTTTTTTTCTTTATTAATCTTGCTAGCGGTCTATCAATTTTGTTGATCCTTTCAAAAAACCAGCTCCTGGATTCATTTATTTTTTGAAGGGTTTTTTGTGTCTCTATTTCCTTCAGTTCTGCTCTGATTTTAGTTATTTCTTGCCTTCTGCTAGCTTTTGAATGTGTTTGCTCTTGCTTTTCTAGTTCTTTTAATTGTGATGTTAGGGTGTCAATTTTGGATCTTTCCTGCTTTCTCTTGTGGGCATTTAGTGCTATAAATTTCCCTCTACACACTGCTTTGAATGCATCCCAGAGATTCTGGTATGTTGTGTCTTTGTTCTCGTTGGTTTCAAAGAACATCTTTATTTCTGCCTTCATTTCGTTATGTACCCAGTAGTCATTCAGGAGCAGGTTGTTCAGTTTCCATGTAGTTGAGCGGTTTTGAGTGAGATTCTTAATCCTGAGTTCTAGCTTGATTGCACTGTGATCTGAGAGACAGTTTGTTACAATTTCTGTTCTTTTACATTTATTGAGGAGATCTTTACTTCCAAGTATATGGTCAATTTTGGAATAGGTGTGGTGTGGTGCTGAAAAAAATGTATATTCTGTTGATTTGGGGTGGAGAGTTCTGTAGATGTCTATTAGGTCCGCTTGGTGCAGAGCTGAGTTCAATTCCTGGGTATCCTTGTTGACTTTCTGTCTCGTTGATCTGTCTAATGTTGACAGTGGGGTGTTAAAGTCTCCCATTATTAATGTGTGGGAGTCTAAGTCTCTTTGTAGGTCACTCAGGACTTGCTTTATGAATCTGGGTGCTCCTGTATTGGGTGCATATATATTTAGGATAGTTAGCTCTTCTTGTTGAATTAATCCCTTTACCATTATGTAATGGCCTTCTTTGTCTCTTTTGATCTTTGTTGGTTTAAAGTCTGTTTTATCAGAGACTAGGATTGCAACCCCTGCCTTTTTTTGTTTTCCATTTGCTTGGTAGATCTTCCTCCATCCTTTTATTTTGAGCCTATGTGTGTCTCCGCACGTGAGATGGGTTTCCTGAATACAGCACACTGATGGGTCTTGAGTCTTTATCCAATTTGCCAGTCTGTGTCTTTTAATTGGAGCATTTAGTCCATTTACATTTAAAGTTAATATTGTTATGTGTGAATCTGATCCTGTCATTATGATGTTAGCTGGATATTTTTCTCGTTAGTTGATGCAGTCTCTTCCTAGTCTCGATGGTCTTTACATTTCGGTATGATTTTGCAGTGGCTGGTACCGGTTGTGCCTTTCCATGTTTAGCGCTTCCTTCAGGAGCTCTTTTAGGGCAGGCCTGGTGGTGACAAAATCTCTCAGCATTTGCTTGTCTGTAAAGTATTTTATTTCTCCTTCACTTATGAAGCTTAGTTTGGCAGGATATGAAATTCTAGGTTGAAAATTCTTTTCTTTAAGAATGTTGAATATTGGCCCCCACTCTCTTCTGGCTTGTAGGGTTTCTGCCGAGAGATCCGCTGTTAGTCTGATGGGCTTCCCTTTGATGGTAACCCGACCTTTCTCTCTGGCTGCCCTTAACATTTTTTCCTTCATTTCAACTTTGGCGAATCTGACAATTATGTGTCTTGGAGTTGCTCTTCTCGAGGAGTATCTTTGTGGCGTTCTCTGTATTTCCTGAATCTGAATGTTGGCCTGCCTTGCTAGATTGGGGAAGTTCTCCTGGATAATATCCTGCAGAGTGTTTTCCAACTTGTTTCCATTCTCCCCGTCACTTTCAGGTACACCAATCAGACGTAGATTTGGTCTCTTCACATAGTCCCACATTTCTTGGAGGCTTTGCTCGTTTCTTTTTATTCTTTTTTCTCTAAACTTCCCTTCTCGCTTCATTTCATTCATTTCATCTTCCAGGGCTGATACCCTTTCTTCCATTTGATCGCATCGGCTCCTGAGGCTTCTGCATTCTTCACGTAGTTCTCGAGCCTTGGTTTTCAGCTCCATCAGCTCCTTTAAGCACTTCTCTGTATTGGTTATTCTAGTTATACATTCTTCTAAATTTTTTTCAAAGTTTTCAACTTCTTTGCCTTTGGTTTGAATATCCTCCCGTAGCTCGGAGTAATTTGATCGTCTGAAGCCTTCTTCTCTCAGCTCGTCAAAGTCATTCTCCGTCCAGCTTTGTTCCGTTGCTGGTGAGGAACTGCGTTCCTTTGGAGGAGGAGAGGTACTCTGGTTTTTAGAGTTTCCAGTTTTTCTGCTCTGTTTTTTCCCCATCTTTGTGGTTTTATCTACTTTTGGTCTTTGATGATGGTGATATACAGATGGGTTTTTGGTGTGGATGTCCTTTCTGTTAGTTTTCCTTCTAACAGACAGAACCCTCAGCTGCAGATCTGTTGGAGTACCTGGCCGGCCGTGTGAGGTGTCAGTCTGCCCCTGCTGGGGGATGCCTCCCAGTTAGGCTGCTCGGGGGTCAGGGGTCAGGAACCCACTTGAGGAGGCAGTCAGCCGGTTCTCAGATCTCCAGCTGCGTGCTGGGAGAACCACTGCTCTCCTCACAGCTGTCAGACAGGGACATTTAAGTCTGCAGAGGTTACTGCTGTCTTTTTGTTTGTCTGTGCCCTGCCCTCAGAGGTGGAGCCTACAGAGGCAGGCAGGCCTCCTTGAGCTGTGGTGGGCTCCACCCAGTTCAAGCTTCCAGGCTGCTTTGTTTACCTAAGCGAGCCTGGGCAATGGCGGGCGCCCCTCCCCCAGCCTTGCTGCCGACTTGCTGTTTGATCTCAGACTGCTGTGCTAGCAATCAGCGAGACTCCGTGGGCGTAGGACCCTCTGAGCCAGGTGCGGGCTATACTCTCCTGGGGCACCGTTTCCTAAGCCCGTCGGAAAAGCACAGTATTCGGGTGGGAGTGGCCCGATTTTCCAGGTGCCGTCTGTCACCCCTGGAAGGGGAACTCCCTGACCCCTTGCGCTTCCCGAGTGAGGCAATGCCTCGCCCCTGCTTCGGCTGGCGCACGGTGCGCTCACCCACTGACCTGCGCCCACTGTCTGGCACTCCCTAGTGAGATGAACACGGTACCTCAGATGGAAATGCAGAAATCACCCGTCTTCTGCGTCGCTCGCGCTGGGAGCTGTAGACCGGAGCTGTTCCTATTCGGCCATCTTGGCTCCTCCCGCCAGATGAAACTATTTTCATTATCACCAGTTTTGGAGATTCTAGCCAATACAATAAGCAAGAAAATAAAACAAAAATGTGCATTATAGATAGGAAGAAAAAAACTATCATTCTTTTCAAATGATAGGATTTTATGAATAGAAAATCCAAGAGACTATACATTAAAATATTCAAGGTAAAAAGAAGCTCAACTCATTGGTACATTTTAAGATTACTATGTACAAACAAAAAACTTTCTCTTACGTAGCAAATTATATATGTGATGAATAAATGTGGAATACTAAAGATAACCACAGATTCTTTTCAGCTCCTTTCATGAGCAGTGGCATTGATTTCTACACTCTCATAAATCTGGGCTGGCTTTGGACTTGCTTTGACTAACAGAATGTGTGGGAATTGAGGCTATGTAGCTTTGAGTCTCAGTTTTAAGAGGTCCTGCAGCTTTCACTTTGGCTCTTTTGAAACACTATTCCATGATGTGAAGAACTCCAGTATCTAGTCTAGAGTCCTCTGGATGAGTCCAATACTATCCTCTAGTCTCTAGGATAAAAGGCCATGCGAAGCAGAAATGAGCTTAACCAGCTGATACCCACTAAACTAATTAGCTAATAGCCAGCACCAACACCAGACATGTGAGGAAAGCCATGCTAGGAAATCCAGTGCCAGTGAAACCACCAGATGACTACAGCTGTATCAATGACCCTGGTTAGACCAGAAAAAGTGCCCTTTTCCTAGCTGAGCTTAGTTCAAATGTCCAATTAACAAAATGTTGAACAAATAAATGGGTATTGTTTTAAACCATTAAATTTTAGAGTTTGTTATTCAGTTATGTATAATTGGTACAAAAATATTCAAGATTTACAATAGCAATAAAAACTAAAAAGTGTCTAGGAAGACATTTCTAAAAAGAGCATTATGAAACATACATGAAAGTTACAAACAATATATGAAGAAACACATACAGTATTTTTTGGAGGAAAGATGATAAAGGTATCAACTTCCTCCAGAAATAATCTATATATTGAGTAAAACACCAATCAGAATCCACCACTGACAAAATTGATAATAAATTTTATATGAAGAATGCTGAAAATAAAATTTGCAAAGAATAATAATGAGGAATGCAGTTACTTATTGCTGTCTAACAAATGCTTCTGAATTTAGTGGCTTAAATCAACAAAAAAAAATTTGCTCATGAATCTGTAAATTTGGTAGGGCTTAGTTAGAACAACTGTCTTTTCTCCTGGTGGCATGAGCTGGAGTGGGCCTGGAGGACTCACTTTTGAGACAGACACTCACATAGTGGTGAGTTGATGCTGCTGACTGTTATCATCCCCAAAGGAAACCTGTATTCATTAAGCAGCCATTTCTCTTCTGCTCCACTTCAGTCTTGGACAACCACTAATCTGATTTTGTCATGATGGATTTACCTATCCTGGGTATTTCTTATATGTGGAATCTTATAATGTGGAAAAAAAGAGGAAGACAGTAGATATGCATGTACTAGACATGAACATATTTTTCCTATATATTATTAAATAAAAATGAAAATGGCAAAATTGTCATATTACATGTATTATCTAATCACACTTTGCACATATGTTTATATAACTAAAAAGTGTGGAAAAATATAAGCCAAAGTTTTAGAGCAGTTATTTCAGGGGGCTGGTATTACCATCTCAAAAAAACTAAACATGTATTTATATTGTTAAATACAAATTTAAAAATTAAACATTAATTAACTTCATAGTCAAAAAAGTAAAGATATTTTCATTAAATAATATTTCAATAGGAAGAAATAAACTATTTAAAACATTGGTGAGCAAATCCTGATGAAATAATGGCTTTAGGCAAGGATCATCAATGGCTGCTAGCAAAAAAGACAACCCGATATTCCATGCCTTCTAATGCCAGTACACATCACCACTTACAAAATATTCTAGCCAAAAATATCAAACCTTAATCTGATTAAGCCTCTATCTCTCAAAAAATAGAGCTATATCTCAAATTTCAAAGAGGCAGAGACTCAGGAAATTTGATTGTGAACTCCTGTTACCTCCCCAGGCCTCAATGTCCTTGTTCTTGCAAAAGCAAGAGGGACGAACTCTCAAAAAAAATAAAAATAAAAAACCTGCAGGCCCTCCTATGACTCAACCACCTGATTCACATTTTCACATGGAAATTTTGATGTTTCAGTGTTCTTTATTGGCTTAGTACTTTCATGTGTTCTGTCTTTATTCTTAATTTACGGAAAGTATGGGGAATGAGAAACATGTTCCAAGGCAAAACGGGGAAGCCTTCAGCAAAATCCAGAATGTGATAAACTCTAGGGGTCAAATGACCTGGTTCCTTCAAGAAATAAGAGGAGGAGGCAGGGAATAGAATCCTGTTATATATATTGTGCCAGATGATTCTTTGTTGTTGGGGGCTGTCCTGTGTTTTGGAGCTTTTAGCAGCATCCCTGCCCCTATGCACTACGTGCCATTGCCATTGAAACTCTCTCCCTTTCTCCTCAACCAAGCTATGACAACGAAAAATATCTCCAGACATTGCTAAATGTCTTCTGGGGACAAAATTGCCCCAGTTGAGAACAAGATTATAGATTTTTTTTTTAAAAAAAGGAGATTTAAATGACGTAGCAAAAAATTCATCTTGCCCACTAATTTGTATAAACCAACTGTAAGGAAGAATTATGAGATAATTGGAATTAGATGTATTTGAAAAAAGACCTATTCCTTTAGTGATATACAATGAATGGTATATTCGTGGTTAAAATGATATGCTGTCTTGTATTGCTTCAGAATAATACCTTTGAGGTTGATGAGTAAATGGGTAGCTGAATAAATAAAATGGGATTGACTATGTGTTGATAATAACTGAAACTAAGTGATGAGTACATAGGGTGGGTTCATCATGCTGCTCTCTAACTTTTGCATGTGTTTGAAATTTTCCATAACAAAATGTCTTAAAAATAATATTCAGTAACTACCAGAATATTGTAATATTCAGTGACAACCAGAAGGAATAGCTAAAAAGAGATGAAAGTGTAGCTTCCGGGAGGGGTAGGGAGAGGAGAGGTGGCTGCTTCTTTTTGAAACAAACCTTTTAGTACTACTTCACTATGAGGACTACGTGCATGGATTACTTCAAAGAACAACAAAAAATAATTAAAATCCCCAAATAAGCAAACAAAACATTGGAGAAATGCCATTGATACGAATATTTTTCTTGTAAAAATGGAAGTTTAGTTACATAAAATTTATACATATAGAAAGTAAGTTAAATGGCACCATGAGGAGGCAACCAACTGAGTATAGATGTGGAACTTTGGACACAGCACTTGACTTTCTTCTGAGGCTGGCCTGGCTACCTTCTTTTTCTCCTTTACCTTTTTTTATTGAGCATATTAAGACAGCCAGGGCCCTCTGAGGAAGAAGGATTATTTCTTGTTGTATGTGGAAAGCAGGCAAGGGAGGGCTGTCCCCTGAGGCACAGCAGCCTCTCTCTAACCCAGTGAATGAACCACAGGGCAAACTAGGGTTTGTCTGCTTACCCAATCATCTCTTACTTAGGGAGTAAGAAGCCTTTTTGTTTGTTTTTCATATCTCTTGGTCTAAGCTTCATTTTCTAGTTCAGTTTTGATCAAAGCATTATCCTGGGGGAGAAGGAAACATTTGTCAAGCTGTTACTAAGGGGCTTATATTATCTCTTATTTTGCTATTAACTGTTGTTTGTGTGATACTTTGGCAGGGAGCCCAGAATGAACAGAGTAAATGGATTCTGACACCAAAACCCTATCCTGAACTCTAACAACTTTCACAGTTACAAGAAAAACAAACATATTTCTTTTGACCTACTTATTCATAAACGTCATGTCAGATGCATAAATATTATGCCTCTGTGGTAACAATTAGGGGTATTCTGGCATTCCTAGGAGACAAATCAGCATAGTGACCCAAGGCCAATGTGGGTGAACAGGCCAACAGGATAATGTAATTTGAAAGGTGCTCTAAAGGCACTTGCATTCTGAGGTTTGTTCACCAAGGTTCTAGGCTACCATGGTGCCTAAAGCCACCATTTTGAGAGTCAACCCTTTCTGTAAATGCATAACGTCTCCAGAAGCTTTCAGCTAAAATACCAATGTGTTATTTTGGAGAGAGAACACATGAACTCTGAGCATTCACAAATTGCCTAAGCATGAACCAGTTTATCAAGTTATTTAAGTTGAGCGAAAGGTCCCCAAGGAAGGAATTACAAAATTGTGCTTTTTATGGGACGTCATGAGAAGGCTCAGGGAAGTTATGAGGGTAAGAGTAGTGGAAGGAAGGAAAATCTGAGGATACTTGGGAAGGCGTGCCTGGGTAGGTGGAATCCTGGCCAGAGAGTGGATAGCAGAAGGACCCAGAGTCTAGAGCAACTCTGTCCATTAGAACTTCCGGCAATGACGGAAATGTTCTATAGCTGGGCTGTTCAATATAGTAGGTATTAGCCACATGTGACTATAGAGGACTTGAAATATGGCTGGTGTGACTGAGGAACTGGAACTTTAAATTTTATTTAATTTTAATTAATATAAATTAAAATGTCAATAGCCAAATGTGGCTAATGGCTCCAACATTGGATAGTACACGTCTAGATGAAGGATATGGGGATGGGGTGGGGGGGTGGGGGAAAATCATAGAAAGGCAATGTGGAAAAGAATTGCTTAATTCACACTTTGTATGGTACTACTTTTCATTTCTAGGCAATAGATTTACAAATTACAGGTTATATTATATTTAGCAAATTAACCTATATTATGAAATAGCTGTACAGATTGAATAGACGGATGAGAGTATAGCCATATTAATTAGATTTGCCATGTCCTACATGATCTTATTTTACTCATATGCATGCTGTCCAATGAAGGAAAGGAAAACATTGACTCAGAAGTGTTAAAAAGGGTATCCTTTGTTTAATGTTCAAGAAAGGCTGCAATTACTTTTCATAATATACAATTGCAAGTTTTGTTATTTTTTTCTTTCTGAATAATGATTATTTTTCTCCATTGCAGAGCAAGGCAAGGGTCACAGTCACATTCACAGAACCTCATTAGGGTGGATCCACAGGACATACTTCCCACTGCTCGCAGAAGTATTACCACCCCTTGGAATAATCAATCAATCAAACCAACTCAACAATCTTTCTTTTAATGCTAGTGGCACATATTGACATAAAAATAAAATTTTGCTTTCTGGTGGGACATGAATAATAAAAGTATTTTTAAAGTTGTTTTAATCAAGTCTTCTCTATTTAGAAAGTATTAATAAACTGGCGCCAGAAAATTTCCCAAAATCACTAGCTAGTTGTTAGTGGCCACAGAACCTAGATGAGAATAAAAATAATCTCTAGGCCTGGCACGGTGGCTCACGCCTGTAATCCCAGCACTTTGGGAGGCCGAGGCGGGCGGATCACAGGTCAGGATATCGAGACCATCCTGGCTAACACGGTGAGACCCCGTCTCTACTAAAAATACAAAAAAATTAGCCGGGCGTGGTGGCGGGCGCCTGTAGTCCCAGCTACTCGGGAGGCTGACGCAGGAGAATGGCGTGAACCCGGCAGGCGGAGCTTGCAGTGAGCCGAGATTGCGCCACTGCACTCCAGCCTGGGTGACAGAGCGAGACTCCGTCTCAAAAAAAAAAAAAAAAAAAAAATCTCTAAACACAACTGAAGCCAGCGAATCTTTTTGTTTTTGTTCGGGAGAAGACAGCATCCCCTTTGACATATTTGGAAAGTTCTCCTAATTAATTTGGCAGTACATAGGTGTCATTGCTGAGTCAGATGGTTACTCTAGATGTAGAATTTTGTCAAATCTTCATTTCATGCCATGTGAAAATCCAAATGCCACCACTTCAAGATTTTCTGTTACCAGAGTCCTTACATTCTTGTGGTCACCTATGACTCTAAAATGCTCTTTACTCTGAATTAATTGACTTGAATCGTGAATCTATTGCCGTCTGTAGTTTGTGTTTTTGTTCTGCCAAACCAACTGTGAACTTCCTTTCCACGGATTTCTGCTATCATAAAGCATGTGCATCAGAATTGCAGATTTTATTTATGTATAAGGTATAACCTAGGACTTGGCGGAGGTGGAGGATCCTGTTTCATGACAGTAAAATGGGGGGAGACCGAAGACCTGATAATACCCATTAGGGAGGGGGGTAGAAAATACTTATATTTAAGTATTAGTTAAAATTTTTTGTTTGTTTGTTTTTTGGAGCTGCTCTATGTGATTTTTTTTTAAAATTTCACTTTCCAATAGTTTATTATTAGTCTATGGAAATACTATTGATATTTAAATGTTGACCTTGTAGACTGAGGTCTTGGTAAATTTACTTATTAGTTTTAGGACTCTACACCCAGCCCCACTTTTAAAAAAAAGTTCCTTCAGATTTTCTATGTAATCATTTCATTTGCAAATAGAAACAGTTTTGTTTTTTTTTTTTTTTGGTTTCTAATTTGTATGCCTTTATTCTTTTTCCTTGCTTATTGCACTGGCTAGAACTTACAGTATAGTACTAAATATGAGTGGTGAAAGTGGAAACCCTTGGCTTGTATCTGATCTTAGAAGAAAAGCATTCAGTCTCCACCATTAGGTATGATGTGAAAATTTTATAGATTCACTGTATCAGTTAAGGAAGTTCCCTTCTATTCCTAGTTTGCTGAGACTTTTATCATGAATGACTTTTGAATTTTATCAAATGCATTGATATAATCATGTTTTTTTTCTTCTTTAGCTTGTTAATATACTGTATTATATTGGTTGATTTTCAAATATTGAATCAACCTTGCACTTTTGGGATAGACCCCACTTGGTAGTAGTGTACTACTCTTTTTGTATATTGCTGGTTTGATTTGGTAATATTTTATATATTGACCTATAATTTTCTTTTCTCATATTGTCTTTGCCTGGTTCGAGTATCAGGGTAAAGCAGGCCTTACAGGATGAGTTGAGAAGTGTTCTCTCAATTTTTTGGAAGATACTTATAGAATTAATGTTATTCTTCTTTAAATCTTTGGTTGCATTCATCTGTGAAATCATCTGGGTTTGGAGCTTCATTTTAGGGAAGTTTATAAAGTATAAAATAAATTTCTTTATTAGATATGGGAAAATCCAAATTATCTATTTCATATTAGGTGAGTTGTGGTAGCTCATGTTGTTTGAGAAATTGGCCCATTCCATTCAAGTTGTCAAATTTATGTTTGTAGTATTTTCTTATTATCCTTTTGGTATCTGCAGAGTCTTTAGTAATATCTGCTATTTTGCCCTTGTTGTGGACAATTTGTATCTTCTTTCTTTTTTTGTGTCAGCTTGGCTAGAGGTTTATCAATTTTATTGTTGTTTTCAACAAATCAATATTTGGTTTTGTTAATTTTCTATATTATTTTTCTGTTTTCAGTTTTACTGGTTTCTACTCCTATTTTTATTATTTCCTTTATTTTGCTCGCTTTGGGTATATTTTGGTCTTCATTTTCTAGTTTAACATAGGTACTTTAATTGTTCATTTGAGAAATTTCTTTTCTTCTAGCATAAGTATTGAATGCTATCAATCTCTCTTTAGTCACCACCTTAACTACATCTGACAAATTTTGATATGTTGAATTTTTGTTGTCATTCAGTTCATAAGATTTTCCAATTTCCTTTATGACTTCCTTTTTGATCTATGAATTATTTAGTAAAAGGTAAAAGATTTATATGATTTGAAGAGAAACCAGAGCATATCTATGAATTATTTAGAATTGTGTTGTTTAATTACAAGGTATTTGGAGACTTCCTAATTATCTTCCTGTTATTGAATTCTAGTTTAATTGCACTGTGATCAGAGAACACATCTTGTATTGTTCTATTTTTTAAAAAAATAAATGAATAATAAATTTGTTAAGGTTTTTATTGACTTAAGATATGGTCTGCCTTGGTATATATTTATGTGCACTTGAGTAGAATGTATATTTTGTCTGTTGGTGGGATGTTTTATAAATGTTAACCACCTCATTAGTTAATAGTGAGTTCTGTTTTTCCATATTGCTGTTAATTTTTATCTACTTGTTCTATCTACTACTGAGTGAGACTGTTGAAATCTCCAATGGCAATTTTAATTCTATCAATTTTTGTCTCATGTATTTTGAGGCTCTGTTGTTGGGTAATACATGGTTAAGATTGTCAAGTCTCTTGACGAGTTCATCCTTTTATCATTAAATAGTGTCCCCTATTATCTCTGAAAAGCTTTCTTAGCTCAAAGCCTTTTTCCTTCTGAAGATGAATTTAGTATATAGCCAATCCTGATTTCTTTTGATTAGTATTTAGGTGTTACACTTTTTTCTATCCTTTTATTTCTACTTTACCTGTATCATTACATTTAAAGTATAGATTGATTGTAGCATATAGTTAGGTCTACTTTTGGACATTCTGAAATCTGCTTTTTAATTGGTGTATTTGCAGCATTTATACTTTTAATGTAATTATTTATATGTTTGGATTTAGGTCTACTACTTTATTTACTTTTTTTGTTTTTGTTTTTGTTTTTTTCTTGAGACAGAGTCTCGCTCTGTCACTCAGGCTGGAGTGCAGTGGCGCAATCTCGGCTCACGGCAACCTCCGCCTCCCGGATTCAAGCAATTCTCCTGCCTCTCAGCCTCACGAATAGCTGGGACTACAGGCGCGCACCACCATGCCCGGCTAATTTTTGTATTTTTAGTAGAGACGGGGTTTCACCATGTTGGTCAGGCTGGTCTCAAACTCCTGATCTCGTGACCCACCCGCCTCGGCCTCCCAAAGTGCTAGGATTACAGGCGTGAGCCACTGTGCCTGGCCTACTTTATTTACTTTTTAAATCTTGGTTTCTTCTCATTTTTGTTCCACCATTTCTACCTTCTTGACTTTTGTTGTGATATTTGCATATGTTTGGATGATGGTGTGTCTAGGCATAAATTCCTTTCAGTTTATACTATTTTGAAGTGCAATGAACTTGAATTCATAAGTTCACATCTTCTTCCAGATTTAGGAAGTTTTTAGCCATTATTTATTCAAAATTTTTTTCTGCACTCACTCTTTGTCCTCCTCATTTGCTATTAATATATCAATGACATGAATGTTAGATCTTTTAGTATGGCCCCACAAGTCTCTGAGACTTTTTTTTTAACATCATTTTTCTTTTTGTGTGTGTGGCTTAGATAATTTCTAGTAATCTATCTTCAAGTTCACTAAAGCTTTCCTCTGTCACTTTCATTTTGTTATTGAGCTAATCGAGTAACTTTTTTATTTCGTTGTTATACTATTTGGCTCAAAAATTTTTATTTGCCCCTTTATTATATATTCTGTTTATATGCTGAGACTTTTTATCTTTCTGTTTGTTTCCTGAATGCTTACCTTATTTCTTAGAGCATGGTTATCAGAGCTGCTTTACAGGCATTATCTAACAATATCAATATATCCAGGTAATTCTGAAATTAGCATATACTAATTGCCTTTTACTTTGCAAGATGTTGAAATGTTTCTCACATTCTGTGTATCAAATAATTTTGGATTATATCCTGGATATTTTGAATATTTTGAATACTTCATTATGTGACTGTAGGTCTTGTTTATTTTCTATTTTTTTTAACTTTCATTTTAGGTTCAGGGATACATGTGCAGGTTTATTATACAGGTAAATTGCATGTCATGGGGGTTTGGTGTGCAGATTATTTCATCACCCAGATAATAAGCATAGTAACCTGGTATGTAGTTTTTCTGTCCTCTCCCTCCTCCCACCCTCCACTTTCAAGTAGCCATAAAAAGAATAAAATACTGATGAATGCAGCTAACCATGGAGATGAATGGTCTCCACAATGAGAATTATAGAACACTGCTAAAAAAAATTAGAGATGACACAAACAAATGGGAAATCATTCTGTACTCGCGGACGGGAAGAATCAGTATTGTTAAAATGGACATATGGCCAAAGCAATTTATAGGCCTTGTTTAAATCTTATGGAAAATATTTTTTCTTTTAGTTGGACAATTAAACTGGTTATATTGAGGTTCTTAACCACCTTTCTGTAGACAGTGGTTCTATGCCTGTTCTGTTTTCAAAATCTATTAATATGTAGCACTTTTCTCATTTGTCCTATGTGTGCACCATCAGTGGCCAGTTTGGGATCCGTTCAGTGATCTATGTTGTAATTCAGTTCTCAACTGAATCTTGCTGTTTAGGATTAGATCCATTCATTCACAGTTTTAAAGTGAGACTAAAAGTTTGCACACAATTTATGAGAATATTTTCTTCAGCTCTGTCCTCTCTGTAATATTCCTGACATTTTCTGATTCCTGGTATCCATCACCCACTACCCTCTATTCCTGTGGCAAGGAACCTAGGGACTTAGTCTCCCCACTCTTAGATCTTGTACATTTCTTAGAACTGACTCTGCATCTGGGCTAAGTCATGATAGGATAGAGAGAAAAAAACCGGTGGATTGCCTTGCACATTCTTGGCAACACCAAGAATCAGACCATCTGGCCAGAGAGGAAGTTTCCCCTTCTTCTGCTCATTGTTGTCATTACCATCACCACAGCTGTAAGAGTGCCTGGGAGTTGGGGTGATTTGCACACGTATTAATCTAATTACCTGTTAGAAAAACAAATCAACACACTTCAGAGGAAGATAATAGAATCCAGATCTCTACAATGTGTCACTCTTCATGTCTAGTATATAATAACATAGCGGGAAATTAAATTACTGGATGATTAATTGTAATTTGGTTTTAAGTTTGTTAGGCAAAAGGTTGGTTTTCAGTTTTATTTGGATGAGTATGTAGAAAGCCCAAGATATTAACCAAACCCCCACTGCAGACTCTAGACTCTTCTCTGTAAAGCAGAGCAGCCAAATCTCTGCTAAGTTCTTTTAGCTTTCCAGTTGTTATTTTCTACTGGGACTCTTGGATCCAAACTCTGCCCTTTGACAACTGAAACCAACAAATCTGCATCTTTCTGCTTGAATTGTAGGTGAGACATACAGACTGGAAAATACACAAAGTGGAAAAGCCTAATATACCTACATTACACAGTATAATTCCCTCCTGGTATCTATCTTCTTTTGGTCATGCTACAGTGATGTTAACTTGTTGTTTCTTAAATTTTGTCCAGACTTTATGATTGTTATCTATGGAATGATTTATCTACCATAAGCTACTCTGCAAATATCAGAACCAGAACTGCTAAATATATTTATTCATTCACTTGTCTACCACCTGGATTTATAATATGTAAATATTTTGCCATTTTTTTCATTTTATTTTTGAAAATAAAATCTCATAGAATTTAAGTCTCATTTGTATTATTTTTCATAGCTCATTCTGTCTTCTTCCCCACGGACAACCAATATTTTAAGATTGGTGAAGAGCCTCCCTGCTCATGTTTCTGTACACTTACTGTCCATATGTATCTTTATATAAAATACATTTACAGAAATTATTTTACACTATATTATTTTGCAACATTTTAATATTTTCCAGATCTTTTTATATTGTAGATCTAATTTATTCATTCAAACTACCAGATTATGATTTTAAAGCTCTTAGTAGTTTTCTCTGTTGCTCTAAGGGTAGAGCCATAATTTATCTTTGGGTCAAGATTGTGTTTTTCTTTTGGGCAAAACTCTAATGTCCCCTTCCAATTATCCATAGGTAAATCCAAAATGCCATTCTGTATTGGAAAAGTTAGGAATAAAGAAAAATTCAACTGTTCTATTATAGGAAACCTTGACTCTTGTGGGCAGAGTGGCATCCCTACACATTTTACGATTTCATGTTGATTAAGTAAGGGGAGCAATGAAAGGTAATGGTCCCTTTACAATGCTTCTGTCTATGGGAAGTAACCTGTTGGCTGTAAGTGTCAACATTAAGGAGGATGAAGATCAGTTGAGAGACTTCCAGTGAGAAGATACGACCAATTGTCTTTAGGAGGAGAAATAATTAATTCCGTTTTTTAAGCTTTCTGTCTCTGACTCCCCATTTCCCTTTATAATGCCCCAGTCTTCAGTAAAGTATTATTGAATACTGTGGGCTGGACTTTGGAGAGCTGCAGCAGCAAAGATCTGTGGAGCAGTTGCCTGAATTGACAATGGATATCCAACAACCTACACAGAGTTGTGGAACATGTACACGCAATCATCGAAACTCTTAAAAACACCTGGAGAAGGAGCCCTAAAGAGACTGGATATCAATGTTGTGCAAGTGGAATGGGAGATTTTGATTATTGTATTTAGGGAGTAATGGGAAGAACACTGTAGACTTGTAACATGCTTAACAAAAGGAAAGAAAAATTGATTCACCCCAATAGTACAAAACAACCATCTCCAAAATTACTCTCATCATTTAATTTCATTTGACAACTTTAGAATGCTTGACACAATGCTCCAATTACAGCAGGCATTTCTACAATGGAATTTTCTGTACAATTATGAAATTAACAATGCTTCACTCCCTTAATGAGTTCAAGTTCTGGGTAGAGGAAACACATCCATACTCAATAGACATTCATGGCCAACTGAAGATCCCAAATTGTCTTAAAATATATAGTTCAGTGGGAAGAAAGAAATGCTTAATTTCTAAGTATCATTTAAATTGGAAAATACATTTTTTTTTTTACTTAAATGAACTATAAGCATTTTGTTTTGAATTCTACAGGAATTGTTTTCTACTAATTATTCTTTAATGTATATGTTTAGTGCCCATGTTCACATTTTTCAGGATACTTCTGAGAGTCCTAGAGCCCTGTGAATTTATACCAAAACAGCCCTCAAAATAGTGGTTTTCATTTTTATTTTAAATCAAATAAAATGCTCTTTATTAAATGATTTTTAGAATCATTAGTCTCCTTTTTCTTCAAATGTCCATGGTATTCATGTTAATTGAACCAGGTCATTCTTTCTTAATGTTTCTAAAAATTTTCATCTTAGAGATGAGATGCATGTTTTTCTCAAATGATAATATTATTTATACTTACAATTACTCACAGAAAATCTGGCTATAGACTCCATTGCCAGATAGTTTATTAATGAGTAGATTTTGAGAAAAGATATTTTATTACCATTTTTATGTCTTAGGGACCTCATCATTGAAGCTAAACTTCTAATCTTCCTTACAATATAAAGATAATTTTACTTACTGGAAGCTTATGTAACCTAAAATTTAGATTTTGACAACTGTCTTGCAGTTTATAAATATTATAATAAAGAAAGCTATACCAGGATGGTTTAAACTCTTTAACTTATAAACAATAACTGTGAGAATTCTTGGTATGCTCTACATGACATTCCAGTTGTTCTTTTGTGTTTGTAGATATAAGTCAAGGACCTCTAAGTTATTCTAAAGTCATGCCCATTGTTCTTCGAGTCTTGGCTTCTGATAATGTCTTGATTTGCTTGAAGTACAGTTGGTTGGTATATTAACCTCCTTATTGTTAAGATGATTCAATTAAAAATGCCCCAGTCATTTGACAACTTAATCAAATAACTTCAGACAGAGATAACATTATTAAAATAACTCAGGGTGATTAAATGTAGAGGGACTGAGTAGCCCCTTCAGATAAAGTCATCATGGGAGATCTCTGAATAGAGGACATTTCAGCTGGGATCTAAACGTCAAGCATGAGGTGATCTCTCAAAGAAAAAACAGAAGGAAAAGCATTCCAGGAGGAAGGAAGCAGAAAATATAAAGGCCATCAGGTAGGAATAAGCTTTGTTTGCTTGAGGAATGACAAGGAGGCCAGTGAGATGACTAAAGTGGGAGAAGTCGCCAATGCTATAGGAAAAGTGGACAGGGCCAGATTACACTCAGCCTTGCAAGCTGCGAGGATGATTTTATACTATTTTATTTTATTTTAGAGGCAGAGTCTCACTCTGTCGCCCAGGCTGGAGTGCAGTGGCGCGATCTCGGCTCACTGCAACCTGTGCCTCCCAGGTTCAAGTGATTCTCCTGCCTCAGTCTCCCGAGTAGCTGGGACTACGGGTGCCTACTACGATGCCCAGCTAATTTTTGCATCTTTAGTAGAGACGGGATTTCACCATGTTGGCCAGGATGGCCTCGATCTCTTGACCTCGTGATCCGCCCACCTCAGCCTCCCAAAGTGCTAGGATTACAGGTGTGAGCCACTGCGCCTGGCCGGAGTTCTGATTTTATAAGCATGGAATCACACGTCCAAGATACAGTCGAGTGAAAAAACCATGTTTCAAACAGCCTGAATAGAAAGATCCCCTTAATATAAAATTATATATTCATTTTCATATGTGTCTGTAGGCACGGAGACACATTGGGGCATATGTTCAGAGAAATGCTAACATTGGAAATATCTGAGTGCTGGACTTCAGGTGACAATTATGTTCCTTTTGTATTTTTCTGTACTGCTTGAATTGTTTACTAAAACAACAAAGCCATATCAAATATGCATACATAAAAAATTAGCCATGGTCCTCTTTGACTAAGATTTAATGTTAAGACAACATTGACATTATTGTGGCTTCTAAACTCACACTAGATAGAAAAAAAATGGATTTATAAAGAAAAGTTTGTTGGATTTTATTAATAAATGTAACAGTAAAATAACCTATGCTTTTTGGGGGAGTTTTCAATGATTATGGAAGATACAAAAAGCACCAAAAAACCTAGAGTGCACAGAACATGAACAATCAAGAAAATTCCCTTATTATGTACCAAAATAGAATTCCCCACATACGATTGGTATTTCCCTCAACTTCTGGAAAGCGAAAAGTGAATGGGAGGACATTAAGCTGACACAAGGAAGAAGGTGGAAAAAGGGTAAATAGTATTCACGTTACACATTAATTCAATTACTCATTCCTTTGACACAGATTTTAAAATAATCTAAATAAACAAGGGTTGCGTGCAAAAAGTCTATTTGAATTAGATTCTCATGGGTGTAAAAACAAAACACGACCACAAAGGGAAGCAGGCAGGGCTAAAAGACAGCACAGAGGCTACTAGCTTCATAAAAGAATAGTCAGACTTAGGGTTTCCATATTCTACCAAAAAATAAATGGGAAATCTTCTTTTTGCATCTACTTCTGCCATCAAAATCTTTCCATTGGTTTGTTTTATGTCACCTTGTTTTTACTTGTACATATTCACCTTTTGTTACATCCTTATATTTCTGTGGTATCTATGGAGTCCTGCTTCAGAGGATTCACTTGAACCAGCTTTGAATTTGCATGTAACTACCTATTGCCATAGTTCCATGGAAAACCACTAGGAGAGTGTTATTATTCCAAAGCTGGATTACTTCCATAAATAGTCTAATGAGAGCTTCATTTTTTTCTGCCTGTGAAAGCCAGTTGAGTTCCATTCCATTTATGGAAAAAAGGCTTTTCTGTTTCTATTCAATTAAGCAAATGGCTGTCTTTTGGCAAGGAAAGAAGAAAAGCATTAATCATTTCCAGTTCACCATATCAGGATGTTTACTCACAAAAGACAAAGATTCAATTATATCTTTCTTATTATGACCTCCAGGTATTTTTCTCAATGTGACAGTTCTATAACTCTTCAGAAGAGGTTATTTATGGATATATCCTACTTAGAAGAATAGAATATGGGCAATAGCATAAGAACACTTTGGCATCACTTTCAGATAACCTGATGCCTGCATTGGTCCACCATGACTGGAGGCATTCGTTTGTAATAATAAATAAAGTCTGATGGTAATCCTTGAGGATGCTGGTTGCTTTTTACCCTTTCCGCAGTCGCCATCCCTCTAAATGTAGTAGAATATTGCTAGGATTGGATCTTATCTCTGGCCAACTCTTCAAACTTAGCTCTCTTCTTCTATCATGTAGGATTGCACCTGACCTTTTGCACACCTGGGTTTCATGGGCTTAGACTTCACTCTTAATTCTTGCCCAAGTAACTGCTGGAGTTGGCTTGGCAACCATTGCCAACTGAGTTCCCTCTTAGGCTCTGTCTCAGCAGCAGTGTAAGTAGAACTGAGGCTGGTACCTAGACTATGGTGGGCTGATTCGTAGAAGCTGAGTTGGACTGAATGGAGAAGAGGTAAAACTGTGAGAAAGAGAGTGAAAAACATGAAAATCCATGAGTCAATATGTGAGTATGAAGAAGACAAAAGCCCATGTTTGTGGAGAGCTACACTGCTCACCAGTGATTTTCCATAAATACCTGTCCACCTCAGCATTGAGATGAGATAGAATTTTCTCATCAAATGCTGCAGGTGTTAGCTGAGTATGCCTTTTTTTTAGCCAGTTCTGACTACTAGTTAAAAATATTAAAAGGGGCTGTGTTATTTGAAATTATTGTTTAGCATTTCTATTTGCAGAGCCTATTTTAAGGAGGTTAAATCACTTTTTAATTTAACTAGTTAGGCTCCTATTGGATAGTGATGAGGTACCTTGACTACATTCTGGAACTAGGCATAATCTTCAGTAAACTGATATTAATGTATTTTCTTACTTTTAAATTCTTTTCATAAAAAGTTTCTTTATTTAAACACAAACAATGTAACAAAGCTTTTTTAAAAGAAAATATTTAAAGTAATATATATACTTTTAAATATAAAATTGTATACCTTTGTCATTAATTCATAACTTCTAGTAAACACAGCTTAATTTAACCTTGGCTTTATTCTTAGATTTTGATTGAATGTTTCTTTTATCTTACCCCGGATCATTTCATAAAGTTGTTACATAGACTTCTGGGCTTATACAAGTTATTTTAAAAGCCATTGTAGTCTCTCAGAACTGGCATCACACATTAACTTCCAAATAAGGGATTTTTTTGGTCTGTCTTCTTTCATAAGTTTCTGTTGAAATCTTTCCTTTATACAACAGAAGAACTGAAAAAGGGAGAAAAACATGAAGGTCATTTTATGTTGATAGCACAAAAACTGGGTTTTTATCTAGTCACGGGGAAATGCTTTTTCTCTCTGGTGTTAAATAAATGAGAAATATATAATTTCCATTGATTTATAATTGAAAGCTGGTAGCTATATATTATTCAAAATTCAAAATATACTACAAGTCGTTGCTTTTTTAAAATATAGTTCTTGAAAATGTATTCTCAAGTTGATGGTGTGAATTCAAACAACGCATATGTAAAAATAGAAAAAGAAACAAAAATGCCCAGACTTCCCATTTGGTGGTTAGAACATATCCTTCACCTCTACCACAAATGGGTGTGTCTATCCATACATCACTGGGCCGTTTCAAAGAGCTTCCAGATTAGTTGGGAAGCTTTGTCGCTGAATGTAATAAATAAAGCTCATATTTAGAGTTTAGAGTTTTTCTCTTTGCAAATAGCAAAAAATAAATAAACAAATAAAAATAAAAATATAAATAAAAAAATTAAAAAGAAAAATAAACACCAAAGGAACATCCAAACAACAAACCCCCCCACCCCTTCTTTTTTATTCACAGGACAACAAAATCCTCATGTAAGAATCTCAGGAACATAAACATAAAGCTCTGCTCATAGGGGCATAGCCAGTTGTTCCTATTGCCCTTTTACTGAAGCGCTGTCATTGTCTGGGGTAAATACCTGAGGTTTATTGCCTCATGCCAAGGAAATCAAGGACGCGGGTACACGAAGTGAGGTTAGGAGTGGAAGACTAATAGGAGAAAGAAAGAATAGCTCTCTCTGCTGCAGAGAGGGGGTCCCAGAGAAATGGGTTGCTGGTTCTGTGGTGGAATGCAATGGGTTTTATAGATGAGCTTGAGGAGGTGGTATCTGTTTTACATAGGGCATAAAAAAATTGGCCAGACCAGGTGTGCTATTTGCATAAGGTGCAAAAAACTGGTTAGTACTAGGTGTGCCATTTGTAAAGCGTGTGATAAAGCTGGCCGCCCCACCCTAACCTTTTATTATGCTGATGGATTCTTTGCCTGGCGAGTGCCATGTTGCCTGGTTCTTTACTGTACATGTGGTGACAGAGAAAATGGAAGATGGCGCCTCCATATTGAACATACTTGGCTTCCAGTTAGCCCTTTTCTATTGGCACAGCTGCCAGCATTTACCCATGCCAGCTTTCAGCTTGCTTATCTATGTCTGCAGCTCAATTTTTCAGGCTGCTCTTTGTTAGAAAAGAAATGATTTCGGGGCTGCTTTTTGTTAAAAGGGAAGCCTTGCCCAGGACTCCTTTACCCTCACTATCTGCCTAAATAATTTCTTTCTATCGGCTGGGTGTGGTGGCTCATGCCTGTAATCCCAGCACTTTGGGAGGCCAAGGCGGGCAGATCACAAGGTCAAGAGATAGAAACAATCTCGGCCAACATAGTGAAACCCCATCTCTACTAAAAATACAAAAATTAGCTGGGCAGTGTGGCATGAACCTGTAGTCCCAGCTACTCGGGAGGCTGAGGCAGGAGAATCTCTTGAACCCAGGAGGCGGAGGTTGCAGTGAGCCGAGATCGTGCCACTGCACTCCAGCTTGGCGACAGAGCAAGACTCTGTCTCCAAAAAAAAAAATTCTATCTCCTATGTCAGTTCCTTGCATTGAATACCTAGCATACTGTATCCCTTTAACCAGTTCTAATTTATATATAACCATATATACTTAAAATTATAAAAAAAAAGTTCTAGCTTCTTTTGAGGAGTCCTCTGGATTTCCTTTCGGTCACATCTCTTAGTTACTAATCACCCTTTTCTCTGCTTTCTTCTCCTTTATATTCAATCTAGAACCACAGCTGAGAAAAGTTGATTTGCTTCTCCCCATAGAACCTAGCACTGACTGCTCTAGTATTCTGCATAATGGAACCTTTGAGAATATTTGGAGACAGGATGTTGGCATGAAGGGTTGAGATCACCAAAATAGTGGGGTCACTCCAATGGAGTTAATGTCTTATTTCCTTTTCCCGAAAGAAAATAAAAATGTACTTACTTAAAATATTAAAAAGATCATTTACGAGCATTTTTCTTCTATGGAATCAATGAATACAATCAAAATAAAATACAATCAAATCAAGAAGTAATGGTAGGCATGTATTATTCTACGAGTGTGCATATTTAATAAAAATATAAAAAGCAAGCAAACAAACAAAACCCACTCCAAAACTTTAATGTATTTATAAATATTTAATTATTATTCTCTGTATCATGCTCCTTCCTGTTCCTATTATAAATTACAACAAGGCAAATTGTTGGCTTATGTGTCAGGGTATTTTTACTCTTTATAATGACAATTTGCATTTTCTTTTTCAATACTATGGAGAGGAAATGAGCTCTTGGTGTAGTGTCCCAAGGATATGAACAATTCAGGCTAACATGCGGTAATTTTCCTTTCCGACAAATAATAAATGGAAAAGGAAACTGGAGTTGTGACTAAATGTAATGCTTGAATAAACATGTCACCCAGTTCAGGGGGTCAGCTCTAGTCATAGTCTTAATTATTATTATCAAAATTGAGTTGTGATTATTGGAGTGGAATTGTTTTAATTTTTATGTCAAGACAGCTAAAACAATCACATTCATAGCATCAAATGTCCGTTTGGCAGTTTATGATTATTGTCATTTACCATATAAATGTACTGAATTCTTTTTGAATAGATAGCCATGGCTTTTGAGATGGCTAAAGGATACTGGCTTTATTCTAATGAGAAAAGGAAAGAATGAAAGTAATTTATCTACTGATTTCTTTCAAGGTTTACAGAAAGTCAGGGCCAGGTCTTTGTAAGTTCCCTGGAGCTTATAGGGAGCCTGCTTCTTTGCCACAGTAATAGGTGTTCATTACCTAAAAGCAGAAAGGAAGGTATCTCTTTCTTTATCAGCTTCTTGGTTCCTGGATTTGCTAGCATTAGAGCAGGAAGGAAGTAGCTGCCCAGATTCTAGTCTGAAGGGCTGCTGGAAAAATAGGTCTTTCTTATTTCTTTGAATGAAAGAGAGAGATTCCCTGGTCAGTAGGCAAAAAATTGTAGTTGCCTTTAGACTTATTCACACCAGTAAAGAAAATCGTCCACAAATATCTTCCAGTTTGTTCATGTTTACTCTGGGCATGTGTGTGTGTGTGTGTGTGTATGTGCATGTGTGTGTACCTGAGTTTATTTTCATACCATAGTCATCAATGTATTTTTGGAAAACTAGTCTTGCAAGATGATTTGTGAAAACTCTGGTCTTACAGCATTTCTCTTCTTGAAGAGTCATAATACCTACTAACATAATAAAGGTACTGGAGAGTCTCAAAGTAAAGAAACACTTGAACTTGATTTGAACCAGAATTTCCCTAGCTTCATTTGACTATGAAGCACTTTTTCTCATACTGATTAATAATATTTCAGTTCTGTAAACATATTTAAGAAATGCTGAATTAGATGATTTTTTCCGAAGAAATTCGAATGAACATAATACTCTAATGACAGAGGAATGTAAAAATATAGGCAGCTTCCAGTTTCAATGTCTCTGCCGGCTTCTTTAAGCTTAGCTTAGTCAATTCCACTTCCCAAAGCCTAGATCTGCTAAAGTATTATTAGGCTCACAAACCCCATAAAATTCTTTCTATGCAAGTAGCAGCTGATAAAGCGGCTCGCTAAGGTTTTTTATTTTTATTTTTTAATCTTAACTAGAGTGTTCCTTTTCCTGTAATACGTTGCCAAGCCAGTTCTATTAGGCGAGTCAATTAAATTACTTCCTGTCTCTTCTATCGTCTTATACCATCTGATACTCAGTGACGTTGGGACCAAAAAAAACATATGCTCATCCCAGGGGAAAAAAATAGCAATGAAGAAAAAATGTTCCTCAGCTATCTGAGGATTCCAGTCCTTGGTGGTACTTGCAAACAGCAACAAGCTACATTTAACAAGACAAATCCATTTGGTGTCTTACATTACTCTGTGAATAGAAATTTGGGCTATTTTGCTCTAAGACAACAGGAAAAGGTCTGAATTTCTTTGATCTTTGCCGGACGGTGAAAAAAAAAAGTAAAGAAAAGCACAGAGTTATTAATTAACTTCTGGGAAAGATACTTTATTTGATTAATGGTTCAAAGCTAAATTTAAATTAGGGCAGATATGCTGAATAACTACATGTTTACCCAGATTATTACTAGGTATGCTGCCAGGAATTTTATTAACCTATAGGCTACTTATGATCTCGCTTCCCTTCTACCCACTCCACAAACAAACACCAAAGAACTGGTCTACCAGAGTCAGACTGAAATCTTGACTGAGGACACAATGTAAATAACTTTTAGTGTGTTTGAAATTAGGACAACGGATATCTTTTCCAGGTCATGGTGCACATGTAGATTTTTGACTTTCTTAAGAGAGCACATAACACAACAATAATTTGGAGTTGTCTGGATTAAATCAGATGACAAAACCTGGTGATCTACATAATAAAAATTCCCTTTCCCCCTTCTTTGTCATTTCAGGCAAAACTCTTGTGTGGAGATCAGCTAGAAGAGAATAACTACTGTCTTAAAAGAGTGTCTCTTTCAAATCTTTTTAGTGTAGAAATGTCATAATACACAGAAGTAGAGAGACTAGTATGATGAGCTTTCATACACTAATCAATCTGGTAAAGAGCTATCAACATTTTGCGGATCTTGCTCTCTCTCTTCATTCCTCCTTTTTTTCTCTTGGGTATTTCAAGCAAATCCCAGAAATCGTGTCATTTTGCAGCATGCATCTCTAACTGGTGAGGTTTTTCTATTTCATAACAAGTGTGCCATTGCTCAATCTGACCATTGAAAATAATTCCTGAATTTTGAGTCTATATATATCTCCTCTATTTTCCCCCAACTTTTACCCTGACCCAACTCTTGATCACCTCTAGCCCCTCAAAGACTCTCATTTCTAGGAATGAGTAGATCCACGAAGTGGAGGGCATTGTTGTTCTTCAATCCAAAGCATCAACTTAAAGTCATCACATCACTTCCAAATTTCTCTAACTCTGAACTCTGCTGCTACTACTTTAGGGCATGATTTCAATATCCACGGATTGAGAGCAAGGCCAAGTTATTTTGGTGACAAGCCAGAGATGAAATTCTAGAATGCATTCCACCTAGAGTCTGCTTCCCAAGCCCTTCAGGAGGCACACAGCAGGAAGTGGACTTAGATATCGGTTACAAAGCAGGATTTCCTCATAGGGAGTAAAGTGTTTTCTTTTCATAAATATAACCTATTTATTTATATTTTCAAGTAATCTATTGCAGCCTTAGTTGTAGTAGGTCACTAATTCATGCCTTCAATAAACTGTCATTTAGTGCTTACTGTGTGTGAGGCATTGCACTAGTAAAAAAAGAGGATATAAAACAAAAATCACTGCATAGAAAATAAAGTGCAGTGGGAATTCGGAAACAAGCTGTTTTTTACTTGAGTTCATGATGGTCAAAAGGGGCATTTGACTTGGGCCTTAAAAGACTTGTAGAATTTGAAAAATTAGAGAGGAAGAAAAGCCATTGTTGGGGGAGGAAAGAGAGAGCAAGGCACAAAGGTGGCAAAAGTGAAGTGTGCTGAGCAAATAATAAGAAGATCAGTCTGGTGAACATGACACTATCTTCAGGACAAACATCGTGGCTTATCGTGACCAGCTGTGGAGCTAGGTGTAGATATTATGTAATCACCCAGTAAGGAGAGATTCCAGTAACTGCTATCAGCCACTGCTGCCAGGAACTACTAATCAGGCAGCATGTCTAGAATGTTAAGATGATGATTATTAATCAGTGACCAACCAAGAAAACTGATGCATGGCAGAGGCATCCAGTCCAATGTGATATAATAATTAATCCAACTGGATAATATTTTACCTCCGAATCCAATCTAGTGGTTGGGTCAACAGGCAAATACTCTGTTACTATGCATGTGAGAAGAAAAAGAACTTTTTAGCATTCTCAGGAGGCTTGCGAAGCTCAGGCCCCACTAAGTGAAGCCTCTTTTGTTGTGGGGCTGGATCCTCCTTGGATCTTCATATAACAACCTCACATACTTTTTCATTTTCTTTCTAAGGGTCAAGACACTAAAACTATGTTGCTAATACAGATACAGCAAAATCTTCCTGACCCCAAACCCAAGCTTGTTATTGCTGTCATCCTTCAGTTAAAGAACGGACTCAAATTGGTGGTGACATTACTGATTTAGGTTTGCTCTGCTCTGCTCAACACTGAGATCAAATGTTCTGGATCAGAGTATAACTTTATATCAGACTAGTCCAATGCCTTAGTCCAGGCCATGTACCTTATGAAGCCTGAGAAAAAGTGTGTTCTCACAGGGACACAGGGAGGGGAACATCACACATGGAGGCCTCTCAGGGGTTGGGGGCAAGGGGGGGTATTATGTAACAAACCTGCATGTTCTGCCCATGTATCCCAGAACTCAAAGAAAAATAAAAAACAAAACAATAAAAAAGTGTGCTCTCTTATTCTTCAACATGAACTAGAAATGCATTTTTTTTTTTGCTAATATCTATCCTCTGTTTATTATGTGCTAGGCTCTGTGTCTGGTGCAACATAAGCATTATCTAATTTAATCTTTATAACAACTCTATGATGGAAGTTAATATAATTATATCTTCATTTGAGAGAGGAGGAAACTGGGGTTGAGAGAGGATTAGTAATTTATGCCAGGCTACACAGCTAAGTGGCAGGGCTGGTTTTTGAGCCCTGCTGATTTTTCTGACAGAGCACAAAGCAGGGATGAAGGTCTGCATGCTGGGATGGGAAAGCAGGTGGGGAGAGTCCATTGATTCCCTCTGCCTCTGTACCTCTTCCTGTCTTCCTCATTTCTATTTAATTTCCCAACTCCTCCATCTCCCAGGTCCTTTTATGTAATTGTTTAGTTCATTTATATAATTAACTGGTTTCCTCTTTCCTCAGGCCTTGCCTGCTAGGAAATTGCAAGGAGAGCTAGCAAGTGAATGAACAAATACCTACAGCACAATATAATGAATGCCAGATTAGGGTTGTTTTAGGGGCACAAAGAAATAAACAATGGAAATGTGAGGTCTGGGAAATGATACTTGAGCTATGTCTTTGAGGAAGAGGTGCAGGCCAGGTGAAGTAGTAGGAAGGGCTCTCTAGGCAGACCTACTAGTGTTTGTATAGTCCCAAAGTTGGGACAATAGCCTGACACAGTGGGAGGCCTGCTCCTTATTGGAGATAGCCATAGTGAATGCAGAGTGCTTTCTGGAAGTACTGGGAGATGAAGCCAGAGAGTATGGAATGTGCTACATTATGAAGCATTTGCGTGCTCAGTTAAGGAGTTTGACTGTCAGCCTGAAAGTTATAGGAAATTGCTAAAAGGTTTTAAGTTAGGGAAATGTCTAATTGTGTATTTTAGAAGTAGCATTCTGGCTGTAATCGCCTCTTGCATAGCCAATTTCTATGCCTGGAGAAAGAGACCCTGAGTTTGCACCAAGATCATACACTACTTACCGCAAGAGATTTCAAATACCTCCATCACCCTGTGATCGTCCCTGATGGAAGAGTTAAGTCTTTCACCTACTGTCTGTTTTCAGAAGTCCTGCTCGGTTGGGTGCAAGGCAGCCTTTGCAAATTGGCCCTTAAGGAGGGGTTGTTGTGGCAACCGCTTTGGCCTGCACACTAGGTGCAGGTTTCACATGGACATTCAGGTCCCTCTTTCTCTCAGCACTCTTCCCACCCACATTATCATGTGTCTCTAAGTTCTGGGCCCTTGCATTACCATAATCATTTTTTAGGTGGTGTTTTCTCTGCTGTCATTCCTGAGGGCTGGGGGGAGTTCAGGTGAGCTGCTCTGCAGCGGGTAAATTAACTGAGGCAAGTGGGAGGGTAAACTGTGGAGCAGAAGCGGTAAATGGCATCAGATGAGCCACATCTAACAGACATTTAAGTGTCCTTAGCCAAGACAGACCTGCAGGCAGCTTAGAACAGTGATGCTCAAACTTTTTGCGCACATACCACTTAAATCCTACAGCAGAACTATGTACCTAATCATCCATTTTGAAGTTGGCACTTGTAATTATTCATTATATGTTTAAATAGTGTTACTAGAAATTACGTTACTCTTTTGTGTGTGTGTGTGTGTGATGGTGTCTCTCTCTGTCGCCCAGGCTGGAGTGCTGTGGCTCGATCTCCGCTCACTGCAAGCACCGCCCCCCGGGTTCATGCCATTCTCCTGTCTCAGCCTCCCGAGTAGCTGGGACTACAGGCGCCCGCCACCACGCCCGGCTAATTTTTTTGTATTTTTAGTAGAAACGGGGTTTCACTAAAAATGGAGTTTCACTGTTTCGCCAGGATAGTCTTGATCTCCTGACCTCATGATCCGTCCACCTCGGCCTCCCAAAGTGCTGGGATTACAGCCGTGAGCCACCGCGCCCCGCCACGTTACTCTTTTAAACGTGTACCATGGAATCCAGATACTCTAGCAGTTTGATACACTCTACTACCTATTTAGCCAACTGACCTATGACAATGTGCTCCAACACAGCATAATCAAATAGTGACAGAGTTGGCAATGGTAAATGCAAAAATGATCGAGGGAGTGAGAGCCGTTCTTCCATGGACTTGCAGCTCACGTCAAATTTTGCCACCATGCAGATACCGATGAACAAACATTAAGTAGCAGAGTTGCTTCAGATCAATTCTTGCTACCTTTTCTGTAAACTCAGTGACACACCAGCCCTCTGTTCTTTTAGGTGCTTCAGCTACTTTTTGTTTGAAAGAGTCTCTTAAGGCTAACAACAACATTCTATGGAAAGATTCTGTTATATGAATAACTAGCACCAGCCATCCAGTATTCCTTTTAAGCCACTAGCTGGAGTCAGGACTTAGGGAATCAAGCCTAGCATATAGTCTGTTAAAACAAATATAGACACGTGTCTAAAGTATGTTTAGCCAAGCCATGTATCTGAATTCTCTTAATTATGTCAAAGAGCCAATTTCCAATATCCATCATGCTGATCAACAGGTCAGTATTTCTATTAATTAAAACCATTTCTGACATTCACAATATTCATTTAGAAAGCCTCAGTTCTGATGGAGATGTGGATAATAGAAAACTTTCATTAGCTGCATTTGGATTAGAAAGTTCCCTTTTAAATCCTCATCTGAACAACCCTGGACAGCATGTTTTTGATTAAGGCAACGGACTTCTCCAATAGTGAAAATTTAAACTAATTGGAACAAACAAAAAAATACTATATATGTTGAAATATTTTAAGATGATTTATACACATTGTAAAAATTCATTAAAAAATATACATGAATACATTTTCTTATCAGTCAGAAGTTTGAGATCGTTTTGTTAGCTTCTTGTACTTATATTTCTATCCTACTTTTCCTTTCTAATTTTATCTTATTCTTTAAAATCCTATCTTAATTACCCTATCTCATCTTTCTATAACAAAAATATTTACTGGAGCTTAAATTATTTTGTAATTTTCTGTGACTATAAGGCTTTAAATGTAGAAAAAAATTATACACATAATCAAAACACAGACAATTTGAAACAATCATTAACTTAAAAGGAAAGTTTTCTTGATGGGGCACCTCTCATGGAATTGATAGTGGCTTATGTTTTCCTCTGGTTGGTTCACATATCCATAGATGAACATGACCAATTTCTAGAGTGAATTAGGGTTCAGCTACAGCTGACTCCTATTTTTCATTTTCATAGATGTAAGTATGGATAAGATTTGCTTTCTATAAAAATAAATGTTAATAGAAAGGATTTCGTTATGGCTGGTTTAGAGCAATGGAAACTGTACAGAGCTGAGAGTCATGGCTCCAACTTCTGTTTCAGACATAAAAATGACATGTCCTTGGGCACTTGCTAGGTCCTGGATTCCTCCTTTATAAAAATACAGGATGGCCTAGAGGAGTTTTATGCTCTTTATAGCTCCATCATTCTATAATAAATATGAAAAAAGGTAGATTAGAATCACTTGGCCTTATTAGGTAGATAGTATATTTATATATACATATAAATAAAGGAAACTGATATAAATATGAGGTGAACACCTGCTTTTAAGGTGATTGTAACCAAACTGGCTAGCAAATAACATTAATTAAGTAGGGACTAAATCAAGATTGCATACAGTTAAATGTTAAGTATCATGATACAGACAAGGTAACAGTTACATTAAAGGTTCAAAGATGAGTCAATTAATCGGGGCTAAACTCTGCAGAGGAGACTTCATGGAGAAAGTGAGATCTAGAGAGGACCTTATGGTTAAACATGAAGGAAAGCAGAGATGACAGAAGCCTGGTCTAGAGGGAGCAAGGTGACTGCGGGGATACTTGCTGCTAAGGAGTAGAGGGGCTGAGGTAATAGGCACGGCCCTCAATAATCTGAGGGCCCCGGGATGCAATTAGAGACAATTTATAACAGGTTCTAGTTATTCATGGCAGTTATGAGGTCACCATGAACACTGAATTAGCAAATACTGAATTTTTGATCCTAGGGGAAATTCAGGATTAGGTTCCTGTGGGCCTCTGTTCACATTTTCTACAACCAAGCAATACATAGCTTTGTTTGATATGTGTTTCTGTTTAAAGACACTTTATATAATATATGTTGCCAACTCATTAACATCAAACTCACTACCAACACACTGTAGCTTATGCTTTGACAGGGCTTATCTAATATATGTGTTTTCTCCCTGAGAAATATTCCAGGCTTCTTGCACTTAGGAGCACTATGTAGCACTTGAGCCCTATGATTGGGGGTCATTTTAAACAGCCAAATTATGAATGAATGGCACAAAAATATGAGACAACATGGCACTAAATAGACCATAGAAGGGACACTTGTTTAAAGTCTGAGAGCTGAAACAAGAAGGCAGAGTGTTGCCCTGTTCAACCTCAGCTGGGAACATGCACATTGGGTGACTCAAAATTTGCTGCTCTGCGCATGCCTATGAGGGACCTTGAAAGGACTTGAGTGTTGATTTTGGGATTACAGAAAAATTTTATCAAGTAGATGAATTCACAAACAGGAAATATGTAATAATGCGATCAACTATATTTTGATGAGGCAGGCTGTAGCCAGCCATTAACAAGATTTCAGCAATGGAACAATGCAGTGAGTTATATTTAGGAAGCCAGCTTGGTAATCCATTCACTCAATTATCAATCGTTTAAAGAAAACTCACTGTGTATTAGAAGTTGCACAGACTGCTTGGAATGCAAATGAATAAATATGGTGCCTGCCCTTAAGGAAATTACAGGTAAGCAAAATCAGTCTAAGGGAGAAGCCTGGGCTGGCAATGGGGAGCATGAGGCTATCAAAAGTCTTATCGCCAGAATAATTCTTAAGGTGATCAGGACGTGGTATTGCAAAGTGACTGTGGGAGTGAGGAGGAGGGCAAACACAAAAAACATTAACTGGTTTGTATTTTTGCTTGAATATTGCAGTGAGGAAGAACAACTCCCATACATTTCATATTTAAGGCTGAGGAAGGGTATGCAAAAAAAAAAAAAAAAAAAAGAAACTAAAAAAAAGAGAAAGGGATGAAGGTATGTGCTTCTGCTCCAGTGAAAGAAGATGGCTTCCTCAAAGTGGGAGGCTTGTGAAGGGAAGTCATCAGGACTGTTGTTTGCTTCAACTGTCATTATTTTTAAATTAAGAATGACGAAAATTACATTACGTAAAATTAAGAATGAAATAAACCAAAACCAAAAGACTAGATTTACTGCGGCCAGTGGAACACACAAGTTTTCCAGATTCCAGATATCTTATTGTTTCTATTTAAATCAGCTCTGAAAAATCTAGTAACAAAAATCTATATGTTTACCTCATATATTAACATCGTCCATCTACAATAACCCAAGTTCAGCAGCAAACTGCTTAACTGTTAACCTTTTCTTGGTAGATGCATGTTGCTTTAATTGTTTTCTATTTTCTGATTTTTGGGAAAATATTTTCTCTTGTATTTAGAGAAATAAGTATATAATATCTGGATTTACTAATTAATAACATTCTCCTTATACTGCTTTGGGGCAGCTTTGGAAGAAGTTTATAGTTCTTTGGGATCTGTTACCACTTGGTCTGACTCTGCCCCAAAGAGCTTCTCCTCTTCCTAGGCAGGCTCATGAGTTGGTTGGGTGTCCATTTTGACTCAAGTAAATTCATCAAGTAATAATCTGCTCTCTGAGTGCCAGGCACTGTGCTGGGCCTGGGGATGAGAAAAATAGAAACATTCTTATTGCCAAAGAATTAGCAATTATCAAAGGCTAAGGGAGTCTTCAGGCATTAAATTTTGCTTAGTGCTTTACCTTGCAGACATTAACCTCTCATTGCCAAAGTGAAAGGTGAAAGGAATAGAAATGTGAACAGTAGAGCAAGAAGAGGCCATCTACTCGGCCAAGGCTCTGCTTTCAGATGCTTCTAAGGCGCCTCTTAAACTCATTGGGTAACAAAGACTTTCAAAATCCAACCTTTGTAATGAGAAAGAAAGCAAATTCTGGAAGAAATGTGAATCAAGGCAAATACCTTCGCTGAAAACATTTTCCCACTTCTCTCATTTGCTTTTTTTCTTCTCCAAAATGCCTATCCCATGAAAATACTCCTTCTCTACTTCATACCATGAACACTTTCTTGTTAGGAAATAAACAGCAAGCAAACTCAATGCATTGACAGGGTATTATTGGTAATACAAGTGTACACGCAGAAGCATAAAAATAATAAGACATGTCAGGCTTCTCTTGAGGGTTGCTATTCAGGAAAGAGTTTAATAAGGGAGTGTTCCACACAGCATTCTACTTGCAGATGCATGCTGAGGGTTATCTTGTCCTTGTTAACCTGGAGAATAAATTCTCATACCCTCCCTTAGCTTTTACTACCAGAAAACATGGTCTTTGTTTTAATAAATATCTGTGACTCTAAAGGATTATTCTAGGAAGGTCACAATACCAATGTGTTTTGAAGGTCACAACACCAAAATTCTATAAATGCAATATTGTGGGGGCTGTTGAGAAATGAGGATAATAGGCTGATTTAGTCATATGCCTCTTCATGTAATTGCTGAAAGCAATATGAAATCATTTGGTTGCATCTGTGGGATATGATGGGACCTGTCTGCTGCAGGAAAGGGAAGGCAGCTGCCTGTGGGTGTGGCATGAGGAAGGAAGGAGCTGCCCACTCTAATGATGCGTCTTTCTGGTCGCAAAGTCTCATCTTTCCAGTCCTAAGAGTAGAACACTAGAGAAAAGTAATTGCCTCTTGAAGGACTAGTTAAAACAGAAATTCCCTACTTTGTGGAATTGCTATAATTGTAAAGGATTGTTGCATGTATGAAATGAGATAATCCATGTAATGTGCATTGTTTGTGTATATATTAACTGCTGCTATTACTTTTATCATTATTATCATTCAGAAGCTCTTGCACTGACTACCAGGGTCTAAAGAATTTGTTGGTTAAACCTCACCTCCTCTAAGTGATGATTCTTTGTTTTGACTGAGCCCCATGGCATTGGTACAAGTCACTTGCTAACACAGGGGTGCAGTTGTGTGCAAATGAGTCATGTGGATGTCCTGTATTTTTCACTTTTGATAATTAGATGGAGAAAAATTAACATGGAATAATATAAAGTCTAATAAGTCATACTCCACTTCTGAGAAATGTGTTTTGGTTAACAAACTCTTTTCTAAGGTATAAATAAACTGGGTTTCATTTTTTTCATCTAGAGTTTGATAACCAAGATCGGATAAGGCATGAAGAAGTGTTGATGCCTAGAGTGTGTAGGAAGGGGAATCTTGCACTTGGGACCATTTATGAAAGGCTGACTTTGTTTGGAGGAATGGCCTGGTGGAGTGCCAGCCCCTGGGTGCCTGCAGGACCAGGCCGGTAAGAAGGAGGTAGGAAGGTGAGGGAGTGTATTTTGCCGAGGGCGGGTGAATGGCTGATGTGGCACTGAAATTCCCCAGCAGGCTGTCTGTAGCTGGATATGGGATAAGTTGCCAGTGCCTGGGGTGAGATGTCAAGACTAGTTTGGAAAGCTGCAATTTAAAAATGTATTGTATTTTTGGCCAGCTCAATGTCTTCTAATCCAGCTTCTGCAGTTTATTCCAGTTCAGCAGTCTCTCTCCTCTCAGTCTTGACTTCTTTTTCTGAAGTTAAAATAGAAAAGAAAAACAGAAACCATGAAAAAAGAGAAGAGCATTTTCCTCCTTTTCCTGGTGGAAAAGTGGATCAGATTTCTAGGTCTCTTATCTCTCTACCTTTTTCATCTTTATTATGTACACAAGCCAGGGCTTTTAAAGCCTGTGCCTAGAAATGCTTAGGGCCTTTTGTATTTTTTTTTTTTCAAATTGATCTCTTATGAAGAAGTGCCACCCCTCCCCTAACTAACTGCTAATAGAATTAGTATACTTAAAATTAATATTCTAGCCTCTTCCAAATACAGAAGTGAAGATAGCAAATTATCTTCGTATTACATTTTTATACTTACATGAAAAATCTTAAGTTCCCTTTAGTTATGTAAACAGAGGATTCTGTTATATTGAGGAAAGGATCCCAGGAGTCTTTGGATTTTATGAAGACAGCCTTTCTCTGTATTCCTTTGGTATGCAGTTCTCTTAGGAGAACCAGTTGGGATTAATGGACAAATCAGGAAAATAAAATAGACATGAATGTGTTTGTACCTCAGACTGGTGAAATGAGTCAGACCAGTTATATTCCCAAGGGGATTATGAAAGTTTTTCTTAGGGCACCTGAATAGGTACTTGGATGAAAACCAAGAAAATGCAACAGACTGTTGATGCCAGGTTCTCAGTGGGCATTCCTGTAGACAACTGAGAAGTGTAACTGGTCAGGAGAGCATACCCAGAGTATTTTTGTCAACTTGGAGAGAGAGATCAGTTTAATTCTTATTAAATATCTAACACATGGAAGGCATGCTCATCTCATGAGGGCATTCCTCACCTCACAACGCCCCCTTTCCCAGCCCTTCTCTTATCTGTACCCTAACACTTGTGATTTCCACATAAACAGGTGCTTTGTCTGTCTTGTTCACTGTTGAATCCCCAGTGCTTAGAACAATGTCCAGCACCCAGGAAGCACTCAATAAAGTACCCATTTTAAATTAATAAATGAATTAACTTAAACTGGGAAAAATATTGAAGTTGTTGAATGACAGACTTAGGACCTTAAAGATATCTAACTAGAATTATAAGTTGAATCTACCATGATAAAATGTAATGGGGAAAAAATGAAAAACCCCGCCCTTAGGTCAAAAATCAACTATACAATGTCCCAGATGAAGAGATACAACTTGGCAATATCTTATATGAAAATTTATTTGACGCTAAACACAACATAAATCAGCAATGTGCTATGATTGGGATAAAAATTTACTATGATTGTAGGCCATGTTAATTAAGATATAATATCTAGAATAGAGAAGGTGATAGCACTTGTCTTCTTTATGTTGATATCAGGTGGTACTTGGAGTACTATATTCTATTCTTCTATTGTGGATACTAAACTCAAAAAAAGATGTGAGAAATTAAGAGTGTATTCAATGGAGACTAGTCGAGGCCATGAGGCAACTCAGAAAGTGAAGGATGATTGGTAACATAGAGGACAGTTTTAGGCAGCCCAAGAGAAGGTTCAGTGAGCTTCAACCTCCATGTATCTGAGGAGGAGCTATTCTTTGGAAGAAGTATCATATTTGTTCTTTGTGTTTTCAGGGGCCAAACCTAGGGCAAATGTATGGAGGTTTCAGGAAGACACATGTTATCTCATCAAAAACAAAGACTTCTTGGTTTGTCTGAGCTGCACTGAGCCTCATGGAGAGTGAGTCTTCTGCTTCTGGAAGTTTTCAAACAGGTTGCAAAAGACTGCAGGCTCAGTACCCAGTTGGACTTGAGGATCTGTAAGATACATTCAGTAGAGATAAGTTGTGTCGGCAGATGGGGCTGCTAGGAGAAAGCACATGTTTCATTGATTTCAGGGCCAGCCCGACATTAGAATTCTTTCTCATGAACCGCACTGCTGGGATACAATTTAAGAGTATTCTCATTTACCTTGTCTGGCTCTGTGAAACCTGTGTAATGTAACTCAGATCACCTGGAATTTGTAAGTAGGTGCAATTATTCATTTAACAACTATTTATTGAGCGCTGGCTCTGTGTACTGAAGTACTTGCTTGAGGTTGAGGTAGAATAATAAACAAGATTCATTTCCTGTCCTTAGGAACCTTAAAGGTATAGTGCCCACAGGATCTCTGCTCTAAAGACTAATATTTCAGCTTGGAGGCTCCATTCTCAGACTTGACTGAGCATTTGGTTCACTGCCTTGTATAATTTGTGTGCTTATTGGTTCTCCACATGGACTAGCATTTCCTTGAATTCAGGGATTGTTTCTCATTGTTTAACTTTAGCACAATCTCAAAGCACAGTGGTTGGCATAATAGCAGGTATTCAATAAATGTTTGTATAAACAAAACAAACTATACAGATCACTGCCCTGCAAATGAGTTGAGAACAAGAATATATCCTAGGAAAGTTCAGTGGAGGGACAGTGTCTTAAAAAACTGAAGGAATCATTAAAAAGTCTTCTAGGCCTTGGGGCTGGGGGCAAGAATTGGGGGGAGATTGCGTGGGAGTTGACAAATCCAGATTGGCTCCAAGGATGATGAAATCTGGGCCACAGAACCACTAGACAGGCCATGACAACAGCCTGGGTTATGGGAAATGGGTAATGTTGGTCTTTACTAAGGGGTCGCACCAGCCTTGGGAATCACTTAGTCTAACATATCATTCAGTACCAAATCACACATATAAGAATGGGTTATGGAAATGTCAGAACTTCCAGTTGAGTCATTTAGAGAGAGGAAGAGGAGCAAGTAGTTTCAGAGAGGTCTGAAGCTTGGTTTTAAGTTAGGGAAGTGCTTTTCTTATTGCAGGGAATGTGGCTGGGCTCAGAGGGTCAATTCAGAACAAAAGGGGAGTCTACTAGCTCAAAGATGTGAGGTTAATTCTAATAAGCAGCATTTGGAAGAAGCTGAAGATCCTACAGGATCTGGAAGCCAGGTCTCCCTTGGACAAAGGGTCTGTTCAATGGGGTCTAGCATTCAAAATAGACAAGATTGTGGCAAGAAGAAACCAGAACTGACTGCCAAGCTGAGCCAGCCAGGTTGATCCAGGTGGACACTTACATTTGAATAAACAACATACGCTTTTCATCCTAATCAATTTTTACGTTTTGAATTTTATTTTATTTTCTCACATTTGCAAACATTCATTTTTCACAATTCCAGACTTAGTGAGTCTTTTTATGAGAGTGTGGGGGGCTAGGAGCATGATCTCTGGGCTATGGAGACACATTTTTATGTCTGACATTTAGATCTGTCACTTATTTGCTGGGTGTCCCTGAGCAAGTTTCTTCACCTTCCTAAGCTTTAATTTCCTTGTTGTAAAGTAAGGGTGATGATAGTACTTACCTCATAGATTTCTTGAGAAAATTAAAAAATGTCTGTAAAGTCTTAACGTAGCATTTGAGTTCCATAAATGTCAACTCTGTGGTTATTGATGTTACTACGGTGAAGAGGCAAGAGGGCACTGTGACGATTGCTGCCTCCAAGTTGAAAGAAAGACCATCCTCATATTTGAGAAGGAGGAAGAGATAAGAAATTCTGCTTTGGGCATGTTGAGTTTAACGAGTCAGTGGGAAATCCAGGTTGAATAAGGGTCCAGAAGTCAGGAGAGGATAGGGCTAAATATTTGAATATATGCATCAAAATGCAGAGGTGGTGGGTAAAATAAAATAGAAAGGGAGAGGGGTCTGGCCTCTATATTCAAGGGTTATCAGAAGAGAGTGACTAAGAAGCAGATCAGAAGGAACAGCTAGAAATAGATGAAAACCAGGATAAAGGCATGTTGAGAAAGTCAAAGGATGGATATTTGATTATGGAAGAAGTGGCCAAGGAAGATAAAAGTAAGCCAAGAGTGGAGGTGGCCTTAGATTTAGCAATGATTGTACCACTTGTTTCTTTTATTAGGGCAGACAAGGGAGCAGTCATAGCAAAAACTAAAATGCTGTAGATTGAAAAATAAAGGAAAGGTAAAATATTCATAATATATGAAGAAAAAAGTCAAATTAAAAATCATATGTCTGGCTGGGTGCAGTGGCCCATGCCTGTAATTCCAGCACTTTGGGAGGTTAAAGTGGGAGGATTGCTTGGGCCCAGGAGTTTGAGACCAGCCTGAGCAACATGGTGAGACTCCACTTTTACAATAAAAATGAAAATGAAAATTAGCCAGATGTGGTGGTTCGCCCCTATAGTCCCAGCTACTCTGGAGGCGGATGTAGGAGGATTGCTTGAGCCCCACTGTGATGAGCCGTGATAGCACCACTGCCCTCCACACTGGGCAACAGAGTGAAACCCCATCTCAAAAAAAATCATTTGCCTGTTATAACCCATTGTTATTAAAAAATGAAGTGAAAAAAAGAAATATTTACATGGGGGATGGTATTTAAAGCATAATTATCTCTTTTCTAATATCACTTGCTGACTGCTTGTAAAGTCTGGAGGGCTAAGCTTCCCCTAGACTATTATTTTCACTTCTGTGCTGCTTCTACCTGCTTTGGACTTTCAGATATTGCCTCTGGTGTCCTCTCTGCTGTATACTTGAAGGCCGAACTCTGCTTCCAGAGCCTGCTTTTTGGTGCTCTCCAAAGACTGAACAATTACACAGCTCTGGCTCTTCCTGCTTCAGGCTGCTTTAGAAATGTACACCACCCATCCCACTTGACCCGTGGGACACGGATTCTGGCATAAGAATGTGCCTGTGCCAGCCTGCCCCAGGAGGCAGGTGCACTGCTCTTAGGAGTTATATGATGAAAATATGTATGTTTCTGCAGAAGTATTGCTCATTAGCAAATCAAAGCCCCAGCAAAATTGGTTACTGTAGGAGATAATGTTCCCACAAAATCACTTCCCACTTTTCCACGCTGAGTCATTTTCTCAAGCAGGTAACAACTCCTGTCAATGACACAGAAAATTTTTTTCTTAAATCACTGATTGGAGAGTTTTATACGCTTGAAGACAAGTTTCGTTTTAAAGCTCAGTCATGGGAGAAGAAGGAAGCCAGGAGTTGATGGGAATAAACGTTTCCACTCACCTCAAACCTTCACAGCACTCCCACTGGTTCATGTGACTTTGGATGAATCTCCAGGCTTTCATTCTGTCATCTGTAAAAGGGAATTGTGATGCCAACCTTACCTGTTGTGAGAAACCCACATGTTAATGGTTCAAAGGGCTATTAGAGCTGATTGTCCGTAGTAAACCTTCTTCAATTCCGCCTCATTTTACTCCCAGAAAGTATCTCACCTTTTTCCTGACAGAGAAGCTCATCCTATGAAAAGGTAAATGTTTAAGAAAATATAACCATTTAGTATGAATTGTAATCTCCAACTCAAAATGTTTCTTTACTCTTAGCCTTCTTCTGCTCTTGTGTGATGCTTAGGCCAGCCTGTGCAACCTTCTCTCGGATTCTGGGAGGTATAATATTTTTGAAAGACTATCCTACGGTTTTTTTTTTCCCCATGGTATTTTCTCCTTTTTGTCTCTTACTTGCCTCCATATAAATAACTAGCCCATATGTATTGCCTCAGGAGAGAGAAAAAGCTTTGCTGAGGCTTTTGTTTTTTCATAAGGGCTTAGAACAGGAGTGAGACCAAGACAGAGGTGGCTTGGAAAATAGAGAGGAAAACTTTTCACCCATGGCCTCCCCCACCAGGAAGGATTCCTTGGGCTATCAGAATAAGAAATAAATGAGAAAAGGCAAGGAAGCTTGGGGGGTTCCTGGAAAAGGTCCTGTGCCAAGCTGGAGGCTTTGGCAATAGCTCCGGATAGCTTGGGGGATCTGAGAGGAGAGAGAGCCTATGCCTCATTTCTCTTCAGAGCAGCTGGTGAGAGAAGGGAAAACAGCTCTGCCATGTGGCTCTAACCAGATGGGATGTTAGACGGCTCCTAGAGTTTCTCACACCATATTATCATGAGGGAGCAGCAAATGACATCTTTGCAACCAAGAATGGTGGAGAAGGAGTTCCTGAAGGGACTGTGCAGGTGGAAACCAAGGACATTTTTTCAGGCGCCCAGATGGACCAGCCACTGAAGAGGAGGTGTGATCTGAGATGGGATAGCAGATGCCAGTGTGAGATGACTCTGAGGTTCAAATGCAAGTGTTCCTTCAATTGCCCACTCCCATCACACACATGTGCACACACACACTAGCCACACACATGCACGTCAACCACACACACCTTAGTACTAGGTAAGATTGAAGAATTTAGATGAAAATAAAACTTGGAGAGAATTAGGTTACATTTCTACTACCTCAGTAGAATAGGGACTCAAGAAAGAGATTGGTTTCTGAAACAAATAAAGCTGTATTTCTCACATATCAGAATTTGTAGACTGATGCTTCCTACACTTGATTAACTGTTTTTTCTTCTTTTAATCTTTTCTCTTCTTTTCTTTTTTCTGCTGTTATCCATCTCTGTTACTTTCCATAGCCTCTTCTCTCTTGACTTATGTATGTGTGCAGGCCTTTTCTAACATTAATGCCAAAAAATAGTAAACCACAGGTCCCCAGCCCTCCCTGATACTGTCTGTTTGCAGCTCACTAGGACCAGTCTCATTATTTTCTTAACTCCTGTTTGTTTCAGTTGCTGTAAGAAGCCCCAGACTTCTTCTGGTCTCCCTTTATCTTCCACACTTTTCATGTAATTCTGCACATGCTTGATTTTGTACCATGTCCAATCCCTCCCCAACTCCTCAAATATTTCCATTGGACCCTCAGGAACTCATGGAACATCATAGCCAAACCTTTGTAGCATCAGCTGTTTGGATTCCTGTGCTGATCATTTGCCTGCTTGCTTTCAGGCCTGTTTCCCACTTTTCCTCTTCTCTGCTCTCTATTACAGGTGACAGAGCTTGGCAAAAGCTCTATTGTCACCTGGCTGCCATCTAGGCTCAGAAAATAGAAAGCACTGGTGGGACATTAACGAGTGGTGGGAAAGGAGAAACAGGGTATTCCTCCCCATCCTCTTCACATCAGCCTCTCGCAGAATCTTCTCTTTTGTTCTGGTTCCTTCTGGATGAACTTCCTCTGTGGTCCCAGCTTCCACCTGGTTCCAGGTCCTGCCAGGTGGCTGAGCTCCTGGGCATGGAACCGTCTCCTCCTTCTCTGGGCTTTCCAGACAAATCACTGACAGTGGCCTTCTACTCTTGTTAATCTGTGAGTTTCTTTACTGTACCTCATTGGGCTTCTCAGCTCTTCCAGTAACTTTTATTAACATAACCAACTCCTTGAGTAAAATAAACTATCTGATGTGGGTTCTTTTCTCCTGATTGGATCCTGACACAGTTTTGTTCACCTTCCTGCTCTGACCGAAACCAAGATCTTTTTTGAGGATCCTACTTCACCTCTAGCCCTTTCCTTTGGTGACATTTTTTTTCCCTCTTGAAACTCTAGTTCCACTGAGTCTAGATATGGGTTAGATGTCCCTCCTTGTTTCTTACTACCATTTTCAGACTGTTCTTCTTCCATTCTACCCTAAGCTCTTCGAACTTTGAGTCACTTCATCATACTATACCTTCTACTCCCCTTCATCTCTGGTCCTTGGATTATTTGTTTCTGGATGAATTTAGCTGCTGGCTCTTCATTACACTCTTCAATACTATTCCTGTCTCAATTCTTGGCGATTTCAACAAAAATCACAACACAAATGATTCCTTCAACACTGCCTCTTCCATTTCTGGAACTCCCCTACAATGATGATATTGCTCTGTATTCAACCTCAACCACTCATTTCCCTGGTAATATCCTAGGCCTTATTATTCCCAATGACTGCAACCCCTTCATAATCTCAATTTTATGTATGCTACCCTCTGATCTCTTTGTGTAGTGCCCTACATTTCTAGCTCACTCTCTTTAGTACCTGAACTCCATCTATCCCTTGATCCCAGAATGGATTTCAGTGTGTTGGTTCTTCTACCTTTTCACTATTTATTATTCCTTATGTATTTCTTTCTTTCTTTATCCAGATTAAATTCCATGTCAATTATTACTCACTCCCATGCATACAGCCTCAAATACCTCAAGCCCCTCTCTTGCTTTATTATAACTTGACAGAACCTCAATCCTGATTAAAACCCATTTTCCATCTACTCTGTCCCTGAATCTGAGCAACTTCATACACCCGGGCAAAAACACAGCCACTGGGTCAGGAACCTGTCTGTCAAGAGGCCCTTAGTGCTGACTGAGAAGCAGACTACATTTTCTTAGTCATTCATTTGCCCTCTATTCCAGATGATTATTTTACACCTTCTCGTCCAACCTCATGACAGTCATGGAGGTGTGTCGCTCATATCTCCTGCTGAGAGTATCTGTGGGGCACAGGTGATGAACAGCCTCTAGCTGCTGCACATTCGGGTTCACTGTGGCATTCATACTAAGGCCATTCTTCTCCTGGACTTCTCCCAGCCGGTGACTGGTGGGAGTACTAGAACCAGGCCACTCCTATCCAATATGAGACTGCTTTAATGGGATTCTTTGCTTTGGGACACTTTATTGGCCTGGTGAGACATTCTCAGAATTGTACTTCAGTCTAAGTCTCTTTCTCTTTCCTCTCTTCTTTCAAAGCTGGAAGATTTGGATTGAAGTTTGAAGACTCTTTCCATGTCTCTTGCTTTCTCTCCCATTATTATTCATGGATGTTTCCCCAGTGAATCTCTTTTATATCTATTTCCATCTTGATACCTGCTTCTCGGAGGATCAGAACTAGTTTGGAACACTTGAATGCTGTCTCCTAATGCTCCTTCTTCACTGAAGATTTTGTTTTTTAAATCAATAAGAAAATCGAAACCACAAAGTTCCCACACCTTATTTATTCAGCTATCAGGACATGTTTCCTTATATCCTGTCTTTTCACTTGTTGTCATAGATGTCGTATCCATTTTATTATCTACAGGCCAACCTCTCCACTTGGGCACCAGATTCCATCCCAACTTTGATACTCGAGGAAATATCTCCAGTAATTTTTTTCTCTTGTGTACATCTCCTCTTTTTTCTGTATCACTAATTCCCACTCTCTACTATATCATTCCTATCAGCAAAAAGCATGTTATTTTGTCACCCACCCTAAAAAATACTTTCTTGATCCTACTTTTTCCTCTCCCTACTAGCACATTTTACCCTCCTTTTCACCTAAACTCCTGAAATGCATTCTTTTTTTTGTAGTATTTCTATACTTACAGTTTCTCTCCTCCAAATCTTTTAAATACAACTCAGCCTTGTTTTTACTTACTCTACCAAAACTGCTTTTGTTGAGGTTAGCAACAGCCTCTACATGCCTAAATTCAATGGCAATTTTAATGACCTATCCATAGTACTTGATACAATTGATCGTTCCCTCCTATTTCTTTCTTATATATTAACATCTAGGACACTGTACTCTTTTGGTTTACCTCCTTTCTCATTATTTACTTCAGTCTCCTGCTGGTTTCTAGTATGCTTCCTGGATTTTTTTAGTGACAATGGAGTGCTCCAGAGCTCTCTGCATTCACTTACTTGATGATCTCATTCAGACCCATGGATTATTTATCCAGCTACTGACAAATCACATCTCCAGCCTTGAACTTCCTTGAATTCCAGACTTACATATACATCTGCCTACTTGTTATGTCTAGTTGAATACCTCATAGATATCAACCTTGGCGTGCCCCTTGCCAAAACCCTCATCTTCTCCCACACCTATGCAAATGGACCACAAACAAAACTGGCTTCACTACAGTCATTGACTTCTTAGTTAAGGGCATTTCCATTTGTCCAGCTGCTTGGGTCAGAAACATTGGAGATTTTCTGGACACTTCTCTTTCTCTCACACTCAATATCCCATCTATCAGAAAATCCTTGTGGCTCTATCCTTAATATACAACTAGAACCCAACAAACTTTTACCACCTTCATTGCTGCCATCCAGTCCTCCTCTCATCAATCACCCCAATCTGAATTATTGCAACATCATGTAATTTATTTCCCTGCTTCAGCTCTTACTTGCCCATAGTATTTTAAGAGATTCTTTTAAAATGCAGGTTTGCCATACCACTCTCTACTCAAAACTCTCTAATAATTCCCCATTTCCTCTAGAGTAAAATCAGAGTTTTACTGAGAAGCTGAGAAGTGCCACAGCTGGGGAGGTTCTGAGTCACCATAAAAAGTCTTTACAATGGCCTAAACACCCTCCATGACCTTGGCCTGCCCCACCTTGGTACATCACTGACCTTAGTCCTTGCTCCAGCCTTTCTGGTCTTCTAACTGATTCCTCCGAAAAATCAAGTGCATTTCTACTTTTTGGCCTTTGCACTACTTCTTCCATCTGCTTGGAATTCTCTTCCAAATGAATCTCTCACCTTCTTTAAGTCCTTGCTCAAATCTCACCTTCACAAAGAGGCTCAATTGGACCATACTATTTTGAGTGCAGTGTTCTCAGGACTCTTGTCATTTATTTTCCTGGTTCTTATTTTCCCAATTGAACTCATCACCTCTTAATGTAATTTACTTATGTCATATTTATTGTCTGCCTTGTCCAAATGGTATATAAGTTCTGTGAGCATGGACTTTTGTGTCTCCAGGAAAAACAATAGTGCTTGGAACATAGTAGACACTCAATAAATAATTACTGAATGACTGTTGATTACCTATTACAGTTGGTTAATTTTAGAAACAAAGACACCACCAAGTATTGAGTGGCAATATAGCATTGTGCCTGAGCACACTCACTTAGGAGTCAGGTTTTCTGGGGTCTGTGAGACTCTGAACAAGTTACTTGACCTCTCCAGACATGGCTTTCTTATCTATAAAGTAGAAATATTAATTATATGTACTTCACAGGCTCTTCATAAGGACTAGGTGAAACAGTAGTGTAAAGCATTTAGTAAAGTGCTGAGTACAAAATGAGAGCTTGATACATATTAGATATTCTTAATAAAATAACAACAACAAATTAGTAAAAACTGTTGGGGCTGGGATTGAAGTGGCAGACTATTCATTTTTGTTTCCAAGTTTGTCTTTCTTTCAGATCTACATTGATGAAATAATTGTTCAGAAGTGGAGGGAGTAAGGATGTCATGTTCCAGATCTTAGAAGAAAGGCTTTCAGTTTTTCCTGATTCAGTATGATATTAGCTATGGATCTGTTGCATATGGCCTTTATTATATTGAGGTATGTTGCTTCTATATGTCCAGTTTTTGAGTTTTTGTTTCATAAAGGTATGTTGAATTTCATCAAATGATTTTTCAGTATTAATTGATATGATCACATGGCTTTGTCCTTCATTTTGTTGATATGATGTTTCACACTGATTGATTTGTGTATGTTAAACCATCCTTGCATCCTTGGGATAAATCCCACTTGGTCATGATGGATGATCTTTTTAAAGTTTTGTTGAAGTTGATTTGCTAGTATTTCGTTGAGGATTTTGCATTAATGTTCATCAGTGATAATAGCCTATAGTTTTCTTTTTTAAATGTGTCTTTTTCTGGTTTTGGTATCAGAGTAATACTGGCCTTGTAGAATGGGTTTGGAAGTATGCCCTCTTCCTGTATTTTTTTGAATATTTGGAGTGGGACTGGTATTAATTCTTCTTTAAATGTTTGGTAGAATTCAGCAGGGAAGCCATCAGATCCTGGGCTTTTCTTTACTGCAAGATTTTTTATTATGACTTTTATCTCATTACTTGCTACTGGTCTGTTCAGGTTTTGGAGATCATCATGGTTCAATCTTGGTAGGTTGTATATGTCTAGGAATTTATTCATTTCTTCAAGGTTTTCTGCATATAGTTGTCCATAGTAGCCACTAATGATCTTTTGAATTTGTACAGTATCAGTTGTAATGTCTCAGTTTTAAGCTCTGATTTTATTTATTTGGGTTGTCTTTCTTTTTTCTTAGTCTAGCTAAAGGTTTTTCAATATCATTTATTTTTTCAAAAAACCAACTTTTCATTGATCTTTTGTATTATTTTCTTTAAGCTAAATTAATTAATTTTTTCTGATCTTTATCATTTCTTTTCTTCTACTAATTTTGGGTTTGGTTTTCTCTTATTTTTCTAGTTCTTTAAGATGCAGTGTTAAGTTATTTCTTTGAAGTTTTCCTTTTTTTTGATATAGTCACTTACAGCTATAAGCCTTCCTCTTATTACTGCTTTCACTGTATCCCATAGGTTTTGGTGTGTGGTGTTTCCATTTTCATTGGTTTTAAGAAATTTTAAAATTTCCTTTTTAATTTTTTCATTGATCCACTGGTTATTGAGAAGCACATTGTTTAATTTCCATGTGTTTGTATAGTATTCAAATTTCCTTATTATTATTTCTAGTTTAACTTCATTGTGGTCTGAGGAGATACTTGATATTACTTTAATTTTTTGAATGTTTTAAGACTTGTTTTGTGACTTAACATATGGTCTATGCTTGAGAATAATCTATGTGCTGAGGAGAAGAATGTGTATTCTGCAGCCTACGGTTGAAATGTTCTGTAAATATCTATTAGGTCCATTTCATGTACGGTGTAGATTAAGTTCAGTGTTTCCATGTTGATTTTCCATTGGGAGATCTGTCCAATGCTGCAAGTAGTGTTGAAGTCTCCAGCTCTTACTGTATTGGGATCTGTCTCTCTCTTTCATTCTAATAATATTTACTTTATATATATGAGTGCTTCAGAGTTGGATGCATATATATTTACAGTTGAATCCTCTTGCTGAATTGACCCGTTTATCATTATGTAATGACCATCTTTGTCTTTTTTTTTTTTTTTACAGTTTTTGTCTTGAAATCTATTTTGTGTGGTTTAAGTATAGCTACTCTTGCACTTTTTTTGTTTCCATTGGCTTGAAATTTTTTTCTATCACTTTATTTTCGGTGTGTGTGTGTCTTTATAGGTAAAATGTGTTTCTTGTAGGTAACAGATCATTGGATCTTGTTTTTTATTCCATTCAACCACTCTATGTCTTTTGATTGAAGAGCTTAGCCCATTGAAATTCAATGTCATTATTAATAAGTGCTTACATCTTCCATTTTGTTATTTGTTTTCTGGTCTTCTTTTCCTTCTTTCCTTTTTTTCCTCTGTTCCTTTTAATGAAGATTTTCTCTGCTGGTATTATTTAATTTCTTGTTTTCTATTTTTTGAATATCCATTGTATATTTTGATTTGACATTACCATGAGGCTTGCAGACATTATCTTGCTACTCATTATTTTAAGCTGGTAACAACTTAACACTGTTTGCATAAACAAATGAATAAAGAAGCACAAAGAAAGTCAATAAAAACTCAACACCTTAACTTCACCCCCCTACTTTTTAACCTTTTGTTGTTTCCATTTGCATCTTATTGTACCATTGTACTACATCTTGAAAAGTTGTTTTAGTTATTATTTTTCATTGGTTCATTGTTTAGTCCTTCTATTTAAGATGAAGGGTTTACTCACCAACTACAGTTTTGTAATATTCTGTTTTTCTGTGTGCATACTATTACCAGTGAGATTTGTATCTTCAAATAATTTCTTATTGCTTATTAATGCCTTTTTCCTTCTGATTGCATTTCTTGCAAGACAGGTCTGAGTGATGAACTCTCTCAGCTTTTTTTGGTGTGTAGGACAGTCTTTATTTCTCCTTCATGTTTGAAGGATATTTTTGCCAGATACACTATTTTAGGGTAAGAGTATTTTCCTTCAGCATCTTAAATATATCATGCCACTCTCTCCTGGCCTGTAAGGTTTCCACTGAAAAGTCTGCTGCCAGATTTGCTGGAGCGCTATCATATGTTATTTGTTTCTTTTCTCTTGCTGCTTTTAGGATCCCTTCTTTATCCTTAATCTTTGGGAGTTTATTAAATGCCTTGAGGTAGTCTTCTTTGGGTTAAATCTGCTTGGTGCTTAATAACTTTCCTTTACTTGGGTATTGATATCTTTCTCTAGGTTTGAGAAACTCTCTGTTATTATCCCTTTGGATAAACTTTCTACCCTTATCTCTTTCTCTACCTCCTCTTAATAACTCTTAGATTTGCCCCTTTGAGGCTATTTTCTAGACCCTGTAGGCATGCTTTATTTTTTTTAATTTTTTTTTCTTTTGTCTACTCTGAGTGTGTATTTTCAAATAGCCTGCCTTCGGGCTCACTAATTCTTTTTTTCTGTTTCATCAATTCTGCCATTGAAACACTCTGATGCATTCTTCAGTATATCAATTGCATTTTTCAACTCCAAAATTTCTGTTTGATTCTTTTTAATTATTTCAATCTCTTTGTTAAATTTATTTGATAGAATTCTAAATTTCTTCTCTGTATTATCTTGAATTTCCTCAAAACTTATTTTGAGTTCTTTGCCTGAAGGGTAACATATTTTTGTTTCTCCAGGGTTGGTGCCTGGTGACTTATTTAGCTCATTTGGTGAGGCTATGTTTTCCTGGATGGTCTTGTTGCTTGTGGATATTCATCTGTGACTAGGCATTGAAAAGTTATGTATGTATTATAGTCTTTGCAGTCTGGTCTTGTTTGTAATCATCCTCCTTGGGAAGGATTTCCAGGTATTTGAAAGGATTTGGGTGTTGTGGTTTCAGCCATATATGCAATGGGGGCCTGTGCCCCCTAACACTGTGGTTTTTGCAGACTCATAGATGTGCTGCCTTGATAGTCTTGGATAAGATCTGGAAGAATTCTCTGGATTACCAGGCAGAGACTGTTTTTCTCTTCTCTTACTTTCTCCCAAACGAACAGAGTCTCTCTCTCTCTCTCTGTTCTGAGCTGCTTTGAGTGGGTGGTGGTGAGGTGATACAAGCATCCCTGTGACCTCCACCACTGGGACTGCAGTGGATTAGACCTGAAGCCAGCACAGCACTGGGTCTCACCCAAGGCCCACTGTAACCACTACCTGGCTACTGTCTATGTTCACTCAAGGTCCTAGGGCTCTATAATCAGCAGGTGATGAAGCCATCCAGGCTTGTGTACTTTCCTTCAGGGCAGAGAGTTCCCCCATGCCCCTGGGCAGGTCCAGAGGTGCCATCTGGGAGCCAGGGACTGGAGTTAAAAACCATGGAAGTCTACTTGGTGTTCTAGTGTACTGTAGCAGAGCTGGTACTCAAACCACAAGATGCAATCCTTCCCACTCCTCCTTCCTCTTTCTACAAACAGAGAATCCTCACCCCGTGGCCACCACCACCACAGACCCATGAGGAGTACTGCCAGGCTACTGCTGATGTTCCCTTGAGGCCCAAAGGCTCTTCAGTCAGCTTGTGGTGAATACTGCATTCTCTGGGACTCACCCTTCAGGGGACTGGGCTTCTCTGTGGCCCAGAGCAGGTCCAGAAATGCCATCCAAGAGCCACAGCCTAGAATTGTGAACCCCAAGAGCGCATTTGGTGCTCTACCCCCTGTGGCCAAGCTGGCACTTAAGATATGAGACAAAGTACCCTTTATTTTTCTGTCTGCTTTTCTCAAGCAGGAGTCTCTCCCTGTAATCACCACAACTGGGAATGTGCTGAGTCTCACCCAAAGCCAGCGAGTCTCAGAGTCTTACCCAAGGCCCATCAGGTACTATCTGGGTATTACTTCTGGTTATTCAGGGCCCAGGGGCTCTTTAGTTAGCAGGTGATGGATTGTGCTGGGACTTGGTCTTTTTGTTTAATGCTGCTGGTTCCTTTATGGCCCCGGGTATGTCTAGAAATGCCATCTGAGAACTAGGGTCTGGAAAGGAGGCCTCATGACTCTGACTGGTTCTTTATCCTGTTGTGACTGAGCTGGTATCCAAGGTGCGAGACAAAGTTCTCTTTACCCTCTCCCCTCTCCTGAAGTGAAAGGAAGGGGTGTTTTTTGGAGCCGTGAACTGTGCAGCCTGGGGTTGGGGAAGGAGTCACACAAGCACTACTTTAGCCAGCCCAGTTGATGTCTCACTAGGTCATGTGCTCCCCAAATTCACTGGCTCTGAGCCCAGTTTAGCACTAGAACTTGCCTAGGAGTTGTAGTACTTGTGTCCTAGACTGCCTTTCAAGTTTATTTAGAGCCCCAGAGTACTTTAGCCTGAAGTAGTGAGGCTTGCCAGAAGTCAAGTTCTAATTGCTGGGATGGGTAATTCCCTTCTGGCTAGGGCTGGTTTAAATACTGCTTCCATGAGTGGACATCAGCTGAGTTCAGCCTGGTTTTGCTTTCTGCTGTGACAGGGCATGACTGAGTTCAACGCAAAGTCTCACAATTGTTGTGCTTAAACTCTTCCAAATGCACAGATTCTTTCTTCACACCATGCAGCTGTTGCTAGCAGATGTGGGAGGGGTGGCATCGGTGACTCAGGAGTCTTTCCTACCCTCTTCAGTGTCTCTTTCAGGGATATGAAGTTAAAACTAGGTACTGTGAGGGCGCACCTGATTTTTGGTTCTTATAAAGGTGATTTGTGTGTGTGTGTGTGTGTGTGTGTGTGTGTGTGTGTGTGTGTACATAGTTGTTAACTTGGTGTCCTTACAGGACATAGGATCATTGGAGCTTTCCACCCCTCTCCCACAAGTGCAATTTTGTTACATGCATATATCGCATAGTGGTGAAGTCTTGGCTTTTAGTGTATTTCAGACATGTTTAAGTTTGCTTCATTCCCAGAAGGAAGTGGATAGGCTTTCCTGGGCAATTAAGGATGTCGGGGTGGGTGGGGAGCATCTGCCTAACTCCCAGTTTCCAGGCAGCTTGCTTCAAAATGTTTCCAGACAAATGGATTTCAAAAAGCAATAAATTCTCAGAATAAATTCAGTTCTGAGCATTCCATGGCTGGTTTTCAGCCCACAATTTCTTTTCCATCTTGCCAAAACAATTTCTGAGGAAAAACTGTGCAATTCAGAACGATGGCTCAGTGACAGGAGACATTTTTGCCCATGTGAAGGATCTTCAGATCCTGATTCTAAGCCAGAAGAGCATAGATTTTTTTTTTTCTTAGATTGGCCAGGATGTTTTTGCGGATTTTTCTTTCATTCCCTGTAAACTTTATCCCCAAATTCTGATACCCTATTGCTGATTTCTTCAGTTTACAGGCAAAAGTTATATTTGACATTGCCTGCTCTATGTTTATACCATATCTTTAGTCATCTGTTTGACTTTGTTGTCTTAATTCTTTAACGTTATATTTTATTATTTATTTATTTATTTTTTAGAGATATTGCTCTGTTGCTCAGGCTGGAGTGCAGTGGCATGATCATAGCTCACTGCAGCCTGAAACTTTGGGCTCATACAATCCTCCTGTCTCAGCCTACTGAGTAACTATAACTAAAGGCGTGCATCACCACACCTAGCTAATGTTTGAATTTTTTTGTAGAGATGGGATCTCACTGTATTTCCCAGGCTTGTCTCAAACTCCTGGCCTCAAGCAATTCTCCTGCCTTAACCTCCCAAAGTGCTGGGATTGCAGACATGAACCACTGGGTCCTGTCCTTAACTTTAAGTTGAAGAAGAAAAATATGCAAATAATTTTTAACTATAATCTTATTTATATTTTACTTTAGTTAATAGCATCCCAGAAGAACACACTGATCTGGCTTATCATCCATGAGGTTTCTTCATTGTGGATCTCCTCATTCTTCATGCTGTTTCCCCCACTCTTTCTCTTCTCACCTCTCCTACATCCTTGGCCCTTTCTTGTTTAGACATCCTCTTTCTATTTTCAATATTCTCTCTTGATTTAATCTGCTATGTCTCCTGAGCTTCTTAGGCTCATAGTATTGGGGAACCTGCCCCGATATTCACGGAGGTTCTTTTCTATTTTCCCTAAGCATTGGCCAGCTTGAGAAATAAAGGGACAGAGTACAAAAGAGAGAAATTTTAAAGCTGGGCATCCCGGGGAGACATCACATGTTGGTAGGTTCCACGATGTCCCACAAGCTGCAAAAACCAGCAAGTTTTTGTTAGGGATTTTCAAAAAGGGGGGGAGTGTGCGAATAGGTGTGGGTCACAGACATCAAGTACTTTACAAGGTAATAGAATATCACAAGGCAAGTGGAGGCAGGGCGAGATCACAGGACCACAGGACTGGGGTGAAATTAAAATTGCTAATGAAGTTTCAGGCACCACTGTCAATGATAACACCTTATCAGGAGACAGGGTTTTGAGAGCAACTGGTCTGACCAAAATTATTAGGCGGAAATTTCCTCTTCCTAGTAAGCCTGGGAGCGCTATGGGAGACTGGGGTCTATTTCACCCCTACAGCCTCGACCATAAAAGATGGCCATGCCCAGGGGGGCCAGTTTAGAGACCCACCCCCAGGCGCATATTCTCTTTCCCAGGGATGTTACTTGCTGAGAAAAAGAATTCAGCGATATTTCTCCCATTTGCTTTTGAAAGAAGAGAAATATGGCTCTGTTCTGCCTGGCTCACCGGCAGTCAGAGTTTAAGGTTGTCTCTCTTATTCCCTGAACAATTGCTGTTATCCTATTCCTTTTTAAAGGTGCCCAGATTTCACATTGCTCAAACACACATGCTGTACAATTTGTGCAGTTAGTGCAATTATTACAGGGTCCTGAGGCGACATACATCTTCCTCAGCTGACAAGATTAAGAGATTAAAGTAAAGACAGGCATAGGAAATCACCAGGGTATTGACTGGGGAAGTGATAAGTGTCCATGAAATCTTCACAATTTACGTTTAGAGATTGCAGTAAAGACAGGCATAAGAAATTATAAAAGTATTAATTTGGGGAACTAATAAATGTCCATGAAATCTTCACAATACACATTCTTCTGCCATGGCTTCAGCTGGTCCCTCTGTTTGTGGTCCCTGACTTCCCGCAACATCATAGAATGTTGGAGGTGGCATGTTTTAGAGATCATCTGCCTCAAGACTGTAATTTGGGGGTAAGGGTTTTGAAGCTCAGAGAAGTAACATGATTTACCCAAAGTCCACTGTAAGGCAGAGGCAGGAATGAGCCTCATCCTCTGCCTTCTGCTCTGGTGCTTCTCTCTGTCAGGCTCTCCTTTCTTTTCTGTTACTCTAAGGCAGAGCTTGCAGATTGCCAGCTCAGAGGCCATATTTAGCTCATGGACAAGTTTTGGTTGACCTGCATATAAGTAAGAAAAAATTTGTTAATATTTAAAAATGAGGGACTTCATATGAGGTCTTGAGGTAGACAGTAGAGTGGTTAAGAGTATGATTCCTAGAGCCAGGAGTCCCAGTTCAAATCCCAAACTTACTAACAGGTTACTGTGAAAAAATTAACTGGCCAAACCATCTCTTGTGTTCTTTATCTGTAAAATAAGATTGATAATAGTCCTTATCTCATTGAGTTGTTAGAGAAATAAACAAGGATACATGCGAAGTGCTTAGAACAGTGCCTGGTACATGGCAAGTGCTTTACATGTTTGCTAATCAGCTGCTTTTTATCATCATTTCATGCTGCTGTGTTTCTCACTCAGAATCAGGTGGCTTTGCCCATTGTGTCACCTTCCTGGCCCACTTGCCTGTGTATATACCCTTTGCCCTTGAGGACCAAACCCTTGACTCCATCAAAACCTTTCAGGAACAGTGAAATTTTATAAACTTTGTAAGCTCACTCTTATTTGGAGAAACGACCTGTCTGGATCAAAAATCATGTGGAGTAATATACAGTTAAAAGTGTATTATTGTTACTTGCAGATATGTAGAATAATGCTGTGGTCAGGAGATACTGAGCCGAACTATAGGTGGTAGAGCAACGTCCTTCAAGTTGCAGATGTGGACTCGTTGGTGTGAAGAAAAATCAAATTAAAAAGTTATGAAAAGATTTAAAAAAGAATTTCAATAAAATATATCATGTTCTATGAAATAAGGGCAACATTTTTTTCTATGAAACCCTTTTCAATGACATATTCATGTGTTTGGGATAGGATGGAAAATGCATTTCTTACTGTGAGTCCTCATCAAAAAGTTAGAAAGCCATTGTGCTAGAGAATCCTATATTTTAATAAGTACATTGAAATAATTCCTAACTGACATATTCTTTCAATAGTGTACTTCCTCTAAAGTCTCTCTCAAGAAGGCTCTTCTTTGTATTATTTATTTGCTTAACAAACCACTTTTTCATAGATACAGGGAAAATTCCATTACCAGGAGATCACACAAGAAAATTGTCATCTAGCAGATTTTCTGAGGTGATCTAATTATAACACATTCTTAACAATTATAATAACCTTGTTCAATAAGTGCTTTTTCTGGTTCTTGTCCATGTGCATAAGAAAAGTTTGAGACTATGCATGGCTTACATTGTTGGAACAGTGGAGAGGATTTGTCTGTTAACAATTCTTTATTCAACCATCAGGAGCAATTTCCTCATCTTACCTCACTCAGTGTTTACTAAGGCCTATATTCTGGCTACCTGGTAATAAATACCTTAAACATTGTGCTGAACTTTCATGACGTACCCTATTCTTCCTTGTCCTTTTAAGGCTGCCCTTTAAATTCATTGTAACTGATTTCATTTTTATAAACAGAAGGAAGGTGGTCCTGAGCTATTTAAGCTGGAACACGAGGTTGAATTAAGTGTCCATCCTCCAACTTGAATCCTGGAGGCATCCTATTAGATGAAAAAATTAGCCAATTATCCTAAAAATGTATACTTATTTTATATGATTGTACTACTATACTGATATATTATATATATTACAAAACACATATAAAAGTTGGAGTAAAAAAGGGTCAAATGTTACATTGGTTCATTATCACACTGCTATAAAGAAATACCCAAGACTAGGTAATTTATAAAGGAGAGAGGTTTAATTGACTCACAGATCTACATGGCTGGGAAGGCCTCAGGAAACTTACAATTATGGTAGAAAGGGAAGCAAGCACCTTCTTCACAAGGTGGCAGGAGAGGGAAAGAGCAGAAACTGTCACTTATAAAACCATCAAATTTCATGAGAAGTCCCTCACTATCACTAGAAATATATAGGGGAAACTGCCCCCATGATCCGATCACCTCCCACTAGGTCCCTCCCTTGACACGTGGGGATTACAATTAGAGATGAGATTTGGGTGGGGACACAGAACCAAACTATATCATTCTGTCCTGGCCCCTCCCAAATCTCATGTCTTTCTTACATTTCAAAACACAGTCATGCCTTCCCAACAGTCCCGCAAGGTCTTAACTCATTCCAGCATTAACCAAAAAGTCCAAGTCCAAAATCTTAACTGAGAAGGCAAGTCCCTTCTGCCTAGGTGCCTGTAAAATCAAAAACAAGTTAGTTCCTTCCAAGATACAATGGGGTTACAGGCATTGGATAAATGCTCCCATTCCAAATGGGAGAAATTGGCCAAAACAAAGGGGCTATGGGACCCATGCAAGTCTGAAATCCAGCAGGGCAGTCATTAAATCTTAAGCTCCAAAATAATCTCCTTTGCCTACAAGTCTCACATCTGAGACACACTGATGCAAGGGGTGGGCTCCCATGACCTTGGGCAGCTCCTTCACGGGCTGGGACTGTCTGTGGCTTTTCCAGGTGCACGGTGCAAGCTGTCAGTAGAGCTACCATTCTGGGGTGTGGAGGATAGTGTCTTTTTTTTTTCACAGCTCCACTAGGCAATGCCCCAGTGGGAGCTCTGTGTGGGGGCTCCAACCCCACATTTCCCTTCCACACTACCCTAGCAGAGGGTCTCCGTGACGGCTGCTCTTCCCTTGCAGCAGACTTCTGCCTGGATATCCAGGCATTTCCATACATCTTCTGAAATCTAGGCAGAGGTTTCCAAGCCTCAATTCTTGACTTCTGTGCACCTGCAGACCCAACACCAAATGGAAGATGCCAACGATTGGGGCTTGCACCTTCTGAAGCAATGGCCTGAGCTGTACTTTGGCCCCTTCTAGCCATGACTGTAGCTGAAGTGGCTGGGGCACAGGGTGCCATGTCCCAAGGCTGCACAGAGCAGCAGGGGCCCCTGGGTCTAACCCATGAAACCATTTTTCCCTTGTAGGCCTCCAGGCCTGTGATGAGAGGGACTGCTGTGAAGATCTCTGACATGCCCTAGAGACATTTTTCCCATTGTCTTGGCATTAATATTTGGCTCCTTGTCACTTATGCAGATTTCTTCAGCAGGCTTGAATTCCTCCCCAGGAAATGAGTCTTTCTTTTCTATCTTATGGTCAGGTCGCAAATTTTCCAAACTTTTATGCTCTGCTTCCTCTTTTAAACATAAGTTCCAATTTGAGATCATCTCTTTCAAGTTCATATTTCCACAGATCTCTAGGGCAGGGGCAAAATGTTTCCAGTCTGTTTACTAAAACACAGCAAGAGTGACCTTTGCTCCAGTTCCCAAGAAGTTCCTTATCTCTGTCTGAGACCATCTCAGCCTGGCATTCACATCACTATCAGCATTTCATTAAAACCATTTAAGTCTCTAGGAAGTCCCAAACTTTCCCACATCTTCCTATTTTCCTCTGAGCCTTCCAAACTGTTCCAGCCTCTGCCTGTTACCCAGTTCCAAAGTTGCTTCCACATTTGCAAGTATCTTTATGGTAGTACCTCACTCTGTGCATTACCAATTTACTGTATTAGTCTGTTCCTACACTGCTATAAAGAAATACCCAAGACTGGGTAACTTAAAAAAGGAAAGAGGTTTAATTGACTTACAGTTCCACATGGCTGGGAAGACCTTAGGAAACTTACAATCATGGCAGAAAGGGAAGCAGTCACCTTCTTCACAAGGTGGCAGGAGACAGAATGAGTGCTGAGCAAAGGGAAAAGCCCCTTATAAATCCAACAGATCTCGTGAGAACTCACTCACTATCACGAGAACAGCATAGGGGGAACTGCCACCATGATCTAATCACCTCCCACTAGGTCCCTGCCTTGACATGTGGGGATTATAATTCAAGAGGAGATTTGAATGGGGACACAGAGTCAAACCATATCAGATGTCATAAATCATAATTAAAATAGGTTATAAATTATGGAATTTTTTTGCCAATAATAATGATAAATAATATTTTTATGGCTTAATAGTTGTATTATTTTTAAAACAATGTGATATTGAGAATTAAAGTTCTAGTTCCAAGCACAATTCAATTCAATACTTAGTTTTAGTGGTATAATGTTATATATGAAAAAGATAACAGATATCAATAAACAGATACAAATAAAGAAGTATATTATTCATTGTTATTGCTCTATAAAATGTTTATTCTTAGCTCTCATACACCAATCATGCTAAAGTTTTGTTGAAATTCTGTTTGTAATATCCATCTTCCCTAAGGCAATTAGTCTTTTAAAAGTCATCAAAATCGGATTCAAAACATATCGAAATACTTCATTTGGAGGATATTTAGCTGGGTTAAGTAATTGTTTCCATGTTCTTAAGTGTGCAGATATGAAAGGTTTTATAGGTGGTACACATGATTTATAGCAACACAAGCTTATAATCATGAAAATATTTCTCAATACACATTTTCAGAATCCTTTTTTCTAAAATTTCTTTAGAAAGATCAGCCGATTCCTCACTTAACATTGAAGCATAACTTTTTAAAAATTGTGATGAGAACACAACGTGAAATCTTCTTAACAAATTTTTAAGTGCACAGTACAGTATTGTTAATTATATGTGCAATGTGTACAGCAAATATCTAGAATTTATTCATCTTGCCTAACTGAAACTTTATACTTGAACAGCAATTTCTGATGTCCTCCTCCCATCAGCTTCTCACAATTGCCATTCTACTTTCTGTTTCTATGAGTCTGACTATTCTAGATAACTCACGTAAGTGTGATCATGCAATATTTCTTCTTTTGTGACTGGCTAATTTAACTCAGCATAATGTCCCCAAGTTTCCTCTTTGTTATTGTATGTAACAGGGTTTTCTTCTTTCAAAAAATTGAATGTGGTATGTATATGCCACATTTTCTTTATCTTTTCATCTGTTGGTGGACATTTAGGTTGTTTCCATATCTTGCCTATTTAAATACTACTGCAGTAAACATGGAAGTGTTGGTATCTCTTTGAGATCTTGAGTTTAATTCTTATATATCCAGAAATGGGATTGCTGGATCATACAGTAGTTCCATTGTTATATTTTTTAGGAATGGCCATACTGTTTTCCATAGTGGTTACACCATTTTGCATTCCCATCAAGAATGTTCAAAGGTTCCAATTTCTCCATATCTTCTCCAACATTTGTTATTTTGTAAATCTGTAAAATTCCTTTAAAAAAAGGGAAAAAGCTTCATGATATTGGTCTAGCCAATTTTTTAAAAATGTGATACCAAAAGCACAAACAACAAAAGTAAAAATCTACAAATGGGACTACATCAAACCAAAAGCTCTGCAGAGAAAATTAAGCAATCAACAAAATGAAAAGGCAACCTACAAAATGAGGGAAAATACTTGCAAATCATATATGTGATAAAAGAGTTAACATTGAAATATATAAGGAACTACTATGACTCAATGATGAAAAAAATCTTATTAAAAATGTACAAAGGATTTAAATAGACATTTCTCCAAAGAACACATACAAATGGCCAACAGGTATATGACAAAGTGTGTAATGTCACTAAGCATCAGGGAAATGCGAGTTGAAATTACAATAACACCTAATACCTGTTAGGATGGCTATTAGAAAACAAAAACAGAAACAAAAGATATAAAAGATAAATGGAGCATCACTTTTAATTTGAAGAGACAGATTTTCCTTTCTTTCTTTATTTTAAAAATTATATGCAACAGTGTATTCTACTGATAGCCACATAGCATTAAAGAAAAGCTCAACAAATCTGGATCACTTGCCTTTTTGTAAAAGGAAAATGGGTATCTTAATCAGTAAGTGTGACATCTTTTAAGTACTTTGCCATAGCGGAACTGGGGGAATTTCATGAGGTACAAAAGATTTTTATGGTTACTCTCCACCTCATTACAAAGTATTGTCAAGATCTTGTTTTTGTAAAATCAGTTACATCAATGACATTTGGTAGCACTCTGTACTTCTTTTTCATCTGCTTTGCTGTATTTTCATCTGCTTTGTCTTTGAACAATGGAGTGCCAAAATTTCATGTGATTTGCTCTCTCTACAACTTACTCTGGAAATTATTATTCTTTCTTGTTATAGTCAAAGCTGTTACTCCATCAACAAGTAGTTTAAAATTTTTATACATACATTAGAGAAATAATTTATAAGTAGAAAAAATCATTGAATATACTTTTCGTTATTCTCAATAAAGTTATTGTTTTATATATATATTTATATATATATTTATATATATAAAATCATTAGAAAAAGTCTAGAATACTAGAATATATCATAAGCTGAAAAACAGATATACTTTTATCCAATTGTATAACAAACTTCCCACACTAGGTAATATTTATTTCTTTAAATCCTCAAGGTTTTTGTGTCTTCCCATAGTATTTTCTAACAAAATAATGCATTATAATTTGTACCTGTTTTATTTCCCAGGTGTTTTATTTTCCAGATGCATTTACTGTAGAAAGAACAATGTTTCCCAATGGTATATAGTTTTTCTTTAATCTTTAGGTAGGAGATTAAATATTTATTACATATTTAATGAAATATTGTGAAGTCCTGGGTTAGTTATTGTTTGATACTTTGAACCACTATTAAAAAAAACTGTTGATGCTTGTCTTCATAATTCCGTATGGTGATTTATGCCTTAGTAATTATGATGGCTTTAAAATGATCATTAATATTTTAAAGTACAACATCTACCTAGACCAAGACTAATCTTTAAAGATAGTGGATATAAACTATATTTCATAGAGTCTTCTTGATAATTTTGAATCGTTTTATGCAATTAATGTCAGGGTAAATGGCCATTGTTTCTACCACATCATATGGCTGACAAAGAACTTATTGAAATACATCCATAAAATATAACATTATCTTGTTTCCTTACATTGTTTGAGGCAACCCATTTAAAAATTTATGTATAACTTTATTATGAAATTTTATACACATAGACAAAGATAGAACATAATGAACCTGATGTGCTTATCTTCCAGCTTCAATAATTATCACTGTATGACATATCTTATTTCATCTATGCCTCCCTACTTACCTATACTTCAGATTATTTTAAATCAATTTCTAGACAACATATAATTTTACCTATATGGTTCAGTGCATATCTTTAAAAATGATTATAATACTGACTACATACAAAATTAACAATAAATTTCCAATATTATTAAAGATTTAATGTTCAATTTTTTTCTCATTGTTTATAATTTTATTTATATTTTTGAAGATAGAAGCAATGGGCTCAAGACACATTTTGAGGATAAATTCTACACTAGTTTCTGTTTGATTGGTTTAATGGTGAAGAAAAGAGAGAGGAATTTGAAGGTGAAACAGCTTTCTAGGGGGGTCGTATACTTAAATGAGGAAGACTGTAAGGTAGATTTGGGTGAGAAGATAAAGCATTCAGCTGTAGAAATATCAAGATGGAAACAACATGTTAACATTTGGATGAATAAGCCTGTAACTCAAAAAGGGGGTGTGGTTTAGAGACACGCATTTAGAAATATATATATCATAGATAATATTTATTTTTTTTACTTCTCTTGCCAGTTTTTTCTTTCTTTTTTTAATTATACTTTAAATTCTGGGATACATGTGCAGAACATGTAGGTTTGTTACATTGGTATACATGGGCCATGGTGGTTTGCTGCACCCATCAACCTGTCATCTAAGTTTTAAGCCCTGTCTGCATTAGGTATTTGTTCTAATGTTCTCCCTCCCCTTCACCCCCACCCCCCGACAGGCCCCAGTGAATGATGTTCCCCTCCCTATGTCCATGTGTTCTCATTGTTCAACTCCCACTTATGAGTGAGAACATACAGTGTTTGTTTTTCTGTTTCTGTGTGTGTTAGTTTGTTGAGAATGATGGTTTCCAGCTTCATCCATGTCCCTGCAAAGGACATGAAGTCATTCTTTTTTATGGCTGCATAGTGTTCCGTGTGCCACATTTTTCTTAATCCAGTCTATCATTGATGGGCATTTGGGTTGGTTCAAAGTCTTTGCTATTGTGAATAGTGCTGCAATAAACATATGTATGCATGTGTCTTTATAGCAGAATGATTTATAATCCTTTGGGTATATACCCAGTAATGGTATTGCTGGGTCAAATGGTATTTCTGGTTCTAGATCATTGAGGAATCATCACACTGTCTTCCATAATGGTTGAACTAATTTACACTCCCACCAACAGTGTAAAAGCTTTCCTATTTCTCCACATCCTCTCCAGCATTTGTTGTTTCCTGACTTGTTAATAATCTCCATTCTAACTGGCGTGAGATGGTATCTCATTGTGGTTTTGATTTGCATTTCTCTAATGACCAGTGATAATGAGCTTTTTTTCATGTTTGTTGGATGCATAAATGTCTTCTTTTGAAAAGTGTCTGTTCATATCCTTTGCCCACTTTTTGATGATATTATTTTTTTTTTCTTGTAAATTTGTTTAAGTTCCTTGAAGATTCTGGATATTAGCCCTCGGTCAGATGAATAGATTGCAAAAATTTTCTGCCCTTTGTCAGATGAATAGATTGCAAAAATTTTCTCCCATTCTGTAGGTTGCCTGTTGACTCTGATGCTAGTTTCTTTTGCTGTGCAGAAGCTTAATTAGATCCCATTTGTCAATTTTGACATTTGTTGCCATTGGTTTTGGTGTTTTAGTCATGAAGTCTGTGGCTATGCCTATGTCCTGAATGGTATTGCCTAAGTTTTCTTCTAGGGTTTTTATGGTTTTAGGTTTTAGGTTTAAGTCTTTAATCCATCTTGAGTTAATTTTTGTATAAGGTGTAAGGAAGGGATCCAGTTTCAGTTTTCTGCATATGACTAGCCAGTTTTCCCAGTACCATTTATTAAATAGGGAATCCTTTCCCCATTGCTTTTTTTGTCAGGTTTGTCAAAGATCAGGTGGTTGTAGATGTGTGGTGTTATTTCTGAGGCCTCTGTTCTGTTCCATTGATCTATATATCTGTTTTGATACAAGTAGAATGCTGTTTTGGTTACTGTAGCCTTGTAGTATAGTTTGAAGTGAGGTAGCATGAGGCCTCTGGCTTTGTTCTTTTTGCTTAAGATTGTCTTGGCTATACAAGCTCTTTTTGGGTTCCATATGAAATTTAAAGTAAATTTTTTCTAATTCTGTGAAGAAAGTCAATGGTAGCTTGATGGGAACAGCATTGAATCTATAAATTACTTTGGGTAGTATGGCCATTTCATGATATTGATTCTTCCTATCATTGAGCATGGAATGTTTTTCCATTTGTTTGTGTCCTCTCTTATTTCCTTGAGCAGTGGTTTGTAGTTTTCCTTGAAGAGGTCCTTCACATACCTTGTAAGTTGTATTCCCAAGTATTTTATTCTCTTTGAAGCAATTTTGAATGGGAGTTCACTCATGATTTGGCTCTCTGCCTGTCTATTATTGGTTTTTCCTTTCCATATTTAGTGCTTCCTTGAGGAACTCTTGTAAGGCAGACCTGGTGGTGACAAAATCCCTCAGCATTTGCTTGTCTGTAAAGGATTTTATATTTCCTTCGTTTATGAAGCTTAGTTTGGCTGGATTATGAAATTCTGGGTTGAAAATTCTTTACTTTAAGAATGTTGAATATAGGTCCCCACTCTCTTCTGGCTTGTAGGGTTACTGGAGAGAGATCTGCTGTTAGTCTGATGGGCTTCCCTTTGTAGGTAAACTGACCTTTCTCTCTAGCTGCCATTAACATTTTTTCCTTCATTTCAGCTTGGAGAATCTGATGATTATGCGTCTTGGAGTTGCTCTTCTCAAGGAGTATCTTAGTAATGTTGCCTGTATTTCCTGAATTTGAATGTTGGCCTATCTTTCTAGGTTGGGGAAGTTCTTTTGGATAATATCCTTAAGAGTGTTTTCCAACTTGGTTCCATTCTCCCCGTCACTTTCAGGTATACCAATCAATCATAGGTTTGATCTTTTCACATAGTCCCCTATTTCTTGGAGAGTTTTTTCATTCCTTTTTATTCTTTCTTCTCTAATCTTGTCTTCATGCCTTATTTCAGTAAGTTGATCTTCAATCTCTGATATCCTTTCTTCCATTTGATTGATTCAGCTATTGATACTTGTGTATGCTTCACAAAGTTCTCATGCTGTGTTTTTCAGCTCCATCAGGTCATTTATGTTCCTCTCTAAACTGGTGATTCTAGTTAGCAGTTTCTGTAACCTTTTATCAAGGTTCTTAGCTTCCTTGCTTTGGGTTAGAACATACTCTTTTAGCTCAGAGGAGTTTGCTATTACCCACCTACTAAACCTACTTCTGTCAATTTGTCAAACTCATTCTCCATCCAGCTTTGTGCCCTTGCTGGAGAAGAGTTGTGATCATTTGGAGGAGAAGAGGCATTCTGATTTTTGGAATCTTCAGCATTTTTGTTCTGTTTTTTTGTCATCTTCGTGGATTTATCTACCTTTAATCTTTGATGCTGATGACCTTTCGATGAGGTTTTTGTGTGGGCATCTTTTTTGTTGATGTCAATGTTATTGCTTTCTCTTTGTTAGTTTTTCTTTTAACAGTCAGGCCCCTCTTTTGCAGGTCTACTGGAGTTTGCTGGATTTCCACTCCAGACTCTGTTTGCCTGGGTATCACCAGCAGAGGCTGCAGACCAGCAAAGATTGCTGCCTGCTCCTTCCTCTGGAAGCTTCACCACAGAGGGGGACCTGCCTGATGCCAGCCAGAGCTCTCCTGTATGAGGTGTCTGTCGACTCCTGCTGGAAGGTGTCTCCCAGTCAGGAAGCACAGGGGTCAGGGACTCACTTGAGAAGGCAGTCTATCCCTTAGCAGAGCTTGAGCGCTGTGCTGGGAGATCTGCTGCTGTCTTCAGAGATGGCAGGCAGGAACATTTAAGTCTACTGAAGCTGCGCCCATAGCCACCCCTTCCCCCAGGTGCTCTGTCCCAGGGAGATGGGAGTTTTTTCTATAAGCCCCTGACTGGGGCTGCTGCCTTTCTTTCAGCGATGCTCTGCCCAGTGAGGAGGCATCTAGAGAGGCAGTCTGGCCCAAGCCACTTTGCTGTGCTGAGGTTAGTTCCCCCCAAGTCCAAACTTCCTGGCTTCCTTAACACTGTGAGGGGAAAACCACCTACTCAAGCCTCAGTAATGGTGAATGCCCCTCCCCTGACCAAGCTGGATCACCCCACGTCGACTTCAGACTGCTGTGCTGGCAGTGAGAATTTCAAGCCAGTGGTCCTTAGCTAGCTCCATGGGAGTGGGACCTACCTAGCAAGACCACTTTGCTCCCTGGCTTCAGCCCCCTTTCGAAAGAAGTGAATGGTTCTGTCTCGCTGGAGTTCCAGGCAACACTGGGGTACAAAAAAAACTCCTGCAGCTAGCTTGGTGTCTGCCTGAACAGCTGCCCAGTTTTGTGCTTGAAACCCAGGGCCCTGGTGGCATAGTCACCCGAGGGAATCTCCTGGTCTGTTGGTTGCAAAAACCGTGGGAAAAGTGTAGTATCTGGGCCGGTTAGCACAGTCCCTCACAGCTTCCCTTGGCTAGGGGAGGGAGGCCCCGGGCCCTTTGCACTTCCTGGGTGGGGCAACACCCCACCCGGCTTTTGCTCAACCTCCGTGTGCTGTACCCACTGTCTAACCAGTACCAATGAGATGAACTGGGTGCCTCAGTTGGAAATGCAGAAATCACCCACTTTCTGCGTTGGTCCCGCTGGGATCTGCAGACCAGAGCTGTTCCTATTCAGCCATCTTCCATAGATAATATTTAAAACTTTGAGAATAAAGGAGACAAATGAAAGAGAGACCACAGAGTAAGAAAAGAAGAGTTGCTCAGGACTAAGCCTGACCAACCTAATGTTCCTGAGGAGAATGAGAAGAAGGGATCATGGAAAAATGAGGGTGGAGTGCTACTGAAACTCAGAGATATGGCTCAGGAAAGCAGTAGGGTGTTGAATGCTGCTGAGAGGTTTAATGCGATGAAAATTGAAAGATGCTTAACTAGTCTGAGACTGTGATCCTCCACTAGTATATGTTCTGCTTTTGGGAGAGTCACCTAATGTATTTGGATTTCAGTTTCATCATCTATAAAATAGTTGTGCTTGTGAAAGGCGGTGTTGAGTGCTGTGAAAGGAAAGGGTTTGCTTGGGAAGTGGCAGACATTACATCGGACAATGCCAGATGGTTAAGTGTGGAGGTGAGGGTGGAGTAGATGATCTACCAACTCTAAAAATGTATGAAATGTGAGCCTATGTACAGGATGATAGTATTTGACTTCACAGGCTAGATGAAAGGATTTTCTGTATCACTCGGTAAAGTACCAAGTATTAGGTAAATACAAAGTATTATTTCCGTTTACTGAGAATATACATATCAAAGGGAATTGAGGGTTTGTGGCAGCTGTTTTAAGATAGACATAGGCTATAGCCATGATGGGTGATCTCATATAGAAGAAGCTGGAGGCAGAATTGTCAGGTCTGTGAACCCAAATGTTAGTGCATCAGCACCTTAGAAATTAAGAGGTCCCTGAGGCTTTGAGATTGGCTTGCATCTGGTCTTCTTGAGTGACAGCCACTAGGAGATTTTGCCTTGTTCTCATATCACAGAACTATCTGGATAATCTGAGGCCACCTGCAGGGTGGTCAGGTCAGAACATCCATCCTTTTGGTACTGCTCTCAGAATTGCTCACTCCTGCCTGCTACCACAAACATTTAATTTTATATAGGGGAGATAGTGGAAGGGCAGGAGGATCCCTGTTCCCCAGGGCCTTGCCACAGAAAAAATACTGAGGCTTCCACTGCTTCCTAGTGTGTCATGCAGGGAGAGATCACCGGGTCCTCATGCAGCAATCCTGTGCATTTGGGAACCTCATGTACAGTGAATGCTCAATAAATACTTGTTTTTTAAAAAAGGGAATAACTAGCAATTCGTACTGTGTGTGTTAGTGGGAGGCAAGGCTAACCTTTGCCGTTGGCCTATGGTGTCGGCTCTGTGGGATGATTTTGCAAATGTTCTGTTCCCACATTAGCAGCTTTCCAGATGATTACAATTCTACTTCTAGAATTCCACCCTTTAATAGGCATTGTTCTCGGACAAAATGCAAGTGAGAACAAAATTACATCATTAGTTTTTTATATCTTACAGCATTTGAATTATTTGGATCTCTCTTGAGAGCAGAGTTTGAAAGCGATGTTGAGAATGCCGGGGAGCTGAAGGAAGGTGGGAAACTACACAGAGAATGGCAGCTACAAAAACCTAATTCTACAGATTTCACAGTTGTGCCTCAGACTGGTCCTGATCAGTAGCTTTGACAAGGCATGTACCCGAGGACAATATGTGCTCCCTCTCCTTCTTTCTGTTTTTCATTAATTCCTTTATACTTCACTTTGAATATGTATTGTGAGTCAGATGCCCCGCACGTAGTCACATGTTCTTAATACAGTTACACCCAGATGCACAAAGAGTTTGCAGGTAACGTTTTTAGTCTCTCTCAGCAGCTTCTAATTTTGTGCGACTGATTGATTAACACAGTAACATGAGCAAACACGAAGTACCAGAGCTTCAGGTGACACATTTAATTAACGACATTCAGGCAAGCAAAGAAAGATAAGCATTCTGGTAGCAGCCAATTACAAATTACAGATTAATGAATGTAATTTCGGGTTTCAGAGATTTTCCTATTTTATTCTAACACGGGATCAACATTCATCAGCTCAGAAGGGGGAAGGTGCAGGCCTGCTAAGCAAGGTATCAACCTAAGGATAGCTTTTGCTTTTGCTCCAGCTCCATGACTGATTAGATAGAATTACCAAACTTAATCTGACCTCTAGTGGCACTTTGTATTAACAAGCACATTTGAAATCCACTTAGGAATTTTGCTGTGAGAATTCTACTATCATCCCATCTTACAGCTGGAAGGAACCTTAGAGATGATCTGCTTGGCAGGCTTCTGCTCACTCCCCTAGTTTACAGATGAGGAGACTGAGGCCTGGAGATATTGATGGGTGATGATAAAAATTGAATAGCTAATTGATAGAAAAGTCACTGATGACAGAATCCAAGTTTCTAAAAAATTTTAATTGTAATTTTTGTGGATACATAGTAGGTGTATACATTTATGGGATACATAAGATGTTTTGATACAAGCATGCAATGAGTAATAATGACATCATGTAAAATGAGGTTCCATCCCCTCAAGTATATTTATCCTTTGTATCACAAACAATCTAGTGACACTCTTTTAGTTATTTTAAGATGTACAATTAAATTATTATTGACTATAGTCACTCTGTTATGCTATCAAATACTGGGTCTTATTCATTCTTTCTATTTTTTGTACTCATTAAACCATCCCCATCTCCCCCATACCTTCCTACCACCCTTCCCAGCCTATGGTAACCATTCTTCTATCTCCAGAATCCAGGTTTTCAGATTTCTACATTGTTATGAGTGTGTTAGCAGAGAAAAGTCAATATGCAAGTCTGTAAGATTCTTGATAAGAATAAGCTTAGGTGTATAAAATTAATGGCTGTCTGAATATAGGTGAAAAGCATCAAAACACTTTTGGTTCAATATCTGTATATTTTAGCCCAAAGTTCCAAAGTTTTATGGCATTATCTGAGTCAAAATAACTGACTTTAATTTAGCTACATATAAATGGTTAATTTCTTTGATTTTTTTTGCATCAATGGTTTATAACTATCACTCTTAGCAAGTGAGATGATTGTAATGATTTAATCGGACCAACAATTCAGTGAACTAATCGAATATTCAGTTCTAAATCTCAGGAATATTCAAATTGGGACAAGGTATGAATCTTTTTGTACCCAACTCCAGGGTTTTTAATCAAACCACAGGCAGTGTTAAGCAGCTGAAAATAAATCAGACTTCAGGTTTGAGTAGACCTGGGTTAGAATTCTGGATTCTTCTCTGCATTCATTTCTATTGCTGCTGTAACCAATTACCACCAACTGAGTGACTTAAAGCAACACAAACTTATTTTCCTCTATTTCTGGAGATCAGAAGTCCAAAATACATTTTAAGGGGCAACAAGGTGTCAGCAGGGTTGGTTCCTCCTGGTGGCTTCAGGGGAGAATCCATTCCTTGACTCTCCTACTTCTAAAGGTTGCTGACATCCCTTGGCTCCTGGCTACATCACCCCAACCTCTGCTTCCATGGTCGTATTGCCTACTCTTCTGTAGTAAAATTTCCCCTTCATGAGGTTAACATGATCACATTTATGGGCCACCTGGATTACCAGGGTAATCTTGCCATATTTGAATCCTGATTTTAATCACACCTACAAAGTTCCTTTTGCCATGTAAGGTAACATTAACAGGTTCTAAGGATTATGATATGGACATCTTGAGTGGGTTTATTATTCAGCCTTCCCCAATCTCTTACCAGCTGTGTGATCTACGTCTAATCATCTCAACCAGCCTTATCAAATTGGTTGTGAGGATTAAAATAGAGGATAGATAAAACATACCTAGCAAACTACCTGGTGCATGATAGGTGCTCGGGCAATAGCAATGTTCTCTTCTTTTCCCTTGGCTTAATCAGTAGATGAAATCTCTAACAGTAGATTATGCATACAGTGGAGGAGGTTTATATTCAGCGTAGTCCAAGACCTGGTTTCTAGAAGCAGAATTACAATTTGGTAGATGAAGTAGAAACCAGAAATCTCTGAAATGCAGTATTTCTCAGTCCAGACTTTCCCAAACGATGAATTCCTCTCTCCACCCTCGTGAATGGTGCATCTTGCATTTTGATTTTGGAAACTTGATTACTTTCTTCATCAGATTGTCCTTTCCTAGCTTGCAATATAAAAACTTCATTGCTGGTAATCAAATTAATTGTCTTTTAAAATAATTATGTCCTGTGGCAATCAATTATACAAGTCTACAGATGGCACATAAAGTGTGTGCTGAATGGAATGATAATGGAATATAAACTATATTCAGGTTTACCCTGTTTTATTGTTTCTACTCGGCCATGTACTTGGTCTGCCTGAGAGGGATACTTAAAAAAATGTACTGCTATATTTGGCCTCTTATGTTTTGCTTTCCTCCTCTTTTTATCATCTTTTACAACACAGATTTAGAGAAAATGTGTGTAGTAGAACTCAGTTTCCTTGATCATTGGTAATGATATCCAACAACTTGATGTGAAATGACTCACTGATAGTCACTGTGGAAGCCTTACTTTGAACATCTTTCTTAGTGACACCATTAATTACAGGCTACAGTCTGGCTATCATCAAGCTGAATGTGGCCTTCAGAAGTAGTCTGCTTGGGCAGCATGGGATTCAAAATGTTTCCTTTGCATGTGTTCAGATGGGCAAACACTCTGTAGTTTTCCCCAGTGATAATACCTACTATAATGGGCTATTGCATGCATTGATGCCAGCTCCCCGAAGGCATTTCTTCAGGGTGGAAACTGACATACAGAAAAAAAGGTGAAGGAAAAAAAATGGCTGACATCTATTGCTCCTTAAAATGATTTTCTCCCGAATCAAGACATGGGTATGTCCTATGCACATGGCTACATATGGTTGCCTTTACCCTACAATGGCCCTTCCTTTTTTTTTTCAGAGTGTTCCAGATTTGCATTAAGCTGTCACCCAGTGGCTGTGTAAGTAGCTGCTTTTGTGACTGTTACAGGCAAGTGATTGAAAATACCTAGATCCTGTTCATACAAAACTAGAATTAGAGGTTCTGAAAAATATTTTTCTCTAACATTCTGTGATTCTATGTTTTAATAATTTTCTTATTGGAGAGGGTAACTTTTGCCAATGAAAAAGACCACAGTAAATTTAGAGAAGAAAAGGGCTGGAGAGGCAGGTGGAATGACCTTGAGAGAAAGGAGAGGAGATAGAGCGGCAGTTATCAACTACAGGTAATACGCACGGGTGCGTCTGGCCTGAAAATAAGTTCCTTCGACAATATCTCCTGTAGGTACTTTGCTCTGCTTTATTTTTACCTTTATCAGATGGTCATTAAGATTTCCTAAGCTCAAAAATTCTCTGATTCTCCATTGCCACATCTGTGTGCCATGTTTGACCTCCATGCAAGTTAGAACGCACAGGGCATTATTAGGAGCCACACGAATTTTTTTATCAGGAGCTTCTATTTTCTCGTGTCAATTATTTGTGCTCTATATTATATTGTGCTGCAAGATCAAAATATTCTAAAGGTAGACTTTTCAATAAGAAACAAATACAAAACCAATGTTACCAGTTATCGCTAAACTAACCTGTTCAGAATCTGAAATTCTAGCCCTGGGCAGAATGGATACCTCAAGATATTGGCTTTCTGCAGCTAAATGGATATTTTGCCCCATAAAAGGTAGGGATGTTTTCAGCCACAAAAGCCTTAACAGACCTGCAGTTACAGACTCAGGGAAAAGCTTGTACAGTTTGTGGATCGCAGAGAAGCCAGAGTTGCAGCTGACTTTCTGTCCACGAGATGGCAGTAGAGGAGCACAGAAAAAAGAAACCAACTTGGGCTGTTAATCATGTTGACTGTTGAGAAGCTAAGAGGGAAGCCGTTCCGTCATTAGGTAAGACCAAGCCGAAATTTATGGATTTCATACCTTAATGGAAAACACTGGTTTGTGGCTCATGGCTGTTTCTAAGACCTTTTGATTTTATACAAAAATTCCATTCAACTACCATCATCAAATAGCTGTCCCCATTTTTCCTTGATTTTGGCACATTTTAGCTTTTTACAGCTGGATCAACTGATGGGCTTCATTTTCAGCCCAGGTCAGCCCCAAGTCCTAAGGCAGTCCTAACAGGAGCAAAAAGGATAGCAGCTGCCTCTGTGCAGGTGTGTTTGATCAGCAGCGCTTAGGCCATATATTCCAGGGGCTGGCATTTCCAGCTTCTCAGGTGGGATTCATTTCTGCCTCCTATCAAGATTCATATGGTGAGAAATTCATTAAATAAGAAAAAGATTTCGATGCTGCTTTAGGCAACCAACGACAATGATATAGGAATATTGACCAAGACTAAATTTAAGTGGTCATCCAAAATTGGTAAGACATTTAAACACTAACTAGTATCTCAAGTAACTCCCTCTCCCTCCCCCACACTATCGTTCTGCTTCTCTTTCCTTTTCTCTTCTTTACTGCCCAGCAGATCCTGAATCTGGAACCTGAAGGGGAAGTTCTTGGTACCCTTCCAGCTTTGGATTCTCTAACTCTGTTTTCTATTGGGTTTTACCTTGCCTAGGATTCTTCTATGCAGTATTCAATCCTTCGTCTCCTGCTTGGGGAAAATAGTTCTAAGAACATGAACAGCTTACCTAAGAAACCATGGCCATGTCTTGCCCATGCTCCTCTGCCGCTAAAATGTATTTCCTAATGTGGACAATTCTCTGGGTCACATCCAGGTATTTGTTCTTTCTTCTTTTTCTACTTCTTTTTTTTTTTTTTTTTTTTTTTTTGAGACAGGATCTCACTCTGTCACTCAGGCTGTATTGCAGTGGCGTGGATCCTAGCTGATGCAATCTTGGCTAAAGTGAACTAAAGTGAGCCTCTTCTCTCAGCCTCCTGAGTAGCTGGGACTACAGGTGCATGGCACCTCACCCAGCTAATTTTTAAAATTTTTATAGAGACAGGGTCTCACTATGTTGCTCTGGCTGATCTCAAACTCCTGGCCTACAGTGATCCTCCCACCTCAGCCTACCAAAGTGCTGGAATTATAGGCATGAGCCACCATGCCCGGTGCATCCCAGCTTTTTAATAAAGTGCAGCACCAAATAAATACTCCTGGGAGTGAGAGGGGAAGAAAAGGAGCCAGGCAGGGTCTGAGACAAAGCCTGAATCAGTCCAACCTCACAAAAAGAGAATTTTGTGGTGCCTTCTATTTTATTTCAAAAATGTTTGTGAGGTTTGCATTCTACTAACATGTATCTATGCGTGTTTTAATATATTAAAACACATTTAATTGCTTTGACATTTAATAAAATTACTCCAGGAAAATGCAACATGTTTATCCTGTGACTTTGAGTCCTTTTGGCCACACTGACAATTACCCCTTGAATTTGAGTTTCTCAGTTAAGATTAGGTAGGAGTAGCGGTAAGGTGATGGGTTTGGAAATCAGACTGAACTGGGTTGATTCCAGCTACTCTAGTTTACTAATTGTGTAACCTTGGACATGATATGGGGCCTTCTCAGTCTCATCTTTTTAATACACAAACAGGAATACTTGTAACTATATAGGATTGTTGTGAGGTGTAAATGCTAGAATGTGCACAAAAGGACAGAAAGTGTATAAAGCAGTTAGTACCTGATACACAAGGGACACACTCAATGAATGTTCTATCATTGTTATGAATGAGCCATTTGGTTACTGCATTGAACAATCCAATTGATCCCATTTGTTGAATATGAACTTAGTCTGGTATTTTCAATAGTACCAAATTAAAATATGGTTTCTTACAAGGCAAAGGCAACCTATAAAATATAAGAGTTGCTTTAATATTGTTCCCTATGGCTTGTGCCTCTTTCAGTAAGGCAACCTATATAAATAAAACATTTCAGTTTAGAGAAAACGAGTGGGAGTGGGGTGAGGACAGGGCTTGTTTTTCACTCCATAGCTTAACTATCTGGCTCTGACATGATCTGATGACTTGGCAGTTAGCAGTTAGCTGATGGCATAAGCTTTTTAGGAGCCAGAGCAGGACAACATTTCAAAGAAGACAGGAGAGTAGTAGTTGGCTCTGGCTATAAAATTCAGTTTTTAACTTTGGTTTCTGATTGCCTACAATGACTATAGTCCCCTTTTCCCTCTTTGCTCCCAAACAAAGCAGAGATTGAAGTCCTGTAGGGTTCAGGGACTAGTTAATTCTTCATGTCGGCTCAATGCATTTTGGAAGAGGATCTGAGAAATAGCCACCTTATGTTATCTCTTGAATAAAACTTACTAATATAGGGTAAGTAAGGAAATGCGTTTTGGCTTTGACCCATTGCAGTTTGTGCAGAGGTGAGCAGACACTGCCTACTTCAAACACAAGTATCACCTAGGTGATGCTTAAATCTAGTAGATTTAAGGCATTGCCTCAAGTTCTCTCAGATATAAACACATTTGATGCCTTGGCCTGGCGCTCAAGTTCTTTACACATGAACAGGGGAAACAGCATATTCTTATGCAACACTATATTTAATGCAATCGCCAATGTAAGCTGAATTAGCACAAGGACTCTCTTAATTAATTAATCTGACAAACAAAGTATACACAAGATCTGAAACTGTGTGGTGTGGATTTGATTGAACAAGGTATGAGGTTTGTACTTAAAGATCTTACCATCTAGTTAGAGGGAGGCAAATAAACAGGTAGTTATGACGCAGTCTCTACGAGAAGGTGCTAACTCCGCCTGAGGGAGTCAGGTGAGGCCTTACATCTGAGTGTGTTGACAGACTTGTGTCTTTGTAAGGTCTATGTGGTTGTCACAAGCAGATTGGATTGGAAGAATTCTGCTGGTGTTGAAAAGGAAAGGATGAATACTAAAGGCATTTTAAACTTTAGAAGGAAAAGGACTGCTTGCAGGTCTCTGTAACTTACGATGTAGAGAATCAGAGGAGAGGAAAAGTCTGGTGATTCTAAGGCATAGAAGTGACTGGGTGCCCAGTAGAATGGTGGTGTCATGACACAGAAGGAGAACATAATGATGACCAACTAATTTTGGCTTTAAGAGTAAGATAAATTTACAGTTTACAGGTTAAACTTGAGATATTCTAAGTGTATATTAAGGAATTTATAGCTAAGGCTGTTGGGAATTTTTTACTGGGCCTTTACTCTCTGTATCCACTGACAATAGCTAACATGTTGAAATATATAAAATTAAAGTATATTTTGTATAAACTTGGGAAGGATTATCAGAATATATTAGAAATATATTATCAGAATATGTTACGTCAGAATATGTTAAATTAAAGGTATTTGCTACTGATATTAATGGAGATGTAAATTAAGGGGATGTGGAAATGCTAATGAATGAGTAAAGTGAGAAAAGTTAAATTAAAAAATTAAAGTAATTCTCTCTCAGAAGTCCTTTGTGACAAAAATAATCAATTTCCCCAAATTCTCTTACCTTTACTTCTTGAAAGTCTTTCAAATCTGTCTCCTTGTCTTCAACCATATTTCCACTGGTTTAGCTAAAGCTTTCCCTCCCCTATTCTGGGTTAATAAGAATCTATTAAGTTTCCACCTCACTTCCAGTCTCATTACCCCAGTCCACTTTCCACACTGTTATTTGAATGATCATTAGAAAGGACACATTATTATATTACACCCTTCGTATAAATGCATCCACTGGCTCTCTCTCTTCTATAGCATCTTAGCGCTCTCTTAGATTCCGATGTTTTCACTTTTCATCCCACACAATTGTACACACATGGACTTTCCATATTAAGGTGTGTACTTTTTGAGTCTAGGGACAATGTCTTATTCATTTCTGCATTTCCTAGGTCTAGAACCGTATCCTTCTCTTATTATATTCTTGTTAAGTGTGGGTTTATTATGGGCTGAATTTGGCTCCTCAAATTCATATGGTGAAGCCCTAATCCCAATGTGTGTGGTAATTAAGAAGGTAATTAAGGTTAAATGAGGTCATAAGCTTGAGGTCCTAATTCAATAGGACTGGTGATCTCACAAGAAGTGGCAGAGACACCAGGAGTAGTGCCTGTGCCAAAAGGAAAGACCACGTGAGCGCACAGAGAAGGTGCTGTCTGCAAGCCGAGAGGCCTCATCATATATGAACAATGTTGGCACCTTGATCTTGGACTCCCAGAACTGTGAGAAGATAAATTTCTGTTGTTTAAGCCACTCAGTCTGTGGCACTTTGTTAAGGCAGCCCAGCCAGACTAATACAGGGTTGAACTGGGCAGATATGATGGATCATGTCTAGTACGTATTTGCCATGAGAGGTCAATATCAATCTCTCTAGGTTTCTTGGCATTGTAGGTCATCTCTAAGTTCATGTGACAAAAATAGATTAGCAAGAAAGTGTTCTTAGCTGAGGACTCAAGGCTGATATTAGGTTTGTTTGAATCGTAATAAACAGTCAAGTATTTTTTAAAGAAATGCACTCTAAGAGGGGCTTTTGAAATTTTTCCTGCACAAACTCCTGGGATGTGAAGATGACCCAAGGAAGGTTGATGCTGTTAGGGGAAAGAGCAAAAGAAGAATTACTGGGAATCCAAGAGTATGTCCATATATGTCATGACTCATAGGGTTTTATAGGCTCATGAATCAAGCGTGTGGCATCCTGATTTTGATTTAAGATTATCCACTGGGGAGCAGATTTTCTTTGAACTTTGCTTAAGCCTTCATGAACAAAGAGATCCTTCAGATATGCACTGTGAACTTCCCGATATAGTAACATGGGGCTCTTGGGGATGGTTGTTTCACATAATTTACCACATGCACTGACTGGACACACACTACTGCTCACCGTACCCCAAACAGTATTTAGAGAGGTGCTGCTAGCAATCTCGCCTTCTGCTTTCAGCTTGGTGGCTGCTCTGCTCCATAGTTATTCAGAGAATTAAGATGGAAAGAAAACCAGAGAATTACAATGAAAAAAACAAGGATAAGGGGCTTCATTAAGCTACCTCACAAATGATGAATCCCCAAACCAAAAATTAGTAGGAAGTATCAAAGCCGAGTCTTACCTTCACAGTTGCCATAACTTTTTAACTTCTGCTGTGCATTTCTTTATCTGATTTATTTCATCAACTTGGTCAAATTGTGCGTGTGTGTGTGTGTGTGTGTGAGAGAGGGAGAGTTGGAGCTCTCTTCTATAATGATGTTTGTGATGTTACTTTTTTATTATGAGCATAATGCTTATTTGCATGATTTATCATTTTCAGTGTGCTTTCCCAGCTTCATACATTGGCCACATTAGGTTACTGCAAGGACAGCAATTGTTTTATTTAGTACACTGCTTAATGCTACACAGCCCAGCACTCTCCGTGTTTATCCATCAATGATTCATCCAATGATTACGATAGGTTTTAGAGAAATGAAAATTCTGGACATCTTTCAGATAAAAGACCAAACAATTCCATAGGGATGCTTTTATAACATTTGAACTGCAGGGAACTCAGATAATTAAGATAGCACATGGTTTTTTACTGGTTCTTTGGTCTTATTTCATGATTTTGTCATTTGTTAAATTTTGCTTTGGTTTTTGACTTTGAGTTTCATCTCTCTTAAAACAACTGAATGTTATCCATTAGGCCCAGGTGACAAAAGGATGTTTGATCTCTTGTCAATGAGAAATCTCAGAAAACCACAATCTATGTAATTATTTTGTGTGATATGCAACTGGAAGTTTGAAAAAAAAAGTTAGTGTCTAACCGTTTCTGTGGTTCCCTGACAATAAGTAGTCGTGATGCTATCAATTTCTTTACCTTAACCTATCTTAGTTCATTGCTTTGGTTGAAATTCAGCCCAAATAGAAAACTGTTTCATTAGGTAGGGTTGTATATCATAACATGTATATAGGAGACACCACTGATGTGACATAGCCCATCCTTGAAAGTATGAAATAATTTTTCTATGCATTTACAATATATTTTCTGTAAGAAGAGAGGTATGGGAAGGAATATAAAGTACACTACAAGTTAATTTAGTATTGTCTGTTAAAATCGGGGCTATGCTTGAAAGCTTGCAACTGACACTGAAACCATGAGGTAAAGCAATCATCTTGGTTTATTTTATCAGCAATTAAATATATTTTGTTGCCCAGAATTTGGATTAATGTTGGAAAAGACCCCACAAACTAGAGTTAATTGAATTCCATAAATCAATTAAAATGTGATCTTAATATCAATGGTAGGAACGTCAATGGTGTTATAGCAATTTATGAGGACTTCTGCAGTCTATATTTTTTGTTGCCATTAACAAAGCCCACAGATACTGATGTTCGCATAAAACAATAGTTGAAGAAAGAAGGGAGAAAGTGATTGTTTTTACTTTCACTTAATCTTCCGGCTCAATTACACTTCAAGGTCAATGATGCCATAAAATAAGCTAAAAGTAGCTTAGTAGGCATAGGAGATAATCTAAAAGGTGTGTGGATTTCAAACCAACCCAGAGAAGGTAAGATTTCTTCCGCTAAGTGATGGCCACCAGATGGCAGTGCATCTCAAGGAATGGAGGGAGGACATCTCTTCTGGACCAGAACTGCCAAAGTCTACCATGAGCACTACCTCTCTGCTCTAAGCCAAAGAGACAGGCATGAAGATCTGAAAGCGTTTAAATATTTCAAATCTTGCAGAAAACCTTGGAGAAACAATCTTGCCAACTGCAAATGTGTGATTGCTGAGATTGAATCCTGGGTGATTCTGAATGGAATATTTAATTTATTAGCTTTTAAATCTTGTGAAGACAGGGCTGTCCTTCTCAGAACACAGGCTGTAGCCCTTTATGTGGCAAGGTGTGAGTCTCTATTGCGGGGGCTCTTCTTCTGAATTCATATTCTCTCCTTAGGTGATCACATTGACCCCTGTGATTTCAATCTCATCTTACACCCATGATTATGACCTATGGCTCTATCTGCTACCTACTCAATATCTTCATTTTAACATGTTTCACAGAAGTCTTTAATTTCACAGACCTCACACTTAACTCTAATGCTTGGTCCCCTGCAACCCACAGTGTTTCCAGTGTTTGCCAGTTTATCATCCAACCAATCCCTAAAACTAGAAATCTGGGAGTCATTTTTTAAACTCCTCTCTCTTCTTCACTCCTAATATCCTTTCAATCTTAGGGCTTGTTCATTCTCTAAGTTTTTTTTCTTTGTTGCTATTCCCACTTTTACTCTGCCTTCTTCCCCAGCCCATGGTTTTGCACAGAACTTCTAAATAATATCTGTGATTTCATTCTTGCTCCGTTCCTGTGTATCTTCTGTAGTCAGTACCTTTAAAAATGTAAATCAGATGGTGACACTTTTGATCTTACCTTGATCACTACCACTCTCTACTGAACCTCTATGAGGCAGTCACACTGATTCTCTTTCCATTTTTGTTTTGTTATTTGCAAACTCGACGCCTTGGACCATAATGTTACCACTGTTTGGGATGTAATTTCTCTCCTTTTTATTCCCCTCCTCTAAGTAGGATCTTGTCTTTCAAAATTTGCCTCAAATATCACTTACTCAGAAAGCTTTCCCTGACTCAGAAAACTAGGTTAGGCCTCTGTTTTATTATGTGCTACTTCCCCGGTGTCGTACTTATCACATCGGTAATCACTTGTTCATTGTTTCTTGCTAAACTTTTAGTGCCATGAAGAAAAATGAAGAAAAATGACCACGTCCGTCTTGGCCATTGCTATATCTTCTCTGTGTAGCACAGTGCCTGGGATATAGTTGTCCTTCAATACGTATTTGTAGAATGGATTACCTCATGAATGCAAATATTAGTGAGAATTCAAAGAATGAACTAATAGACATAATTTAATTCTTTTAATTGGTGGCCGTTTGGGTAGAGCATTTCGGGTGGTGTAGGAACGGAGTGGGCATGCTTCAACACTCTACTGTAAAGGAAGAATGTGGAGCCTGGTTAAAAGTACTCTAACCACATTTCTCCTGGAATATGCCGTGGGTCTGTGATCTTCCTGTAGTGGTCAGGAAAGTCTTACTAGCTCTTGATCCTGGGGCAGTGAGGAAGGAAGGAGCTTGAGAGTAAATGTGTGGTTGGCTCACTATTTTATTACTGGACTTAAGTCAGTTGCGTTAAAGGGCAGTAATATGACAAAAAGAGGCCCTTTGTCTCTTTTTCTACAGGAACTTAGGAAAGGAACATAATGTATATGTAAAGTCTAAAGTAGTGCCATTTAATAGAACTTTCTGTGATAATGGAAATGTTTTATATCTATACATCTGTTATAGAAGCCATTACTCATATATGCCTTTTGGGCAATTCAAATGTAGTAAATGCAAATTAGGAGCTGAATTTTTTATTTTGCTTAATTTCAATAAATATTTTAAATTTCAACTAATTTATATTTAACTTTAAATAGCCATACATGGGTAGTGACTACTGTATTAGACTGTATTAGATAGGTCTAGAGGATATGAGTTTTGTTGAGATGAAGATGGCTGAGCACATAGAATGTTTTGTTCTGAAGTTGTCGTGCATTACAAAGAATCTGAGTTATGAATCTGACATGCTTTTATTTATAGCAATGCTCCCTTTCCAACAAGAACGTTAAAATAAAATCTTTCTGGATAAGAAGTAAGATGTGGATTTTTCTTGAAAGGAAAATGTAAGGGACTTGCTTCTAAGCCTAGCTTCTTCTCATTCTTGGAGTGTGCTATCATCTTCTAATTCAATAGAGTGGTTTTCACTTCCCATCAGATAAAAAGAGATGCCTCAAACCAATTCCAAAAGCTACTTTCAGAAAAGCATTGTTTGAGTTTTCATCCTGACTCCTAGGATAACAAATAGTAAGTCTTCAAACAAAGCAGCAGCTATGCGAATTCTAGAATTTTGATGGGAATTGTTAATGTTGGTATCGTACCACTTGATGCTCTTATGACATGTTTCATGACATCAAGTACTGCACAAAATTAAATTCACATTCTAACACTTGTTTAAGTTTAGTTGGTTAGGATAGTGCTGGCTTTCTAACATTTTAAATGTATTTAGTACATGAAAAGTACATAACATTCTCCTTTGTGTACATAGTACACATATAAAATTCAAGCGTGTGTTTGCACAGCATATGAGGGTAAATGGATAAGCCAGGATATGGCTACAGAAGGCTGGCCCTATGGCTTTAAAGGATCTGGGCTCTGCCTAGCTCTGCTGAGGGCTGTGGAAATTGTTAATTCTGCCCAACTGTAACCCATTTGTCACACTGTAGTTGGTAAACTCTGTTGACTTGGTGCTCACCTGTTGAGATAATGCTTCCTAAAGTTTAATGTGCATATGAATCACCTGGGCATTTTGTTAAAAAGCAAATTCTGACTCAGCAGCCCTGTGACCGGGCCTGAGATCCTGCATTGCTAACAAGTTCTCAAGTGATGCTAATGCTGCTGGACTTCACTGTGAGTAGCAACGTGCTAGAGCATAAATTTGATTTCATTTTGATTAGTTTTACACTGAAACATCTTCCTCCATCACTACAAAACTTATTCTTCATTCCTGACAACTATGATGTTGTGGTATCAGTCCAGGTAAAAGTGAATAAAAATTTTGATTTAAACTTGTTTCTGGGATTAGAAAAATATAGCTCAATATACACCGATAGGAAGTTGGTAGCTATGTATTTACATTTCTCTTTTTGAAGTAATCTTTAGCAGTAGAGGAGTTGCTTCATACCTACTGTGATCCCACACAATTTATATAGTGACATATACATCTCCCAGGCTTTCATATTCCTTTACATCTCTCAATACATGTGAATTTTCTAAAATGCTCCCTTGAATTTGATGCCCTCAGGAGAAAGGTCTATATCCTCACAACCACACTCGTGACAAATTAGCCCAAGCTTCTGGATTATCAAACTTTTCTTCAGTTCTCAGCATGCTCTTGTAAAATTATGACCTCAAGCTTTAACTTTTTGGTCTATTGCTTATACAGTAAAGCAAGCAACAAACAAAATCAAGTGCCACGCATATGCACAGATAAATATAAACATATGGATCAGCACACACTTGTGGAAATTTAAACAAATATTAGTGGGAAATAAATCTAAAAGAAATTATGATTATTAATACAAATTAGTAACCAATTAGGTATAAATATGCGCTCTCCAGTGTCTTCTTAATTTCAGATTAAGGTGACCTCCAATCAATAGCTAGCAAAAAGCCAGGGCCCTATGTATTATAGCTACAAGGAAACAATTTCTATCAACAACTTCAGTGAATTTGGGTGCAGATTTTTAAACATAAATTTTAGGTAATTCCCACAAGGACCTCTTTTTGCTGTCTTACTTTTTTTCTCCTCTTATCCCCTTCTTATATGAAATAAGATGGTTACCTTGGTAATTGATGAATAATTTATTACAAAATTTGTTTTAGCAGCTAAAATAATGGTACATCTAAATATTGGTATCTACATTGATAAAAGCTTCTTAGAGTTGACATTGGGATGTGCTAGATTTGAAGTAGGAGACGCTAGATTTTTATCATTCTCTGACAATTTTCTCAGATAATACAAAACCAATTAATGCAACCCTGATAAGTTTTCGACAGAGGTTTTCTTTGAAAGATAACACAGCTTAAATTCACAGAGCTTCTTCCCTTAAGGAATTTAGATTGCTCATTCTTTTCTTACCAATAATTAAGTTTCATTTTAATTTCTTAAAACCTGTTTCTTTACTTGCCCTCCCTAGCCCAGTTTACATTGGTGCCCCACCTGAGACTCTGGGGAGGGCCAGCATGTGTTTTAACCAGCCCTGCCAACCATCCTCGTGTTTGAGCAGCATGGGTTTATGCCATCACTCCATACTGGGCTGCCTCAGCAGAAACCTGGAGAGAATTCTTTCTAAGTCCTTTCTTTTACCTCCTATATTAAATTCATTTGCTCAAGCCTCAGACACAGCTCTCAAAAATCCTTTTTCCCCTCTCTGTTTTGATGTCCACTGTGTTAGGTCAAGTCCTTATAATTTTTCTCCTGGTCCATGGCAGAGGCCTCTATCAGGTATCTCTGCTTCCGTTGTCACCTCCCCCACTCCAGTCCATTCTCCATACTGTGATTAGAGTAACCCTTTAAAACACACTTAGGCTTATTATACCATTCCTGGCAAGATCCTTTATGTGAACCTGAGTTCTGTGTGAAGGAGTCCATGCTTGTGGGCATAGCAAGTAGACCTGTTCTCCATTGACTCCTCCTAACCTTGGGGGTCTTATTTTGATATCCTATCTTTCCTTTCCTTCACTTGTATCCCAGGCTGTAGTTACTCTGAGCCACTTTAGATTTCTCAAATGTGATCTATTCTCTTATTTTTTTTCAGGCATTTCTTATGCTGCTCTCTCTACTGGACTTTCTTTGTGTACTTGGCATTCTCCTATTGACTCCTCAAGATCCATTTCACAAGTCACTTTATTTCTGGAACATTATATTACTCTCGTTCATCTTTCTCAGCATAATTAATTACTTCTTCCCTGTATTCCTAAAGGCCTATGTACATAGTTCTTTTATAGGACTTACCACTAAATAAAATTTATGAATGCATGTGTGTTTTCCCTAAGGATTTAAAACCTCTGAAGGCAAGGATCAGTTTTATTCATCTTTGTATCTCATGCTCCTGGCACTTAGTAAAATGCTCTGTAGTTGAGGGTTGAACTGGGTGTGCCAAGCCTTGTTTTTTTCATTAATATATAAGGCAGAACATGTCATCTTTGTTTTATAGAAGAAGGCAGAGCTCTTACTCCACACCCATAAGCAGGTCAGTCAATGACCTCAGAAGGAGCAGGGTATATGCAATGCTGAAAAGTTGATCCTGGTTCATGGTGAACAGTAGCCCTATCCTCTTCCCTGAAGTTATCTGTCTGTCTTCTACCCCATTAGCTTATTAGCTTCTGAGGCAAGTACCATGTCCTTGTCTCTCTTATCTTTGTGTCCCTAGATCCTGGGAGTATTCATTTTTTATGATTACTGTAACAAATTTCCACATACTTGAACACATGGAAGTGGATTCACTGGGTGTCACCTTAGGGTCAGTCTGCCAAGCTGCTCCCAACACCAAAGTCAACCATCAGGCCATTAATGGCTTAATACTTCTGGAAGTCAGAAATTATAAATAGTGATAACTGGGCTTATATCAGGGTATTGGCAGGGCTGAATTCCACTTTGGAAACTCTAGTGAAGAATCCAAATTCTTAATTCTTGTCTTTTCCCGGCTTTTAGAGCTTGCCCACATTCCTTGGCTTGTTGTATCATTCCATCTTCAAAGCCAGCAATGACCAACTGAATCCTTCTCACATCATTTCACTCTGACACTGTCTCTTCTGCTCCCTTCTTTCATTCATAAGAACACTTGTGATTGTATTGAACCCACCTGAATAAATCAGGATAATCTCTCTATCTCCAGACAAGCTGACTTGCAATCTTAATTTCATCTGCAACCCAAATTCCCCTTTGCGATTTATTCGATAATATTCACAGGTTCTGGAAATCAGGAACTAGATAGACATTATTTTTTTCTAGTGATGGTGGTGGGGGAATGACATTATTCTGTATTCTATACTAGTATAGGGCCTGGCTCATATCAAGAGATCAATAAGCTTTGCAGAATGAATGGACAGGGTCTGTAGGGAGTGTGGCTTGGCTATAGGCAGTCAGAATGACTTTGAAAACAACGGTGATTGAAGAGGAATTGGAGGATGCTGAGGGAGAAATTTCTTGGTAAGAGTAGAGGGTTTCAGCCATAGGGCCTGATGGTTGATTTTGGTGTTAAGGGCAGCTTGGCAGGCTGACCCTCAGGTGACACCCAATCAATCCGCTTCCTAGTGTTCACAGCTTTGTGTAATACTCTCCCCTTGGCTTTGGGCAGGAGCTATTAGTTGCTTCTAGGCAATAATATGAGATAATGAGATGGCACTTTCATGCTTAGGTATTTACATAGGAAAGGTGATGGATGTCATTTCTGTGACTGCTGTAGATTATATGAGTTCTGGAACTGGAGACTCCTTGTGGGCCTGATGAAGTAAGCAGTCATGTTGGAGAAACCCACACTGCAGGCAGCCTCTAGGAATAAGGGGAAGCTTCCGGGACCTGGAGGTGACCTCCAATCAATAGCCAGCAAAAAGCCAGGGCCCTACATATTATAGCTACAAGGAAGCAATTTCTATCAACAACTTCAATGAATTTGGGTGCAGATTTTTACTCATTTGAGCTTCCAGATGAAAATGCAGCCCAGCAGCTTTGTAAAACCCTGAGTAGGGGACCCAGTTAAGCCATGCCTTGACCTAAGGAAACTGTGAGATAATAAATATGTTTTGTTTTAAGCTACTGAGATTGTGGTAATTTGGATTCAGCAATAGAAAACAAATGCCAGCAATTTGGGAGTTACGGAATAGATGGCAGTAGGAGCTGCCCTGCTCACGCTTATGGGGGAAAGAGTTCTTGACTGTATGTTTACATCCATTTTACAGCCGGAACTAATGAGGAAGAGCAAGCTGAAACTCATTACTCTTGATTCCATGGTTAGTGAAAAAGATGGGAAGAGAATGTATTATTCTGACTTCTACTAGAATTCCTTCCACCCCTTCCTGGGGCCATTGATTCTCTTGGAATTGAAGTTCATAGCAGGGGACTTTGCTTCATTAATCCTCACAGCAGAGCTCTAAAAGAAGTCTTCTGGAAGCCTTCTTGGGATTTTGTTTTCTTTCAAATAGAGTCACAGAGAGATCCCACCTAGCTAAAAATTACAGTAAAGATTTAGGTAAATAGCTGGGCATGGAATGAATAAGATTAATTATGCTTAGCAGTTATTATAATTATATGCAGGCTTATGAATATACTGCTTAACACTCCTACACTACTTAAAAATTATCTATAAAGATCAGTCAAAACTCAGCTTTAAAAAACGTATTTGAAGGTTCTATTTTAAATTTATCAATAATATTTAGGTGAAGATTTTAACACATGTAAATGATTTCAAAAATTCTTTGACCTAACCACTTTTCTCATTTCACAGGTGGAGTTATTGAGTGTGGAAAGATTAAGTGAATTGTCCCACATGGTTACACAGCTAATTCTTACTAATCCAGTTTCCAAGATTAGAGTTTCATATTGTTTTCACCTATAAACTCTACAATAGGGATTTATGGAAGATAGTAACAGTGCACTAAGTTCACACTCCTACCTTAAACAGAACCACATACATCTTAAGCATCTCAGACCCATAATTATCTCTTTTTCTAAATAATCCTAAAGAAGGTAATATTCCTTGGTGCTTTAGCTTCAACTTCACTTAATGTCTACTGGCATTTTAAATAATCACCATCCTTATATTCCTTGGTTAGGTATTGGTAATGGTCTGAAGTGTGGTACAGGCCTGTAAATTCTTTTGTTTTGGACTGAGGGACCAAGGACAAGGGGATTGAGGTTACATCATCTTTGACTAAGTTGGGGCACCAGTTAGAAATCTGTTGCAGATGACTTGCCCAAGAACATACAGCTAATTAGTGACAGGCTTAAAACTTGGAAGCTCTTAAATATCACAACTATTATTTGTTTGTTTGTTTTTCTTAATTTTATATATTTGCTACTGCTACACTGTTTACCACACTCGGTCATTGCCACAACACAATACACGCACACATACACATCTTTGCTCTTCTACTAACTTCCTGGAGTTGGTGGTGGTGCTGATAGTCATGGCATACGTCCACAAAAATATTTTGAATTCTCATGATAGAGGCAGTATGATTAAGTAGAAGAATCAGGTTTTGACTTACTACAGGGAAACCGAATCTTCTGAGTCTCAGTGTCCTCATCTATAGACTGAAAGCAAAGAGTTAATAGTGAGAATAGGTGTGGGAGCCTCCTGGGGCAAGGCTGGGATGGTGGGGTCCAGTGTTTATGTTGCTGGGAGTATGGCTACCTTGGGAGTTGCAAGTACTTTATATACTCCAAAGTGTTTCTCTCTCTCTCTCTCGCTATATATATATATATATATATATATATAGTGATATATATAGTGATATATAATGATATATATATTTAGTGATATATGTAGTGCTATCGTTACTCCATATCAGGCATTATGATGAATGCAGGAGAAATATTGTCTGATATATAGTCCTTGCATTCAATAAAGTTATACTATAGTTATAATCTCAGGATATAAAGGGTATAACGGGACGGAATATTCCGAGTGGCCAGTGCATGGCAAGGATAAATACCTAGAGAGAAGTGAGAAGACTATGAAATGGACAATTGAGATGACTATGAAGTGGACAATTGGGAAGACTTTGTGGAGAAGTGATGACTTGAGCTGGGTCATGAAGGACATGTAGCAGACAACAAGACACCATCTTAGGCAGGTGGAATGCATCGAGCAAAGACATGGAGGTTGCTCAAGGAGTGGTTAATATACAAAAAAGGAAATGTGACAAATATTTACAAGAGTAGAATTAAGTCAGAGCAGATATTTACATCAAGGCTTAGAATTTTATTATGCTGGCAACAGGGAACCACAGGTGACTTTTGAGCAGACGTAGTCTGTCCAAAGTGATGGTTTAGGAAGCTTACTTTTGCAGGAGTGTAGATTGGTTTCTAGTAGGGAATAAGGCAGGGAGAGCTGCTTATTCTTTTTTCTCCTCAGCAGTTGTGGGGCAGTTGGATTGCTGCTTTCTAAGTGATACTTAGAAAAGTATTGAGATTATGTGAGGCTCTCCTTGTTTCTGGAGTACCAGATTCCTGGAGTACCCTCATCTCCCATCCCTGCATAGGCCTGTAAGTCCTGCTCCTCACTAAACACACAAAACCTTAAGGCTGATTGCCTGGTGTTAGTTTTGAGTCAAATTATTTTAATGACCAGCAATTACATTACAGAGCCACTGATAACAAAAGCTCATTTTTTTTTTCTCAAGGTACAAGGAAAGGAGAAAGAATCTTGAAGTCTCATAAGAGAAAAGATCTTTTTTTCCTGTTCCTCTCCCTCCTCCCAACTTCCATCCTCCAAAAGGCCCCAGTGTGTGTTGTAAATAACTAATGGGTACTAGGCTTAATACCTGGGGGTGATGAAACAATCTGTACAACAAACTCCCATGACACAATTCCACCTATGTAACAAACCTACACTTGTACCCCTGACCTTAAAAGAGATCTATTAAGGAAAGGAGACCTATTGCATCCATTCCTGACCGAGCAAGATTTTTTTTTCTTCTCTGTTGACTATGCTTTATGTACTTTCAGTTAACTGTCTGATCCATGACTATTTTACTTCTTCTAGTGGAAGTATTTTCAATAGGTTAATTGTTTCACTTATTGCCATTGCCATTTTTCTGCTTTTCAACCGGAATATTTATATAATAATTTGCTAATATTTTTGTGCCTGTTTATGTAAAAAGTAGTATTTGAGTGACTATAAAAATAATATTCTTATATTAAGTACTGTCAACTTCAAAGCTACAGCCAACAAGAATACGTTATTTGTATTTTGAACTTTCTTCTTTCATAGGCATACTAGTCATTAATTCAAAATCAAATTAGGAAAAAAGAAAAAAAAAGGCCGGGCACAGTGGCTCACACCTGTAATCCCAGCACTTTGGGAGGCCGAGGTGGGTGAATCACCTGAGACTGGGAGTTCAAGACTAGCCTGACTAACGTGGAGAAATCCCGTCTCTACTAAAAATACAAAATTAGCCTGGCGTGGTGGCACATGCCTGTAATCCCAGCTACTCGGGAGGCTGAGGCAGGAGAATTGCTAGAACCCAGGAGGCAGAGGTTGTGGTGAGCCAAGATCGTGCCATTGCACTCCAGCCTGGGCAACGAGAGTGAAACTCCATCTCAAACAACAACAACAACAACAACAACAACAAAAACAGAATTAGTGTAATTCTAATCATTAAAGTGACAAATGAACATAAACATGATGGGGAAACAGTGGAATAATCCATGAGAATTTTATTTTTATTCAAATGAAAAAATAGAGAAAGAAAAAGTGCTTCATCTTCTGTATAATTAAAGAGGATTTTGAGTTGGAGAATATTGCTCTATGACTTATAGAATATCTTCTCAACTCATTAGAATTCATCAACTCTTTGGTTTGGATTTAAGTTAGTGACACTTTTACAAAAACAGCAAACTTTTAAAATCAGAAAAAACCCTGAAATTCATTCAAATTCATGTAGGCTTCTCTTTATATGGCTTGAATTTTTTTCATCAGATTGATCATACTTTCTAGTCCTGTTTTGTTCATCAAAATGTAAACCTGTGTCTCAGTTGCTTCATCGAAACTACTGGTTCTCCCTTCGAGGATGTTGTTAGGGAAAAGTGGTTAAACGACAATGAATATCTTATAATGTGAAAATGCTCTCCATATTTTTAATAACAAAGAATAATTTGTTTTTCTTTTCCCTGACAAAATGTTTTATCAAGTAACACTTTTAAATATATGAATGAAGCCTATGAGAGGAGAATTTATTATTATTAATTGTTATTATTATTTTCTGATGCTTGTATGACCTTGGGTAACTTACTGGACGTCTGCCACATGCTGTACATCTGGACCACTCATGAAGATGTGTGCAGGTAGACAGCCCTCAATTTCAATGTGCTGACCTCCACAAATCCCAAATACCTACCTTGGCCCCACAACATTCCTTTACCAGTGACACGTGAAAAAGAGAAAATTAAAAAATAGTTTTATTGCACAATTTCTGCCTTGACCTCTCAACTGGACACCCCATACCCATACTCATCTCAGATCTAGCGAGAGGAGCAGTCATGTCATGCCTCTGCATGCTTACACGGTTCTGTTTAACTTGGCCTTGAGACTGGGGCTCTGAGCCCAGAGGGCCACTGATAGTACTACAGGCTGTCTCCTGTGATGAATGCCTGATTCTCCACATTTGTGCTCTTTCCTTAATGCTCCCATGGCCATCTGCATTTCTGGCTCTGGCATCAGGCAGTAGGGTATGGTGGTGGCAGCAGTGGAGAGGAAATCCTGAGCACTCCAGATCCACTGAAAGGAGGGTACATCTTAGGGAGCTTTCTACTATGAACCTCCTGTTTAATACTTCCCATGTTTATTGACATTTTAGTGACAATCTGCTGAGTTTCCTTTGTAGTTTTCATTTATTAGATTTGTAATGAAGCAGAAGTAACCTCTTTTACCCAGCAAACATTGGCGCCGTTCTCCCTTGCTTCCTTAGCACTCCAGAGGATGGCTTTGATATTATCATACAGGTGATTATGGGCCAGTCTGGGGAAAAGCTCAGATATTTGGGAATGAAGAGAGTTAGAAAACATGCTAGGCTTATAAACCACCACAATGGAAGTAAGAGAACAACCTCTTTGGATTCCAGAGAGAATTTCATTTTATGAAAATGAAAATTCAATCTTGGGGAAACCCAGTTTGAGGAACTTTTTCTGACCTTCATAGTTTTTTGCTTGACTTCTTAGCAAAAGGAGAGAAATCAATATAGCATAAGCAATTTCTGAGCGGCAAAGAATACGAATAGAATTTCAAAGGTTTTTTGGGAGTGGGACACTTTTAGATACATTCTGAGAGAATCAAGTGGCTTGGAAAGAACTGGTTATTCCAAGGTTACTGTTTGGGGAGCAGAGACAGAAAGTGGGAACGGGAGCCCTATAATGTAATGTTGGGGACCAAATAAGTTGAGAATAAACCAGAACACAGCAGTTTTTCTAAGCCCCAAAATAATTTATTTCTTGTAAACTATTGGATTAAGTCAAAGAAGCAAAAGCATTAAGTACCATGAGATTTTAAACTCAAACTAACCCAAAGAATTCTCAAAGAATTTATTTTCTGTGATGGTACAAATGATGTATATTTAAACATTTTTAAAATGTTGTACTTAGTTTAGATTTTTCAGCTTTCCTGCAGTCTCTGGCTGCTGAGAATCTACTGAAAAATCTTCTTTGTAACCTATGTATGCTAGTAAATCTCTGCTGCTTGCCTGTCATCTTTCTCATATAAATGAGGCAGTGCAGATGGCTGGAATGCTAGGGCTGGCTGTTGCTTGCCTTAAGAATGGTGTGGGAAATGAGGTCAGGAGGTCGAGACCATCCTGATCAACGTGGTGAAACCCCGTCTCTACTAAAAATACAAAAATTAGCTGGGCGTAGTGGCATGTGCCTGTAATCCCAGCTACTCGGCAGGCTGAGGCAAGAGAATAGCTTGAACCAGGGAGTCGGAGGTTGCAGTGAGCCGAAATCGCGCCACTGTACTCCAGCCTGAGCGACAGAGAGAGACTCCATCTCAAAAAAAAAAAAAATAATAATGATAATAATAATAATGGTGTGGGAAAGCAGGACAGTAGACTTATGAAGCTGATTGTAAAGACTTAAACACCAATAAGAAAGATAGGGTGCATGTCTTCATCAGCTGGTTATGGATATGCTTCTCTAGCATCTTCCCTGGACATCTACTCTGCCTTCCACCACCAATTTCCTTCTTTTCCTGGCCCAAGCTAATTCCTCAAATTCTGCATTATGGAAGAAGAGAAGACTATGATTTTCCAAAAAGTTTTCTCCAGCACATTTTTTCTTATTGAAGTCTCCTTTATCTAAAGAACTTTAAATGTCTTTTAAATTTAAAACACAACTAGAAAATAAGCAGAGCCAAAAATTAAGTAGCTGATGGATTTTGTAAGGGATTAGACAAGTACTCTTCCTTCCTACCTATCCCAACTTGAGCTGTGTCCTAGTCTGTTTTCTGTTGCTATAACTAAATACCTGGGACTGGGTAATTTACAAAGAAAAGAGGTATATTTCTTATGGCTCTGGAGGCTGGGAAGTCCAGGTTAGGTGACTACATCTGGTTGGCATTTGGTGAGGGCCTCGTGCTGTGTCATAGCATGGCAGAGGGCATCCCAGGGTGAGGGGGTGAGCTCAGAGCCACATTGGCTTTTGTAACAGACTTACTCTCATGATAACTAACCCATTCATGTGATAACCCATTAATCCATTAAACCGTTAATCCATGAATGGACCTGATCACCTCTTAAAGGCCCCATCTCTTCATATGGCTACATTGCAGACTAATGTTCAACATAAGTTTCAGATGGGACAAGTGGAAACTTTCAAGGGCATCCTATTCACCAGTTTGCAGGAAGCCCTTCTGACCACTCAAGAGCCTCCTGAGTTTTCCTTCTCTGAATTCTTATCATATTAATAATCTCCACACCAGTAGGACTAGTTTGACTCAAGTCCTTCCTAATCTCTTGTAAATGTAAATCAAGTAGTTATATATCTCAACTTGAAATTATAATCTTTTGAGCACGAGAGCATCTTACACTTCCATATCTGCACGTTGTACACGTGTAATAAGTGTAGTTGGATGTTGACAAGTATTGAAGAAGCAGATAAAGTCTTCAAAGATAAGAGTTTGTATATTTTTTATGTATCTCATTAAGTAATGGGGACATTTAATACAGATTAAATATCATAGCACCACAAAAATGGAGGAAGCACTTCTTAGATTCTAACAGAATCCCTGTCTTTTCTGTCTTGATCTATATTTATACTTCCTGTAAGTAGCAAGCACATGGTTGAGCTATATATAATTCCTTCATTTAAAGGCAATTGTTCTGAATCAAGAAAAACAAAATTAAATAAATTCTGAGAAGGGAATGAGCAATACTAACAGGCTCAACACTCTTTTGTTAGGGGATTAAAGCATTAATCATCCTATTATCTGCTATTTTGAGCTTTGCCAAAGTTGCTAGAGGTCGATAGGAATTAGTTCCAATTAAAAAACTTTAGAACTTTCCTTCTTATATCACCTACTGTTTTGGATTGAAAGAAGATGGACGATGATAACATGGTCCCGATAGTCTAATTGCAGTTTCTTTCCATTTTTTGCTAAGAAGTTATAGAAAAGGTCACTTTGGATTTTAAAAATTAAGAGCTTCATTGTCAGAGTGTATCACTAATGCATATAATTACTATTTTAGATGATCAAGAAGGTCTAAAGACAGACATTTTATTTTAATATTCACTGTTAAATTGCATTAGTGACATTTGCTAATAACATGAGGAAGTTACCTACTGTGGTGGTGAGTTTTGAATTGTGAAGTTTAGCGTTTTGACGTGGCATGCCAACACTACATGTAATACACATAAAAAGTAAGAATTAATAAATATGTCAATTAAAACTGTGAAAAACCTGAACTAGTCCCCAATAACTTCGTCAGGAAAGACAAAATGTAATAAACAGTAGCAGTTATTTCTTGACAAACTGCCGAATAGACTGGTTTGCAGAATTGCTACAGTTCACATTTAGAAAGTTAAGAGAGAGTTCTGGCAGATTGAGATTGGCAGGTAAGCTAATTCTGAAGTGGTAAACATGGGTAGGTTAATTGTTGAAGCAGCAAGATAATATCCTTCAGAGAATGCTTCCTTACCTGATGCATTGATTAAAAAATAAAAATTCAATATTTCCACTCTTTAGATAACTAGCTTATAATATTAAGAATATATTGGATAAGTATTCAGCTTTTGGTATTTTTCAATCATTCTTCAAACATCTTTCCTGGGCAGTGAGATGAAAGCTCAATGTCTCATTACCAGCTGTTAGGTTTATTTGTGCATATTATTAAAATACATAGTGGCCAGTTTATTTAGTTATTTGGAGAAAGAAGAAAGATGACTCAGTTTAGATGTTTCTATCTACTCAGCATGGGGCTTGGGCTGAAGAGAAAGTGATCTCAAACCTACTATAGAGATAAATCTATTTTATTGTTCACAAAGAGATTTTATTAGCACACATTTAAAAAGTTGCTTTATTTTTACAATTATGAAAGTAACAAATACTCATCATGGATAATTTGTGAATTGGAAAGGAAAAAATAAAATAGCATCATATAAAGAAAACTATTAACATTTTACTTATTTATTTACTTTTACTTTTTCTATGCAGAACCTTTTTGTACACAGTTCTCCAGTTCATCTGTAGTTTAGTTTTGGATATTTTTTAGCTTAATGTTATGACCTAAGATTGTCCCCATGACAATGCAAATTATTGTTGGATATGTGGGTTCTAGTTAGGTGAGGATTCCATAACTTATCTAGCCATTCTCATGTTGTTGAATATTTACATAGTTTTCAATTTTTCATTATTTTTGTAGAGATGCAGTGGAAATCTTTGTGAACTAGACTTTTTTGGTACCCTGGGTTATTTTTTTGGTGTTAGATCATTGACATACAATTTTTAGTCTAAAGAGCATAATATAAGATGACAAAAATGGCAGTTTTGGTTGAGGTAACAAGATGTGAGAGATAACACATTCCATAGGTGATGTCAGAAAACATGCCAATTTTTTAGATTATTAAAAGTCAGTTATATTGGTCTTAATTCTTTTATAACATCAAGAATATTAAAGGGTCATAATATGAATATCAAAGGGAATTTGGGGTACCAGTTGTTCATTTGCTGTGTCTCCCATAATTGAATGGGGTTTGCCTGCTCCTTTCCTCACCCTAGATAATTTAATGTGTGCCTATAGGTTTGAATGACATGGTGGACGTGTTTCTGACTCGTGCTTGAGAGATCTGAGATGAGTGACTGTCTGGCTAGATGCTGTACTGAGGGTACAAAGGAGAAATTGATGAATGAGGAAACCCTGAACTCCTGGAGTTTGTCCGGGGAAAGAATGTGTGATAATTTCTCATGAGCCATGTATTATCAGAGTTAACATAACTTCATCCTCGGTCCCATCCAACAAAGTTGTTTGACATGGCAGCAGATTCCTGGAGGCTGAATAATGTCAAGCCTGGAAAAAAAATTCACATGCTGTTGTTGTTGAGGATACTGTAGGTCTCTGAAAACTTTTGAAAGATAAAGGAGGAAGGGGAGAATAGAAATAATGGTGTAAGAAGAAACAGTTTAAATTTTGAACATGTTGAACTTAAGGTACTTGTGAAACATCAAGATGGAAGTGTCTAGCAGGGAAGTATGGTGCAAGGTTGGAGCTGAAAGAGTCCTTGACTAGAGATGTGGATACTGACATAATCACACGTAGATGAATGTTGGATATTTGAGATAGTCTAAAGAGGATGCAGACTGAGGTGAGAAGAATGCTAAATGCAGAATCCTGGATTGTATCTCCTTGGAAGAGTTTGAGAGTCTAGCAAAAGAGACTAAGGAAGATCTAAGTAAATCCAAGCTGGGAGAGAATTCCAAATAGAATGTGGTTGATAAGGAGGTCAAGTAAGATGGGCATTAAAAGTAACTAGTTTTGGCAAGTAATGGGACATTGGTGATTATATCTGGCTAAGCCTTAGTGTAACTATGGAGACAGGAACCTGATTGCAGTTGATTGAATAATAAATGGTACAGACAGGTCATCTTTGAGTGAAGACCATTCTTTTTAGGACCTTGAGTGTAAAAGGAAGGAGAGATACATACTAGTGAGAAAAAGGCTTAAAAAATCAAGTGAAAAACTTGTGCATTTTGTATACACCATGGGGAAGGTGGCAGTGGAGTGGGGAAACGAAATATAGGAGAGAAAGATTAATGACCTAGATTGCATAGAAAACAAAGGAAAATTAGATTAAAAGTCTCCTGGCCTCCTGAATTGGAAATTTAAATAATTTAAGTGGTATAAAGCAAGGAATGCTATGAAACCATAAAAAGAATATTATTCTTTAGAATTGATATGGAAGAGTCTCCAATATATATTATGAATATGAAAAACAAGGTACATAATGTATTTAGTATGCTGCCAGGGTTATGATGAATGGTCATGTGGATTGTGTACTCATATGTGAGTGATGCCCCTCTGGAATTGTGCTTTGTGTTGTACTATAGATGAGATCCCCTGATGTGAGTCAGCACCTCACATTACCTTTGTTGGAGGACACTTTTCATGATTCTCTGTCTTCTTTTGTTCTGGTCAATATTAACAGGTATAATTTTTTGATCATTTAATTTCCCACTTATCTTATTTAAGAATACTGTACCAATCAGACTAATGGATCAGATTCTCTGCTCTGCTTGATAGCTATGTTTTTAATTTAAACATCAGTAAAGTGACTTTCTGATCATAATTTAGGTCTTCATGTCACTTGTTCGTGGAAAGAGAATGCATTGGTGTACTGGTGTGAGTATTTCTGCCTGATGGTTGAGCCTCTTATAAATGAATATATTGTCATTCTGGTATATAATATCATTCTTTGAGAACTTGATTTATGAGAGCCAACCCCTTAAAGTCAGTGTGCTAATAAAACCACATTTCTCACCCTGTCTCTGAAAGCTAAAAGCCAGTTCCTAAACTGTGGTGAATGCAGTGAGCACAATTTTACTTTGTGCATGCTCAGTGTAGGCAGTCATCTGGCCTTTTCCTGTTGATTTTCCTTTTCTATGTACCATTTCTATTTAAATGCAGTGGCTTGATGATCTCAGTCTTCTCTGTAAAGAAAGAGGAAAAGTCGTGTACATGAGAAAGTATGGGATAGTAGTGGGATGTGAATGTGTGGAATGGAGAAGAAATCTGAACTGGGATATGAAAATGATTTTTGAGCCTCGTTACTGATGCAGTTAGGTTGTCCTGGTTGGCTAATGACTTCTGGTTTTTAAGTCTCACACTCCAGAAAATCCTTCAGTTTCAGGCAAACTGGGACCACTGGTCACCCTAGATGTGGCTGACATAGAAGACTAAAAATTTATTGAAAAACAAATCTATAGGATTTAGTGACTTTTTTTTCTAGAGAGCTTCTGCAGCCACCGGGTGCAACCATGAAGATGAATATTTGGATTGATCCTAGATCACAAGGAGGTTTCTGAAGAAAGTTAATGGATTGGGGATGTACAGATAGTTGAAATAATCTAGATAGAGCAGGGCAGGAGGTGGGCCAGATGGTCACATATCTGGGTGACACCCTGGTTCTGTGTCTCCTGTACTGCAAAGGGAGACAACACTAGGTGGAAAGCAGCAGACTGTCCTGATCAGGCAATCTTATTTTCCAAACAACTATAGCATGGAAGAGGGCTCCAGTAAGAAAATATAGGCAGCAGGAGCAGGAGACTTTCAAGCAAGAACACCAAATAGCAGCCCTCTTCACGTCATCCTTTAAGGTTTTGCAGAATCATAGACTATTGGAACTTGGAGGGACCTCAGCATTGTCCAGTTACTCCCTTGGACATTGAGGAAGGTAAAATACTTCCATTATAAGTGAGTATTTGAAGATTCATTAACATTTCCTCTGTAATTGTGAGTGATTGAAGCAATCACTGAATGAGAAGTTCAATTTAGCTAAGAAGAGAATAAAAATAACCACAACACAAACCGTTAGCCAGGCTATTGCCAGTGTCTCAACAATATGGCTCCAAATACTTACCATTCCAACCCACTGCTAAAATATGATTGACCCTTGAACAACACAGGTTTGAACTGTGAAGTCCACTTATATGGAATTTCCTCAACCAAAGGCAGATTGAACATACAGTATTCACAGGATGTGGAAACTCACAAATACAGAGGGCATGCTTTTTGTTTATGCTGGTGAGGGTTTTGGCAGATGTGAGGGTTCTGGACTCAATCCCTCATGGATACAGAGGAACAAATGTACTGTGAAACTTAGGAAAAGTAAGACTAACTCTACACACTATATAAACTAAGATTCAGCATTGTCCAGTTACTCCCTTGGACATTGGGGAAGGTAAAATACTTCCATTATAAGTGAGGATGTAAAGATTCATTAACATTTTCTCTGTAATTGTGAGAGTGATTAAAGCAATCACTGAATGAGCAGTTCAATTTAGCTAAGAAGAGAACAAAAATAATCACAACACAAACTGTTAGCCAGGTTATTTCCAGTGTCTCAACAATATGGCTCAATCATATAACTACTGATAAAAGAGTGAGCAGTGTTTCAAAGAATAAATTCATTGCTCAATACTGAATTATCCTGTGATCAATGTGTCTAAAATACTATCTCAGTTGCTATTAAATTCAGTTCAGAGACAATTATTAAGTTTCTATAACTGTAGGCCAATACTTAGATGCCGTAGGACAGAATTAACACATCACTTGGTCTGCATGGGTTACCTAGTATAGTAGGCAGAACAATATCCTCCCAAAGATGTCCAGTCCTAATTGCCAGAATGTAGGAATATGTTATGTTACACAGCAATGTGAAATTAAGGTTACTAATCAGCTGACTTTAAAATAAGATTATCCTGGATTGTATGGTGGATGCTGTGTAATCACAAGGCTTCTTAAATGATGGACTGAAGAGGCAGAAGAGTCACTGCCAAAGTGACACAATGTGAGAAAGCCATTTGCTGGCTTTGAAGACGGAAGGAGTCCATGAGCCAAGAAAGGCAGTAAAACTCTAGAAGCTGGAAAAGGCAAGGAAATACATTCTTTCCTGCAGCCTCCAGAAAGAATGTGGCCCTGCTGACACCTTGTTTAACGCAGTAAGACCCATTTTGGATTTCTGATCTCCAGAACTGTGAGATGATAAATTTGTGTTGCTTGGAGCACTGACTTTGTGCTAATTTGCTACAGCAGCAATAAGAAATTAATACAGAAAATAACATAAAGCAGTGAAGGTAAGACATGGAGACAATATGGAATGGTGGGTACCGTGGCCATCTGGAGAGTGCCTGCACAACACGCAATTCTGAGTCAGCTCTAGCCAATATTTCTTTGAGGAAATAAGGGCTCAGAATTGCCGAATTCTATTTTTATTTTTCAAAATAAAATGAATATCCAGATTTATATAAAAGTGACTGTTTCTATTTAATTATTTGCACTATTTTAAGTTAAAAATCTCTTAAACATGTATGCAAATAGATGTGGATGAGAATGTTTGTTTCAGTGCTGTCTGTGGTAGCAGAGAATTGGAAACAAATGAGATGTCTATAAAATATGAGTATAAATAAATATAAATATATGATACAAATGCATACTTTAGTCAAAAACAATGAATTGTATATTCTATATGGGAAGTGTAAACAGAATGAGATATATAGCATGACACTTCATTTGTTTGGATACAAATATACTCATAAATATACATATAGTTTGTGGGTGCTTATAATGTAAAAATAAAGTTAGGAAAGTGACAGAAAAAGTTCACATTAATTACATTAAAATGGGTCTGTATGGAGGGATTAAAGAGAGGATTATGATCTGGGATGATAGCTGACAAAAAGCTAGGATGCAGGAGATGATAATAGAAGGTCTGTGCATGGACTGATGATGATGATGAACTATGAGCTGGTGCCCCACCCAATTTTGATCACTGTGTAGGCTGGAGCACAGAAGACAGTGGATCTAGTCAGAGTCATGCCCACTGGGGATTCAAAGAAAATCAAGATGTAGACTCTCCCTTCAAAATTTTGCAGAGAACTGAGGAAAAACAGGCTGGGTACAGTGGCTCACACCTGTAATCTTAATACTTAGGGAGGCTAGGGAGGGACAATTTCTTGAAGTCAGAGTTCTGAGGTTATAGCAAGCTGTGATCATGTCACTGCACTGCAGCCTGGGTGACAGAGGGAAACCCTGTCTCTTGAAAGAAGGATATATAAATGAAGCAGAAAAAAAGTGTAATTATTAAAAAGTGAACAGGTTTCATTTATTCATTCATTTATTCAACATTCATTCAAATATTTATTAAGCTCCTTCTATGTTCCCAGTAGTTGTTTAATCACAGTGTCTGTGTAGTGTAGGATAGGGTTGTAAGAGTAGTAAAAGCTGTGTTTAATTTTGTTTTTCTATTCCCTCTAGCTTCCACCCCAAGAATAGGACCCATAATAGTGGCATGGCAGTTAGCCTTTCTGAGCCTCAGATTCCTCACTGGTATAAAGAATATCACAACTGTTGTATCTTATCTATGTAGGATTGTTGTGAGAAAATAAATGGAAGAGTTCTTGTGAAGTGTTCTACAGATGGAAGACACTTTAACTGGGGTTCCTTTCCTCTTTTTGCATATTCCTCCCCCTCACCTTCACTTTTCTTCTAACTTGCTGCTGCCACTATCTGGCCCAGTCCCTTATTGCTGGGTGCCTAAGTCACTGCAATGGACACTCGGTCTTCCCTTTTAATGTGGTTTATGATTAAAGCAAGACAGACAGTCCTAAAATACCTCCTTCATCAGCAAATCATAAACTTATAACCTATTAAGGTAGGAAGGGATTTAAATGTCTTCCTCAGTCTTGTGCACGTTGTAGGAATCCCAGGGGGTTCACCTCGGAGGCTTGCTCTTTGTATCTGTTTCCATCATTCCCATTAAATTTTTCTAAATTGCCTATTGTGGTAAGAGTGTGGTCATAGTTTCCCTTTGTTCTACACAATTCCTTTATCCATGTTCCACCAACTGATAGCAATATTCTCACGCATAGGCAGTTTCAAAGATTCATTTGTGGAAAAAGCTTTCCCGGAATAGAAGTATTCATGTTGTGATGTTTCTAAGAAAAAAAATGTTATTCCTGATAATAGGCCTCAGAATGTCTGCCTAATTCCCACTGATACACATCTGTTTCATAAAGAGACTTCTCTTTGGAAGCAGTAGGGTTTTAGAGTAACTCATCAAAGGAAATATGAAAATCAAGTTGGGGGCAAACTTTCAGTTTGGAGCCAAATACCTCCATCACAGTAATAAAACAATCCATATGTTGGGATTTATTAGCTCTTATTGACAATTTAAAAACATAAACTCGTGATGAAATGAAACATCTACCTAAAAGTTATGAAGAGATGGATCTGTTTCATAGTTGAATTTTTTGAGTATTTTTTGGTGTTAAAGCAATACATGATTATAGGAGGATGTTAGCTATAAACTGAAGCTGTTTCCTGGAGGGAATACATTTTGCAATAACTCCCATTCAACTGAAGTTCTCTGCAAACCAAGAAAGAGTTGAATTTCTCATATTTACTTTTTATCGTGTGAAAATTGCTACTACATTGTGAGTGTTATAGATATTTGGGAAAGAAGAATGGGGCATTATTAGAACTATATCCTTGGGGTATAATTTAACATAACTAGTAAGAGATGAACGAAATGGCTTCATACTGAAAAAGCAATGTCTGAGAATTATTATCAGTAACATGCCACTAAAACCAAAGGCTAGACTGATTAGAATCAGTGGGAGTTTGGCTACATAAAAATCCTATTATTAGAACTTATGCAAAGAAGGGAGACAGGAAGTAACCGTGTTGTTAAGGTAAGCTGTGCTGATTGGTAAGGAACACATTCCAAGGAAATAATGAAAGGGTGAAAAAGCATTAACAGACCCCTTGGAGATTCATTACACATCAATTTATTTTTCTAAAGGACTCACTGTGCTTTACAAAGTATATTACTCATGGACCTCTGTGGCATTCGGTTAGGGGCAAATATTATAAAGAGAAGTAAAACTACTCAAGTTTTGACTCATCTGTGGATGCAGAAAGTTGAAAGTAAAGTTTGGACTTGAATCAATTTATTGTCAAATGTGATTTTTGAAATACTTTTTGTACCAACTGAGAATTCACTTCACAAAACTTTTAAATTATAGTCCTTTTGGCTTTCCTATATATTTGTTCTGACAATATAAATTATTTTTATCTCAAAATACTTAGAAGATAAAAGAAATTAACCCAAGTGATTAGGGCAATAAAACATAATTTAATTTTTGTGATCATACCTTTCAGAATCTGGGTTAATTAAAATATATTTTTGTTATTATAACAAAGTAAATCATGCACATAATAAAACATTTGAACAGCATGTAATTAGTTTAAAATGAAAAGTAAAAACATATCTTTCTCTGCCTCCTATTTCCACTTTCTAGAGGTTAACTATAACTTTTAATGTATTCTTTTAGAAAATTTTTATGCTCCTGTAAGGGCATTTTACTATGGTTACACAGGCTCTTAAAATTCCATATCCTTTTGATTATACAAGTCGAATGATTATATGCATGCTCTTTTGTACCTTGCCTTTTTCACATGCCAGAACATGTTATTAGTCTTATCTTTCCAAATCAGTGCATTGAGACCAATCTCTTTTCAAATGGTGGCACGTTATTGCATTTATGTTTTTGCCATAATTGTTTAACCAGTTCTGTACTGGGGAACAGGTTGTTCTTCCTGCTGTGTGTGTGTGTGTACATGTTCATTCATGAACATGTGCCCACACAATGCTGTGATGGATTATTTTGTATATGTCTTTACATGCTTATGTAAATATAACTGGAAGAAAAATTCTTACTTGCAGGATTGCCTCACCAAATGGAGCATGTGTATATTACATTTAACTAGATTATTTCCAAATTGTTCTTTACTGAACTGTATCAGCATCTTCTATCTAATAAATGTGCAGGAAATTGTTTCCTAACACCCTCAATGAAATTGTATATTATCAAACTATCTGAGAGCGAACAGTAGTATCCTATTGCTATATATTGTATATCTTTAATAAGGAGTGAGATTGGGGAATCTTTTCCTATGTTTATTTCTCATTTAACTTCTTTTTCTCTGAAATGTTAGTTCATGCCCTTGGACTACTTTTTTGACAGATTGCTTAACTACTTTTATTGATTTGACAGACCTTTTTATATATTAAGAAAATTATTCATATTCCCTCAAATGTTTTGGTAATGATTTTCTTAGTAAGTTCTTTGTATTTTGACTTTGTAATAATTATTTTTTCACATAAAATTTGAAATTTTTGTAAACCAACATTGATGAAATCCTTCTTTTAGGGTTTCTGGGATTTGTGTGATGTTTAGAATGTTTTTCTCACTCCATATTTATAAATGTATTCACTCATATTTTATTCAAGTTCTCCTGTATTTTAATTTTGTTTACATTTACATTTTTATTCCATCTAGAATATATCTGTAGAAAGGAATAAAGTCAGAAGTTATTTTAATCATTTTTTTTTCAAAGGACCAGTTAGTGGTCTTAACTTATTGAATAATTAATCATTTCCTTAATGAAGTAAAATTCTGTGTTTATTAAAAAAATGAAATTCCCTTGCATATTTAGCTTTATTTTGACTCTCCATTCTGTCCCTTTTATCTGTGTATATTCCTGTGCTCACAACAAACAATTTCGATAGTAGTAGCTGAAAGAATGGTAACTATGTAGTGGGGCTAGTTCCTTCTCATTATTCTTTCACAGTGTTTTCTTAGCTGGACAAGCATGTTAATTTTTCTTGATGATCTTGATCATCATTAAGGGACACTGCAATTAATTCAATAGGATTACATTGATTTCATAGGTTAGTTTGGGGGGGAATTGACGTCTTTACAATGTGTAGATTTCTTCATATAAATCATATGGGTCTGTGTTATGTTTACTTTTAGTTCTCCTTTTTCGGCTATCATTAATAAGGTATTTTCTTCCACTATATTTTCAGTTTTTTTGTGTTTAAACATGAGATTGGCTTGCAGTATTGTATGTCTGTGTCTGAACTATTATCTATCCATCTAGGTTAATAATTTTTGTATTTTGCAGCTTATTCTTTGTAATAAGATTTTGAAATTTTGCCTTATTTTCCATGCTTTTGAAATCTTTAGCCTCAGAATGTTTCTTGAAGTTTTGATAAAATTTACACTACCTGGGCCACAATTACGTTCACATTTTCAAGTGTGTTTGCACACTATAAAACAATGTATCATCCTGTAATTCAATTTTTTGTGTGTGTTTAGGTTCTGTATTTATTTTATTTTATTGCTTCAATTTTATTTAATTTTCTTATTTTTATTTACTTTATTGATACATATTAGATGTATATATTTTTTGGGTACATGTGATAATTTGATACATTCAACTTACATGATTCATTCATATAATCAAATTAGAATAATTGGGATATCCATCACCATAAACATTTACCTTTTATTTATGCTAGGAACACTCCAATTCACTTAGAGGAAATGATACCTGCTGTTCAATAGATCAGTAGGGTGACAATAGTTAGCGTTATTCGATTGTACATTTCAAAATAGCTGGAAGAGAATAATAAAAAAATTAGCCAGGTATGGTGGCATATGCCTGTAAAAATTTAAAAACATTAAATAGTAATAACAAGTTCCAGCTACTAAGGAGGCTGAGGTGGGAAGATCACTTGAGCCCAGCAGCTTGAGGTTGCCTTGAACACACCACTGCACTCTAGCCTGCGTGAAAAGAGTGAGACCCTGTCTCAGAAAACCATATTTTTAAAAAGAGAATAATTCAAGTAAATCGAATATTCTATATTTTAAATTGTCTATTTGTATGTTTTTAAAAAATCTTGATTAGTTTAAGTACCTTCAAAATTTGCTTCATTTGATTTTAAAGGACTCAACCCCTGGATATATTCCCTTGCCTAATTTATCCTTTATCTATTTAACTTTTTTTTTTTTTTTTTTTAGACGGAGTCTCTCCCTGTCATCCAGGCTGGAGTGCAATGGCATGATCTCGGCTCACTGCAAGCTCTGCCTCCCGGGTTCATGCCATTCTCCTGCCTCAGCCTCCCGAGTAGCTGGGACTACAGGCGCACACCACCAAGCCCAGCTAATTTTTTGTATTTTTAGTAGAGACGGGGTTTCACCATGTTAGCCAGGATGGTCTTGATCTCCTGACCTTGTGATCCGCCCACCTCAGCCTCCCAAATTGCTGGGATTACAGGTGTGAGCCACCACGCCCGGCCTCTATTTAACTTTTTAAAATTTTTGTTCTTTTTATAACTTTTTGGTTGTTATTAATTTTATTTTTCCTTGCTTAGTAATACATTTTAGACCATGATTGTTTATTAGAACTTTGCCGTAGCTGTGTTCTGTAGATTTCAATGTACAGAGCATACACAATGGATTTATCAGATATGCTATAATCTACATTTTTTATCACAAAATTTTAACTGGTTGTAGTTTTCTTTTTGTTTCATTTTGCTTTTTGTTATATATGTTTCTTTTATTGTGTTATAGTCAGAGAATATTCCTGTATAATTTACACTTTGTGTAAGTTATTGTGATTTTCTTGGTGGCTTAAATAAATCAGTTTTTATAAATGTTCCATGGGCCCTGGAAATAAAAAGAGACATTCTGTTTTTGGTAGACATAGAATTCAGTGAAATCATTACTTCATTTGTTCAACAAGTTATTTGTGAATGCATATTTATTGATTTTAAATGTAAGTGTTTATATGTGCCAGATTCTTTTTTTTCTTTTTAAATTTTATTATTATTATAAGTTTTAGGTACATGTGCACAACATGCAGGTTTGTTACATATGTATACATGTGCCATGTTGGTGTGCTGCACCCATTAACTCCTCATTTAGCATTAGGTATATCTCCTAATGCTATCCATCCCCTCTCCCCTCACCCTACAACAGTCTCTGGTGTGTGATGTTCCCCTTCCTGTGTCCATGTGTTCTCATTGTTCAGTTCCCACCTATGAGTGAGAACATGCGGTGTTTGGTTTTTTGTCCTTGCGATAGTTTGCTGAGAGTGATGGTTTCCAGCTTCATCCATGTCCCTACAAAGGACATGAACTCATCCTTTTTTATGGCTGCATAGTATTCCATGGTGTATATGTGCCACATTTTCTTAATCCAGTCTATCATTGTTGGACATTTGGGTTGATTCCAAGTCTTTGCTATTGTGAATAGTGCTGCAATAAACATACGTGTGCATGTGTCTTTACAGCAGCATGATTTATAATCCTTTGGGTATATACCCAGTAATGGGATGGCTGGGTCAAATGGTATTTCTAGTTCTAGATCCCTGAGGAATCTCCACATTGACTTCCACAATGGTTGAACTAGTTTACAGTCCCACCAACAGTGTAAAAGTGTTCCTATTTCTCCACATCCTCTCCAGCACCTATTGTTTCCTGACTTTTGAATGATAGCCATTCTAACTGGTGTGAGATGGTAGCTCATTGTGGTTTTGATTTGCATTTCTCTGATGGCCAGTGATGATGAGCATTTTTTCATGTGTTTTTTGGCTGCATAAATGTCTTCTTTTGAGAAGTGTCTGTTCATATCCTTTGCTTACTTTTTGATGGGGTTGTTTGTTTTTTTCTTGTAAATTTGTTTGAGTTCATTGTAGATTCTGGATATTAGCCCTTTGTCAGATGAGTAGGTTGCAAAAATTTTCTCCCATTCTGTAGGTTGCCTGTTCACTCTTGTGTCCAGAATTGGTGGGTTCTTGATCTCACTGACTTCAATAATGAAGCCCCGGACCCTCGCGGTGAGTGTTACAGCTCTTAAGGTGGCACGTCTGGAGTTGTTCATTCCTCCCGGTGGGCTCGTGGTCTCGCTGGCTTCAGGAGTGAAGCTGCAGACCTTCGCGGTGAGTGTTACAGCTCATAAAAGCAGTGTGGACCCAAACAGTAAGCAGTAGCAAGATTTATTGCAAAGAGCGAAAGAACAAAGCTTCCACAGTGTAGAAGGGGACCCGAGCGGGTTGCCACTGCTGGCTCGGGCAGCCTGCTTTTATTCTCTTATCTGGCCCCACCCACATCCTGCTGATTGGTAGAGTTGAGTGGTCTGTTTTGACACGGTGCTGATTGGTGCGTTTACAATCCCTGAGTTAGACACAAAGGTTCTCCACGTCCCCACCAGATTAGTTAGATACAGTGTCCACACAAAGGTTCTCCAAGTCCCCACCAGAGTAGCTAGATACAGAGTGTCAATTGGTGCATTCACAAACCCTGAGCTAGACACAGGGTGCTGATTGGTGTATTTACAAACCTTGAGCTAGATACAGAGTGCCGATTGGTGTATTTACAATCCCTGAGCTAGACATAAAGGTTTTCCCCATCCCCACCAGACTCAGGAGACAAGCTGGCTTCACCCAGTGGATCCTGCACTGGGGCTGCAGGTGGAGCTGCCTGCCAGTCCCACACCATGCGCCCGCACTCCTCAGCCGCTGGGTGGTCGACGGGACCGGGTGCCGCGGAGCAGGGGGCGGCGCTCATTGGGGAGGATCTGGCCGCACAGGAGCCCATGGATAGGGTGGGAGGCTCAGGCATGGCGGGCTGCAGGTCCTGAGCCCCGCCTCATGGGAAGGAAGCTAAGGCCCAGTGAGAAATCAAGAGCAGTGCCAGTGGGCTGGCACTGCTGGGGGACCCAGTACACCCTCTGGAGCCACTGGCCTGGGTGCCAATCCCCCCACTACCCGGGGCTGGCAGGGCTGGCCGGCTGCTCTGAGTGCAGGGCCCGCCAAGCCCACACCCACCCAGAACTCCAGCTGGCCTGCAAGCACAGCGCAGCTCTGGTTCCCTCCCGGGCCTCTCCCTCCACACCTCCCTGCAAGCTGAGGGAGCAGGCTCTGGCCTTGGCCGGCCCAGAAAGGGGCTCCCACAGTGCAGTGGTGGGCTGAAGGGCTCCTCAAGTGCTGCCAAAGTGGGACCCCAGGCAGAGGAGGCGCCGAGAGTGAGCGAGGGCTGTGAGGACTGCCAGTACACTGTCACCTCTCACTGTGATGGTAGTTTCTTTTGCTGTGCAGAAGCTCTTTAGTTTAATTGGATCCCACTTGTCAATTTTGGCTTTTGTTGCCATTGCTTTTGGTGTTTTAGACATGAAGTCCCTGCCCATGCCTATGTCCTGAATGGTATTGCCTAGGTTTTCTTCTAGGGTTTTTATGGTTTTAGGTCTAACATGTAAGTTTTTAATCCATCTTGAATTGATTTTTGTATAAGGTGTAAGGAAAGGATCCAGTTTCAGCTTTCTACATATGGCTAGCCAGTTTTCCCAGCAGCATTTATTAAATAGGGAATCCTTTCCCCATTGCTTGTTTTTGTCAGGTTTGTCAAAGATCAGATAGTTGTAGATATGCGGCATTATTTCTGAGGGCTCTGTTCTGTTCCATTGGTCTATATCTCTGTTTTGGTAACAGTACCATGCTGTTTTGGTTACTGTAGCCTTGTAGTATAGTTTGAAGTCAGGTAGCCTGATGCCTCCAGCTTTGTTCTTTTGGCTTGGGATTGCCTTGGTGATGCAGGCTCTTTTTTGGTTCCATATGAACTTTAAAGTAGTTTTTTCCAATTCTGTGAAGAAAGTCATTGGTAGCTTGATGGGGATGGCATTGAATCTATAAATTACCTTGGGCAGTATGGCCATTTTCATTATATTGATTCTTCCTACCCATGAGCATGGAATGTTCTTCCATTTGTTTGTATCCTCTTTTATTTCATTGAGCAGTGGTTTGTAGTTCTCCTTGAAGAGGTCCTTCACGTCCCTTGTAAGTTGGAGTCCTAGGTATTTTATTCTCTTTGAAGCAATTGTGAATGGGAGTTCACTCATGATTTGGCTCTCTGTTTGTCTGTTATTGGTGCATAAGAATGCTTGTGATTTTTGTACATTGATTTTGTATCCTGAGACTGCTGAAGTTGCTTATCAGCTTAAAGAGATTTTGGGCTGAGACGATGGGGTTTTCTAGATATACAACCATGTCATCTGCAAACAGGGACAATTTGACTTCCTCTTTTCCTAATTGAATGCCCTTTATTTCCTTATCCTGCCTGATTGCCCTGGCCAGAACTTCCAACACTATGTTAAATAGGAGTGGCGAGAGAGGGCATCCCTGTCTTGTGCCAGTTTTCAAAGGGAATGCTTCCAGTTTTTGTCCATTCAGTATGATATTGGCTGTGGGTTTGTCATAGATAGCTCTTATTATTTTGAGATATGTCCCATCAATACCTAATTTATTGAGAGTTTTTAGCATGAAGCGTTGTTGAATTTTGTCAAAGGCCTTTTCTGCATCTGTTGAGATAATCATGTGGTTTTTGTCTTTGGTTCTGTTTATATGCTGGATTACATTTATTGATTTTCGTATGTTGAACCAGCCTTGCATCCCAGGGATGAAGCCCACTTGATCATGGTGGATAAGCTTTTTGATGTGCTGCTGGATTAGGTTTGCCAGTATTTTATTGAGGATTTTTGCATCAATGTTCATCAAGGATATTGGTCTAAAATTCTCTTTTTTGGTTGTGTCTCTGCCAGGCTTTGGTATCAGGATGATGCTGGCCTCATAAAATGAGTTAGAGAGGATTCCCTCTTTTTCTATTGATTGGAATAGTTTCAGAAAGAATGGTACCAGCTCCTCCTTGTACCTCTGGTAGAATTCGGCTGTGAATCCGTCTGGTCCTGGACTTTTTTTGGTTGGTAAGCTATTGATTATTGCCTCAATTTCAGAGCCTGTTATTGGTCTATTCAGAGATTCAACTTCTTCCTGGTTTAGTCTTGGGAGGGTGTATGTGTCGAGGAATTTATCCATTTCTTCTAGATTTTCTAGTTTATTTGTGTAGAGGTGTTTATAGTATTCTCTGATGGTGGTTTGTATTTCTGTGGGATTGGTGGTGATATCCCTTTTGTCATTTTTTATTGCATCTATTTGATTCTTCTCTCTTTTCTTCTTTATTAGTCTTGCTAGTGGTCTATCAATTTTGTTCTTCTTTTCAAAAAAACAGCTCCTGGATTCATTGGATTCATTGATTTTTTTGAAGGGTTTTTTGTGTCTCTATTTCCTTCAGTTCTGCTCTGATCTTAGTTATTTCTTGCCTTCTGCTAGCTTTTGAATGTGTTTGCTCTTGCTTTTCTAGTTCTTTTAATTGTGATGTTAGGGTGTCAATTTTAGATCTTTCCTGCATTCTCTTGGCATTTAGTGCTATAAATTTCCCTCTACACACTGCTTTGAATGTGTCCCAGAGATTCTGATATGTTGTGTCTTTGTTCTGGTTGGTTTCAAAGAACATCTTTATTTCTGCCTTCATTTCGTTATGTACCCAGTAGTCATTCAGGAGCAGGTTGTCCAGTTTCCATGTAGTTGAGCGGTTTTGAGTGAGTTTCTTAGTCCTGAGCTCTAGTTTGATTGCACTGTGGTCTGAGAGACAGTTTGTTATAATTTCTGTTCTTTTACATTTGCTGAGGAGTGCTTTACTTCCAACTATGTGGTCAATTTTGGAGTAGGTGTGGTGTGGTGCTGAAAAGAATGTATATTCTGTTGATTTGGGGTGGAGAGTTCTGTAGATGTCTATTAGGTCTGCTTGGTGCAGAGCTGAGTTCAATTCCTGGGTATCCTTGTTGACTTTCTGTCTGGTTGATCTGTCTAACGTTGACAGTGGGGTGTTAAAGTCTCCCATTATTATTGTGTGGGAGTCTAAGTCTCTTTGTAGGTCACTCAGGACTTGCTTTATGAATCTGGGTGCTCCTGTATTGGGTGCATATATATTTAGGATAGTTAACTCTTCTTGTTGAATTGATCCCTTTACCATTATGTAATGGCCTTCTTTGTCTTTTATGATGTTTATTGGTTTAAAGTATGTTTTATCCGAGACTAGGATTGCAACCCCTGCCTTTTTTTGTTTTCCATTTGCTTGGTAGATCTTCCTCCATCCCTTTATTTTGAGCCTATATGTGTCTCTGCACGTGAGATGGGTTTCCTGAATACAGCACACTGATGGATCTTGATTCTTTATCCAATTTGCTAGTCTGTGTCTTTTAATTGGAGCATTTAGCCCATTTACATTTAAGGTTAATATTGTTATATGTGAATTTGATCCTGTCATTATGATGTTAGCTGGTTATTTTGCTCGTTAGTTGATGCAGTTTCTTCCTAGCCTTGATGGTCTTTACAATTTGGCATGATTTTGCAGTGGCTGGTACTGGTTGTTCCTTTCCATGTTTAGTGCTTCCTTCAGGAGCTCTTTTAGGGCAGGCCTGGTGGTGACAAAATCTCTAAGCATTTGCTTGTCTGTAAAGTATTTTATTTCTCCTTCACTTATGAAGCTTAGTTTGGCTGGATATGAAATTCTGGGTTGAAAATTCTTTTCTTTAAGAATGTTGAATATTGGCCCCCACTCTCTTCTGGCTTGTAGAGTTTCTGCCGAGAGATCAGCTGTTAGTCTGATGGGCTTCCCTTTGTGGGTAACCCGACCTTTCTCTCTGGCTGCCCTTAACATTTTTTCCGTCATTTCAACTTTGGTGAATCTGACAATTATGTGTCTTGGAGTTGCTGTTCTTGAGGATTATCTTTTTGGTGTTCTCTGTATTTCCTGAATTTGAATGTTGGCCTGCCTTGCTAGATTGGGGAAGTTCTTCTGGATAATATCCTGCAGAGTGTTTTCCTACTTGGTTTCATTCTCCCCTTCACTTTCAGGTACACCAATCAGACGTAGATTTTGTCTTCTCACATAGTCCCATATTTCTTGGAGGCTTTGTTCATTTCTTTTTATTCTTTTTTCTCTAAACTTCTCTTCTCACTTCATTTCATTCGTTTCATCTTCCATTGCTGGTACCCTTTCTTCCAGTTGATTGCATCGGCTACTGAGGCTTGTGCATTCTTCACGTAGTTCTCGTGCCTTGGTTTTCAGCTCCATCAGGTCCTTTAAGGGATTCTCTGCATTGGTTATTCTAGTTAGCCATTCATCCAATTTTTTTTCAAGGTTTTTAACTTCTTTGCCATTGGTTCGAACTTCCTTCTTTAGCTCGGAGTAGTTTGATCTTCTGAAGCCTCTTCTCTCAACTCATCAAAGTCATTCTCCATCCAGCTTTGTTCCATTGCTGTTGAAGAGCTGTGTTCCTTTGGAGGAGGAGAGGTGCTCTGATTTTTAGAGTTTCTGGTTTTTCTGCTCTGTTTTTTCCCCATTTTTGTGGTTTTATCTACCTTTGGTCTTTGATGGGGTGACGTACAGATGGGTTTTTGGTGTGGATGTCCTTTCTGTTTGTTAGTTTTCCTTCTAACAGTCAGGATCCTCAGCTGCAGGTCTGTTGGAGTTTGCTGGAGGTCCAGTCCAGACCCTGTTTTCCTGGGTATCAGCAGCAGTGGCTGCAGAACAGCGGATATTGGTGAACCACAAATGCTGCTGCCTGATCGTTCCTCTGGAAGTTTTGTCTCAGAGGAGTACCTGGCCATGTGAGGTATCAGTCCACCCCTACTGCGGGGTGCCTCCCAGTTAGGCCACTCGGGGGTCAGGGACCCACTTGAGGAGGCAGTCTGCCCGTTCTCAGATCTCAAGCTGCATGCTGGGAGAACCACTACTCTCTTCAAAGCTGTCAGACAGGGACATTAATTCTGCAGAGGTTACTGCTGCGTTTTGTTTTTCTGTGCCCTGCCCCGAGAGGTGGAGCCTACAGAGGCAGGCAGGCCTCCTTGAGCTGTGGTGGGCTCCACCCAGTTCGAGCTTCCCAGCCACTTTGTTTACCTACAAAAGCCTCGGCAATGGTGGGTTCCCCTCCCTCAGCCTCGCTGCCACCTTGCAGTTTGATCTCAGTCTGCTGTGCTAGCAGTGAACGGGGCTCTGTGGGCGTAGGACCCCCTGAGCCAGGTGTGAGATATAATCTCCTGATGTGCCATTTGTTAAGCCTTTTGGAAAAGTGCAGTATTAGGGTGGGAGTGACCCAATTTTCCAGGTGCCGTCTGTCACCCCTTTCTTTGACTAGGAAAGGGAATTCCCTGACCCCTTGCACTTCCTGGGTGAGGTGATGCCTCGCCCTGCTTTGGCTCATGCACGGTGCACTGCACCCACTGTCCTGCACCCACTGTCTCGCACTCCCCAGTGAGATGAACCTGGTACCTCAGTTGGAAATGCAGAAATCACCCATCTTCTTTGTCGCTCACACTGGGATCTATAGACTGGAGCTGTTCCTATTTGGCCATCTTGGCTCCCACTTGTATGTGCCAGATTCTACTTTAGGCGCCCGGATGGTGTAGTGAATAAGACAAAATACATGTCTGCCTTTATGGAGCTTTCATTCTAGCAAAGGAGACAGAAAATCAATCAGAAAGTCCAATTAAGCAAATAAATACACACACTTTTTTTTTTTTTTGAGACAGAGTCTCGCACTGTCACCCGGGCTGGAGTGCAGTGGCATGATCTCAGCTCACTGCAACCTCTGTCACCTGGGTTGAAGCGATTCTCCTGCCTCAGCCTCCCGAGTAGCTGTGATTACAGGTGGCCACCACCACGCCTGGCTAACTTTTGTAGTTTTGGTAGAGATGGGGTTTCACCATGTTGGCCAGGCTGGTCTTGAACTCTGATCCAACCGCTTCGGCCTCCCAGATGCTGGGATTACAGACGTGAGCCACTGTGCCTGGCCCATACACTTTTTCAGTACTAACAAATGCTTTGACAAAAAATAAAGCAGGTAAGGAGATGAGGAATGCTGGGTTGGGGAGGTGGATGAGTGGTGGGGAGGTGTTAGAGGGATACTCAGCAAAGGCCTGCTTAAGCAGTGACATTTGAGCAGCCACTAAAAGGAAGCCAATGAGGAAGCATTGTCCTGAGAACAGCATGCCTGGCCAGAGGAGCGGCAACAACAAAGGCACTTGCAGGTGACAAAACCAGGGTATATGAGAAGAGCAGCAACATCAACAGTGTGGCCAGAGTTGAGTGAGTGAGGAGGAACATGGCAGTGACCACAGTAATGAGTTTGGAAAGCCATTGGAAAATTTAGAACCAGAGAATGACATAATCTGATCTATGTTTTAAAAATATTACTCTGACAATTACCCATTAAACTTATTTTATGGCCCAGCGTGGTGGCTCATGCCTGTAATCCCAGCACTTTGGGAGGCCGAGGCAGGCAGAACACAAGGTCAGGAGATCAAGACCATCCTGGCTAACACGGTGAAACCCCATCTCTGCTAAAAATACAAAAAAATTAGCCGGGCTTGGTGGTGGGCGCCAGTAGTCTCAGCTACTTGGGAGGCTGAGGCAGGAGAATGGCATGAAGCTGGGAGGCAGAGCTTGCAGTGAGCTGAGATTGGGCCGCTGCACTCCAGCCTGGGCGACAGAGTGAGACTCTGTCTCAAAAACAAAACAAAACAAAACAAAAAACAACTTGTTTTATTATGACATTTTAATATTTTATGAACGTTTACTTATTAAGCCTTTGTCTACTTGATTTGTCAAAGGTTCAGAGAGTTGGGGTAAAGACTCCTGTTACTGTACTTGCTTCTGTTTATTTCTGCTTTTCATGCAATGTTTTCTTTAGGTGCTTTGGTGCTAAGTTAACTACGGCCAAAAGTTTCAAGCAATGAGCCCAGGAGTTTTAGGCTGCAGTATGATTGCGGCACTGCACTCCAGCCTGGGAAACAGTGAGATTCCATCTCTTTAGAAAAGAAAAAGTTTCAAGCAAATGAGATCTTCATGGTGGATTTTATTTTTACTGCTTTAAATCTCTCTTCTTTTTTCTGTGTAAGGAGTTTTCCTTGAATTCACCCATTATGTATTAATATTGCAATGCAATGCTTGCCTTATTTTCATTTAGATTAGTTTGATATGACTTTGCTTATCCCCTTTAAAAAATATGTTGAGTCATTTTTTTCCTCAATTTATCTGTCATACAGTCAAGCAGTTAGATTTTAAAATCCAATCTTTTTTTTTCTCTTGCTAAATGGTCTGTTTTTGTTTTACATTTTACAATTAGGAAGATTTATAATACGTGTTTAAGTCTTTAGTGGTTATAAATCTAAATTTGCATATGTACTTAAGTCAATTTCTTGACTTTAGATGGATTGTATTGAATTATCAGTCTGAAATTTTGTGGTAGTTCACACATTCACACTTCTCTACCACTTTCCCTCTCAATAATCTATCTCTTTAAAAAATATTTGCATTTTGTTCTACAATTGTAATTCCTTCAGTCTTGTAGACATTTCCAGTTTCTTCATTCCATAGCCCCTTTCTTGAGCTTTTCCTTTTAGTTATTTTTTGTTTTTATTCAAACTATGTTTGTCAGAAGTTTTTAAGAAATCCTCAGATATATTTTATATTTCTTGCTTTTCTGATAAGATCTGTCTGTTGCTTTTATTCTTAAATAAACTTTGGCTACATATGTAACTTTTGGGTTCAATTTTGATCCTGTAACAATTTACAAACATTGTTGCACAGAATTAAAAAAGGTTTTCATCTGTTATATCTTCTTCAGCAATATTAATGTAAGTACCATGATCTTCCACCTGTCTCCTCCTGCTCTATTGTCTTCTCTCTAAGGACAAGCATCTTTTAATCTTTTTATCCTCTTAATCCTGTTCTCTCTGATCATATTTTCAAAACTCTTTTCTAATTTTGGCTTCTTCTAATGTGGCTTTCATTTCTCTAATAATTTTATTTTATTTTTTATTGCTGTTTATCATGTGTCAATTATCTTATCTCTCATTTGGTTTCTTTGTCTTCTTCGAGCCTCATTTTCCCCCAGAGTCCAAGTTATTTATTTGTTTATTTTTTGGAATTTACTTTATTTGAAATTTTCTTCTGTAAATTTCTTTGCAGTACTTCTTTGGATGTTCAGTTTTCAATCAATTATTTTCACTCCTTATATTCTTCTCTTTTTTTCTTTCATAACACCTCAGTATAGACCTTGTGCTGGCTCCTTTATGACTGTTGTTCACCTTTCAGTGAGGCTTCCTAAATCTTGGCCACCTATTTGCTCAACAATGGTGTGGGGAGGTGTTATGAACTAAATGCTTGTGTCCTTCAACAAATGCGTATGTTGCAACCCTACCCCGTAATGTGATAGTATTAGGAGGTAGGGTCTTTGGGTGGTTTTTAGGATTAGATGAGGTAATGACAGTGGAGCCCTCATAGTGTCCTAAGAGAGCTTGCTTCCCATCTCCACTATGTAAGGACACAGCAAGAAGGCATCACCTATGAACCAGGAAGTGGGCCCTCACTAGACACAGAATCTGCCAGAACCTTGGTGTTAGACTTCCCAGGCATCAGAACTATGAGAAATAAATGTTTGTTGTTCAAGCCACCCAGTCTATGAATGATATTTTGTTATAGCAGTCCAAGCAAAGACAGGAGGGCAGGGGAATGATACAGTCTTGGATTGTAATCGCAAACAGATTCCTACCCAAATCTCTCCATCACCTTTCCTCTGAGGTAGGTCTCCCTGTAGTTTGTGAGCTCTTCTTTTCTGGGGATGTGCAGGAGTTCCTTGAGGGTTGCAGGGAAGCTGGCATGTCATAAATCCTCCATGTGCTAGTCTGGCATGTATATTTAAAAATCTGCACATATAACTTCAGCCAGCAGTAGAACTGCAGTTACCACTTCCCGTCTGTTCCATTCTCTGTCACTCCTCTGGCCTGCTTCCCCACTTGTGAGGCACTATTGTTTTTGGCAGATGTTCTTCCTAGTTCAAGGTTTGGATTTGTGGTGCATTTTCAGTTTCATTAGAGATGATGTTGTCTTCACATTTTGTTGCTTTCAGTGTGCTTTGGGGAGAACTGGTAAACAAAAATAATTTATTCCTTTACCTTTAATTGGAAATCCTCACACAAGTGGTTTATTGTTTTTGCAGTCTAAAGCAATCTCATTAAGAGTGATTTGAAAGGATTCCCAGTGACTCTATTGTGTGATAAATTTATGAAAATACAAATCTACTAGGGCATCACCAAAGTCGCTGAGAAGACTGGGGATTTTCAGCTAGCAATAGAGTCCATTCAAGGTCATATTCCCAAAACATTTATTCCTGAATCATTAACTCATAAAATGGCAGGTTGGAATGTGTACAAGCAAAGTTTGGGATGAGACTAGCAAGCTGTAATTTCAGCCTAATTAGTTTTGACATTATTTAGTAGGAAATGAGGGAGCCATTGAAGTCTTTACCAGGGAAGTCATTTGATTACAACTCTGTTTGAGAAAGATGGATTGGAGAGGGGAGAGAGAAAGGACTAACAGAGAGGGCACTGGTTAAGAGGCTGCTGCCATCAGTCAGCCAAGAGGTAATATCTTTTGGAGTTTGTTTCTTACTCACTACTCTAGGTTCACCAATCCTGTGTTAAATAGAGAATAAAAAGAGAAAACTGTTACTTATATTTTGGCCAGCTCTGTAGTGTTAATGGCATTTCTCTCAATGCCTCACTGCTTGTCCGTTATTGAAATACGGTAATTCTTAGTCAGATATAGTTGATAACTACCTGAAATACATATAATGATACATTTATTTATGGTACATTCCTACTTTGGAAAATGTACTGTTGGACATTTGAGAAGAAATGAGGAGTACAACATTGTTTTACCCTCAAAAAGTTTGCCTTTTGTAATGTGATTGGCAGAATAATAGCCCCCAAAAGATTTCTATGTCTAATACTCCAGAATGTGTGAATATGTACCTTACTTGGCAAAGATACTATCCAGATGTGATTAAGGTTAAGAACTTTGAGATGAGGATGACCAAATGCCTTTAGGAGTTGAAAGCAAAACAGGAATTAAGAAGAACTTTAAGAAGGAGAGGACATATAATCAGGCTCTTGAGGTTGACTAAAGTTTCCAGAAGTAGAGATGAGGCAAACAAATTTCAGACAGAAGGAATGAGATGAACAGAGGTAAGCAAGTGTGAAAATATGTACTGTGATTGAGAAAAAGTGGAGAAATCAGTTCTACAGTATATGGGATTAAATTAATATTCATAGTTATTTTATTACTAAATATTTTTATTGAATTATAAATTTCTAAGATATTTGGATCGCAAAGATGTAGGGAAATGTAGAACCAAATTGTGAAAAGTTTTTAATACCAGGATTCAGAACCAGATTGTAAAAAGTTTTTAATACCAGGCAAATTATATTACTGTTATTTAACGTATATTAAAAATAACATATATGTGTTAATGTGTATATATGTATGTGTGTGTGTGTGCATGTGTGTGTGTGTATATATATATATATATATATACACACACACACACATACATCAGAAACTTGTTGCCTTATAACATAATGTAGAGCCTTGGCCAGGCACAGTGGTTCACACCTGTAATCCCATGCTTTGGGAAGCCAAGGCAAGAGGATTTCTTGAGGTCAGGAGTTTGAGACCAGCAAATATGGATGAAAGGAAGTGAAAGGAAGAAAGGGAGGATAAAAATGGTTAGGATATTTCCAGCCTGGGTGCCTGGGAGAATATGATTCATTAACAGATAAAGGAAAATAAGGAGGATCTGGTTTGGAGGGCCAGGTTGGGTTTTTGGACATGTGAAGTTTGAGGCTCTAAATGCTTCATCTAAGTGGAACTATATAGTTGACACCTAGAAATGGCAGTCTGGCCATTTCTAGATCTTTACTGATCTAGATCTTTACTGATCTTTACTCTGATCATAAGTTTGTGATAAAATTTGCTTGCAGAAATGGAAATAAAAACCACAATGAGATGTCATCTCACACCAGTTAGAATGGCTATTACTAAAAAGTCAAAAAATAACCATTGCTTATGGGGTTGTGGAGAAAAGGGAACTCTTATACACCGTTGGTAGGAGTGTAAATTAGTTCAACCATTGTGGAAAGCAGTATGCTTATGCTCAAAATGCTAAGAGCAGAACTACCATTCGACCCAGCTATCCCAGGAATAGTCCTGGGTATATACCCAGGTATACACCCAAAGGAATTTAAAGTGTTCTACCATAAGGGCACATGCACTCAAACGTTCATTGCAGCACTATTCATAATAGCAAAGACATGGAATCAACCTAAATGCTCATCAGTGGCAGATTGGATAAAGAAAATGTGGTACATATACACTATGGAATATTATGCAGCCAAAAAGAAGAATGAGATTATGTCTTTTGCAGGAACATGGATGGAGCTGGAGGCTAATATCCTTAGTAAACTAACATGGGAACAGAGAACCAAATACTGCATGTTCTCACTTATAAGTGGGAGATAAATGATGAGAACTTGTGAACACAAAGAAGGAAACAACAGACACTGGAGTTTACTTGACAGGGAGGTTGGGAGGAGGTAAAGGAGCAGAAAAGGTATGTATTGGGTACTGGGCTTAATACCTGGGTGATAAAAAGATACGTACAACAAACCCCCATGACACATGTTTATCTATGTAACAAACCTTCACATGCACCTCCAAACCTAAAACAAAAGTTAAGAAAATAAAATTTGGTCATCAACATATAGGGAGGATAATTTTAGAGGTGAACATTGATGAGAGAGTAATTTGATTGGATACATGAAGAGGGAAAGAGGGCTAAAGAAAGAAAAGGGTCATGGAGAGGTTGCTGTGTTCATTATCTTTGACAATCTTACTTTGCTTCTGTTGGTGAGAAGACTAGTTGACTCACAGAGGCTCTGCCATACTGCAGCAACTGTAAGCTAATGTTTTCTTACTCTTGAACTCATTGGCCTTCTCACTGGCCTGAGATATGAAGATTTGACAAACCTATTTTGTAATGGTCTAACACATCCAGATTTTGCCAAACTACTTGAGCCAGTTGAAAGAAATGAGAACTCTGGCAACAAAATAATACATGTTTGGGGGGAAGCAGATATTGTGGGAGTGGGGAAGATGGGTAATTGGGACCACTGGCCCAAGCATACAGTATTTGCTCTCCACATGCTGCCACTTTGCCACTAGAATTAAAAGTCCTTGGCCTGAGCTGTGTATCCTAAGAAAAACAGAAAACTCAAGTACTCTTTTTCTCTTCTGAGTTTATGGGAATGTGTAGTAATGAAAGCATAATCTTTGTGAATGAAAAAGCTGACCTGCACCCATATTGGTGTAGTCTGGGGATACCTCAATACTTCTAAATAGCTTTTGCTCTAATATATTTCTTCATAGTATTGGCTATCTCAGCTGTACTCAAAGCTTTTAATTTTCTTAAATTTATGCTGGGAATTTTTGGAAACTGGAGCTTTGTAGGGGTTCCTCTCATCCTCACATTGTAATTCTCATGTGAATTTCTCCCCTGCAAAGTTATGTGGCTCTCCATCTGGCTATATTCATAAGTCATCCTTCTCATATAACTTAGATCAAATGCATTAGTTTCCTTGGAATTAGATTAGCATCTTGATCTGAGAGCTTTCTTGGCTTTTCCTGCTGACAAGAGATGAAAGCCTCATAAATAAAAATGCTGCTTTGTTTGCCTTTATGTTGTGATGTACCCTGTGGAAGAGGAAGACAATTAGATCTAAACATCTTTTTATTCAATGTTACAGATATTTTCTTCTTTTATGGCTTGACCCTAGTTCCCTCTCTTCCAGTATTAACTACTGTGCAGATTGTATAATAGCACTGGAAAATTAAATAGCATCCTTCAAACTAGCATTTGCTTCTTTTGACTACTTCAGAAATCTTCACAGTGGAGGATGTGAGTTCTTTGTGCTTCTCTATCAATGATTATCATTCTAAATCGAGTGATAGTGAATTATTTTTTCCTGAAAATTTTGTCAGAAATAGTCAATAATAATTGACAATCGAGTCTGAATAAAATACCATAATAAAGTCTGCATGCATTAGACTGGAAGTAGCTATTTAAGCTTATGTTTTTATTTAGCATTGGTTAAACATTTATAGATGGCACTAAGTACTAAGGGAATTCTGGGACACAGATTCAGACATAGAATTCACCTGACTTGAGGTATAACTGTATAAAGTTATGACATCAGACTTAACTTTATTAATATGATGTTATTTGAGATAGTTCTACTTTTATATTAAAATAACTTTGAAGTAGTAAGCTTTTTGTTATTATGAATATAATGCTGATAATGTTATTGGTCATAATAATTTATAGTATTTAAGGGTAAAATAGGATCTGGAAGAGGGCTGTGGCTGTAGAATTTCAATAAATAGTAGAAGTCAGTGTTTCTGAGACCAAAGTTAAAAGAGTTATAGGGAGAGAAAGAGGTATGTGGTGTCAAAAACAGAAGGCTGAACCTATCATGTCAAAAACAGAAGGCTGAACCTATCATTGAAAAATGAAGATGAAGACAGCCTTGCAATAATAAGACTGATTCAAGCCAAGAGATAGCTGATGGAAAACACCTGAAAATGGCAGTAGAAATAATTTTGTGTCATTGAAACATACTCATGTTTCTCAGCTTAGGTGTATTAGTCCATTTTCGTACTCCTATAAAGACATACTCGAGACTGGGTAATTTATAAAGAAAAGACATTACTGGGTATATACCCAAAGGATTATAAATCATGCTGCTATAAAGACACATGCACACGTATGTTTATTGTGGCACTATTCACAATAGCAAAGACTTGGAACCAACCCAAATGTCCAACAATGATAGACTGGATTAAGAAAATGTGGCACATATACACCATGGAATACTATGCAGCCATAAAAAAGGATGAGTTCATGTCCTTTGTAGGGACATGGATGAAGCTGGAAACCATCATTCTCAGCAAACTATTGCAAGGACAAAAAACCAAACACCACATGTTCTCACTCATAGGTGGGAATTGAACAATGAGAACACATGGACACAGGAAGGGGAACATCACACACCGGGGACTGTTGTGGGGTGGGGGGAAGGGGGAGGTATAGCATTAGGAGATATACCTAATGCTAAATGAGGAGTTAATGGGTGCAGCACACCAACATGGCACATGTATACATATGTAACAAACCTGCATGTTGTGCACATGTACCCTAAAAGTGAAAGTATAATAATAATGAATAAAATAAAATAATAAAATAAAGTAAAATTAAAAAAAAGACATTTAATTGACTCACAGCTCTGCATGGCTGGGGAGGCCCCAGGAAACTTACAATTATGGTGGAAGGAGAAGCAGACACCTTCTTCACAAAGTGGCAAGAGAGAGTGTGAGTGAAAAGCCCAGGGGAAAGTGCCATTTATGAAACCATCAGATCTCATGTAAACTCACTCACTATCACGAGAACAGCATGGGGGAAATCTGCCCCCATGATCCAATCACCTCCTACCAGGTCCCTCCCTCAACAACTGGGGATTACAATTCAAGATGAGATTTAGGTGGGGACAGAAAGCCTAACCATATCATTAGGAGAATATGAAATTCCAAGGCTTTTTGGAATTAAAAAAATTATCTTTAACTTTTGTGGTATGTAATAGGCATATATATTTAGGGAGTATATGAGCTATTTTGATACAGGCATCCAATGCATAATAATTACATCATGGTAAATGGAGTATCCATCACCTCAAGCATTTATTCTTTCTTTGTGTTACAAACAATCCAATTATACTTTTAGTTACTTGAAAATGTATAATAATTATTGTAGATTCTAGGCACCCTGTTATGCTATCAAGTACTAGGTCTTATGTATTTTATCTAACTATATTTTTGTACCCATTAGCCATCTCCCCTTGGCCCCTCACCCAACTACCCTTTCCAGCCTCTAGTAACCATCATTCTACTCCCTATCTCTATGAAGTCAGTTGTTTTCATTTTTAGCTCCCACAAATAGGTGAAAACAAGTGAAATTTGTCTTTCTGTGCCTCATTTATTTCATGTAACATAATGATCTCCAGTTCCATCCATGTTACATATGACAGAATCTCATTTTTTGTATGATTGAATAGTACATCATACAATTGTACATTATACAATCATCTGTTGATGGACACTTAGGATGCTTCCAAATCTTGGTTATGGTGAATAGTGCTGCGATAAACATGGGAGTGCAGTTGTCTCTTCAATATACTGATTCCATTCTTTTGGGTACATACTTAGCAGTGGGATTGCTGGATCATATAGTAGCTCTATTTTTAGTTTTGAGGAACCTCCAAACTCTTCTCCATAGTGGTTGTACTAATTTACATTCCCACCCAACAGTGTGCAAGGGTCCCTTTTCTTCTTATCCTTGCCAGCATTTGTTACTGCCTATCTTTTGGATAAAAGCCATTTCATTTTATTTTACTTTTTTATTTTTATTTTTTTTTTCTTTGGTTAACGTTTATTAGTAACAAGCTATTTTTGTCTCACTCTTCTATCCTCATAACCAAATTTGGTTGGCCTTCCAAAAATGATACTCCAGGGTCTTGTTTCTGGAGCTGTCTGGAATCCTCTGGAATGTGGCAGCAGCCCTCAGCCCTACTGCCTGTCCTACCCTAATCTGCCCTGCTGTCAGGGGGGCTTGCATAAGCATAACTTGAGGGTAATGATGAGCTAATATCTGAAGCCCTGGAGCAGAATGTATTTGCTTAAGCCGGGTTTTATAGCTTGATTTTTCACTTATTTTCTGAGTGTATTATAGGCTAGTTTCTGTGAGTCGGCTGCCTTCCTGGGGGCCTTGTCCGGGCTGGGCATGGTTAACTGTTTTTTGTAGCTTTTCCCGCAGGGCTATTTCTGTGCAGTAGAGGGCAGTATTTTCAAATGCTCACGCCTTAGCCTTAGGAGAGAGAATGTTTAGCCCAGGTCCAAGTCACACAGGGTTGAGTAAAAGCCCACCTGCTTGACCGTCTGAGAAATGCTAACATTATCCATACCTCCATCCTCTGTGTCCTACTAGCAGATGAAGGGCACCCAGGTTCAGTAATAGAAACTTGGAAATGCGGAGAAATAGCATATTTAAAGTGACCTATTTTCGAATGCAGCTGCTATTGTTTCTGTGTATTTTTCTCTTAGGTATTTCTTTTTTTTTTTTTTAATTTATGAAGTATTTATTGATGATTCTTGGGTGTTTCTCGGAGAGGGGGCTATGGGAGGGTCATAGGATAATAGTGGAGAGAAGGTCAGGAGATAAACACATGAACAAAGGTCTCTGGTTTTCCTAGGCAGAGGACCCTGCGGCCTTCTGCAGTGTTTGTGCCCCTGGGTATTTGAGATTAGGGAGTGGTGATGACTCTTAAAGAGCATGCTGCCTTCAAGCATCTGTTTAACAAAGCACATCTTGCACCGCCCTTAATCCATTTAACCCTGAGTTGACACAGCATATGTTTCAGAGAGCACGGGGCTGGGGGAAAGGCCATAGATCAACAGCATCCCAAGGCAGAAGAATTTCTCCTAGTCAGAACAAAATGGAGTCTCCTATGCCCACCTCTTTCTACACAGACACAGCAACAATCTGATCTCTCCTTCCTTTCCCCACACTTCCCCCCTCTTCTTTTCAACAAAACCGCCATCGTCCTCATGGCCCGCTCCCGATGGTCGCTGTCTCTTCGGAGCTGTTGGGTACACCTCCCAGACAGGGCAGCCAGGCAGAGGCGCTCCTCACCTCCCAGACAGGGCGGCCGGGCAGAGGCGCTCCTCGCTTCCCAGACGGGGCCGCCCAGGCAGAGGCACTCCTCACTTCCTCCCAGACCGGGTGGCAGCCGGGCAGAGGCACTCCTCACCTCCCAGACGGGGCAGCTGGGCAGAGGCGCTCCTCACTTCCCAGACGGGGCGGCCGAGCAGAGGCGCTCCTCACTTCCCAGAGGGGGCGGCCGGGCAGAGGCGCTCCTCACTTCCCAGACCAGGCGGCCAGGCAGAGGCGCTCCTCACTTCCCAGACGGGGCAACCAGGCAGAGACGCTCCTCACTTCCTCCCAGATGGGGTAGCGGCCAGGCAGAGGAGCTCCTCACCTCCCAGACAGGGCGGCCGGGCAGAGGCGCTCCTCACTTCCCAGACTGGGCGGCCGGGCAGAGGCGCTCCTCACTTCCCAGACTGGGCGGCCAGGCAGAGGCGCACCTCACCTCCTAGACGGGGTGGCCAGGCAGAGGCGCTCCTCACTTCCCAGACGGTGTGGCGGCTGGGCAGAGGTGCTCCTCCCTTCCCAGATGGGGCAGCCAGGCAGAGGCGCTCCTCACTTCCTCCCAGACGGGGTGGCGGCCAGGCAGAGGCGCTCCTCACTTCCCAGAGGGGGCGGCCGGGCAGAGGTGCTCCTCACTTCCTCCCAGACGGGGTGGCGGCCGGGCAGAGGCACTCCTCACCTCCCAGACGGGGCGGCCGGGCAGAGGTGCTCCTCATCTCCCAGACGGGGCAGCCAGGCAGAGGTGCTCCTCACTTCCTCCCAGACGGGGTGACGGCCGGGCAGAGGCACTCCTCACCTCCCAGACGGGGTGGCCGGGCAGAGGCGCTCCTCACCTCCCAGACAGAGTGGCCAGGCAGAGGCGCTCCTCACTTCCCATATGGGGTGGCGGCCGGGCAGAGGCGCTCCTCACTTCCCAGATGGGGCAGCCGGGCAGAGGCGCTCCTCACTTCCTCCCAGACGGGGTGGTGGCCAGGCAGAGGCGCTCCTCACCTCCCAGACGGGGCGGCTGGGCAGAGGTGCTCCTCATCTCCCAGACGGGGCAGCCGGGCAGAGGTGCTCCTCACTTCCTCCCAGACGGGGTGATGGCCGGGCAGAGGCGCTCCTCACCTCCCAGGTGGAGTGGTCAGGCAGAGGCGCTCCTCACTTCCCATATGGGGTGGCAGCCGGGCAGAGGCGCTCCTCACTTCCCAGATGGGGCAGCCAGGCAGAGGCGCTCCTCACTTCCTCCCAGACGGGGTGGCGGCCAGGCAGAGGCACTCCTCACCTCCCAGACGGGACGGCCGGGCAGAGGTGCTCCTCATCTCCCAGATGGGGCAGCCGGGCATAGGTGCTCCTCACTTCCTCCCAGATGGGGTGGCAGCTGGGCAGAGGCACTTCTCACCTCCCAGACGGGGCAGCCGGGCAGAGGCGCTCCTCACTTCCCAGACGGGGTGGCCGGGCAGAGGCGCTCCTCACTTCCCAGACAGGGTGGCCAGGCAGAGGCACTCCTCACCTCCCAGACGGGGCGGCCGGGCAGAGGCGCTCCTCACTTCCCATACGGGGTGGCAGCCGGGCAGAGGCGCTCCTCACTTCCCAGATGGGGCAGCCGGGCAGAGGCACTCCTCACTTCCTCCCAGACGGGGTGGCGGCCGGGCAGAGGCGCTCCTCACTTCCCAGACGGGGCGGCCGGGCAGAGGTGCTCCTCACTTCCTCCCAGACGGGGTGGCAGCTGGGCAGAGGCGCTCCTCACCTCCCAGACGGGGCGGCCGGGCAGAGGTGCTCCTCACTTCCTCCCAGACGCGGTGGCAGCCGGGCAGAGGCGCTCCTCACCTCCCAGACGGGGTGGCCGGGCAGAGGCGCTCCTCCCTTCCCAGATGGAGTGGCCAGGCAGAGGCGCTCCTCACCTCCCAGAGTGGGCGGCCAGGCAGAGGCGCTCCTCACTTCCCAGAGTGGGTGGCCGGGCAGAGGCGCTCCTCACTTCCCATAGGGGGTGGCAGCCGGGTAGAGGCGCTCCTCACTTCCCAGATGGGGCAGCTGGGCAGAGGTGCTCCTCACTTCCTCCCAGACGGGGTGGCAGCCAGGCAGAGGCGCTCATCACCTCCCAGAAGGGGTGGCTGGGCAGAGGCGCTCCTCACTTCCCATATGGGGTGGCAGCCGGGCAGAGGCGCTCCTCACTTCCCAGACGGGGTGGCGGCCAGGCAGAGGCGCTCCTCGCTTCCCAGACGGGGTGGCGGCGAGGCAGAGGCGCTCCTCACTTCCCATATGGGGTGGCGGCCGGGCAGAGGTGCTCCTCACTTCCCAGACGGGGTGGCGGCCAGGCAGAGGTGCTCCTCACTTCCCAGATGGGGCAACCAGGCAGAGGCGCTCCTCACTTCCTCCCAGACGGGGTGGCAGCCAGGCAGAGGCACTCCTCACCTCCCAGATGGGGCGGCCGGGCAGAGGTTCTCCTCATCTCCCAGACGGGGCAGCCGGCAGAGGCGCTCCTCACTTCCTCCCAGATGGGGTGGCAGCCAGGCAGAGGCGCTCCTCACATCCCAGACGATGGGCGGCCGGGCAGAGGCGCTCCTCACATCCCAGACGATGGGCGGCCGGGCAGAGGCGCTCCTCACTTCCCAGACGATGGGCGGCCAGGCAGAGATGCTCCTCACTTCCTAGATGGGGTGGCGGCGGGGCAGAGGCTGTAATCTTAGCACTTTAAGAGGCCAAGGCAGGAGGCTGGTAGGTGGAGGTTGCAGCGAGCCGAGATCACACCACTGCACTGCAGCCTAAGCACCATTGAGCATTGAGTTAGCGAGACTCTGTCTGCAATCCCAGCACCTCGGGAGGCTGAGGCAGGCAGATCACTCGAGGCCAGGAGCTGGAGACCAGCCCGGTCAACATGGTGAAACCCCGTCTCCACCAAAAATACAAAAACCATTCAGGCGTGGCGGCGCGCGCCTGCAATCCCAGGCACTCGGCAGGCCGAGGCAGGAGAGTCACAGGAGCCAGAGGCAGGGAGGTTGCAGCGAGCCGAGATCATGGCAGTACAATCCAGCTTCGATAACAGCGGGAGACCAAATAAAGAAGGAGAGGGAGACCGAAGAACGGAGAGGGAGAGGGAGAGGGAGAGGGAGAGGGAGAGGGAGAGGGAGAGGGAGAGGGAGCTACTTTTGAAAATTATAATTACTTTTACTATACTTTTTTAATTCATAATTTTTATTTTAAGTTTGGAGGTACATGTGAAAGTTTGTTACATAGATAAACATGTGTCATGGGGGTTTGTTATATATACTATTACATCACCCAGGTATTAAGCCCGGTATCCAATAGGTACCTTTTCTGTTCCTCTACCTCTTCCCAACCATCCCCCTCAAGTAGACTGCAATGTTTGTTGTTTCCTTCTTTGTGTTAATACGTTCTTATCATTTAGCTCCCACTTATAAGTGAGAACATGCACTATTTGGTTTTCTGTTTCTGAGTTAAAGGATGATAGCCTCCAGCTTCATCTATGTTCATGTAAAAGATATCTTATTCTTTATTATGACTGCATAATATTCCGTGGTGTATGTGTACCCTATTTTCTTTATCCAGTCTGTCATTGATGAGTATTTTAGTTGATTCCATGTCTTTACTGTCATGCTGCAATGAACATTTATGCGCATGTGTCTTTATGGTAGGATGCTTTATATTCCTTTGGGTATATAACCAGCAATGGGATTGCTGGGTCGAATGGTACTTCTGCTTTTAGCTCTTTGAGGAATCACCATACTGCTTTCCACAATGGTGGAATTAATTTACACCTCCCACCAACAGTGTATAAGAGTTCCCTTTTCTCTACAACCTCACCAGCATTGATTATTTTTTGACTTTTTAATAATCACCATTCTGACTGGTGTGAGATGGCATCTCATTGTGGTTTTGATTTCCATTTCTCTAATGATCAGTGATATTGAGCTTTTTTAAAAATATGCTCATGGCTGCATGCATGTCTTCCTTTGAGAAGTGTCCATGTCCTTTGACCACTTTTTAATGGAGTTGTTTTTCTCTTGTAAATTTGTTTAAGTTCCTTAAACATGCTGGATATTAGACATTTGTCTGATGCATAGTTTGCAAGTATTTTCTCCCATTCTATAGGTTGTCTGTTTGCTGTGTTGATAGCTTCTTTTGCTGTGCAGAAGCTCTTAAGTTTAATTAGATCACATTTGTCATTTTTTGCTCTTGTTGTGATTGCTTTTGGTGTCTTCGTCATAAAACCTTACCTGTTCCTATGTCAATAGCTAGGATGGTATTGCCTAGGTTGCCTTCCAGGGTTTTTATAGTTTTGGGTTTTACATTTAGGTATTGAATCCATCTTGAATTGACTTTTGTATATGGTGTAAGGAAGGAGCCCAGCTTTAATCTTCAGCATATGGCTAGCCAGTTATCCCAGCACCATTTATTGAATAGGGAGTCTTTTCCCCATTGTTTGTTTATGTCAGCTTTGTCAAAGATCAGATGGTCATAGATGTGTGTGGGCTTATTTCTGGGCTCTTTATTCCATTCCGTTGGTCTGTGTGTCTGTTGATAAAAGCCATTTTAACTGGGGTAAAATGATATCTCGTTGTAGTTTTGCTTTTTATTTCTCTGATGATCAATGATGTTGAACACCTTTCATATACCTGATTTCCTTTTGTATGTCTTCCTTGAGAAATGTCTATTCAGATTTTTTTGTTCATTTTAAAATCAGATTATTAGATTTTTTTCCTGTGGAGTTGTTTAAGCTCCTTATATATTCTCGTTATTAATCCTTTATCAGATGGATAGTTTGCAAATATTTTCTCCATATCTGTGAGTTGTTTCTTCACATTGTTGACTGTTTCCTTTGCTGTGTAGAAGCTTTTTAACTTGTTGTGTTCCCATTTATCCATTTTTGCTTTGGTTGCCTGTGCTTGTGAGATATTACTCAACAAATCTTTGCTCAGTCCAATGTCCTAGAGAGTTCCCTCAATATTTTCTTTTAGTAGTTTCATAGCTTGATGTTTTAAAGTCTTTAATCCATTTTGATTCAATTTTTGTATATTGTGAGAGGTAAGAGTCTAGTTTCATTCTTCTGCATATGAATATGAATATTCCCCCAGAATTATTTATTGAATAAATTGTCCCTTTTCCAGTGTGTGTTCTTGGCTACTTATCAAAATGAGATCACCATAGATGTATGGATTTGTTTCTGCATTCTCTATTCTGTCCATTGGTCTATTTTTTTTATGCCAATACCATGCTGTTTTGATTAATATACATTTGCAGCATGATGTGAAGTCAGATCATGTGTTCCTCTAGTTTTGTTATTTTTGTTCAGGATAGCTTTGATTATTCTAGGTCTTTTGTGGTTCCATATAAATTTTAAAATTGTTTATTTTTTCAAAAGAATATCATTGGTATTTTGATAAGGACTGCACTGAATCTGTAGATTGATTTGGGTGGTATGAACAGTTTAACAATATTGATTTTTCTAATCCATGAACATGGAATATCATTCCATTTTTTGGTGTCCTCTTCAATTTCCTGCATCAATGCTTCATAGTTTTCAGTGTAGAGACCTTTTACTTCTTTAAGTTAATTTCGAGGTATTTTATTTCATTTTATTTGTAGCTACTGTAAATAAGAGTACCTTCTTGATTTCTGTTTGAGATTGTTAGCTCTTGGCATATGAACGTTGTACTGATTTTTGTATGTTGACTGTGTATTCTGCAACTTTACTAAATTTGTTTATCGATTCTCCAAATATAAGATCATACCATATGAAAACAAGGATACTTCGTATTCTTCCTTTCCAATTTGTATGCCTTTTCTTTTCTCCTCTCCTCTCCTTTCCTTTCGTTTCCTTTCCTTTCTTTTGTCTGATTGCTCTAGCTAGGACTTCCAGTACTCTGTTGAATAACAGTGGTAAAAGTGGGCATCCCTGTTATCTTCCAGATCTTAGAGGCAAGGCTTTCAGTTTTTCCCAATTCAGTATGATATTAGCTATGAGTCTGTTGTAAATGGCTTTTATTGTGTATAGATATGTTCCTTCTAACCCCAGTTTTTTTGAGGATTTTTTTTTTATCATGAAGGGACATTGAATTTTATCAAATGCTTTTTGGCATCAATTGAAATGGTCATATTGATTTCGTCCTTTATTCAGTTGATATAATGTATTACATAGACTGATTTGTGTGTGTTAAACCATCTTTGCATCCCTGGGATAAATCCCACTTGGTCATGATAAGCAATGTTTTTAATGTGTTGTTGAATTTCGTTTACCAATATTTTGTTGAGGATTTTTCATCAGTGTTCACTGGGGATATGAGCCTATAGTTTTTTTTTTTTCTTGATGTGTTTTTGTCCAGTTTTGGTATCAGAGTAATACTGGCCTCATAGAATGAATTTAGAAGTATTCCCTTCTCAATTTTTTGAAATAGTTTATGTAGGATTTGTATTAGTTCTTCTTTAAATGTTTGGTAAGATTCAGCAGTAAATCCATCAGGTCCCAGGATTTTCTTTGCTGGGATAGTTTTCATTATGGCTTTGATCTCAATGCTTGTTATTGATCTTTTCAGGTTTTGGATTTCTTCATGGTACAGTCTTTGTAGGCTATATGTGTCTAGGAATTCATGCATTTCTTCTAAGTTTTCCAATTTATTGGCATAGAGTTGCTCAGAGTAGCTTCTGTTTATCCTTTGGTTTCTGTGGTATTGGTGGTAAAGTGTCCTTTTCCACCTTGATTTTATTTACTTGAATCTTCTTTCTTTTTTCCTCAGTTAGTCTGGATAAAGATTTGTTGATTTTTTTTTATATTTTCAAAAAAACAACTTTTTGTTTGACCATTTGTATTGTTTTCTTCATCTCAATTTCATTTGTTTCTGCTTTGATCTTTATTATTTTTTTCTTCTACTAATTTGGGGTTTGATTTGCTCTTCTCTTTCTAGTTCTTTAAGACATGTCATTAGGTTGTTCCTTTGTAGTTTTTCTGGTTCTTTGATGTAGGTGCTTATAGTTATAAACTTTCCTCTTATTACTGCTTTCTTTGTATCCCATAAGGTTTTTATTATTGTTTGTTTCAAAAATTGTTTCAATTTTTCATTATTGTTTGTTTCAAGAAATTTTTAAATTTTCTTCTTACTTTCTTCATTGCCCCACTGGTCATTCAGGAGCATATTGTTTAATTTCCATGTGTTTGTATAGTTTCCAATATTTCTTTTGTTATTGATTTCTAGCTTTATTCCATTGTGGTCAGAGAAGTTACTTGCTATAATTTCAATTTTTAAAAAATGTTTTAAGGCTTGTTTTGTGGCCTAACATATGGCCTATCCTTGAGAATGATTCATATGCTAAGGAGAAGAATGCATATTATGCAGCGTTAGAGGAAATATTCTTTAAATATATATTAGGTGTATTTGTTCTATAATGCAGATTAAATCTAATTTTCTTTGTTGATTTCCTGTCTGAATGATCTGTCCAATGCTGAACATGAGGTGTTATCATCTCTGGCTATTATTATATTGGGGGCTAGCTCTCTCTTTAGCTCTAATGGTATTTGTTTTATATATCTTGGTGGTCCAATGTTGGACGCATATATATTTACAACTGTTATATCCTCCTGCTGAATTGACCCCTTTATCATTATATAATGACTTCTTTTTTCTCTTCTTTATAGTTTTGATCTTGTAATCTTTTTTTGTCTAAGTATAGCTACTCCTGTTCTTTATTTGTTTGCCTTTTATGGAATATCTTTTTCCATTTCTTTATTTTCAGTCTATGTATGTCTTTAGAGGTGAAGTGTGTTTGTGTGTTTTTTATAGGCAACAGATCAAGTCTTGGTTTTTTATCCATTCAGCCACTCTGTCTTTTTTTTTTTTTTTGAGTCACAGTCTTGCTCTGTTGCCCAGGCTGGAGTGCAATGGCATGATCTTTGGGTCGCTGCAATCTCTGCCTCCCAGGTTCAAGCAATTCTTCTGCCTCAGCCTTCCAAGTAGCTGGGATGACAGGCACCCACCACCATGCCTGGTTAATTTTTGTATTTTTGGTAGAGATGAGGTTTCACCATATTGGCCAGGCTGGTCTCTTTGCCAGGCTGCTCTCGACTCCTGACCTCGTGATCTGCCTACCTCAGCCTCCCAAAGTGCTGGAATTACGGGTGTGAGCCACTGTGCCCAGCTCACTCTATGTCTTTTGATTGGAGTGTTAGTTCACTTACATTCAGTGTTATTATTCATGAATAAGAATTTACTTCTGCCATTTTGTTATTTGTTTTTTGTTTGTTTTTGGTCTTCTCTTTCTTCTTTCCTTTATTCCTGTCTTCCTTGCAGTGAAGGTGTTTTTCTCTGGTGATATTTAGTTTTTTGCTTTTGTGTGTATCTGTTGTGTGTTTTGTTATTTGAGATTTCCATGAGTCTTGCAAATAATATATTATAGCCCACTATTTTAAATCGATGACTTAACACTGATTGCATAAACAGATAAGGAAATTAACAAATAAAGAGAAAACTAATAAAAATTCAACCTTTTAACTTCCTTCCCCTCCTTTTTAACTTTCTGTTGTTTTTACTTGTATCTTTTTGTAGATAAGATACAAGAGGTCCAAAATTAGATCTCTGTAGTCTCTGACTTAAAAAGTTGTTGTAGTTATTATTTTTCATTGGTTCATCTTTTAGTCTTTTTACTCAAGATATAAATAGTTTACACACCACAATGACAGTGTTGTAATATTCTTTGTTTTAGTGTGTACTTACTATTGTCCGTGAGATTTCTATTTTCAGATGATTTATTATTGCTTATTAACATCCTTTACTTTCAGACTGAGAACCACCCTTTAGCATTTCTTGTAGGACTGGTTTGGTGTTGATAAAATCCCTCAGGTTTTGAAGGATAGTTTTTCTGGATATACCATTCTAGGGTCGAAGTGTTTTTCCCTGAGCATGTTATGCATGTCATGATACTCTCTCCTGACCCGTAAGATTTCCACTGAGAAGTCTGCTGCCAGATGTATTGGAGCTCCATTGTATGTTATTTGTTTCTCTTCTCTTGCGACTTTTAGGATTCCTTCTTCATCCTTGACCTTTGGAAGTTTGATTATTAAATGTCTTGAGGTAGTTTTCTTTCAATTACATCTGCTTAGTATTCTATAACTGTCTTATACTTGATAACAGTATAATGTTGGCTATGGGTTTGTTATAGATGGCTCTTATTATTTTGAAATATGTTCTTTTGTATTAGTTTGTTCTTGCATTGCTACAAAGAAATATGCGAGACTGGGTAATTTATAAGAAAAAGAGGTTTAATTGGCTTAGGGTTCTGCAGGCTGTACAAAATACATGATGCTGGCATCTGCTCAGCTTCTAGGGAGGCCTCAGGAAACTTACAATCATGGTGAAAGGCAAAGAGGGAGCAAGCACAGCATGTGGCCAGAGCAGGAGCAAGAGGAAGAAGAGGGGGAGGTGCCACAGACTATTTAATAACTAGATCTCATGAGAATTCACTCACTATTGTGTGGACAGCATCAAGGGAATGATGCTAAGCCATTTGTGAGAAACCTGCCCCCATGATCCAATCACCGCCTACTAGACCCCACCTCCAACACTGGGGATTACATTTCAACATTAGATGTTTGAGTAGGAACGCAGATTCAAACCATATCATCTTTCAATGCCTAATCTGTTGAGGGCTTTTATCATGAAGGGATGTTGGATTTTATCAAAGGCTTTTTATGTGTCTATTGAGATAATCTTATGGTTTTTGCATTTGATTCTGTTTATGTGGTGAATCGCATTTGTTGATTTGTGTATGTTGAACCAACATTGCATCCCAGAAATAAAACCTACTTGGTCATGATAAATTACCTTTTTGATGTACTGCTGAGTTTGGTTTGCTAGTATTTTGTTGATATTTTTCTGTCTATGTTAATCAGGGATATTGGCCTTTTTCTATTGTGTCTCTGCCAGGTTTTGGTATCAGGATGATACTGGCTTCACAGAATGAGTTAGGGAAATGCCCCTCCTCCTTCATTTTTTGGAATAGTTTCAGTAAGAATTTTTATTACTGATTTAATTTCCAAATTTGTTATTGATCTGTTCAGATTTTTGACTTTTCTCCTGATTCAATCTTGGGAGGTTGTCTGCTTTTAGGAATTTAATTATTTCCTCTATTTTTCCTAATTTGTGTGCATAGCATGTTGATAATAGACCTGAGGATCTTTTGTATTTCTGTAAGATCTGTTGTAAGTTGTTTTTGTCATTTCTGATTGTGCTTATTTGGACCTTTTCTTTTTCTTTGTTAATATAGCTTATGGTCTATCAATCTTGTTTATTCTTTTGAAAAACCAATGCTTGCTCTCATTGATCTTTTGAATGGACTTTTGGTTCTTAATTTCTTTCAGTTGTTCTTCAATTTTAGTTCATTTTTTTCTTCTATTAGCTTTGAGGTTGGATTGTTCTTTTTCATTCTAGTTCCTCCAGTTGCTCGGAGCTTTGTAACCTCTTGATTAAGGCATTCAGTGCTATAAATTTTCCTTTTTACACAGCTTTAGCTGCATCCCAAAGGTATTGGTATGTTGTATCACTATTTTCATTTATTTCAAAAAATTTTTTGATTTCTGTTTTAATTTTATTGTTTACCTAAGAGTTAATCAGAAGCAAGTTGTTTAGTTTCCATGTTGCTGTGTAGTTTTTGAGTGATCTTCTTGGTGTTAATTTCTATTTTTATTGCAATGTGGTCCAAGAGTAGGTTTGGTACTACTTTGATTTTTCTGAATTTATGGAAACTTGTTTTATGGCAAAGCATGTGGTCAATCTTAGAACATGAGAAAAATGTATATTATGTGGTTTTTCAGTGGAGTGCTCTGTAAATGTCTATTAAGTTGAATTGGTCTAGCATCAAGTTTAAGTTCAGAATTTCTCTGTTAGTTTTCTACCTTAATGGTCTGTCTAATGCTGTGACAGTGGTGTTAAAATCCCCCATTATTATTGTGTGACCATGTACAGTTTTTTTATAAGTCAAGAAGAACTTGTTTATGAATCTGGATGGTCCTATGTTGGGTGCATGTATCTTTAGGATAATTACATCTTCTTGTTGAATGGACCACTAAATCAGTGTTTACTGACCTTATTTGTCCTTCCTGATTGTTATTGGTTTAAAATCTGTTTTATTTGATATAAGAATAGAGGCTCCTGCTCTTTTTTGTTTCTGTTTGCTTGGTAGATCATCCTCCATCCCTTTACTTTGAGCCTGTGTGTGTCATCACATGTGCAGACTGTTGAATCTTGTCTTTTTGTCCAGATTGCCAGTCTATGCCTTTTAAGTGGGGTATGTAGACCATTTATATTCTGAGTAATGTATTGATAGATAAGATTTTGATCCTGTCATCCTGTTGTTGGTTATTTGTTTTGTAGATTTGATTATGTAGTTGTTTATATTGTCTGTGGGCTATCTGTTTAAGTATATTTATGAGGTAGCAGGCTTTTGTCCTTTGTTTCTGTTTACCACTTTGTTAAGAAGCTCCTGTAAAGGTGGTCTGGTGATAACAAATTCCCTTAGTGCTTACTTGATGGAGAAGGATTTTATTTCTCCTTTGCTTATGAAGCTTAGCTAGGTGGGGTATAATATTCTTGGTTAGAATTTTTTTTGCCTTGAGAATGATAAAAACAGGTCCCCAATCTCTTCTGTCTTTTAGGTTTTCTGCTGAGGGGTCTGCTGCCAGCCTGAAAAGGTTTTCTTTGTAGGTGACCCAGCCTTTCTCTCTAGTTGTCTTAAAGATTTTTTTCTTTTGTTTTGACCTTGGTGAATCTGTTGACTATATACCTTGGGGATGGTTATCTTATATAGTCTCTTGCAGAGGTTCTCTGTATTTTTTGAATTTGTATGTCCTCTTCTCTACCAAGTTTGGTGAAACTTTCATGGGCTATATATTCAAATACATTTTCCAAGTTACTTGCCCTCTATCCTTCTCTTTTTGGAATGCCAGTGAGGTACAAATTTTGTCTCTACATAATCTCATATTTCTTGAAGCCTTTGTTCATTTTTATAATTCTTTTTTAAAATTTTTGTCTGAGTTGATTCAAAGAGTTGGCATTAAAGCTCTGAGATTTTTTCTTCAGCTTGATCTATTCTGCTTTTGATTCTTCTGATTGTGTTGTAGAATTATTGAAGTAAATTTTTTAGTTTCTGAAGTTCAATTTGGTTATTTCTTTATATGACTATTTAATCTTCCAGCCCTTGAATTGTCTTATTGGATTCCTTGGATTCGATTTCAACTTTCTTTTTGATCCCATTGAGCCATTGAGCTATTTTGGCATACAGATTCTGAATTCTATGCCCATCATTTCAGTCATCTTACTCTGGCTAAGAACTGTGTCTGGGAGACTAGTGTTTATATTTGCAGGTAAGGAGGCACACTGGCTTTTGGAGTTGTGAGTTCTTGTGCTGATTCTTTCTTATGTGTAAGAGCTATCATTCTTTTAACTATGATGTAGGTTGAATATAGTCAGTTGGCTTTATTTCTGGGTGTTTTTGGAGGGTCAGCACTGCACAAAATGTTTATTTGTGGCTGGATCTTTGGATTAGTTTTCACAGGCAATGCATACTGGTAAAATATATTATTGTTGTATTTTGGGCTGCCCTCAGTAGGTGGTGCTTAAGAGTGTTAGCTGGCAGATAGGCTATGATATGGTTTGGATTTGTGTTCCCACCCAAATCTCATGTTAAATTGGAGAAGTGGCCTGGTGGGAGGTGATTGGATCATGGGGTGGAATTCCCCCTTGCTGTTCTCATGATAGTGAGTGAATTCTCTTGAGATCTGATGGGTTTAAAATGTATGGTGCTTCCCCCTTATCTCTTTTTCTCTCCTGCCACCATGGTAAGATGTGCTTGCTTCCCCTTCATCCTTCTACCATTATTGTAAGTTTCCTGAGGCCTCCCAGCCATGCTTCCTGTTAAGTCTGCAGAACTGTGAGTCAATTAAACCTCTTTTCTTCATAAATTTCCCAGTCTCTGGTAGTTTTTTCTGGTAGTGTGAAAACAGACTAATATAGAGAACTGGTACCAGGATTGTGGGGCTATGAAGATACCTGAAAATGTGGAATCGACTTGGAACTGCATAATGGGCAGAGGTTGGGACAGTTCCAAGGGCTCAGAAGAATAAAAGAAGATGTGAGAAAATTTAGAACTTCCTAGAAACTTGTTTAATTGTTTTGACCAAAATGCCGATAGTGATATGGACAATTAAGTCCAGGCTGAGGTGGTCTTAGATGGAGATGAGGAACTTTTCAAGAACTAAATTAAAGGTCACTTTTGTTATGCTTTAGTAAAGTGACTGGTGACATTTTGCCCCTGCCTGAGAGATCTGTGGAACTTTGAACTTCAGAGAGTTGACTTGGGGTATCTGGCAGAAGAAATTTCTAAGCAGCAAAGCATTCAAGAAGTGAGCTGGCTGTTTCTAAAAGTGAACACTCATATGTATGAACAAAGAGATTATCTGAAACTGGAACTTATATTTAAAAGGGAAGCAGAATTTAAAAGTTTGGAAAATTTGCAACCTGACCATATGGTAAAAAAGAAAAACCCATTTTCTGAAGAGAAATACAAGCCAGTTGCAGAAACTTGCATAAGTAAAGAAGACCCAAATGTTAATAACTGAGACAGTGGGGAAAATGTCTCCAGGGCATGTCAGAGACCTTCACAGCACTCCTCCATTCACAGGCCTGGAGGCCCAGGAGGGAAAAATGGTTTTGTGGGGCTGGGCCCAGAGTTCTGCTGCTCTGTGCAGCCTTGGGACTTGGCATGCTGCATCCCAGCTGCTCCAACTCCAGCTGTGGCTAAAAGGGGCCAACATACAGCTTAGGCTGTTGCTTCAGAGAATGCAAGCCCTAAGCTTTGGTGGCTTCCACATGGTGATGGGCCTGAGGGTGCACGTTTTTCAACTTTAGAAATTCTGTTTTATTCCTTTTGATTATTTCACTCTATTTGTTAAATGTGGCTAATAGGATTCTGAATTCCTATTTTGTGTTATCTATAATTTTGTTGAACTTCCTCAAAACAGCTATTTGAAATTATCTGTCTGAAAGGCGACATATCTCTGTCTCTCCATGATTGGTCCTTGGTGCCTTTTTTAGTTCATTTGGTGAGGTCATGTTTTCCTGGATAGTCCTGAGGCTTGTGGATATCTGTCAGCTTCTGGATATTGAAGAGTTAAATATTTATTATAATATTCTTGGACTGGGCTTGTATGCACCTGTCCTTCTTGGTAAGGCTTTCCAGATACTTGAAGGGATTTGGGTGTTATAATCTAAGTTTTTGCTCTCTCCAGCCATATCTGCATTAGGGAGCATTACAAGCTCAGTAACACTGTGGCTCTTGCAGACTCACAGAGGTACTGCCTTGGTGGTCTTGGATAAGATCTGGAAGAATTTTCTGGATTATGAGTTAGAGATTTTTGTTCTGTTCCCTTACATTACCCCAAACAAACAGTCTCTCTTTTTGTGCTTAGCTGCCTGGAGTTGAGAAAGGGGTGACACAAACACCCCTATGGTCACTACCACTGAGACTGCACTGGGTCAGACTTGAAGCCAGCATAGCACTAGGTTTTGCCCAAGGCTTACAATGACCACTGTCTGGTCACTGCCTATGTTCACTGAAGGCCCTAGGCCTCTACAATCAGCAGATGGCAAAGCAAGCCAGGTCTGTGTCCTTACTTTCAGGTTGGCAAGTTACCCTGAGCCCCAGAGGGGGGCCAGAGATGTTTTCTGGGAGCCAGGGGTGGAGTTGAAAACCCTAGGAATCTATCTACTGCTGTATTCTACTCTGGATGAGCTGGCACCAGAGCCACAAGATGAAGTCTTTCCCTCTCTTTTTCCCACTTTCCACAAGCAGAGAAATCTCTCTCTGTGGCCACCACAGTTGGGAATGTGCTGGATAACACCTGAAGCCAACATGTTTCTGAGTCTCACAAAAGGCCCATGATGAGTACTGCTTGTGTATCACTGCTGCTATTTAGAGCCCAAGTGCTCTTTAGTCAGTAGGTGATGAATCTTTCCATGATTGGGTCTTTCTCTTCAGGTCAGTGGGTTTCTTTTTATTTATTTATTTTATTTTTTAATAATTATTTTTTATTTCAATTGGTTTTTGAGGAACAGGTGGTGTTTGGTTACATGAATAAGTTCTTTAGCAGTGATTTCTGAGATTTTGGTGCACTCATCACTCAAGTGGTGTACACTGTACCCAATGTATAGTCTTTTATTCCTCACCACCCCTCACCACCCCCCACCATTTCCCTGGGATCCCCAAAGCCCAATGTATCAATCTTATACCTTTGCATCCTCATAGCTTAGCTCCCACATATGAGTAAGAACATATGATGTTTGTTTTTCCATTCCTGTGTTACTTCACTTAGAAAAATAGTCTCCAATCAAGTAGCTGTGAATGCAATTATTTTATTCCTTTTGATATTTCATGGTCCACACACACACACATATATATAGCTCACATTTTCTTTATCCACTCATTGATTGATGGGCATTTGTGCTGGTTCCATATTTTTGCAATTGCAAATTGTGCGGCTATAAACATGCATGTGCAAGTATAATGATTTTTTTTCCTTTGGGCAGATACCTAGTAGTGAGGTCGTTGATCAAATGGCAGATTTACTTTTAATTCTTTAAGGAATCTCCACACTGTTTTCCAAAGTGGTTGTACTAGAGTACATTCCCACCAACAGTGTAAAAGTGTTCCCTTTTCACCACACCCATGCCAACATCTATGATTTTTTGATTATGACTTTTCTTGCAAGAGTGAGGTAATACTGCATTGTGATTTTGATTTGCATTTTCCTGATAATTAGTGATGGTGAGCGTTTTTTCATATGCTTGTTGACCATTTGTGTATCTTCTTTTGAGAATTGTCTATTCATGTCTTAGCCCATTTTTTGACGGGATTTTTTTTTTTCTCATTTGTTCATTGTAGATTCTGGATATTAGTCCTTTTTCAGATGTGTAGACTAAAGATTTTCTCCCATTCCATGGGTTGTCTGTTAGCTCTGCTAATTATTTCTTTTGCTGTGCAGATGCTTTTTAGTTTAATTAAGTTATATCTATTTATCTTTTTTCTTTTGCATTTGCTTTTGGGTGCTTGGTTATCTATTTATCTTTTGTTTGGTTGCATTTGTTTATGGGTTCTTTGTCATGAAGTCTTTGACTAAGCCAGTGTCTAGAAGGGTTTCTCTGACACTTTCTTCTAGAATCTTTATGGTTTCAGGCCTTAGATTTAAGTCTTTGATTCATCTTGAGTTGATTTTTGCCTAAGGTGAGAGATGAGGATCCAGTTTCATTCTTCTACATGTGGCTTGTCAGTTGTCCCATCACCATTGTTTGAATAGGGTGTCCTTTTGCTACTTTTATGTTTTTGTTTGTTTTGTGGAAGATCAGTTGACTGTAACTATTTGGCTTTATTTCTGGGTTTTCTATTCTGTTCCATTGGTGTATGTGCCGATTTTTATATCAGTACCATGCTGCTTTGGTGACTATGGCTTTACAGTTTGAAGTTGGGTAATGTGATGCCTCCAGATTTGTTCTTTTTTGCTTAGTCTTTCTCGGGCTATGTGGGCTCTCTTTTGGTTCCATATGAATTTTAAGATCATTTTTTCTAGTTCTGTGAAGAGAGATGGTGGTATTTTGATGGGAATTGCATGGAATTTGTAGATTGCTTTTGGCAGTATGGTCATTTTCACAATATTGATTCTACCCACCCATGAGCATGGGATATGTTTCCATTTGTTTGTGTTGTCTGTTATTTCTTTCAGCAGTGTTTTGTAGTTTTCCCTGTAGAGATCTTTCAGGTTTTTTGTTAGGTATATTCCTAAGTATTTTATTTTATTTTTTTGCAACTATTGTGAAAGGGGTTAAGTTCTTGATTTGATTCTCAGCTTGGTAACTGTTGGTGTATAGCAGAGCTACTGATTTGTGTACATTAATTTTGTATCCTGAAAGTTTGATGAATTCATTTATTGGTTCTAGGAGCTTTTGGATGAGTCTTTAAGGTTTTCTAGATACATGATCATATCCCCAGTAAACAGTGACAGTTTGACTTCCTCTTTACTGATTTGGATGCCTTTTACTTCTTCCTCTTTTCTGATTGCTCTGGCTAGGACTTCCAATGCTATGTTAAATAGAAGTGGTGAAAGTGGGCATCCTTGTCTTGTTCCAGTTTTCAGGGGAAATGCTTTCAATGTTTACCAATCCAGTATAACGTTGGCAGTGGGTTTGTCATAGATGGCTCTTATTACCTTAAGGTATGTCCCTTCTATGCAGATCTTGCTGAGGGTTTTAATCATAAAGGGGTGCTGTATTCTGTCAAATGCTTTTTCTGCATCTATTGAGATGATCATGTGATTTTTGATTTAATTCTGTTTATGTGGTGTGTCACATTTATTGACTTACATATAAAGTAAACCACCCCTGCATCCCCAGTATGAAACCCACTATATCATGGTGGATTATCTTTTTGATATGCTGTTGGATTAGGTTTGCTAGTATTTTATTGAAGATTTTTGCATCTATGTTCATCAGGGATATTGGTCTGTAGTTTTCTCTTTTTGTTACATCCTTCCCTGGTTTTGGTATTAGGGTGATGCTGGCTTCATAGAATAATTTAGGAAGGATTCTCTGTCTTTCTCTATTTTGTGGAATAGTGTCAATAGGATTAGCACCAATTTTTCTTTTAATGTCTGATAGGATTCAGCTGTGAATTGATCTGGTCCTGGACTTTTCCTTGTTGGCAATTTTTTAATTACCATTTCAATCCTGCTGCTTGTTATTGCTCTGTTCAGAGATTCTATGTCTTCCTGGTTTAATCTAGAAGGGCTGTATATTTCCAGGAATTTAACCACCTCCTCTAGATTCTCTAGTTTATGTATGTAAATGTGTTCATAGTAGCCTTGCATAATCTTTTATATTTCTGTGGTATCCATTGTAATATCTTCCATTTCATTTCTAATTGAGCTTATTTGGATCTTCTCTCTTCTTTTCTTGGTTAATGTTCCCAATGGTTAATCAACATTATTTTATTTTAAAAAATAACCAGCTTTTTGTTTCATTTATCTTTGGCAGTTTTTGTTTGTTTGTTTGTTTCAGTTTCATTTAGTTCTGCTGTTATTTTTGATTTTTTTTTTCTTCCACTGGGTTTGGGTTTGGATTGTTTTTGTTTCTCCAATTCTGTGAGGTGTGACCTTAGATTGTCTATTTGTGCTGTTTCAGACTTATTGATATAAGCATTCGATCATTCAATGCTATGAAATTTAAATCCTCTTAGCACCGTTTTTGCTGTATCCCAGAAGTTTTGATAGGTTGTGTCACTATTATCATTCAGTTCAAATGATTTTTTAATTTCATCTTGATTTCATTGTTGACCCAATGATCATTCAAGAGCAGGTTTTTAAATTTCCATTTATTTGCATGGTTTTAAGGGTTTCTTTCACAGTTGATTTCAAATTTTATTTCACTGTGGTCTGAGATAGTACTTAATATAATTTCAATTTTCTTAAATTTACTGAGACTTGTTTTATGGCCTATCATATGGTTTATCTTGGAGAATGTTCCATGTGCTGATGAATAGAATCTATATTTTGCAGTTGTTGGGTAGAATGTTCTGCAAATATATGTTAAGTCCGTTTGTTGTAGGGTATAGTTTAAGACCATTCTTTCTTTGTTGACTCTATCTTGATGACTTGTCTAGTGCTGTCAGTGCAGTATTAAAGCCCCCACTATTATTGTGTTACCGTCTATCTCATTTCTTAGATCTAGTAGTAATTACTTTATAAATTTTGGAGCTCCAGTGTTAGGTGCATACATGTTTAGTTTTATGATATTTTCCTGTTGGTCTAGTCCTTTTATCATTATATAATGTCCCTGTTTGTCTTTTTTTACTGCTGTTGCTTCAAAGTTTGTTTTGTCTGATATAAAAATAGCTACTCCTGCTCGTTTTTGTTGTCCATTTTCATGGAATATCTTTTCCACACCTTTACCTTAAGTCTATTTAAGTCCTTATGTGTTAGATAAGTCTCCTGAAGACAGCAGAATCTTGGTTGGTGAATTCTTATCCATTCTGCCATTCTGTATGTTTTAAGTGGAGCATTTAGGCCATTTACTTTCAATGTTAGTATTGAGATGGGATGTGAGGTACTATTCTATTCATTGTGCTATTTGTATCCTGAATACCTCATTTTTTTCAATGTGTTATTTTTATATATGTCCTGCGAGATTTGTACTTTAAGGAGGATCTATTTTGGTGTATTTCAAGGATTTGTTTCAAGATTTAGAGCTCCTTTTAGCCGTTCTTGTAGTGCTGGGTTGGTAGTGGTGAATTCTTTGTTAGTCTGAAAAAGATTGTATCTTTCCTTCATTTACGAAGCTTAGTTTTGCTGGATACAAAATTCTTGGCTGATAATTGTTTTGTTTAAGGAAGCTAGAAATAGGACCCCAATCCTTTCTAGCTTGTATGGTTTCTGTGAGAATTTTGCTGTTAATCTGATAGGTTTTCCTTTATAGGTTACCTGATGCTTTTGACTCACAGCTTTTAAGATTTTTCCTTCATCTTGACTTTAGATAACGTGATGACTATGTTGCTAGGGGATGATCTTTTTGTGATGAATTTCCCAGGTGTTCTTTGAGCTTCTTGTATTTGGATGTCTAGATCTCCAGCAAGGCCAGGGAAGTTTTCCTTGATTATTCCCTGAAATATATTTTCCAAACTTTTAGATTTCTCTTCTTCTTTGGGAACACCATTTATTTTTAGGTTTGGTTGTTTAACATAGTCCTAAACTTTTTGGAAGCTTTGTTTATTTTTTAAAATTCTTTTTTTCTTTGTCTATGATGGATTGGTTAATTCAACAGCCTTGCCTTCAAGCTCTAAGGTCATTTCTTCTGCTTGTTTAATTCTATTGCTGAGACATTCCAGTGCATTTTGCATTTCTCTAAGTGTGTCCTTGATTTCCAGAAATTGTGATTGCTTTTTGTTTATGCTATTTATTTCACTGAAGAATTTTCCTTTCATATCCTGTATCATGTTTTTGATTTCTTTAAGTTGGATTTCACCTTTCTCTGGTGCCTCCTGATTAGCTTAATAATTGAGTTCTGAATTCTCTTTCTGGCAATTCAGAGATTTTGTCTTGGTTTGGATCCATTGCCAGTGAGCTGGTATGATCTTTTGGAGGGACTAAAGCAACTTTTTTTGTCATATTACCAGAATTGTTTTATTGGTTCCTTCACAGCTGGGTAGACTATGTCAGAGAGAAGGTATGGGATTCAAGTGCTGCTGTTCAGATTTGTTTGTCCCATGGGGTGCTCCCTTGATGTGGTGTTTTCCCCCTTCTCCTAGGAATGGGGCTTCCTGAGAGTGAAACTGTATAGATTGTTTTTGGTCTTTTGAATCTAGCCACCCAGAAGACCTAGTGGGCTCTGGGCTGGTACTGGGGAGTGTCTTCAGAGTCCTGTGATGTGATTCATCTTCAGGTCTTGCGGCTGTGGATACCAGCACTTGCTCCAGTGGAGGTAGCAGGGGAGTGAAGTTGACTCTGTGAGGGCCCTTGTTTGTATTTTTGTTTAGCACACTGGTTTTGTATTCTTTGGCCTCCAGCCAGGTGGTGGCACTTTCAAGAGTGCATCAGCTTCAGTCCTATAGGGAGAAGGATGCAAACTCACCCTAGGGACACCTGGGTAAGTATTCAGGTTTCTCAGGCAGTGGGCAGGGCCATAGTGCTCCCAAGAGATTATGAACTTTGTTTTTGGCTACTAGGGCAGGTAGAGAAAGACCACCAGGTGGGGGCAGGGATAGGCATGTCTGAGCTCAGCCTTAGGTTGGGCAGGGCTTGCTGTAGCTGCTGTTGGGGTTGGGGGTGTGGTTCCCAGTCCTATGGAATTATATTCCCAGAGGGATTATGGCCGCATCTGCTGAGTCATACAGGTCACCATGGAAGTGGGGGAAAGCTGGCAGTCACAGGCCTCATTCCATTCCCACACAGCCTGCAGTCCTAAAGGCTGGTCTCACTCCCCTCATCTTGCCCAACAGTACCAATTCTATTTCCAGGAAGCTGGTGACCAGGGCTGAGAGCTTGCCCCAGGCCACAAGCCTCCCCATTGTGAAAGCAAACAGACTCCCAGTTTTCCAGCATCTCGGGGAGCCTGCAGTGGTGATCCAGTTTCTTCAAAGGGTCTGTGGATTCTCTCGGCACTCCTGGTATGTTCCTGCAATAGTTCGTGGAGCAAAAGTTCATAATGTGAGTCTCCACATGCTGCTCTTTCTGTCCAAGTTGGGGAAGCAAGCTAGTGCTGCTTCTCATCCATCATCTTAATCCAAGTCAGTGGGTTTCTTTCTAGCCCAGGGTGTTTGTAGAAATGCCATCCAAGAACTAGGGCTTGGAATGTGAGAGTCTATCCCAGAGCTGTGACCTATGCTGCCTGGGGTTGGGGTAAGAGTGATGCAGGCGCTCTCTTGGCCACTCCAGCTGATGTTTTACTAGGTCAGATGCCCCTCAAGTCCACTAGCTCTGAGCCCAGCACAGCAACAGGTTTTGTCAAGGAATTTTTTGTCCTTGTGGCCTGGACTATCTTTCAAGTTTATTTAGAACCCCAAAGCACTTTAGCCTGTGGTGGCAAGGCTTGACAGAACTCTGGTTCTGCCCACTGAGATGGGTGATTCTCTCTGGCTAGGAATGGTCTAAATGTTCCCTCTGTGGGCACCAGGTGAGTTTTGCCTGGTGTTGCTCTCACTGTGACAGGGCAGCGCTGAGTTCCAATGCAAAGTACCACAATCACTGTGCTCTCCTTCCCCTAAGTGCACAGATTCTCTCTCAGTACTATGTGGCCACTGCCACAGGAAGGGAGAGGGTTGGCTTTGGCAATTCAAGACTGTCTTTCCCATCCTCTGTAGTGCCTCTTTCTGTGATATAAAGTTGAAACTAGGTACTTTGATCATGAACCTGATTTTTTTGTTCCTGTGAGGATGTCTTTTCTTGTGGATAGTTGTCCAGTTCGGTGTTCTTGCAGGGAAAATGATGGGTGAAGGCTTATATTTGGCCATTTTGGAAAATAGAGTTTTAAATGTGATATTTGACTCCTTCACCATCTCAAGATTGATGTGTCTTCCAATCTGCTTTCTACTTTTCAAATTTCCATTTATCTTTTTTTTAAAAAAAGTTAAAGCAAATTTTAACAGGAAATAGTTTATAAAAATGGAGAAATTTATAATGAGTTGCCATTGTATATGAGAACTTCCTAAAGTTGAACTGAATTCCAGGGAAATACAATTCCTTAAGAAGGTGGTTAAAATTTCAGGCCCTCTTTGATCAACAGTTTGTGCCTCTGTTATGCTCTGTAGTTATTGAAAACCAAGAGCAAGTTTTCCTAATATACTAGCTATGATTTCAGAAAACTGTCAATCTCATCATGTTTTTATTATGGGAAGGGATCCTAATTGCAGCAGAATTTTTAAAAGAAATAGACAGGAGCCATATGGAACTTTATCCATTTTCTGCCAAGAAATTGTCTTCTATTTCAAAAGCTATAGACACCTAAGATACATAGAGGAATTTAATCCTTTATATACAATGATGCATTTGCTTGAGTGACATTGATTGGAAGTATAGAATGAGATTTTTTAAAATTTTATTTGCTTATTTTTTTTTTATTTTTTTGTTTTTTTGAGACAGAGTCTTGCTCTGTTGCCCAGGCTGGAGTGCAGTGACATGATCTTGGCTCACTGCAAGCTCCGCCTCCTGGGTTCATGCCATTCTCCTGCCTCAGCCTCTTAAGTAGCTGCGAATACAGGCACCCACCCCCAAGCCCAGCTAATTTTTTTTTTTGTATTTTCAGTAGAGACGGGTTTTCACCGTGTTAGCCAGGATGGTCTCGATCTCCTGACCTTGTGATCCACCCATCTCGGCCTTCCAAAGTGCTGGGATTACAGGCGTGAGACACTGCACCCTGCCGAGATTTTTATTTTTAAGAAATTATTTAAATGTTATGGTTGTGAATTGAATTATCCCAAGTGGATTTTTCTGATCATTGGATTTCTAATTTACTTTTATCTAGCTTTAGATTTCCATTCATAAGCACACTTCAAGTTGGCTTCTTAATTGTCAACTTTTACAAGATTTTGTGTGCATCTGTGTGGGTGGGGTTGCTTAAACTGGAAAACGTAGAAGACAATTTATACTTTGAAAGGTATTTGAAACATATATGGTTAAGAGTAATAACGTGGTTCCAGTAAGTTATGTTTTTCTGAAATCACAACATGAAACTGAATATTAGAATAAAATAAACCTAAGAATATTATTAAATTTCATATGCCAACTTGTGATATGCAAATTATAGATTGCAGAACAGAAGAACAAATGGGTAACAGCTCCATGTAAGATGATAGTGTTCAATAGTGTAATAAGACCAGGGAGAAAGGAAACTCTGGGAAGGAGGCTAGGGTTTAGCTCTGAGGAAAACGCATCTTCTCTTGTGAAAAAATACCAGTTAGAATGGCGATCATTCAAAAGTCAGGAAACAACAGGTGCTGGAGAGGATGTGGAGAAATGGGAATGCTTTTACACTGTTGATGGGACTGTAAACTAGTTCAACCATTGTGGAAGACAGTGTGGCAATTCCTCAAGGATCTAGAACTAGAAATACCATTTGATCCAGCAATCCCCATTACTGGGTATATACCCAAAGGATTATAAATCATGCTGCTATAAAGGCACATGCACATGTATGTTTATTGTGGCACTATTCACAATAGCAAAGACTTGGAACAAACCCAAATATCCATCAATGATAGACTGGAGTAAGAAAATGTGGCACATATACACCATGGAATACTATGCAGCCATAAAAAAGGATGAGTTCATATCCTTTATAGGGACATTGATGAAGCTGGTAACCATCATTCTCAGCAAACTATTGCAAGAACAAAAAAACAAACACCGCACGTTCTTACTCAGGTGGGAATTGAACAATGAGAACACTTGGACACAGAAAGGGGAACATCACACTCTGGGGCCTGTTGTGGGGTGGGGGAAGGGGGGAGGGAAAGCATTAGGAGATATACCCAATGTTAATGACGAGTTAATGGGTGCAGCACACCAACATAGCACATGTATACACGTAACAAACCTGCATGTTGCGCACATGTATCCTAGAACTTAAAGTGTAATCAAAAAAATAAATAAACCTAGAAAGGAATCTGAAAAAAAAAATTCAGGCTGCAAAGAATACACTGAACAATTCACCATCTTTCTCAGAAACAGAACTGACTAGGTGTCGTTTGACCTATTTCATATTTGTCTATTAATTTGTAGTTGTGTCTTTATTTCATTGTGATATAATATACCTCCAGAAAAGTACACCTATCATAATTGCACACAGTGGTAAGGTGTTGTGGGAAGTCAGGGACCCCAAATGGAGGGACCAGCTGAAGCCATGGTGGAAGAACATAAATTGTGAAGATTTCATGGACATTTATTAGATCCCCAAGTTAATACTTTTATAATTTCTTATGCCTGTCTTTACTGTAATCTCTGAACATAAATTGTGAAGATTTCATGGACACTTATCACTTCCCCAATCAATACCTTTGTGATTTCCTATGCCTGTGTTTACTTTAATCTCTTAATCCCACCATTTTCGTAAGGTGAGGAGAATGTATGTTGCCTCAGGACCCTGTGATGATTGTGTTAACTGCACAAATTGTTGGTAGAGCATGTGTGTTTGAACAATATGAAATCTGGGCACCTTGAAAAAAGAACAGGATAACAGCAGTGTTCAGGCAACAAGAGAGATAACCTTAAATTCTGACCGCCGGTGAGCTGGGCAGAACAGAGCCATATTTCTCTTTTTTCAAAAGCAAATGGGAGAAATATCGCTGAATTCTTTTTCTCAGCAAGGAACATCCCTGAGAAAGGAATGTGTCCCTGAGGGTGGACCTCTAAAATGGCCCCCTTTGGTGTGGCCGTCTTTTATGGTGGAGCTGTAGGCATGAAATAAGCCCCAGCCTCCCATAGCGCTCCCAGGCTTATTAGGACGAGGAAATTCCCGCCTAATAAATTTTTGGTCAGACCGGTTGTCTGCTCTCAAACCCTGTCTCCTGATAGGATGTTATCAATGACAATGCATGCCCGAAACTTCATTAGCAATTTTAATTTCGCCCTGGTCCTGTGGTCATGTGATCTCACCCTGCCTCCATTTGCCTTGTGATATTCTATTACCTGGTGAAGCATGTGACCTCTGTGACCCACATCGTATTCATACACTCCCTCCGCTTTGAAAATCACTAATAAAAACTTGCTGGTTTTGCGGCTTGTGGGGCATCACGGAACCTACTGACATGTGTTGTCTCCCCCAGACAACCAGCTTTAAAATTTCTCTCTTTTGTACTCTGTCCGTTTATTCCTCAAACTGGCTGATGTTTAGGGAAAATAGAAAAGAACCTACGTGAAATATCGGGGGTGAATTTTGCCCAATATCTGGCTGAATTTCCCCCGATAGTAAGGCTTGGAGGTTGTATGGAGGGAGCAGGGGCCCATGGAGAAGTGACAGAAGGTATTAACCTGGGTTGAAAAGTGTGGACTTTCAAGAAATAGAAGCAGATGACTTTCAAATGCATAGTAGAGGATAAAGAAACACCACTTGAATTTTTTAGGGTGGCCTATATATTTTGTTTGGAAGCTTAAATTCTCTGTTATCACCTGGTAGTGGCCATCCCTGCTGCTGTGGCCCCTCTTACTGTTACTCTGACCTTCACAGGTCTTTGGGAACTTATCACTCATTGTTGATGGCATTTTTCTTCTCTATAGCAGTCTTTGCTTTTCTTCCTATCATCAAACAGATTAAGAATGGACACTCTCCTCATCAGTCTTACAATTCTTGATTTAGAGACTAATAAAGGGTTTCATTCCTTGTTTCATATAAAGTCCTTTGTGTTAAAACTCTTTTATTTATCTCTGTCTTTTAGTTTCTCACAGTCCCTCCAGAGTGTGTAGTTTGACATAAGATAACTTGAGCAATACTTACAAGTCAGCACCACAAATCATCTTTTGCAGCATTCAATTGCAAATGACCCTAAATGACAGGGAACACCAAATGGTAGGCTCTCTTACCTTAGAATGAGTTCCTGGATCATTAATTAGAACTTTCAGGAATGAATATGGGATAGATTAGCTATCCATGTTGCCCTAGGATAGGCATTCCAGTATACTGATAGAAAAACAAAATGGTAAAAGTAATTCAAAGACAGGTTTGCTGTGCTGCTTTTTTTTTCCAAAACAAAATTCTCCTTTTCTCTCTCTTTCCAAATTAGCAGATATGTGAATGAATGTGTGTGTTGGAATGGATGACTTATACATCCTGATGTAGAACTTCATAGGAATGAATTTCAGTGAGGTTTTCTAATACGCAAGACCACATCAAAGAAAAAGAAACACCCTTTAACTGTTGACTGGCTTTCACCACTTATTATGTGAGAAAGGAGATGTCAGCAGCTTAAAAGAAGTTCTAAGATCAGTGTATCTGAGCCTTTCTAATATTAAAATTATTTATAAAAACCCATACAAAATGTGCATTGGAAGCAAGTAGATTGACACTTCTCAGGGTGCTGGAGAAATTTATTTGTTTTCCCTGAGTGCAAAAGATAGAGAAGTATAATCTCACTCTGGGGAGACCCCCTGCTGGTTATCAGTATACATGTTAGTTGTGTGCAGTTATTGCTTCTTAGGAACTACTCCTCTGGCTTTCACAGAAACAAAGACTGTGCTACAACCATTCATTCACAGAGCCATGGTGAAATAATTGGTGAGGCAAAGGTAGTAAATAATCCAACTGTTGGGGTCATTCAGACCTAAATAGACTTTCTGTTGAAGTGACCTGAAGTTGCCCTAATTCTTTCTCTGCTCCAGGTGTATAGATCCTGTCTTAGAAATGTAGTGGGAGGTTAACGTGTCAGGCTGTGACTTTATTCTGTCCCTGGAATAACCAAGAATGTTTTAGAAAATCAATTTGCCCTCACCAGGAGGACTCCACTGAAGTACAGAATCATTGTCTACTGGGGAAAAGTTCCTCTGAAGATGGATATGGCTTCATTTCTGTTTTGTTAGCAGGGCTTCAGAGAAGATGATGGATAAACTTAGTTATTTGTTGCTTTTCTGATTAAAGGTTTTATCCATTTCTTTTCAATGTAGAAGAATATGGGAGCCTGAATGTGATTGCGAGATTTGTCATTTTCAGTAGCTCAGGGATCTCCCCTAGAGAAACTGAAGGCATCTGTTTTCAATACTCATGTCTGTAAAACCAGCACAGAGAGGGAAATGTGTGAACCTTTGGACTCCAGACACTGCTGCATTTAAAAAGAATTGTTCCTGTGAATACTGGATATTTTCCTTCTGGTCACTGCTTATGACTTATATGTATGGCAGAAGATTGGGGCTTGCTCAGGCATATTACACCCACTCACGAATTCTGAGTTCAAAAATTTTGTGTTTAAAAATTAGCCTCCTTGATTAGATTAATATGCAGAATTGTCAGGTGTTTTAAAACAACGTGCAAATTATGTCCACGTGATTAATGTGAAATGAAAAATCTAGCCAAACATCTTGTTCTCACACACACGGTTTCCCCAAATTAGAGCATATATACTTCCATTTTTGTAAAATAATTTTACCTTAAAGCAATTTTAAGAAAAAATTGATCTGTTTCCCTACTTTGCCTTTCTAAATCTGCCTCATCAGTAATGGAATTTTAAAAGATGTGACAGTCTTATTTAAAATGAAATGAAATAAAATGGCACAAAATAAAAAGAAATACCCAAACTTTCATTTTAGTAAACAGTATTTGTGATGGAAGTTGCCTGGGAGTGAGTCTCCAGAGACCAGTTATGTGGGGTGGAGGTGAAATCATTTAACCCTCCTTGGCCTTTGTTTCCTCACCTATAAAATTAGGGCACCAGAGAAATGATGTCTGTGGTTTCCATCAGTTCCCTCCCTCTAGCTTTAAACACTATAATTTGCTTTTCTCTGCTGTGCACACACCACTGTCTAACATTCCCTGGGGAATGATACTTTCAGCATTGTTTTCAAATAGTATTCAAGAGAGAGAAAACTCCAAGGCAGCAGATCCAGCATTTTCAAATTTTAAGGCTCAACTGAGAAGAAAAGAGTTCATCCAGAAAAGGGTATAAATTCCACTTGACTTACATCATAGCACTTTCCACACACCTCCATTATGGAAGAGGTTGACATTAAAAAGATTTTCCCATCTTTAATGGCTGTGACTAAGAATCTTGATTGTACAATATTTTGGCTTGCACTTCATAGTTCCCTCAATGTCCCCATCTATGTCCATGGTTAGCTCTCTAAATACAGCAGCTGTGCCATCTGTTTCAAATATTATTTCAGCCCTCACTGTTTTGGGATAAATTTCATAAAGTGTATTGCATACACACCCATTTAATTGAACAAACGAGAAACCTTTCCAGTTTAAAAAAGCTTCCTAAATGACAAGAAGTGTCCAATTTCCATTCAAATGGTTACTTCGGGGCTTTAAAATGTGTGAATTCATCTAACAGAGGCTGGTGGTGTGTTTTGAGGCAGATGGCTTGATTCTGTGAAGAAAAAAATTAAATGGAATTTACTATCAATCTTATTTTTTTTTGGCAAAAGACTGACATAATAAAGATGTGTGTATTACTGAGAATGCTTTTTAATAATGATTCTACCTTATGTTTTCCCCCAAGAATATGGTTAACTGACTAGGAAAATCTATTTAGAGATTTTATGTTTATCCGTAATGATCAGCTTAGAGAGAAAAAAAAAAAAAAAAGAAGAAGCCGCCCCGCAAACAGAATTGCTGAAATACAAAAGGAAAATAATGCTCTACAACTTTCTAAAGGAGTCCAAGGCGAAAGGAATGCTAAAGTTTATTTTGTTTCTCCTGTTAAATAGTTGTGAAGCCAATTGGAGATTTTTGAGGAAAGGAGAAGGGATTTCACATCTTGTGAGAATGTTTTAGAGTAATAACTTCAGTGGGCATGATAGGTGTTGTGTCCACGGCACTTTTTATATTTAAGACCAGAAGTCTTAAAAGTGTGTCACTGGAATTATTCACAGTTACTAGTGCTGTGTATTCTCAAATTTAGACTCATATTAGCGCATGTCAAAATTATGTCAAAAGTTCTATGCTCTAAGAATCCTTTCTTTTCTCATTTGTAGTTTGCAGAACTGACTGAGCTCCTCATTAGTTCTTGATTAGTTAAAACAAAGTATGTGTCTCATACTTCTTGAATATGGTGGTTCAGGAACTTAAGCCTAAGCCAATTGGCTCAGAGCTTCATGTGGCAGTAATTACAGATGATTCCCAACTTACGATGGTTCAACTTACAATTTTTCAATTTTACTATGGTGCTTTTAGCTGTGTACATTAATGATGAATACTCATACAACATTTTTTTTTTCATTTTTAGTACAGCATTCAAAAATTACATGATATATTTAATATTTTATTAGAAAATAGGCTTTGTATTACATTATTTTGCCCAACTATAGGCTAATGTAAATGTTCTGAGCATGTTTAAGGTAGGTTAGGCTAAGCTATAATGTTCAGTAGGTCAGCTGTATTAAATGTATTTTTGACTTACAATATTTTCAACGTATAATTGGTTTATCTGGATATAACATCATCATAAGTTCAGGAGCATCTGTATTGGTTTAGAGGTAAGCAAATGACCTAAGTTGTCCCAAACAGTATAAAAGAAAGAGCATTTATTTGAGTGCTGGAGAAAACTAGTTTTTTCTCTCCCGGTGGACATGAAGAGGAAAACATTTATCCTTTTTTGTCACTGAGAACCTACTGGAAACATTAGGGGAGCCAAGTTTAGAATAAAATAAAGAGTGTCGATAGCAGGATGAAAGTAGAAAGAACCTGTGGCTTTGATGACATAGTTGAGCCTTTAGGTCCACTGCTCTGCAGTCCATTATGCTTCAGAGTCTCTCTTATGTAGTCAATACTTATTGTTAGAATACTTCTTATTGTTCCTACCATTTGAGTCAGGTATTTTGATGCTTGCAGCTAAAAGCATTCCAACAGGTACACTTGAGGATGTGGTTTAGGGTGAGGATGTGACTCAGGGTGAGGCAGGCTTAGACATGTACAACATGAGACCTCTCAATCAAGGGTGTTGGGTCTTCCCCCCTTTTTAAGGCATGTATTATTTTTGACATGAAGGACATTGGCTGGAAGAAAATAATGCTACAAATAATTATTAAATTAAGGTGGGTATTGGAGGCTACGCAGTGGAGCCTAAAGCTTTCATGTATTTCGAGATTGACTGAAGGTGGCTATTTTCTTGCTAAACCAGTGGTTCTTAAAGTATAGTCCCCAAACAGTCCTGACTTCTGGTTTCTTCTTACACATGTAAATAACTTAGAAATGTCTCACCTGTCCTCACCACAAGAAACAATGTAGTTCAACAACTCTTCTTAGTCTATCAGGGAATCGAGGTGACAGGGTAAATTGCTATTTAGGAAGCTGAAGAGACAGGCAAATAGAATCACAGCTTGCCAGAAACACAAAGCACTGGAGCCAGAAATGGGTAGGGGCATTTGAGTGTTTCTTAAAGGTAACTGAAAAATTGCTGAAGCTGGATGTGGACAAGCTTGAGAGTTAAAAACTCTTGGAGCCCAGTCTTAGGAGGACCTGGACCTGTCACGCTTTTGTGAGATTTGTCTGTGGGATCCTGTCTTAGTCTGTTCAGGCTGCTATGACAAAAATACCAGACTGGGTAACTTATAAACAATACATATTTATTGCTCACAATTCTGGAGGCTGGGACATCCAAGAGGAAGTCTCCAGCAGATCTGGCATTTGGTGAAGGCCCCATTTCTCATGGATAGTCTCTCTTGCAGAGTCCTCACATGGCAGGAGGGGCAAACAGGCTCCCTCAAATCTCTTTTATAATGTGTTCATTCTCATGACCTAATCACCTCCCAAAGGCCCCAGTTCTTAATATAATCAATTTAGGGGTTAGATTTTAACACATGAATTTTGGGGGTACACACACGTTCATATAGTAGCAGATTCCTACCAGATTCTTTTAGTGAAGATTGGAGAAAAATCCCCTTGTGGTTTTGGCAGGGCAAAAGTAACCATTTTGAAATAAGCCCAGTGTGTTCTTCATATCAAAGTCCTGCCCTGAAGGAAAACTAGTTTACTAGAGTCTTATCTTATGTGGAGGAAGGGCAATTAGACAACCGAGTCCTCTGTACGTTTTCTGCCTCACAGAAGGGAGAAAAAAAGGCTAAGAAAGAATTCTGAAGGTCGCAGTCCCAGGACTCAGGCCCATAAGAAACAGCAATTTAATCATAATATTATAGAATGCCTCCCTCCTCAATACCATCACACTACACCAATAGGGCTCCTACGTAATAACAGTGAATTACAACTTGGAGCACTGAAAGACAAAAACTGTATCTAAGAATGAGTTTCTAGGGAAACCCAAAGACAACATGGGAGACAAAAACAAGGTCGCCAGTGGTGATTGAAGCCTCTGACACCTATAGCTGTACCACACATTTAATTCAGCCTAACTGCTAGGCAGATAAACATACAACCTCACATTAAAAGCCTATTTACTTCCGTTCCTATTATTCAATAAATCATGTCCAGTTTTCAACAAAAAATTATAACACATGTCAAAAGGCAAGAAAAAAACACAGTGTGAAAAATCAAGGTAAGCACCAAAACCAGACTCAGCTATAGCAGACATTTTGGAATTACTGAGTATAGTCCCAGGATAAGCAGTGTCTCCATCACTTGGGAATGTGTTAGAAACGCAGATTTTTGGATCTCACCCTAAACCTACTGAATCAGAAACTGAGGGTGGGGATTAGCAGTCTGTGTTTTAACAAGCACTCCAGGTGACTGTGTTTGAAGATCACTGTATTAAGCAGATGTAAAATTTGTAATTTCTTCTTTTTCCTTCCTTAGATTTCTTAGAAATAGTATGGCAACAAGGTGATTCAAAATGTAAAAGACTCACTGAAAACATTGTTATGATTTTGACTTTTAGTTTTGCCAGGCAATATCATTGCTAATGAAGAGTTTCTGATGACCACATGTGGAATAGAGTTACCCCTGTTGTGTTTGATTGTGTCAGACTTACCATTTGACTTGGGAACCTTATCATCATTGTCAACCTCGCAGACAGTGTTTAAGTCCAGATATACAGCTCATAGATCTCCCATCTAGGAGGTTAAAATAATTTCTCAGTGCTGGGTTTTCAGGCCCTAGGGTCCTAGAGATTTTTTTCTACATTGGTTTTTATGAAGGGAATTTGGGAAAAGGGAGAAGATCTTTACATGCATCCTTTTAAAGGCAGACTGTGTTATTATCTTGCTCTCTCAGTTTACTCAGTCAGTGCTCACTTGCCCTCTGGCCTGATCACAGTTATGTAGCCACCGGAGAGTCAATTGTTAAGCCTAATTATGGTTGCTTTGAACTCCTCTGAGACTCTGATGTCATAGGTTTCCTTTTAGGTTTTTGATCACAATTTTCTGTCTTAGGTTGTTGCTCTTGCTCACACACTGGCTGCCTCTCCCCTCTTGGTGCCTGATGTTCGGTGATGATAAATGTTTTTTTATCAAGCCCAAGAAGAACCATAGCTTGCTATTACTTGCAGAGGCCTCCTAATTTCACATTGGAAAAGCTGAAGTCTGGGGCGGGGAGTGTGTGATAATTTGCTTCATGTATTCATTTGCTGGAAAATACTTGATGAGTACCTACTCTGTGTCAGGCAGGAATCACAGAAACATGATTAGAATAAAGGAACTGTTAATTCCTATGCCAGTACTGCTTTTATAAATGTATTTGAATAAAAACAAAATGAAAGAAACTAAATCAGTAAAAGTAATAAAATAAAAATAAATAGGGAAGAAAAAAAGAAAAATAAAGAGAAAAGGCCACTTGGGAGCTAAGTGCCCTCTTGATTACTAAGCACATACGTTTACTTTTCTTTCCTTAATGTTCCACCAGGGCGAAAAATAAGCAAACACTACAGCAGCACTAGGAAATGTGGAAGAGTGATACCAGCTGAAGCAAAACATTTCTGAATGATATAAAGCAGATGGGATTTGTTTGATGAAATAACCAAATAGAACTGGTAGGTACAGTTAATACAAATGAAAGAGAGTAGCAGTGAAAGAAGAAAGTAATTTGTTCAATTTTAAACAGAACTTTGAAAAGTTTGGAGGTTTTTGGAAAAGCCCAGGGATCGTAATTATGAAGAGGTAAGGAAGGTATTCAACTTTGTGGCATTTAATAGGAAGACTAATGAAACTGGGGTGTTTCAAGCACCTAGAAAAAGCATTTCCACCCAGTTCCAACAGAACTGGCATGAATAGTTTGAAAGGTAATAAAGAAGCAGATGGATTCTGCCACTGGGGATAGGCAAGAGATATTTAAAGTGAGTACTGGAATTATAAAGAGAAGTGGAATGGTGCTCCTGGGTAATGTCAGCTGCCAACAGGGCTAAACTTTCTCACCTTCTAATGAAAAACTCCCATCCACTGCATGACTGCGTTTTTGTGTCTCCCAGAATTCATAGGTTGAAGCTCTAAATCCCAATGGGATAATATTATGAGATGGGGCCTCTGGAGGTAATTAGGTTATGAAGGTGGAATCCTAATGACAGGATTAGTGCCTCATAGGAAGAGACATGATAAAACTTGCTTCCTCTGTCTTTGCTCTCTGCCATGTGAGGACACCTCAAGAAGATGGCCTCCTGAGAACCAGGAAGAAGGCCCTCATCAGACACTGGACCTGCCAGCACCTTAATCATGAACTTCCTAGCCTCCAGAACTATGAGAAATAAATGTTTGTTGTTTAAGCCTTGCATCTATGGTAATTTGTTATAGAAGCCTGAATGGACTAAGATACTGCCCAACTCGCTAACTATAGTCATGGCTTCTATGATTTGTAATCATGTTCATTATCAAAGAAGCTGTAACTTTCACACTAGCAACCTGTAAATATAAATGAACTACTTATAAATATAAATGAACAACTCAGAATTTCCATAAGTTGAAGAAAAAAGCATAAAAATGAGCCACCAAATGAAACAAACTGAAGTAATTCTTGAAACAATTGAATTACTGGTGAAATATAGAAAAACTTACTGAAACAATTTAATTTGTATCTTAAGAGATATTTGAGGGACACTGCATTCACACAGTTAGAATAGGCCACTAAGAAAAAGTAAAAAAAAAAAGAAAAGGGAGATTTCATAGAAATTAAACATATACTTATTGAAACAAATATAACAGAGCAATTGATGTGGAATGTAAAGTTCTTAATTTCCGAAAGTGTTTTTCATCTAGATGGACAAGACTTGTCACGTTGGAGCTAATTTTTGTTCAGAAAAGGGCCACTTGAATGGGTACATTAACCCACTGTCCAAGTGAAAGAGGACAATAAGGAGAACCTTGGCTAATGAAAGCTGCCTTTAATCTGATTTTGAAATGCTGAGTTGGTTACTGGTGAGGAGATGGGAATATTTGCATGGGATAGTATTATGAGATGGGGAAAGAGTTTTCCAAGAAGGTCAACATTTTCCCTTTTAAGGTCCAATGTTGTTAGCACCTCTGTCACTGTTCAAGTTGATGAAAAGTCCAGTGACTTAGTAGATAAAGACTGGAGCATATTCTTTGAATTCTTGTGAAATTAGGGAGAGAAAGGACTACTTCAAGAAGGAGATGCCAACCAAGTTATGTGTCAGCTAGAGAGCAATTGAAAAATACAAAAGATGTGACTAAAGTCATACTCTCTAACTGCTGAAGTATATTACACTAATTGCCTAAATATCAATAATAAAGATCAGAGCAGAAATAAATGAAATAGAGGCTAGAAAAACAAAAGCTCAATGAAACCAATAGTTGATTTTTTAAAAAGATAAACAAAATCTACAACCTGTTAGCCAGACTAAAGAAAAAAAGATAAGACTCAAATTTAATTATAAATGAAAGAGGAGACCTTACATAAATACAAAGTATCATAAGAGACTACTAGGAGCAATTATAGGCCATCAAATTGGATATCTAAAAGAAATGGATAAATTTCTAGAAACATACAATCTGCCAAAACAATTATAAAAAAATAGAAAATCTGAACAGACCAATAATGAGTAAAGAGATTGAAACTGTAATAAAAAACCTCCCAACAAACAAAAAACCCAGGATCTGATGGCTTCATTCATGAATTCTACTAAACACTGAAAGAATTAATATCAATCCTTCTCGAACTTTTCCAGGAAATGAAAGAGGAGAAAACACTTCCAAACTCATTTTATGAGGCCAGCATTACCCTATTACCAAAGCCAAATAAGAAACTACAAGAAAAGAAAACTTCAGGACAAAAAAAAATCCCGAATATTAGAACGGATGTGGTTGAACGCCAAATCGGTTTTATGGAAGATCAAGCCAAAAGGTTTTCTTGGAATGTAGTGCAATAAGACAGATGAAAATTGTCAAAGAAACTTGGAAGGAATGATGTCATTCAGTATATGAGGTTTAGATATTCACAAAGCATGTAAAATGTTTAGAAATTCTAACATCTTCTTGATAAAACTTGTAAAAGGAGAAGCCAGAGAGAATAGGAGGAATGACATAATCCAAGTAATAATAGAAGAATATCTTTTTTTCCAAACTGAGAGAAGGTACTGTTTTTTTTTATTTAAAAGAATTAGAATACAAAACAGCAATATTGCATTAAGGGACCTATGAATATCGAGGAAGAATTTGTGAAGTCGTAGGAGAAAGAAAAAGTCTTACAATTTTCTAGAGAGTAAAAACAGATTATCTGAAAAGGAAGAAAAATCAGAATGACATTGGTGTTTTCTAACACCAAATGCCAGAAAATATGTAGCCATATCTATAAAATCCTGAGGGATTTGAATATTGGATTCTCCATTAGGCAATCTATTATTCAAGAGAGAAGGAAAAGTAAAGACAATTTTAAAGATATAAAGTTGAACATCTTTGAAAAAATTAAAATTGCTCTAAGATGTTCTTTAGCAAAATGTAAGAGGAAACCAGAAAAGAAGACATGGGATATCGTGAATAAAATACTAAATATGACTTATCAATAAGTCTAAGTTGTCATGAACTATTTACACAAACTATGGGTGAGTTTAATGCAGTCGTTAACTAAGAGTCCTAAAATAAGAGAAACACAGAAGCATAATAAAAGTGTTACTTGAAATATTAATGTAAGTCATTGAGAGGTTTCTTGTAATAAAAACTTACTAAGTATGAGCACACACCTAAAGGTGATATATCTTAGAAATAGAAGCCAAGAAAAAACTATTATGAATTCAAAATTAAGCTGAAAAGAGAAATTGATTGCATAATAAATTAAAAACTTATTAACCAACACTCCAAGATTATATGATGAGACAGTACATTATTATTAATAACCAATATTATTTGAGGACTTACTACATGACAGATGTGCTGCTAGATGGATACTAACGTTGTCTCCACTTATAGATGAGAAAACTGAGGACAGAAAAATTAAGTAATTTGCTCAGAGCCATCAGATAGGAGGGAGCAAAGACAGACAATCTAACTTCAATCATGCTCTAAATCACTACTCTAATATTATATCCTCAGCCTCTTATTGGAATATAGATTGTTCAAAAATGACTCCATACTAAAGAGAAACTAACTCTGTGTCTTATACAGTCTATAGGTATTTGTCCAACATGTGTCAGATATATTTATTGTACCCTGTATACTCTGGAGTATCAGTAACCTAGTATCACAAAATTCTGTGTAATAAATTGCCTTAAAACCTGGTGATTTGAAACAACTATCATTTTTTTCTCATGGATCTGTGGGTCACCTGAGCGGCTTTGTGCTCGGCTTGTCTTGCCTGGAATGGGTTGTCCCAGTTCCATGTGTCTCTTGTCCTCATCTTGGGACAAACAGGCTAGCCAGGGCATAAGCTTTCATGGCATGACAAAGTCACAAAAGAGCAAACTCAAACATACAGGTGCTTTACAAGCCATGGTCTCATCACACCTGTTAACATTCCACTGGTCAATCCACATAGCTGGGGAGGAACTGGAAAGTCATATGGCAAATAATCTAAATGCAACGGGGGATAATAAAGTCATTAAGGCTTTACAAAATAATCAGTCTGCTTCTTTTGTAGTTGTGTTGGATGAAATAACATATTGTTGCTCATGTGTTCAAAGAAAACTTTTCTTAACCAAAATGATCCTTTAAGGATAGGATGGTGAGATCTTCCTTCCAGCCAAGTATTGAGACAGCTGTGTGCAGCAACTGAGAAGGAAAGGTGAGGACAGTCAAAAAAGTTAAAAGATTTAAGGCAAGTATATCTATACCTATATTTAGCAGGAAGGAATATGGTGCATGCACATGAGCATGCTTTTTCTGATTCTAGGTAGGGGTTTCAGAGTTTTACAAGCAGTGGGAAGAGCCCTTGCTAAAATAGTCTGGAGATTAGCTTTTTGCCCTAAGTCTGCCACTAGTAAAAGACAAAACTTTTCTGAGTGGCCATTTTCGTATCATTAAAGTTGGTCCAGAGGATCTATGGGATTCTTTTAAGTCCTGAAACTTTAAGAAATATATTTTTAAAAATGAAATATGATGATGGTATAAATTGAAAGTTACTGAAATGTGTTTTATAAAGTTAGGAGCAGCAGTTGAATTATAAGAAGCAATAACAGCAAAGGCAGAACAAGATGGCTGAGTAGACACCCCCAGCATTGACCCCTGACAGGAACACCAAATTGAAAAACTATCCACACAAAAAAGCACCTTTATGAGAACCAAAAATCAGGTGAGTGATCACTGGTTTTAACATCATATCAAGAAAAAATTTCACTGAAGAAGGTAGGAAAGACAGCCTTGAATTACTGATGCTACCCCTCCCCATTCCCTGGATGCAGACATGTAGCATGGAGAGAGAATCTGTGTGCTTCAGGAAAGAAGAGCACATAGATTGTGGAACTTTGCATTGGAACTCAGTGATGCCGTGTTGTAGTGGGAAGCAATACAGGACAGAATTCAGTCAGCACTTACAGATGGAGCATTTAAACCAGCTCTAGCCAGAGTCAAATCGTCCACCCAGTAGTTGGAACATGAGTTCTGGCAATCCCTGCCACTGTGTGCTAAAAGGTAGTGGGGTCCTAAATAAAAGACAATCTTGGAAGACAATCTAGACCATAAGGACTTGAAAGGCAAACTTGAAAGACAATCTAGATCATATGAACTGCAATTCCTGGGCAAGTCCTGGTGCTGTGCTGGGCCCAGAGTCAGTGGACTTGGAAGGTATGTGACATAGCGAGACACCAGCTGGTGCAGCCAAGGAAGTGCTTGTGTCAGCTCTCCCCCAATCCCAGGCTGCAGTGAAGCTCATAGCTTCAGGAGAGACTCCTTCCCTTGGCTTGAGGAGAGGAGAAGGAAGAGTAAAGAGGACTTTGTCTTGCAACTTGAATACCTATTCAGTCACAGTAGGAGAGGGCACCAGGCAGAGTCCTGAGGCCCCCATTCCAGTCCCTAGCTCCTGGATGACATTTCTAAACACACTTTGTGTCAGAAGGGAACCGACTGCCTTGAAGGGAAGGACACAGTTCTGGAAGTATTCATTCCCTGCTGCCTAAAGAGATCTTGGACTCTGAATAATCAGTAGTGGTATCCAGGCAGTACTTGCAGTGGGACTTCGGTGTGACTCAGAGCCATGCTGGTTTCAGGTGTGACCCAGTGAATTCCCAACTATGGTAACAATGTGAAGAGACCCCTTCTGCTTGCGAAAAGATAAGGAAGAATAATGGGGACAATGTCTTGTAGCTCGGTTACCAGCTCAGCTGCAATGGAGCAGAGGACCAAGCAGGCTCCTCCAGTTCCCGATTCCAGGCCTTGGCTCCTGGATGACTTTTTTGGCCCTACCTTGGGCCAGGAGGTTCCATTGCCCTGAAGGGAGATACCCATGCCTGGCAGCATTCACCATAAGCTGATTGGAGAGCCTTGGGCCTTGAGTGAATATTGGCAGCAGCCAAGCAGTACTTGCTATGGGCCTGGGATAGTGGTGGCCACAAGGAGAAACTCCTATGCTTGAATCTTAAAATATGTCAGTGGCATGACATTTAAAGTTGAAAGGGGAGCAAAGAGTGGGAAAGACTTTGTCTTGAGCTTAGGTACCAACTCAATTGTAATAGAATAGAGCACCAAGTAGATCTCAAAAATTACCAAATCCAGGCCCTGTCTCCTGGACAGCATCTCCAAACTTTCTCAGGGCTAGGGGACCATGCTGCTCTGAAAGGAAGGACACAAGCCTGGCTGGATTTTCACCTACTGATTGTAGAGCTCTAGGACCTTGAATGAACATAGGAAATAGGCAGGGAGTGGACACTGTGGGCCTTCAGTGAGACCCAGTGCTGTGCTGGCATTTAGTGTAACCAAGCACAGTTCCAGTGGTAATGGCCAAAGGAGTGCTCATGTCACCCCCTTCCAGCTCCAGGCAGCTCAGCACAGAGACTACATTTGTTTGAGAGAAAGTAAGGAAAGAACAGGAGTCTATGGTCATACAGGGAATTCTCCTGGCTCTTACCCAAGACCACACAGGTGGTACCTGTATGAGTTTGAAAGAGCCATGCCATTACTGGGCTTGGGGTGTCCTGTGGAGCTGGTATGACTGCAGTGAGAATACCTAAATCACAACGCCCAAGTCCCTTTAAATACCTGGAAAGCCTTCCCAAGAAGAAAAGGTACAAACAAGCCCACACTATGACAAATAAAATGAGTACCTAACTCTTCAATGCCCAGACACCAATGAACATCCACAAGCATCAAGAAGATCCAGGGAAACACGACTTCACCAAACAAACTAAATAAGGTGCCAGGGACCAATTCTAAAGAGACAAAGGTATATAACCTTTCAAACAGAGAATTCAAAATAACTGTTTTGTAGAAGCTCAATGAAATTCAACATAATACAGAGGAGGAATTCTAATCATGTCTGATAAATTTAGCAAAGAGATTGAAATAATTAAAAATAATCAAGCAGAAGTTCTGACCTGAAAAATTCTATTGACATACTGAAGAATGCATCAGAGTCTCTTAACAGCAGAATTCATCAATCAGAAGAATCAGTGAGCTTAAAAATTATTTGAAAATACAGTAAAAAGAGACAAAACTGGAAAGAATAAAAAAGAAGAATACAGCATGCCTGCAAGAGCTAGAAAATAGTCTTAAAAAGGCAAATCTAAGAGTTACTGGCCTAAAAGAAGAAGCAGGGAGAGAGATTTGGGTAGAAAGTTTGTTCAAAGTAATAATAATAGAGAACATTCCAAACCTATAGAAAGATATTAATATCCAAGTACAAGAACATTATAGCCCACCAAGCAGATTTAACCCAAAGAAAACTACCTTGAGGCATTTAATAATTGAACTCCCAAAGTCCAGGATAAAGAAAGAATCCTAAAAGCAGCAAGAGAAAAGGAACAAATCACATACAATGGAGCTGCAATAGATCTGGCAGCCGACTTCTCAGTGGAAATGTTACAGACCAAGAGACAGGTGACATTTACACTGAGAAACTTTAAATATGTCTCTGGCATGACATATTTAAAGTTCTGAAGGAAAAAAAGATGTATCCTGTAATAGTAAATGCAGTAAAAATGTCCTTCAGACATGAAGGCTTAATAAAGACTTTCCCCAGAAAAACAAAAAACAGAGGAATTTTACCAAACCAGGCCTGTTCTACAAGAAATGCTAAAACGAATTCCTCAGTGTGAAAGAAAAGTATGTTAATGAGCAATAAGAAATCATCTAAAGGCGCAAAACTCATTGGTAATAGTAAGTACACAGAAAGGCACAGAATATTATAATACTCTCATTGTGGTGTGTCAATTATTCATGTCTTTAGTGGAAAGATTAAATGATGAAATGACCAAAAATAATAACTAAAACAACTTTTACATACATAGAGAGTATAATAAGATATAAATACAAACAACGAAAAGTTAAAAACAGTGGGGAATGTTAAGTTGTTATCAGTTTAAAATAATGGGTTATAAGATATTATTTGCAAGCATCACAGTAACTACAAGTTAAAAAGTATATGATAGATATGAAAAAACATAAAAAGCAGGAAATTAAAACATACCACCAGAGAAATCACCATCACTAGAAGGAAGACAAAAAGGAAGAAAGAAGAGAAGACCATATAACAGCCAGAAAAAATAAGGAAATGGCAGAAGTAAGTCCTTATTTATCATTAATAATATTGAATGTAAATGAACTAAACTCTCCAATCAAAAGACACAGAGTAGCTGCATGGATAAAAAACAAGACCCAATGATCTGTTGTGTATAAGAAACACACTTCACCTGTAAAGACGCACATAGAATAAAAATAAAGGGATAGAAAAAGATATAATGGAAACTGAAGAAGAGTATAAGTAGCTATACTTATATCAGACAAAATAGATTTCAATAAAAAACTGTAAAAAGAGACAAATAAAATTATTATTTAATCATAAAGGGGCCAATTCAGCAAGAGGATATAATAATTTTAAATATATATGCACCCAACGTGGGAGTGCTCAGAGATATAAAGCAAATATTATTAGAGCCAAGGAGAGAGATAGATTCCAATATAGTAATAGCTGGAAACCGTTAACACCCCATATTCAGCTTTAGGCCGATCATCAAGACATAAAATCAACAAAGAAACATTGGACTTAATCTGCACAATAGAACAAATGGACCTAATAGATATTTACAGAACATTTTATCCAATGGCTTCAGAATACACATTCTTCTCAGCATATGGATCATTCTCAAACATAGATCATAGTTAGGCCACAAAATAAATCTGAAAAAATTCAAAAAATTGAAATCATATCCAGTATCTTCTTTGACCACAGTGGAATAGAACTAGAAATCAATAACAGAGGAATATTGGAAATTGGACAAACAAATGGAATTAAACAATATGCTCCTGAATGACCAGTGGATCAATGAAGAAAGAAGGAAGGAACCTAAAACCTTCTTGAAACAAATGAAAATGGAAACACTGCATACCAAAACCTATGGAATAAAACAAAATCAGTACTAAGAGGAAAGTTTATAGTAGTAAGAACCACATCAAAAAACATCAAATAAAAAACCTAATAATGCATCTTAAAAAGCTAGAGGAGCAAGAGCAAACCAAATGCAAAATTAGTAGAAGAAAAGGAATAGTAAAGATCAGAGCAGAAATAAATGAAATTGAAAGGAAGAAAACACTACAAAAGATCAATGAAAAAAGCTGTTTTTAAAAATATAAACAAAACTGACAAACTTCTAGCTAGATTAGCCAAGAAAAAAGAGAGAAGACCCAAATAAATAAAATCAGAGATAAAGAGGGAGACATCACAGCCAATACCAAAGAAATATGAAGTATCATTAAAGGTTACATGAGCAAATTTATATCAATAAATTGGAAAACCTTCAAATGGCATATTCCCAGACACATACAACTTTCCAAGACTGAACCACGAAGAAATCCAAAACCAGAACAGATTGGTATCAAGTAATAAGATTGAAGCCATAATAAAAACTCTTCCAGCAACAAAAAAGTTCAGGAACTGATGGGTTCACTGCTGAATTTTACCAAAGATTTCAAGAACTAATACCGATCCTACAAGAACTATTCTGAAAAATTGAGGAGGAGGGAATACTTCCAAACTCATTCTATGAGGTCAATATTACTCTAATATCAAAACCAGAAAAAGACAAATCAAAAAATAAAACTACAGGCCAATGTATCTGATGAACATTGATGCAAAAATCCTCAACAAAATGCTAGCAAACCAAATTCAACAACACATTAAAAAGATCACTCACCATGACCATGTGGGATTCATCCCAGGGATGCAAGGATGGTTGAACATATGCAAATTAGTCAATATGATATATCAATAGAATGAAAGACAAAAACCACATGATCGTTTTAATCAAGGCTGAAAAATCATTTGGTAAAATTCAGCAACCATTCATAATAAAAACCGTAAAAAAACTGGGTATGGAAGGAAAATACCTCAACACGGTATAAACCATACACAACAGACTCACAGCTTGTATCACACTAAATGGGGAAAATCTAAAAGCCTTTCCTTTAAGACCTGGAACATGACAAGGATGCTCACTTTCATCACTGTTATTCAACATAGTACTGGAAGTCCTAGCTAGAGCAATCGGACAAGAGAAAGAAAGAGCATCCAAGTTGTAAAAGAAGAATTCAAATTATCCTTGTTTGCAGATGATATTATCTAGTGTTTGGAAAAACCTAAAGACTCCAGCAAGAAACTTAGAACCAATAAACAAATTCAGTTATACTGTACGATACCAATCAACATACAAAAATCAATATCTTTTCTATATGCCAACAGCAAACAATCTGAAAAAAATTAAGAAATTAATCCCATTCAAAGTAGTTACAAATAAAATACAATATCAAAGAAATGAAAGATCTCTACAAAAAAAGTATAAAGCATTGATGCAAGAAATTAGAGAACACCTAAAAATTGGAAAGATATTTCAAGTTCATGGATTGGAAGAATATTATTATAGTATCCGTTCTACCCAAAGCCATCTAGAAATTCAGTGCAATCCCTATCAATATAGCAATGAAATCCTTAATAGAAATACAAAAATATCTTAAAATTTACATGGAATTACAAAAGGCCCAGAACAGTCAGTGTTATCCTGAGCAAAAAGAACAAAACAGGAGGAATCACATTACCTGACTTCACATTATACTACATAGTTATTGTATCCAAAACAGCATGGTACTGGCATAAAAATAGACATATAGAACAATAAATCAGAATAGAGAACCCAGATATAAATTTATACATCTGCAGTGAATTCATTTTTGTCAAAGGTGCCAAGAACATACACTGAGGAAAGAGCAGTCTCTTCAATAAGCAGTGATGGGAAAACTGGATATCCATAAGCAGAAGAATAAAACTAGACCTTGATCATTTGCCATATACAAAAATAAAATTGAAATGGTTTAAAAACTTAAATATAAGACATCCAACTATGAAACTACTAAAATTCATTGGAGAAACTCTCCAGGACATTGGACTGGGCAAAGATTTCTTGAGTAATATCCCACAAGCACAAGCAACCAAAACAAAAATGAACAGATGGGATCACATCAAGTTAAAAAGCTTCTGGACATCAAAGGAAACAGTCAACAACATGAAGAGAAAGCTCACACAATAGGAGAAAATATTTGGAAACTACTCATCTGACCAAAAATTAATAACCAGAATATATAAGGAGCTCAAAGAACCCTATAGAAAAAAATCTAATAATCTAATTTAGAAAGGGAGAAAAGATATTAATAGCGATTTCTCAAAAGAAGATACACAAATGGCAATCAGGTATATGAAAAGGTGCTTGACATCACTGTTCATCAGAGAAATGCAAATGAATACTACAATGAGATATTATCTTACCCCAGGTAATATAGCTTATATCCAAAAGACAGGCAACAACAAATGCTGACGAGGATGTGGAGAAAAGGGAACCTTCATACACTGTAGGTGGGAATGTTATTTAGTACAGCTACCATGGAGAACAGTATGCAGGTTCCTCAAAAAACTAAAAAAACTACCATATAATCCAGCAATGCCACTGTTAGATATATGTCCCAAATAAAGGAAATCAGTATATCAAAGAGATGGAACTGGACATCATTATGTTAAGTGAAATATGCCAGGCACAAAAAGGCAAATATTCACATGTTCTCACTTATCTGTGGGAACTAAAGAAGGTAAAACAATTGACCTCATGGAGGTAGAGTGTAGAATGATGGTTACCAGAGGCTACGAAGTGTATTGGATGAGGTGGGGGTGGGGAGTGGGATGTGGGGATAATCAGTGGGTTCAAAAATACAGTTAGATAGAATAAATAAGATTTAGTATTTTGCACAACATGGTGACTGCAGTCAACAATAATTCACTGTATATTTAAAAATAACTAAAAGCATAATTAGGTGGTTGTAACAGAAGAAATAAATACTTGATGTGATGGATATCCTATTTATCCTGATGTGATTATGATGTATTATATGCCTGTATCAAAACATCCCATGTACCCTATGTGTATGTGTATATATGTGTGTGTGTGTGTGTGTGTGTGTGTGTATGTATAACCCTCTCTCTATATAGGGTACATGAGATACATAAAAATTACATATATATACCTGCTATGTACCCACAAAAATTAACAATAAAAAAAAATAACATGTTCTCTAAAATGATTAATTATAATTCAGCAATTACTATTGATGTAAGGATGGGTAGATTTTTTTTTGCATGAAACTGGAAAGCTCATTTCAAACTGGTGTTCCTTTTTGTACAAAAGGCAACAGCAAGGTATTCTACATTTTTTAGGGAACCAGTACTAGGTGAATCATGAGTAGAAAAGCCTAAATATTGTAGAACTAACATTGAGTTACAAGTCATTGACTAGTCTCTGATACAAAGTGATATACTAAAGTAAGAAAATAATACGTATAGAGGCTTTACCTTAAGATGTGTTCTTTTCAGTTGACACCGTGTCCCATGTACTTTCTTTATTGTATTACGGCAGCCTATCATTACCGTTTGTTGTATCAACCCAAAAGGCTAGGGCCATGTTCCAAACATCTCCACCTTCCTCTAAAAAGCAGTTATAAATCCACAATCCACTAATGTACATGTATATACATTATAGATTAGGTTAACATACACAAAATGACTTGCTTCACCAACTAGGAGTAGCAATATATCATATCTCTTTTATTTTGCCAATTAATCATTCAAACAACAGTAGTTTCCTATTAGCAGGAAGTCTAACATCTCCTGATGGAGTGCTGCTTCTTCCTTGTAATTCCAGGTTGTTCAGCTGGCTTTCTCAGGCCAAAAGCTAGCAGTCATATTTCCAAGATAATTGCAAATTTGCATTAATCTTCTATGTATAGTTTCTTATTGCCATATGATGCCACTATTGAAGCTTGGTCCTGTCCAGTTCCATAAATGTTCACCAGTTTGTGGTGATACCTTTCTGGTCTAAGTTCCTACATTGTTTTCCCTGCACTCTTGGGTTTAATGTAGAGGGTCCCTTGTTAAGATTCTGAGTTCTGTAGTCCTGCGAACTGAATTTGAATATTGCCTTTGCTTCTTTTTAGCTGTGTGATTAAAGTCAATTATCGAACTTTCTGAGCCTCAGTTTCCTCCTCTATAAAATGAAGATAATAATAGAACTTATCTGATAGTGGTGTTGTGAAAATTAAATGAGACAATACATATCAAGCAAACTGCCTGGCACCTCCAAGATTTGCAGGAAATGTGTGCCCTTACTATCACTATGACTGCCACTATTACTATTAGTGATGCAGTAATCCTTTACAGGAGGATAGCAACATTTCAAGTTTGCTGTAGTGCAAAGCTTAGTGTCTCCAGTATTTTCCTGTTGGAGAGAAACTGGGGTCTCTATGCAAATTAGTTTACCTTGAGGCCACGGCTCTCCGTACTGCAGCAATTGACCTCCTGTTTGTACATTTCTCCAAGAAAAATGGGAAAGTTTCTGACAGGCAACTCATGGATAATTAAATTTGAATGGTCAATATATATCTTGCTAGTACTCAGGAGAATACAAATTAGATAAAAACGAGATAATTTTCTATACCCAACTCATCTGCAAAAATAAATTTCTGATAACATCAATCTGTAGAGTTGTGGCGCAAGGGCAAACTTCATGTGTTGTAGGTGAGAGGGTAAGTCATTACAACCCAAGTTTTAGGGAAAGGAAAAATAAATGTGATTTATTCATAAACTAGAACATTACACAATATTAAAATGAAGTGTGTGTGTATCTGTCAACATGGATACATTTGAAAAGCATAATGTTGAGTAAAAAAAAAAAGCAAATTGCTAAAGGATGTATAGAGTATACCATTTGCATACACTCATAAAACACACAAATAAGTATACATACATATGTGATAAAAATATTAAAACATACAGGCTAAAATTATATACCAATATGAGGATGTTAGTTACTTCTGGGAAATGAGGGGGCAGAAAGGAGGAATGGAGTGTGGGCGCAGTGGCTCATGCCTGTAATCCCAGCACTTTGGGAGGCCATGGAGGGCTGATTGCTTGAGGTTAGGAGCTCAAGACCAGCCTGGCCAACATGGCGAAACTCCATCTCTACTAAAAATACAAAAATTAGCAGGATGTGGTGACGGGTGCCAGTAATCCCAGTCACTCGGGGGGCTGAGGCAGGAAAATCTCTTGAACCAGGAGGCAGAGTTTGCAGTGAGGCAAGATCATACCCCTGCACCCCAGCCTGGGCAACAGAGTGAAACTCCATCTCAGAAAAAATAGAAAGGAGGAACAGAGAACCGAGAGGGGTTATAGCTCTCTATATAACATTTTATTTCCTTTAAAAATTTATGGCTATATTGTAACATGTAGTTTGTTACGTATGTGTGATGTAGGTACCATCTGTTACATATGTGTGATGGGTTCATAGGTATACATAAAATCAATTTTTCTTTCTGTGAACATCAATTATTTAATAACATGACATAAAATAAAGACAATTGGAAAAATAGCTCTTTTAGGCTTAGAGATAATTAGAAAACACTTGGGGAAGAATAAAATTAGATAGCTACTTCAGATCACATATTAAAGAGAATTCCCTGTGGGGTTTAAATTTTAAATAAAAAGAAAGTAGAGCAGAAGATAATGTAGGCAATTATTTGTCTGATCTTAATAGGAAAACTTTAAGCATATAGACAAAAGAAATTTAGGCAAAAAATACATTTTTTCTACATAAAATTCAAAGCTCTGCTATGTCCAAAATCTATAAACAAAATATAAATGATGAGCTATTTAAACTGGCATTGTTAACATGTAAAGGATTTGTAGAAACAACAGATATAAAATTATCCCATGAGAAAAATATGATTATGACACCAACAGACAATTTTCAAATGGATAAATAACAATGACCAAAGTGTGAATGTGTTCAGGAACATGGTTATCAACTTTATGCCTCTCAGCTCCAAATTAACCCTTCAGTACCTGCTCCAATATAATGGACTGGAATCTTTTTTTTCTTTTGAACTTTTAGGTTCAAGGGATACATGTGAAAGTTTGTTCCATAGGAAAATTGTATATAATGGGGCTCTGGTTTACAGATAGTTTTTTCACCTAGTTAATCAGCATAACACCAAATGGGTAGTTTTTCAATCCTCACCCTCCTTCCACCCTCCACTTTCAAGCAGGCCCTGGTATTTATTGTTCCTTTCCTTGTGTCCATGTGTACTCAGTGTTTAGCTCCCACTTATAAGTGGGAACAGGTACTATTTGGTTTCCTGTTCCTGCATTAATTCAGTTAGGATAATAGCCTCCATCCATGTTGTTACAAAGGAGAAACTATGCATTTGACGAAGGTCTAATATCCAGAATCTGTAAGAAACATAATCAAATCAACAAGCAAAAAACAAACAATCCTATTAAAAAGTGGCCAAAGGACCACTGATTTTTGTACATTGATTTTGTATCCTGCAACTTTGCTGAAGTTAGTTTACCAGTTCAAGGAGCATTTGGGCAGAGGTTATGAGGTATTCTAGGTGTAAATACGTTCATTTGGCTATGAACAGACACTTCCAAAAGAAGACATACATACAACCAATAAACATATGAAAAAAAGCTCAATATCACTAATCATTAGGGAAATACGAATCAAAACCAAAATGAGATACAATCTCATACCAGTCAGCATAGCTATTAATATTATTAAAAATCAAAAATAACAGATGCTGGCAAGGTTGCAGAGAAAAGGGAATGATTATATGCTGTTGGTGGGAAAGTAAATCAGATTAGCCATGTTGCTCCAAAGGACATGCTCTCATTTTTTTTTTATGGCTACATAGTAGTCCATGGTGTAGATGTATATTTTCTTTACTCAGTCCACCACTGATGGGCATTTAGATTGATTCAGTGTGTTCACTATTGTCAATAATGCTGCAATGATCAAAATCTGCATATGTCTTTATAGTAGAACCATTTATATGCCCTTTGGTGTGTACCCAACAATGGGATTTCTAGGTCAAATGTCATTTCTATTTTAATTTCTTTCAGAAATCTCCAGACTGCCTTCCACAGTGGCTGATCTAATTTACATTCCCATCAGCAGTGTGTAAGTATTCCCTTTTCTCTGTGATCTTACCAGCATCTGTTATTTTTTGACTTTTTAATAATATCCATGCTGACTGTGTGAGATGGTAACTCAATGTGGTTTTGATTTGCATTGCTTTGATGATTAGTGATATTGAGCTTTATTTCATATGCTTTTTGGTTGCATGTATGTCTTCTTTTGAGAAGTATCTGTTCATATCCTTTGCCCATTTTTTAATAGGGTTGTTTGGTTTTTGCTTGTGATTTGTTTGTGTTCCTTATAGATTCTGGATATTAGAACTGTCAGATGCATAGTTTGCAAATATTTTGTCCCATTCTGCAGGTTGTCTGTTTATTAAGTTTCTTTTGCTGCTTAGAAACTCTTTAATTAGGTCTTACTTGTCAATTTTTATTTTTGAAATTGCTTTTGGAGTCTGCATCATGAAGTCTTTGCCAGGGCCTATGTCCAGAATGGTATATTTTAGGTTTTCTTCTAGGGTTTTTGTGGTTTTGGGTTTTTACATTAAAGTCTTTGATCCACCCTCAGTTGATTTTCATATATGGTGAAAGGTAAGGGGTCCAGCTAAAATCTTCTGCATATGGCTAGCCAGTCATTCCTGAACCATTTATTGAATAAGGTGTCCTTTCTCCATTGCTTGTTATTGTCAGCTTTTTCAAAGACAAGATGGTTGTACGTGTATGGCTTTATTTCTGGGTTCTCTATCTTGTTTCAGTTGTCTATGTGTCTGTTTTTGTACCCAGAACTATGCTGTTTTGGTTGCTGTAGCCTTGTAGTATAGTTTGAAGTTGGGTAGTGTGATGCCTCCAGGTTTGTGTGTTTGTTTTTGATTTGGATTACCTTGGCTGTTAGCCAGGCTCTTTTTTGGTTGTAAATGAATTTCAGTCAACAGTTCTTCTAATTCTATGAACGATGTCATTAGTTGTTTGATAGGAATAACATTGAATCTGTCAATTGCTTTTGGCTGTATGGTCATTTTAACAATATTAATTCTTCCTATCCACGAGCATGGGATGTTTTTTCATTTGGCTATGTCATCTGTGGTTTCTTTGAGCAGTATTTTGTAATTCTCATTGTAGAGACCTTTCACCTTCCTGGTTGGTTGTATTCCTAGGTATTTTATCCTTTCTGTGGCAATCATGAATGGGATTGCATTCTTGATTTGGCCCTCAGCTTGGCTGTTGGTGTATAGAAATGCTACTGATTTTTGTACATTGATTTTGTATCCTGCAACTTTGCTGAAGTTAGTTTACCAGTTCAAGGAGCATTTGGGCAGAGGTTATGAGGTATTCTAGGTGTAAATCCGTATTGTCTATAAGCAGGGATGGTTTGATTTCCTCTCTCCCTACTTGGATGCCTTTTATTTCTTTCTCTTGCCTGATTGCTCTGACTGGGACTTCCTATGCTTTGTTGAATAGAAATAGTGAGAGTGGGCATCCTTGTCTTCTTCCAGTTCTTAAGTAGAATGCTTTCAGCTTTTGCCTGTTTATATGATGTTGGCTCTGGGTTTGTCATAGGTAGCTCTTATTATTTTGAGGTATGTTCCTTCAATGCCTAGTTTGTTAGTGATTTTTAGCATGAAGGGATGTTGGATTTTGTGGAAAGCCTTTTCTGCATCTGTTGAGAGGTAATGTAGTTTTTTGTTTTTAGTTCTGTTTATGTGATGAATCACATTTATTGATTTGTATAGGTTACACCAACCTTGCATCCCAGGAATAAAGCCTACTTCATTGTGATGGGTTAACTTTTTGGTGTGCTGCCAGATTCAGTTTGTTAGTATTTGTTGAGGATTTTTAAATCTATATTCATCAGGGTTATTGGTCTGAAGTTTTCTTTTTTTCATTGTGTCTCTGCCAGGTTTCAGTATCTGGATGATACTGGTCTCATAGAATGAGGTATGAAGGAGTCGCTTCTCCTTGATTTTTAGTAATAGTTTCAGTAGGATTGGTACCAGCATTTCCTTATACATCTGGTGGAATTTGGCCATGTATCTCTCTGGTATCTACAAGGGCTTTTACTGATTGGTAGCTTTTTAATTACTGATTCAATTTCAGAACTCCTTATTGGTTGTTCAGAGTTTCCATTTCTCCTTATTTCAATATTGGGAAGTTGTGTGTTTCCAGGACTTTATCCATTTCCTCTAGGTTTTCTGTTTGTGTGCATAGAGGTGTTTGTAATGATCTCTGAGGGTTTTCTGTATTTCTGTGGCAACAGTGGTATGTCTTCTTTGTCAATTTTGATTGTGTTTATTTCAATCTTCTCTCTTTTTTAAATTAGTCTAGCTAGCGGTCTGTCAATCTTATTTATTTATTAAGAATCAACCTTTGGTTTCATTGATCTTTTGCATATTTTTTCTCATCTCCATTTCATTCGGTTCCGCTCTGATTTTCATTATTTCTTTTCTTCTGCTAGATTTGGATTTGGCTTGCTCTTGTTTTCCTAATTCCTCTAGTTGTGATGTTAGGTCGTTAATTTGAGATCTTTGTAACTTTTAATATGGATGTTTAGCACTATATACTTTCCTCTTGACACTGCTTTTGCTGTGTCCCAGACATTTTAGTATGTTGTATATCCATTTTCACTAATTTCAAAGAGTTTTTTGATTTTTGTTTTAATTTCATTGTTTGCCAAAAAGTCATTCAGGGGCCTATTGTTTAATTTAATTTTCATCTAATTGTATGGTTTTGAGAGATCTTTTTGGTATTAATTTCTATTTTTATTGCACTGTGATCCAAGAGTGTGGTTGGTATCATTTTTTAAAAATTTGTCGAGATCTGCCTTATAGCTAAGTGTGTGGTTGATTTTAGAGCATGTCCCATGTGCAGCTGAGAAGATTGTATGTTCTGTTTTTGTTAGGTGGAGTGTTCTGTAGATGTCTGTTAGGTCAGTTTGGTGAAGTGCTGAGTTCAGGTCCCAAATATCTTTGTTACTTTTTTGTCTTAATGATCTGTTTAGTACTGTCAGTGGGGAATTTAAATCTCCCACTATTATTGTGTGGTTATCTTAGTCTCTTTGTAGGTCTCTTAGAACTTGTTTTATGAATCTGAGTGCTCAGTGTTGGGTGCATATATATTTAGAATAGTTGTGTCTTCTCACTGAACTGAATCCTTCACCATTATGTAATGCCCTTCTTTGTCTGTTTTTTAAAATCATTGCTGGTTTAAAATCTGGTTTGTCTGAAATTAGAATAGCAACTCTAGCCCTTTTTGTTTTCCATTTGCTTGATAAATTTTTCTTCATCTCTTTACTTTGAGCGTATGGGCATCATTGTACATGAGATGGATCTCTTGAAGACAGCATATAGTTAGGTCTTCCTTTGATATCCTACTTACCACTCTGTGCCTTTTAAGTGGGGCCTTTAGCCCATTTACATTCAAGGTTATTACTGACATGTGCAGATTTGAACCTGTCATTGTGTTGTTAGCTGGTTGTTATGTAGACTTGATTGTGTAGTTGCTTTATAGTGTCAATGTCTCTGAACATAAGCACATATATAGACCATTGTTATTTTTGTGGTGGCCAGTAATGGTCTGTAATATCCGTGTTTATCACTTTCTTAAAGACTTCTTGTTAGGCAAGTCTGGTGGGAACGAATTCCCTTAGCATTTACTTGTTTGGAAGCTATTTTATTTCTCCTACACTTAGGAAACTTAATTTGGCTGGGTATAAAATTTTTGGTTGGAATTTCTTTTCCTCTTTTAAAATGAGCATAACGTCAAGCTTTGTTGGTAGATTAGGCTGGAGGGACATTACTAGGGTAAGGGATGTTCTACTGGGTCTGGTACTATGTTTTGTTTATGCTGCTGAAGTTGCATCATGAGCCAGCTGTGCAGGAATGTCAGTACATACAGTGTGCTATGCCTCAGCTATATGCCCACAGTGCACACCCCCTCAGCGATCTCACAGCCTCAACCTAGACTTGTTTTACACTTTCATGTGGTCCTACTAATGCAGAAACTACACAGTGCAAAATGAGCCTGCAGAGGTACCCTGACTCCCCCTGAATGCCCACCCAGCAACCTTGGTCACTTGTAACCTGAAGGGTTGTAACTCATGGCTTTTCCAGAGTGACACCATACACTCCAGGCCTGTGTCCACAGTGGCGTTGCTGTATTTGCTCTCATACCTGCCCATCCACCAGCTTTGGCTCAGCTGCATACTAGAGGCTTGCTTCCTACTTGCTGGGTGACTGGGACCAACTCTTTGGATTTTTAATGCACTCAGGAAATTTCATATTTCATGGCAAATAATTTAGTATGAGCATACTATTCTCTTTTTGACTTTTATAATCATTCCCAGATAAAATGTTCCATACCTGTTATACAGCAGAAAGAAAGGACTTGATTCTCCAAAATTAAGTAATTTTGACTTAAGACATTTTTGATTTATTTGTAAATCTTTACCAAGATTTACAATACCTTAATAAGAAAACACAAATACTGCTAATGATATTCACTTAAAAAACTGCTTACTTATTTGTATTCCCACTGTAATAAACAGATATTGACTGAAGTTGGTATCAACAATCAAGATTTATTGACCCTAGGTAAATATTATAGAAAATAATATCAAGGTCAGTACTGGCTCAAGAGACCATTGATCTCGTGTGAAGGCTAAAATTTATCAATATTTCCATTATAGCACTACCTCATATTATAAAGATTTCTTTTATGAACTGTAGTCTTCAGGAAGTATATGGTTCATTCTGAAGGAGGATGAGAAGACCATTTAGAAACTGTTAGAATTACGGGCATGAAGACTAAACAATAGTGTAGTTTAGTGGAACATCACAAATTGGTTCCTAAAAGCACTTTTGCAGTTTATTTTTATTTTGGTGATTGCATTTTTACATGGAGTGTGGCTGGTGCTAGGATGGTGCTGTTGTCAGCCACGTAAAGGCTCGGGGAAGAAATGTAGAGGGAATCAATAGGTTTAAGAATAAAGGTGGCAGAACAGAACTGGGAGGATGAGCAGAGCTGAGAGGAGTCATTTAGATGTCCACTTGTAATAATACTTCCCTGTTCTGCATAACTCCTTTATGTACAGTTCTACTGTAGTTTGCAGGGTTATGTCACAAAGTGGAAATAAAAACCACAAGTAGCAGAGGGCACCACAAAGAACAAAATATCCTTAGGAAATACATTCATACTTTTACTGCAGAGAGTAAACTGATACATATGTATTAAATAAGATTTTGATAGCCAGTGCAAATTCTTATTTTTGAAATCATGGGCTTACATTAAAACAGGACTGACTGCTGGCAGAAATGAGCAAGAACCATCAGTACCAAATCATTAACGAAGAAAGACCTATGCAAATTTACAACAAAAACTTATTGAAACTTTCCTGTAGTCCTCCTACTACAGAATCTAAGAACTCTCAATAGCAAATTGTATTGAAAAATATGCTTTATTTGATCAGCAGAGTGATCTTTCAAAAGTGAATTATTCTAATTATAGTTTACCTAAAGAAATGCTAAAAAAAATTTACAATGGTATGGTCTTTTAGCCATAATTAGAAAATAATCTTTCAGCAGATTATTATTAAAATAATTGTGGACATATATAGATAATACATATGTGGTGTTCACATATAATAAGGGAGAAGCCTATGAGGATTATTAAAGATATGTCAATTATGTATAATTCAAATAGGTAATCTCAAGAAAAAACGGCAAATACTATTACCGGTAAAACACAGAAGAAATACAAATTCTAATACACATATTAAAAAGTTTACTTTAGTGATAACCAAAGAGCTCTAATTATAATTAGCATTAATAATGTGATTTTTGAAAAAGACATTCCAAATTTTAATAATACAGAAAACTACCTAGTGTTGGTAAGAATTTGCAGAAAATGGGGTTTTTCACATAATCTCTTAAGTGAAGTATTAGTCAAAGCTGAGGAAAAGAGACTTTTGACCATGCAATTTTATTTCCAGGAATGTATCCTAAGTAAATAACAAGAAACTAAGAACTTTAAGCACATGATGGTTTACTGTGGCATTACGGAAAATAATAAAAATTTTAAAATACTCAAAATGTCCAGCAATTGTTGAGAGAGGTATCCCCTATGGGTCCTGAGTATTCATCCACATTCTTGGAAAGTGTTCCAGATTGCAAGGCTTATATGTTTTGTGTTCTGAGTAGCTTATGTAGCTAGTCACATAGTCAAATGAGTAGGTCAAGGTGACCACAACCTGACTACCATGTAATTTATAACAGCACATGCCTTGAGAGGAGAAGCCCTGGCTTATGTGTTGCTGGCTACAGTGACTGGCAGCTTGTCAAAAAGCCTCAGATTTTTGGTCCTGGGTTCTTCTCTTGTAATGCAATCTTTTTTTGTATACAGGTGTCAGCTGAAAGCATGGTACACCTTCATGGGACTTGATGGGAGGGGAGGACAATGCAAGTATGCAGATGATTCTATTTCTTGCTGTTCTGTGAGTGATAAAATCTTTTTTCTCCTAATCTTGTGTCTTCTGTCACCATCCATGAATCAGTAACAGGTTAACTTTTTGGCTTACAAGTAGGGTCAAAATCTCAGACTCTTCATGGTTCTTGACACAGCAGGGACTTCACTAGTAAGTTAAGTGCATTTGAAAGAGTACTAAGCTGCTGTTGAAAGTTATGGTCTTGAAAAATACTATCAATATACAAAAATGTTCAAGACACCCTGATTAGAGAAAAAAATGACAAAACAGTACAGTTTGATATATATTTTTAAAAGTATGTACATGCGTGGAAAAATTCTAGAAGTGTATATACGAAAAGGTGAGTAAGAGCATCTTAAAAACAATTGCATCATGTTTTTCATTCAGTGGTTCTCAAACTTTATTGTGCATCAGAAGGCTGTTAAGATACTGCATGCTCAGTGTCAGCCCCACAGATTCTGATTCAATAGGTCTGGGTGGTGCCCAGTGACTTGTATTTCTAGCAAATTATCAGGTGATGCTGCTGCTGCTGCTCTTCAGGAAACCATACTTTCAGGACCATCATTTTATTCCATGTGGTAGTTCAGTGTACTAGTTATAGACATGAACTCTGGAGCCAACTTCCTTGAATGTCTGTCTGATCCTGCCATGTCGTAGTTTGACTTTAAGTAAGTTTTAAAATTAGTCTTGCCTCATTTTCTTATCTGGAAAATGGGGATAAAATCTCCATTTTAGTAAGATAATAGCACTAAAGCCACAGAAATTTACCCACAGTGTCTACCATATTACAAGTGCTCTTATTATGTTGTGTAGACATCACAAATATGTTAAAACCAAGAATGTTACTACTGGTTCTTTGTGTTATAGCTATGGACCATTGTAGTGAACAGAGTATAAGATAATAGAATCAGGCACACTGTGTATACTGTCACCTACTGTATTTAATTTACTCATCTATCAAATGGGTCAATAACTTCTCCCCTACAGTTTTTGGAAGGCTTCAATGCAATTACATATATGAAATACCTGGGAAGTAACTTAAGTCAGTTAATATTAATTCTCCTGCTTCTCACACCACTTCTAAGCATCACCCATATATTTATCAGAAATTAATAATCACTTATTTGTTTGAATGTTCTGAATGTTTTTGACTTCAGAGATAAATAGCCAACCCTCTTGAAGCTTACATTATATGGGGAGAAAATTTTAGGTTTAAGACTAGGAGTTAGAAAGACTAGAGTGTTGTAATGGAAAAGGAATATTAGGAGTGAGAAAGTTTGATTTATCTGCTATTCTGCTGCTAATTTAATGTTTAGTATTGAGTAAATCTTTTATCTGTGTCTCACTGGTAAAGGGAGAAAATTGGGCATATATTTCTAAGATCCTTTAAACTCTAACAGTCTTTCAATTTAAAACTTCTAATGCTTTGTAAATTAGGTGTGAAAAACTGAAATACCTTGTGGACCAGCCATAATAGAAATGTGTGAAATGGCTGGCTTATTATAGCGAGTGGTGGAGATACAACCACTTGGAGAGTGCATGTCTGTGTAAAGACATTTACATTAAAATTGTTTTAAAAATATTTAGGCTGCTTTTAAAAACACTTAAAGAGCTTTGAGATAATCATCTTTTAAATACTTGTAGTTGGAATAGTGAGAAAGAATGGCATTCTGCCTTTAAACATGAAGATGAGTTAATGCTACAAAACAGAATATACTAGCTCTGTTACTGATTATTTAACTCTTTGCATTTCTCATTTCAATGCAAACTGAAATCACAGTAAATGCTGAGCAAGATAGATAGATAAATAATTTTTAAAATCTGTCTACAAAGAGTCAGCTTGCGACTGAGGTTGGAGGTATGAGGTAGAGTGTTCTATATTTGCACTGCAGGTCGCTGATATTTGAAAGGCACATTAATCATGTTATCAATGGGTAATAATAAAGAACGGACATGTATTTATTATACATGTATAGAGATTATGACACTGAGTTCATTAAAGCAAAAATATGCTTTGGAAGAAGACTTACAGCAAATGGCAGAGATCATGAAAAGAGATCGTAAAATAAAAGATCTTGCTTCTTATTAAAAAAAATTTTGTCCTGAAAATTTTCATATATACTACTTTGCTGGACATATGATTTTGGAAAATGAGAACAGAGATAAAATAATCTACTTGCATCCTTGCTTTGACTTAACTCAGAATGTTTAATTAGGTTTTCACAAACTAATGTAAATTAAAGAATAAGAATGTCAAACGAATGTTGGTTGTATAAAATATGGGTTACTTAGGAGAAAAAAATTCACTTTGAAAACATCTTCAAGGAAGAAGGCTTCAAACCTCAAAAACAATGCTATTTGGCATCACTTTTGGGTTTTTTAAGAATATTAAGAATAAGTTTTTTCCACTAAGGTGTTAAAACTTCAGAAAATTATTAAAAACATTTTACATTTAAATATATATTTTACGTTTAAATTTATTTATTTATTTATTATACTTTAAGTTCTAGGTACATGTGCACAATGTGCCAGTTTGTTACGTATGTATACATGCGCCATGTTGGTGTGCTGCACCCATTAACTCATCATTTGCATTAGGTATATCTCCTAATGCTATCCCTCCCTCTTCCCCCACCCCATGGCAGTTTAATTTTACTGACAGTTTAATTACATTTAAATTTGACTAAGAGGCCAGGAAGAAATCTCTTAATGTTGAAATTTTGTAGTAAATGTGTTTGATTATTTTTTTAAAGGTATTGAAAACACTTCTAATTTTGAGAACTATAATTTTAGTGTAATTTAGAGCATGCTTGTTATCACATCAGCATGTTGTGTGAGTAATATTTTACTTACTTATACCTTCATCAAGGTATATTGACATGAAATAAACTGCACATATTTAACATATTAAATTTGATAAGTTATGACATATATGTATACACATAAAAGTATCACAGTCAGTATAATGAACATTTTAGCACACCCTAAAGTTCCTTTTTGCCCTTTTGTAATTCTCCCCTCTAACTTCTCTGACTCTCCTTCTCTCCCCTGCTGTCCCTCTGGCACGTCTAATAGGATTTTGTCACGGGAGCTGTTTACAGTCCCAAAAGACACAATCCTGTATGACATAATCCCAAATGTTGAAATCCCCAAATCTCAAAATCATAGAAATAAAATTTTGGAAAAAATTTAAAAAATCAGTAAAAAGATATTTGTTTACATTTTTAAAGTGGATTTATTTGAGAAACATATAAAAACATGACAACACTTCATAGGTCACTTTATGCAATAAAGTAGGCAACCATAATATACATATTTTTGCAAGCATAAACACTGAGGTATACTAATGACAGTCACCTGGGTGTAATAGTTATGAGCAGATTAACTATATTCATAAAGAAATAGGTAAAAAACCAAAATGTATGAAACCTTTTACTATGGGTGGTAATTGTGTGTACCTACCTTTATAATTGCAGTCATCTGAAATACTGTGATGGACAACTGAAGTTTTTGACCAGCTCAACCAAAAGCCAGCACCACCGCTGAGCCAGCCCTCCAAAGACCCAAGATCTCATGAATTTTATCTGTCACAAATGCAAATGTACAAAAAGGACATCTCTTCACTTACTGAGGAAGTTTCAATTTTTTAATATATATGCATCATGTTTACATACAGTCAACATTATGATAATGCACTTCCGTGAAGTCACATTTGCAAAAAACGTATAAAATGAATTTGAACTCACTAATATTCCAACACAATTTATGGCTCCAGTATTGGAAATGATGTAAATATGGAATACACAGCATAGTGAATTGTAAAAAATAATGCTGACAATTTAAAATAGTGGGAAAAATGAAATAAAAGAAAAAAATTAAAAAAACTGAAAAGAAAATTCAACATATGAAAAGGTGTATGACGGGGTGACAGGATAGATTATGGGCAATTGCATGCAGACAGTCCATAAGAGGTTGCTGATCTTCATGATTGTTAACTATATTTTGAGGCCTTACAACGTGATAAATAGCTGCTTTTTTTTCTTTTTTGACATAGCCATTGCAGAATACATTCACATTCATTTTCTATGTGGTGTTTCTCTTTTTGAAATTCTTCTGTGATTTGATATACACTGAAACTAGTATTTCTATCTTCTATGCTATGCTTGTATGTTGTTTTTGGTACTTGAAAACCCACTTTGCATGTACTCATACACAGACCACAAGTTTGGTGGAAATAATACTGGTGATCAAACAGCAACACCATTGCATAAGTGCCTTCTTATCCTACCATGCACATAATTGTTTTAAAGCCAGTCAGTAACTTCACTGGCTTCTTCAGGCAAATGTGGTTTTAATTAATTAAAATCTCTTGGGAGGTCGTCAGCTAGAAGGAATGTCAATGCAGGAAAATGGCACATTTTTAAACTGCAGTTTTTATCATTGCCATTATCTCATGGCCAATCCACTCATCTGAATTTTCTAACAAATGCATTGGGTTGAATGGAGCAAAACAGACTTTATTGGCAACACTTTGAAACTCACTTTTAGAAGCTTTGGTCACATCTAATTCCAAATCCATCATTATAGTTTGGGGACTCAATTGAATTTTTTTTCTGCATTTAGACAATAACATGGTAATAAGTCAATCAAACATGATGCAACTATTTTGTGATTGTGATTTGGGGGATTTTAGACATTAGAAAGTTTACACTGTAGGAATTTGGACGTTAGGCATTTTTGATCTTCTGGAATTTCAGCATTTGGGATTATGGTGTTCAGGATTGTACCTTTCAGAAAGATGATCCAAATCCCTGTTTTATGGGCTAGTTTGCACATTCTAGAATTTAATATAGATGGCATCATATAGTATGCACTTTTTGTCTAGCATCTTCAACTCAATGTATTTATTTTGACATTCATTAGTGTTTTTGCCCACCTCAACACTCCATTTCTTTTTATTTCTCAGTAGTAGTTTATTGTATGGGTATGCTAAATTTGTTCATCCATTTGCCATTTAGTTTGTTTACAGTTTTTTGGCTAATACAAATAAAGACAAATGTTCTTTTACAAGTCTTGTTGTAGATACTGGCTTTCTTTTCTTGTGAGTAAATAATTAAGAGTTGAGTGGCTGATACGATAGGTGTACAGTTATATTTTTTATTAACTGACAAACCGTTTAACAAAGTGGTTGTGCCATTTTAAGTTACACCAGCACTTCATGAGAATTTTAGTCGCTGTTCATTCTCACCAGCTCTTGGTGGGGTCTTTTTAATTTTAGTCATTCTATTACGTGTGTAGTGGTATCTTATTGTGGTCATAATTTACATTTCCCTAGTGCATGTTGAGCATCTTTTCATGTACTTATATCTTCTTTGGTGAAGCATCTGTTTTAATCTTTTGCCCATTTTTAAATTGGGATGTTTATTTTCTTATTATTGCGATTTGTGTCTTTCAAGGAATTGGTCTGTTTCATCTAGGTTATCAAATCTGTGGGCAAAGACAGTTGTTCATAACATTCTTTTCTTAATCCATTTAATGTCCATGAGATCTACAGTCTCTCTTTCATTTCTGTTATCAGTAATTTGTGTTTTCTCTCTTTTATTCTTAGTTAGCTTAGCTAATGGCTTATTGTTTTCTAAGTTCATTATTTTTAATAGATAAATAATAATTATATATTTATGAGCTATAATATGATGTTATGATATACATATACAATATAGAATGATTAAATCAGGCTAATTAACATAACCATCACCTCACACACTAATCTTTTCTTTGTGGTGAGAATATTCAAAATCTATACTTTTAGCAGTTTTGAAATATACAGTACATTATTAAAACTACAGTCAGCATGCTGTGCAATACTTCACCAGAGTTTATTTCTCCCAATTGAAATGCTGTAGTCTTTGACTACTGTCTCTTCTTTCCCTGCTCTCCCCTAATCCCAGTCTTTGGGATTCCAGTCTCTAACCACCATTCCATTCTCTACTTCTATGAGTTACGCTTTTTTAGATTCTACACATAAGTGAGATAAAGGGTTGTTAGTTTTTCCTTTCCTGGATTATTTCACTTAGCATAATGCCTTCTAAATTTATTTATGCAGTTGAAAATGACAGAATTTTCTTCCCTTTAAAGGGTGAATAGTATTGCCTTGTATATATATATATATACCACATTTAAAAGTATTTATTTATTTTTGATACATAATAATTGTAAATATTTATGGAGTACGTGTGCTATTTTCATATATGCATACAATGTGTAATGACCAAATCAGGGTCATCAGAATACCTGTCACCTCAAACATTCATTATTTCTTTGTTTAGGGAACACTTCAAGTCTTTCCTTTTAGCTACTTTGAAATATACAATAAATTATTGTTAACTATTGTCATCCTACTGTGCTATCAAACACTAGAATTTATTCCTTTTATCTTACTGTATTTTCATACCCAGTAAACAGGTTCCCTTCCTCCTGCCCTCCCCACTACTCTTCCCAGCTTTTTCTAACCACCACCTATTCTTCACCTCCATGAGATCAACTTTTTCTTTGCTCCCAACATTTCTTGCAAGGCAGATCTCTGGCAACAAATTCCGTGAATTTTTGTTTGTCTGAGAAAATCTTTATTTTGCCTTCACTTTTGAAGGATAATTTCATAAGGTACAGAATTCTAGGTTAGTGGGTTTTTCCTTTCAACATTTTAAATGTTTCACTTAATTATTTTCTTGCTTGCACGATTTCTAGAGAAATCAGATGTAATTCTTAGCTTTGCTCCTCTATAGGTAAGGTGTTTCTAACTGTGCCCCAGCCCACACCCCACCCGTTTGGCTTTTGTCAAGTTTTTTTTTTTTTTTATCTTCAACTTTCTGAAGTTTGGCTATGATATGCCTAGGTGTCATTTTTAAAGCATGTATCCTGCTTGGTGATCTCCAGTTCTCTGGTTTAATGTTTAACATTAATTTGGGAGAAATTCTCAGTGATTATTGCTTCAGTTATTTCTTCCGGGCATTTCTCTCTCTCTCTTTTTTTTTTCCTTCTGTTGTTCTCATTACATGTACGTTTCACCTTTTGGAGTTGTCCCACAGGTTTTTGATATTCTGTTTTGTATTGTTCTTTTATAGCCGGAATCCAGGTTGAAGACTATCTTTTTTATTAGCTTTAAGTAAAGTAACTAACACCTTTTCAGTTGGTAGTTGATGCTTTTTTCTATTCTGACACCAACTTACTGGATAACTTTGGATAAGTTAGATTTTCTAATTTTCTTCAGTTGCCTAATGAAGGGTTAGAGTAACATTCTTGTGGCACAGAAAAACAGTGCTTATATTTTGCCTTAACAAAACAGAGTTCTAATTTTGTTCTGATACTAATTTCCCTATATTGTTAGCTGACATATATAAAAAACAAAAATATTTCTAAATAAAAAATAATAGTTAACATTTATTGAACAGTTACTCATTGTGAGGTGTTCATGCAAGCACTTCACATGCATTGACTGAGGCCTAGTGGGTAAGTACTGAAATGTCTCCCTTTTACAGGGGAACAGTGAGTAACAGGGAGGTGAAGTAACTTGCCTAGGGTCACTAGCTGGGGGATGCTGGAATTTGGGTTCAAATATAGGCAATTGGGTACAAAGCCCACAATTGTGTCAACTATTTTCTACTGATGTATAAGACTATTTAAAATTTTCTTTATTGAGAAAAATATAATTCCACGAATTAATAAGATCTTATGCTTTAATTGTAAAAAGAAAGCTTTATGTTAAACATTTGGTTAGTTTAGTATCTTGGTTTTTTTTTTTTTCAAAGAACTGTTAAAAAGTTTCTTAAAATCTTTTTACAGCATGTTTAAGCCTCTTGTAAATTGGGGCAGTGGATAAAAAATATTAATTAAAATATCCACCAGTATTCTTTTCAATTATTTGTTAATCAAAAATTCTGATAATATTTTAGAATTTTCTTAAGTATTCTTCTTTTAAAATCAACTAATTTCGTATTTGGCAATTCTCTTATAAGTTTAGGCAAATAATGTAAATGGGGCAGAGTGCTTTGTCAACATGATCATCTAACTACAGATACTAATAATTAAAAAGGGAGAGGATAGAGGAAAGGAAAAGAAACCCTACACACAGACTCTGTTTTATTTATCTTGCCTATAGTAATCCTATATTTCACAATAATCCCTAAATATTCCTAGAGAAGACTGAGGTGTAAACAGGTAAAATGATTGCACAATCTCAATGGGTAAAAGGTAGAAGAGAAAGGATTTGTATTCTTGTTCTCATGCTAAACCCCTTGCTTTTGGCACCAGACTGATGTGCTTCTTTATGAAGTGAAAACAGTGACACTGGCTGGCTGAACCTGTCTGTTTTGACAGAGCTAAGAGTGGCAGGTAGGTCAGGGACATTGTAAGTGTCTCTCAAGAAGATACAAACTACTCCACAAAAAATAAAGTCACCTTTGAAATCTAAGATATCCGGTCTGTCAAATAAGAACTTTCTGACCCTTCTTTCCTTTGCCTTCTCCTGTTCCAACATTAACCAGACGAGATTCAGTACAACGAATGAGGAAATTGAGGAGCAAGGTGGATAAATAAAGATGAAGGTTCCAACTCAACTGTTGCCTTAAGTGCTCTTAGTTGGAGGAAGGGAGAAGTTTGACTCAAATAGCTGCAAGTAATTTTGTTATATTAGACAGGACTCTTTGTTGCCTAAAAATTGCTAGAAAAGCTGTATGTTTTTATCAGGGGTATCATCTAGGGCTGGAGAAGATCAAGTTTCCCCAGTCAGTAGTGAGAAAAATAATTTGTTTCTTATTTTATCTGAATGTAGCTATTTCAATAAACAGCTTCATTCATACATATTATTTTCTGTTACAGAAATCTGAAAATTAGGACATGCCTTCAAAAGATTTACAGAATGAACATACAAATTATTTCAAGATGAAGGAAAACCATCTAAGATTCCAGCCTCCTTGAATTCTAGAAATCCCTACTAATTTCTAACCTTTACTCTTCTGTGTATCTGCAGCTACTCAGTGTTTCATTTTTGATGGTAGCTCCTTTGGCCAATTGCTATTTGTGCAATGCACTTTATTTTGTGTTCCTCATTGACTGCTTATTATTCAATGTTTTTTTAAGGATCAAGTCATCTTAATAATTATTAAAAGTAGATTTAGAGAGGCAAGGCCAAATATTTCTCCTTTCCTTAACTAGTAGGACTTTATAAAAATCTATTTGACAATGTTCTCAACTTTTCTGCTTGTATTGTGTCCATAGCTCAAGTCTGGGTAACACATTGTTTGCTTTTCTTCAAAACGGCCATGTCCAACAGAGTTTCTGCTGCTACAGAAATGTTCTACATTTGTGCTGTCTGATATGGTCATCGTGTGTCACTATGGAGCACCACCTGCTATGCACCATTTGCTATGGAGCACTAAAATATGGTTCGTGTGACTGGAGAACTGAGTGTTTAATTTGAACTTAATTTTAAATTAAACTAAATTTCATATAAATTTAAACAGCCATATGTGGCTAGTGGCTACCATGTTGGATAGTACAGCTATAGAAAATTCATTTCTAAAATTGAATAAACCTGTTTCCCACAGAACTCCTTGTGGACCTCTCATTTTGTTGCATGCATTCATTTCATTTTAAAGAATATTTCAGAGTAGACTTATTTCTTTTTTTTCTTTTTCTTAGAGGTAAACAGATAAGCAAGCCTTAATTTAGGGAAGAAATGCTTTTGCAAAAGCTCAATATTTCAGGCCAAAGTGTCCATTTGTCTTTAGTAATATCTGGCTTTGAAATTTTGTTGCTGTTGGCACTAAATGAAGGTTTAATTTCCATGCTTTGGTGATGGTATCGATGCACATTAGCAGTGTGTGCGGTACACACAGCGTCAAGCAAACAGCCACATGCATCAAGGTTTGTGCTTAACAGTCCTGCCTCAGGATCCCTGTGGATTCTTTGAGTATCCTTTTAAAGACTCTACTATCTGTTCTATGAGAGGAACAGATGCATCTTTCTATACAGTGCAATCAGCCAAGTTCAGGAGAGGGGAGGCCAGATGCTATTCATATTTCTTTCAGAGTGTGGCGTATATCAGTGGTACTTAAAGCCCGTCTTCTCAACAGCTAGCACCTCTTTTTTAAAAATTGGTTTCCATTTTGGCTGTTTGAGATCAGGAACAATGGAGCTTTCCTTTGAGTTAATTTCTTTCATTGTTTACTGGCCTTTTAAAGGCAGTGCTTTAAGGTATACTTGTATTTTTATTTTAAAACCTGATTTTCAGAAGTTTCTTTCTTTATGAGGAAAACAGTTGTCTTATCTGTAGTCCTTTGAAAATGAGACGATGATTTTACATTAGAGTAAATATTTTTGCTCACAGTATTATCTTTCTTTCAGAAGTAATGTGTATTGTGTACCATGGATAAAGGGATGAGAAAAAAACTATGTATACATCCATAACTTATTACATATATTGTGCATGCATGTGCACATACACACAGACACACAAATCAGTTTGACCCAGCAAATGGAAGCAGCTTCATTAGAATACACCTGTATATTTGTATGTGTGTAAATATATAAGACAGAATTGCTTTTATTTCATACATGACATAATACTTGGCAAAACAATTATAGGGAATTGAACACCACTAAAATTTAGCTTTAGTGTATACTTTCTTAAGAAAATATGATTTATTCTTACAATGTCAAACTTTTCTTGGTAGCAGATACGATTAGTCCCTCGGGCTTTTTTTCCTCTTGTGATTGGACCCTTAATTCTCTTGGGCTTTTCTAGTGATAGAGAGCTCACTACTCCACCAGGTAACCTATCATATTGTTAGCTAGCAACTGCTTTAAGAAAACTGTAAATATTAGAGCTGAATTTCCCTCCTTATTACATCTATTCATTCATTCTATTTTTGACCATTTTGATAAGTATATTTTGCTTAAAAGATCTGCATATAAAGGTCAGCACGCAAACCCCATTGTATTTATGTATACTAACAACAAACAATTGGAAAATAAAAAATTTTTTAAAATATCATTTACAGTAACATCAAGTTACATAAAATACTTAGGAAACATTTAACAAAATATACATATGTCCATGAAAACCACTCTAAGACATTTATGAGAGAAATTAAAGATATAAATAATGAAGAATTATACTATATTAAAGTCACAGCAGATTTTTTTTGTAGAAATAGATAGTATGCCACAATTTAAATGTAAATGCAAAGGTCTTGGAAAGAATTTAAAAAGGAAAACAATGACAACATAAACCGCTGTAGTATAGGCGGCAGAGTGAGACCTCGACTCTAAAAATCACAAAACCAAAACCAAAAAGAATGGCCAGTAAACATATAAAAAGATGCTGCACATCATTAGTCATTGAGTAATGCAAACTAAAACCACAATAAACTATAACTATATACTTCCTGGCACGATGAGAGAATTTCTTTGTATTGGCAAAGATGTGGAGCAATTGGAAGTCTCATTCATTCCTTGCGGAAGTATTAAAATGTGCAACTATTTTGGAAAATATTGTGGCAGATTCTTTTAAAATGAAACATACACTTAACATATGATCAAGCAAACCGACTCTTACATATTTAATCAAGAGGAAAGAAAATATATGTATGCACAAAAAGATCTGCACAAGAATATGACAGCTTGAATTATTATAGCCCTAAAATGAAAAACATTCAATTGTCAACAGGTAAATGGTTAAATAAATCATGGTATATGGATACAATTGAATAGCACTCAGCAACAAAAAGAACAAAGTAATGATACATGCAACAACATAAATGAATGTCATGCTGGGTATAAAGAACCCAAATGAAAAAGAGTATATATACTGCATAGTTCCATTTATATTAAATTCTAGAACAGGTAGAATTAATTTGTAGTGATAGTAGATCAGTGGTTGCCTGGGCACAGGGATTTGACTTAGCAAGGGTTGGTAGTAAATGTTTTGGAATGATGGAAATGTTCTAGATCTTTTTTTGTGCTGGTAATCATCTAAGCGTCCACATTTGTAAAAATTATCAGTATACTTAAAATGGGTGAATTTTATTATATTAAAATTATAGTTTACTAAATTTTGTTTTAAAAGTAAGGCTAAACATTCTTTTTTTTGACAGAAAGAACTTTTCAGAGCTTTATTTTGATTTCATGATTTGGATGAAATTGAGATAGGAGGCAGTACTTGACTCTGGAGGCGGCGCTTGGACACCAGATCAAATTGAGGACTAGGTAAAATAGGGGTGAGGTGGAAGCAGAGTTCCATAAGACACACCCAGCAGTGTGCCATGTCAGTTTACCATTGCCATGGCAACACCCAGAAGATACTGCCCCTTTCCACGGCAATGACCTAATGATCCAAAAGTCACTACTCCTTCCATAGAAATTTCTTCATAAATGACCCCTTAATGTACATGTAATTAAAAGTAGGTATAAATACGATTGCAAAACTGCCCTGAGCTGCTACCCTCTGCCTATGGGGTAGCCCTTCGGGAGCAGTCACAGAGCTGTAACACCACTGGAGCTGTAACACTGATGCTTCAATAAAGCTATTTTCTTCTAACCCTGGCTTGCTTTTCAATTCTTTCCTGGGCAAAGCCAAGACTCAGCCTGCTTGCCTTATATCAAAATTTTTAAACCATTATTAGAATTGTTTTTCTGCTTGTAGCATATGATAACGCTAGTATATAACTGATATCATTCAACTATTTACAAAATTTTACAGTTAATGAAGCCAGCCCACTAACAGCTATCATTTCACCTTTCATAAGTTTGCAAAAGTAAGTGAAATTAATTTAGAAGAAGTCTTTTGATCATAATAAAAAGTTATGCTTCATAGAGTTGTACAGTTCTACATGTTAAACTATTGTCTTTAATCACATTTTCCTGAAAACAGCTGTTAACTTTTGAAGTGGATGCTGATGCTTCTTCAGCAGATTCTGATACTTTTTGTTTTTCAAAGAGGAGTCAATGAAATCACTATGGGTCCATATGTAGATGGTGAACTTGCAAACACATTGCAAATTACACATCCATCACCAATTTTCTTGAGAACCAGAATTTGAGTTCTTATTTTTTAAAACAAACATGCATTTATGACTTTTTAGCTTCTCATGAATGAAACAGTTAATTGAAAAATAAGCTAAAATGCATTACCAAACAACAAAGTAAATAGGTATTCAATAAACTTCAAAATCCCCGTGGTTACAGTGTTCAGACTACGCTTTATACAGCAGAACATCTCAGCCTGTATCCCTCACGTGTTTCACATACATCTAGCATAGAAATGCCCCGATTGTTCACAGACCCTGCTACATGGTAGTGTGGTAACTTCTTGCATTTCTAAGGGGAAACCTAGGAATGGCTCTATAGGTGTGTGACAAGTACATATTCTCAGGGTCCCACTTCCAGCAGGGCCTCACTTTTGGTTGAAAACTGTGCCGTCATCCTCTTGGAATTCTTCATAATTTTATTTACGAAGTCGTGTTTTGTAAGTGAAGTCTGAGGGGATAGTAAACCATGCGTGTGAGCAGAGGAGTAATAAACAACAAAATTAGATGAAAGAAAATAAAAGCAACATATTTTTAAATGTGGCAGAAAATTCTGATGTAGTTTTCCTGCTAATCAGGACTGCTAGCAGCTTTTATTTTCCTAGGCTGAAGCGTAGTTCAAAGGGTACATTTTGATTCTGGCTTTGCTGGTTTTTCCAGATTTTAAACGTCTTCTTGTTTTGGTGGGATAGCTGTTTTGTGGATTGTAAAGCTGTGTCATATTTCATATGTTCTGTGAAAGGATAGCCATGTTGGAAACAAACTGGGCATATTTTCAGAGAATATTTGTCTGTTGATTGACATTTACTTTTTTTCATCAAAATTGATGGTTTTGAATTATAAAAGCAGCCCAAAGTTATTGTAAAAAAAATACTGAAGTGCATGAAACAAAAAAATTGAAAACCCAGACACTTACCCCTCACTATCCCATAATTTGGCTTCCTAGAGGGAGCTAAAATTAATGGTTTCGTATCTCTTCTTTTGGAATATATCTCTGTGTGTGTATGTGTGATATCCTGTAACTTGTGTTTTTATTCTCAACAACATATTGCAGCTATCCTTCCATGTCAATATGTAAGTATCTTCTGTAGTTTATGGATATACTATAAATTTTTAAACCAATCCCAAATTGGTTGTTTCTAAATTTTTAAAATGTAAATAGCCTGTAATGCACAGATTTTTTTTTTTACATTTATCGTTTATAATACACTTTAAGGACATAAAATGACAGAAAGGACATAGGGGCATGAAATAGCTGCATTTTATTGTAAATTGTTAGCTATATTATGAAAATCAAGCACTCTACTTCTGCATAATACCAAGATAGCATCCCTCCCTACTTACTGGCTGAGAATCCTGCTTTAGGCTAATTCCCCAGATCTGAAAACAAAGATTCTACTGCAATATTCTGCTAAGGATGACAATCATGAATTTACTTTGATAGTTGCAAATGCAAGTAATTAAAAGATAGGCCCCTGCTTCTCCTTCTTTCTTGAGTTAGTGCTTCAGGGCAAAGGATCAGAAACTCCCCTGCAGAGCTGCCCTAACAATATTTAATGAGCACTAGGGAAAGCTTAGTTTTTTATGCCTAAGGCTTCACCACTTTTACTGAGTAGTAAGATCAGAAGGATTGCAGCCTAAAAGGTGTTCTTCCTTATGACTCCTGTACACCTTCAGATTCCACACATGTTGAGGCTCTCATTAAGGTTGCGGTTGTGATGCCTGCCTGGAAGGAGGGGATTGACAGTTATTTTCATCAACAGGGCTGACAGTTTGGATTTTGGCTTTTTCAGTGGTGTTGCTTTAACATTCAGCACGAAGCCTTCCAGCTGCCACCTGTCCTCACTCATCTGTAGACTGGCGTTCTCTCCAGTAGGGCCTGGTCTTGCACCTCCTTTGACCACTGCCTGTCTTTCCCCATTCCCATCCTGGGGTGAGTCATTATCTCTGGCCTTACTTTGTATCAAGGAGTTCAAGAAGGTTTTTGTTCTGTTTGGACATTTGCTTTTTTCTGACATCAGCTGAAATCTCAATGACTTCACAAGCTTCCCTCCCTCCCCTACTCATCAACCTCGGTGCCAATTGATTCCAAGTCCTCTGAAGAATTCTATCTTCTTTCTGTCCCTTCTTTTAGATTTTTTTTTCCTTACCCTCTCTCTAATGTTTGTGTTTACTTTTTGAACTTTTAATCAATATGAAATAAAAACAAATCTAGACTTAAGTAAGGAGGTACTTTATTGCAAGAGGGGGAAAGAGACCTTTGCAACAGTGGAAGGGACACTATTGCAATAGGGAGAATGCTTGGGCCACGAGATTGGCAAGCATCTGAAAGGTTGGTCAGATAAGCCTTGTCTTTTACAGGCAGGAATAAACAAGGAATAACAAGAACCAGATGTGAGGAAATAGGATGAGTGGCTGTGAAAAGCCACAAGACAAGAGAATGTTTTACACCAAGGTCAATATGCTTTTGGGAAGGGCTCTATGCTGGCCCAGACTGAGGCTGGATCAATGGCCAGGGGCCTGGAAGAAGGAGAGAAGTTAACCAATGGGGACGAAACAGTCAACTAATCATTCGTGAGGCCAAGAATGGGAATGGAAATTTGGAGCTTCTGTGTCTGATCTTGTCATATGTAGACAAGAAGGGGCATCTATGAGTCTTACATAAGTCATGTGGGGAAGGATGTTTCTTTACAATAAGGTGGTTTCTGTGGAGAGATTTAACAGTCGCTGTTTCCCAGGATCATAGCGTTCACGCGAAGTTCAGTGTTGCTGTTGGTTATCCTCATTCTTTGTCCCTAATGTGACTATTCTTTTCAGAAATGTGGTTTCTGACTCCCTCATGCCTGCACTTGAGATCCACTAGGCGTATCTTTACCTCTCTCAGCTCTTGTCTTACTTAATTTTTTTTCTTTGGAATTTCTATTGCTATTATTTTGAAAAATGTTCTTAATTTATAAAAGAGTGATGAAAGTATGTAAAAGAAAGTGGAGTCAATTCCACTGAAGCCACATGAACTGAGAGCTTGATGGGTGGCTCTCCAAGTGATAACTGGTGACAAAGAAGTGGGAAAGGGTAGGGCAGGAAAATGATCATTTTTCATTTTTTACATGATTAAGTGAAGGTTTAAAATACAAAGCCTTTGGGGAGAAAAAGGTAATTTTTTAATAAAAATGCAGCACATGCAGATGGCCTAAGAAGTATGTAAAAAATTACAGCAACAAGTTACTGACTCTGCTTATGCACTCCCTTATTTTTAGATCCATTATCCAGAAACAATACTTTTTATGTTTTCACTTATTTATTCTGTTAGATACTCCTGTATCTTTTATTAATATGCCAATAAAATATATCTTTCTTTATTAATCTAAATAGTGTCTATTAATTCCCTGATAGGCCAGCATTACATAGTCCTATATCCTGCTCACTGCTACTTTTAGTCCAATTGATGAAAGGTATAAATATATTGCTATGATTATAGAAATATTTTTATTGAAAAACAATATACTATTATAATGTTTCTTTTCCTGTGTGATTTTTGTTTTGTTTCCTGCAGCTCACCATTATCTTTTATTTCGCTTACATTCTTTTTTCACAGTTTCAGTTTTCTTAAATTCTCATTGTATCTGGCAGTTCACCTCCACATTTTACCATGATCCTGGAGTCCTCTTTTGCCCTTCTCTACTCTGTAGCATGGAACTCTAGATAAGCTTCAAGACTGCCATGTAGGTTTTTCTTCTCTATTTTTTTTCCAAGTTAGATCCTCTATTTCCTTATCTTCTTTCTTGGTTTACTTTCTCCTTTTGCAGAAGTCACATTTTAAGTAACTTCCTATGAAAAGGTGACAGGGAGGTACATTGTTTGAGTTTTAAAGTATCTCCATTCTGCTTTTTTTATCTAACCAGTAATTTGGATAGGTGTAGAGGTCTAACTACAAATCATTTTTCCTTATAACTTTGAAGGCATTGCTTTGAAAGAATGGCTTTCTAGCATTCAGCATGGCTGTTGAAAACACTGCTATAATTTCCTTGCTGCTTCTTTGTTGATGGTCTGTTTTTCCTCTGGATTCCTTTAAATATTCTCTTTATACTTGGTGTTCTAATATTTCACTTAAATTTGTCTGGGTTTGGCTCTATTTTCATTCATTTTGCAGGGCCCTTGATAGGTCCTTCAGTTCTAAATATTGTTTCTGTAACAACTTTCTCTCCTTTTTTTTCCCCAGTCTTTTCTCCCTGAAATTCTTTTAATTGGATATTATTCTTTCTGGATTAATCCTTTATATCACTCATCAGAAAAGATTATATCTTATATCTCATTTGCTTATTGTTTGATTTCAGGGAGATTTCTTTATTAAATAAAACTTTATTGTTACCTTATTGATGAATTTATAATTTGGGTGATTGTATTTTTTTATTTCTGAGAAATGATATACCTTTTTCATGTTATTTATATTTATAATTGTCTTCTCTTATCTGTCTGGAGATACTAATTAGTACTTTTTAGAATTATATATTGATTTTGTTCGTGCCTGTTCTCCGAATTAGCTCTCTTTTTCCTCTGGAGTAATTTTTTCCCTACTGGTTTATCTCTCTATCTCTCTTTTGTATTGTAAGTTTTCCTTAAAAGTTTGGTAACTTCTTCCTCTGGAGTAATTTTTTTCTTATTGGCTTATCTCTCTCTCTCTTTCTCTATCTTTTATATTCTAAGTTTGTCTTAAAAGTTTGGTAACTTTTGATTGTCTGTTTCTTTTTATAAATGATACAATAAAAGACGGGTACTAGTCCATTGTCGGTGAATTAGATTTTTCCATTGGTGGCGTTATTTCAGAGGGTTGAATGGGAATCTTATCATTATGCTGTGGTATTTTGCATTTGCTAAGATATCTCCGAGGCATTTCGTTTTTTTCAGGAAGAACATTTTGATACATTGCTCAGGGCAAGACACTTAGCTAGTGAGTTTTGACCCTCAGATGTCAAGTCAAATTTGCATATACTAAATTTCAGTTTATCTCGCAGTTTTCAGTCTCAGTTCTTACTTCTGCCTTCTTAAGTACTTGACATTTCTGAGTGGTAAGCCTCTTGGGGTTCTGCAGAGAAAGCGGTTTTCCCTCACCTGTGTGCCCTTCTGTGAATGCTTCAGGTTACATTTTTTCTGTCCTCCTTCCTCAGTTATATACCTGTGTGCAGTCCTCATGTTCTAGATATTTCTTGGAATGCATTCTCTATTCTTTCCTCCCATAGCCCTATTCTATGGATTGGTATTTATACCTTTTTTATTCCTATGGCTTCATTTACTGGGGTCTTGGTAAAGGAAGGAGATAATAATAGTCAATCTGTTACTTCTAAACATGAAATTTTGGGTTTTTCAAAGTTTTGTCCTTGCATCACTAATTTACTCAGCCTAGTCGAAAACTTGATCGTCACAAAAAATTTGCTCTCTAAATATATCCATTCAGGAATTCACAGCAAAAACTTGCAAATGAAAGTTGTGAAGGAGTTAAAAATATACCACCCCGAAATATGCTACTCTGGCATCTTGACTATTTTGAATTAAAAACACTTAAAAAAAAAAATCCCAGCAGTTGCAAGATCATTCTGACCTTTATTCTGTTTCTTGAAAGCAGTAAATGAAGTTCCCATGTGAAAGATGCTTTCTTTAAAGCAAAGGAGAGTAGCAGTCTTATAATCAAGGATGGAAAATTGAAGCTGAGAGAAATCTGCACAGACAAATCTTATGAAACTACTAACCCTTATCTTCCTGGTCACTTCATTACCCAGTTAACTACTCCAGCATAAGCCCTCTGCCTTATCATGTGTCACAACTTAATATTCTTTTTCCATTTCAGTGTGTCTGTGATTGACTTTAGCTGCTCCTGTGGGTCTTCATTTCCTCATGAATGCACCAGTCAAGTAAAACTTACACAAATAAATGTATATGCTTTTCTCCTGTTTATCTATCTTATGTCAGTTTTATTCTTGGGCCCAGCAGGAACCCTGAGAGGTGAAGGTAGAGTTTTACAGCCCCACAGTGGTTATTATGGATTTTACTTAGAATATATAAAAATTTATCATTTTTATTTAACATTGACATCGTTTGACATTCCGTGTGGACATTCCCTAAACTCACAACAACATTCTGGAATCTGACACTTTCCTTCTTACATCCTCATTACAATGTTTGCATCTTGTAAGAGGCAATGTACTGGGAGTGAGATGTCTTCAGCTAAAGGAAGTGTTTTTACTGCACTCTTGTTAAGTTAGGTGATTTGGACATATTGTTAAACATCTATTAGCTTAAATTTACTGGAGAGATTAGATTTTTAAAAATCATTTTTAAATTCCCTTCATCACTGGAATTTAACATTTCTCTAATTCTAAATAAGATGGGATATTTAGCCTGCATTCTAGAGGCCAGTCAAATGTCAAGAATTGTGACAATGTCTGGCACAAAATGGGTGTTCAATAAATTTGACTTAACAAAAACAATTAGAATTGAAATCTAAATTCATTCCTTCAACCAATCAATGAGCAAGTGCTTACAGAGTGCTTTTTTTTTTTTTGCCCCAGGCATAATTCTAAGTTGGGGAAGAAGCAGTGAATAGAGAAAGCATGAGGGTCTGCCCTCATGCAGCATACATTCTAGTTGAAAAACACAGGTAATGAAATAGTACAAAAATATGTATTCAAAACAATTATGGTAAGGGCTATACAGGAACTAAAAAAAGTAAGCAAGGCTTAGAAGATGGTTTTGCAATTTAAGATCAGATGCCCAAAAAAGGCATCTCTGGGGATGTGGTATTTAAGCAAAGACCTAAATGACAAGAAGGAGCCTGGTAAGAGCAGAGCTAAGACAGAGTGCTCCAGGTAGATGAAAGGTGCACGTCATGCAAAGGTGTTGAGGCACAAACATTTGGAGTGCTGAGAAGCTGCCATTTTCAGTCTAGTGATGAGGGCAAGGTTGAAAAGGTAGGCAGGAGACAGAGTATGAAAATTTTCTAAACCAAAGTGAGGAATTCGAATTTTATTCTCTTTAATCTGGCTTGTTAGGAGATTTTTAAGGTATATAGTTACATGAACTGATTTATATTAAAAAATTATAACCTTCTTAGCTATATCAGGAATGAACCCAACCACTCTATTTACATTACAAGCTACTCTCATCTGACATTTTTCATCTCTCGTTTGTTTAATTTTTCTCCTTAGTATTTGTCACCATCTCAATTGCTGTATATATTTACTTATTATTTATTGTCTGCTGTTCCAACTAGAGTGCAAGTTCTATAATGATTAGGATTTTTGTTGTTTTCACATTCCCAGCAGATAGAAAAGTCTCTAGCACATTGTGTGCTCATAGTAAATATGTATTATTGAATTAATCAATGGATTTTTAGGGGAGGATCAGGCTGAAGTAGAGCAAGAAGATCAGATACAAAGCTACAGTATGAATATATATGAGATATATAGTGTTTTAGACAAGAATGATAGGAATGAAAATAAAGACAAGTGGAAAAATTCAAACTTTATTTTGGAGGTATAATTGACGACATTTGATGATTGGTTGAATGAAGAAAAAGTGGGAAATATGAAGAATCAAGAATGGCTTGTAGGTTTTTATCTAGCAACTGATTAAGATTATGGAATAATTTTCTGAAATAGGACAGTTAGGGGAGAACTATATTTTTGGGAAGATGTTAGTAAGAATCAAGACTCTCATTTGATAGCCAAGTGGGAATGTCAAGTACACAACTGGTTATATAATCTAGCACTCATATGAGAAGCCATTGGGAGATAGAAATTTGGTACTCATCAGCATAAAGCTGATGGGCTATATAAAGCTACTGATGTTAATGAGATTACTGAGGAAAGTACAGGCTCAGGACCAAGAAATGCATGATTCTAACATTTAATTGTGAGGCCATCAAAGGAAATGGAGAAGGCACTTGGATATTGTGAGCTTAGGGAGAGCTCTAGGGAAGAAAAGCAAAAATGGAAGTCAAGAAAGTCATGAATGGCCCTGTTGAATGCAGCTGAGAGGAAATAAGACAACTCAGAAGTGTCCATTCATGCTTGATAAGAGCAAGTAAATTGTACTGCTTGGAATGAAACAAATTAGAAATGGTTGAAAGTTGTATTAGCCTGTTTTCATGCTGCTGATAAAGACATACCTGAGACTGGGCAATCTACAAAAGAAAGAGGTTTAATGGACTTACAGTTCCACATGGCTGGGGAGGCTTCATAATCATGGTGGAAGGCAAGGAGGAGCAAGTCATGTCTTAACATGGATGGCAGTAGGCAAAGACAGTGCTTGTGCAAGGAAACTCCCATTTTTAAAACTATCAGATCTTGAGACTCATTCATAATCACAAGAACAGTGCAAAAAAGACTCACCCCCATAATTCAATCACCTTGCACTGGGTTCCTCCCATGACAAGTGGGAATTGTAGGAATTACAATTCAAGATGAGATTTGGATGGGGACACAGCCAAACCATATCAAAAGTGAATCAGAAGTAAGGAAGAAAACAACTTTCATTGTGAATAGGAGGAATAAAGACAGCAATAGAAAAAGAGAGTATATTATTTAGGAAATAGGGGGCCAACTATGGGAATAAACTCTTCAACTGACAGTGGATAATTGGGAGGTGCTCTGTGGGCATGATATAAAAACATATTAAAATATAATATTTTATAGTATTTCATATCATATAATATTTTACATCATATAATATATGATATTTCATATCATATTTTTATGGTATTATATATTACATTATATGTTATGTTTTTATATATTATACATCATATTTTATATTATATATCATATTTTATGATATTTTAAATCATATTCTTATTTTTATATGCCTCAGTAATCAAGGCTACTTAATTTTATTATTTATCAAGATATCTTCAACTGTAATGACTGCAATATCAGATGGGTAGCATCTCAATTATCAGAATCTCTGACCCTGTGGTTACTGTCACAAGGGAGCTTTGTCTAGAATCTTGGCTCTTCTTGGTACCTGAAACATGACTCTGAGCTTATGTTTGTTCATCTACTGTTTGGGAATAAGACTAATGCCCATCACACACGGATTTTTGTGACATTAAATGAAATAATGTCTCTATGAATTGACTTGAATTATTTATGTCTGTACAAAAGATAAAATGAGTATTTACTGAAATATGTATGACTATACCCAACTGGTCATAGTGCAGCTTTTATTTTCTGCCCTAAAACAGTGTTAGATAAAACACGCCTTGAGGGAAGAAAACTACATTTTACCCCTGTTTGTATCCTCTATACTCAGTAGTGTGCTTAGCTCAGAACTGGTGCTCATATATGTCTGCTGAATTAAAAAAAATGAAACACCAGGCAATTATCTGTAAATTGTAGAGCAAGAGAGAATTAGGTATAACTACATTAGTTCTGGTTTTGTACTTCTGCCCTTGATATACTGGAATAGGGAACGGTTCCTTACAAAAGATCCATTTGGCGCTTGAATGAAAAAGTTGCTTAGGAACACACATGTGTAGCTGTCTTTCATATCTGCCTGAAGTCACACAATGGTGTTTTTGCTTCCAATTTCCTTAACTGTTTCATTATTATTCATCCATAACTAGTCAGATAATTTGTTGTCATTTTACCTCTAATCATATTTTGAGACCAACATTTCATTTCAGTCTTGAAAGTTCATCAATAAAGGCTCTTGGATTTGATTCTGAACATTTTAGTCCTTTACCACATGTTCTAAATGAGTCCATTGTAGTTGTTGAAGATTCCTTCAAGACCAGGCATTAAACCTATCAGGAAGTCCTAAGAAGCAAGACCCAAGAAAGTGCTTTCCATTGCCTCAACTTGTTAGAATTAGGGCAGAAAAAATGACTGAAGGTTTTGGTCTAGGTGTTTGTCTCTGTGTGTTCATCCATCTTATTTTGTCACTAACTTTCCTTCCTCATACCTGCTGAACTCTCCTTATGGTCTCTCCTGTCTAAAGTCCTGTGTAGTTTAAGATACAAAATGGAAGTTTCAGCAATACATTTTTCTCAGTCTGTAGGAACAGGTCTGTAGTTTAATTGTGCCCTGCACAGGGAGATACATGGGCCTTTGTTAATAAATTAGATTTGGATTAGATTAGTTTAGATTTAACAGAAACAATCTTTTCATTTGAGTGGAAACAATTGAAATTAAATGAGATAAAATATTTAAGTTCAGCATTTATCTCTTGCCCATTGCAGGGTTTTTGCATCTAATAAGATCAAATATTAAAAAAATGCTATGTTCTCTGAGAACCAGAAAAAGGACACTGACTGCCATTTAGAGAATATTGATATATCTATAAAAATTATTACAGAGTTTAGTGGGGCCAGATTATGTATTTAAAATGGAATATATAAATCCTGGATCTATATCAAATCTTGGCATCATATCACTATGGTTGATTAGGTGAAATTGGTTTTCAGAAACATATACATGGGGTAGGGTGTGGGTTATCTCTTCGTGGATTAGATTTATGATGTTGTAGAGTTTGGCAACATATAATAATACCTTAAAACATTCACATCATTTAATTTCACTCTTGAGGATCAATCTAAAGTAAAAAATAATAAACTGCTGCACTTCTAAAAACCAACACAACCACCCAACTCCCCAAATTCCAGAAACATTTAATGTAGTAATAGTTTAAAATATTGAAAAGTAAAAACAATGTCAATAGTCAAAATAGGGAAAGAGTTGAAATATGAAGCCATTAAGAGGATGTATAGTGAAGTATTTGTAGTTCTAGGGGGAAAGCTTATGTTGCAGTATTTGATATGAAAAGCTGTACACAATTTTAAAATGCAAAACAGCTCCACTAGCTAAAACATACTGCAGAGAAAATAGATCAGAAGGAAATTCACCATTTATCAGTGATTGTGTCTGGTGATTTTAATTTTTTTCTTTATAACATTGTGTGCTTAGTTGTTGCTGTTGTTTTTTATAATGGACAAGTGTTACTATTATCATCAGAAAAAAGTGAAATAAACTTGTGTGTAAGCAGCTCAGTTTAGCGATGATGATTTATCCTCTAACATCCACTGGTCACTGGTGATAGCCTCTTAATGTGTTGTCTTCCTGTCTGAAAGTATTTCCTATGTTCTTTAAAACCTTTGATCCCATTCATTCTGAAAGCAGCATAACCTTGCAAGTCCTGGGTTTGCAGCTTTCTTAGGGGATTTTCAGATATGATTTTTAAAAATTAGATGTATTTCATAAAATGTTATTTTTCTTTTATATCTTGAAATTTATTTATGCTAAAACTTTAACCACAAGCCTAGTATTGTTTTGGTGGTTATTAAGTTATTGATAAATGTCTGACAATATTAAGTTGAAATTTTTTTAAATTTTATTCTGAAAATGACCTAACCTTCCTTGGAAAAGTAAACTTCATCTTTAACTGAGATTGACACTGGGTACTATGTGACAAGATTGTTAGTATGCTCCACCTACCTCCAAAAAGGATTTGGTACAGAATTCCTGAATATATTACTGAGCTGTCTCATGGAAAATCCTAATTTATATACTTACCTAATAACTCTTTATTACATAATAATCACGATTGCATTTTTCAAACTTTGAGACATTTTTTCATTCATGTCAAATTGAGACTTTTTTTCATTCAGCAAACATGCGATGAGCACCTGTTATGTAAGAGATGTGATAACAAGCAATAGATCCAATATTACAATGTATTTAGGTATGTCAAGATTCTAATCCATTTGGTAAAATCACAATAAAAATAAAATATGCATTTCGATTATGTAAGTGCAAATATACTTAACTATACAAGGGTAGGGATTTTTGTCTGCTTTGTTTTTCCTAGCTCCTAGTAAATAGTAAATGTTAAATAAGTATTTGTTAAATAGATGAATAAGTGAAGTGTACTGATTATGAACCTTTAAGAGGCATGTGGATAACAAGAAGGAGACGTTTTGTCAAAAGTCCTGAAAATGGGAGTTAGGCAAAATGAATGTGAAGGGCAGTCCACTGACTCATGGCTAATTCCTAAGGAGAATGGAGGGCAAGCCCACTTCTGTCTATGCTGCCATAGTTTGTTCTGTCATTGCTTTCTCTCAGTGAACCGCTCCCACACATCTCCCAGTCCATGTTGCAGAGGTGCCTCTCTGCTAGAGCGGAGAATTTGCTCCACAACCTTATACACAAATCTTGCACAATGGGATGCTGCCTGTTTCTCTTGGTCCCTCCAGAAATTTAGTGTAAAAACCAGTCTTTCCATCTTTGCTTTGCTTCCATTCTCTTTGGGAGTAAGGCACAAGCAAATCTTTTTAAAATTAGCTCTTAAATTCATAAATAGACAATAAAGAAGCCCTTTGATTAACGATAAATAGTGGGGGCATCCAGCAATCTTATTCTTTAATATTTACCCAAGAGAAATAGAATCATATGTCCACAAAACATTTGTAAAAGACTATTCCCGGCAACTTTATTCATAATAGCCCAAAATGGAATCAATCTAAATGTACTGTAAGAGAAGAATGAATAAACAAATTGAGGCATATACATACATACATCAGAATATTATACAGCAATAAAAAGAAATGAACTACTGATACATGCAACAATGACATATTTCTCAAAAACATTATGTTAAATAAGAAAGGTCAGATACATAAGCATGTGGTTTTGGGCATAATGTTATTCTACTTACACGAAGTTCATGAAGAGGTAAAACCAGTCTAGGGTGATGGAAAGCAGAAAGTTATTGCTTGAGGGTGGAGGGGAAGGGAGGAAATGACTGGAAAGAGGCACATGAGAATTTTCAAAGGTGATGAAAATGTTCTTTGGTTTGGGGTGACATAGCCGCATACAATTGTTAGAACCTATCAAAATGAATACTTGAGTTCTGTACATTTTACTTTATATACGCAATACCTTAATTTTTTAAAATGAGAAAATAAATATTTTGAGAAGTAAAATATAAGATAAATCCATTTAAAGTAATATGTATTTACTAAGCACGAATATCTTGGCTGCTGTTCAAGGCGCTGGAAGTATAAACATGAACAAGACATAGTACCTCCCCTGATGAATTCATAACCTAGAGGGGAAAACAGATGTGGAAAAACAGATATGGACTAGTATTTTATTCACACAAAACTTTTCAGAATATAATATATTTCCAGAATATACCCAGGTATAAAATGGATTATGTTTTAGAATTGTATAATAGTCATCTTAGGTAAACAATTTTACTATTGTATGAAAAATCTTCAGTCTGCCAAATCTGATAGCTGTGTTGTGGTAGAAAGCCTGTAGCATGGCTCCTGAATGTGTTCCTATCCTTGTGGAGACCCCTTCCACAATGTACCAGGTTTGATATTGGTGACTGATAACATATGACAGAAGTGAGGGTAAGTCATTTCCAAGATTAAGGTATAATAAAAAATAATGGTCTCTGTATTATGGTCTTTCCTGTCTAAAGTCTTGTGTAGTTTAAGAATACGAAATGGAAGTTTCAGAAAATACGTTTTTCTCAGTCTGTAGGAACAGGTCTACAGTTTAATTGCATTCTACACAGGGAGATACATAGGCCTTTGTTAATAAATTAGATTTGGATTAGATTAGTTTAGGTTTAACAGAGACGATCTTTTCATTTGAGTGGAAACAATTGAAATTAATGAGATAAAATATTTAAGTTCAGCATTTATCTTCTGTATTGGCTACTCTCATGCACCCTCTGTCTCTCATATCTCATTCTGGGAGAAACCAGTTGACATGTTATGAATACTCAGGCAGCCTTAGAGTGACCCAAGGGAAAAGAAATACAGACCTCTGTCCAATCGTCAGTGAAGAAGTGGGACCTGCCAACAACCACATGAAAAAAAGCACACCCTCCCCTGATCAGACATTCAGAGAAGACTGAATCCCTGGCTGACTTCTTGACTACAACAACCTCCTGGGAGACCTTGAGCCAGACCAAGTTTAGCTACTCTTAAATTACTAACCCACAGAAATTATAAAATAAAAAATATCTATTGCTTTAAGTTGCTAAACTTTGAGATAGTTTGTTGTACAACAATAAATAACCAATAAATATGATCTTTCCTAAATGTACAAGATATGAGTTCATGGGTTGGTGACTCCTTCCTGATTGTAAATTGAACATCTAAATTTTATTGTTTTACTAAAATACTAGTCAATGACTAAGAACCAAAGATTTATAAAAATATGGTACACCTCATTCTTATAATAACTTATACTCAGTAAATAGTTTACTTACTCAAAAAATATTACCCCCGAATGAAAACTTACAGCATATGTCTATTAGATCAGTGCAAAAGTAACTGTGGTTTTTGTCATTTAAAACTAATGGTGAAAACCACAATTATTTTTGCACCAACTTAATATCTAGCTACTAAACTAAAACATACAAAACTATAACTTAATAAAATTTAACTGCCTCTCCAATGTGAAAGGTCAATTTTGTATTATTGAAATGACTAATGAAAAAACAAATGAAAATTAGAGTGAATTTAAATTAATAATCATAACCTTCATTTTGACCTTCAAAATATATAATATAGTTCCAATTCATTATAGTTGAGACTGTGACTTCGTTTACAAAAAAACAAACTGCAGAAGTAATTGGACTGATTTTTAAATTAAGGCAACAAAATATGAAGTTTTAGAATAGCTGAGATTATTGCTCTGCCACTTGAAGGTGACTGGTCTTTACCCTCTTGAATCTTTAGATTTAAAATTATACCACTTATTAGAGGTATTAATTTTGTCTAAACTCATTTCTGCATTGAGAAAACAGATGTTGGTGGCTGTCACAGGAAGTATTTGATGTACCTGGAAGCATAAAGTGATCTTTCCTCCTCCTGCTAAACAAAAAGTAAAGAGGATGTAGATTCTTGACTGAGAGTATTTACCAGGGCTTCCCCCTAGAGCTTGGTAGCTAAAGCTATAAACACTTGACTGGGTAATGGGATCAATTCTTATTTCTGGGAGTCTGAAAGGGGATTATGGAAAGCCACTAAGATGATAAGTTTCATGTTACTCCTTTTTTGGTTCCAGACCAGTGATTCTCAAATTTGGCATGCATTGAATATATGGCAACCTGTGAAAACATAGATTGCTGGTGCCTATCCCTAGGGGTTCGTGTATAGTAATTGCAAGATGTGGCACAGGAATTAGTTACCCAGTGATGATGCTGTTTCTGCTGTCCAGGGACCACATTTTGAGAACAACTGGTCTAGAACATATGATTTCTGTTTGTCTTTGGGAGAGTTGTGCTTGTGTTGGTGGTCAGTCTTCATCGAGGAAGTGGAGCCTGCCAACAACCACATGAGTTAGCGTAAAAGCACACCCTCCCTGATCAGACATCCTGAGGAGACCGAATCCCTGGCTGACTTCTTGATTACAAGATCTTCTTGGAAGACCATGAGCCAGACCAAATTAAGCTATTCTTAAGTTAAGATACTCTTAAATTCCTAACTCATAGAAATTATGCAATAGTAAATATCTATTTATTTAGGGGTGAAGAGGAGGAAGCTAAACTACATTTCTTAGACACCTTGGTAGTTAGATGAGTTCTGGTCAATAGAATCTGCCTATGGTCTTAAATGCCACTTGCAGGTCCCCCTGCCCTAAAACATCTCAGGTAATCTTCAATATTGTCACCCTGTCACTCTTTGGGCAGCTGAATGAAAAGGATTAAGTGGAGGGAAGGCTTTGAGAAAAGCCTTTGCATGCTTGTTTCTTCTAATTATTATTCTCTTAAGAAAACTATGGGACATAACCTGCCCATAATAAACTATGTGTTATATGACTACCAAAGTCATGAATTTGGCTTGGGCAATAGCGTGTCTCATCATCTAGAAGTGGGTATATACAACTAGGCACAAGTATGTCCTGAAAAACACATCTAAGTGGCATGAACCAGTGGCTCAGATGCTCCAGACCCTACTCTTGCTACATGTCTGCCTATCTCTTTACCCATACCTATAGCCTTATGGGACATTCCCTATGACTAACTGACAGAGGAAGAAAGACTATTTAGCCTTATTTTTAGATACTACTGCATCATATGGTGATGCAAGTAAAAGGTCAGCTACTCTAGCACTAATGTGCCCTGAATACTGTGGGCAGAGCTTTGAATACTTTGTTTACTTGCCTGAAAAGAGAGGTAGCAAAGGTATGTATCTAAAGTAATCACAGGGCAGCAAGCTAACAGTTTGTTTAGAAGGAACTTAGAAATCACAAGATTGATGGGTTGCTGAGAAGCAATCTAGGGAAGATTTCTGTGGATAGGACTCTTGCAATGGGGACATAGAGAATATTTAAATCACAATATTCAAATACTCAGTACTCAAAGGGAAGCCGTTTGAGTAAGGTTTTTGATAATGAGGTAGACAAGATGACCTATTCCATGGATATCTGTCAGCCATTCCTGTGCTTGCTTTAATGGGCTAATGAACACAGCTGCTACGGCTTCAGGGATGGAGGTGGGTATGTATGGACTCAAAATTAGGGGCTTACTTCACCAAGACTGAACTGTCTGTCATCGCTGCTGGGTAACTAATCTACCAATAACAGTATCCACTTTTGAGCCCCTGATAATACACCACTGTCTGGGGGACCAGCCAACCACCTGGTGGTGCAATGATCACATTGGATCTCTTACATCATGGAGGGGGCAGCAATTTGTCTTCATAGGAAAAGACACTCACTCTGCCTTTCTTGCCTTCAATGCTTCTTCTAATACTATCATCTACGACTAATTGAATGCCTCAAGGTATCAGGCAGAATCTTGCTTTTGACCAAGAAGGGTATTGTACAATAAAATAGAAGAGTTAATGGGCTTAAATCCATGTGGGAGTCAGGAGGAGGAGATACTGGTTTTATCTGATATTCCTTCACTGCAAAACACAGATGACCTGACAGAACAGCAGAATGGCGTATTAGATTCATAGTTACCAAGCTGCCCTGGATTACAACACTTAGGAATTTGAGGAGCTGTCATATGCAATGCAATATAAGCTGTGAACCAGTGACTAATATGATGTTATTTCTTCAATACAAAGAATGCTAGAGTCCAGGATCCAAGGGATTGAAACAGAGTGGATTTATTCACTCTTACCCAAAATAATCCTCTCACAAAATTTATACTTTCTCCTTCTGCATGTTTTGGTTCTCTGGTTAAAAAACTATTATTTCTTAAAAAGAGAATAATCACACTGGGAGACTAAGCAGGGCTCCATTTAACTGGCAGTTGAGATTGCTACATGGTTACTTCAGCCTTCTCAGGCCATTGAACCAATAAGCAAATAAGAAAGTTGCTTTCCTGACTATGATGACTGATCCTGGTTATCGGAGGGAAGCAGGGTTTCTACTACAAAATAAGAAAGAGTATGTAAAACTCAGGAGATTTATAAAGGTATCTCTTGGTACTTCCATGACCAGTGGTAAAAGTTAATGGATGAAAATAGCAATTTAAGTCAAGGCCACAAATGGCTCAGACCATGCAGGAACCAAAACATGTGGCAGAGATAAGCACGTGGAATGAGTTGTGGAAAAAATAAATGACCAGTTGCAGAAATGAGGATGGTGATAACTGCATATTTTTTTCTTTGTTTATTATATACTAAACAATGTGTTAATCATTTTTCCTACCCCATTTTTTTTGCTATTTTATGTAAGTTATGTGACTGGCGGCTAGCCCTTTGTCTACTAGGGCTGCCATAGCAAAATACTGCACACTGGTGGCTCAAACAACAGAAGATTTTTTCTCGCAGTTCTGAAGTCTAAGCGTCCAAAAGCAAGGTGCCATCAGGCTTGGATTTTCCCGAGGCCTCTCTCCTTGGCTTGCAGATGGGTATCTTCTCACTTCACCCTCACATGTGCTTTTCTCTGTGTGCATGCACCTCTGGTGTCTCTTCCTCTTCCTCTAAGGACATCAGTCCCATTGGATTAGGGCCCCACTCCTCTAACCTCATTTAACCCTAATTACTTCCTTAAAGGCCATATCTCCAAATTCAGTCACACTGGGGATAGGGTTTCAACACATCAATTTTGGGAGGACATAATTCAGTCCTTAATATCTTATAATTCAGTATGTACAATATTAAAGAACAAAGGATACTTTGAGAATAGAAATGAACATCAACAGAGTTGGATACAGTGAGTTATGGGACTCCAGAGACAAATGTCTTCTCTTTTAGGTGAAAGGATGAACCTGCTTTTATTTGTGTAAGGAATACATTCACCAAGTTAGGTGAAAGTATACTATTGTTTTTTAATTTTGTTGTTTCAAAACTTAGATATTGGTAAACAGGTATGTATAGATGGTGAGTATCCAAAGGTTATGACTGAATGATACTGAGGATCATCCCAGTCTGTCTAAGCTATCTCTACAACTACTTTTCTAGGCTCTTCTCAGCAGGCCTCTGATTAAATTGTGCCAATAAGAGACATTTGTGTAATACTTGGAAAGTGGAAGAAAAGGAGAAGCTATTATTCTTTAGTGGTGACTATGGACACATGTGTGGGTATCAGCAGGGGTAGATATGATATAGGTTTTGTCTCATTCTAGGCCACTTCTTGAGAATCGGCTACTTTAATGGTGTGGGCTGCTGAGATCCTTCACGGGGGCTTTCCTGTGATCCCTGCATTCTGACTCCTGAAAGCTAGCAGTGGCCTTTCTTATCTTTACTCCCCAGCCATTCTGAGGGTAATCTTCTTATTTATCTCAATGGCTTTCATTTTTATGACCTACCCTGATTGATACAATTGAGAGCATATATAGTTATGCATGCAGCTCTTACTGGTGAGGAGATTGTAAAAAGAGTGGCCCATGAGGGCTCTATCTCATATAGATTTATGGTATAAAACTTTGAATGTTATGAGTCATCACTTATTGACCCTTTGAAGGCCTTCAGGATATTGTTCCAGAATTAGTGACTCTTAAGGGAGAGGCTTTCTTGCTGGAGGCACATAGGTGATTCATGTTGAGAAGAATCCTTGGGGTAGTTAGTAGTATTTTCCTAAAGGCAAATGGGGGTAAAAGAAGGTGGGTTTTTATAAAATAGAGAAATCTGATGTCTGGGAAGCCAAAAAGAGATGGCATTAAAGCAAACTTGTTTTGTGTTTCTCTCTTGATTATTGAAAATGTTTTATTTGTGACATAATTTAACTTCTCACATTCTATGTGCTATTTCCCTTGAATTACCCAAACTTTTCAGTAAAGTCTATTTGATGGTGTTGCAGAGAACAGTGGGACAAAGTGAGAGAGTAAAGTGTAATTTACTGTCTCTTACTATCATCGCATTCCTTTTGAGGGGAGTGTGCACCTAACTCCAGGTGGGGATCAGTGGGAAACAGTGGCCTGTGGAAGAGTGAGAAACAGCACAGAGAAGGGCGTGATGTTAATGAGATCATTTGGTAAGGGAGTGAGACTGACTTTCTGCTTTCTAAAAAGAAACCACAGGGAGCTGATCTTTGAGAGCATGGGGTTGGATACTTGGGCATATGAGTAAAATGGATTAGCTGCTTTCTAAATCCACTTTCACCTTTAAGACCCTACAGTTTTATAACCCCTGAGCAGAACCCTCCATACTTCTGATCTATTTCAGTGCCATTACTTAAGGCATCAGGGTAGCTGGATGTATTTCTTTTGAAACTTGGTCGTTGAATACCATGTCTTGATTTTCCTTCTCTTGAATCTAACAATCAGCTAGTGGAAATGGGAATCTCAGATGTAAAAATAAAAGATATATTTTATGGGTCAGGTTTTACAATGAATGAGGATCCTGAGTACAAAAATTGGAAGTAAATTACATGGTTAATCATGGCTGTAGTATCTTGTTATTTGAATTGTCTTTCTTTAGTAACAGACATCTAATAGATTTAGTAATCTATTAGAAGCGAATCTCTTAAGCAGCTTCTCTTCTAATAGATCCTCATGAGGTTAATTAGATCACTCATTTAACAGTCGTATTTGGCTTACTCAATCTTTGCTTGCTTGTCCTCAGATTCATTTAGTAGTTCAAAGCCAAACTTGCTCTCTTGTTACCTAAATTCTGACTTCATGGTTTCTAAAAGTTTTCCAAGAGTAAAACTTGGAAATCACTTTTTACTTTAACCACGTTTAAACCAAGTTTACTTTAACCAAGTAAAACCCCTTTTTGAGACTAATATGATCCACCTGGACAAAAAAGCTATCTGCTTCCCTCTTATATGCCTTTTCTAGCTGATTTGTCTCTGAACAATAGACATACTCTTTTTTTTGGTGGTTTCTGCACGACCTGCTCCAATCAGTCCCCTTACCTTTTGAGCTCTTTTTTCTCTAAGAGATTTTCTAGTTCTCTTAATTCTTAATCTCAGTGTTTGTGTAGCTGAGCTTCCCCCTCACTTGTTTTATGTCATGTGACATAATGCAGGGAGTTTCAGTACAGCCCAATCTAGTAATGAAAATAACTGCTTCTAAAATTAAATTTGTATTATGATTATTTGTCAGGGACCAAAGGTGAATTACATGATGGAGGCGTTATGATGAAATTGCATAACGTTATAGCTGCAAGGGACAAGAAGAGTCCAATCTAGTGTGATTCTCTCATTTTACAGATGAGAATTATGAGACCTTCACAATTGTTTAGTGTCCTATTAGTAACTAATGGGAAAACATCCTGATTTTGGCTCACTGCAAACTCTCTAATATCATACTGCTACTTTGATATTGTTTTTATGATATAAATATAGAGTTGGTAACTTTCAAATCTCAAACTATAATTTCCCTTTCCCTGAGCAACTGTTGTTAAGATTGTGTGTCAAGAGACAAAAATGAAAGATTTTGTTTTTGTTTTTGTTTTTTGTTTTTTTGTAATTTGAGGTAGGCAAGTTCATTTCTGCCTTTAGTTTGATACAGATTTTATTTTCTTCCCTGAGAAGTTTCCTAGAATGTTCTAAAGGATTATATCATAATGACTTAAGGCAGGGATATTTTCTGAAAACGGCCCATTATTCTATTACTCTCCATTCAGGCAAGTTTCAATTTTACCAATTTAAATTACATGGGGGATAGTTATTGGAACTTCATATTTGGATTAGCTTTGTTTTTTGATACCTGAAGTAGCAACCTTACTAATGAATGGCGCTTCTCCGGCAATACATTGGCAACTACATATCAAGGTTGGTTAAACTTAGTGGTGAGGGCTTTCAATAATGGGCTACTCTAGGGCTATGCACAAAAGCCATATCTGAACGTGTAAAGTGGAAAATTGAAACAATTTATGTATCTTGATAATTCAAATAAATGTTCTAACATTTACCTCAATTACTTTGAATCTGCAAGAAAATGCATTCCTATGTTTGAATTAGTCTGAAAATGGCCTCAGCGTTTTATTCCAATTTACATGTCCAGATATAGCTTTTGGGAAATGATAATAGTGACGGCTTCCGTTATGTTCCAGGCACTATTAGGTGATTTTAATATATTATTTCTACCCTCATACCAAGTCCACAAGCTAGGCATTGTTATTCATTCCCATTTTACCCATGAGGAAACTAAGCTCATAGAGGTTACAGGATTTATGAACAGCCTGAAATAGTAAATTTCTTTGAAGAAAATTGGCAAAGTGATGAAAGAAAGCAATACATGTTGTTAAGTCTTGGGGAATAAATAAATGCTGCAACATTATTTATTGGTTTGAACAGATAAGAAGTTAAAGCCCAAAGACTTTGCACCTTCAGTAGTCTTCACTCTTCTTGCTTGGCCATAGTGTGATGGTGATTTTGGTTTTCGCCTTCCTTTCTTTGTGACTTTAGCTCATTATTTCCATGCTTGCTTTTTCTTTTCTTTTTTTTTTTTAAGTTTAATTTTATTTTCTAAATCTTTAAGTGATGAAGTCAAAACCAAAAGATTAAAAAAATTTTACTCTCTATAAAATAACGTATGTCAAAATACCAAGTTACATTCTTTTTCTAAGGCAATAATTTGCCTTAGAAAATTCCAAGCTATACTGGAATGCATTAACTTGCTACAATTTTGACAGAGGCAGTCTGTGTGCACAAATCCCTCGAATACTGATGGGACTGTGATTATATCCTGAAAAAAGAAGAGTCTGAATACAAATTTTAGAGGGCTAGAAAGTGTTTAATGTCTCATTGTTTGTATCACGATTCTAAATCACATTCAAGTCAATGACTCTGATCTTCATATCAATGCACAAGTGGAAAAGAAGATAAAAGCCAGGAAAGCTGTTTTCTGAGTAGAACACTGATTTTGTTCTCATGTTACCAGCAAGAGACCATTTGGGATATTTAAGCCCCAGGTTGAGTGCTTCGCATTTGTTAGAGCTCCTCAATGTTTGAAATGGGTTTTCCCTTTAGGGAGCCCATCCATTTGGACAAGTGCTACATCAGATCAAAAGACATGGGAAGAGGTATTTTGTGCACAGATTGAATTTTTTTTTTGGCAACATAACATAGCCTTTTAGCACAACATTGTCTATTCTCTACTGATTGTTCTTTTCTTTCTTTCTTTTTTTTTTTTTTAAATAGTTGGAGTCTGTTTTCCAATCATGTCAGGCTTTTTTTCATGTGGCAAATTGGCTAGCAGCCACCTGGAGATCATTTGAAATGAAAGCTGGTGTTAAGGGATTTGGTTTCTCAGCTCCAGTTGCTATTATTTTCCAGATTATTAAATGTTAATCAAATTGCTCACTGTAGTAAAATTATTATTCTAATTTTTATGTTATTTACTATTTGGAAAACACAAATAATATAAACCTTTAAAACTTTTAGTTACTATGATATTCTTTTTAAAATGTCATAGAAATACTAAAATAATTATGTCTGCAGTTTTTATTCTCTTTAGGTTCAGAGGAAGTCAGTATCATCAGCATCTTAAGTGTATCATCACTTTAAAATTGTTTCACAGGAGGTACTCTGAACCCAAATTGCTACTTTAATTATAAAGAAAGGTTAACCCAGCAATAGAAAGTAGTGATCACATTTTATTTCCAAAAGCTGATGGTGATCCATTTTAGGTGAACATTGTTTGCAAGAGCTTTGAACACACAAATTCCTGGCCATGCTGTGCAGTGAACCAATCCCAGGTCGTTGGAGACTGCACCAGGAAGAATGCCATTGTGGGGGAACATTAAGAAATGAAGAAAGAGAGGGAAAAAGTGTTGTTCTGCTTTCCTCTATCATGCATTTAGGAGAATTCCTGGCATGACTGATTCAGTTTTCCCCTGCTGTCATTAGCAATCGTCGCCAATCATGGTTAATCATCTACTTCCAAAATGAAAAGAGATTTGGCCAAGGTGCAGTTGGAACTACTTCTGCTGCATCCCTGGGGATATTCCTGGAAATTTAACAAATTCCTGTTTCCAAACTACTGTCTTCTGATACAACATAATGGAAAATTGGAGCAATTATTCAGATAGTATGTGCAAACAGTAAATTTTCAAGCTCAGTTCACTGAAGAAAAATCTCAATCTCTGGGTTAAAGTCTTCCCTGACTTTTAGTACTTCTTGCTAGAACCATTATTTTTTTTTGGAATTCTACTTAATTTATGTTTGAATCTCTCTACATCTTGTATTCCACAGTGCCTGACATACTTTAGTTGCTAGATAACATTTTGTTGTTTGTAGCTAATTATTTTCTTTGTAAATATGAAACTATATAGCATAGTAGTTAAGAGCCCAGGATCTGGAGTCAGACTCCCTGGGTTCAAATATTACCTCCTCCACTCAATGGTTGTGTGACTAGGGATTCTCTGGAGCCTCATTTCTTTATCTGTGAAATGGGCATAGTAATATTACCATCTGTAATATTAGTGGTATTCAGTTGATATAAACCTGTGTGCCAGTTGTTAAAACACTGAAATTCTTCCATACTATTTGGTAAGTAGTTGCAGCCTCAAGATCCCCGAATGCTTCCCCTTCTCCTCACTGCCTCAAAACACCTTTGCCCACCACAATGATTCAGCAAGAGATTGTTTGCTCAGGAGAGGGTCTACAGGATGCTGCTTCAGCATTATGTTTAGCATCTGTCCTCACAGGTTAGTGCCCATGTTGTACGTGTTAATAAAGGTTTTTAATATTATTCTCTTTATAGGGTTCTTTTGGAATAAACGAGTTGATATATATTGATATGTTTAGGATAGTACCAAGTGCCTATTAAGCACTGTCCATATTCCTCTTATTATAAATAGATGGTAACTCTCTCTTATTATAAATAGATAGTAACTTACCGGCCGCGCGCGGTGGCTCACGCCTGTAATCCCAGCACTTTAGGAGGCCGAGGCGGGAGAATCACGAGGTCAGGAGATCGACACCATCCTGGCTAACACGGTGAAACCCCGTCTCTACTAAAAATACAAAAAATTAGCCGGGCGTGGTTGCGGGTACCTGTAGTCCCAGCTACTCAGGAGGCTGAGGCAGGAGAATGGCGTGAACCCGGGAGGCGGAGCTTGCAGTGAGCCGAGATTGCGCCACTACACTCCAGCCTGGGCGACAGAGCGAGACTCTGTCTCAAAAAAAAAAAAAAAAAAAAGATAGTAACTTTTATAATACGAGGTTAATAGCTGTTATCCATTTTGCACACCTCCCTGAGGCACAGTGCAGTAGGTAGGCGATCTATCTATTCATACTTTCTTTTCATTATTTGTGCTAAGAACACTGAACGTGAAATATACCATATTAAAAAAGATTTAAGGGCACAGTACAGTATTTTAACTATAGGCACAATGTTGCATAGAGAATCTCTAGAACTTATTCTTCTTGCATAACCAAAACTTTATACCTGAGAAGCAACTTCTCACGTCTCCCTCCCACCAACTTCTGGCAACCATCATTCTACTCTGCTCCTATGAGTTTGACTGTTTTAGAAATCTCATATAAGTGGAGTCATTTAGTATTTGCCCTTTGACTGGCTTGTTTTACCTAGAATAATGTCCTCGTTTTATCATGTTATTATATATTGCAAAATTTTCTTTTTTTTAAAAAATGGATAATATCATATATACATGTATATCTGTATCACTAATCATCAGGAAAATTTATATCAATATGAATCATATGATCAAATTCATATCATATGTATATACATGTATACATATGAAGAACACATTTTTCTTTATCCATTTATTTATTGATGGACATTTAGATTGCTTCTACATCTTGGCTATTGTGAATGGTGCTGCAATGAACATAAGAGTGCTAATCTCTTCCAGATCCTGACTTCAGTTCCTCTGGATATATACACAGAAGTGGGATTGCTGGATCTAATGTGACACTGGTCCTGCACAGCAGGAAAACCGACTTGCACCACTTGTACTTCCAGCTGGAGGAACAGTCTGGCAGTACTGCCCAAGGTGAACTTGTCCTTGAGCCAGCCAAACTGCTCGCAACATCCCCCAAGGGGGAGAAGTCCTTGAGCTACTGAGCAGGCCACATGCCCACAGGCTGCTGGAACAAACTACGTGCTCACAGCCAAAACTTCAGAAACAGCGCTGTGTGGCTTACCACTAGCGGATATGCCTCTAGGCCAGCTAAGTAGCTGTGCACCTGCAATCAGGACCTAAGAAACAGACTCATGGTTACTCCTGGCAGACACACCCGCTCAGACCAGTTGAGGAGTCTTGCATCCATGTTCTGGGCCTGAGAAACAGTCCCATGGACTGTTCCTGACAGGCATGCCCCCAGGATACTTGAGCAGCCTTGCACTAACATCTCAGACCTAGGAAACATCCTTGGGGGCCACCCTCAGCAGATAAACACCCAGGTGAACCAAGAAGCCTTGTGGCCATGTCCCAGGCCTGCGAGGTGGCAGGATGCCCACATCTTGGGTCTGAGAAACAGCCTAATGGGCTGCCCCTGGTAAGCACAGCCCAGGTCATCTAGCAACCATGTGCCCATGTCCTGGGCCTGAGAAACAGCATGATGGGCTACCCCAACAACTTTCCACCTATGCCCCTGGCCAGAGTAACAGCTTGTGGTTCCAGCCCCAGTGAGCCAGACCCCAAGTTGGCTGACCCACAATGTGGCATGCATGCAACCCTGACCTGAGAAACATCCTGGGGAGTCTATCCCTGGCAAAGCCACACACCACCACTGCAAACTCTCTCAGCCTAGGCCATGAGACACTCGTGAATATCAGTTGTATGGATTATAGCTGGAGAAACTATATGGAGACTACACTACCTCATTCCCTTAGAAACAAAGCCAATGCAACCCACTCAACAGACATACCAAGACTCTGTTAAATTATTATGTTTTTTCTATGAAGCCTACTCCATAAAATTAGAAGAGGCAACTGTTCTACCAGATGCACAGAAGACAACATAGGGACACATCAAACAAGAAAAAAAAAAGGACACATTCAAAGGAATGCAATAATTCTTCAGTAACAGACACCAATTATAAGACCATATACAAAATGCCAGAAAAAGATTTCGAAACAATAATCCTAAGGAAATTCAATGAGCTACAGATAAGATAGATAGACAATCCAATGAAATTGGAAAATATTAAAGATTTAAACAATCAACAAAGAAATATAAAAAAGAACCAAACAGGAATCATACAGTTGAAGAACTCAATGAATCAAATGAAAAATACAATCAAGAACTTCAACAACAGACTAGAAGTTGAAAAAAGAATGTCTGAATTTGAAGACAGGATTATTGAAATAACACCGGCAGGCAAAAAAAAAAAAAAAAAAAAAAAAAAAAGAATGAAGAAAGCCTACAGGATATACAGGACAACATTAAGTGAACAAATACTTGCATTATGGATATTTCAGAAAGACAAGAGAAGGGTAGAGGTGTAGAAAACATATTTAATGAAGTAATAATTGAAAACTTCCCAAGTATTGGGAAAGAGAGAGAGGTGTAGATCCAGGAAGCTCAAAGAACCCCAAATAGATTCAACACAAACAGGTCCTCTCCTAGATACATTATAGTCAAACTGTTAAAGGGAAAATAAAAATACAACATATCAAATCTATGGGATTCAATAAAAGCAGTACTGAGAGGGAAGTTTATAGCAATGAACACCTTTTTCAAAAAAGTAGAAAGACTTCAAATAACCTAACAATGCACTAGGTTCAAGAAATTAGGAAAGCAAGAGCAAACCAAACCCAAATTTAGTAGTAGAAAGAAATAAATAATGATCAGAGCATAAATAGGCAATATTGAGCCTAAAAAATACAGAAGATCAATGAAAAGAAAAGTTGCTTTTTTGAAAAGATAAACAAAATTGAAAAACCATTAGCTAGACAAAGAAAAAAAAAGATCCAAATAAATAAAATCAGAAATGAAAAAGGAGACATAACAACTGAGACCACAATGATAGAAGGAGATATTAGAGATTGTTGCAAACATCTATACAATGCTTTGGGAGCTGAGGTGGGAGGATCTGTTGAGACTGGGAGTTTGAGACCAGCCTAAGCAATATAGTGAGACACATCATATTTCAATATTGTTTTTAAATTTTTATTTTTAATTTTATTTTTCCACAAGTTATTGGGGTACAGGTGGTATTTGGTTACATGAATGTTCTTTAGTGGTGATTTGTGAGATTTTGGTGCACCCATCACCCGAGCAGTATACACTGCACAAAATTTGTAGTCTTTTATCCCTCACCCCCCTCCCACTCTTTCCTCCAAGTCCTTGAAGTTCATTATATCATTCTTATGCCTTTATGTCCTCATAGCTTACCTCCCACATATCAGTGAGAACATATGATGTTTGGTTTTCCATTCCTAAGTTACTTAACTTGGAATAATAGTCTCCAATCTCATCCAGGTCACTGCAAATATATATATATATATATATATATATATATATATATATATATGTAGTGTCTTATATATACTATGTAGTGTCTTTTTCTACTCGTTGATTGATGGGCATTTGGGTTGGTTCCACAATTTTGCAATTGTGAATTGTGTTGCTATAAACATGGGTGTGCAAGTATCTCTTTTTGAATAATGACTTCTTTTCCTCTGGGTAGATACCCAGTAGTGGGATTGCTGGATCAAATGGTGGTTCTACATTTAGTTCTTTAAGGAATCTCCACACAGTTTTCCATAGCAGCTGTCCTCATTTACGTTCCCACCAGCAGTTTAAAGTGTTCCCTGATAACAGCATCCACGCCAACATCTACTGTTTTTTAATTTTTTGATTATGGCCATTCTTGCAGGAGTAAGATGGTATCTCATTGTGGTTTTGATTTGCATTTCCCTGATCATTAGTGATGTTGACCATTTTTTCATCTTTTTTTGGCCATTTGTATATCCTTTTTTGAGAATTGTCTATTTGTGTCCTTTGCCCGCTTTTTGATTTTTTTTTTCTGATTTGTTTGAGTTCGTTGTACATTCTGGATATTAGTTTTTTGCCAAATGTATAGATTGTGAAGATTTTCTCTCACTCTGGGGTTGTCTGTTTACTCTGCTGACTGTTCCTTTTGCCATGCAAAAGCTTTTTAGTTTAATTAGATCCAAGCTATTTATCTTTGTTTTTATTACATTTGCTTTTGGGTTCTTGGTCATGAAATCCTTGCCTAAGTCAATGTCTCGAAGGGTTTTTCCAATGTTATCTTCTAGAATTTTTATAGTTTCAAGTCTTAGTTTTCAGTCCTTAATCCATCTTGAGTTGATTTGTTTATAAAGTGAGAGATGAGGATCCAGTTTCATTCTCCTACATGTGGCTTGCCAATTATCCCAGCACCATTTGTTGAAAAGGGTGTTATTTTCCCACTTTATGTTTTTGTTTGCTTTGTCGAAGATCAGTTGGCTATAAGTATTTGGGTTTATTCCTGGGTTCTCTATTGTGTTCCATTGGTCTATATGCCTATTTTTATACCAGTACCAGGCTGTTTTGGTGACTATGGCCTTATAGTATAGTCTGAAATCAGGTAGTGTGATGCTTCCAGATTTGTTCTTTTTGCTTAGTCTTGCTTTGGCTATGCATGTTCTTTTTTGTTTTCGTATGAATTTTAGAATTGTTTTTTTCCAACTTTGTGAAGAATGATGGTGGTATTTTAATGGGGATTGCATCAAATCTGTAGATTGCTTTTTGGAGTATGGTCATTTTCACAATATTGATTCTACCCATCCATGAGCACGGGATGTGTTTCCATTTGTTTGTTTCATCTGTGATTTCTTTCAGTAGTGTTTTGTAGTTTTCCTTGTAGAGGTCTTTTGACTCCTTTGTTAGGTATATTCCTAAGTTTGCACTCTAACCAAATGCATATTTATGTACTCTAAATTAAAGGATTATAATAGCTTCCTGTATGTCATCTCCTCACTCATTAATTTTCCCATCTCCCTTTACTTTTTTTTTTTGAGACAGAGTCTTGCTCTGTCACCCAGGCTGGATTGTAGTGGCACAATCTCTGCTCATTGTACCTCTGCCTCCCAAGTTCAAGTGATGCTCCTGCCTCAGCGTCTTGAGTAGCTGGGACCACAGGCGTGCACCACCACGCCTGGCTAATTTTTGTGTTTTTAGTAGAGACGAGGTTTCACCATGTTGACCAGGCTTGTCTTGAACTCCTAAATTCAAATGATCTGCCTACCTCGGCCTCCCAAGGTGTTGGGATTACAGCCATGAGCCACCGCACGCGGCCCCATCTGCTTTTACATTTTACCATCCTTTCTAAACTTTACTTGATCTCTTTTTGTTACATTTGCACAAATCTGTTGTTAAAAAATAAACTTTTTAATGACACCCTGTATGTTCTAAAGAATGGCCTCTATAAGTACATGAACTCGAAGTAATTTCCTGATCTTAATGTGTTGATAACACATTAATAACATTACGAATAATGATATTCTTTTATTTTAGATTCCAGAGGTACATGTGCAGGTTTGTTACAAAGGTAGAGTGTGTGATGCTGGGGTTTGGAGTACGACTGAACAGACACTTCTCAAAAGAGGACATACAAGTGGCTAACAAACACATTTAAAAATTTTGGATTTTTGAGGAAGGACATAAGATGTCAAAAATAAATATCAAAGTAGATAAAGAAGTCATTGGGCAAAATGATACATTTAAGTTAGGAAAAAAAGCACTGAATTTTGAATGTTTTTCCATCTTTTAAAATAATGGTTAACATGGCATTGTTGTTTACAAGGATTCAGCAATCTGAATAAAAAAATTGCCCTTTTCTCTTACTGCATTAATTAGAAGTGCCAAATAAGATAAGCAATCCAGTGAAATACAATGAAGCTCTCTTCCTTCTGAAATGTTTCCATGGTGGCCACTTTGATTTCATCTCAGTCTCTCAGTCTCCACCCACAGGCATTGTTTTGTTGCTCTAATCATTAATATTGACATGCAATCATTAATACACAAGCTTGCTTCTATAAATAGGATTTATGTATTGTCAAAAATTATGGAAGATAAAATGCTACATATAATGGCATTGTAATTCACTCAGACTTTCTTTGCTTCTCTCTCTAGCTTTATACACACACACACACACACACACACACACACACAATGTCATACTAAGGAAATCTTGAGAAGCTGGTAAACCTCCATGTTCACTGTATGATGGGGAGGTGATAGCCCTAGTGTATCCAGACAGAAGCAGTCTTTGGGCAGTTAGTAGGATGTTCCTATAAGGGAAGTGACAGTAATACCTGCAATTTACAGCTCTTACACAAAACTCTGGGAATGTATTTATGCACATGTTACATACTCACATACTCATTTCAGCGATCTGAAGCTCTATTTCTCTTTCATGTACTCAGTTTCCTTTGGGTTTTCTTTTCCCAAATTACACCAAGACGTTGTCCTATCCAGAATTTTCAGCCAATATAGCATATTCCCCACTGAATCTGCATACAGTGTCTCTAAACAGTTGAGTCTGTTCAATCTCTCCATCTACACTGACTCACATCTCAATCCCCATGCCTCTTCCCGGCCCAGCTCCTCCATAGATGAACTTGTGGATCTCACCACTTACAGGATCTTGCCATTTCAGAGTAATTATTTACCTCAGTGTGTCTCAGACTGCTCAGTCCCTTGATATCATGCCTTATTTCCCAGATAAGCCATATTTTGGTTCTTTGATAAATGCATGTTTTGACAGGAAATTTGATTTAATAGGACATTTAAGGAGCTCCAGTCTATACATCCCAGTTTGGCCAAGTATTCACAGTGGGCCATCCTCCTTGCTATTCTGACTGAGGATAGCGTCACTGAGCCACTCTTACTGCAAAACCCATCTGGAACATACTGTCCTTCCTCTGATCACTGGAGCTCTCAACATGCTTTTACATTACAGTTTCCGCTAATAGAGAATAGGATAGGTCAATTGCATCTAATTTCCTGAGTTCAGCATCATTCTATGTGCCTCAATTCATAGTATGGGCTTTTGGACTGATCATCATTTCATGTTTTGCACTGAAATCCTGCAGTTTCTCCACAGATTATTTATAACCTGGGAGCCTTGCTTCCATATAGGGATGAAAACCAACTCCTAACATCCAGCAGCCCTCGCTGATGCCTATTGCCAATCTGGGTTTGCTTTCCCCGACTCTGTTGCCCCTTAAAGCTTGTTCCTGTGCCTGCCCAGCTCTGTGGGTTTTGTGTTAGATTTCATCATCACCATTTCTCACTTGACTGTCTTACTGAGAGTAAAAGACTAACAAGCCACTTAGGCCCTAGACATGAGAATATACATCTTAGTTCATATGCTGGAAAGACTGATCCTATTTCCTAGAAATTTGAATGTATTATGAGGCAGAAACAAACTTCTTTTTCATGAAAGTCATCAAAGAATGGAATTATCAAGAAAGGCCACTTTGCCCTTTCCTGCCACTATTGTGTCTCCCTTCTCTTTTTAATCTAGCAGGTATTTGTTCCCAGAGCCCCCACCTCTGAAAATGTACAGTGCCTAAGTATCAGTAGCTACTGTCTTTAACCAAAGATGCTCAATTGCTGGGTGGAGAAGACCTTGTACTCTTCCTCGAATGAAATGTAGTTCAGTAGAATGAAGTCATATGAAATAGAAGAACTGCCTGTCTTCCTGAGCGTCATCTCAGGCTGTTTAGTTACTAAGCTGATATTCTTCACATCCAAGCCCACGGTCTTATCTTTCTTAGCTGCCTAAGTTGCTGCCTAGGTTAGAGGAAAGCTGTCCCCCTTTCCAGAAAGATACTACAATCTACTGTTCAGAAAACCCTGAGAATATGCAGCAGAGGGAATTGGAATACCAATCTACTGACTCCCTTTTTTTGTATGAGGGATATTATTTCTTGTAATTTTAAAAAGTAAATTCATGGAAATTACCTGGGATGCATTTATCAGACTGAAAAAATCTAGGATATGTTCGGATTAACCAAAATTACACCATTATTATTTTACTTATAATTAAATTATATCACTTTATTATGATATTATCATTATATTATGTAGTTATTTGATAATTATGTTTATATAATTTATTTATAATATTTAAATTTATTAATATATTAATATTTATATTATATATAAACCTCAACATTAGGGAGATTTTAAAAAGGAGAGAACCTATAAAACCTAATATCATTGAAATCCAATACCTGAAAATATAGTAGTATTTCTTAAGGTGACATTGAAGTGAAATTTCATACCTGAAGACATAATGGTATTTAAGAAGTTACAGAAGTAAACATATTCTGAAATTAGAAGCTTCATCCCCTCTAGACAATGGCTGTGTCTGTATTGTCACTATAATGGGTTCTAAGCTATGGTTGGTCTTTTATAAAATTGATAATTTGTGGGATTAATGTGTTGGTAACACTTAGACATATCTGTGACCTACATCTAATCTGAACTATTTCTATTCTCTTCTACATTATACCTATCACCAGCAATCTTCTAAAAGTACATTCAAGAATATGCAATCATATTTATGCATTATTTGAGCTAGGTAACTGTTAAGGAATCATATAATAAATTCATATATCATATACATGTAATCAGATAAAGAATAAAAGTTATAAGGTTTACTAATAAATCAATATATTAGTAATTCTAAAATTAATTATATAGAATTTGTCAACATTGTTATATCAATAGTTGTAAAATTAAAATTAAAAATATTTAATGGTGGCTAGCATTTTTAAGTGTTTAACAGGCATTAGGTGTTTTAGCTCTATAAACTTGTTTCATTTCTACGACCACACTATGAGACAATCAATTACTTTAAGTACTTTACATGGCTGTTATCAAAAAGACAAAAAAAATGTTGTTGAGAATATGGAAAAAGGGGAATGATCATACACTGTTGGTGGGAATGTAAAGTTTTACAGCCACCATGAAAAACAGTATGGAGGGTCCTCAGAAATGTACAAATAGAACTACCATATGATCCAGCAATCTCGTTGCTGAGTACATATGAAAAGAAAGAAAAGCAACATATCAAAGAGATATCTGCACTCCTATGTTTACTGCAGCACTATTTACAATAGTCAAGATACAGAAGCAACCTAAGTGTCCATCAACGGAAGAATGAATAAAGAAAATATGATGTGTATACACAATGGACTACAATTCAGTTGTGAAAAGGAATGAAACCACGTCATTTGCAGTAACATGGGTGAAACTGGAGGTCATTATATTAAGTGAAATAAGCCAAGCACAGAAAGACAATCATCGCGTGTTCTCACTCATAAGTGGGAGCTAAATAAATGCATCTCATGGAAGTGAGGATTAGAATGGTGGCTATCAGAGGCGGGGCAGGGAAAGAGGAAGGAGAGGATGAAGAGAGCTTGGTTTATGGACACAAAAATACAGTCAGTTAGAAGGAATAAGTTCTAGTATTTGATAGTTTGGGGGAGAATTCTGATTAACAATATATTGTTTATTATTATATGTTTCAAAATAGCTAGAAGAATTGCAACGTTCCCAACACAAAGAAAAGATAAATGTTTGAGATAATGGATATCTCAATTACCCCGATTTGATTATTACATATTGTATACATATATCAATATAGTCCATTTAACCCACAAATATGTACAAATATTCCATATCAATATAAATATTAAAAGTAAGCCATTAATAAAGTTAATAAAATAAGGCATTAATAAAATATTTTGCAGGTGAGGAAATTGAGACTTAGAGAGATTAAAGATCTTAAACAGATCCCCCAGATCTTTTCAGGGGTGCTGGACATTGACTCCTATGGTTTTCACATAGGAGGTCATGTGGACCTCGAACACTCTAAACACAGAGCCAAGAAGTAAGTGTTGCTGATAGCTCATTAACATTTGAGACACCTACACAACACCAGTTCATTTAGAAATATGCAAACAGCATCCAATCCTGGTTAAGTATTCAACAGAAGTGATTTATCAATCAATACGAGTATCAAATAGGTAAAACGACAGCATATGAAGCTACACAAAGGTATGAGGAAGAATATCCAACAACACGGCACTAAATCTCATAAAATTTCACTCCAGATCAAAGCATCAGCCCACAAACATTACAGTTCACATGGGGCTGCTGTGTCAAAAGCAGCAGCAATTATGCATCTACCAGACATTGGAAGAAAACAGAGTGGGGAGCACAAAGAATGGGTCTATTTGCTAGATCACAATTCACCCCAACCCAAGGGAGTCTAAGATAAAACCCACTAAATGGAGGAAACACAATAACATTGAATGTCTGCACCATTATCAAGGCCATTAAAGAGATGTAAAAAGCACAACAGCAAACCACATTCATAAATAGTAAACTAGCCTTTGAGAAGGCCATAAGAACTCAGTCTCATAAGTAACTAGATGTACGTTAATTTAATTTAATTGGAAGGAGAAGTAGAAAAGCATAAAACATTAATCACCATCTCAGGAATGATTTATTTTGCACGTATGCCTGCAGGGACAAGGAAAGTTGTTTACTTTTGATAGTCTTCCAATGCCTGCTTCCATCTTGATCATCAAGAGGCTGCATCCATACATCTTCTGTATGTCAATAGTCGACTGGTCCTGACATGGCCATCCTCTGCTTTTGTTTTTGTTTGTGCAGCCAGAATCCATGAACATTCATGGGCAAATGGTGGTGAGTCTGGGATTTGTGATAATGCTATTATGCATCAGACCTCTGGGCCAAACAAACTGATCTACAGACTGTACCAGATGCTCATGCTATTATTCCCTGCCCCCATTATATAGGAATGGGCCCCTTTCTAAGAAAATGTGCCTTTCATCAGAAATCTGGCATTCTGAATTTCCTGAGTGACACAGGTCAGTACATATATTGTGTTCCAGGAGTTGAGGAAATCATTTTACCTTTAAGAGTGATTCAGTTGTTGATCTAATATATTGAGAAAATATAACTTCCACAGTCAGCTTTTTAGCCTACTTAGGTCGATTTGTGTCAAGGTTTTTGAAAGTAAACAAAAACTTTCAAACGTAAAACTAACTCGAGCTATCCAGGAAATAACAATTTCATCTATACACAGACCACCATGTATATACCATACACTAGTAAAATACAGCAGAGCAAACCTGAAGTCCTGGGGGAATGCAGAGATGAGATTAGATGTAGTGGAATGGCACTGATTTAACCTGTTTTTAAAAAAAATCAGAAAATACCCCAAAATAAAACTTAATCATAGAAAATAATTTATGAAGAACTGGTATTAGGTAATTGCTTGCTACTTAATTTTCAAAATGACCAACTCCAAAATACAATTTTTTGCTTCAGCTTTGCTGAAACTCATGTTTTGGGTGGAAGTATGCAAATTACATGTATTCTACAATGCACATTTTTAATTGTATACAAATAAGAATCTTTCCTCTTACAGCTTTTGAGGAAGTTATAAACATATTGTAACTACCCTATTATTGCTCAAGATACTGTTACAACTTTCATGAGATATAACCTTTAGAGAATTTCCTTCTGAAAAACTTCAGCAGACGTTATTTTCACTTTGTTGGATTTGATGCTTCAGAGGAGGACAGAAGGAATTTTGAACCAAACCTGATATTAAATTGAGGATTAGGATAGATGGAACCATATAATTTATACTGATAGATCTGGTGTTTTGTACAGTTTGTAAAGTAGCTCTGAAAAAAATTTCCAGAATGAATTCTAATCAGGTTTTGAGTAACAGCAACCTTCATTGGAATAAGTTGTTAGTTCTCAAATACATGAATTCGTTTTTGAAGAACAGCACTCACTGAGAACCATTTTTCAGTATGTTTGCTAAAAATTCACTTACCTAAAAATTATTCAGTGTAGCAGGAAACCAAAAGTTAGGCATTGAGCTGAGGCTGTTTGATATGAACTTTCAAACTTTCTCTAATCTAGAACTAGTGATCTTTTGCTCAGGGATGAAATCTGTCTCCTGGATTAATTCATATTACCCTGGAGCTATGTGTTAGAAAGCAACATCTTTTGTGCTTATATAGTTAGTAAACTTCAACTCAAATTAAAAGTAGTATCAGTGTGCCAAAAATCATTGCAGGATGCAATGATTGCTCGTGAGAGTAAACCTAATCTTTTATAAAAATGATACTGAGCACTTTTTACTTCCCAGGAAAGGAAGTCAGGTTTATTCTCTGTTGAAAATAAGAAAAATATTGCTGCTTCCAAACTACAGGTAGGATTAAACACTTTAACAATACATCTAAAAAATGTTTACCCATTAAAAAATTCTAAAGTGTTTTTTAGAGTAGCAGAACTAGAATAACCTAAATAGCACAAAGTGAGAGTTAACAACAGTGTCAAAATAAGACACACAACCAGTATTTCTCTGGATAAGCTAATGCCCATTTTGCCGAAAATCTAAAAATTCTCCGTTTCTTCACCCAAATGTATTGCATTTCCTAACAAGGATGTTTCATATGACCTTCGTAAATTAGTGCTCTTGATCATCCTGTGGTACCTGTTATTGGTGTCCTGTCCAGCTCTGGCTTGTTGTGGGAAAGCTTCTATGCATACTAGAAGCAAAAGTAGCAGCTGGACCAGTCAAGTCTGTGGAGTGCCTGGCTACTTTCCCTAGTGCTCGCTCAGGTCTCACAGGGATTGCTGACATTGCCATTGTTGACACCTTAAACTTCTTAAGGAGATTCAGTTGGGAGGAAGAAAACTTACTTTGCATTCTTTCTTTGGTAATGCCGCATTCTAGGCCTGGGGCAAGAGCACAAGGACTAGGCTGAACATCAATTTGAGTGACATTTTCAATGCTCAGCCTCACCTTGCCATCCTCATCCTGGATTCATAGCTTTGATCTTTTAATGATGAGTTACTTCTTCTGCCTGAAAGGACTTCTTAACCCCCTGGACAAATGTCCTCAATCTGAACCTTGGCTGTTCTGTATCACCAGTTATCTGGAGCAGACATGCCTAATCCTGGACAAAACAACCTAACCCTTGATATAGTGGTTTCCATTAATAAGCTAGCTCTTTACTTACCATGGCTTTGTAACATCAACATTGTCACTACCTATGAAGATTTTTACTTTAACCTCTTAAGGCTACAAGTGAGATAAATTGTAAAAAAAATTTAATTATAATAGCAAATGCTAACATTTGTTTTCCTACTGTAGGCCCTACATGGTTCTACATTGCATTTTACATTGATTAACTCATTTAATCTTTGCAATAATTTTTTAACATGGGTACCATTATTTCCCTCATTTTACTAACGAAGACACGGGCACACGGAAATTAAATAATGAGTTCAAGCTCACACTAACTAGATTCAGAGCCTCAGCGTCTGATGACTAGCAAGAAAGGGGAAGAAGAGGAGTGAAGTTTGCCTTCATTTTATTTTGTTCTCTAGTGTTACTTTCAAAAGAAGATAAGTAGAATTAAAAAATATTTCTCTCTCATTCAAATGATAATGCTAACCAGCACAAAGGTCATACCTGTTTACTCTCTCCATGGTATCTGAGACACCTAGTCTACATCTAGTACAAAATACATATTCTATAAATATTTGTGAGATGAATGAATGACGTAAAAACTTTTAGTTGCTTTTTCTTATGTGACCTTCATTCTTTTTTTTTTGTCTTGTTCTTGTCAACTTGTGTGAGCTTATTTTAATTTACTGTAAAGAACTGAAAAGTATCTGGATTAGAGTAATTTAACAATCCTTGTTAATAACTCACACAGCCTTCTGTGGCTGTCATTGCCAACAGCGGATTGGGGTTGGTTGGGTGATGAATCAATTAAGAGGGTATTTTCCTTATGGGATATCATCAACCAGACTCCTCTAAGGTGTGTAATTAGGGGCACACTGAAATGTGGAATCCATATCTAGCTGGATGAGTCATAATTTTCACTGCTTCTGTAAGGTCCTTTACTGTATACTATTTTTTGAATTATTTCTGGCAGTGAGAATAATTTCAAAAAATAATCTGTTGTCGTATGTCGTCAAAGCTGACAACACTGATGGAACTATGTGAGTTACATGAAATATGCTCATAGGGTGAGTTGCAAAGCTACTTAATGAGTAGTACATATGAAAGTCATGCCAGTCTGTGACTCCTCAACCAAACCATGGCCATGTGGTACAAACTGTATTTTAGTTCTGATCTCGGTATTTGGTTGATTATTAATCCTATAACTCAATTAATCCTAAACTAATTAATCCTAAAACTTGATTTGATTATTAATCCTATAACTTGTTAAATTTTTATACATTTTGGCCATCTTCAACTTCTTGGTTCTGAGACATCATGCTAACCATGTTCATTAAAAGAATAATGAAATGACTTCATTTTTCACAGTTCTTTCTTTTAAACACTTTGATAGCATTTAAAATTTAAAGACAAATGTTAAGATGAATACCTTAAAATTTTAAGATAGTACTTAAAATTTTTCTTGGGATCTGACCTTGATAATTCACTTATGCTTAGTGTGCCCTCTTCTCCATTTGCAAATGAAGTGACAGTCTTGATCCACTTTTCAGAGGAGTCAACAAAAATGATTAATTGAGGCCAGGCGTGGTGGCTCATGCCTGTAATCTCAGCACTTTGGGAGGCCGAGGAGGGCAGATCACCTGAGGTTAGGAGTTAGAGACTAGCCTGGCCAACATGGTGAAACCCCATCTGTACTAAAAATACAAAAAAAAAAAAAAAAAAAAAAAAAAGAAAATCAGCCAAGTGTGGTGGCACACGCCTGTAATCCCAGCTACTCAGGAGGCTGAAGCAGGAGAATTGTTTGAACCCGGGAGGCAGATCTTGCAGTGAGCCAAGATTATGCCATTGCACTCCAGCCTGGATGACAAGAGTGAAACTCTGTCTCAAAAAAAAAAAAAAAAGATTCATTGAGCCTTATAGAGTATCTTAAAATATATAATTGCTTTGGATACAGGCAAAGCAAATAACAAAGTCTAAAGACATGTTTAAGCATAACTGGATGAAAAACTCAGGATGCAAATAGGGACCTGCTAATGCTGAACAAGGCAGAACATGTTTTTGTGTCAGTTTTACTATTTTAAGTAAAGACTATTTAATTATAAAAATCAATTTAATCAGTGATGGAGTGATTTTACTTTAGTGTCTAATTGTAGGGGAGCTCCATAGCACACTTATAACCTCCTGTTGTGCTCAGCTCAGGACCAACTTTAATAAAATGTGATGATAGAGCAGTTCCCTTGATTAAAGCACTTTAATAAATAAATAATAGCTAGATGAATTTACCAGCTAGGAGGGAAAAGGAGCAAATGAAGCTGTAAATCCTATAAGAACAGCTTTATTATTTAAAAAAACTTTTATGGATTATTTAAATTGTGCTCTCTAATTACAATAGCTGATAATGTTTCATTCTGTTTAATAGCATTTGTTTTGATTGTATCATTATCACAATTAACAAGTTGCTCCAATATCTACCTTACAGTATCTTTCTGGTAATGTGAAGGATAATTGGATCTATGTGAATGTGCTTTTCTTTTCTGTCCCTAGAAGGAGATCACAATAGTCAGAAATCTGGAGAAGTTCCACTTGCAGAAAATTTATATTTCTTAAGTACCTTACCCCACTCAAAACATTTAAGATTTATCTATTAACAGTTTAATATTACACGTCCACCCATTCTAATTGCTCCCTCACAAATTTTAATGATTACACTTCCCTTTGGAAGTATAGCAGTAGAGATAAATTTTCAATTTTTTCTTCTTTTTTGGTAAATCCACTGCAGTGTAGAGATAATTTTAAAATATTTCAGTCTCCTCATATACAAGAATGTTGGGGAAACCTCTGAGCTGACCTGGCACCCCAGTCTTCCAGCTCTGGTTTCAGAGGTTATAAATGGGGACAGCCCTCACTTTCTCTCTTGCTTTGGATGGTCCCTTGGAGCTGATATTTATTTGTGCAACTTTCTTTGGTTGATTTGAGGGTGAAAAAAAAGTCACTGTAGCAGGAGTCAAGAAGGGGCTTAGAACCTAGTCATGTGAATATTTTCAAGTTTTTCTTGCCTTGTGTTTTTTCATCAAATGAGGGTAGGTGTGTGCATGCGTGTGTGTGCATGTGTGTGTGTCTACTGTAATTATATTATAATCATGACCAAGTAAAACATCCTTCACCAGCTCTCATAGAGTAACTGCAGTTCCTGTGGAAGGGAAAACGGTGCTGTGCTATAGTAAAAAGGATATAGGCTTGGTATTGAGAACATTCGAGTTAAAATTCCAGCTGTGGATTCACAGATAATTAACTTTTATTTGCTTTGCAAATTCACTAAACCCATCTGAATTTGTTTTCTCATCTGCAAAATGGGAATAATACAAACCTCATAGGGTTGTTGTAAATATTAAGTATGTAAAGTATATGGAATATTATATGCTTTTAATAAGTTGTGTTCTCTTCTGCTTCTTTGTATTCCATTGAGGTGGCTTACCACAAACACAGGAATATGAAAAAAATAACATTGCAGCAGAACTATCAAAATAAGAATAATAAAAAGGAAGATAAAACAATTAGGCTAAAGAAATGCCTAATCTTGTTTACTGTGACTAATTGTAGTACTTAGCTATCAGGTTCTTAATGGACAAGGGGACAAGAGAAACACACTAGGTTATATTATTGCCACTAGCTGAGAAAAAAATAAGACAGCTTTTTTTTTTTTTTCTGGACCGACATATTTAAAATTCAATATTAAGTACTTTTACTTTTATTCTGTATCTCAGATTTCATTAAGTTTTTACTTAAAAGTTGAAGATGGATATTCCTGTGATACAAATATGGCCACCTCTTTTTTTTTTTTTTTCCGAGATAGAGTCTCGCTCTGTCACCCAGGCTGGAGTGCAGTGAGTGGCTCGGTCTCAGCTCACTGCAACCTCTGCCTCCTGGTTTCAAGCGATTCTTGTGCCTCAGCCTCCTGAGTAGTTGGGACTACCGGCGTGTACCACCACGCCTGGCTATTTTTTTTTTTTTTTTTTTTTTTAACATTTTTAGTAGAGACGGGGTTTTTCCATGTTGTTCAGGCTGGTCTCAAACTCCTGAGCTCAGGCAATCTGCTCGCCTCAGCCTCCCAAAGTGCTAGGATTACAGGCATGAGCCACTGCACTGGCCCCACCTCTTTCTTTAAAAAATGCACTGCTAGCAAATAAAGGGAATCTTGGTAGAAGATGTTTGCAAGGTTTGCACTGAAGCTTATTCTATTGTAGAAACGATAGAATAAGAAAAGCTGACTAAATGAAAAACGTATGACCAGCTGATGCTTGTTTTCTTTCAGTTCAGTGAATGCGGGACTCAGTAACTCCATTAGTGACGGCACCCACATAGACCTTTTTCTAAAAGTCTCCACATTTGTCCAGTTGTTTCCTCCTTGGTCCAAAGCCAACGCTCCCTCAATACTATTGCCACACCCATTCTGCCTCTTCCAAAAGCCCGTATCAGTCATGGAGTCCTCTTCACCTGAAAGAAGTAAGTGTGAAGACTTTTGATTTTGACAGCACTCACCCACAACTGGTACTACAATTATAAAGAAAGGTGTAATGTTTTAAACTTTCTGACATATATTAATCTTTAGATTTTTCCAATAAGCAATTGGAATTCCTGGGGATTTTCAGGAATTCTTCAAAACATAAATAATCCTTGAAATACATTCCTTGTAGTATTTATGAATATCTAAACACATTTTTACAAAGATAAGTGAAATGCTACATTTTGTGTATTTACAAAGGGCTGTAGCTTATGGTGCATATTTAAATACTTGTATATACACCAGTGAAGACTACTGAGTTATAGCTAAATAATGTAATATTCTGAACCTTAACAAAGTTAACAGCACTACACAGAATCATGTGCCCAAATCGCCAATGTTAAGATTTATTTTGCTTTCTAAACTTATTTCTTGGGACATCACTCACAGGATTTGTTTGAATTATGCTATGCATTAAATTTATTAATATAAATTTTAGTTGCAAGCATGATTTAGTTTTAGTAGTAGACCGGGCCATGAACATACGTTTAAAACAGGGCAATAGCCACAAGCAAGACACCTGATTAGATCATGAAACTTCTCTCTTCCTTCCTCTCGTCTGGTTCCCAGAAATGTCAACCTCAACCTCTCTGCTCTCCACTGGACTAGTAAACTTGACTAGTGGGTTTCTTCGAACCAGTAGTGTCTCTATGTTGATTGTTATGTTTTTATCTCGTGCAAGAAATCATCACATCTCATTTTCTCCACTCCTTGACTGATTTTTTTCTCCCAATGCAAAACACATAAATTACCCAAGAAATGCTGGAAAGAGATTCCTCATGATACTGAGAAATAGCCTCATTTAGGACAGTAGTTTTCAACCCTTGGTGTCACTTCAGATTCACCTGGATACTTTTAAAAAATACCTATGCCTGGGCCTCCACCCCCAGAAAATTGATGTAAGTGGGCTCTTTTTTTTTGTTTTTTTCAAATACAGGTGGCTCTGTTGTGTAGCCATGTTTGAGAACTTTTCCTCCAGGAATGCCCCAGTGGATTACTCTCCATTCTATAAATTCTACATTTCTAAGAATACACTTAAAAGCATTTTTTAATTCTTTCATCATAGGCAAATTTATTTTTGTATTCTTCTAAATAGTTTGTAAAGTTTTTATGGGAAAATTAATTTACTTTTGAAAATGTATTCTTGACCAGTAATTTCCAAATTTGATCAGTAATTTCAGAACCTAAGAGGTTGTTTGTGGCTTCCCAGATATTTTGAAAATAAATAAGATAAAATGTTATCTAAAAATGGTGTATGTGTCTCATCACCCCAAAGTTAGGCTTCTGAAGCAAGTGAATAAATTAAAGACAAATTGAAATCATAATATTTAGGAGGTTAGTATATTAAATGTTAGTACATTTATTATTACATTTTGGTAGTTATAGGTTTTACTCAAACATATTTTTAGTTATTAAAGAAATATATATGTCAATTTAGAAAGTCAAGTCATGAACAATTATTTATAATAAAAACAAAACTTACCAACCCTAGACTCCCTCTCCAGAAGTATCCATTTTTAATCCTTTTGGCTGTCCCAGTTGTTATCTTAGCATTTTTAATAAGATGATTATGCTGTTATTTCTTGATGGAATATTTTTTGATGTCTATTTCTTTTCTGCTATGATAGCAAAGATTTAGTTATCTATTCTCCTCCATAATTTCCTTCATCCTTCCATTAAATTACATTATTATTTTTCAGTTGTGTACTGGTTACTTTTCTAATTTTAATTATATAGCTCCATTATTCTTTCCTGTACGTTAACTGTGAGCTGGGTCTCTTGACTCTTCACTTTATAAGATGAGGATGTGACTGCCTGTGGCCTTCTCTTTCATTGTCCCAAGTCTCCCCAAATCTACCATTTTTACTTTTGCATCATCACAGTTGATAAAAACACATTCTGTTTTACATGCCTTCTGTATTTTACCTATAGATTAGTTTTAAAATGTGATAGCTAATATATAGTTTTCACATTCACCTGACTATAGAGAATTAAACATTGTAAAGCCTATCAGATATTTGTATACTGAGATGCTCTCCAATTTCTTCTCCTGTTTTGTATTCTGTCATCATTTTAAAAAATTTATATTAGGTATTTTTTCTTGACTTTCTTTGTCAGAGACCACTACACTCAATCATGGGCCCTTTTTCATACTCTAACAATCAGGACTGGCTCTTGGATCGAAGTTGAGATCCTGGGACTTCCTTCTAGGTTAAGAATAATTTTCTGTCATATTTCAAAGGCATTATTGTATTGCTTTTTAGCATCCAGTATTTATGGTTAAGTCTTCTGTTGGTCATTTTTCCTGACCTGGTAAATTTTAATCCCTTCTGAAACTTTTAATATATATTAAAAGTTATTATTAATATATATTAATATATAATATATTAATGTTCTCCTCTACTCCCTAAATTATGTCAGTTTCCTCCGGAATGACATTTTCCTGTTTACCACTAGTTTCTCTATTCTTGCGTCCAATACCTCATGATGTTTTGCTGCCTAATATATTTAAAAATAAAGCAACATTAAGCACTTCAGTAGTTCTCTGCACAGTGATTTTTGATAGGTTTATTTTAGAGCAATTGGGCAGGCATGTGATTATTACAACTGTTCAAAATATCACAGTTAAAAAATATTTCTGGGGGGGGGGAATCAGGAAATCCTTTAGAGACTTCTGATTTTTTTGTCCAAGTGATAGATGTCTGGGTGCTACATGGTGATACAGAAAGGCAAGAGTTTGACTTTTAATCAATATTCCTATTTTTCCCTCAATTTTTCTCTTGTGTTGGTGTTAAGAAACCCCAACCTTCACCCTCAGTTGTATAATTTCAGTTTAACTCTTCTGAGCTGTTTCCTCTTTATCCCTACATCATCATTTTTGTTGTACTATCTTTCCTTTGTTGTTCACTTCATGGATGTGGATAATGTTTGCACACTCACATGCCCGTATGGCCCAGGCAGGCAATTAAGTAAATGAGGAAGGCTGGTCCTTAAAAAACAAAAATGGACTAAGTATGCCCTGGTTCTGGAGAGAGTGCTACTACTTGTTTCAACTATGATTTATTCTTTTACAATTAATTTGGTGAAATTTTCAGAGGCGAAAAAGATCAACACATGGTTGATATGTCATCTTGACTCAGGAGTTGTCCTAAGTACTAAACTCTAAAATGAATTCATTACTTCTTGGTGGGGGGGCTTTAAGTCATTACTTTCTGCCAGACTCCTCTAAGCTACCTTAAATGAACAAAGGTTCTAGGTAAAAGTATGTATTTGCCATGCACAGGCAACCTCAAGGCATACCAAAAATGAAACGTTGTATTTTTTATTAAAAAAACTTCAATGTAGAAGGCCCTGAATAATCTAAAAGGCAGTAATTCTACCTTGATTTTACAGTACCATGGCAGCATCCTTCATGTTTCTTTCTCATTTGGACCCTAGATATAAATTTAGGGCTGAATATTGAAACATAACTCAGAGAAAGTGATTTTGTACGGGTCTAGGTTAATGTGGTTCATTTATATAGCTTTCTGGTTCTATAGCTTTATCCAAAGATAGGGCTGAGTTATAATATATAACCTGAGGATCAGATGGATGGCATATTCTTAGATGGTCACTTTTAATATCATTTCTCTTTTCAGGCCATTAGCTAATGCAACAGAGAGTTAACAATTTTATTCTCAGATGAGATCCTGAGTGTCATGGTTTTCTGATGCTGATTGAAAGAAGAATTACTAAGAATTATTTGCTTTGGATATGTGATGGTGGTAGGGTTGATAGCATATTGGATATTGAAAAAATATAAATGTATTTTTGGACTGGAGGAACACTTTTGAAAGGATACTTGTAAAGTAGGCTAAAAAGAAATACTTAATGTGTTACACCCTCCTTGTGATTTTGGTGAGTTTATCAGAGTTATTGACCAGATACGACTTGATGGAGGCAAGAGAGTTAGGTCTCAGTAGTTTCTGTGAGATTTCTCCAAGGCACTTCAAATAAACATACTACCTATATTAAAACCGTGTGCTTTACTCAAAAAGATAATTTTAGGCCCTAACAAATAAACACACAGTGTGCTTTCTATTCTAACTAACTTCAAAGCAGCCTCCCAACTTTTACCCCCAACCGGATTTCTACCCTTAAGTCTCTCCTTTTTAGAATCTGTGTTAGTACCACCATACTATCAATGGAAATATGAAAACAGCATGTAACCACATTTTATACTTCTATCTGCGTTCACAAGATTTGCTGAGAAATAGGGCATATGTGCTTTAAAATCCATAAAAACATATCCTAAAATATTTTATTCAGTTAAGTCTGGCTTACTCAGGTATTTAGAGCAAAGAGTATGTTTTGAAGGTATTGCCTCACCCTATCAATTCAACATGATGCAGATGCCTCTATTAAGCCTGTCAGTTCCTCCCTGGAGCAGAGAAAATCAAATCACAGCTCGACAAACATGAAGTGCATGGTTTGCTGCTATGAGTCTTCACAATGATTATAGATCTCTAAACAACTGATAAAGTTGTGGCATTTGAAATTGATTGCTGAGATGAGCAGTGGTGCACACCACAGCTTGTCTTTTCCTTGCCACACTGTGCTTAACTGGCCACTCATAGCCATGTGTCTAGATCAATGTCCCAACATGTGAGAGATTATTGGAATGTTGCAAACTGAAACAATTTCAAGGTAGGTTTAAGCTGCTGACATTGGAAAGCACCTCAAATAATTAGCGTGTAAGCCCAGTGATATTCTAGGCTCCCAAGAAAAAGAAAATGTCAGAAAAGGACCCCATGTCCTTTTTAAATTATAGACTAAGTAAATTTTTAGTCTCCTTAGAAAACTATCCAGAAAGGGAAATGATATGTTTAACACATGCTTTGCTTTTGGTATGCTGATATATTTTGGCTTTCTTAACTCATTTTATACAACCCAAAGAGCTGACCTCCTGCCAGTTTCTTTGGAGAGAGAGCTTATGGATTCTAGCTTCTAAACTTAAATTCTGCAACTAAATACATCACACTTGCAGAAAGTTTTATGAAGTATTTAAAAGGATTCTCTAAGGCTAAACTATAAAAGTATATTTTATCTACTAAACTCTATCCAAACCTGCCCCATACTTAAAGCAAAGAGAGAAAACTTAATTTTTGGGTGGCAGATTGTATATCCTCCAAATTGCCACAACAATGTCTCCCATCTCCCATTCCCTTCCTTGATGTTCCTGTTATCAAGATGTGGGGTGTCTGTGTTCTGTCCCCTTGAATCTGAATGGGATTGTGATAATAGCAGAAATGATATGATGTGATTTCTGAATCTAGATATAAAAAGTGATACAGCTTCTGCTTGGTTTTCTTGGGAGGGAACACATCATCTTATTGGGAACATATTATAAGGAAGCCAAAGCAACCCTGTGGAGAAGCCACTAGGAAGGATCCAATAGCCAGAACCTTCTCACTAGCCCTAAGTGAGCCATCTTGGAAGTTGATCTTCCAGCCCCAGCTGAACCACTCCAACTCACTATTTTATGATGCGGCAGTCAGATATCCCCACTGAGACCTATACAAATTGCAGATTTGTGAGCAAAATAAGTGATTATAATTGTAGTTTTAAGGTTTGGAGTGCTTTGTTAGGCAGCAAGGGATAACTGTATCAGGGAATCAGACTTAACCTTACGGGGACTCAAATTTGGTAGTGTTTTCCATTCCTCTGTAACAGGGGTGGGCAATGTGCAGGCTAAATAGGCCCTGCAACCTGCTTTTTAGAGCTCATAGCTAAGAATAAGTTTTACATTTCTAAAGGGCCATTGAAAAGAAAAACCCTTATCAACTAACCAACCAACCAACCAACAAACCAATCAACCAAACAAACAACGAAGAATATGTGACAGAAACTACATGTGGCTTACAAAGACGAAAATATTTTTTTTATCTGGCCCTTTACAGAAAAAGTTTGCTGACTTCTGCTTTATAATGATGTTGTTTCACAATACCCTCTTCTTTTAGGCACTTAGTATAAACTGGTGCAACCGGTTTTGTGCTGGAAGACAAGCTTAGCAACGATAAGAACTCTCAGGTCTTTTTCTTAAGGCCTTATCATAACTGTCCTTCTATAAGCAATGTGTTAATACATCTTCTGTTGCTTGCAACAAAATAACTGAAACCAGGTAATTTGTAAAGAAAAGGGATTCGTTTCTTACAGTTCTGGAGGCTAGGAAGTCCAAGGTCAAAGGACCATAAATGATGAGAGCCTTCTCGCTAGTGGGAACCCTCTATAGAGTTCCAAGGTGGTGCAGGGTATCACATGTGCTAATATGTTACCTCTGGTGGATCTCCTTCCTTCCTTCCTTCCTTCCTTCCTTCCTTCCTCCTTCCTCCTTCCTCCTTCCTTCCTTCCTTCCTTCCTTCCTTCCTCCTTCCTCCTTCCTCCTTCCTTCTTTCTTCTTCTTCTGCCATCAGTTCCCCTGCCATGATAACTCATTTAATTCCTTAACCTGTAAATCCATCAATCTGTGAATGGTTTAATCCATTTAAGGGGGCAGAGTCCTCATAATCTAATTACCTGTTAAAGGTCCCACCTCTCAATATTGCCACATTGGGGATTAATTTACAGCATAAATTTTGGAGGGGACAAATATTCAAACCATAGCAACCAAACTGAGTTTCAAAAACAGTTGCACTTTTTATTGAGTACCTTCATGCAAATATGTTGATTTCCCCATTAAGATGTAATAGACTATAGTTCAAGAAAATATATTTTGGATGTTATATAACTCAGAATCAAAAATAATAGCAGGAAATTGAAATTTGAAAACATTTTCTTGATATCTGTATACATGCATACTATCTTCTTTCCTCTTCCTTCAAACACATATATCTGGTACGTCTATAATTTCTTATCTAAGGCCTAGACAATATGAATTTGTCAACACAAATATTTTGTATTCATATGTAATGTATGTTATAATTATATATTGGAACTAAAGTTTTCCAAGGTGGAAATTGAGCTAGAGGGTGTGAAGATACAACACCAAAAATTTTAGCATTTTTTTTCCTTAGGTGACTGAATTGGCTAAATTTTAAGACAGTATATCAGAGTCAACTACCAGCCCAGAAGTATATTTATTAAGCGCTTAACTGTGCTATTACATGGGTTCATTGTACCAGTGAAATCACAGGCTTTTGTCTAGAAAAATCACTTTCTCAAAGTTGTTCTTCCATTAAACGGATTTTTAAAAATCTTATCTTCAATTGCAGATTCAACAACTCCGGATATCCAAACTTTTACCAGTGCAGTATAAAGAATAAGAGTATTTTGGTATAATAGTGTTTGGATTTAGACAGGGAACTAACAGAGTTTGCAATTTTGAATTCTGCTTACTTGTCAGTGAATTGGGGAGTGGGGTGACATTCTGAGGACAAGAAGGCATGGCGGAAATCTACCTAACCTTATGTATGCTGAGATTGATTCATACTCCCACATTACATTTGCTTTGTAGATTAAAAAAAAAAAAACTCTGGATAAAACACTTAGGTTTGAAAGCTAGTTTTGAGTTGGTAAAAATTTTATTAGAAATATCTTTGGCATTTAAGCTGCTATCACTTTGCCACTTGCCAGTGAAATGTGGCAATGGAAAATCCTAAATATCAAAGAAAGAAATGACTTTCACAATTAGAATACATTTGAGTACTGACTCACTCTGTCCTTTACCTGAGATCTTGGTGATTTTTAGAGAAAACAACATAATGCAGGCTTTATAAAGCTACATTAAATCTTTGATAGGTTGAAAATTGCTGTGGAGCTTTAATTTTTTGAAATAGGTTTTCAGTGCAAGGTAAAATTGATGTAATGACGTAAAGAAGCAAAACAAGTAACAACCTTTCAAAGATATTCAACATAATTGTTACAAAGTGAAAAACCTTTTAGAACCCCCCATACATTTCAGCAAGAATTGTGTTGTTTCCATTACGGTTTTTATAGAGCTTCTGTAATATTGGTTCATAAAATGTGTGTCTGCAGAAATTACCTACGGAAGTTAGAGGTAGAAAAGACCTGCTAGGGCATCTATTTCGTTTACAAGCTATCAATAACTAATGTAAGACATGACAATAATGCAACATAAAGGTTATACATTTAAACATAGAAGTCAGGAAATGCAAAATTCAAGGATCTCATAATAACATCAAACACCCACAGTACACAGATAAAATATTTTTGATTGCTAATTATACTGTTAAGTGTTATGCCTTAAAATGAAGCACATGAAATATGAACAAGCTAATGTTCCCTTGGGATACTTAAATGTCCTGGCTTTTATGTTTAAATTGGTAACTTTAAAAGTTTCATTGACATAGTTTTTTTTTGTTTCCTTCCTTTATTTAAAAAAATGAAAAAAAAATGTTTCCGTTGATCACTGGTGTTAATAGTGTTAAGAATTACCCTCAGCCTCCATATAGCTTTCCGAAGAAGTTATTTTAAAATGGGGCTGGTAAAATTAGCCAGAATTATGGCCTACATTCCTTAGGATGCGGTCATCTATGTCTCTGAACATCACCTGGTGCTGTGGTTTGACCCTTTCATTTAAGCGTGGAACTGTCTTTCCTAAACAAATTGATTTGGTGTCACATTTGCAAATTTCTCAGTCCTACAAAGTACAATATGGAAAGAAATTGAGAGTGGTGATGTAACCACATCTGATAAATTTTGATTTGAAGAAGGCTTTTTAAGAGGGTAGACTCTCCTTTTCAAAAGATTATTCTTAATTAGGGCAATTAAAAGCAAGGAAAAAGGTAAAGCCATTATAGGTGCAAAGCACAGCAGCAAAAATATACGTGGGTTTTGAGATCAGAAACTGAATATAAACTTAAATCAGAGATTTGAAGATGGCATCAGTGGGGTAGCAGAAGGAGGGATCAGGAAGTAGATGATAACCTTTACTGACACTTCATTGCTTAAGGTCTAAATGCTTGACAAGGCAGACAAAATCTCCCCACCCCAATTTACCACCTGTTTATCTCCAGTGGTAGGCAAATAACAGACTCTAAAAATGTCCATGTCCTAATCCACATAACCTATGACTATGTTGCTTTACTTAGCAAATATATATATATATACACATATATATATATAAATATATATATGTATATGTAAATAATTAGCAGATGTGATTCATTTAAAAATCTTGACATACAGAGATGATTTTGGAATATCTCAGTAGGTCCAATGTAGTCATGTGGGTCTTGATAAGGAGAATCAGAGAGGATACCTGATGAAAGACGCAGAGGTTGGAGTTATGTGAATGCTGGCTTTGATGATGGAAAGGGGCCACAAGCTAAGGAATGTAGGCAGCCTCCAGGGGCTGGAAAAGGCAAGGAATGAATTCTGTCCTAGAGCCTCCTGAAGGAATGCAGTCATTGCTGACACCTTGATTTTAGCCCCATAAGACCAATTTGGGCTTCTGAACTCTGGAACTGTAAGAACAAATTTGTGTTGTTTTAAGCTACGATATTTGGAGTAATTTTTAACAGAAAACCAATGCACCTGTGCACTTTCATAACAGTTGCATCATATTACTTTGTCTCCAAGGTGTCATCTATTTTAAGACACAAAATGAATTTCATAAGACTTGGAGGTGGGTGCAAAACACAAACTTTTTTATGAACTAATATTAATTTATATCAATTATATATTCCTATCCTTTTAAATAGCATAATTAAACTTGGAGCTCAAGTTTCCCTTACAGTCAGAGTTTAATGATTCTTCTGACTTTCTTCAGGCTATTAGAAATTATATAGTTTGGTCTTGACATGCTGCTTTTAATAATGCATGTTCATGACTTCTTTAGAGACAGATATTGTCATTTCAAGATGTTTTGTTTGCATTTCCTACTTGTTAATTCATGATTCAATTTTTTCTTTAATTGAATTACATGTTGTTGGAAGTTTAACAGTTTCTCTCGAAAACCTAGGAGAAGCATTTGTCAGGCAGATGTTGGTGCCTCAGTGATAGTCCATCACAATGCATGAATTGGCCATGCTATGCTTCACTACTTTTAAAACTCTTGTGATTTATTCTAAAACATTGTCTATGTCTTCTGCCTCTAATTGCATTACCTGTTTTTAACAGTCTTCATATGCAAGCTGCTTCATAGGCCTCATAGAGTAATCTTTTCTGAAGACATTTAAGTGACAATTGGGCATTCATATTTCAGTGAAAATTAAGTTGCATGTGATGCTACCAACGCACCGAACTCAGGCAAGTTAATGAAGAAACACCTTTCACGCAGGCTAGTTTTCTACACTCAGAACAAAAACAAATGGGTTACATCTTTCAGCTGAAAAGATTATTTGGTATTGATTACATAATACATCCTGATTTTTAGCTACATAAAACTGTGAAAAAACGTGCCCATCAGCATCAAGGAGATGTGGTAATACTATGAATAATAGTTAATACAGCACAGTCCAAATGAGGACACTAAGGCTGGGAGAAGATAAGTAACTGTTCCGAGATTGCAGGGTTAGCCGGTGGCAGAGGCAGCATTCAGATGGAGTGGTGCTGGCTAAAGCCTGAGCCTTTGATCACTGCACTCTGTTACGCTCTTTCCTGTTTCCACCAGCTATACTGAACAGCTCGGTGGTCTATGAACATGCTGTTCTCTTTCTAGCCTCAATTTCCACACCTGGCGATTTCTCTAAACAGAGTGGTTAAAAATATGTGCTCAAAAGTTAAATGATTAGAGCCCTGGCCCCACTACTTACTAACCATGCCTTGGTATCCTCATTTCTAAAATGCAGATTTCTTGGTGCCTATGGCATAGGTTTGCAGTGAGGATTATATAAAATAATACAGATAAAGGGCTTAGTATTAATTACAGGCACACAATAAATTCTACTTAATAAAAAGGAGGAGAGGAAGAAAATAAGGACTGATGCTTATGTTAGTTGCTTTTGAATAAATTCCACCACTCCTCACAGCAAATTTTTCATATCCTTCAATTTGATTACAGTCAGAAAAAATTTTTTGGATCATCTACTTTGTGCATACCCAGTGCCAGCTTCACTATCGTCAAGGGAATTAAGGGAATACAAGAAATGTAAGAATGCTGTGCCATGGAGAGAGCTCCCACACCAGAATCAATGGCAGACAGACTGTGAGCAATGGTCCTCTTTTTCTTGCTCTCTCTTTCCTCCTACTGCTTCAGTTAATGTAATATTTTTGGAATACCTTAATTGGGTAGACTTATGTAAAGCCCCATCTTTGCCACTGAATGTTGCTTGGAGAAGGAGGATTGATGGGAGACTCTTCAATCAACAAGTCAACCAGTATTGCCCCGCTGCTCAAAAATAATCTAGGTGCCTTTCTCAGCTATAAATTGGAAGTGAGTAGGAGAACTCTGATGAGGTATTTTAAAAATTAAAGCCTTAAATTTTGACAAGTAGTGATATTTGGTCTGTGTTATGTCGGTCCCTTGTATTCTATTTCAGAAGGTGCCTCTCTAGGACAGGGAGTCCTGTGCAATGCTACTCCTGCGCGAATTTAGAAGATGACATCATCTGCCACCTGTTCAGGATACCACCTCACTCACCTTTCCCTGTTCTGAATATACACTGGATCTTAATGCAATTATCGCAGTTTATTACTAATGAAGGATCTTACGTGACTTTGTGCTTTGTTCTCATAGTCTAGGCCGCTGCCTTCACTAATCATCAGGGCTTTCAAATTCCCACATTTACTGAGTATAATACTTCCTTGAGGTATTTGTAAAACCTTTACTTGTTCTAAAGATGTGGTGAACTAAGTAATAATTTCTCTTTAAAAGTGTTTTCTGCACAGTTGAGTTAATGGAGACAGATCACTTTAACACTTAAGATAAATGTGTGTGTGAATGCACACCCACATACTATATACACTCATATATACATATAGATTCAGCAGTAGCAAAGAGGAGGTTTGATGCCATTTAAATAAAAGCTTTGATTTTAGAAAAAATTGAAAATTAATAGAGACAAATCTCAAGGAAGGGGTTTTTTTTTGAACTTAGGGAAAACCACTATTTCCTATATTCTCTTGACCTTTGGTATATTATTTATCTAGTGGGTTGCAGCAAGCTTTAATATTTGAAAAAGGTCATATGAATAGCCAAATTCACATACCATATTTGAATAATGTAGGGAGCAGAGGTCTAGGGAATTAGCGTACTTAGATCAGGAAGTGTGAGTTCCAGCCCAGTCCATTTCTACCCCGATTTTGTTGTTTGACCTAAGGTGAGTCATTCTCTTCTTTGTCTGTCAAGGGTGATAATGAGATCTCTTCTTTCTTTTTCTAATATAGATGTTGTGAAGAATGCAATAATCTCCTAACTGGCCTTTCCCCTTTATATACTACCTCCAGAGACATCTTCCTAAAACACTGTTTTGCACTGTAGCCCTCTGTGCAAAAATCCCTAGATCTTTTCTGTGGCATAATATCCACGGTTCTTCCCATTTTTAATCCCAAGCAATTACTGACTATCTTCAATATGACCTGTGCTGTGCATTTTTAATATTAACTCTTAATCTTCATACCACCATGAGCATATTTAGTAAAGATCATGCCTTTTAAATCTAAAGAAAATAAAATCTTTAAAAGAACAAGTTTGAAGGCATGTCTATTGGATACTTGGCTCATGCTCTTCCCACATGCATATTTATACTGCTGCTACTTAGCTTGTGCTTTTATGCACACGCACGCACACACACACACACACACACACACATGCACGCACACACTTTTATTTATAACTTTATATTCATGCCCCACTTGTTTTCCAAAAGGATACAAGATGGAACAATAAAATTCACATGTATAACAACGCTAGTACATTAGTAATGAAGCAAAACAAGAACTATGAAAAGGAAGAGGAAGCAAGCGTTTTATCTCCAGAATATTTCCCCACACCATTTTCTCCACCACATTTGCCCTGTGATCACACTCAGTTTCTTGCGTGGACTGCTGCAATGGCCACCTATCTTGTATCCGCACTCTGCTGTTACACCTGTATACTTCGTGTTCATACAGAGGGTAGAGTGACTATTTTAAAAGATAAACCATGTATCTGCTGAAAATACTGTGCTGGCTCCATTATTTTTAGGTTACAATGTCATTCTTTGCCACAATCTTCAGAGCTATATGTGATCTTCTCCATGCCCAGATATCAATCTTCATCGCCTCTTATTCCTTATCCACCTCACTTCAGTCATGGGTGGCCTTCATTATGATCCTTCAGGACATCTTGTCTAGAGAGTTTTGCTTTTGTTGTCACCTAAGCCTTTTATGTTCTAATCCAAGATCATCATATGAATGGTTCCTTCTCATCATGTAGATATCAGCTCCTAGTTTGCTAGTTCTCGGTCAGTATATGGACGGATAAATTATTATTTTTTAAATGTCTGCATGGTAAATGCATATTTTCGGAGGATGGGTTAACTGAATTAAGGTGTATCTATTTGCCCAGTCTTTCTCAACTACAAAGAAAGAAAATAAAAAATAAAAAATACCCAGATGATCATGTATACACATTAATATACTCAAGGGAAATTGTTTTTAGGAATCATTTTTTGAATTAGAATTACTGGATCAAAGACTATGGGATTATTATTTTTGATAGATGTTTCCAAGTCAGAGAGTTTATTTATTTATTTATTTTGCGATAGAGTCTCTCTCTGTTGCCCAGGCTGGAATGCAGTGGCGTGATCTTGGTTCACTGTAACCTTTGCATCCCAGGTTCAAGTGATTCTCGTGCCTCAGTGTCCTGAGTAGCTGGGATTACAGGCGTGCACCACCATGCCCTGCTAATTTTTGTATTTTTAGTAGAGATGGGGTTTTGCCATGTTGGCCAGGCTGGTCTTGAACTCCTGGGCTCAAGTGTTTCACCCACCTCGGCCTTCCTAAATGCTGGGATTACAGGTGTGAGCCACCACGCCTGGCCAGAGAATTTAATTTTAAAGCATAACTCAGTAAAGAAAGTTTTTAGTCCTTTTAGTCCAAGCTAAGCTAGTCATGATATGTAGCTTTATGAAGCTCTAACCTGATCCAAGGATAGAGCTTAGAGATCCTTAAGGAGTAAATGTCTTGAATGATTTTCCTTGATGTGTACTTTTCTCAGCAGGGTTTTGTGTAGGAAATTTTATATTGAACACAGCCTCTCACATTTCCTGTTGCTAACTAAAGGATGAGTTGTAGGCTTAGAGGTACTGGAATAAAAACAAGAGCTGACCTCCTGCTATGCACATTGGAAAGTCTGAGCTGTGTTTTTGCCTGGCTAGAGGGTCCCAGGCTTCTCTATGGGGATAAGCCGGGGAGTCCCTTTGCTGAATACCCACTCTCTGCCTTCTCCATGCTCAGAAGAGCTACCACCATGGTTGTTTCTTTCAGAAGTTTCCCCTGACTATATCTCTCCCTTTTCTTTACTCTTTCTACACTTACTGACTGCACTATTTACTTGGCCCTTAAAATATACTATACTTTATCGTTTATTATTTATCTAATTTATATGTCTTGTTTCCCTCACTAGGATAGTGTGATGCTCAAGGGTAGAGATGTTGTCCCACACTTCTTCCTATTTCCACACCTGATGCAGCAACCCATACACTAATAAAAAAATACAAAGAGGAAGAAAGGTCATCCTGCTGACTTTCCATTACTGTCCGTAGTGCTGGACCTCTCACCACTCTTCAAACTAGTCTCCCTTTGGCCTATGATATTCAGCATGAAGCTACTAACCCAGACCAGGAGCTGACCACAGGTGTGGAATATTTTCATTCCACATGAATTTCAAACCAATATGAGTCATTTCCTCTGTTTTCTTAGCATTTTCTAACCCATTGCACCCATGACTAAACATTTTTAGGACAAAATTTCCATCACAACTCATTGTTAAGCTGACTCTAAGAAGAAAACAAGCTGTAGCCCTGAAGGAAAAAAGCATCAAAAAGTTGCCAGTGAGAGAAAATTGGGATTATATCGTTGGTCATATGAATGACATGTCAGCTACAATATTCCTGCTCTATAATGAGCTATGCAGAGAGATCTCTTTCTCTCTCATATAGACACACACATATATATATGTATGTGTGTGTATATATGTGTGTGTTTATGTGCATTGTGTGCATCTCAAAAGACTGCTAAAATACAATTTCTAGATGCAGTCATTATTGATATTTTCATGCTCTGGCAATGTAACATTTGACAGGACTGCACAATTTTGTGCTTTTGCTACTGCAAAGCTTAGTGTTTCAAAGGCTGTGCATGAAGTGCATACAATGTGAAGCGTTTGTTCTGATCTCTTCTGAATTTTTCACTGATTATGGGCACTCAGTCCGTTGGACTGGTGCATTGTCTTCACACAATACCTTAGAAGTTTGCATGTACTTCTTTTGGCCTGCTTCTAGAAAGAAGAGCATTGACTGTCTAATGTTCTTTGAAATGAAGGATTGAGCACTTAGGCACTGCAATATGACAGGAGCAAAACCAGCTGATTTTGTCTAAATTTTAATTTACTAGTTTTGGCTTTTGATGTTGATAATGATTGACTTGCTACTCTTTGTTACAAAAAGAAAACCATTGTATAGAATGCTTAGTGCAGATTTAGTATAGCCCCTTTGTTGAAGAGTGGTTAGGATTATTTAAATTCTTAAACTGTTGCTACTTAGTATTTGGCACAAAAACTTCAGCAAAGGATAGATAAAAAGTAACTATTCAGCTAATTTAGACTCCACGAAGCTTTTTGTCTCATTTTAGGTTTCAATGGTTAGATCTTTTAAAACCAGTTTTCACCAAAGTTAAACTTAGCAAACTAAGGCTATCCTTATAATAAATGCGTTGTAAGTAAAGGCATTTTTTCCCCTAGAGATTTGACTGCTTCTCTTAGCAGCTATTAGACCAATAGTCCTTTCTATAATTAAAAAATGCTATATGTATTTTTAAAAAGCCTCAGTAAAATGAGGCATTTCTTAGCCCACAATAAGTACATAAATCCTTCCTAGTGACACTAAATATGAAATCTTTGAAATGCTTTTTTTAGTTTAAGTATTTTACTGCTCTTTTTTACTTCTGTATTTGAAGTCGATTAGAAAAAATTTTAAATCATTTAAATATCTCTCTTCTACCATTCACTCATTCACTAAACATTTATTGAGCGCTAACCATTTCTTATGTAATAATTTGGAGACATCTGTGCTTATAAAGCAGTTTTCCCTTCACTTTTAATTATACCAAAGCTTGAACATCAACTAAACATTTTTGTAAAGACTTCAGTATTGATATATCAGTACTTTAAGTAGGATGCTGTGTAATAGTACAGAGTATCTTTAATCTGAGGATCTCAGAAATACAGTATAGAATTGATAAAGGCTAAGTCGGTAGTGAGAGGATATTGGTAAGTCCAAGTAGGCTCAGTCTATTTAAGGTAGTGGAAAGAAATGGAGACAACATTGCAGGCCTAAGAATCCTAACTGTGTAGAGTTGCTTGGGTATCCCTGACTTTCCAAGGCAATAGAACAATATTTGATGACTATGAGAGTGCTTTTGTAATGTCCCATCTTTATTCAAGCAAAAACCCAGAGGTTAGAAAATGTCAAGCTGTTTCCATCAGGTAGGGCTGTGTGAAGGTGATGTCTTCAGTCTGCATTGTGAAATGTCAAAGATATTAGTGGATTTTAATCATGGTCCTTATATCGATAAAAGTTGTGACTGTGGGATAATGAAACTAAAACTATTAGTGTTTTTAAAACCTTTTCTTATGGGAAACCTCAAACCTATTCAAAGTAAACAAAATAGCATAATGTACCCCTATGCACCCTCATCCTGCTTCAAAATGTATTAATATTCAGCCATTCTTGTTTTATCTTTGCTTCTGCCGACTTCCCACCCCTACTTTATTATTATTATTTACAGTTCTATTTTCTGAGATATAATTTACAGATATTAAAGTACACAAATAGCAGCTTTACAATTTTCACAAATACGTGCATTCTGTAACCCTGCCTATACCATAATGTGCAATGGGATTTATATTTACTATTGTGGATGCTATATATTCTGTAGGTATTCATATGAGAGAGAGAGAAAAAAAAATTCTCCTTCCATCTACTCCCTGATTCTTAGGCATGGTGATTAGGTTTTATACATGGGCTCAAAAGACAACAGATAGATGAGCTTTTGTTTCCAAGTTACTAGGGAAAAAATTAATATTCATCTGAATTACAGGCTCTCTGACATATCCTCCTGTTGTACCTCTTCAACATATATATAACGATCATGAATTGGTGGAGAAAGAATCAGTGGAAGAATCTTCAGTCCCATGTTAATCCTCAGAGGCTTTTCTTTGTTAGAAAACTGGCTGGAATTAAATTCACATAACATTATCTGAGGCTTTTACCTAAGTGAGAAAATATTAGTTTTTCCTTTTGATCCCAGTAACCTATTTTTGGGCTTTAATTCAATAGCTTAATCATACCCTTAGATTCCTATAACTCCTTCACAAATCAGGAAATTAATAAACTTCTGGTTTATCCTGATGTGTCTTCACTGTGGAAGTTGAAGTCACATAGGTATGGTTGAGTGGCAGGTGGGCCATAAACAAATCTCTGGGGCCTATTGGGGGACGTGAGTAACAGGCAGTGTGAATTGAGAAGGTTCTACTCTACTTAGATTTCCTCTTCCTAACTTTGTCAAGCCCAACCAGTTGATGATACAGATCACTACAGATGAACAAGACCTTAATTCCATGTACCAGAGATATTCACAATATTTCTTTCCTCTGTTGGCATGGAAAATTGCAAAGTAGTACCTAGACATTTAAAAAATGAAGTCAGAATTCTTCGCTAGTTGCCCAGATGTTATTACTTATTCATAGTGAGTGGTATTATGTGAGGCTGCTCATTATAATTCTGCGGAAAACTGCCTATATTCCCGTGTCACTCTTGAATAATCGAAATCCAGAGCTTCAATAAGAGTGCTCCTCATTTACAAGGTTAATTCCTCCAATAATGATGTCTACAATCTCACCCACATTTCAGAGCCGAGAATTTATTGCGTACAGCATAAACTCATTGGATATGCAGTGTAAATAACCTTATTAAGAATGCAATGAGAGGATATACATTACTGTTCTGTTGGGTCAGAAGGGTAAACACAACAAGAAAATGAGGTATTTACCACTAAGTAGTCCCACTGATTTATTTTACTGTGCCTTTTTTCATTTTGAGCCTTTAAAAAGTAGGCTGCCTGGATACTCTGCCTTCACCTAGACATTCATTTCAAAATTCTAAATTTTAGAGGATGTGTGAACTGTCCCAGAGGACAAAACCAGTGCCTATGTGTTAACCTAAGTTCGAATTGAGATGAATGTTTCGGGTGAGAGTGAGTGAATAGCAAATCTGCTTTTGCTTTTGTGCTCCAGGTGTTTCTATTAGGATTCGATGTAACATATGATGGTGAATTTTTCCCTTCCAGTATAAACAAAACTCAATTGATCTAGTTCTAAGCAGCACAACTGTAAGTAGAGGCCAGAGCCAATGCAGAGCAAGATGTATTAACTCTTCGGCTATCTCTTGTGTATGGTCTTTATTTCCAGTCCAACTCTAAGTGCTCGGACACTAGAAAGTTGTTCTCTACTTATTTTCTTCCTAGAGACAGCACTCAGGATCAAAATGTGCAAATGAGAATAACTCCATCAGGCAAGTGGTTTACTGGGACACAAGGTTACATATTATATGACAGAAAAGCCATATCAAAGCTGTAATATTCTCAGAGACATTCCCCACAGAGTTACTCAGCATAGTACTATACACTTTTCCAGTCCTTGAAACAACAACATATTTTTAGGAAGATATTAGTATCTTTGAGCTTGTAACAGCTGCTGTGATATTCCTTTAACTGAAAATTATGATTAATAGACGACTATTTGCTATATTACAAGTGTTGTAAAGTGGAGTAGAGTCATGAGAAAAGCATTTGTTTTATGATAATCCCAAAGTAAGAGTAATAATAAGTGCACTTAATAATCCATACATTTCTCCAAATAAGTAGATTGTTGAGAGTTACACATTTGGTTCATTCTCTGATTTGCAGGGAAAAGAAGTTCCTTTCCTTTTCTTTACTCAATACCCACAAGATTCCATTTTGAGTTACCTTGCCCTATTTATACTTACCTAAGAATCTAAAGAGAAAGGTGATTTCTCAATTTTTATTGTTCCAAATCTATGCCTCATAAAAGTAGAATGTTTTAGTTGCTTAAATATTTCATTTAAATCAGATAGACATGTTGACTATCAATAGCAGAAAGGAAAGCAAGATTAACTAACAGAAGGCTTGAAGTCATGTGGTATGAGGAACAAGAACCTAAAATTTGGGAGGAACAGGTCCATCTCTTCCAGGTGGCTTTGAATTTGAATGCATGAACGTATAGTGTGTTAAATGAAACCTAAAGAAATTTCATCAAAGTGGTAACTGCTTACTCATTGTGGTGCCAAATTATCTTCTAAACTTATACTAGCATGTTCCATCAGTGTCAGCTATAACCAGATAGACCAGTTGTTTCTAATTCTGATTTTTTTAAATGTCTGAATCATTGGTAAAAGAAAATTTCTTCTTCTTTGTCATGTTCAATTTCTTTAAAAGAGGCCTGGATTGGGGGTAAGATGGTTTTGGCTCCATTTCTTGCCCTTGGGCTAACCAGCTGGTGACCTTGGATCTTTCACCCCTTTGGGCCTTGGTTTTCTCTTTGTTAAGTGAAAGAGTTGGGCTGTGTGCTTCCCGAGATTCCTCCCAGCTCTAAAATTCTCTATTTTACATCATTTAAAAACTATTTTGTTTTTATTTAATTACATAATACTAATCAATGACAATTAACTGTCTTTGGAAATGTAAGTCTGTGATGGGATCTGACAGAAACGCTTGCTTTCAAAATATATTGCTTTTATAATTAATATGACCAGGCATGGCAGTCATACAGTTGTACACTAAGGATCTCTTCACAGAAGAGATGTCTATTCGGAAAATCAGATGATTCTCAGAAAACTCAGACAAAAGTCTAGATTAACTTTGAAACCAGGCTAATAGATTGCTATGCATCCTTCTTTACTATAGAAATAAACCTGCTGAGAAGGCTAGGTTTCTAAACCTAGAAGGGCACCCTTTTCTATGGCATAAGCTTGACACACAGCTACACAAGTTACCCTCAACTCAACCTGTAATTGCAATATGTAATTCACAACTCTTGTTTACCAGGATTTCACCCTTCTGAAGACCTTGAGTATTGCAACTTTAGATATGTAATTGATCTTCTATTACTTAAAATTTTGGGGTCCCTTCCTCTGTGGAATTTGTCTATACACCCTTATCCTCAGCACAAAGACATTTATATATAATCTTTTAGGATGGACACTTCTCTAAATGGTTGATCAAATATATTGGTTATGGTTAACTTCACTTGCAGAAGTTTATGTTTTGCTTACTTTTTCCTCAAATTCTAGGTAATTTTTACTAATTTCTTATGTTAGAACTTTAGAAATACCTGCTACATTCAGAAGTTCTTAAAAAAATGATTTTTATTCTAAACCACAGTTTAAAATGTTTTAAAAAGAATGACTACCTCTAGCCATCCTCTAATCCACTGCTGTAATTCAGAGCCTATCTTTCTCTTTGAGTGAAATCGTTCAGAATTGCATTTTCCAATTATTTATGGTGTCAACATGTTTCTTTTATTTATACAACGAGGTGGTCAGCTTGAACATATAGTGCAAACGTTATCAGAAGTAAGAGCTCAGTATCAACTTCAACAAGATAAAAGTTATCATTTTTGAAGTTATGATTACATATCCAAGTGGATGATGCTTAACAAGTTTATTCTGCAGGTTCTGTGGGAGTAGATCATCTTGAAATGCCATTAAGGTGTGATTCTCCTCAAATTTAAATTTTTCTCAGCACTCACATGTTAGAGATTGAAAATTATTAAAGCATACTCTTAAAGTTGTTTTTTAGTGGATGAAGCTGTGCTCCAGGGATTTAACCGCGTTATTGAACATACCTTGGAAAGAACTAAAATTGCTGAAAAGTCTTGATCCTTCCCAACTCTATTGTTCTGCAGCTGGGTAGGAATACAGATAAGTTATTCAATATTTATATAAAATAAATCTCAAATCTCACCAACTCTATAACTAATAGGTAAGTCATTTAAAATTTTTATTTCAGGCATTTATAGAAGCCTTGATTTTCAAATATATGTACATATGCCATCCTTTATGAGTCCACTTAGGATAAACAATCAATTTTTTAAAATTTACAATCTATTCTCTGCTTTAAATTAAATCAGTAGAAAGCTACAATATTCAGTTCTCAAAAAATTTCATTTCAATGATTGATTAATTTACATATTTGACTAGTATTTATTGATATTTTACTATTTACTAGAAACTCTTTTAGGCAGTAGTCATGAACACAGTCATGGCTCTGTACTCACGGACTGCCACAGAGTGACATAGATACCCAGTACCATGAGGCAATGATAAGAGCTATGAAAAATAAGAGAGAAATTATCTTTTTTAATACTGTGTTTATTGCCCTGAATGCCAACATAAGGGTTCTGGAACAGAGCAGAGTTATGATTATTTATTTATAGCAAATAATAAAATGCTGTTTTTCCTATCCTCCAGTATCCACCTTTCAGCATGATGCAGTGAGGCTCAGGTGCCACTCTAAATATACTGGGTTTGTATGAAATGTCACAGAGGCAAGGAGGAGCACCTAAACCAGACTGGGACTGGGACACACAAAGGAAGTTCAAGAATTAAGCTTGTTTTTAGCTGTATGTCACAGAAACTTAACGAAAGTGCTTTATGTTATTATTTTATCTTATTCTTTATGTAATAGTCTGCAGGCAGAAAGTCCAGGGTTGTTATGGTGATATGATCACATCAAAGTCCCAGATGCCCTCTAGCTTTTAGTTTTGCCATCCTTAGAGCAATGTTGTTTTCCTCATGCTCACAAGCACAAAAAACCTATTACCCTTCTAGACCTTATGTTTCAATTCTAGAAGAAGAAAAAGGGAAAAAGTGAAGGGCAAAAGATACACTGAGTAGGTTTGCTCCATTTCTCAGGAAGACAGTAACACTGAAAAGCCCAACCCTGTAATTGCCATTTACACTTATTTGCCAGAACTGGATCACACACCCATCCTCAGATTCATGGGATTGTGGAAAGCTAAGTATTTTCAAACAGAAACATTAGCCGTTAAGTTAATTTCTATTCTATTAGAAAGAAAAATTTAGCGAATAGATATTAGGAGGGCACTTAAAAATGTCTAGCACAGGGATGATTTCTGCAGAAACTGAGAATGAAAGAAAGAAAGATTCTCAGCAGACCATCTAGAGACTTACAGGAAAGAGAGATTTCTTATCATTTAACTTTGCTTCTCAACTTTTTTTTTTAAATGAACAATGATAAGAAACAGTCTAAAAAAAGAATGGCTGTGTTCTTTGTTTTCTGTGAGTTGCTATTAAAAACACTGTTCGTATCTTAGTCAATGGCCCCTTATACACTCTTATACACTAAATCCCCTTTTTACTGTTTGACGTTTGTCCTTTAAATTTTTCACAAAACCTTTATTATATCTACTCTTCTTATTTATAAGATCCTTTAAATCAGTTTGGAAGTATAATAATAATCTAAACAAACAAATGTGATAGCATAGTGAGCTTGAGGAAACATAATTGATTCTTAAAATATTTTCTTAACCAGATATCTATACAATGGACCTTGAGATCCTCAATAAACAGAATACACAAATGTTGACAAAAACATACTGTCTTTGTTTTCTGCTGCTACAACAGAATATGGCAGACAGGTCAATCTATACACAATAGGAGTTTACTTGGCTTATCATTCTGGAGGCTGGAAAGTTCAAGATCAAGGAATCACATCTGGTGAAGGCCTTCTGGCTGCATCATAACATGGCAGAAGGACAATCACATGGTGAGGAAGAGCAGGCGCCAGAGACAGAGAGAAAAACAGGGGTCAGATTTATGTGTTTACCAGGAGAGTACTCCATCGTTTTTCCACCATTTGGCTAAGATAAAGTGTAGGAGGACACTCCTTGTTCTCGAGATAATGGCATTAATCCATTTATGAGGGCAGAGCCCTCATGGCTTGGTCGCCTCTGATAAATACCACCTCTTAATACTGTTACAGTGGCAATTAAATTTCAACATGGGTTTTGGAGGAGACATTCAAACCATAGCACATACCCGCACATATCACTGCCCAGAATATTTCCTGTGTAATGTAGGAATTATACAAAATAAAATTGTGTTAAAAACATGTTAAACTATCAAAGATATAATCTAATTCCTTAATTTCAGCATTATATGGAGTATTTGTTTCCAAATCCTTCTAAATCCTTTTGGCTTATATTTCTTAAAACTTGAGGAAGGTACACTTCCTCTGAAAAGAAGGAAAATTCCTTAGGATGAATATCAGTAAACACAATTACCTATGGAGTTTCCATTTCTTGCTGAAACAGTGATTAAAAGCTGACACCCATAAAGCTGTTTATTTTAGTAATGCCGTACCTTGATTTCAAGGTGAGAGCTCAGCTGTGGATCCAAGTCAAATAAATCTTCACAAATAAACTTGCAGGATCACATGGTTCAAATGTGGATATTTGGTAGTCTTGTGCCTCAGAAAGCATAGGAGATAATGGACATTCTTTAGGAGAAGAAATCATAACCAAGAGGGCACTAGGCATGATTTAGACAAGGCTAACAACATCGATTGGGTTTTGCACAAATTATTCTTGAGGGGTCATTATATCTGTATGAAACTCATTTTCCAGACTACTGATCATATTCATAAAAGTAATAGTTTTAGTGTTTTACCTCCTGTTTTAATTTCATATTTGATCAATTAGAGAGTCTTCCTTTCAGTGTGAATTATATTTTCTTTTTCATCTTGATTGCATATTGATCTGATTGAACATGAATATGTGGAACTATTGCCGCAACCTGGCTTTTGACATCTGTAGACTGGGAGTTTATGGAGGCACTCCCACCCTGAGGACATTTTACTTTTTGTATTCAGATAATGAGCAAATATTTGCTTAGAGTGGAGTTCAGAATCAGCGTTGGGCAAACACATGCATTTCTTTACTTTTGTTTTTCTATTACTACACAGATTATTATTAAAATTACTATAATGTTAATCTCTAATTTCTCATGAAAGCCTGAAATTCTGAAGACTAGAACACCATAGAAGTGCTGTTTTCAAAAAAACATTGCTCAAAAATTTGTAAGTACAAAAATGCAACAGATTGCTAGCTACTCTAATATTTATTCCACCAAAAAAGAAAGAAAAAAATCATTACTTCATTTACTCTGTTCTAAAGCTTGTTAGACACCTGAAGGCACAATGAGGTAATCTTTCAGCAACCTAACATTGGTCTTTAGAAATGGTGAAATCAGGAAGCCGCTTAAAGTTTATTCCCCTCTCTATTAAGAATTCTTTTGGAGAAACAGAAGAGTTGCTGCTTGGCACCTACACGTGCATAGGAAACCTGCTGACTGAGAACTGGCCCAGGAATCCAAATATTGAATGGATTTCTTGTTCATGAAAGGCTTGCTACACATGCCTGTGTTCACAGAAAGAGTAGGGAGATGGGAATGGTGGTCAGATAAAAATTCCAACAGATTTGTGTCATGCTTCAAAATGTAATATTGTTCACCTTCCAAAATATTTATTGGACTAAATAAAAATATTATTTGACCTAATAATTGTTTATGTAAAGGTTAAAAATGTTTCAGGAAATAATTTTTAAAAGACACCAGTTCCTAAGAAAGAATTGTGTCTGCTTGCAAAATAGTCTTTTAGTGGCATTCATATCCCCAGCTGTGTTCATTGTGGGGAAGAAATACATTGGGTTTTAAATAACACGAAGTGGTTTCAAAAGTTTGTTTTAAATAGACAAAGTATTTAACTGTGGGAAAAAAAGATGAGAGCTGGAGGCAAATTGGATTCTATTTTTCCAAAGCTGAAAGTATGTAAAACTGTACCAAAAAAACCTTTGCCCAGCAAAATTAGCAGATGGTCTAAATCCCCTTGGGGTACACAGGCTCAATTCAATACTTATTTGGGATTTTTCATTCAAAGGGTATGATCTCTTCTGACAATTTAGTAAGCTGGGTAGGAATAAACTGTATTACTAAATTTGAGCTTTATAATTTTTCTAGTATGATTTAAAAAGAGTTATTTATGCTTTGGAAAAACAAGAATAACACTCACATTGGTTATTGCTGATGTTAAACTATTTTCTTACAGAATTAACTCCTATATGGATTGAACTTCTGGAACTGGGCTTGGTGAAGCAAGTATGATTCTATTATCCATATTTGAGATAAAGCTGGACAGACAGTGAATACGTGGGAGACCAGATTTAGGTCTCCAAAAGAATCCTTCCCCCAAGAATAATGAGTCAACTCAAATGGAATGAAGTTTATTGTGAATAAATATAATTCCTTTCATTTTGGGTATGGACAAATAAAAACTAAAAATAAAATTAATTATAGGATAGGAGAGATGGAGTTTAGCAGCAGCATGTATAAAATTGGCTTGCTGTATTGGTCAGGATTCTCCAGAAAAACAGAACCAATAGGATATATCTCTGTCGATCTCAATGTCTTAATGTCTCTCTATCAATTTACATATCTATCTAGGGAATGTTTTAAGAAAGAAATTGGCTTATGCAATTGTGGGGGCTAGGAAGTCCAAAATCTGTAGGGCGGACTGGCAGGCTAGAAATCCAGCAAGGGGTTGATGCATTCTTGAGCTTGAAATTGCAGCAGGTGGGAACCTCAGGTAGGGCTTCTATGTTGCAGAATTGCTTCTTTCTTGGGAAACCTCTGTCTTTATTCTTAAGGCATTCACATTGGATGAGGCCTATTTACATAATGGAGGGCAATCTGCTTCACTCAAAGTCTACTGATTGTAAATAACAATCATATCTAAAAACCATCTTCATAGCAACATCTAGATTGGTGTTTGAACAAACAGCTGGGCATTATAGCCTAGCCAAGTTGACACATAAAATTAATAGTCATACTTGCTTAACAAAAATATGTTTTGGGAGGCATAGGATTTGGAATACTTAAGTAGCAGTACTTTTCAATTCTGTGAGATATGCTCACTAGCTCCCACATAGAGGATTATATTTGACTGTAGAACCAGACATAGAGAAGAGGATGCTGCTACACTAGCTGTAGGGTATTTAGAAGTGAACATGATATTAGGGAGGATTTAACCTACCATAAGAATGATTGAAGGAACTTAAGTTGTTTTGCCTGAAAAATGGAAAAGTTGGAGATGATGTATTAGCTGTATTCAGTTTGCTGTACTGAAATATATAGTGCTGTCACACATAATTTGTATTGTTCCAAGGAGGAAGAATAAGTAACTATAACAGAAAGATAGAGTTTACTTCAACATAAGGATGAATTTGCCGATAGTCATAGTTGCTCCAAAGATAAAATGGACTACCCCTTATCAGGAACTGTGAGCTCTGTAGCAGGTTTACAAGCACAGACTGACTGGTTTCATTTGATAGGGACATATGTATATAACCCTGTATATACACACATATGTGTATATATATGTGTGTGTGTGTGTAAGAGAGGGAGAGACACTATGAGACTATGTACATGAATGGTTAGAAGAGATTCAAGCATCAGGGGCATATTGGATTAATTACATGGCCGCTATCATTATTAAAATGATTTTTGAAATAATTCTATGAATTTTATTTCACATTTGAAAAATTTGAAGCCTGTAATGATTTTACATGGCTATGCAGAGCTAGAATAGAAACTGGTTTGACTTCTGCTAGACTACACCTCAGTCATCTATCCTTTGGTGTTTATTACACTTAGTTTTTATCAAGAATAAATATAAAAATAAACAAATAACTATTAATTAATGATTAAAATTAAATGTCATTCTACAGTTCACACTAAGTCACAAAATTTTTAAAAAGGCTATTTTTTAACAGTAAAATTAAATTACTAATACCATGTTGTGTTTGTTTCTGGGTGTGGGTTCACAGTGCAGGCAATGATCTTAAGATGGTCATAGACACTTTCTCCAAATGAATTTGAAAAGTTGATTATTTGTGTTGGAAACTTATTCATATTCATTTAGTAGCCTCATTGCTACTTATCAATAGGGTAGTGCTTATTTTATATTATTAAATGATTTATTTTCTTTCTCATAAAAAGTCTCTATTTTAATTTTTTAGAAAACTCCTTTATGGACAATGGTTTTATAAAATCTGTTAGACAATGACTATCCTGAAACAAAAATTAAGTATATGGTGCTTTTTATATGCTGAAAATACATACATGCAACTCTGATGCTGTGTCCCATGGACATTCCCTATAAATGGGCATACAAAATCTACTCTTTAACTCAGGAGAATGCCAGTACTGGCCAGCTGGGTAGTGCTGTCCAAAAGCAATGAGATTTTAGTAGAAAATGATCCCACAGTAAGAACATATTATTGACTTGTCAGACTTCTTGATAAGGTGGAAAACTGGAAGCTCAAAGGTTTAATCCAGTCCAAATATGTGCAAATGATTAAAAAACATGAGCAGCATATAAAATTTGGGTGATTTCAATATAAAATTCATATAAAATTTGGGTGATTTCAAATAAAAACTTTGATTGCTTTTTTTTTTTGTAAAAAAAATGAAGTTTCTGGCAATGTTGGATAATGTATTCCTGGATGTCAGTAATCTTCTGGAAGAGTATAGCCAACCATTGCTGCCTTGAGGCGAGGAGGCGAGCTGTGTGCTTTCCAGTTGGACATGATTCCTGCTACTTGCTGAATGTGTTCACATGCCCATTCACCAGGTGGCTCTTATCACTTATTTATATCACCTTCCAGCCTTGGTGGTCCTTGAAGTTTGTTTCCTGTTCTAGAGAAGAAAGGATTCTCAATTTAACTACTGGGTTCGGGACAAACTCCCACAATTCTATAATGTGTATTGAAAATATTGCAGTAGCCTATTTCTAGCTTGCATGTTGCTTAGAATTGTTGGTTTTAAAAGGAATAGCACTATCTATGACAATAGAAATATGATTAGAACAATTTTTCCTACCGTTATCCAGTTTGTGGCTTTCAACAAAGATTTGCTGGAAATAGAAACCACAATTTCGGTGCTTTTATTGTCAAATAGGACAGTATTGGTGAGCTGATACAGTAATTGCACTTTAATAGCCATCAGCACTCCAATTTACAATTATTTTAAATTTAATGCTTTCGATTAGGCATTTCCAGAAATAAGTAAGCTTAAGTAATCCAAGAAACAAGGAAATGCCTTACAAATCTGGGGATGATTTAAAAGCTTTCTTAAAGTTATTCAATATCAGTTACCTAGTAAAGCTAGTTCCTGGAATTGATCATGTGTAAATAAACAACTGCGAAGAAATTATAGTACAATAAATACTGTATTCACCATGAATTCTTCATTGAAACCATCGAGAATATATCAGTAAATCTTATACGTAAGGGGAATTATTTAAAAATACCCAAAAAACAAACAGAGGTTTAAGTATCATGCCATCTATGAACAATGTATCAGTATTTCCACTAATGGTCTTAAAGTAATAAATTCAGCATTTTAAAAATAACATTTTCTCTTTTTGTGGTAAAATAATATGTACAATACAATAAAACTTTAGCCTTATAGCTGCTTGCTAACTTATCAACTAACAATTCATGCTGATCAAAAGTAAGGCTAATTTATTCAGCTTTTAGACTCCTGAGATTAGAAATATTTGGGTAAATTACTTGTTGAGCTGGGAAATCGATTGTACTTATGTATGAAGCTTGTTCGGGCCTTCTTTCAAGTGTGGCTGGGTCTGTTCTTATAATTCATCTACAATTCTGTGCGGCCTGAAATCCCATTAGGACATAGAGCCAATTTATTTGTGTATAATAAGAGTATCTCGACTACAACTCATTTTGTAAGTAACTGAAAAGCCTATAGCTCTCCTATAATTTAGCTCTGCAGTAAGAAAGCCATTACACTGTGTCTATGAGATACCAACATACTAGTTAAAAATAAAAGGTAAAGTGAGCTGGGCCAGGGCGGGGGATGGGGGTGGGATCTCTGAAGTTCAAAACTATTTTCTGGCTGCTGGATTAACTGATTATTTCAATCCAAGTGAAAAATCAATATACATATGTATTTATGTTGCTCAGTTTAGGCCCATTGTAAAGCCAAAAAAGGAGCTCTGAAAATGAGGCTAAACATTTGGATGGATGCTACAAACTTCATGAAGCATAGGAGTTTAGAGATAAAAATTTCTTATGTTTGTTTTATAATGAAATGTTTTAGCGTGAAGCTAAAACTTTGCTTTAAAGAAAAAATGTAATCTGCTTTTCCCATATTGAAAAGATGCTTATATTGAATAATATAAACGACATAATTCTCCCATAAGCAAGATCCTAAAGTACTGACTTACTAACGATGCTTAATTTACAGCTCCCTGTGACAAGGAGGGCTTTTTACTTTCATTTTCTAACTGGAGTAATTCAGTCATTGAGAGTTTAGTTATATGACTTTTAAAGGATGACAGGAATGAGCCATTTAGTCTGAAGAAATAGTTACCAGTCAGAATGCCTTCTTAATCTAAATTCAACCTTCTTTAGGAACTAAAGGGCACTGGTCACTTTTCTCTGATTATGAAACATTAAGTCCTTTTCTGGACAGGATAACTCGTCAGCTTTCCACTTCTGGTGCTATCAGATACTGATGAATATTTCATATGCCTAAAATTATTCCCTGATAGAAGCATATGCTGCCTGTACAACTAATCAAATATTCAGCCAAGTCACCCAGCTTGTAAGACAAGAAATCTCCTTGATAAGGGGCTCAATGTTTTCCAATAACTGGTAAAATTTCCTTTGAAATTTTGTGGGATGCATGACATTGTTGTTCATCACATTTTAAAAGCAAAATAGTAACAAATAATGTCAGCTACTTTATCTCAACTATTTTATATTTTCCTTGCTGAAAGCCTGTAATGGAATTACTACTGTCTTTTTAGCTAACCAACTTGTAGAGTATATGGGTAGTGGTATTCAATATTTATGAAATGCTCATTTTCTCATAGGACAGAGCTACTGATTTTTTTCTATAAATGACAGAATTTATTAATTGCTACTTGAACCTGTTGCATTTTCATTTTAAGTTTTAAAATAGTAAAAGACATGATGGATATGCGTTCAAAGCGAAACCTGAAACATTGCTTGAAAACATCTAGCTTGATGCTTCATTATAGAGTAAAACACACATGAGTCTCTGGAGAATGAGAAAAAGTTGCAGTTACTGTCAACATAATTAGGAAGACCTAAAAAAGTTTATCGTGATCACTTAAATTATTTATTTACTTGTCTATTGTTGATACATAATAAATGTACATATTTGGGGGTACATGCAATAATGATACATTAATGATTTATCTTTTTAATGAGTGCTTAACACCCTCAAATACAAGACAGATTATATTAAAGGTATTTGAAAAATCAGTAGACTCATGCACCTCACATTTATTCATGGGTAGAACAGTATTATAAGTATGCTTTTTCGTGAAGCTGACACTTCCCTGCAGAATATGAGCCTGGATTTGTTTGGTGTAGAAAGTACCAAGCTCTCACTCAACACCAAACAGAAGATAGAAGGCAATGTGAATTGCTTCTGGCTATTATATTTTTAGTGGTTACGTTAGATTTAAAATCACTTACCATTTAGGGAAAGAGTTTGGTCCAGGGGGTTGACTAGAAATTTTAAGACGCTGAACTCTTAGATTTTAATCTCAGTTCGCAGTAGCCATAGGCAACTTGCCTCTATCCCAGAGGTAATTGAGAACGTAAATGTTGTTAAAGTACCCTGAGCCAATAGAATAAAATGAAATCTTATAAAGGTGTAGGCCAGTGGAATTACTGTTAGCGCAATGTGCTTTTTTCAGGGTAACCATCATTATTAAATGGCAGACGGAGTAGTATAAATCAATACAAAAGGCTTCAATCTTCCACACAATTATCCCTAAGCACATTAGTGCATTTCAGTACTAAAATAGTAGCAAAGTATTTTACTACTTCACTACGGCCAAAACATCTTGAAAAGTGTTCGCTGTGGTGCCTGTATCGCAGCTTCCCACTCTTCTTTCCAAAGAGGAATCATAATAGCTTATGGAGTGGAATGCTTAGATGACTTCCAAATTGGGTCCCAGGCTCCAAAGGCTGGTGGAGGTGGAGTTGCTTGGAGGCCCCTAAACAAAAGCCGAGGTTATGAAGCAGTTTCAGTGTCTAGCTTCCTCTTGACAATTGGGTCCTGTTGGGTTTGCTTGCATTGTCAGCCTCTTAGTTATTATTATTCCAATCAAACAAGTTTTCACGGTGATATTCCATATCCCGTTTTCATCACTGTATGAAATGTAGTATTGAAAGGGCCTGGCATCTTTCACAAAGCACAACAGGACATTGATAACTGTGCAGATTAGCTCCCCTTCTAATCCCAGGCCTTGTTTCTTACTTTATGATTTTTTTTCCAGCAGGCTTTCCCTCATCAGGCTGATGATAGCTCACTTCACATATACCACTCACGACATCTGTACAGTATAAAATACAAGATCAAACGCAGGTAGGGGAAAAAAAGAGAAAGGGAATGAAATGAAAACAAAGAGAAATAGAAGGAAACAAAGGTCCTTAAAAGATGAGCTCAGATTTCATGGTGGTGATGATTAGTTTTGTAAAACCTTGTGAGACCTGTGGAAGCATTTGCTTGTCTAAAATTCAGTTTTTTCTTTCTTTCTTTCTTTTTCTTTTCTTTTCCTTTTCTTTTTTTTTTTTTTTTTTTTTTTTAAAAAAAAGACATTTCAAAAAGAGCAGATCTTCTCTCATTTGAAGCCTTGACTCTTCTGAAAAAGTTTGGTAAGGTCAGGCATTTGAACACTCAGTCACATGCGGCAGAATCTAGCACATGGAGGACAGCTGACTCCACAGAACCAGGGACTTGGGTAAGTGCCCAGCACTGAAGCCACCTGAAGTGACTAAAAATGCTGCCTTTTTACTAAGCATGGAAGATTCAGTTTAATTTAATAGTGTTTTCTTTTTAACACACAAGACAACCTCCCGTAAAACTCCTGTAGTTATTGTTGTGGTTGCAGTGATGGGTAATGTTTGGCCTGGGAAGTATCTTAAATATAGCAAAAGGAGGTTAAAAACATCTTCCCCTATTTGGGTGCAGGAAGATAGAAACAAAATTGTATTTTGTAAACTTCAATTTATCCCAAATATTTTTATTATATTTGGAGAAAAGACTGAGTCTTTTGGCACTTTCTTCAATCTTGAGGTTCGGACTTGAGGTCAAAAGTTGTGCAGGATTTGCCACATCATTGTGTCTCAGACATGAATTCCAGCCACAGACTTTGCCAGCCGGCTACAGCTCAAAGATGCTTCATGAATGGAAGCAAACAGTGTATATTTTAGATTTCTTATCAGGGTTCTATTGCACCAGAGAAGCTGGCTGGATATGTGTGGCATCATCTCTAATTACAATGAGGATATGATAATTGAAAATAATTATGGTGTGATTTTCTTTTAAGTAAAAATTATTCTAATGATTAGCCTAATATTGTTAAAATTGACACAGAATCTCCCATAACCTGGGAGAAGTTATCTATGAATAAGGGGAAATACTGTGATTTCCATTTCTTGGGTGATCTCTAAGTTTCCTTCCATTCTAATGTCTCCTTCTGTTTTGCCTTTGGTGAAACCAGTTACTTTTTGGTGTTAAGGAAGAGACTATGTTCATGTATTTGAGATAATAATCTTTTTGGTTTTCAGGGTTATGACATTATTCATTTTGCTTTTTTGAATTGGATTCTTATAATTCACTTTAAGGGTCAAATAAAAAGGAAAATCAAAAACAGTTCTAAACTGTCAGTTTAAATAAATTTGGTGGCAACAACAAAGAGGTTGAATTTAGTTAAACATCTAATATTTCTCTTAATACATAATTGAAAATCTCTTTATTATTTCATTTTTCAGTCACTAGCTTTCTCTCATGTGATACATTTCAGAACTTTCATTTGAATAATTGCACCTAGTTTTGTATTTTTAAGTTTCCCTATGTAAGTTTTTATTTTTCTTTACTGTTATAATACTTAGCTAAATATAAAAATCTAAAAATGTGTTGTATATATTTTCGTTTTAGAGATTTTCAGAAACATCCTTAAAAAAAAGTTATCATTATTGTTAAAAGCCTCATAACATAGCAACAAGATCATGGTAGACATTACAACAAATTCTACATTTCTTTGTTTCTCTCTCTCTTGTTTTTCATGATTCTGGGAACTAAGGGAAAATTCTATATTTCTTTCAAGACATTTAAAGCTTCTTTTCCCCTTAAAAGGGCCTATAATAATGCAGACGTAATAAACGACTGATTTTTTTTTTTTTGCAAGGAATCCCTTTTTAAACGTAATTTTTGAACCACTGAACTGTGAGCAGATGCTCATATTGTAATCTATTCAGTTATGGTATCAAACAGTAAATGACTAAAGATACATGTTTTCATAGCTTTTTCAATAGCTTGAATAACTTTAAGTTCATGAGTAGAGAATGATAATCTTTTGTATCATTTAAGTACCTATTAGAAATGTTTGCTTGCAAGGAACTCATTTTTTTTTTGGTTAATTTACCAAATTCATGCTTTATTTTTTTTTCTGTATTTAAGCTGGAATGTAAAGTAGGTCAAGGCTATTAATTAAGCTTGATCTGGTTTGCTGTGTTTGTCTTCATTATAAAATGGTGTAGCTGGAAGCCAGACACAACAGCTTTACCAAGGTATGATAAAGCACTAGACTGAATATTACAGATTCAGAGTCACTGCTGATTATTATTAGATGTCTAAGTTGATTTCAAGTGGGAAATTATAGGAATTTCAAACTCTCAAGACTTCGATGATGAGGCAAAGAAAGGTACACCTTAAAAAAAGCAGCTGATCAATTCCACCAGTTTGAATGAACATGGTATTTTATTGCTAATGGACAATGGCCTTTGTCAAGACTTGCAGAAAAATGTATTAATGAGAAAGTACTGAAAGACAATATTTGCTGAAAGGAATTTCCTTAGAAATATATTGTGTCCTGTCCCCCAGATTTATACGTTTTGTGGTTTATAGTCATATTCTAATTGTTTATAGCAGGGTCAGCAAACTTTTCCGTAAAGGGCCAGATCACACATATCTTAGTTTTTGTTGGTCTCTGTTATGATTACTAAAATACATCACTGTATCTCAAAAGCAGCCGAAGAAAATTTGAACACAGATAAGCTGGGTTACAATAACATTTCATTTATAGATACTATACTTTGAATTTCCTATAATTTTCACTTTTCATGCAAGGTTATTCTTCCTTTGATTTTTTTCAACCATTTGAAAAATGTGAAAACTATTTTTAGCACATGGACCATACAAAAATTGGTGATTGGCATAATTTGGCTTGCCGGCTGTAGTTTACCAATACCTTGGTTTACATTTTAATTTTCTGGAGCTCACAATAAGATATCCTAGAACATGAAGAAATATATTTAAAAAACAAATTTTATACATGGAGCTTTATGGATTTGTTCTTGGAAAGTAACAAAAATATTTTAAAAATTATGAAACCAAAATTTTTTAAAGTGGCTAAGCCACAAGAACAATAAAGTTATACTAATATAATAATTTTGTTATTTCTGTTGCTGTATCTGTGAAAAATACAGATGCTAAATTCAAAAAATATATGCAGTTTGATTAAAAGTCACCTAAGGCCAAATGAAAATGTCAATGGCTTTGTTTGTAAAGTTAGGATTCTCTATAAAATGAGATTAACTCGAAACTTTCACTAACACTGTAAGTTCTTAATCTAAAATTTCACCATTTAAAAAGTAAGAGAGACTGAAGACCACTTATTGTCATCTATTAGAATTTAAAGTATTATATTTGCTCATATGTGCTTATCTGAGAAAAGCCAGAGTTACAACTACACTATCTCTCGGTTGAACACACTATCATTACACGACAGAATATAAATCTTGTTTATATTACATGAGTTGTACTTTGAAATTAAATCATTTTTCTTTATATAATAAATATTATGGAATTGGAAAGAATTTGTGACCAACTTTTCTTTCTATTTCAAATGTAATTTATCACAATTTTCATGTAATAAGCTATAATAATTGAATAATTTTTAAAAACTACTCATCTTTTAGAGATTTAAAATTGTTATCCATAGAGTATACACATTTAAAAAACTTTTGTGCATTTGTGTATTATGTATTTGTGCTCATGTATTTGAATTCTGGCAGAGCAATTCTAAATAGAAACCTCTTGAATAAATATTTAAAATTAAGGTAATATATTTTTATTTTCTAAAATTATTTATCAATTCTATTAAAATGTGTGCCGTCACTGTCAGTGAAGTGAAAAGGACACTTGGTAAAAGATTATATTGTTTCTTTTTTTTAGTTTATAAAAATCAAAGTTATTTACAGGGCATAAAAAGTACAGCTGAACCTTGCTTTAAAAAGTGAACCAATTAATTAAAGCTAGTTACACAACATAAAATACTAGTGAGACTTAAAAAAAAACTGAACCAATGAACTCACTAAATTCAAGCAATTTTTAATGTGAGTTTTATATATGTAGGTGTAATTTCAAATCAATTTCTAGACCCCAAGTCCCATTTTCTTTTGTATTAAAAACATACAAAAATAAATATAAATTATTTCTAGTGATGGATAGATTGATTTGATGATTTTAGTTTGATGTTTAGATGAAATTGAAAAGTTTAATTTAATTGGTAAGGGAATGTTTAAACAGTAAAGCATTATCTTAAGGACTAAATGTTGACATATTTAATTTTCTACATTTTGATGATATGGCACTATCCCCTTTGTAGCAAGATAATCATTCATTTAACAAACATTACTTGAAAATCTGCAGTGGATCTGGCACTCTAGTAGCTCCTAAATACAAAGATGAATATAATACTCTTGCTGTCATGAAGCTTAGAGATTTACTAGGAAAGAACAAAGATGTACATCCAAAGGGTGATTTTGCCCCCTAGGAGACATTTGGCAATGTCTGAAGATATTTTGGGGTGTCATGACTTGCGAGGAACTATTCCTGTTATACAGTGGATAGAAGCCAAGGATGCTGTTAAATATCCTACAATGCTGTTATGGCATCCTACAACAAAGAATTATCTGGCCCAAAACATCAATAGTGCCAGCTTTGAGAAATGCTGATCTAAATGCATAGCATTTTTAGAATTGCTATTATAGAATGATGCATAGACTCTGAGGAAAATACAGAAGTGGTGAATTTGAGCAAGAAGAGGTTGTTCTGATAGAAGAGTGTCTTGAAAGAAGAGCGTGGGAAGATTTTTGAAAAGCTGAATGGAGAGATGTCTTTGTGGAGGATTGGTGGGCTTGGGAAGAGCTGCTTTATAGCTGGAAGCAGTAAAGTGAGCAAAGATATGGATATATAAAACAACATTGAATTTGGGAACTGTAGCAAGTCTAGACTGGATACGACGGGCATAAGGAATAGAAACATGAGATTGGGCAGATAAGAACTTTTTGTTGTTGTTGTTTTTTGCCGTGTCATGGAATTGGATCTTTCTCCTGAATGGTGTTGAAAATAATAAAGGGTTTCAAGCAGGGACATGACATGATCAGGCGGTCTATTCATAGGATTCATCAACCTTGGTGTGAAATGTCATGGTTATTTAAGAAAGCACAAAATTTTATATAATTAGATCAGGAAAGAGCCACAGGGAGAACAAGTCTGTCAGTGGGAAGAAGGATCCCTCCTTTTTTCCTTACAATTGTTTTACTTTTGGTCCAAAACTTTTCACTTTATTTGTAAGGACTCTATCAAAGAAATACAACTGAATTCATTTTCAATGGGTTCACAAATGCATTATGTTGGTGATTGGCTGACTCCTTCAGGCTTAAACTGCCATGTTGTAGCATCAGGGAGTATTGGGAGTATTATCCTTTCTTGGAAGTTCTGTTTTCAGATTCCAGCTCTGGAGTCATGGTGAGGAAAAAGAAAATATGCTTACCAATGACAAGAGACAACTAGAAATGGAATCTCAAGTATAGCAAAATCTTATTCCTCTATCTCAGTGATTCGTAATCTCAAAAGCTTATTAGAATAACTGTAGGAGAAATGTGGACATTCATATTTCTTAAAACTCCTCAGGTAATTCAAATTAGCAGTTAGGATGCAGACCATTATATTATCTTAACTCAAGGAACTCTCCTATAAATACAAAATATTAATCTTCCAATTTTATTTTGGCTCCATAATGATTTTTTAAAACAGTTTTTCTCCAGTAAATTTACCTTCTTGTTTCCATTAAAAATTAAAATAAATTTGCATTTTCTAAGCATACACCAACTTTCAAAGAGTAGCTTTCTGACATTGTTACAGTACAAGAGGGACCTCGACTATGATTTCTCACCTAATATTCATGAGTTAGGTGAGTCTCCCTCAAGTAGCAGAGAGATAATTAGAGATTTCAACGTGGAGTTTTTCAATGGTGGCATGCATACTCTTAAAAGGTCTTATTTTGTGCTGCTCAGCTCTGTAATTGATTGGTTAACATGGCCAGTAAGCAGTGCAGTGTGCTAACCATGGAAAGGCTAGGAGTTTGCTTTTCCTGTAGCCCATTCTCTACTCTTCAGCTATAGATCACATACTCCATTCTAGGTAGCTGCTTTGGAAATGGGGGTTTTCTTACTAGAGTGCTGCAGGAGAAACTGTGTACCAATGCTAATTCATCCTTGTAAAAAGGAACCAAAGGTATCAGTCTTAATCCTTTGTTTACAAATAGTCATTAATTATCTGCTCTATGTAAGGGGATGATTTTCTTTTATCCATCAGGAAACAGAAAGGAAACGATGGCTCAGTCTTTGTTCCCTATGAATTAATTACAACATTGCATCAATGAGCAAAAGAGAAAACACTATTGTTATAAATTGTCCTCATCTCTCCAGTCTCTTGAATATACATATTTTTTGCATTTCCTTTCTCTGCCATCAAGTTTTCCCTTTGTGAAAAAATTTCCTCTAGATACAAATTTCCTTCTAGATGCCTTCATATTTTTCTCCTTTCATTCACAAATGAATGTCGTGTATCTGTTCCCTCTACTTCCTTACCATACTATATATTTATAACAAGCATCCTCCCAAGACTCACACAAATGAAGAATCAATCAAACTCTATAATCTAACTTTGGGTCTTTACCTAGAACTTGGGAAATACATTTTCTCTCAACATTGTTCTTGTGAGTGTTGTCTTGGAATGCTAATTTCCTCTTGTTTGCTACTTCTGTGAACCCAATCAAAACTTGTCTGTGGGTGGGAAGATTCGGCCCATGGGTACCATGTTGCTGTCTAGTTCTAAAACCGGTAGCTTTTAAACTTTTTGACTATGACTCACAGTAAGATATGTTACATAGTGATCTAATATATACACACCTATAAATGCATACAAAACACATATACATTTTACGAATACAGTACATACACAGTGCTCTCTAAGATGTTCCCTTCCATTCCAATACTTTCTATTTGCTCCTATACTATGCAATTCTATTCTATTTCATGAAAAATGCTGCTCTTGACTCATTAACCAATATTCTAGCACATTATTCATTGCAAATTATTGTTCTAGTCTAAACCCATGATTTTCAGCAGGGCCTGTGGAACAGGGAATTAGTAAAACTCTCCAGGGCTGTGTAGGTAGTTTGAAAAATAGCTGGTTTTTTGTTGTTGTTGTTGTTGTTGTTCCATTACTTTGATTTCTTTTTAGTGAAGAAAGCTAATTTATTTAGAAGTTCAAATATCACATACAAGAGGAAATTCGACTATTTTATGTTTTTCAAATACCTAATCCCTGCTCTTCTTCAAGCCTCATTTATATTTCATCTTCGTTTTGTGGCACTGACCAAGGAATAGACCAAACTAAACAGCTATTGTCATTCAATTGGCAACTAGTTATGTATTTCTGGGTGACATCTTTTGTGTAAGTCTTTGGGTAGAGACAGTTTTGCCATGATGAATCCTGGTTTTCATACTATTCTTGATAGAACTTTTACCAAAATACTATGAAATGTATTATATATTATAATATACAGAAAAGGTGGGGGTCTTCATGCCTTAAATGTTTATGTTCAAATTTGCCAAAAATCCTGATGTATTAGTTATAATGCGACATTATCTGCAATCTCAACCAAAATAATACATCCTTCTGCTCACCTCCTCCCTGTGGCTGGTCCCAGCCTCACTAAAGTAACTTTTCTTTTGACAGAGATCCATTGCTAGAACAGCTTACCTTGCCTACTGTAGCTCACAGCTATTTCTAGAGCTTGCCTGGTGTTTCAGATGCCAAAGAACATTTTGGTTATTGAGATAGGAGCTGAAAGTTGTGTTTAGTGTTATGTCTTACATCCCCAACTTTGACTATGGTAGGGATATAATTTTCTTAGAATTATGTTCGTCTCATCTAAGACACAAAAGTGTGTTAGCTATCTTCTTAAGTAATAATTTTCCTTCCCTTCAATGCTTTCATTCTCCAATATCTTGACACCATTTACTTTGATCCTTTAAATAACTTAGTCTTATTTCTACTTCTATGCCTTAAGCCTACTAGATGAAATATCCTTTGCAAAGTTCTATAACTTAGTTATAGTTATAGTTATTTAGTCACTTAGATGATGTAGGCCTTTATTTTACAGATAGCAAGGGAGGTAAAGTGAGTTATTCAAGGTACCACAGTTAGAATAAATTATCTACAGGTCACCTGTTTTTAAATTTCTACTACGATAAATTTCAAATATACAAACACTGAAATAGTATAATTAGTATAATTTTAACATTTTGACATATTTCCTACACACACACACACACACACACACACACACGAACATTTTTTAAAGAGCCATTTCAAAACAGAAATACTGCCACTACTTAAAAATTAGAAATGGGCCGGGTGCGGTGGCTCATGCCTGTAATCCCAGTACTTCGGGAGGCTGAGGCAGGTGATTCACCTGAGGTCAGTGGTTCGAGACCAGCCTGGCCAACATGGTGAAACCCTGTCTCTACTAAAAATGCAACAGTTAGCCAGGTGTGGTGGCGCATGCCTGTAATCCCAGCTACTCAAGAGGCTGAGGCAGGAGAATCGCTTGAACCCGGGAGGCAGAGGTTGCAGTGAGCCAAGATTGTGCCACTACACTCCAGCCTGGGTGACAAGAGTGAAACTCCATCTCAAAAAAAAAAAAAATTCAGAATTCATGCTTAATTCTTTCCTTTTAATTATTAATTTCCAAGGTAAAGATTTGTATAATGGTTATCTTCATTTGTCTGAGTGATTTTATGAAATCCATAAAATAGAAGCAATTAATATGGTGCTAATTGAAGTGTTTAAATGTAAGGGCTTAAATTTTATAGGTTCTCCTAGATTTCAATATTGATGGTTAAGTAATACTTTTGAGTATATATGCTACTTGATCCAACTGGCTAAAACTTTTGTGGATGTGATTTCATCATGTCCAAAAGTATCATATTTTGTGGATGTAGTTTTACTGTTCACAAGCAGCTAAGCTATAAATTTTGGAAATTATTATTTCAGGAGATGTTTTTAGTTGTCTTCTTTTATATTACTTATGGCAATAATGCAACTATCTAAGAAAAACATTTAGCCACTTGACATCAATTTCCAGATCTAAAGAGCAAAGGCAGCTCTGTTTGCTTCAACACCTTCCTGAGTGATGTCATGAAGTTTAATATTACATCCTCCCAAACAGGTCAACAAATAATTAAAAGAAATCATGAACATTAATGAGAACAGGGTTGAAAACGTGTTTTGGGCAGAATAAAGTACTATTATAAATTACCAGCAGGCTATTTTATTTCATGATTATTGCTTCCTAAAGGCCATTGAGAAACAAAAATGTAGACTCAAAAGGAAATAAAATAAAAGTATACCACCAATAGCGACTTATTTTTTTCACATAATTTTAATTTTACCATTTTTGTCTGGAAGGAAGGACAAAATCATCCAAAAGCAGAAGGGCTAATGTTTTTCTTTAGCAACATGGAGATAGGCTGTAAGATCTCTTGCTGATTTTATCTCTTATACAATGACCAGAGGTAGACATGAGGGTTTTGGGGATGCATCACTTGCCACCTCTTCAATTGTCATGGATAGAGCAAGACGATGGAAGATCTCTAAATCCTTTTGGAATAGTAAAGCCCACATTCTGATAAAGGCGGTGATATTTAAAGGCAGGTCCCAGGGAATGTATTACTATTTTATCCCCCAGTTGTTAAAACATCATAGTTTCATAGGTACTTTATCTCTAGGGCAATACTTCATTTCACATATGAAGTACTTGGCAGTAAGTCCTAGCATGTGACATCCCCAAGAGCACACACACAATTAGTGACAGAATGAGAACCAGAGCCCAAGCCTACAGTTATATTTATTCAAGGGCGTGCCCTAGTATGTGGCATAAATGACATGTTACATGAAATACACAGACAACATGAAGTACACAAATATCTCGGTGAGCCTCCAGAAGTTGTTGGCAGGCTCAGCCCACTACTTATGGTGGTAAAGCATTTTTTTTTCTTAAAAAACTTCCACTACTCCTAGATCATAAAGACAGTTTCCCATATTAACTTCTGCAAGTTTTACTGTTTTTAATGCAATTATTATAAAGCTGAAGTGCTTCCCTTTGATTAAAAAGTTTCTGAGGAAGAAACAGATATTCTATGCAATTAGTAAAGTCACATCAAACTGGCATTTTTATTAACAAACTCAACTATATAGTCTCAGAAAAAAAGAGGGAAGTGCAATTAATAAAAATAGTATGTGTAGTCTTTCTGTTGTTTCGGTCAATGAATTTATTTATGACCCTGTATAAATATGAGAGACAATTTCAAACTGATTTCCTTCCACTGGTGTTAGTTCCCATATAACTCTTTTAGTGTGAGCATCTCACCTTGTAGTCTATGATTTTACGGTTTAAAAACGTGAATCTTACATCTAACATGGCTTCTGAAGCAAAGCAACCACTTTTTTTGTGTTCACTATGATGTTTTTGATTCCTTACATTGAATTATTTAAAAATGTATTCTAAAGTTTTAAGAATTAATATTCAAATAAAGTAGATAGGCTCAAATCTAGTCATTCCTCAAGATTTTAAGTTCGAATTCTGACTTAAATTCTAACTTAAAAAATTCAATAATAATTTTTAAGTGGCCTTTGAAAAACGCTTCATCTTATATGCAAAAGCATTTGATTGATGTACTGAAAAGGAAATCAAATATACTACATTTTTAGTAGGGGCAGTTTCATATGTTTACAGGAGTTTAATTATCTGCTATTAAAAAATCTCAAGCATTTAACTAATGCTTAAAAATTAAAAAAATAAATTTGTTCAATCTTAGGTTTATTAAATAACATATGTATATATATGTCTGTATATATATATGTGTGTATATATATGTGTATATATGTGTGTGTATATATATAAATGTGTGTGTATATATATATGTGTGTGTGTGTGTATATATATATGTGTGTGCATATATATATATATATATATATATATATATATATATATATATATAACCTTGGTAGCATTTCAGTTTTACATAAGAAGTTTCCATTGTTTACTTGTTATGCATTTTAAGTCATAATAAAAAGACTAACTGGTTACTTAAGTAGGTCAAATTCTTTAACACATTTGAACTGCTAAAAAAAACCAACATGCATAGATTCTTTAACATTAAGACATTTACATAATTGTTGATTATTTTAAACATGTGCTTATATATGCCTGGGGTTAAGTGATACTTATCCACTTGAAACACATTTGTCCTCTAAACTAACTGAAATTACTTATTAGTCAAAGGTTTTGGCTGGGACCATGGCTAGATTCTTATTTGCAGCCATCATGCAACCTAATCCTATTTATAGTCTATGTAAGGGCTTAATAAATTAGGGAAGTTCATGTCATTGTTGTTATAGCCCACACAACTCATCTAACTCATGTAATCTAAGTGTCTAACATCCCTTAGATGCAAATGACACATTACCCAATTCTCTCTGCAACCATGCAGTTTTAATATTTAATTAAAACTTTTCATTTCTTGATTCTTAACATGTTTGAATAACTTGTCATGCCACTTTATTTCTGATTTGACAGAATCTTGCATTTTCTCCCATTCTTCTGGTCTGGTAGGACCATGGAATTCTTACAGATTTAAAATGCTATCTGAGGAGGGGGAATTTCTATATTACAAAAGACTAATGAAATATAACAACCAAATGTAATACATCATCCTTTTCACTTAGTTGTATTATCCCCTTGGACTCTTTTTAGGGTTTCCTGGATTGGGTGGAAAAGCTATGTAACATATTCTTTATGAATTGAGAAAGTTTGACTGTGACTTGATATCGGATGCTCTTATGAATTAATTGTGACTTTCTTGAGCTTGATAATGCCATTGTGGTTATGTGGAGAAGGGCCTTATTCTTATGAGATGTGTGCTGGAATATGGATCGAAATGTCTAAAACTAACTTCCAAATGACTCAGTATCTACCACCATCACAACAGATAGATGGATGGATGGATAGGTAGACAGATGTATATGTGTTTGGATAAATACATAGACAAAAAATATGAGAAATAAGTATCTGATTGGAATCTCCATATCTCAAGGCTGTATTAGACTCTGTTATAGTCCTAGTTTCTGAGAATGTAACTTGTGAGTCATTCTTGATTCCTTTTTCATACTCACTCTGAACCTAGAATGCAACAAGTCCTGTTATTTCCTTTTCAAAATAATATTTTAAATATGTTTACTTTAATGCAACCCTAGTATTATAACACTGGCACTCAATTCAAAGGTCTTCAATGATTTTCCATTCCACTTAGGAGAAAATGTGCAGCCCCACCCTGCTGCCTACAGGGAGACTTAACTTCTGGCCCTCTCCTCCTAGCTCAGGATGATGGACTTTCTTCCAAAAAAGTTTCACAAAGTATTGACTGTTTTGACATTTGAGGACCTATGGTCATGTGATGAACGCTACCTAGTTCACCTTGCTCCAGCCTTCATCTGACTAACTTGACTCAGATGAAGGCTTTTCAACTATCGCGTTTCTCAGAAATTTTCTTGACACCTGCCATCTAAATCAGGATCTACTGTGCTTTACTTTTCTTTCATAGCACTTGCCTAACATATTTTGCAAACATTTTTTAATGTGCTTGATTATTAATTTAATAACTCCCTCTGTCTTTAGTCTATAAGCTCTGTGTGGGTAAAGCTGATGTTTGTTTTGCTTACTACTGACTTCCCAAGACCTTGAGTCCAATGCTTAGAAACTGCTCACCAAAAATATGTGAAATAAATAAGTTAATTGATTAACAGAAATCTCAAAGAGAGGAGTACTATAGGAAAAAGAGCTGTTTTATTCTTATGAAAGGGTTGACAAAGATGTGAAATTATATTGCCATTATTCATTGCTGGTACCCATGAACATACTTTTGAATATTGGTGAGTGCGTTTATATTCAGCCAAAAGATACTGGCATTGTGTCACTTGTGATTGATTCCTGTCCTGTGCCTTCTCATAAATATTTTGCCTATCATCTCTATTGAGAAAGAAATATTTTTATTCTGAAGTAATAATACCAATAGTTAAGTTTTAATTGGAGGGAAATGAGCAATTAAGATAACTAGTAAAATTATTATTTTATTATTAATTTGTTATGATTACACTTCATGAAAGGCGGAAGGAAGGAAGTCAATATGCTAGCATATCTTCAAAGCTGCTTCAGAAGAATAAAATGTGCAAACATCTTGAAAAGGAACCTGGTGAATTATTAAGGGAAAGCTTTTAAAGTGACTTAGTTCCACCTATCATTTCACTTACTCCCCCAAAACTAAAGTACTACAATAAATGTTCTAAACTAAACACTGTAGATCATTTAAATGCTGTAGAGTACTTGAGAAAACCCTCAACAGAAAGACAAATGAGGAAGGCAGGCAAAGGGAAATAAATGAACACTCACTTTGTGTCAGAGAAAATTGGAGTAGGTTTCTCTCTTAGGAGCAGCCTTTAGCATTCATATTTCCTTATGGTATACGTCAGCATCTTAAGAGCCATCAAATTTCTGAATGTCTTCTTGATGGCTAAACATATTTCCTTCTTTGTTTGAGGCATTATTCTGAAAGTACATGGTGTGTTTTTTTCTTTATTTAGCAAGACAAGGACATTCTACATTAATGAATGTATATGTACAAAATAATGAATATTTCCAACGAAGGTCATATATTTTCATTTTTCTTTTAATATATATGTTGACTCTAATGTGCAAGTGCAAGATAAAGGTAAAGAATACAGAGCTTCAGTCTAGACACCCCATCAGAAAACATGTTTCTTTATTAAGGAGTTGTGATCCTTAGCACTTTAAAACTAATGATTTAGGGCCGGGCATGATGGCTCATGCCTGTAATCCCAGCACTTTGGGAGGCCGGGGTGTGTGGATCACCTGAGGTCAGGAGTTCACGACCAGCCTGTCCAACATGGTGAAACCCTGTCTCCACTCAAAATACAAAAAGTAGCTGGATGTGGTGGCAGGTGCCTGTAATCCCAGCTACTCAGGAGGCTGAGGCAGGAGAATCACATGAACCCAAGAGGCAGAGGCTGCAGTGAGCCCAGATTGTGCCATTGCACTCCAGCCTGGGTGACAAGAACGAAACTCTGTCTCACAAACAAACAAACAAACAAACAAAAAACACTAATGATTTTGAAGGGCGAGTTAATAAGTACTTTTCCTGGAGAGAAGACTGTGTAACATCATGATTCTTAGCTGGGCAATACAGTTGCCTACCTGTGTGGCTTTAGTGCCCGTTTACCTAGGATCTATTAGTTGTCCAATGCTGGAGTAGAGTTTCATCCTTTGACTTAAACTTTGATCTCTGTTAAAATACACACATTTTTTCCTCCTTTTTCCTGAGAACTTTTAATGTTTCCAGTAATTTAAACCTTAATGAACTGTTGTGATCTTTTCTGCAGAGCAGGTTTGAGTGAGTGATACAGAAGCACTGGGTATGAGGCCATGCCCCTGCAGGAACGGCAACCTGTAGAGAGTAGCTGCTCAGTAAATGCAGTGGAGAGCCAAGAATGAGAGGACTGGGGCATCACCGATGCCAAAGAACTCATTTCACATTTTTGTGAATCTGTATGATAAAAAATTACCTTTAGTTTAATGGGGAAAAGTGCATGAATCTCAGATTGATGTTTAACATTTGAAGAGATGATATTTAGTTTGAATTTTCTATTTTTCTTTCCAACTATAACAGCAGATCAGCCTATATCAAGGCAATGAAATTAAGGAAATTCAAAAGTTTGATAAACTGTTGAGCTCATTTGTCTCTGCAAAAGTTATTTCTTGAGAGCAGATAAAGGCACTTTCGAACATGTTCACTTTTTTTTTCAGGTCACAGGGGTGCTATTTAATAAATTACTTTTCTCAGGCACTAAGAGCCACCTTTATTCATCTGAAAAGGTTAATGCAGATTTTTAAAGTGTCCAAGTTATTCCCAAAGAGTAATTTGTGCACTAGGAAAGTCTATTTTATTTGAGAAGTACCTAAATGGCAAGAAAAAAAAGCAAGTGAGGTATACATTATAGACACATAGATCTGGGTTGTTCATAATCCATGTTCCCCCCAGCAAGCTTCATTTATATGGGTTAGTTATATATCTCTGACCACTTTATTTAAAACTTCAATATTTCTTCCTTCCACCTTAGAACTTCCTACTATTCTTCTTGCTTTATTCATCTCCATAGCATTTATCACAAATATACTCTATATTTTACTTATAGATTTTGGTTCCTTCTGACTTCTGTTAGAAGTTAGAATGTAAGTTCTGTGCAGATATGCAATAAAAATTTTTCTAATTGCTGTACCTCAGCATCCCCCCACCCCCTGGAGAGTACCAGACACATATAAACATTCAATAATTATTTGATCAGTGTACACAAGAATAAATCAATACTGATCAAATTTACCAAGAAATTGCCAAATTTCCATTTGATTTAGCATTATATGCATCATTTTCTGGAAGGCGGTGCCACATAATAGTTGAGGGTGGTTTCTGGAGTCATTGTTCTGGGCATGAATCCTGATTCTAACACTGGTTGTCTGCTTAGCATTGGGCAAATTACTTCAGATTACTGTGCCTTAGTTTTCTCATTCCCCAGTATAGGGAGAATAAATTGCCTATCTCATAGTTAGAAAACACATATAAAAGTACTTAAAACACTCTGGTGCACAGTCAGCTCTTAAAACTTATAAGTATTACATTAAATCAATTTTTGAAAAGAACAGTATTCTTTTTTTTTTTTTTTTTTGAGATGGAGTCTCGCTCTGTCGCCCAGGTTGGAGTGCAGTTGGGTGATTTCGGCTCACTGCAAGCTCCTCCTCCCGGGTTCACGCCATTCTCCTGCCTCAGCCTCCAGAGTAGCTGGGACTACAGGCGCCCGCCACCACGCCAGGCTAATTTTTTTGTACTTTTTTAGTAGAGACGGGGTTTCACCGTGTTAGCCAGGATGGTCTCGATCTCCTGACCTCGTGATCCACCCGCCTCGGCCTCCCAAAGTGCTGAGATTATAGGAGTGAGCCACACGCCTGGCCAAGAACAATATTTTTTATGCACTCACTGCCTAAATGAAATAGAGTCATGAAAATTATGTAGATATTAAAAAATATTTTGTCTCAATCATCTAAATTATTTAATTCAAAGCATATCTTAAGCATACATTATTAATATAATTTACTTTCTGAAAATTAGTAGGACATTAATTTTATTTATTTGAAAAACTCCAATCAAGTCAAACAGAGTAATGTAATAATTCCAAATGTCAAGCTCGTTTTTGAATTCTGCGTTGCCATTTACTATGTCTGTGACCCTGTGCGAGTCAATTAAAATATTTAAGCTTTGGTTTTCACATTTTTAACATGAGTAAAAATTAAATCTATGTAATTAGTTGAATACTAAACATAGCATAGTGCCTGGTACATACAGTAACATCTCAATAAAAAGATTAAACAAAGATTACTTTATATTAAAATCTAAAGAACAATGTTTGTGACAGAACTATATCAATTAACATAAAATTGAGGAAGAATTAAAAGTGCATTATTTTTTTCTGACTCCAAATTTAATTCTAAGCAAAGAAATTAGAGATTTACATGTTGGAAGAAGTTATTTTAAAAAGAAAATTTAGTATGAGAAATATTGACATATTTGACAGCAAATCACTTAGCATATGACTTCCTCTTCTATTAGTAACAGTTTATGAGATGCAGGTGTCTCTTTTTTTACATAAACCTTCTGAATTTCTTAAAGTTCAACATTTTACTTATAATCCTCCTTCTCCTCCCCATTCCCATCAATTTAAACTTATGAAGACTCTAAGTAAGAAACACACACAAAACTCTTTTACACACATATCTTCAAGGCCATTATCATCTCAGAATGTGGTATTAATATTTTGTATTATTGGATGTATTAGACAAGGCATTCTTGTAAACCACTATTAAATCCAAGCAGAGACATTGGTTGCTGCACTTAGATGTGGTGGAGAAGGCGAAAAATGCTTCTGCTCAGATTCTCTGTACAGGCAACCTACAAAATGGGAGAAAATTTTCGCAACCTACACATCTGACAAAGGGCTAATATCCAGAATCTACAATGAACTCCAACAAATTTACAAGAAAAAAACAAACAACCCCATCAAAAAGTGGGCGAAGGACATGAACAGACACTTCTCAAAAGAAGACATTTATGCAGCCAAAAAACACATGAAAAAATGCTCACCATCACTGGCCATCAGAGAAATGCAAATCAAAACCACAATGAGATACCATCTCACACCAGTTAGAATGGCAATCATTAAAAAGTCAGGAAACAACAGGTGCTGGAGAGGATGTGGAGAAACAGGAACACTTTTACACTGTTGGTGGGACTGTAAACTAGTTCAGCCCTTGTGGAAGTCAGTGTGGCGATTCCTCAGGGATCTAGAACTAGAAATTCCATTCGACCCAGCCATCCCATTACTGGGTATATACCCAAAGGACTATAAATCATGCTGCTATAAAGACACATGCACACGTATGTTTATTGCGGCATTATTCACAATAGCAAAGACTTGGAACCAACCCAAATGTCCAACAATGATAGACTGGATTAAGAAAATGTGGCACATATACACCATGGAATACTATGCAGCCATAAAAAATGATGAGTTCACGTCCTTTGTAGGGACATGGATGAAATTGGAAATCATCATTCTCAGTAAACTATCGCAAGAACAAAAAACCAAACACCGCATATTCTCACTCATAGGTGGGAATTGAACAATGAGAACACATGGACACAGGAAGGGGATCATCACACTCTGGGGACTGTTGTGGGGTGGGGGGAGGGGGGAGGGATAGCATTGGAAGATATACCTAATGCTAGATGACGAGTTGGTGGGTGCAGCGCACCAGCATGGCACATGTATACATATGTAACTTACCTGCACATTGCGCACATGTACCATAAAACCTAAAGTATAATAATAATAATAATAATAATAATAATAATAATAATAATAAAAAGAAAAAAAAAAGTGATAATTCAAAAAAAATGTAAAAAAAAAAAAAAAAAAAAAAAAAAAAAAAAAAAGAGTTTGCTGGAGCCACAGTGGGACAGCAAGCACCTTAGATTATTCCAGAGTAAACCACAGGAATCAGGTTCTACATTCTGAAAAGAAACTCCACTAAACCTTTATAACCAGATCAGAGCTAAAATACACGTCTGGAATTGCACCTGTCTAAGAGCTAGGGAGCCTGAGCAGCCAGGATGATATGTTTTTGAGGAATGTAAAGGGTGTTAACATAATCCCCCGATCCCATACAATTCAATTTCAGAAAAGAATTTAGGGACTGTGCTAAAATAGCATCTCCAAGCTTGCTATGGCAAGATGATGCTCAGGTTTTCCATGTGCAGGGGAAATGATGAAGGTAAGGTTGAGGACGGGAAATTTGCAAGATAATAGTTCATCAGTTTGTTTTAACTTATAGTTGACCTATAAAGAACCTCCAGAAGGCTTGAAAATGTTGTAAGCCCTGCCAAGAGTATAGAAATTCAAAATAGGGATACTGCCTTTATAAGAGATAAGGGGGTCGTTTTAAAATTCCTTGCCTAATGTGCCTTAATATTAAAACACAGATCAGCACAAATATTATTGTAATTCAAATAGAGATTCAACCAATTAGGGATGTCACTAGTCCATGAGACACTTTGTATTGTAGCTTAGCTCTAGAGTACATGGCTAGTCCAAAGAAGTTCAGACCTAGACATTGTTTTCCTGCATTAGATGCCCTTGTGGAGGGTATGACCTGCACATCAATATGTGGTGGCCTTGAAACTAAGCTTTCAATGCCTTCTGTATGTCCAAACTATACTATTCTTTATGCACTTACACTTTGTAAAGTCTATGATCATCATCTTGATTTTTTTTTTTTTTCTGAGACGGAATCTCGCTCTGTAGCCCAGGCTGGAGTGCAGTGGCACGATCTCAGCTCACTGTAAACTCTGCCTCCTGGGTTCACCCCTTTCTCCCACCTCAGCCTCCCGAGTAGCTGGGACTACAAGCTCCCGCTACCACGCCCAGCTAATTTTTTGTATTTTTACTAGAGACGAGGTTTCACCGTATTAGCCAGGATGGTCTTGACCTCCTGACCTCATGATCCTCCTGCCTCAGCCTCCCAGAGTGCTGGGATTACAGGCGTGGCTCACTGCGCCCGGCCATTATCTTGATTTTTAAATGACAAATCTAGAGAATGGCTGAGAAGGGATTTATCTGAATCTATACCTGCTAACATAAAAATCAATATATTTTCTGTTAAAGAAACCTGCCTTCTACTTCCACGTCTTATTCATTAAAAAATGGTTAGGGTATTAATCACTATGAAAGTGCTGTAGGTTTTGTTAAAGAGAGTAGGACAGTGTCATGCCTTTTTGGGACAAACTGAGATGTGATTTAAAGCTTTAAGGCTAAGAGTTTACTACTTGTTCTCAGTGAGCCGTTTCAATTAACACGAGTTTTTCATTTATTTTTGGTCAACACATATGTGTCCAGTTTAGTCAATAATAATTTTTTGCTGTTTTCACAATGAGAAATAAACAATTCTCTGTCTCTTTTTTAAAAATAATTTTATTTCTCATAATGCCCCATTATAAAATATATCTATAAAGAAAATTTAATTACATAAAAATTGTTTACTCATTATAAATGAACAGATCTATTAAAAGATACACAAAGTAAAAAGCTAAAGAAAACAGCTGATGATAAATGGCAATAAAGAAAATCTTAAATTTAATAACATGAAATTTAGGTAGCTTGTTCAACAAACTTTACTATCAGAAAGACTTAGGGTTGAATTCTAGTTCCTCCACTTCATTTTCATGTCATTTAAACCTTCTGAGACTCATTCTTTTCTCTGTACATGCAGTAATAGTTGTAACCTCACCCATCACTATAAAAAATATAAATGAGCAGCTATAGGAAAGTTATCTGGCACAAAGTGCCTTCTTTGTGCAAAGTGTACATTCAATAAATGTTATTTTCTCCTGTGAAAAAATATGTCAGCTAGAAAGCATTTCAGAACCACAAAATAACTCACCAACTTAAATTCCTGATTCTGTAATTTCTTAGGATACACCTCTATGTTGGGGACAACAGTGTGGGTCTAGAGTTTCCAATGTCTTCCAGGAGTTCTTGGGACCCATCATGAGAAGGAAGTGGTGGGGCATGGAATAAATGTGGGTGCAGTGGAGTGTATTGCTTATTCAGGCTTCTTTCTTTTCTAGTGTCTTCCAAAGACTCCAAAAGAGCAAGACTGTCTTATTGTATTTGAAGTATCTTGACGAGCTAGATAATGATGGCGCAGGTATGGCCAAGAGCGCCTAGGGTCTGGGTCAGCCACTGGTGTGAGCCTTTTGCTTATGGACTGTTACAGGCAATCAGAACTAACTAGGCATATGGCTGTTCTCTCCAAAGTCTTTAGATCTGTGCCTGAGTACTGTGTGATAGTGCCAAAGGAAGGAAGCGCCTGCTGAATTAATATTTTTTCAGTCTATTTTTGAGAGTAAGCATGCCTTTCTTTCCCACATCCTCACCAAAGTGACTTTATTCACTGTAAACTTGTTATTCTGAAATGATGATTCAAAAGCAAGATGTGTTTCCTTCCTTTTCCTAAAGACTTGATTAATTATCTAAGGGCAGATCTTTAAGGACAGCTAAAACACCATTTTTCCTCCAAAACCCAAGCTTTTAAAATGCACTAAATTATTTGAGTAAACCATTTGCAATTTTATTTTCTTTTTGCTTTTTATGCATAGACCAAAACCACCAACCCAAAAGATTCTTTTCAGTGTACAAACTATGCTCTGAGAATAAGTTAGGTATTCCTGAAAGATGTTTTAACTCTATCAGGCCAATGAATGGGCATCCAGGAAAAATAATTATTAAAAGCAAAACTGACCGGTGTTTAAGTAAAAGTCCATTTCTATTTAACTGTTCAACCCACACTGATACATTTAGAAAAATCTTCCATTACTTTATCCTAAGAATTCAACGTTTTCTTATGTCTGTATCAGTCCTTACTACCCACCAAGGAGCAGTCGTGGGAAGAACTGCAATGTTGTTCACACACACAGTATTTTCCTGTTCTTCCTTTTGCTTTATTACTATGTTTCCTAAGAAAAGGACACACAAACCATTGATTTTGAAAAGTGGCAGTAGTCTGGAGTTCTTCTGTTGGGGGAAATTTTTTTCTGTTGAGGGAAAGTTGTTATTTGGTCATTAAGATTATTGAGATTCCTCTTAGAATCAAGTATTCAACATTTAAATCCCTCTGACTATATATTTGTTGATATTATAAAAAGTAGACTCATCTCCAAATTAGTTAATCTGCCTAGTTATGCTATTCCAATCTGCTAGATACTTGGTTTGAATTCTTCTTATGCATAATAAAGAATTTTCCTTTTGTAAACTTTATGATTTATACCTTAGCTCTTCTACTATGAATATCCAGCTTTGTCACCCTTAGCCAACAGAAGCTAACAATGAAAGCAATATTGAAATGTCATAACCCAAATATCTGCCTTTACTACCGATAATCCTCAGTTATTTCGTGAGCTTTGGCTGCATGGATGTAGACTGCTTATCCAACAGTGAGCTGAGATCAGCCTCAGTTTTTCCAGTCAGTAAGAGTGAAGGAGTAAGTGGGAGTGTCCACATGATAGATATCTCTTTTCCAGGTTTTGCAATGGAACAAATATGGTTGCTGCTGCTTCTAACAATTAGAGTGCTTCCAGGGTCTGCTCAGTTCAATGGCTACAACTGTGATGCCAGCCTCCACAGTAGATTTCCTGGTAAGTGTAAGCCTAATCTATTCTCTAATTGCTTCTGGAAGAGTGATTATATTTGAAGAGCAAGTCATTTAAATATATATGGAGAACGGGGGGCTATCTCTTTACATTAAGTGGATATTACCAAATGGCAAATGACAAGACATTTTTCTGGAGCTGTAATATTCATCATAGTTAATATTATTATAATGGCTGCTCACAGATATGAAGAATATTGCCTACTGTGTAAAAAATTGGGAGAGACTAATTTCATTCAAAATTCGCATCTTTTTTTTCTCATAAATTAATTCAGACTTTAAAAAACTGCTCTTAAATGCTAATATATTTATTTAGGAATAATCTTAAGAAAATGATTGTGAAATATTGTACAATACAAAAAAATGCTATTTCAATGAAATGTTGATTACCACCAAAGTACACAGGTGAGCTTCAGAATGAATTTCACCGAAACCCATCAACATTGTGACAAATATGAGATTTGGCAACATTGATGGGCATGTCCCACAGGTTTCTAAAACCTGCACCCAATGAGAAGTTACTCAAGGTTTTACCTAGGTATTCATCATTTTATATTAGCTAAAGTAATGGAACCACAGTTCAACATTTACAAAATAAATATTAGATAATTGGAAACACTTTTCCAAGTCTGCCATGCAAATGGAATCTCTTTGGCCGTGGTTTACATTCTCAAAACCTGTAGTCCTCCTGTGTTTGGAGCATGCTATGAAACAGCAAACCTGCATAGAGCAATCAGTAGGTAGTTACGTAGATAAAGTGCGATTTCTACAACAGAGCCCACATCAGAAATTGTCTGAATGTCTTCATGAACTTAGACCTAGGATGTAAGTGCTTGGTTTGTTAGTAAAATATGAAGGTCATGGTGGGAAAGACCAAAGGAATTCAAGAAAAATATGCTAAGGCAGAGTTGTTAATGGCTTTGAATATCAAAAATGAGCTTTTTTTACATTTATTATTATGGAAAATTTCAAACATATACAAAAGTAGAGGTTAGTAGAAAGAGCACTCATATTGATTATCTAGCATTATCAATTATTAACATTTATAAATTTTGTTTGATCTTTGTCCTTACCACTCCCATCTCTGGCATATATAAAATAAATGTATTATTCATGCTTTGGTGTTTATATGTGATGGAAAAGAACTTAAAAATCATTATCCTTTACGTATATGTCTAATAGGCCCAATAGCAATTTCTTAATATCATTAAATTCAGCCAAGTTGCCTCTAAAATCTTCACACAGAGTATTTGTTGATATATCTTTTATTTCATATTGTTTTATAACAGTTCTCCTCTGTCCTTTGCTTTTAGAAAGTGCTGTTTAACTCTTTGAGCAGTTTGGTCATTGTCTTTTAGAGTTCTGACACCGGATTTGGCCAACTGCAACTCTCAGGTGTCATTGAACAGGCTCTTCTTTCCTGTCTATCCTGTAAACCAATGAGAGCTAGAAGTTTAAGTAAATTCAAGTACAATTATTTTGGTGAGAACATGTGTTATGTAGTGTAATAATAGTGTTTTCTCTTAATTTTGAATGCAATCAAGAGTCACTGAGTCTTTTTAAACATACCTTTTAAGAGGTTTGATGTGGTCACATTTTGTTTTAGGAAGAGACATTAGGACAAGTGTGCAAGATAGAATCAAGTTAGAATAGACCAGAGGCAGAGAGAAATGTCCTGAAGGCAGTGGCAGTGGAAGCACTACAAGGGGACAGTTATTAAGAGATATTTTTGTGGTAGACTCAGCAGAAATGGAGAATTGATTTGATTTGGGAGGTGAGAGAGAGAAGATTAAAGGATGTTTTTAACTGGAACAACTGGATGTTGATGCTATTAACTGACAAGAAAAACATAGGACACTTGCATGTTTTAGAAAGGAAGTTCAAGTTTGGAAATAATGGGCTTGAGGCATTTTTAGAATCTATAGTGGCAGTTTCTTTCTATTCAGTAGTAGGAAATATGGACCTGGGTCTAAGAGAGATCAAAACTGAAGATTGCTGTATGAGAGTTGATTCCCTGTGCAGTGGATAAGCAATGAGTAGAGAGTAGGAAAATAAAAAGTATGAAAATAGACTACTATTTAGATAACTTTTGTAGTTGGAAAAAAAAAAAAAGAGCAACCTGAGCCAGGAATTGAAACAAAAGAAAGGAGCAACCTGAGGCAGGAGTTGAAATCAATTCCTGGGACTATGGAGGCCTGAGCATACATGAGTAAAGGGAGAGTATTAAAAAAATGGAAATTCTAATAAAGAATAATTGATGAAATGAGAAAAGAAAATACCGAAGCAATCAATGGTACAGATGAAGGAGTTAACCTTGGAAAAGTAGTAGTTGTTTGTTTGATTTAAGTGAGAAGGAGAGATAAAGACACAGTTGGAGAAGGTGAAAGACGCTACTTGTGTTCACTCCCTCAGTGTAGTGGGAGGCAGTGGCTCTCATCAGAGTCGCTGGAGGCCTGGGAAGGGTGATCAAGCCATGACCCTGTTATGGATGGATAAGAAGGCCAAGTAATAAAATGATTGCTCAACAGAGAAGATCTGACTGGTGTGGTAGTTATATACTTGTAAAGGTGAATAAGACATGTTAAAGAGCCCTGAAATAACTATGACAGGAAAACGAAGTATTTATCATATGGTGAATTTTTTAAAAATCATGTTAAAAAGTCTGTTTACAATGGCATCTACTGACCACCTGTATCAAAATCATATGGGTTAGTTGTTAAAAGTAGGGACTCAACCTGTTTCACCTCAAATAAGTGATGTTAGAATCTCTGAATATGGTCTTGGGAATCTGTATCTTAAACCCTGCAGATGAATCTAATGTACATTTATGGTTAAGAACAACTGATAGTGTACTCTATCTTTTTCTTGAGCCAATTATGCCAATTAAAAGCACAATTATTTGTTGTGGAAATATAACTAAAAACAAAATCTTCTCCCAACCTAGAAATCCTCTCTGCCTAGGTAGTAGAGAAATAAAAACACTTTTATCATTAAATAAGCATTAAACCGGAATGTGATGCACATCATGGGTAATCAGTAAGAGATAACAAAAACAGAAAGAAACCTCGCCCTTATATATAGCCAAACAGAGACAACTCATTACATATGTTTTCAATATAGACAATAACTAGTCCTCAAGTAAGAGGACTTGACAGGACCATTTGTCACACATATGAATCCTCACTTTACCTGGTAAGTAGGGTGACCATCTGTGTTAGCTGGTTTGTTTTATCCAGAGGAAAAAGTAACTTCTCATATCTTTATGACAGGAGGTAATTCTGCAATTTGGAGCAAGGCTCACATCAAAATTAGGTTCCTACCCTAAGCACAGAAACTGGGACATAAGGCTACCATCTCCCTTGATGTTTACATTTCAAAGAGATGACTCTCAGATCCTTGAGAAAGACATTCCTAGGTCATAAAGCTTACAAGAATCCTGTCTAGTTTTCAAAAGGATTAATACACTCTTCAAAGACAGGAGAAAGTACTTCTAATTACAAGTTTTCTAAAGTAAATGCTGTCAGAAAAAGGGAGGGAGAACTCTCTTCCTCTATTTTTGATTATATTTGTGTTTTGTGTTTGTATTTTTTCTTACACACATTAGCACTTTAGGTATTATCTGGCTTAGGCAACAATCACCCAAACTTTCCAGACATATATCCATAAACATATATATCCATAAACACACACACACACACACACAGTTACAATTTTAAAATTTGTATTTAAAAAACACTAAATTTGTATTTTAATAAAACAAATGTTAATAAAATCCAAATAATGCTGAAGTCCCAGGAGAGACTTTATATTTAGATGGGTATTATTTAACCCATTTTTTTGGAGGTTGTTTGCAAAAAGAAGTTCAGAGTGAGCAAATAAAGCCTAAAGATTAATTGCTTACTCCCCTCTTCACTCTCAGTCTCTTCCACATCACGAGCATCCTTGATGTCATCAGGAGCTCCACAAGCTGCTCAGAGTCTAAGCAATGGGATGGAATGAGAATGAGTCTGGCAAAGGAAAGGGGCTATCTAAATGCAAAGCAATGTTAATAATGATGAGAGTAATCATCTCACCCTATCTGACCTTTGCTGTTTCATGACATTAGAACTATTTTCTTTAATTTCCATGGCATTTATCCTGGGGCCAAGAGACGCACCATGGTCTAATTCATTTAAATTTAAAGGAATGCCATTTAATTTTAGAGGTGGTTAACTCTTGGTTATCCAAGCTAACAGCAAAAAGCAGACTCATGAACCACTAAAATTACAGTTGTGATGATTCTAGAATAAAACTCAAAGTATAGTTGAATTTAGAGTACCAAGGAATTATTTGGTTAAAGTAAAACATACAGATGAATGTACTTGGCCTTTGTGACTGGTGTATATTTTCTGAAGCCAGCCCCCCTTCTTTGGAAGTATATGAGGATTAGGCTAAACTTTCTGGCCTCTAGAGAAATCTTTAATGATAAAGCCACATCCAAGGAGAAAAATGGCCTTATAGCACAAGAAACTTTATGGCTTGACACTGTCTTATGGTGAACTAAGTAGTCATGGGAAACTGAATATGAGTCAGTGTTTCATAATGTGTGATTTCATATTATGTTGTAAATAATACTAATAAGGAAACAAGCAATAAGTTCCGTGTTTTGAGTACCAGGCACCTCACAGAATTCTTTCATTTCTTACAATAAACTTACAAAATCTTTTTAAATACCCCCTTTACAGTAGGAAAACTGAGGATATAAATTTGTTAAATATTGCAAATCTGAAAATTAACAGAGATATAAAACTAGGATTCTTTCCATCAAACAATGATGTCTAAAAATGAAATTTGAACAGTAAGTTTTAAAAAGGATGTATGTATGGAGATTCTCAATGGAAATTGCCACATCTAAGGATCTGAAAAGTCATGTGTTAGGGGAATTTGTTTAGTCTTTTCAAGACCTGCTTGACTAAGGAAATCTTTTATTCAGTAATATTTTTAATATTTTAATATTCAATGAACACAAGTGTTCCACAGGAGGTAAAATTGAGAATCAATTATTTAATCAATAGAATTCATGAGTGAGTTCAGTAAAATGAACTGTCTAATTTTGTGTTAGGCTTCGCTTAACCATGGCATTTTTCTGTGCCCAAAGACAAAGTAAGAGAGATTAGTGGAATAGTTATCCCAGGGAATATGTTCTGGTTCTCTGTGTAGAAAGGAAAGGCCAATTCTCCTTTATTCCTACTTTTTAGTGGTAGTGCTTTTGTCTCCAAGTTGTCAAGAGGATGCCTGCTTTCCACTTTGCACCTGTGACTGCAATTACTACAACAGATGAGGCAGAAGAACAGATCCAGGCAGCTATTGCTGATCACATTCTGATTAATTTACAACAATAAAGTGCAGTGGAGAAGATAGCAATTAGCAAATTCAATGAGTAATTCAGGTTCCATATTCTCCCATATTTTAATAACAGCATTCTTTATTGCATGAATTTTCACTTTTTCTGTTTTTATAAATAAAACCCATTTGCTTTTTCTTCTGCCTGAAAAAGATGACCAAACTTTTCTGGTTCCAAAGAATGTGGAGCAGTAAGTGTGATTATAAGTCTGTGAAGTTTGCCTCAGACTGCTTATGAATTTCCTAGAGCACTGGAAACAACAGCTTGCATTTGCTAACAAGAAACAGATGTTGTGATGAAAGACTGAGGTGGCACAAAACCTGTTCAATATACAGAGGAAACTTGAATTCCTAATCTACTTTAAGTTCTTCCTTAGCTGTTGGTATTTCGTGTAGATGAAATATCAATACCCCTTTAGGACTTCTAGCTCTTTTAGCGCCAAAACCTCAATCTTATATAAAAACTTGGTAAGAGCAAATTTTAACTTTCAAAAATGAATTAAAACAACATATGTAGCATCTGTTCTCTAGGCAATTTGTAAGCCCATGTAGTACCAACTATCACCACTCTCATTTTAGAGATAAAAGCAGAACTGATATCTAAATTATTATTACGGTCTACAAAGATGGTATAAATTAGTATTGGAATATTTATTGGAGCCCAGAATGTAAATTATTTTCAGGTGAGATTTTCTACCATGCTACAAAGCACTCTGCAGCATACAGAAAAGTTTCCTCCCACTATATTGAACAGATTGCTGTTTATACTATCAGTTTTAAACCAATACTACTTTTAAGTACATGCAAACCAGTACATCAATACTAATGTGATGATATTCACAAGAATCTCTGCATCTGAACCATACAGAGCCTCTGCCTGCTCGCTGTGGACTAGCCACTCTACCCCCGTCCTCTCCAGTTGCTTCCGATTCCCCAAGACTGCATGTCACACATGCTCAGGAAAGATCCACTTAGGTTCTTTGCTCTGGACTCCTTGACCACAGCGTTACAGGCACCACCACTGCCAGAAATGCTTTTTTATGAAAACACTGCCCCGCTTGGCGTAGCTGCCTTTTGATGTGGGCTGCTCTGCTTCCTCTGGGTATTAAACTGCTATGGTTTACAGAATGAGACAGAGATGGGGGTAAGAGAAGAGGCTGATCCTGTTCCCAATTTTGTTTCACACATTGCCACTGGAGCACTAAAGGAGGCTTACTTAGACTCAGCCTTACAGAGCATTTTATGAGCCTTCTTTCATTGAGATTCAAAACCAGTCAGTTCTTCAGACGAGAAAGGGAGTCAGATGCAGTTCTAACCCCTTCATGATTCTTGTCTCTCTCCCTCCCGTCCCTTTTACAACCAAACTTTTCTCTCTTGTAAGCATGTAAATCAGACAAATAGATATTTGGTGGGAGGCTTAAACTCACCAGGTGAAATCCACCTATGAGCTGTCTTCTGTCCAGTCAAAATACAAAGCTGTGACTTAGCACCTGAATTGACTGAGAAGTTGTAACATCAGCATCACCTGGAAGCTTGTAAGAAATGCAGAAACTCAGGCCCCAGCTCAGATCCACTGAATCAGAATCTGTATTTTTATAAGATTCTTTGGTGATTCATCTGCACAGTAAAGTATAAGAAGTGCTGGTTAGAACATGGTACCCATGATGGTCTGCTAGCTTTATGTTGTTATAAAACCACAAAGTATTTACACTAGCCCCAGCTGGCCATCACACACTTGCTTGCTATTAATAGTAATAGGTATCAACAAACCTATCACTGTTAAAAATTCATTTTTAATGGGGTAAGATAACTAGTCACCAAGGCTAATACACTTAAAGAGATAAAATACAAATAAACAAATTGCAAGAATCTATTAATTTTATATTATTTAATGAGTTACATTTTCTCAATTTGAAGTTAGACATTAAGGATTTTGATGTTCATTAAAAACTCTGAAAACAGAGGCATCATCTCAGGCAGCTGGCAGAATACAGATATATGAACATTCAAGATGAACCCATATCAACTGTACACATATTTTGTTTGTAAATGTTGGAACTTGATATTAAAGATTTACACACCATTGAAATAAATGTATTTTAATAAATATTTGCTGAGTATTTGTTATACACTCTAGGAAAACCCAGAATATCTATTAGTTTGTAATTTAACAGGAAAGTAAATATCCACTCTCAGACATAATGTAAGTGAGAGAGTAGACCCACGGTTAAAGTGAGATAGGATAGAACATGAGGGGATGATTACACTCCATTGGGAAAATTACAGAAAGGCTCATCAAAGGTCAGCTTTGAAATTATTTTTCTGTTTTAAGTTTATTTCTCTTCTTATCTGAATACTCTCATTGGTAATTTCAGCTATTACTATTATTATTGATATACTGGGTATTTGGTGATTCTCAAATTTGTATTTCTTGTTTTCTGTCCCCAAATATTAGATTCATATTTCCAACTATCTGCTGTACATTTCTGCTTGAATGTCTCATATGTAACTCAGCCTCTCAAAGACTGAGCTTATCATCTTTCTCCCTGAATTTTTTTTATCTTAGGGCATAATCCACCCACTCATCAAAGCTAGAAAGCAACACATCAGTGACATCCCTTTTTCTTCATGGAGTCTTCTAATCACTTCCTTATAGAATCTAACCAGTTGGAACTATTTTATTTCTTCCTAACAATCTCTTTCAAACACCTCTTTGCTACCAAGACAAGGTTCTTTATAATGTTGTTTACAAATCTCTAGTATATTATTAGCAGGCTGTATTGTAATTGCTTACTTTTCTTCTGTCTTCTTTATTCAGTAAGCTCCTTGAAGAAACAGGGTCTTTTGTTAATGTTGTTATCTCAAAGTCTAGCACAGAGACTGGTACATGATATGTACACAATAAATGCTTTCCTGAAACATGTTGTTGATATGAAGTGGCATGTAGTTTAGATCTTGAAAATAAATAAAACCAATTGCCTCTAGACTAGTAGAAAATTTATGGTACTGATTTTTCATGTTTGATTCTTGTGCATCTCATCTTTTTTTTTTTTTTTTTTTCCTTTGAGACAGAGTCTCGCTCTGTCGCCAGGGTGGAGTGCAGCGGCGCACTCTCGGCTCACTGCAACTTCTGCCTTCTGGGTTCAAGCCATTCTCGTGCCTCAGCCTCCCAAGTAGCTGGAATTACAGACATGCGTGACCACACCCGGCTAATTTTTGTATTTTTAGTAGAGATGAGGTTTCACCATGTTGGCCAGGATGGTCTTGATCTCTTGACCTCGTGATCCACCCACTTCAGCCTTCCTAAGTGCTGGGATTACAAGCGTGAGCTACCACACCCGGCCTCCCCATCCTTTTTCTTTTACACTATACACTAACCTCCAGAATTTCTTTTCATACAGATGTTTACTTTTTCAGATCAATGATGAAGAAATATCTTGAGTCATTGCACTACAGTGCTGAGTACCAGCCTACAGCCAAATTTTGGAGTGTTGCCATCTTTGTATTGCAGAATACATATGTGCAAATTCTTTGAATAATTTATTAATCTGTACTCATTATTCTATAAAATAACTGGAAAATATTAAACATTCTGATGCTAGTGAAGGGAAATGAAGGCTCCAACAGTACTGAGATGATCTGAAAATGATGCAGTCTATCAAAAGCCTCACCATTAGCCTCAATTGAATGCTGTTAGATTTAAGCAAGTTGAGTATAAAATTGTTAAAACAAGAACAAAGTTAGATGTATTATTAGATATGTAAATAATACAATGCAAATATATTTTCAGTAATTGTGTGTAAAGGAAAAGGTGTAATTAAATGTTCTATGACTAGAACTTTATTGGGGGTAAAGAAGTTGAATGAATCCTCATTCATATATATAGAACTGGATCCATACCTTCTTTACTTCCATTTATATAGTAACTACATTCTATGAACCTCCGATCAGGACACATTTTATACATGGAGAGACAGATGGCTGACAATGTGACAGGATATTTAAAATTTGCAAAATTTTAGAACATCTGAGATACATAAAACCTTGCCCGATAGATGGATGACAGAGTACAGAACATTATTTTCACCCTATTCAATTGAATATTCAATTATTGTTAATTTCTATGAAAAGCTTAGCTTGATTAATATCAGGGGAAAAAACATTGCTGTTTTGGCAATGTAACTGCACATAAACTCTGTCTGCAGGCCTGCCATTTGACATACTTAGTATCTTTAAACATAAAACATTAAAAATCAAACTCCTAAAGATATCTACTCATTAGGTTGTTTAGTAGTCTTGAACATCATAATTCAGGCCAGGGATTGGACAGTAAAAGGCTTAAAAAATGTAGCTGTTGAGAGCAACTGTTATTCAGTAACTCTAAAAAAACTCTCTCTCCTTTCGGCAGAAATTGCCCTTTGGCAACTTCAGGTAGCCTTCTTTTTTCCTCCTCAAAGCCTCACAAATGGTAAAGTTGTGCTGAATGGATGTCTTTAGTACCTACAACCAGGAAAAGAATGTGTTTGTCTGAATAACAGTGAAAAGTCCTTAGAAAACTGGGTTAGGAAAGATTTGGACAGATCTCTTTTCTTATACTGCAAAAAGCCTTTAGTTTGTCATCTTATCTTAAAGTGGGATAAGCTTGTAGCAAATTCAGTTTCATTGCAGGAGTTACAAATTGGTTATAGGAAAACAGAAAAGAGCACTACATCTGGTCACAGTAATCATTTGCCATTTGTTAAGATATTCTAAGCATTAATTAATCCCCTTAAACAGAGCTGAGGAAACTGGTCTTTAGTTGGTTTATGTTAAGAAGAATGATGCCTGTCTTTTGTGACATATTCATTAATAGGTATTCACTTTGGTATATTTATGGTATATCAAGGAGTGCAATGATACTTGTTCTATTTCACCAAACATAAAGTGAAGTTGTAGTGAACTCTCTAACAGCTGAGGATTTGATTTCACATTCAGGCAGATGGTATCTCAGGCCATTTGATATATAAAGGTTCCCTGCAATCTCACCTGTGCCTAACACGTGTCCTCATTGCCTGCTATTTCCTCCTTTGCATTTTAATTACAAATGGATGGGAACTAGCTGGCTCCCAGCCAGCCTGAGCATATTTCATTATTCACATTTGTCCCCTCTGTGTTATAAAATTTCCACTCCTCTATCTAGCTAACTCCTACTGATACTTCAAGACTGAGCTAATGCCATCTTCTCCAGGAAGCCATTCCTAACCAGCTGGTCTGGGCAAAGCTGGCCTTCTATGCTACTCCATAGCTCTCCACGCAATCTTTCTGTCAATGTGGGTCACGCTAATGTGTCTGTCTCCTCTAACGGACTGTAATATAAAGGAGTTCCCTTGATCTGCAGTTTCATTTTCATAGTTTCAGTTAACTGCAGTCAACTGTGTTCAGAAAATACTAAGGGAAATTTCCATAAATAAACAATTCACACATTTTAAAGTGTATGCCATTATGAGTAGTGTAAAGAAATCTCATGCTATTCGGCTCCATCCTGCCCAGGATGTGAGTCATCCCTTTGTCCAGCTTATCCATGGTACGTTATCTACTAGTCACTTAGGAGCCATCTTGGTTATCAGATTGACTGTCTCAGCATTGCATTGCTGTGTTCAAGTAATCCTGATTTTACTTAATAATATTTTACTCATAATAATTATTAGCATTATTGTTAATTTCTTACTGTGCCTAATTTATAAAATCAACTTTATCATAGGTATGTATGTATGGGAAAGAACATACTATATATAAGTTTAATTATAATCTGTGGTTTCAGGCACCCACTGGGAGTCCTGGAATGTATCCCTAGAAGATAAGAGAGGACTCCTGTGCTTGGGAATATGACCACTATGTTTTGAATCCTCAGTGCGCTCTGTTGCTCCAGTACCTTATATGATTAATTAGCTAATTACTCACTGGAGTACGTTGGTTAATATAAAACCTTTCCTGCCCATGGGACTTACAGTTTATTAAGAAAAATATACAAATACATATATGATTCTAAGGCAATAGAACAGCATAAAACAGAGTGGCATACCTTAGACTTGGGATCAGATCAAGTATTTGGGTAAATAAAATTTGAAACCTGAAGAATGAGTAGGAGTTACTTAGGCAAAGCTTTGGGGTAGGCAGAGCATTCCAAACAGAAGAAAGAGCACTGATACACGTAGTTGTGTGTGTTCTTGTATTATGTTTTTAAAAATGCCCACAGTACTTTAGTGAGGAATAATTTACATATAATAAGATGTGCCAATCTTCAGGGTACTGCTTGAAATGTTAACACTTGTACATACTTATATACCCTCCACCCAAATCAAGATAGAGAACATTTTTATCTTTCCCCCAATCGTTCTCGTGCTTCTATTGTAGGCAATTCCACCCCAGGAGGTAACTACTTTTCTGGTTTCTATCACTCAAGGTGATGCATTTAAAGACATGAAAAATGTTCAGATTCAAATTTAGGAAGCAAGGTTGACAGAAGAGACAGAGAGGGAGGAGCATGCAGAGGTAGGCAGGTAACAGATTATGGAGAGACTTTAGCACCTAGTTCAAGATTTGGGCTTTTGGCCTATGTCAAAAAGTAGCTGTTGAAAATCTGAGCATGAGGATGCCATGACTGGATTAATATATTAACAGCTGTACTAATTGAAGGGCATTAAGACTGGAAATAAAGGAACCAGTTAGGAAGCTAGTACAATAGTCCAGGGGAGAGAAAAGGATGGCATGAGCAAAGGAATAGCATGTAGATAGAGAAAAATCAGTAGATTTAAGATGTAGTTCATAGATACTCATAAACATTTATTAAAATAAACTGTATTATTTTAGAAAAAAGGATCTTTTAGAAATTATCTTTGCATTTAGATAGTTAACGTTGCTGAAGGCTATGAAGATAGCCCCTTGATTTTAAGTAGTGTTTATTATTTTCTAGGTTGGCAAAGTATACTTCATAATTAATTTATTATTTTTCCACCAACAAAGGAAATATTGCGTCGAATTTCCTATAACACCTAGCCTTTTGCCTTTTGGCCATGAAAAAGATTTTTCATCTTTCTTTATAGGTAATTTTAATGAGTTTAAACTTATTACAAAACATAGACATTTCCATATTGCTTATTCACATTCCCCAAATATGACTCACTTTGCTAGGAAAAAAACCCAGTATGTATATAGAATAAACACTCTAAAGAGATAATGCTATTGAACATTTCTACTGTTAAATTAGGACTGAATTATTTAAGAAGATTAATTCTATGCTAAAAACCTTGAATGAAATTTACATACTACTTAGGTGAACATGCCATCATTCACCAAAAATATGTGTTATTTTGTTTGGTTTTCCTCTTTTGAACAATCAAGATCATTTCCCCATTGAAAAGCATAATCAGTTTTTGTTTGTTTCTACATGTTGAAAACTTGAGACTTGTTTCAGGCTTTTTATCTAATTGGTATAATAGGGTGATAAAAAATGGTAAAGTCACTCTCTTAGTTTTCTAGGGCTGCTGTAACAAAGTATCACAAACGATGTGATTTGAGACAACAGAAACTTGTGTCCTGGGGTGATTTGAAACACAGAAATTCATTGCCTCACAGTTCTGGATGCCAGAAGTCCAAAATCCAGGCAGGGCCATGCTCCCTCTGAAAGTCTGGGAAGAATCCTTTCTTGTCTCTTCCTAGCTTCCAGTGGTTTGCCAGCAATCTTGGGTGTGCCTGGGCCTGTAGATGTGTCACTCCAATCCTCTGCCTTCACATGGTCCCTCCCTGTGTTTCTGTCTCTTCATTGGATGTTTCTTTTATAAGGACACCAGTCATATTGAATTATGGGTTCACTCTACCCCAGTATTACCTCATCTTACCTAATTTAATCTGCAACAACCTATTTCCAAATAAAGCCTAAGGCACTGAGGGTTGGGGCTTCAGCATATCTTTTTTTTGGGAGGACATAATTCAACCTATAGCAATTACCAAAAGTGATGAATGTAAAATAATCTACCACTAGAGAATTACCTACTAGCCACTCTCCCCATTTCCTTTTTACATTTTCTACATTACATGTAGAAAAATAACTAAATAGAGATTTGAAGACCTTGTGTGTGTGTGTGTGTGTGTGTGTGTGCGTGTGTGTGTGCTCACTTCTATAGACATGGACTAGACCCCATCACAGATAACCCATGGAGTCATGGAGAACCATGCAAATTGTGTTTTACATTTCCATGTTTAGGTCATTTTTTTTTTACTGAGGCATGCGTAGTCATTGGCAAAATTTTCTTACAGTGAGCTGTGCATTTTTGTTCGTAATATCAACACTATTTTTCATTCCGTTTCTCTCTAGTGTGATTTAATTTAGGCAAAATAAAATTGAATTCTGATGGATGGATTTTATTTATACAACCCATAAGATGGGTTACCAAATACCAAAGTGCTTGACAATTCAATTTAGGTTGGATTTCAACTGCTTTCTCCTTATACTTGGGAATATGCATCATTTGTAGTGATTTTCACTACTCTTGACAGGTGATCTGAATAATCCAGTTGCTCTAGTTCTGAATTTCCTCAGTAACCTGATTGGTTTCCACTCAATTCTCTGGTCATTTGGCAATACTTGATCAACACTTAATGTACATCCACTGGACATCAAGCACAAGGAAACGGAGGTGAACTGTAATCTCTACACTCAAAGATCTCTCCTGAAATAACTAAATAAAAGGCTATTTTTCTTGTCTACTTAATAGCTGGCACATTGGATTATGGTGTATCAAATATAAAAATGAGTTAAACAGACAAAGGAGATGAGTAAATATATCAGTGGGATGTTAATGTTATTTATCTTTCTGCTTTTCTGACTTATGTTTTTTTTTATATATTTTTATTTCAGCTGAAAGAGACATCAATGTCTATTGTGGAGTGCAGGCCATTACGATGAAGATTAATTTTTGCACGGTACTTTTCTCGGGTTATTCGGAAACAGATCTGGCACTGAATGGAAGGCATGGGGACTCCCACTGCAGAGGGTTCATCAATAACAACACCTTTCCAGCAGTGGTCATTTTTATCATCAATCTCAGCACCTTGGAGGGCTGTGGAAACAACTTGATGGTAAGATTAGTGTGACATTGTGTGCTAGGTCTGGGGTCATAAATAAAAACCTCCCCATTTCATGAAAGAATAAGAAGCCCAATCTATCTCTTGAGAAAAAAAATAAATTGAACAAATCACTTTCCTTTGCCTGCACTACCAAATATACAATTCTATCTTCCAATAATGGTTATGTTTATAGTAGTGGGGCAGTCAAAGGGCCTGAGGTCAGCTGTGCCCCTCTAAGCAGCATTATTTTGTGTGAGTGACACTGATGGATCTGTCTCTACAGTTTAGCATTAGCCATATTCCTCAGGCTTTATAAGAAAGTATCTGACCATTCAAACAATGTTTGTTCCAGTGAGTCTGGCAGTGAACCGCTTGGCCTGTTCTTTCAGTGACCTCATTTAGAAAGAAAGACGAAAGATAGAATGGGAAGCTTGTAATCTTCTTTCATGCTTACTATTGAATGATCAACGCGAGTGCTTTGTAAAAAGGGGCTGTCAGTATTTCTGGTATAATATTCTTAAGTGTGTGGGACTGTGCTTTGAATTTCAAAATGTTTATCATATCCAGTCTTACCATGAAATCCCAGTAGCACACTTTCTCTAGTCATTGTGAAAATTGAAACATCTCTTCAAACATTTCCACCCTGAATTAGAAATATGAGTTTGTAGCATTCATTTGTTTATTAATGCACTGAACACCAAAAATAGAGTTGAATAAGGAATTGACTCTCCAGTGAATTAAAATTAATAGAAGTGAATATATTGTGATTTGATGGGAGTATTAGTTAAATAGTTATACTGAAATTCACTTAGTACTATTTTTTATTTTGCTTATTTAAATATAATCTTATTGGTAAATTTGCAAATATAAAAAGGAAGTGCAATAAACATAATCACTTAGCCCAGGGAAGGAGATATTGACTTTTATTCTTCACAGGTTATTATTTTGTATTAAGGAGAAAGGATTGATTATTCCAAGGCCAGGGTTTCTAAGACTTAGTGGGAGATGAAGACAGAGAAAATAGATTTCTTTGAATCTTGTTCTTTATCTTTTCCCAGAGGGCAGTTAGAATATTGTGCCCGTGACCATTTCCAAGCCTGCAGCTTGAGTATTGTTGACTCTTTTTATTAAAAACGTTTATTCAACTCTCTGAGTTGTGGGCAGAGAGGTTATGAAGTGGGCCTAAGGGAGAGTGATGCAGGTTGATTATTACAAGTCCCTGTTCTGTGTGGAAGGAAAGAGCCTATGTGGAGATGAGCAGCATTTCCCCATCTCCCACCATGCCCTGAAGCCTTTCCTTCCCTTTCTTGTCTGGATGTGTCACCTTGCCCTGCTGCCTAGAAAACGATTCAGGAGAAAAGCCAGGAAAAGTGTGCAATGTGTGTGCTGTTTACCTTTTTAAAAAGCTGAACAAGTCTGCTATAAAAATTGCTAGGCTGGGCACAGTGGCTAACTCCTGTAATCCTAGCACTTTGGGGGACAGAGGTGGGCAGATCACCTGAGGTCAGGAGTTCGAGACCAGCCTGGCCAACACGGTGAAACCCCACCTCTGCTAAAAATACAAAAATTAGCTGGGCGTGGTGGCGTGTGCCTCTAATCCCAGCTACTTGGGAAGCTGAGGCAGAAGAATCATTTGAACTCAAGAGGCGGAGGTTGCAGTGAGCCGAGATTACACGACTGTACTCCAGCCTGGGTGACAGAGTGAGACTTTGTCTCAGAAAAAAAAAATTGCTATATATATGTGTGTATGTATTTTATTTTCATAGACAGAATTGGTTTGTTTAGCTATTCAATCAAGCAAGTAGTGGGAGGAGGGGAAGATTTGCTTGTCTTTCATTTTTGCCTTAGGTGCTACCAGCTTTGGCAACTGCTCTAAGATCATTCCTTCATGGGAAAAAAATTAAGTAGGCTACTAAGTCTCTGGATTGGAATAATGATGTTTTCACTCATAAAGATTCTTGTCCCATTTATAAATTAACTAGATAATTGCCACAGCTTTGCCCATGTGCTGTTAGGTTCATGCATAAAGTTTACTCTATTGTTGAAAATTATCACAGATCTTAGTAATATAGTAGTATCTGCTCAAATATTTATTGAGTGCCCACTTGTATTTGACAAGGTCGAAGAAGCTAGAAGAACTCTCTGGTATTATGAAGGTCAAAAAATTATTGATTATTCCTAAAGTGGTGGATCTTAAATTTTAGTAAGACTGGAGAATTCAACGAAAGCTAAGCAGACCCAAGAAAATACAGATGGACAACATTTTTACATAACTTCAGAAAGTTCTTGAACCCCCAAAACCCATCTATAAACTATTGTCCTAGAAGTAGATAAGTATCTGTATGAACTAGAGAGGAAGACCCTGAGAAGATTAATCCTCAGAAAATTTATAATCTTCATTCATTTGTTTGAAAATCCTTTCTGGGGCCCAAGATGCTGGTTGCTGTGCTATGCTGAGTTTGCAAAGGTGGACAAGATGGTCCCTGCCCACAAAGAGTGTCGATGATGGCTGAGGGAACTGCCCAGCGAGCAGGCTGCTCTTGCTCTGCCTACTAATATGATGGAGATACACATTGCATATGGGGAGTCAGAGGAATTTCCTAGGGAAGGTGAGATCCTGGGGAGGAGTAGGATACATCATGGGAAAGTGGGGAGAGTGTCAGCATTATCATCAAGAGTTGGAGCCTGGAAGTATGAAGCTAAAGGGAAAAGGATCAGATTAACAGGGTTTTTTTCAGCCATGCCAGAGAATTTTGGCTTCATCCATGAGTGTTTTCAGATTACTTGTTGTAATCCTCCGAACCTATAATCTCCTTTCTTTTTTATAAAGTATGAGTAAAGTGTCTTTGGTAAATATGAAGTTTCATTTACTTACATGTCACTTATAAATTGCATTTCTCACTTATAAACTTGCAATTTCAAAACCTTCTCATTTTATAGTTGAACTAGACTCTAGAATAGATCTTGCTTAATGTTTTATTTTGCATATGAAGTGCCTAGATGTATATATAGCCACTTAATCATTAAACTGCATCTAACATTCTAACAGGTATCCACAATTCCCGGAGTCAGTGCTTATGGAAATGCAACTTCAGTGCAAATAGGAAATATTTCAGGATATATTGATACTCCAGACCCACCAACAATCATCAGCTATCTACCTGGGCTTCTTTACAAATTTAGTTGTAGTTATCCATTGGAATACCTGGTTAATAATACCCAGCTTGCCTCGTAAGTTTGCATTTTATTCCTGCTTTCTCATATTGCATTTTTGCTTCAGCCATTTTGTATCTTTCAGGGACTTAGAAAGATAGCAGGATTTATTAAAAATAGTTAAATTCAAACAATGTAATGGGAAGCTTATTATGTCTAATATATTTACCTCTATCTGTTTATCTATTATCTCTATCTATCTATCTATCTATCTATCTATCTATCTATCTATCTCTAATTGTTATGATCCATAACAGACCCAAGCCATTTTTTTCCCCCAAATTAAGCTGACTCAAACTAGCCAGTTGTCTGCCTTGGGTTCTCTTCACTCCTTTTGCCCAAGAGCCTTGGGTGTTTCATGGCCCTGAAGGCCCTGTGGTGTCTCCGGTGTGTATGACATTTGGTAACTACAATGCTGAATTTTGCCTGGCTTCCCTCTTGGCCATATGCTTTCACTGCTGGGCTGTGCTACCCCAGATTCTGGGATCTCCATTCCTCTGTTGAGCTGTCACCTGGAAGGGTGCTCATGATTCTCCCACAAACGTGGCATGGCCTATAAGCAAGGAGCTCCAAATACAGACTGAGGGTGTAGCCTTTTGTTTATATTCATATATTCATTATTTCCAAAGCACATACTCCAGGAGAGGGCTATGTCCACATTACAGTATAATCACCTGGATTTGTTGAATATTTTTGACAAAATGGGATGATTAAGAGAATGCTTTCTCCAATTTTAGGATTTGCTATTATTAAGTCTTAGTTATTGCTTAATCTTAGTTATGAGGAAATGTGGAGGCCACATTCTACTTCATTGAAAAAATATTCATAGCTGGTTTTAATAGCACAGTGTTATAAGCACCTTGGGCGGAAGTAAGACTTTGATGTGGAAAATGAGAAAGGAAAAGCTTTGAGTCAAAAGAATATGGGTGTACAGGGAAGCATCTCTCACTCTGCCCCCCCACTCCTCAAGCTGAACACATTCCTGAGCTTCAATTCCATGGAAATTCATTGATTATTCAGTTTATCACTTACCTACTATTTACCATCCAATGTTCTAGCAATGAACAAAGTAAAACAAATTTCCTGATTTCATGAAACTTCTATTCTAATGGAATTGATGAAAGTGTATTTGCATCAGATTCAAGCCCTTATCTGCCAAAAGTCCCTTAAAAGTAATGCAAAAAAAAACAAAAAAGATTGCTTTAAAAATAAAATGATCATAAAGAATAGCTTGTCTTTACTTGTTCCCTCTTGCTTTTTTATTATTTTATCTCTTCAGAGATTTAAACAGTATAACAACTCCAAGCATAATTAACAGTATGTCAAAATTATTCAGGGGTTTTAGTGCTTTAAGTCTAACATCTAGGTATCACTTTTACTTTAAATCTCATCAGTGCTTTCCTTTTTCTAAATGTGTTTTAGGTCCTCAGCTGCTATTTCTGTGAGAGAGAACAATGGCACATTTGTCAGCACTTTGAACCTGCTCCTTTACAACGTAAGTTGATGGGTGAAGGATGTTATTTTCTCTTTCACTGTTGTGAGGAGTCGTTTATGTAAATGGCTTTTATATAAAAATCTACTGAAAGCCACATTAACCCTGTTATGCCTTGGTAACATTTACGTATTTTTGCCGCCATTTTCATATATCACAGTGATAAAGGTATAATAACATCTCCATTAAATTTTCTAAAAGTTGATAAAAGATTTAAATTTTATATCATAAGTGTGATTTTAAATAATTACTTCAAATGTCTACCTGCATTTACATGTATTTATTTGTTTATTTAGGTAGGGGTGTGTGAGTAGCTACAGTTAGCTTCAAGATTTAGGAAATTTTTTTTTTATCTGTGATACAAAGATTTTAACGGTACAAATGGTGTTTCCCTTGGAGGCATCCTTGGTGATGAATGTGTTAATATTTTCGATATGGGTTTTGGCTGATGACAATTCTGTCACATCTGAAATAATTTGGATTGACTACATAGCATTATCTAAATTTTTGTCATGTAAATATCGACATTGGCAGCAAAACGTGAAAAATACATGGATTTCTATTTATAACTCTAACATTAATCCCCCAAATGATATTTTCATGTTGATTAAAAATTTTTATTCATACATTTTAAATGCCTGATTTAAATATCAATTTTTCAATCTATCAACCAACATTTTTGTAAATTATGAATCGGATTTTTGCATTATTATTCATGTCATCGTGGCACTGAGTTATAATTCATGCAACTGATTTAAAAGTCAGTGCTTTATACTTTGAATATAATGAGCTATAAATATTGTAGTAGGACATTTTCCAAAGGCATTTAAAAAAATCATGTTTATAAGTTTGTAGTCTGACACCACAGAGTTCTAAACAACAAATTAAAATGTGTTAGAATCAAGATTGCCTTTCTGTCGTTTCTAAACTTTCTTCTGCAAAGAGACGCTGTCGGCCGGGTGCTGTGGCTCATGCCTGTAATCCCAGCACTGTTGGAGGCTGAGGCGGGCGGATCACGAGGTCAGGAGATCGAGACCACCCTGGCTAACACGGTGAAACGCTGTCTCTACTGAAATTACAAAAAATTAGCCGGGCGTGGTGGCAGGCACCTGTAGTCCCAGCTACTCGGGAGGCTGAGGCAGGAGAATGGTGTGAACCTGGGAGGCGGAGCTTGCAGTGAGCCGAGATCACGCCACTGCACTCCAGCCTGGGAGACAGAGCGAGACTCCGTCTCAAAAAAAAAAAAAAAAGGAAGCTGCCAAGATACTTGGTTCTACAATACTCAGCAAGTGTGTGCCAATATTCACTTTTGATATGACCAGATATTTACTATTGTTGTTAACAATATTTATATAACTTTAAACTGGAAAATTCCCATCTGTTAATTTATATGCATAAGCTCTCTGAGGTTGAGTTGAGATTATTAGTTGGATTTAATATTATTTGTTATAATTGAGTGAGACAAAGATAAGAATTCCTGATTCTAGAAAACTGAAAAATATGATCCGTATGACATTTAATGATACTATTATTTTCTGTGAAATTAAACTATTCTCTCAGTGAAATAGCAGAAAATCAAAATTTAGAAGTGTGGATTTCAGGAAGGCTTTGTTATTAAGGTCTTTCTTTTATCATTAAGAGATGGTACTGTAGTTCTGTTGCTAACAAGGTATAATCCTTCAAAGAATCTCTGAAATTGTAATGCTTAAAAACGCCTATAATTAGATGATAACCTTAATATTTGAATTATACGGTAACCAATTTTTTGATATTAGACTACAAGTGAAATAGATGGTGCCAAAATACTTCTCCTTTTAAATCAATTATAGAGCAGTTTTAGTTTGACAGAAAAGTTGATTAGAAAGTACAGAGTTCCCACACATATCCCCTCCCCTTGCACATATTTTTTTTCTATTATTTACATCTTGTGTTAGTGTGAAACATTGTTACAATTAATAAACCAATATTGATACATTATTAACCAAAGTCCATAGTTGACATTTCTTTTATGTTTAGGTTACTCTTCCTCTTGTACATTCTATGGGTTTTGATAAATATAAAGTGGCATTTGCTCATCATTGCTGTATAATACAGAAGAGTTTCAATGCCTCAAACTAAAAATTTTTTAACACAGTGTCATCATAGTATTTTGCCATTTTACAGGATATTTAAAAATCAGTAATTTACACTAGAAAAAAGTTTGATATACTTTCGTTAGTTGATCCAAAATCATACTTATTATTTTTTGAAATATTAACGTGTAGCTAGCCAGAGGTAATTTTATTGTAGCATTCCAAATAAAATATTATAATCTTTTGAAGCCATTAATTCCTATTTCATGTGGAACGTTTTTTATTTCTAATCCTTGAGGATAATGAAATTTTATAGTACATCCCTACTACTTTCATTTTCTGATCTGTTGTTTGGAGAGGAAAAGTTGTACTCAGTTTGATGTAGCACAATTGTTTATTTTTATGTGCTCTGGAATTCAGTAAGTATACTGAGGGGAAATTATATTTAGAAAACCAATGACTTCTATCAGCTATGTGATTTTCATATATGCAGATTACTAGTTGAACTGTGGCTTTATTTTGTGCAATATAAATATGTCAGTTTTGTTGATTGTGGAAATGGAAAGTAAGGATGCCTTTGTGTATTGGAATTCTACCTAAATGTTAGATTCTTCTGGGAGGGTGGAGAGTCAGCAAATATTAGATAAGGTTATCATAATTATGAACATTTTTTAAATGTTGGAGAAAAATTAAAATGGATATAATTGATTTTAGGGACAATATATTACTAATGAGTAAAAGCCACCACACAAATTAAAGTCGGAAAATTACCTCTTAGAAGCAATTTCAGTAGGAAAAAATTGATGATTCATAATTAAATCACAGCTGGATCATATGTAATTTGCAAAATGACTCAGCAATATAACGTTGTAAAGAAAGTTAGCACTCTTCTGCACAATACTGATGCAAATATAAGATGAAAGGGCTGTATAGTTAATGAAGTGTAGATTATTTGGAGAAGTTGGAAAAGGGAGCCTGAAAGATAATCACATAAAAATACTACCTATCAGACATGGTTAGAGGAGCTAATCATTTATCACCAAAATATAGAAAACAAAAGACTGAAGAGTATCAGTTTTTAAGTATATCTCATATATTTGGCTTTATTTGGCAATAAAATGTTCCGTATTAACATTTTTTCAAAAGTGAAGCATCCAAACTATTACTGTCTTAAATTATAAAATTCAAAATATTTCGCTTTCTTCCAAGCCTTCTAAAGATATTATGGTTGATATGTTGTCTTTCCCAATGATTTTAAGATTTTATAATGAACATTAAAAACTTTTCTGCCAAACAGCAATGTCTTCAGAATTACTAAGTTTAGGGAAACAATTGGCCTCTATGTTAAATGATGTGACTGCTTAAACGTGGAGGGTGTTTTTGGTTTGTTTTTTGCACTCTATTTTTTCTGGTTTTCTTCATTATCAAATTATACCTGCTACTTCTTTTTTTTTTTTTTTTTTTTTTTTTTTTTTTTTTTGGCAGTTTCTTTTTTTTTTCTTTTATTATTATTATTATTATTATTATTATTATACTTTAGGTTTTATGGTACATGTGCGCAATGTGCAGGTAAGTTACATATGTATACATGTGCCATACTGGTGCGCTGCACCCACCAACTCGTCAGCTAGCATTAGGTATATCTCCCAATGCTATCCCTCCCCCCTCCCCCCACCCCACAACAGTCCCCAGAGTGTGATGTTCCCCTTCCTGTGTCCATGTGTTCTCATTGTTCAATTCCCACCTATGAGTGAGAATATGCGGTGTTTGGTTTTTTGTTCTTGCGATAGTTTACTGAGAATGATGATTTCCAATTTCATCCATGTCCCTACAAAGGACGTGAACTCATCATTTTTTATGGCTGCATAGTATTCCATGGTGTATATGTGCCACATTTTCTTGATCCAGTCTATCATTGTTGGACATTTGGCTTGGTTCCAAGTCTTTGCTATTGTGAATAATGCCGCAATAAACATACGTGTGCATGTGTCTTTATAGCAGCATGATTTATAGTCCTTTGGGTATATACCCAGTAATGGGATGGCTGGGTCGAATGGAATTTCTAGTTCTAGATCCCTGAGGAATCGCCACACTGACTTCCACAAGGGTTGAACTAGTTTACAGTCCCACCAACAGTGTAAAAGTGTTCCTATTTCTCCATATCCTCTCCAGCACCTGTTGTTTCCGGACTTTTGAATGATTGCCATTCTAACTGGTGTGAGATGGTATCTCATTGTGGTTTTGATTTGCATTTCTCTGATGGCCAGTGATGTTGAGCATTTTTTCATGTGTTTTTTGGCTGCATAAATGTCTTCTTTTGAGAAGTGTCTGTTCATGTCCTTCGCCCACTTTTTGATGGGGTTGTTTGTTTTTTTCTTGTAAATTTGTTGGAGTTCATTCATGAGTGAACTCCCATTCACAATTGCTTCAAAGAGAATAAAATACCTAGGAATCCAACTTACAAGGGATGTGAAAGACCTCTTCAAGGAGAACTACAAACCACTGCTCAAGGAAATAAAAGAGGATACAAAGAAATGGAAGAACATTCCATGCTCATGGGTAGGAAGAATCAATATCATGAAAATGGCCATCCTTCCCAAGGTAATTTACAGATTCAATGCCATCCCCATCAAGCTACCAATGACTTTCTTCACAGAACTGGAAAAAACTACTTTAAAGTTCATATGGAACCAAAAAAGAGCCCGCATCGCCAAGTCAATCCTAAGCCAAAAGAACAAAGCTGGAGGCATCACACTACCTGACTTCAAACTATACTACAAGGCTACAGTAACCAAAACAGCATGGTACTGGTACCAAAACAGAGATATAGATCAATGGAACAGAACAGAGCCATCAGAAATAATGCCACATATCTACAAGTACCTGCTACTTCTTAATTTCTAATCCGATGCTTTAATCTACTGTGGATTTGAGAATGATACAAATAAGCTCTCTAGAATTGGTCTAAAATAAGGGTAGAAAAGTAAAAATGAAGTCCTGAGATACCCTTCTGTAAGTGACCTCTAGGGAATTTGTGCAGGAACCATATGGCATGTATTTTAGCAGCTTGGAGTCTGTGTTTGTCTCAAAAGCTGAATCTTGCCCTATAAAAAATGTAATGTGTAAATGTCTCATTTTGGTTTTCTGTGTATTATTATTTAAAGCTTGCATCTTGAGGATATTGATATATTCTAGAAATTTGGTTCTCCTGTAGTTTCTCCCATTCTCCCTAGAAGAAAATTTCTCCTCTTGTGTGACTTTAAAATGGTCTTACTTTGGTTTTCAATTAAATTTTAACAATTTCAAGTTGCCAGGTAAGTGATTTTGGGTAAATAAAATATTATCAGAAGTATAAGAACTACAGTGTCTACAGTAAAGGGCTTAAATTTAAGCAGATGTAATTTAAATAAACTGAATATTAGTCTCTAATATAATCAAATAAATGGAACATTAAGTAAACTAAATATTGAGCATTGAATATTAACCAAACTGAATATTAACTAGTGACCACTGAATACAATTTAGATACACTGAACATTAGCCACCATATATGGTAAACTAGGAAACAAAAAGATTCATTCATGAAATCAATTTGTTACATGGATATGGCTTAATAACAGTTCTGCCAAGAAACCAGAGGGTCATGTAAATCCTTTTTGGATTGATTCTGTAGGTTTATGTTGATTTACTTTCTTTTTTTTTTTTCTCTCTAATATTGTTGTTTTAAGTAGTAAGTGTGCTGTTGTTGGGGAGGTAATAATAGATTTTTTATTGTTTCATCATTAGGATTCAACCTACAACCAGCAGTTAATTATCCCCAGTATAGGATTACCTTTGAAAACCAAAGTATTTGCAGCTGTCCAAGCCACTAATCTGGATGGCAGGTAATTTCAAGCTCTTATCTTTTTTAGGTTAAAACTCTTTGACTGCCTAAACCCTCATGAGTCATAAAGTTGGGCCATTCATTTTTAAATTCAGTTTGAAAATATTATCATTGCCACACCATTTAGGCATGCTACTAAAAAGAAATAACAAATTACAAAGTTTAAGAGGTTACACTCACATTCTGTCATTAATTGGAGAATAACATGTCTTCCCATAAAGAAGGGGGGTGGTTCTTGGAACGGGGTATGGGAAGATCTGGGATGCCGAAATGTTGTATCTCTTCATTGGAAAGATGATTAACCAAATGTAGTCATTCTGCGAACACTTGATTTGCTTGCTTTTCCATATGTATGTTACTCTTCAATATGAATTTATTAAAGAATGAAAGGACTCTGCATAAGAGTGTGTCAAAATTACATAAAATGATCTCCAGAAACATCTCTATAAAAAAACTATTAAATTTCAGATGATACTTAAGAAAATTCAGAGCAATCAAACTGAAATCGAACTCAAAAGCTGAAGCTCTAACCCTGCCCTATAAAAAAATGTAATGTGAAAATGGCCTGTTTTGGGTTGCTCATGTATTATTATTTAAACTTTGCATCCTGAAGAGATTGGTATACTCTAGAAATTTAGTTCTTCTTTACCTTCTCCCTTCCTGTCCTGAAGAATATTTCCATTCTTGTATGAGTCTTTAAAATTGTCCTTTAATAATGCAGGAGTTTTTTCCATTTCATTGGCATTCGCTTCCCATGGATTAGTATTTTTTTTTTATAACATCAGAGTTGGAATGGACTAATGTATAAATGTGAGCAAAATCTAACCTTGTGGAGGAAGGCTGTGGATATGTATGTGCCTCATGGCTTTCTTCACCCTAACACATCTATTATGGACTCCTCAGTCACCAAACCACTGATCCTGATGTACAATTTATGCTCTAAACTCCTTTGCTGTATTTGGTATTACAATATTCTCTGATTCTGTTAGAGACAGTAATACCTAGAAACAAAAAGCTATTATTTATAGTGAACATATAAGCATCTATGTAGCTCATTTTAAAGTTTACTTCTCAGACTTTGACCATTCAGTTGTCTTGTACACAATTATTTTATGGCATTAGACTTGACTCCACTTAATGTGAAATTGACAATTTGGTGCAGATTTTTAAACACTTTGAGTTTAGGAGAAAGTTATCAATTTTTAAAAACTTGTATGGGTACATAGTAGGTGTATATATTTATGGGGTACTTGAGATGTTTTGATACAGGCATACATGTGAAATAAGCAGGATGGAATAAGAGAAAGTTTTAATAAACAATAAACCCCTGCAAATAACAAGTAATAAACAATTATATTACATGAGATAAGAAGTTTGTCAGGCAAGCATGGTGGCTCACGCCTGTAATCCCAGCACTTTGGGAGGCCGAGGCGGGTGGATCACGAGGTCAAGAGATCAAGACCATCCTGGCTAACCTGGTGAAACCCCGTCTCTACTAAAAATACAAAAAAAAAAAAAAGAAAGAAATTAGCTGGGCATGGTGGCGGGCACCTGTAGTCCCAGCTACTTGGGAGGCTGAGGCAGGAGAATGTTGTGAACCCAGGAGGCGGAGCTTGCAGTGAGCCGAAATGGCGCCACTGCACTCCAGTCTGGGTGAGGGAACAAGACTCTGTCTCAAAAAAAGAAAAGAAAGAAAGAAGGTAAAAGAAGTTCCTCAATATTTACTTCCCTTGTATTAGTAACTAATACCCAAAAGGAAATTCTGACTCTAGATTATGTTTGCTTACATTCTTTCAGATGGAATGTTTTAATGGATTATTGCTATACTACCCCATCAGGAAACCCAAATGATGACATTCGATATGATCTCTTCCTTAGGTAAGACTTAGCTGTCTAAGTATTGTATTGATACCAATGACCCAGTTGTAGATAATTGAAATGGAATATCTAAGTCAGATAAATTATAAAGCACTATTATAGCTTTTGAATTTCAAGTTTTACATTTTGAACTCTGAGTCCTTATAAAGCTGAAAGTATAAAATTTGAGAGCAGTTTTCAACACAAAATGCTGATAAAGCTATTGTTGAATCAGAGTTGTAAGTAAGTTAGGTCCACCAAAGATGTTTTATTCATGTTTAGGAGATATGGGAATATTTCACTGTCTTAGGAAAAGCACAGTTAGGATATTATTCGCAGGAAAAGAAATGCAATGGAGGTTACTATTTATCTGCAACTAGACTGTCTCATATGTCAAAAGGAGAGTAAAATTAAAGTAATGGCCTGGATAATTTAGACCCCAAAATACTTTTGTTCATTTATCAGTATTTAGTATAAAACTATAATATAACCTACCACTCCTTTTCTTATTAGAGCCAATAACTTCATCCTTCTTCCCCAATAGACAGTGATAGAGCGAATGTAATATACATTTGGGGAAAGAGGACATTGATCATAAAACCATTCAATCATCTTAGTTCCTTTTCAGCATTTTTATCTGACAGCCCAACAGACTTGAGAGTCAAGCAATGTCTTCTAATCATGCTTATAAATTGCAGTTGGCTCAGCTCACTGCAGCTTATTGACATGATGGAAGTAATATAATGGGAAACCAAAAGAATACACTTTATTGGCTAATCAAGGGCAAGATGATGTTCAGAGGGTATGGTCAAACTGTTATTCTTACATATTCTATTTCTGTAAATGTTAATTTGGGCAACATTTTTGGGAAAAAATGTCAGTAGATATCAAAAGCCTTAAAAGTTTCATATTCTTTGATTCTAGCTCTACAAATTGGGAAATATAGTTTAAAATATTTATGATATTCTGGTCTATCAGTGAAATTTAAAATAGTAAAACATGGGAACAAATTACACATTCAGCAATAAGGAAATAGCTAGGTGAATTATGGACAACCAGTAAGTTGAGAGTCCGTACAGGCACTACAATCATATAAAGTTATGTATTAGATAGAAAAAAAATGGTTGGCTTTCTCCTACCTTCTCCCTTTCTGTCTTACTGGTATTTCTATCTTTGAAAATAATTGATTCTTTAACATTTAAAGGTATTAAAATATCAAGGAAAAGGATTATAATATATAATTGTATATATAATGAACTTCATTTATATAACAGAAAAGACTGTAAAGAGAAACAGCAAAAGGCTCACAGTGGTTACTTATGCTTGGTAGGGTTATGGATTTTTCTTTTTTGACATTTCTCTTATTTTCCCAAACTTCTATAATCCTCGTATATTGATAATCTGGAACATGATCATCAGACTTCTAGTGTGAATATAGAAGCAGCTTAGTTCTGAATCTTTTCAGTTTTCGTATTGGAAGCCATTCAGAGTGAAATATATAACTAAAGAAAAAAAATTTCCCAAATATCCTTTTTTGTGAATCTAGGAGGAAAAGAAAACGTAGAAATTCTAAAGTAAATGCTAGTGTTGGTGAAAACAGTTCAGATCAAGAGAAAATGGTGTAAAAAGCAGAGTGTAGAAGAGTCAGTAAGGAAGGCAAGGAAGAAAAGTGGGTGCTGAGGGGTCCTAAGGGAGTCAGCTCCCAGAAGCAGCTGGAGAAATACACACCTAGGTATATACCTAATGCTAGATGACGAGTTGGTGGGTGCAGCGCACCAGCATGGCACATGTATACATATGTAACTTACCTGCACATTGTGCACATGTACCATAAAACCTAAAGTATAATAATAATAATAATAATAATAATAATATTAAAAGAAAAAAAAAAAGAAATACACACCTAGAAGGAAAGGGCACTACTTTGAAAGGAAACTGCTATCCCCAGAGCTGGGGAATCTGAAGAAAAAACAGTAGAGAATGCTCAGAGCCTCAGAAGTGGCAGATCTCATAACGTACCAGGAAAAGTATACCTTCTAAAGGTAAAGGAATCGCCTGGGAAGGCAGGGGCTCTGCCCTTGGTGGCAAGGTTGGTGAATAAACCTCAGGAACCCAGGGCTGATGGTAGAACCCTGTGAATATCTTTTAAGTTCAGTCAGCTGCACTGTTCTGCTATATTCAAAACAGAGGAGGGAGCCCTTGAGTTGGGGAAACCCTTAAGGAAGGTATTTACCATTCCACATTGCCTTAGGGGTCCTAAAAATTTTAGGTTTAGGGAAATCCAACTCTTTCAAACTTGAATGATAAACACATGCAGGTATTTCTTGCAGTGTTCCAATATTCTACAGGAAAAATATCGAAAATGGCATAAAAGAAAATTTAAAGATGAATTAAACTCACCAGAAAAATGCTTCCATGGAATATATAATATATACATTCCCACATTAATTTTTAAAAAGCGAAAAGCATCATGGTTATGAAGACAGAATTATGAGAACTTAGGTAAGTAAGGATAGGACAGTAAAAGCCATGGCTATGGAAATGTGAAAAGGAAACTGGGATAAGTGAAAATAAATAGAAATATAAAAAAATGTGTGAGAGGAAGGGACATGTAATTAGAAGGCATTCAAAGGAGTACAGATCACAGCAGAAACAGTGTGGGACATGGAAGATAAGTATAAGAAATACAAATAAAAATAAACGAATATGAAGGAAAATAAAAAGAGGATTAAGTAAGAAAGAAAGAAAAAGGTGAGAAAGGGAATTCAATATATGTATAATATGCATAATTAGAATTGTCCCCCCAAAAGCCAAAATAATAGAACACATGTTTAAAAATATAATCCAGGAACACTTTCCTGAATTAAAAAAAAAATCTTACATTGATATAATGAAATTATGCCCTGGATGAAATTGAAGATTTCATTAAGTGGAAACCAGGGGAAATATAAAAAGACATAGAAATAAAATTAAAAAATTAGAATTTTACCTCTTACAAAACTTACTTCTTGTGGCTAACAAGTAAGTAAGGAGGTAAGGATACAGAAAATCTAAATGATATTAGCAATAAGCTATATACAGTGAGACAGCAATTTATAACGATATCAAAAACCAGAAAGTCCTCACCACTTGGAAGTTGTAAAACCCATAAATAAGGCTTGTATCAAAAATGAAAATATGAACCAATGTTTTGGAAGAAGTTAAGAAAAAGTAGGTTCCTTGAAAAAATACATTAGTAGAGAATCATAAGCTAATCACATCAAGAAAAAAAGGGATAAATGACAAATACAAAAAGATAAGGGGAGAATCAACATGGAAATGAGCAGAGTATGGTTCTATCAGATGTCACAATCAATAAAATGTCTACAGTTATTAAAGGAATGTGATATTATGCAAAGCTAGACACATAGACAAAAGTCATAGAACAGTAAACTGAGAAATAGATCCCCAAACATATGAGAATTTAGTGTAAGATAGAGTGTGGTACCACAAATCAGTGGGATAAGTAGATTTTTTAAAACAGTGTTGGACATGGATAACAGTAAGATAAAAAATAGTATTGGACCTATACTTCACTCAATATACCATAATAAAACCTATATAGATTATTAATTTAAAGGTAAAAACTACAACTTTAAAAGTGGTAGAATAAAACAAGAGAAATACCTTTAAAACTTTGGAGTAAGGAAACTGTCTTCAGTCTAAATACTAGAAGCCACAAAATGACATATTGAAAATTTAACTACGTAAGAATAAAACTGTACACACACACACACACACACACACACACACACACACACACACATACACGGAATGTCCAAAGCCAAATAACGAAGTGAAACAATTTGCAACTTATATAATAACCAGTAACCACTCTTCTTAATACATAAAAGAACTCATAAGAATCAGAAAGAAAATGGCCAAGAACACAACAGAATTTGATCAAAAGATATAAACCATTTTCAGATAAAGAAATGCAAATGACTATAAGGTATGTGACGATACACAAACTCATTAATTATAAGAAAAATATGTTAAAATTATAGGGTGATAGTTCATTTTTACTCTCAAATAGGGAATAATAAAAAATTTTATCCATACATTTTGCTGATGTAGCTCTGGAGAAGTAAGCATTGTTTTCATATATTGCTTGTGAAGTCCAAAATTGAACAATATTTATATAGGGCAACATGACAATATCTATTAAATGATTATATGGACGTATTCTGTAGATAATCCTGTACATGTTCAACGTGATATATTGTAAGGTTATTCATTATTACTTTGTTTTTAGAAAGCAAAAGATTCAAAAACAATGCATGCACATAAATAGGAAACTGATTAAATAAACTCTGAAACATGTCCATGATGAAATACTATACAGCTGTGGAAAAAAATGACGAAGCTCTCTAAATATCGATACGGAAAGATCTCTAACACTGCTAAATCTTTAAAAGGCGAGGTACAACATAGTGTAGACAACATGCTATCATTTGTTTAAAGAGGGAGGGCAATAAGAATACATTGCTTCTGTTTCTATTTTCACATACCCTGAGAATGATGTGAAAATAAATGAAAATAAATGAGAATGAAAATAAATGAGATCACCTCTGGCAGGTTTCTACATATTTTAAATTGTTTGGATTTTTGAACTATATGAAAGTATAATTCTTCTGTTAATGCAATCAGAAACTGATCTGTTTAAATTTTATGATCCAGGTTTTATTGTCATATCTGTTGAATTAGCTTATGCTATGATTAAATATCTGTAACGTGGCATGGTTCTGTTAGCTCTTAATGTAATGGCGGATCCTTAATACGGTAGAAATTAATTTACAAGTCCCAGTAGGTTGGTACTTTCCAGTGATGTCCTGTTTTCACGTTCTCTAAAATTTAGCTGTGACAAGGATCCTCAGACCACCGTCATTGAGAATGGCCGAAGCCAGCGGGGCCGGTTTTCGTTTGAAGTGTTCCGATTTGTGAAGCACAAGAATCAGAAAATGTCCACTGTCTTCTTGCACTGCGTTACCAAGCTCTGCAGAGCAGATGACTGCCCCTTCCTTATGCCGGTATGTTTTTAAGGAACTTCATTCTAAGTTGTTGAATTGATTTAAGCTGAAAGGTTATCAAATGTCAGAAACTAATTTCTGCATGGAAAGTGAATATATGTTAGGTCAAATAGTTTGAAGTAGGATTTATTCATTTGTCTAGTAAAGATCTGCTAAATATCCTGCTTTGTGCCAACCATTATACCGAGGATACAGAGATGAGGTGTGCACAAATTCTGAATTTAATTAGATTATACTTTAGGATCATGAGCTAGTCACAGAAGAAATCAAGACAAAAATCTTATGGTGCAAAGGCAGACAAATATATGGGTTGTAGTAACAGGCAGTATTCACCATTGTGAGAGAGATGAAGCAGGAAAGGTTGAGAGGATTGGTGGAGATGAACTCCAGCTGTTACTTCGAAGAGGACAGAACCTCAGAGAACCAAAACCAAGAGTGTGAGAGACATTGCTGGCCAAACGATGGTCAAAGACAGAGACACATAAATTAATGTGATCAGAGAGCTTCTAGTTCTTCAGTAGGGTTGTAGAGCAGAGATGATTGGAAAACCCAGGGAGTGGACTGGGCTGGTGCTGGAAAGGTAGATTGTGGCCAGATGGTCGGGAAATCACTGAGCTTAAAAGTTAAAAGTAATGAAAGGTGTGCATCTGAATTGCATACAGCCACTATTAAAATAAAGATCCATTTAAAGTAGTGAATAAAAAAATTTCTATTCTGACCGGCTCTCTAGGGTCACATCATTATTAACCTGAGAAAAAATGCATGCCCTTTTTAAATTTGAAATACCGTTAATATGTTTATATTTATGTTCAATTTATGCATAAATGGGAAGCTGTTTCTTCATACTCATTGATCCCTTTGGACTAATAAGCTATGTCAGATGGGGGTAAATGGAGAGTCCACATTACCTTGAGTCCATGCTGACCAACATTTCCGGGAAGTATTTATTAAAGGCTTGAGAGAAATAAAAGTAGAAAAGTTTGATAAACACAGCACTTTTTCAAGAGAGCCATTGAGCTATGTAAATTAATGAAGCAGTGCACAATTACAGTGGGAGGAAATAAGAAATGTGACCCAAGCCAGGGTAAGAAACACTGTAGCAGTTACATGCAAAGTAATTAAATAAATGCACGGAAGGAAATGAATAAAATTAAACATGTGGTATCTCTTCCAAAAGAATCTGCTTTCCAAATGGCCATAAAGAAAAAATTCTGCGCCGGTGTGGAATTTCATTTGTTTTCATTAACACCTCAGATTTGCAGCCACAGAGAAAGGAGAGATGCTGGGAGGAGGACGACTTGGAGCCCCCGGAGCTCTTCTGGCAGCGCGGTGCTCTCTGCTGGTCCCATCATTACTCGGAGTGGTAAGTGTGCTCCTCCTTCTGTATGTAGTAATAGACGGTTCCAAAATGCCTCATTACTTGGCTTCTAAGGAGAACTCAAAGTGGTTCCTAAACAGCACTAATTAACTGTGAGACAAGATAAACTACGAAGCAACTTTAATTTCACAGTAGTTTCCTTGTTTACTCAACTTTCACACAAAGGGCAATATTGTCTTTGCTGCATTTCCTGTTTTCACACACACACATACACACACACGCACACACACATACGAGTATGCCACGCTGGACCTGTTTTATTTATTTATTTATTTTTATTTTTTGAGATGGAGTGTCTCTCTGTTGTCCAGGCTGGGGTACAGTGGTGTGATCTCGGCTCACTGCAACCTCCGCCTCCCGGGTTCAAGAGATTCTCCTGCCTCAGCCTCCAGAGTAGCTGAGATTACAGGCGCCTGCCACTACACCTGGCTAATTTTTGTATTTTTAGTAGAGATGGGGTTTCACCATGTTGCTCAGGCTGGTCTTGAACTCCTGACCTCGTGATCCACCCACCTCGGCCTCCCAAAGTGCTGGGATTACAGGCGTGAGCCCAGACCATGCTGGACGTGTGTATCTGCCTGGATACCCTGTGGATCCGCTTCTCCGTCCTCTGCCCTGCTGTCGCCCATGACTACTAATTTGAGTGTACTGCAGCCTCTAGCTCCCTTGTCCTCTAGTTTCTGGTTGGGCTTGACCAATAGGTGGTGCTGTAAGCAGATGGGAGGGCACAGAAATTGTGGAGTCCACACGACTCCTCCCAGACAATTCTCTCCCTAGAACTACTCTGAAAACCCTCTCCTTATCCCTTAACACTAGTCTCTCTTGTGAATTCTCTACATCTTTATAAATAGCCTATTAAACACTCCATATATGGCCCAGTTTGAGTACCATTTGTTTCCTTTCAGAATTCTGCATATTATATACTCTCACCTACTGCATTCATTTGTGCTCATGAATTTATATGATCTAATGGACACAACTCTTTATAACTCTTTATAAACATATTCTCATGTATACAAATATATGTGCATACATGTACCTACACACATACACACACACACATACACACACACACATACATACACACACACACAATGTAAACGGATATAGATTTTGTAGATTTAAGTCAGTGTGAACCCAGAGACTTCCAGAGTCCATTGGATAAAACAGATGCAGCATAAAAAACTCTGAAACTAAAGCTGGAAAAACTGGTTCTAGGTTTAGCTTTTGTTTTAATATGCTATGTGACTAGAGGTTTTATTTCATTTCTTTGGGCAAATGTTTCTTCGTTTTTAAAGTAAAAGTTTTTAACAAGTTTATAAAGTTTTAAAATATTTCTTCGTTTTTAAAATAAAAGTTTTAAGATTTTTTTCTAACTCTGTAGCTCTAAATTTTCCCCCAAAAAAGAGAATAATTCTGATTTGGATCATATGCTAATAATGTTTTCTGCATTTTATATTAGCCTTAATGCTGTTATGTTTCAGTTAGATTTTCGGTACCTTTTCTCCATGCTGCCCATCCCACGGTCAAAAGAAAGTTTTGCCTGAAATAGGCAAATCAGCAAAAAGTGATTTTGGCCGAAAAAATTCAGACAATTGCTTTAATTACTTTCCTGCCTGTGTTTGTGTAGACCTAACATTATTTAAAAACAAACTAATAGGCCCTTTCAATAATGCAGAAATATATTAAATATAAAATTTCAAACTTAGCCCATAATCCCTGAAGATTATTGGTAAACCAGTGCTTTGACTGGTTCAAAAATGACTGGTTTGGCCGGGCGCGGTGGCTCACACCTGTAATCCCAGCACTTTGGGAGGCTGAGGAGGGCGGATTACCTGAGGTCAGGAGTTCGAGACCACAGCCTTGCCAACATGGTGAAAACCCATCTCTACTGAAAATACAGAAATTAGCCAGGTGTGGTGGCATACGCCTGTGATCACAGCTGCTTGGGAGGTTGAGTCAGGAGAATTGCTTGAGCCAGGGAGGCAGAGGTTGCAGTGAGCCAAGATTGTGCCACCACACTCCAGCCTGGCTGACAGAGTAAGACTCTGTCTCAAAAAAAAAAAAAAAAAAAAAAAAAAAAGACTGGGACGTGGCTTGTGAAATTTCCATTTTTGATCTCTATCTAGCTTTCAGAAATGGCTCATAGAATTACATTGAACGGAAACTCAGTTCTTGTTGCCAAATAATTAGGATTGCTTTTGGGTAGGCACAATAAAAGAGATTTTTATTTCCATGGAGCACATCTAGAGTCAGTTTGCTATAAGAAAAGAACTTTTAAAGTGACATTTCTTCTGTTCATCTTGGGTAGATGGCTTTTCCTCCTTAATTACCTTCTTACTTCCTTCTTGCCTACGCAAAACTAAGTATTACAAATTTTAAATAATTTGTTAGCTGTATTCATCCATTCTCATGCTGCTAATAAAGACACACCCGAGACTATGTAATTTATAAAGAAAAAGAGATTTAATGGATTCACAGTTCCACATGGGTGGGGAGGCCTCACAATCACGGCAGAAGGCAAAGGAAGAGCAAAGTCGTATCTTAAATGGTGGCAGACAAGAGGGCATGTGCAGAGGAATCTCCCTTTATAAAACCATGCGATCTCGTGAGACTTATTCACTATCATGAGAACAGCGTGGGAAAAACCCACCCCCATGATTCAATTACCTCCCACAAAGTGTGGGTATTATGGGAGCTATAATTCAAGATGAGATTTGGGTGGGGACACAAACCATATCATTAGTGTAAAATAATTTTTAAAAATACAAAAAAAAATTCTAAGACCCCCGAAATCCCAGTAGAGATAAATAAGTAGAAGTCTCTAATTCTAACATAAGTAACCAGCTCTCCAGGTTTATAGGTTTCATCTATCCCACATCCAGTTGCCCAAAATATCTATGTTAACACCACAAAGAGCTATCACAATGCCTCTGATGTCATGCCTGGATTTCTTTCCAATTTTCAACCAGTTTCCACCTCAAGAATGTCACTTATTGTCCAACATGCTAGAGTTGTCTCGGGGTCACCTCAGGTTTCTCCACCAGCAGAGCCCCCAGAGGAGCACACTCAGCTTTCAGGGTCCCCTTGAATCCTCTCTCATTCTCTCTTGAATTATTTTTAAATAATTTTGATAAATAAAATTTTGGTGTGGTCTTCTTTGGTCATCATGGTGGTCTCACTGCCTAGAGGAACATATATAAAGATGTTTACATTGTAATACTATGATATCCATGAAAAAATATATTTTTAAAAATTCCACATGAACACAGAACTCGGAACTCAAGCCATATCCATCCACATGCAAATCCTATGCAAACTTCATGTTCAACTTCATGACCAGAACTACCTTTTTTCCTTAGTTTCACTTTATTTTTACCTTAGGTCAGCTAGAATTTATCTCTTCAGGTCCTGTGGCCAATTTTATATAGACAAGTCCAATTTCAGGCTTGATTTGCTCTCTACAAAGCTCTCTGATGCTTGGAAGTTTTGCTCTATTTGCTCATTGAACCACTCCTTTTCCCTAGACATCTAGCTTAGGTCAAGTTCAGTAAGTTGTTAAACCTCTGAACTCCTGTTTTGTTTTGCTTTTTAATGAAATCAAATCCATTCTGGATATTTTTTACCCAACATAGTTAATAGTTTTGTTACTTGACTTAGGAAAATCTTCACACTCTCGTAATGCAACCCCTCAAGAAAAATTTTCTGAAGTGTTCTTATTTAAAACTTCAAAACGCTAAAAGTGCTTGGATAGGGAAATGCTTATCAAAGGGTACAATTCTGGAAATCTAAAGGCACCAACACCAGAAAACAATACCTAATTGTTTTGTTTACTTAAATTCCTGTAGAGAAACCCAAGCCGTATTCTTGTTCAATTAGAACTCTTGAGTTTTATGAGTAGTTAATAATTCATTTGAGCATACTTGTTTGTCCCTTCATGGGACTGGCACTCTTCTAGGAACTGGGAGTACAACAGAAAACAGGCCACAGACTTTGTCCTCAGGGATCTTAGAGTTCAGAGGTAGAAACAGACTATTAATGAACATAACACTGTGAAAAGTAAAAAGGTCGGTGCTTATTCATTTGAGATGTGTGGTCCATTTTACTACATAGGCTATTAAAGTTTTTTTAAAAAAAAACTTTTCTAGTACTAAGAGAAAAAAATTATTCTGCATATATCTTTGGTGGTCATTTTTTTATTATTATTATTTCAACTACTTACATGAGAAAGCAGAGAATGACAATTTATCTGCCACTCTGGCTTTCAAATGGCTATGGCATTGCTGCTATCACCTTTCTCCTATAGGCTTTCAAATAGATAAATATACTCTTGGAGAGCCCCAAAAGTTTGGTATTCCAATCAGTTCTAATTCCAGAAGGCTTCAGGTGTTTCTTTTAGCATATATGTACATGTCAAGACCAAGTGGGTTCAAGGAAAAAAAAGTGTGGTGGGATAAAAGTCTCCTGAAAACATGTCTACCTTCTGTTTCAAGGCTATACAGTGCTTTGATTTTTTGTTTGTTTGTGTGTTTTCTTTGCAATAATACAAAGATTGGAGGCTACCAGAAATAGCAACCAGATAAAGCAATTCTCTCTACTTTTATTCACTGTCAAATACAATTCCAAATAGTATTCGAATATCACAGGTTTCAATTTCAACCACCTGCCAAAGGTAGTATGCTTTCATTTTTTCAGAGTCCTGGAACCTGGATTTTGTCATTCCAGTCTTATTTGGAAAAGGGTGTATCTTTTCCCCACACACGGAGATTTTTGTCCACAGGGAAGTCCTCATTAATGACACCTGAGATACTGTTTCTATGAAAGTGTTGGCGGTAATACGGGGAGTGTGGGGGACAGTCTGACTTTTGTTAACCTTAGGATGCAGAAAATAGCAGAGAGGGCATCTAGTCATAGCACTTTTGTCTTATTTGGAACGCTTATTAGAAAGGAACTTTCTATTTTTTAGTTGAAATATTTTAAAGCAATTAAGTGTGATTTCTAAAAAAAAGAATAGCTTTCAAAAATAAATTTTTAGCATTATATATTCCCTTCCTATGTTCCAGTGAGGCAGCTCACCTTGGGAAAAGAGCACATGGATATTTTGGAAGAATTGACCATAGTCCATTCATCCCACCTGTTTCCATGAGAAGGAAGTGTTATTATAAAGTCGTGTTAGTTAGAGGTTAGGATTTTTCTGAATGTTGTATAATAAAAATGTGTGCTATTTTTCTTTTTGTCCTATAGCGATCCATTGCACCATTCTAAAGAATCCTATGGATGAGTGCTGTATTAATTTTGAGCATTGTACTTCAGGATCAGACAGCAGAACCATCGTTTCTGCCAAGATTCATGTGTCCGAAAAAAAATGGTGTCAGATATTTTATAAATATCTCACCAGGTTCTCCCATTACTTGTTTGAAATACTAATCCTAGAGTTTCATAGCTTGAGATATTCATCTTCATAACCAGAAATATTTTTCATACTTGGTCAGTTTATATTATTTTAGAAAAAGGACTCTGAAACTGAGCTTTGTTTTAAGCATATGTTTACTCTGTCATAAAGGCTGTGACAGATGGAAATTTCTTTATCTGTAAAATGGGGGTAGCAATAATATCCAAACCATATGGCTTCTGTGAGAATGAAATGTGATAATATATGAAGTAGCAGTTTATGAACTATGTGGTTTTATACACATATTGATTGTAATAATATTTATATTCCAGAAATAAACAAGTCAATTGCACACATTATATGGTTCAAATAACAAACACAAATATTAAAACACAAATATGAAATTATTGTTATTTCAAATATGAAATAGGAGCTCGTACAAGCTCAAGGGTTGATAGCAACATGATGACAAATTGGACAACAAAAATTGGGAAATCAAGTAATATGTTTATCGCATCTATTATTGTGTTTGGCAGGGAAAAGTCAAAAATCAACAGCTTCAATCTTTTACTTAACAGATGCAAATAAAAGTACAACTCAAGCTCAGGAGTCATGTTTTCCTTTCACATAGTTATTAAGTGTAAATGTATCTTCTTGGAACTTAAAATGATGTGTTTGCAGATTATGTTGGGCAAATTGGCAATACTTAAAATAGAGTGGCACTAAATAATGAATATTCCGCATAACAGAATAACAAATAGCAGGTTATAGGGCCATAAAAAATGTAATAGCTATTAACAATTACTGCCCCCACTAACCTGACTGGAGAGCAAATGATGAAACAAAGTTGGCAGGCAAGAAAACAGCACACTATATATTTTTTTCTATTACATTTGTATAACCTAGGGCAGGGGCAGGATGTGGGCTTAGGGAATAGAAAGATGATGAAATCCAGGACATATGAAACAGGGCATGGAAAAGCAGAATGGTTTAGGAGGACTTTCATTTTTGCCTTACTCAAGGAGATTATGGGTGGAAGTAAGAGGAGATACAGGTAAAAATGTAGGTACAAAGTAATTATTAATCAGAATAAACAAAGGTAAATATTTGGAGAGATGATGTCACTTCTCTTTTTCTGTTTTTTCCCCTCAGATGAGACTCCAACCAACAATTCACAACTTGGTGAGATAATTAACATATTTTGCAATGTTTTTTACATTTTTGGTGATCAGTTACAAAGCTGTAATCATCTAAGTGTAATGAGCTTGAGTTTTCCAAGTTTGGTACATTTTAGATAACAGTTCACTGAGGGTTTTCAAACTCATATGTGATCTATTGGTCAATTTTTATAGCATTTGATAGTTTTTTGGTATTTTTGATTTTGGCTGCCCATGGGCAGCCTCTAAACCATACAGTCCTTTGGTATTGGGTTGAATTACAGTCAAATAGATTGTAACACAGTTCAGTGCCATGCTGCTATTCTATGAGACACTGATGAAAGATGTTTTACAGGTAAAGTTGGGTTAAGGTGAGATAAATATTATATGGGGCCTTTACAACCGGGTGTGTTTCATTATCTGCAGGTTCTCCAAGTGTGCCTCCCTTCCAGCTGAACGCCATCACCAGTGCACTGATATCAGGAATGGTCATTCTGGGAGTTACGAGCTTTTCTCTTCTTCTGTGCTCACTGGCCCTTCTGCACAGGAAGGGACCCACCAGTTTAGTATTGAATGGCATAAGAAACCCAGTCTTTGACTGACTGTAAGAGGTCCCTGCTCTCTGGAGAAGGCTTCACTGACTAAACTATGTGTGACTGCAGTCAGTGTTCCATCTGAATTTCATGTCAGTCCACATTCAATATTTGTAGGTTTGATAAATTTCACAGTGTAGCTTGTCAGCATAATGATAGTGAAGGAAGTTTATAATATTGCTATTGTCACTTACATACGTGGCCAGCTGAATTTTTAGGCCACCAATGAATATATTGACAATAAGTGAAAAATATTCAGGACTTAAGGCTTATAGGATCAGTAATATTTCATTTTACTTCAGTTTTCTTTTGATTGTTGTTTAAAAGATAAAAGGTGGGAGTAGACAAAAAATGAAATGTATTACATTTCCCCCTGAAGCATTAATGGCATTTAGATTTGCGCACGTGGTCCTAGAATAAATGTTGCTTTTTGTTTTAATCCAGATATTCCCAGCTTCAGGATGTGTTTTAATTGGACTGGCCAATTTGGATACCTGAGATTTAACTACTCATTGTGTGACCTCCTGTTTTTGGCCGATTTTCATATCTGATAATATTCATTTTAAAAGAAACTCTTGGGACCTATCTCTTAACCTGGGGCACCCTTTTGTGTAGAAGATAGTGAAAATAGTTGTTAGCTTCCAAGGCTAATACTAAGTGGCCCTAGGTCATTATTCATTAGAATAGGAATGGCTGTGATCAGTTTTCTTCTTCTGGTTCAAGTGAGAACACCAGCACATGTTAACTCTCCTCCCAGGTAAACAGTTCAGCTGCTGTTGCAGCTGTGCTTCCAGCAGTGAGGTAACTATGCAAAGATTATTTTTAATTCAAGAATCATTATATGTGAAAACAAGCTGTAGTTGTGAAAAGAGAACATTATCATCAGCTCATAAGCATACTGTTCCTAGAAGGGTTTTTAACAATTTAGATTCTCTTTTTCCTAAAACAAAAAGGAAACTTAGGTTAAGTGTAGTTTGCAGAACATTGTTGGAATCTACATAAAAAGATATTCCTTCCCCCATATTTTTGATGCCAGGCAGTAAATAAGCAGGAGAGGGTTTCTTTTTAAGGTATCTTCTTGTAGGTGTCATAATTGCCATTAATAAGCAATATTTTTCTCTAATAGTAAACTGCAAGAAGCATTTGATCCCTTATCAGTTTTGCAAAAAAGCAAGTTTTAAGCAGCCCACGTTCTTACAAAAAAAATCAACATTCTCTTTGTTTAAGCTACCTATGCGCTGAACAAATAAAACAATTTAATAGCCAACCCCAAAACCCAGCATGTGAAGTTACTAGAAGCGCCATGTTAACCATAAGCAATTGCTGTAATCACTAATTTCTATTCAACATTTGTGACCCATTAGTCGGGACTTAATTTACTATACCGCATTCAAATCATCAAGCAATTGCTTCAAATGAAATGTCTACAATGTGAGTTAATAATTAAATCAATCCTCAAGTCGAAAAACACTTTTTCTCCAATTTGACTGAATATTTCAGGATGAAGTGTTTATATTACAATAATTAGCTATATAACTGCATCAACTTTTTATTCCAAGGTGTAGACGCCAAGTGAAGTGGGATCTGGAAAGTCTCTGGATAATTTCTTTACAAAAAAAGTGTAAATCACATAAAAAGCCAATCTACTCTTCCCTGTGTGACTTCAAAATAACTTTGAAGTGACTATTCTGAGCATTATCTGTGTTAACATGATTAACTGACCATACTACTAATGTGACCGTGTATGTACATGGATAGTATTGAAATATGCTGGTAAATCTATTTCAGATACTTTAAGTGAATTGCCATTGATTCTACGATTCAGTTCTGTGAATAGGACATTATATCATTTAAGCTGTTTTGTCAATTTGATTTTTATGCTTTTGGAAAGGCCGCTGTTTCAGCTGTTGGCCTTTTCAATTCTATACTCCATTTTATAGAATCGAGTAATGGACACATATCACTTGGGAAGCAACTTAAGTTATCACATTTTTTTTGCCACCCTTTCATCATAAATGGAAGAATCAGAGTTATAATGAGATAAACCAGGTCTGTTTTTTACAACTTTGTTCTTATAAATCTGCAGTTATATGGAGTATTTAGTTATACTGAATTTTACAGTTATTATAGTGTGAAAAACCTTACAAAATATGTGCAAATGTTTCTTCAGTTTTAATACCTCAAACTGTTTTTTGCACTTCAGGGGTAAGGTCTGATGACATGTAAAAGATGATCGTTTAATAAAATAATTGTTTAAAATGTTTACCTGTTGTTGTTTTTTTTAATTTTCTCCTTCCTGCTCTCAACATCCTATTCCTACTTTCACAAATACAGAGGGTCTCCAACTTATGATGGTTACATTTACAATGTTTGACTTTAAGATGTGTTTATCAGGCCATTAAATGCATTTTTGACCTGTGATTTTTTTTTTTATTTATGATGAGTTTTTTGAGACATAACACCATTGGAAATTGAGGCGCATCTGTATTGAGAAAGATTTAGTCTACAATAAGCTGCCTAATGCAACAGGGAAGGTCGGTAATCTCTGGAAGCAGATGAAGTCTGCCCTCTCAATACTGAGCCCTGTGTTGGGAGACACATTCTTGATATCAGCTAAAGGTAAGGAAGTACATTTTTCTTTGAGCTTGAGCTCTAACTAAAATGGAACTTACAATTTTAAAAACTTTGGTAGGGACAGAAAAAAAACTGGAAAGACAGGGAGCTTGGCTTCTGCCTGGAATGTCACAGTCTGTCTTAAGTGCCAGCAGGATCTGGTTGTCCTCCTTTGTCTTGGGGGAGGGTTGGTAGGAAAGTGACACAGTGTTGAGGCAAAATCCTTTTCCTGACCCAGAGGTAATCCAATCTCACAAAACTGGGCACTACCCTGAGCCCTAAGTATTGACAATTAGCTTTGGGGGCATCATAAGACATGATGGTTCATGAGGGACATTGTCAGCTGTGGAAAATGTAAGGCCACTTTATGAAGCCTCACAGACAGTAAACTTCCAGAGGTTAGAATAGAGCAGAAGTTCATGGGAGACCCTTTTTCGTGAACACAGGTCATGAACATAGTATGAAGAATAGTTTGAAGAATTGCAACAGGCTGGAGGGCCAGCACACATTTATTTTGATTTAATATTTATAAGAAAAAGAGAAAGCTGATTATAGAACAACTGCCTTTGGGAATGAGGTTCTTCAATTATTTACAAGTGGGGAAACATTTAAAATAAAATAATCTAAAGTCATGATTTAGAAAAAAAATTTAAAAAATACTTGGATAGTAAACAAAACAAATATCAGAGTGAGCTGGAGTTGGTGTCAGTCAGGGTTCCCCAGAGAAAAAGAATATATAAGATATTGGTATATATGTCACATATTATATCTATATAATATTTATGTGTATAATATATATTATATATAGATATATATGATATACATAATATACCTTATATATATAATATATAATATTTGTGTGTGTGTAACATAAGGAATTGGCTCACATAATTCTAGAGACTAAACAAGTCCTAAGAATAGAATCGCAGTTGGCAAGGTCGGGACCCAGGAAAGCTGACGGTGTAGTATCAGTCCAAAAGCTGGTAGGCTTAAGGCCCTGGAAAGGTTGATGTTTCCATGCAATCCAAAGGCAGGAGAAACAAAAGTCCAAGTTTGAAAGGCAGGTAGGCAGAAGGAAATCATTATTATTCACAGGAGGGCCAAACTGATTGTAGGTATCATACTGCTAAAAGACAAAACTCCCTAATCAGTCCAGTATATTAGGCAATTAATAAATAAAAGTGTTACAAAATCTGACAGTGCAAATGAAATGGCTTAAAAATATTTACGTCTGGAGGTAAGGGTTCATGAATTGAGGGTCCTCTTTTATATTACCTGAATAATATTGATCCAATGAAAGAAAGACAGGGCCATGAGTAGGTGGGGAGTGATGAACTCTAAAGTTATACAAAATTATTCCACAGCATCAAGAGAAACAGAATACAAGGATACATGGCCAGGCGGTATTTATTGGACCCATATCCTACAGGGTTGGCATTGGGGGTGCTGGTAGCCAAGGAGAAGAATAATGACATCAGCAGTGACAACACACTAGAAGCAGTAAAGAACATAAAACAGAGTAGCTGAGATAATAGGGGGCAAATGCAACAAGGGACCACTGAACTCTGGAAGAAGAGGCCGTTGCCACTTCTTAGGAGGAACTTGTTCTTTGGTGGGAGACAAAATGAAAATCATTGACAGCTGTTACCCACGTTCCTCGTGACAGCTGCCCATCCTCCAGAAGTTCAAAGGTAAGTGGAAACTGAATTAAAAAGTTGTATTTTCATGTTTGTGAGGGTATCTTGCCTGACAGCTCATTGGCAAACACAGTCTCTGAAAATTTGAATAACACAAGAAAACTGAAATAGCCTTAATTAATGCCACGTTTTGCTGAGATAGCCAGAAGAGGATTCATTTGGGGACTTCTGCTCATGTGGACTAGACATAATCTTTGGAAATCTCTGCTCGGTAATCTTCATTTATAAAAGGCTTTATATTCTTGGCAAAGTGAAATTGAGAACTCAGATTGTTATCTGCTTAGTTCAAATCTCCAATTCCCCTTTGCCTCAAGTATCTGGATATTTCCTTTTTTACTAAAATTGCTAACGTAATTACTTCAATTTTCTCTTTCATTTTCAGTGTAGAAAGGAGCAGTGCTAATCATTACATGGAGCTTTAGTCAAAGGCAATGCGGCCCAGGTTTCGAGGTTAGTTTTCATCAGGAGCATAGCTGTGTTAGCATTGCCCAGAGCAAAATCCATTACTGAATAATCCTGCTGGTTTGACTAATCAACTAACACTAGAAGATCTTGGGAGAGCTGTGGTTTGACAATTTCATGCAACCCTGACTCAAAGTTATATGGGTCCTGAAGCTATTTCTTCTCCTGTATGTAGTTTTGTAACTTATTTATTTGTTTTTATAGTAGTGAACAATTGGCTAAACTGAAAAATTACTCTAGAGGAAATATGGTTGTGTTTAGCAATTATTTACAACTTGGAAATTAGAACTCATTTATTTAAAAGCTATCATTTTGCTAATGTATATTTTGTGGCTGATAAAATAAGATGGCAGAAAATAATGTAGGGTTCTCATTGTAAAGAAAATGGAACCCAATAATTTCTTTTGAATCCTGTAAAGATAAGACATGGGTGCTTCTTCAGTATCTCATCTCACTCTATAAATACAATGTGGAACAAAGGCAATTCACTAAGGCTCACTAAAAACTTTAATGCAGGCTGGGTATGGTGGCTCATGCCTGTAATCCCAGCACTTTAGGAGGCCAAGGTGGGCAGATTGCTTGAGCCCAGGAGTTCAAGATCAGCCTGGGCAGCATAGTGAGACCCTGTATCTATTTAAAAATTTAAAAAATTTAAAAATTAAGAAAAACTGTAATTCTTTCTACCTTGTCAATGGATATACATCGAGAGTTTCTCTTATTTCACAAATGAATCATCAACATGGGTGATTCATGCCTCTAAGACTTGATCAGAAACTCTTTTGAAAGTTACCATGAATATTGTGATTAAATCAGTAGGAGCTATGGTTATTTTTACAAAGATATGCCAGGCTGAAGAAGTGTGTGCACATTTGGCCTTGGATTCACAGCTGGATGTGTAAGGAACTTTGCCTGGTTACCATCGCAGTGGTTTCCAAATCCATGTGGCCTACTCCCCAAGGATGGTATTTCCACAGACCCACAGGAATTCTCCTCAAACTTGTCTTCCATAATTTCCATAATTTTCTTCTTTTTTTCATTCCTGAAACTTTCAAACTTATAGAAAACTGCAGACAGCAATGTAACAACCACAGAAGTTTTACTATCTTGGATTGACAAATATGCATTTTTTTAAATTGTTTCAGATCTATAAAAAAATTTGCATGTAAGTTGAAGTCCATTTTGTCCTCCTCTCTACTCTAATTCTTTTAGCTATGTGACCAGAGGAATCACTGTCAGTAAGTTGCATGCTTTCTTTCCATCCATTTAAAAAATAATTACTACATGTGGATATTTTTCAAACAACAGAGTTTTAATGTCATCATATTTTATACTTCCTTATCACACTATATGTTTTCTTTTGCATGCTGATTTTTGAAGTCAACAGCATGTTACTGAAATCTCTTTATCTGGAGACAGATCAGTTTCATGACATCTTTACATTCCTGCCTTAATAACTTCTGGCTTGAATTACGCTCCAATAATTATTGCTTTGTGTATCTTACAAGAAAGTCCTTTTCTCTTCCTCTCTCCTCTTTGGCCTTCAAAATTGCCTTGGCTCTTTTTGCATCTTACTTTTATTCAAAGCTGATATCATGAGAAAAATTATGTTAAATACTTTGATTGGATTTCATTGAAGTTGTAGATTAATGGGGAAAAGTTGCCACATTTTTGATACTGAGGGATTTTTCCATCATCAATCTTGTTTTATTGATCCATTTATTCAAGTCTTCCTGTAATACCTTCAATCAAGTCTGGTACTTTCTCTATAAAAGTTCATAATATACAACTTTTGTTAAAGTTATTTGTAGGTATCATAGGTTTTGGCAGCTATTGTAAATGAAATCTTTTCTAGAAACTAAACTTTCTAATGACATATTGCTGTTGGATACAAATGTTAGTGATTTTGTTTTTATATTTTATTTACCACTGTTGACAGAGTGTCAGGTTTGTATTATAACCCTTTGGCTGTGGATCCCCTCAGATCTGTTCAGGGCACCCAAAGGCCACAACGAGGCCCTGGAGCCAAACGCTTTCATTCAAAGTACCCTTTATTTTTCTCAGCAACATCCTTGGAATTTTTTTTTTTTTTTAACAGATTATTGCTCTGTCACCCCAGGCTGGAATGCGGTGGCGTGATCTCAGCTCACTGCAATCTACACCTCCCGGGTTCAAGTGATTCTCATGCCTCAGCCTCCTGAATAGGTAGGATTACAGGCATGTGCCACCATGCCCAGCTAACTTTTTATTCTTAGTAGAGATGGGGTTTCACCATGTTGGTTAGGCTGGTCCCAAACTCCTGACTCAGGCAATCCACCCACCTCAGCCTCCCAAAGTGCTGGGATTACAGGCCTGAGCCACTGTGCCTAGCCCGAATTTTTTATTTAATCACATTTTATTATCTTTATCTCTTACATGAAGGTTTCTCCAAACGGCTTTTTGGAGTGCTACTAAATAGTGTTAGTCACTCAGGAAAGTATTTTGTGTCATGGGGAACTTCTGGAAGTGTTATTAGCCCAAGGCTAGTTCTGAAAGTCAAACTCTGCCTGGAAGAAGTAGGTGAATGACAGCGATCAGAGGACATTGATTTTTGCCAGCTCTTACATGAGTCATAAATGTGATGATATTTGTGGATGCATTTGGTAAATACATATATGTTGATTGTTATTATGTTTTTTCATCAAACTTACCTTATGTTTTAAAATTTGCTTTCAGAGGTCGGTGTTAGTGTACCATGAGCCAATGAGGATGAGTTACATGCTGCATATGTTGTCCCTTAGCACCCATCCCAAGCCAAGTGATATTGACAGGGATGAGGAGTTCCATAGGGAAACAGTCCATGCACTTGGGTCACTTAAGGTACTAAGATCAGCCATCTGTCTCTTCTAATGAGGAAAGCAATGTTGGAATAGAGGGCAGGAACATATGGCCAGGGTCGGACTTCTCAGCCCACATTTGCTGAGGGAACAGATGAAGCAACAAAGTTGGGAAGTAACAGACTGGGCCACTGGGTGCCCAGTAGTGATGCTGGTGAGTGCTTGACTCAGTGTGTAGTGTTTTATTTGATGCCTACATGATGGTGACTCTTGTTCCCTCACTTTAATCTCTTCAGGTTGATAGGACATGGGGAAATACTAAAAGGCTGGTTGCCTTTATATACTTTTATCTAGAGGTAGTCACTTACAAATCACCCATTTTTTTCAGTTTGTAAGATAAATTTTACAAGCTGTTAAAACTTACATTGCTTTTCCCACAGATTGTCAAAGAACAGTTACGGTTACATTAAAGTTCCGAATTTCCTGACCTCCTTGAGAGATAAAGGAACTGTAAATAAAGTACACTGAATTTCTCTTAAAAGCCTTATCTTAGGGGATTAGTAACAATATCACATTTTTCAGAAGCCTTGGGGCAATAAAATCTCCTTAGTGTAATTGAAATCTAAGTACTTATCTACTAGAGAATTATATATTTCAACAGCTTTTAAAAAATTATGTTCCACTCAAAATAAATCTGAATTTTTAAATTTATATTAACTCTTTTTATTCTAAGGCAAAGACAAAAGGCAAAATCTACATACAGTTTAATTTGACCTCACAATTTTTTTGCAAATTAGATTTTTTAAGAAAAATTATGAATTATAATTGAATCATCTAGCTTTTCCTATTATATAAGTGATATTTTAATCTATATGTAATAGGGGAAAACTAAGAAGAAGAGAATACTTACCATTTGTAGATACTTTTTATATCTAGTATGTATTGTAATAACCTCACAAAGTAGACGATATTTTCCTAATTTACTTAGAAAAATTTGAGTCATATTTTATTTGAATATATTGGAGGTGTAATATGCCTTCTAAGTTTTATTAATTAGCTAGTTAAACTTTTGGAGTCATTGTTCTTTTAATGTTTTAATTGTTTCCCTTGACTAAGTTCTCATTCACCACTTGGGATGTGAGAGAAATGGAGGGAATAAAGAACTCCAGTTTGCAGAGTTGATCAAAGTTCCTTGTACATTAATAGGTGTGGGTTAATGTGTGTGAGTGAGAGATAAAGGTTGAAGAGCTGAATATTGATTACAGGGAAATTCGTTAGCATTAATATAGTTTTATAGATATTGTACCATTAATAGACAGCTGAGTAAACTAATAATAACTTAGCTGTTTAGTAAAATTTTAATTATTATCGATAACATTAATTTGTGTTAGATTACTTGATTGTTAGTTTCATGTCATTTTAAAGTACACATTTTTGTATTGGTTAGAATTACAGTCCATTGCAAGTAAAAGAGATGCAAAGTAGCAATAACTTAAATAAAATAGAAGTTCCATGTAAATGTCTCAGGCAGACATGCATTTCTGCCCCATGAAGCCCTCAGTGACAAATGTTCCTTTAGGCTCATTGCTCTACCATCTCCGGCCTGTAGCCCTTGTGTTATGGTTCAAAATGTAGAAAGATCCACAAAGAGTCAAAGGGTATATACCATTAATAGTTCAAGGAAGGTTCCTGGAAGCTGCCACAGGACATTTTCATATTGCACTTAGTGATATAGTCACCTTACTGGCAAGGATGTTTGGGAAATGTAGTCTTTACTGTGAGTATCCTTGTGTCCAGCTATCAACAGAGGCTCTGTTTTACACCTGTGTTACTCACATCATTTACTCACGGCTGTAAAATGTTATGCGCATTGATTCATGTACAAGGATGTTTATCGCTGTATGGTTTTTAATAACAAAGTATTAGATAACATGTGTTCCCAAATACAGAATTCATAGATAGATCAGGATTTTTTTCTGTGATATAGTAATATGTAGACATTGAAAAATCAGTTATAAAAACTTTTAGCAAATAAGAAAATGTTTATGCTATAGTATGTAAAGAAAAAAAGCAGGATAAATAACTTGATATGGTTTTGCTCTGTGTCCCCACATAAATCTCATCTTGAATTGTAATCCCCAGGTATTGAGGGAGGGACCTGGTGGGAGGTGATTGGATCATGGGGACTGTTTCCCCAGGCTGTTGTCATGATAGTGAGTGAGTTCTCATGAGAGCTGATGGCTTTGAAAGTATTTGGCAGTTCCCCCTTCTCTCTCTCTCTCTCTCCTGCCTCCTCGTGAAGAAGGTGTTTGATTCTCCTTCACCTGCTGGCATGATTGTAAGTTTCCTGAGGCCTCCCCAGCCATGCAGTGCTGTGAGTCAATTAAACCTCTTTTTTAAATAAATTACCCAGTCTCAGGTAGTATCTTTATAGCAGTATGAAAATGGACTAAGACAGAGAATTTGTACAGGGGATAGGGCACTGCTATAAAGAAAACCTGAAAATGTGGAAGCTACTTTGGAACTGGGTAACAGGCAGATGTTGGAACAGTTTAGAGGGCTCGGAAGAAGATGTGGGAAAGCTCGGAACACTCTAGAAACTTGTTGAATGGTTTTGACCAAAATGCTGATAGTGACATGGACAATGAAGTCCAGGCTGAGGTTGTCTCAGGTGGAGATGGGGAACTTATTGGGAACTAGAGTAAAGGTCACTTGTGGTATGCTTCAGCAAAGAGACTGGTAGCATTTTGCCCCTGTCCTAGAGATCTGTGGAACTTTGAACATAAGAGAGATGATTTAGTGTATTTGAACATAAGAGATGATTTAGTGTATCTGGCAGCAGAAATTTCTAAGCAGCAAAGCATTCAAGAGGTAGCCTGGCTTATTCTGAAAGTGTCCAGTTATATGTGTTCACAAAGATGTGGTTTGAAATTGGAACTTGTTTAAAAGGGAGGTAGATCATAAAGGTTTGGAAAATTTGCAACCTGACTTGGTAGGAAAAAAAAAAACAGTTTTTCGGAAAGGAATTCAAACTGACTGCATAAATTTGCATAAATAATCAGAAGTTGAATGTTAATAGCCAAGACAATGGGGAAACTGTCTCCAGGGCATATCAGAGACCTTCGAAGCAGCCCCTCCCATCACAGGCCTGGAGGCCTAAGAGGGAAAAATGGCTTCTGGGCACAGACCAGGGCCCAGCTTCCCTGTGCAGTTTTGGGATTTGGTGCCCTGCATCCCAGGTGCTCCAGCGCCAGTCGTGGCTAAAATGGGACAAGGTATATCTTCGGACTTTGCCTCAGAGGGTGAAAGCATCAAGCCTTTGTGGCTTCCATGTGGTGTCGGGCCTTTGGGAGTGCAGAAGACAAGAGTTGAGTTTTGGGGACCTCCACCTAGATTTCAGAGAATGTATGGAAATGCCTGGATGTCCAAGCAGAAGACTGCTGCCATAGTGGAGCTGTGAGAGGAGGGCCACCATCCTCCAGACCTCATAATGGTAGCACTGTGCACCTCAGAATGGTAGCACCATGCACCTCAGAATGGGAGCACCACCATCCTCCAGATCTCAGAATGGTAGCCACAGACACTCAACTCCAGCCTGTGAAAGCAGTTATGGGGGCTGTACCCTGCAGAGTTACAAGGGCAGAGATGCCCAAGGCCTTGGGAGCCCACCTCTTGCATTGGTGTGACCTGGATGTCAGACATGAAGTAAAAGGAGATTATTTTGGAGCTTTAAGATTTAATGACTGCCCTGCTGGGTTTTGGACTTGCATTGGGCCCGTGGTCCCTTTGTTTTGGCCAATTTCTCCCATTTGGAAGGGGAACACTTATCCAAAGCCTGTTCTCCCATTGTGTCTTGGAAGTAACTAACTTGTTTTTGATTTTACAGGTTCATAGGTGAAAGGATCTTACCTTGTCTCAGATGAGACTTTGGACTTGGATGTTTGGGTTAATACTAGAATAAGTTAAGACTTTGGAGGACTGTTGGGAAGGCATGATTGGTTTTGAAATGTGAGAAGGACATGAGATTTGGGAGGGGCCAGTGGCAGTATGATATGGCTTGGCTTTGTATCCCCACCCAAATTTCATTTGGAATTGTAATCCCCAGGTATTGAGGGAGGGACCTGGTGGGAGGTGATTGGATCATGGGGACAGTTTCCCTATGCTGTTGTCATGATGGTGAGTGAGATCTCATGAGAGCTGCTGATTTTTAAAGTGTTTGGCAGTTCCCCTTTCTCTCTCTCTCTCTCTCCTGCCACCTTGTGAAGAAAGTGTTTGCTTCTCCTTCACCTTCCTCCATGACTATAAGTTTCTTGAGGCATCCCCAGCCATGTGGAACTGTGAGTCAATTAAACCCCTTTTGTTTCTTAAATTATCCAGTCTCAGGTAGTATCTTTAGAGCAGTGTGAAAGTTGACTAATACACAACTGTATATATAATATGAGTACACACAGAAAAAAGACAGGAAGGAAGTTGATAAAAATATTGACTATGAACAGTAAGGAAAAAGAATTGGTTTTAATACTAGTCCTCATGATACTATCTATAATGCTATCTTTTTATGAGAAAATATTCAGGTAATTTAAATCAGAACAGTTTTAGTTGTCTGATAATTGATAAGCAGAATAAAGTGTTTTATCTATACTGTTGAGATAATTGCATCAATTTTCAACTTCATTTAGTTTTGCCCACTGAAAAAAATTATTTTTACCTAATCTAATAAGCACACACAGCAAGAAAATAAATTTCCAAATATTTTTTGAGATATAGTGAAAACACAATGGCTTTGTTTATTCCCAACCAGTTCTAACATTTTACTCAATGTGAAAATGGTCTGCAACGAGCTTCAGATTATACAATGGCAGCATATTAAGCAGATTTGGGGAGCTGTGGCTCCTACTGACAGCAATGAATGAGCTATTTGACTCATTGTTTTTCATTTGTGCATTTGTTTTTCCCACATCACTAGCATTTGTTATGGTCACACTGCCAAGCTCACACAGAAAATGAGTTTATGCTTTGGGAAATGGTTGAAAAGCAGCATCATCTTCATTATGTCAACAATGAAAATTATGTTTCTCCATGCTCTCTGGAGCTGATGGCTAGAATGTTTGAAAACAACATCCAGGCATTTTCTCACTCATCCAGAAAAAAAATCCACGCCAGTGTTATTGCTTTTTATTTTACAAATAATTTGTTTTCCCCTTGCCCTTTAGAGCTGAGAAAAGCTGCATGTAATGAATGCTATTTGTACATAAAGGCAATTTCCAGAATGAGTATACCACCACTGCCTGACGATTTTTGAGAGAAATGGCATGTGGAAAAGATACAGCAGCTCTTCAGATTGTCCCCTTCAGTTGAACACTATCCATTTTTTGGAAGTAAACGACTATTTTTTATGCATTTCCACCTTACCCCATCTCCCCAAGAGAACAGTGATAATTGCTTTGTTGACTCTCAAATGTTTCCTTCATTACCTATTAAATATCTTAGAATGGGTGGCCAGGACTCCACTATAAAAATATCTATAATATAACTGCATTGTAATATAACTGTAATTCCTGCATGTCGGAAGAGAAAGGCTACAGCAGCTTTCCTTCATTGACTCTATTCATGTCAGGGTTTTTCCTCAAAATGGCAACCAGTAAAAGTAATTTTATACATACCCAGGGGATTTAAAATAGTGCTTTGAAGACTGTGTGGTTTTCTGATGTCAACTCTACAGTTCAAAAGGGATCACATTTTTTTCTCAGCTTAAAATCAACATTATTTTTCTTCAGATGGGATTAACAGAGTAACAGAGCCAAGGATAGCACATTAATGTGTTTATTCTTTGCTCTTTAATCAAAATTACTTCTCCCAATATGTAAACTCTGGGCTAACTCTAGATGGAAGGCAGGAAGTGAAGGATAATGTGCTGTTTTAAATGTAGATGGAAGATAAGATGTTGAGACTAAATTTTAAAAGCCACACCAAGCTATATTCATTCCACCTTCACATTTAAATAATGCTCACATTAAATAATTGTTCCAAAGGAACTGTCAGAATGAAACAGTCAGTCATTGCTTTTCCTAGCCATATTTTGACAACTATACAGGTCCAAGGCTTGCTGTGAAGCTATGGAAACTATTTTTAAAAAATTTGCAAAACATGAGCAAAGTCTTATTTCTTTTTGATTATTGGCAGAAAAATGAACAAATTCTACAATATCGATTAGGTGAAGCTTTCTAGATTATGTTTATTTTGCAGGGTTACCTCAAATAATCTAAAAAGTATAGGACCTATGCATACATTGCATTTGTATGCATTATTATTTTTAACTTTTAGTTATCATCTATATCCATGCTTTTTAGCTTAGGGAAAATGTGGAACTCACTACGAAATGCATAAGATCTGCAAATCAGTACTTAGTTTCCTAGAGGCCTTGTTCTACTTGAAGTCAAGGAATTCAGCACTTTGCTCAAAGAACATATTGCTCATTCCTAAAAGCTAATATTGTGTCATGGTGAACATGGGTCTGGGGTAAAAAGGAATAAATTGGAAACTTGTAATAACTCTAGAATCATAGTCTTCAGAGCATTGTCCCCTGACCAGTACAATAAGTATTACTTGTGAACTTGCTGGAAATGCACTCCCTCAGGACCAAGTTCAGACCTTCTCAATCAGAAACTGGGGGTAAAACCCCATATTTTCTGTTTAACAAGCCCTCCACTTGATCCTAAAGTTTGAGAACCACTGTTCTAGAATAAAGTTGAAGTCAATTCTAGAAAGCTAAAAAGAGATCATCATAGATATGTGGCATCATTTGTATATCCTCAAATACAAAGAAGTATACACACCACGCAATGTCTACAACTGTGTTTTTTCCTCATAGCTCCTTGTTCATTCTTGGGAGGCATTAATATATATGTTCCATTAAAAGTGGTGAACTTTTCAAACTGAGAAAGACTGTTCTTTGGTGAAAAATACACTTACATGAATTCCTCTACAGATTACTTCCATAGATTATTACATATAATGAAAAAAAAATGATCTGGTGTGGAATTGTACCTGATATGAACCACAATTCTGTCATTTGTTAGTTGAATGACCTTGAGGAAGTCATTTAGCCTCTGACCTTCAGCTTCCTTATCTATGAAGTAAGATTCTCATAACAATTTTTAGGGTTAACTTGAGAACTAGGGATAATCTATGTAAAGCAGCTAGCTGTAGGCCAGGCACATGGTAGATACTAGACCTCCCGAATTCTTGGGCTTCCCCTTGCTATTCCCAAGGCTGCTCTTTGCCATCGTTGTGACTTCTGACTTTTAAATTTGATTCTACCTGGAGTAGTGGGAGCTAAGAGCATGGGCTGTGGTGTCAGCCTATCTGAGTGTGAATTCCAGCTCTAAAACACATCCTGTGGTTTCCTCATGTGTATAATGTAAAAAATACCACTACCCACCTTCATAAGTTCTTCCAAGGAATAAATTAGCATAAGATGCTTATCAAATGACTGACATATAGTAAGCATGTAATTAATGTTAACTATGACTATCACCTTCATTCATCAGGTTGGTATGACTTCACATCTCTACCTTACTCTGCTTGTACCCTAAAACCTAATACTTTGGTGGAAAAAAGTCATCCACTACTTCACTCATTTAGCAAATAAATATTTTTGAGAATCTACCACGTGAAAGTGTGTCTGAAATTGGTGGGTTTTTGGTCTCACTGACTTCAAAAATGAAGCCATGGACCCTTGCAGTGAGTGTTACGGTTCTTCAAGACGGTGTGTCTGGAGTTTGCTCCTTCTGAGGTTGGGACGTATTTGGAGTTTCTTCCTTCTGGTGGGTTCGTGGTCTCGCTGGTTTCAGGAGTCAAGCTGCAGACCTTCACAGTGAGTGTTAGAGCTCATAAAGGCAGGTGGTGCAGACCCAAAGAGTGAGCAGCAGCAATACTTACTGCAGAGAGTGAAAGAACAAAGCTTCCACAGCATGGAAGGAAACCCCAGAGGGTTGCCTCTGCTGGCTGGGGCAGCCTGCTTTTATTCCCTTATCTGACTCCACCCACATCCTGCTGATTGGTCCATTTTACAGAGAGCTGATTGGCCCATTTTACAGAGAGGGGATTGGTCCATTTTGACAGAGTGCTGATTGGTGCGTCTACAATCCCTGAGCTAGACACAGAGTGCTGATTGGTGTATTTACAATCCTCTAGCTAGAAGTAAAAGTTCTCCAAGTCCCCACTAGATTAACTAGACACAGAGCACTGATTGGTGATGCGTTTACAAACCTTGAGCTAGACACAGGGTGCTGATTGGTGCGTTTACAAACCTTGAGCTAGAAACAGAGTGCTGATTGGTGTATTTACAATCTTTTAGCTAGGCATAAAGGTTCTCCAAGTCCCCACCAGATTAGCTAGATACAGGGTGCTTATTGGTGCATCCACAAACCTGGAGCTAGACAGAGTGCTGATTGGTGCATATGCAATCCTCTGGCTAGAGGTAAAAGTTCTCCAAGTCCCCACCCAACTCAGGAGCCCAGCTGGCTTGGCCTAGTGGATCCTGAGCCAGGGCCATGGGCGGAGCTGCCGCCAGTTCTGCACGGCGGGCCTGCACTCCTCAGCCCTTGGGTGGTGGATGGGACCGGGTGCCCCGGAGCAGGGGCGGAGTCCGTTGGGGAGGCTCGGGCCATGTGGGAGCCCACCGCAGGGGGGCTCGGGCATGGCAGGCTGCAAGAGGACTTGAGCACAGACAGATCCTTTGCCTAATACTATTGAAGCACAAATTTGCCTTTATTACTTTGTACTTCTTCAAGTTAGTTTCCTAATCTGTAAACTGGGGATAATAATAATTATCTCGGTATCTATGTTAAAGCATTGTGAATAAAATGAGGTAATGAATGTGACTCCAAAAACTGAAATAAAAAGTTCCAAGGCCATGTGCAGATAATTGAACCATCAACACCTCCCCAGATTATACAACATGAAGGCAGAGGAAGATAGCTATAGCTGCTTGTTTCAAATCACATTCCCCAGTTTGCTATTTGCACTTTCTATTTTATTTTATTGTTTTATTTCAGATTCATGGTATACATGTGAAGGTTTGTTACACAGCTATATTGCCTAATGCTGGAGTTTGGGCTTCTAGTGAACCCATTACCGAAATAATAAACACTGTACCCAACAGGCAATTTTTCAACCCTCATTCCCATTCCAGCTTCCCTCCTTTTAAAGTCCTCGGTGTCTATAATTTCCATCTTTATGTCCATATGTACCCATTGTATAGCTCTCGCTTATAAGTGAGAACATGCTGTATTAGAGTATCTGTTTTTGACTTACTTCCTTAGGGTAATTGCTTCCAGTTCCATCTATTTTGATGCACAGGACACAGTTTTATTCTTTTTTACGTCTGCATAGTATTCCACGGTGTATATGCACCACATTTTCTTTCTCCAATGGACACATTGTTGACATCATGACTTTGCTATTGTAAATAGTGCTCCAATAAACATACTTATGAACAGCAAAATAAACAATCAATAACGTAAGCAGACAACTTATTTGCATTTTTTTGGCAGCCTTAGTGGTCTTGGTAGAATGAGATGAGGGGGAAAAGCAAATGATTTACTGCTGTAAATATGTTCTATATTACTAAGTTTATTTTTTGGAATGAGCATTTATATGCCACCAAGCTTTCTATGATCTGAATGTTTGTGTCGCCCTCCCTCAAGTTTATATGTTGAAACCTAATCTCCAAAGTGATAGTATTAAGAGGTAGGGCTTTTAGGAGGTGACTGGGTCATTAGGGCAAAGCCCTCATGAATGGGATTAGCATCCTTATAAAAGAGGCTTAAGGGAGCTTTTTGCCCCTTCCACCAAGTGAAGAGACAGCCAGAAGGCATGGTCTATAAAGAAATGGGCCCTCACCAGACACTGAATCTGCAGGTGCCTTGTTCTTGGACTTTCTAGCCTGCAGAACTGTGAAAATAAATTTCTGTTGTTTATAAGCCACCCAGTTTATGACATTTTTATTATAGACGTCTGAAAGGATTAAAATAAAATAACATTCTTGTTCTGAAAATGAGAAGTCAATTTTTGAGCATCAAGTGAGGGTCACTGGATGACATCTGAGCTTCTGTCTACTGGGGGAAGTGCTGATCAATGCCTACTCCAGGCCACTTAACTGCAGATTACTGAAGATCCAATTTTGGAGCCAGTGAAGACAAACCTGACTGTGTGTTAGAGACCCTTCCTCCATCAGGGTTGATGATAGGGTCTTAAGTTTGTCTTGTTGCCTGTAAGATCCATTGTCATTAGATCTCTGGGAATTCTCTGGACATCTGTATATCTATCAAGTAGCACCCTTTTCTGTTATTGTCACCTCTCAAGACTAGACCTTAGCTCTAATCTTTGACTTATTCACTTTTCAGATAATCTCCATAGCCCTTTTCCCTGCCTCTGTCAGTTGCTCCCCAGCTGTATTTCCTGCTATATAGGGGAATCATGAGCTGCAGTGCTTCCTGACCAAAAGTGTCACTAATGTTGCAAGATTTCTCTTTTGTGTCTCTTCCATCACTTCCCCCTTTTGGAATTTTACACTAGCCCAAATCATGTCTAAAACTGTCTGAGGTCTGATTTTGAATTTTAGGTGGTTGACCAATGCCAGAGGGTCCAGTGCCTGCATCTTCTTATCCATGATTATTCTCAGCTTACTTCTCTTATGCTATAGTCTGCTGAGCAGTCTCACCATCTCTTGCAGTCTGGATCGTGTGGGTTAAGATGGGGAACCTTTCAAAGAAAAGAAGTCATTTCAATCTTCCTTAGACAGCAACTTAAGATACCCAAGGCGTTCAAATCATAAAATTTCTAAGAAGGCAAGCAAAAATATTGTTAATTAAATATTCAATCTGTATTATAGCTAGCATATTAACTTTAAGTAGTTTTAATTTATAGTATAGTATAATTTTATTTATGTGAAGCATGTATACTTTATAGCATAGCGTGCCCTCTTGTATAATCAATGTGTATAGGATATTTATGCTCATTTTTATTGGGCTCTGAGCATAATTTTACTATTAAATATATGGAAGAATTTTACGGTTTTTTTATGACATCGTTGGCCTAAGCTAGGCTTACTTTTATGCCAAATCTCCTGTCAAGAACAGAACTCTCAATTTTAACATTGTTTCTGTGGGAAAATACATAAATACATTGTCTTTCATGAACATCTGCTTGTCTATAATTTCAGCGAAGCTAATGGATGGAGAACCAGGTTTTCTTCTTGCTGTTAGAACTTTATTTCCTCCCTATGTTTCCGTTTTGAAATAATGATTTCACTTAAAATTATGTGGTTACTTTATGTAGTGGTGGAGTCTTTTACTTGAGTTAAGCGCACATTTCCTTGAGATACAAAATTCTCAGTAAACTAAAGTTCTTAAAATGTGCCTGTATGCGCCTGTAGTCCCAGCTGCTCGGGAGGCTGAGTCAAGAGAATGGCGTGAACCCGGGAGGCTGAGCTTGCAGTGAGCCGAGATTGCACCGCTGCACTCCAGCCTGGGCGACAGAGCGAGATTCCGTCTCAAAAAAAAAAAAAAGGTGCCTGTATGTGTGTTTGCGGGGTGTATGAGAGAATTGTTTGTATAAATGTATTACAACCCCCCTCCCCAAATCCTTAATTAGAAAACAATTTTAATGAAGAACAAAGGTACTGAAGCATAAAATAAAATGGACTTTACCTACATCTGTCTTTTATTGTTAGCACTTTAGCCATTCTTCTATCAGTGTATTTCAATTCCTAGCCCTATTCAGAGACGTAGGTTTTACGTAGCCAATAAGGCCTGAAAACTTTCTCCGTGGTCCTCTGATATAAGGTGGAGTCTGACAGATGTAGATGCAGTGAATCATATCCTCAAAAACACTGGATATCTAGTGTTTGGTGTGGTATTAAGAGTAGTTGTACCCAGGGCCTTACGTAATGTGCAAAATGGTAAGAATTAGTGATATACTAGAAAAGTGGGAGCTAAATGATGAGAACACATGAACACATAGAGGGGGACAATACATCGTGGGGCCTATTGGACTGTGGAGGGTGGGAGGGTTGGAGGAGGGAGAGGATCAGGAAAAACAGCAAATGGGTACCAGGATTAATACCAGAGGAATGAAATAATCTGTACTACAAGCCCCCATGACACAAGTATACCTATGAAACAAACCTGCACATGTAACCCTAAACTTAAAATAATTTTAAAAAAAGTGTTGAGCAAAAACTTGGAAGAATTATTCATTTTGGCAAATCATAATCTCTCTAAACTTCCATTAGTTTTTATTGTTGTGTTTTATTAATTCCTGTAAGAAGTAAAATTAGCTTTACCTTGACTTCATGTGTCAAACCACTTTAATATATTAACATTTTAATAAAAATAGTAAAATTACATGTGGAAACATATGCATTGCAACTTTAAGTTTTCCACACTTGGGGAGAGAAAAACTGTTAGGCCTAACTGTGCAGCCTTAAGTTAAACCAGCAATAAATGTAATTTGATAATATAAAATTCTCATCTTCAGACTTTATAAAGTACACATTCTAAAATAATAAGATCTCATAAACAACAAATACCTAATCATCTTTCTTTTGTTATTGAAAGCTTTTAATTTACTGCCAATTGTTCTTTGTCATGATATATTGCAAAATAAAAATGCTCACAACTCTCTTTTTATACTAATGAAAAGTCATGTAAATGTAAAAACTATTTCATTTCATCCATGCAATGTTAATTTCCATCCAGAGTAAGCAAAATATTTAATATGCACACAGTGAATCTCGTATAGTCCCATTTTAAGGTTGTCAAATATTCTGATTTCAATCCTATTTGACCAATTTAAATTGCAATTTAAATGGTTAGATTCTACCATTAGATTTTAATTACCTTCAATTCTATCAGAGCAGGGTTCCACAGCCCTTTGTAGCAAATTCATTTCCTGCTTAACCAAAGAGACAATGCTCTTTAAATAGATTTTTCCCCTGCCAGTGCTTTCTCTGGAAAGAAATAGTTTTAATACAGCCTGTTGTTGTATTTTCTCCCGTACTTCAGGACAAATTTATGAATAAAATAAAGTAATGCACCATATAAGGGAAAGACAAGATAAGAAACATAATAATGGTTACTTTGTGAATAAATACTTATTATTTAAAAAAAAAATTTGTGACTAAATGGCCCTATCATTTGAACTAAGAACCCTACATTCTCATAGTAGTGTGACTTTGCACCGATAACATTTCTTCCCACAGATCACTTCCAATACAACCTCTCTGGAGAGTGAGTGTATAATTGTATAATTAAATGAAGTGCATAGAGGAAAAGAAATCTGTACTAGTTGTACTGTGATTTCAAGCACAGCATAGAAAGAAATCATAGAGAAACCATCAGATAGTGCACATTTACACTTACATGAAAATACATTGTAGAAGATGTAGCAATTGAGAGCCTCATTTGTATTCTTGATTTAAGCTATTACCAGACATTTCTGGACAACTCATTAATTGCTTCATGCCACCAAGGGCCCACTTAGCGCATTGAAGCAGTAACCTATTAAGTGATCCCAGGGGCCCAAAAGATTTAAGTTGGGCTCCAAAAGAAAACTACAATAGTTGATCAGGATTGCTAAAAGTGAGACATGTTGGAAATACATTTTGTGACTGCATAACAATAACTTTGAGAATGCAAATATTGTCATATGTGTATGGGTGGTAAGAGGAAAATGACTGTTGTCACTTAAGCCTTGAGGATTTTTGATATAACAGTTTCTGAGAGTGAAGGTGACCGTATCATGATGCTGCAGCACCTTGGCAGAAAAGCTTCCCATTACTTGCACACCATCATGTTTAAAATCTAGTGTGGTAAGAGATTGCCAAGTTTCTTTAAGTGGGATCTGTTGCCATTATAATCAAATCTGACAGGCTTCTGGCTAATAATTTAAATAAAGTAGTGTCTATCTTGAATCAAATAATGAATAACTTAAAAAGTCAAATTAAAATTTTTTTGTAAGACCTCTATTTCTTGCACAAAATCAGGAAGATATAAATGAAGAGATTGTTTCTATACCCATCACTAACCAGTATTACAGAAGGCACTAAATGTTAAAGTGGTTGAAAGTTTCAAATTCAAACAAATCTTGATTCTGTCACTTACCAGTAATGTGATTTTGAACAAGTTTCCTTATATTTTGTTAACGCCCGGTTTCCTCATCTGTCAAATGGGGGTGACTCCACGCAGTTGTGAGAATTAAAGGCGATCATCTCAGAACGAGGCCTAACAATCAGAATGGCCTCAATATATTGTTGGTGGTGACGATGATAAGTAGCTCTCAGCTAAGACTGAAATCTTTTGATAGCTTTTGTATTGTCCACGTTTAAACAGCAGACAGATACTTTAATTCAGCCTCTACGATATCTCTCACATCTGTGCTTTCTTTTCAGTCCCGCCCTTCTCCCCTAAATCAGGTACTATTCAAATGAGCAAACTTTGAATTTTGCTGTGTGTGAGAACTTTGTAAATTACAACACACCACAGAATTTTAAACATTTTATTGAAACTTACCAGAACTACAGTAACTAATTAACTGATATTCTACCTACCAGTCATTACACAGCCTAATCCACTCTTAATGGTGCTGGCAGAGGTACCTTTTAAAGCCTATATTTTCAGATTACAACTTTACTCAAAACACTTCTATGGCCACCGGGATCTGCACAGCGGATAATGTTCTATTGAACGTGGCCATTGTCTTTTTTTATTACCTCATCTTCTAATATTTTCCTCAAATCTCTCCAGCATCTTATTCTCCAGCGTGTAAAAAGATGCCATTCTTTGAATTTGTTCTAATTTTTCTTGACTTATATAACTAGTCAACTCTTTAGTTAATTGGACAAATATTAATTGAGAAGTTTTTCATATGTCCCCTCTCTATACCAAAAGGTTTCTCTTTTCCACTATTTCTATCCCCCAAATTCCACCTTTATTTCTATTTATTTATGTTTGAGACAGGGTCTTACTCTGTCACCTAGGCTGGAGTGCAGTGGCACGATCATGTCTCACTACAGCCTCGACTTCCTGGGCTCTGGTTATTCTCCCACCTCAGCCTCCTGACTGGCAGGGACTACATGTATGTGCCACCATGCTCAACTTGCTTTATACATTATATTTGTAGAGATAAGGTTTTGCCGTGTTGCCCAGGCTAGTCTCCAACTCCTGGGCTCAATTGATCCACCTGCCTCTGCCTCCCAAAATGCTAGAATCACAAATTCCACCTTTAAATTTTGTTTAATTTAACTTTCTCAGATCTCTTTTGTGGGAATCAATCTCTCCCTCACCTGTTTTCCATTTTCTAGAATATACTCACATTCATCCTTCTACCTTAGTTTTTCATTCACAACATAATCTGAGAGGCCTGGGCAAGAATCAGGTTGCCGTTTTCTCTACAATGCTGACTAGAGCATCTTTCGCAAGATAGGTGCTAATTCATGAGAGGAAATATTGTCTTTTTCTCTATAGATGTATTTACTGATACTAAGCTGCACTTTAAAAAATACAGGAATAAAAAATAGAGCAGCAGCTGGATTTCAAAAAAAATCCCCAAACCCATAGGGGACAGAGGTTGGCTTTGATGCCTCCTTCTCTTTTTTTAAATGTATTTCTCTTAAGCTGTATATTCCTTTGATATTTATTTTAACCAGAATTCAGTAGGATAGAAGTGTTAGGTGAAGGTCATGGATAAAAGATGGAGGGAGAAACAAAGTTTCTCCCCAAGCCAAAAGCGTCACTGTGGACCAACATCTGAAATGTTTCACAAAGTCCCATAACAAATCCCCACTGTCATTCAGCAACTGCAACAAAGTGCATACATAACTCACTGACTTTTTTTCCCTCTTTTTGTCATTTGATGGCAACCTGTACTAACCTGACCTGGCCAGTTTAATATTCAGAGTAAGGAGAAAAGTCATCACAGAACAAAATAACATTTTATCAATGAACATTCTTCTCATTTTCTGCATCCTAACTTTACCCCAATATTTTATGGTTCTCTCTAGACCTAACCTGCTTTTCCAGGTGAGATGTTGAAAATAGAAGGGTGGAGTTATAAAATATTTTCTTGGCTTCCAACACCAGAAATATGCAGGTTTATGAATGTCTACTATGTCTATCAAGCAGGTAACGTTTTGAGGACTACTTCAGGCTTTTCAAATGTTTTTACATTCTTCATGTAAGTCACAGGACACTGCTGTGAACTGTGTCGATGATATAGTTGGGTGGGTCATTTAGGGACCACAGTGTTGATGGCTGTGGACAAGAAACTGTTATAAACTTGCCATTTTTGATAGAGTAATAATTTGGATAAATAGCATTGTCCCTTTAAAGATGTTTAAATCCAGCTAGAGGCACCTGTTTTTCTAAATGAATGAAATTGGTCAGCAGCTAAAGTTGCATCTCAACTGGACCTATGAACAATGAAAATTAGTCAGTTTTTACTGTGAGGAATGCATGATCTCAGTATCTCCTGTTTTGGATCTCAGTTTAAACATAAGAATAGATGGACTGAAAAAAAGAAAGTATGTTCACCCTCAAATTCACAATTATGCTGAGCAAAACAAGTAAGTTTGTAAATGTTCTATTAACTGACTGACAAACTAAATCAAAGTGGAGAAAGCACCGCGCTTTTTTCCATGGATCAAAATATTATTCTGGTCTCCTTGGTTCCTGAAATGGCCCTACAATTATGGCTTCATTCTCATGACATCATATGAGGCTTACTTTGCATCAGACTGGGAAGAGATTTGTATTAAATGCTATTGTTTCTGTGATCAACTCTTCTCCTTTAATTTAAAGGTGCATTAAACACGATTTACAAGGATATTCAAATCACGCAGGTTTTCCTTTAAAGTTTTCCACTTGATAGAACAGAGCATATCATAGCTACATTGCTGTTTCTACTGAATCCACTATTTCAGACAGATATTGCCTGAAAAACTGCTGCTAGCTATAAAATGAATAAAATATCAATGCTGAGCTGCAACATGCACACCAGATGTAACCATGCTTCTCTGGAAACTATGCCCACCAACAGGAGCTATGTGAGAAATTGGCCCTGAGCTCTTTCAGCCTCATAAACAGGACTCTAATTAGCACACTTGTAAATACTTCAGTGACTAATAGACAGAATAAGCATTCTGCAGTCTAATTTATACCATTCTCTGGTAGGGAATGATAAACTATACTGCTGATACCAGGGATTCATGAAAGTAATAATAACATTAACCAAATTCTATTTACAAAATAATCTTATTACATCTCAACCTTGACTATCCCTGCAAATCATGAGCAGAGATAATATGGATACATGCAGCTTATAGATACTCACCTCATGTAAACTTTTAGGTTCAGATTCCTTGATTACTTATCCTTTTACTAAAACCTGAACTATAAAACAAAATAGGTTAATGCGTCTAGGCTTTACTGTAATTCCCTTCTGCCTACCCTTACTGAAACGCTTTTGCATATTCAGGAATAAGCCCATTTTGACCCAGAAACAACAGATTAATTTTACTGATACTTCCTTATATTAGGCTCTTTCAGTTGGCAAAGAACAAAAAGGTAAACAAGTTTTTTTTTTTTTTTTTCAGATAATGTTAGTTTTGATCAGGATTCACACAGAAAAACCAGGAAACATTGAAAAAGGCCTCAGCATGTACATAATCAGATCTCATGGAGAACTGGAACTCAATAAGAATTCAAGCTACTCTAGATGCCCAACAACAATTCTGACAGTAAATTATTCCCCCAACTCAGTTTCAATCTCTCTCTATAATTCTTTTTCTACTTCTGTTTCTACTATTGACTGAGACTTGAGCTAACTAGCTTCTGTTTTCGCAGTTATTCCTGTATTATGGCTCCTGTTTACTGAAAACTCTTCATGACTTTTCTTCTGTGCTGCTGTGTCTTCTGAGTCTCTCTATTCTTTGTACTCAAGTTCTTCAAGAAAAACCAACTAGTCGGGCAGATAATTATAGTACAGCGTAGAGTACCTACAATGAATGGATGTCTATGTTTAGGACATACCTCAAAGGCTGTGTAGGTCATTGTAGGGTTGAGTGTCTTTGGTGTTGGTATAATGCGGTCTAAAGCTTAGTCACATAGGCATTAGAATCTAGCATCTTTGGTTATGTAAAAGTCATTTACTTCTTTTATGAGCATTGAATTGTGAGTAGACAATTTAAGCAAGTTAATGAGTGATATGAACAAAAGAAATGACTAAGAGAAGGAGGAGGAGGAAGAGCAGGAACAAGTGGCTTGGGAAAAGTTTATTAAAGTAATACTTGGCATGCTTTTTATGTTTTATTTGAAACTGACAATAAGATAACTTTCTAGGAAGAATTACCTTTTAGCTCTTGAAAAAACCATGGTATTAAAATTGTCAGTCACATTGCCAACCAAAAATACAGCATATAATAATCAAAATTAGAAATGTGATAATAGGTCGGGGCAGGCGCAGTGGCTCCCGTCTGTAATCCTAGCACTTTGGGAGGCCGAGGCAGGCAGATCACCCGAGGTCAGGAGTTTGAGACCAGCCTGGCCAACATGAGAAACCTGTGTCTACTAAAAACACAAAAATTAGCTGGGCATGGTGGCACGTGCCTGTAATCCCAGCTACCAGGGAGGCTGAGGCAGGAGAATTGCTGGAACCTGGGAGGCAGAGGCTGCAGTGAGCCAAGATGGCACCACTGCATTCCAGCCTGGGCAACAGGCGAAACTCCATCTCCAAAAAAAAAAAAAAAAAAAAAAAAAAGAAATGTGATAACGAATATCAGCTCATTTGCTTTCCCTTCCACTCCAGAGGAAGTCAGGTATAACTACCCTCGGATCTCATAATTAAATCATCATAAGAGTACATAAGATCATTTTTCTCAAACCTTTTATTTTACATTTGAAGATGAAGGCTAAGTAAATGGTCCAAGATCTCACCGCTAATTAGTGCTTAGGTGCTGCACCACATTATGAGGGACAAGTTTAATGGTCTTGGAAAACATTTCCCCACCACTAGATTCTATGTTTTGTCTAGGACACTGTGAGCAGCACTTCTGTGTGCATCTAGGGGAATCCTACCACTTTCAAGTGATTACTCCATTACTTAAAACCCTCAATCAACAGATCAAAGATTACAGAATTCATTCAATTTCCTAACAAATGGCTGAGATAGCTATTTTCCTTTGGATTTGAATGCTCAGATTCATTTATTCCTCCATGCTGTTTTTATGATACTAAAGGAACTTTAAATTATGCCATTTTATATTTTTTTCAGAAGATTTTGTATCACTATTAAACACAGCACCAGCATCAATACCACTCATAATTATTCTTTTTTTCTTTTTGTCAGTGTACTTCAAACACCATATGTGAGGCTTTGCAAAGACACGGGCAGGGCCTTCGTCCAGGAATCAGCAGCAGTGACTGAAGATGTCACATCTTCTGATTGCCCATTATTACAGAAATTGTAATTCATGTCCTCCCAATTACAATCTTGTAATTTTACCTTCCACAGAGATTATATCCAATATATCACAATAAGCCTGTCATTTAGAGCACGAGAAATTAAATCAGGCTGAGAAATCCTGGAGTGTAAATTATGTCCATTTAGGTATTTTACAGGTGCCTACCTTAAGAGATAGATGTCTTACTCTCTCCAGTTCATCCTTTTTTCATTCCTATGGCAATGATTCCAGGCCCTTGAGAAAACAAAGCCAGTCTTTCTACCTGATTTTTGGGCACAATCCTAGAGTAAAAATAATATTATTTTCCATATCATTTCCTGACACCTCAAACTGGGCAGAAGAGTAGGGCTTTGAGGGTTGAAAAGAAGCAGTATTAGAACCTCATTGCCAGGAAAAAAACAATCTAAACCTGTTAGAAAATAAAACAACAACAACAACAACAAAAAACCGTTTCACCCACCAACTGGCCACTTCTGCAAGCAGCAGAGTTTAAAGTGCTTCAGAGAGCCATACTAAGTTGGCAACAGTAAATTACTGGATTCAACTAAATTGCTGGTGTTCAGAGTCTCGGAGTAATCCCCTAGTCTCAGTCTTGCTTCACTTACTTTCATATTTTCAGTAAGTTATGGCCAACAATCACCTAATATGTTTTGACTGTCAAACTTTTATGCAATTGGTAATGATCCTTCCAAAATGGTTTCTGTGACCAGTGAAGCTTTCTCCCATAAACCATAGACTCAGAAAGGAAACAGGAGATGACCAAGGCATTTTGTGTTTGCATTTGTATTCATTTGTGTACAGAACCGTAATTCCTAATGGTGCATCCTTTCATTCTCTAAATGTCACTCTTAAATGCTATCGTAATGCATTTGATTCTGAATAATACCAAGGCATTAAAAATAAAAGTCTTTTCCTTGTCATAGCATGGAATATAATTATATCAACTGTAGTCAGTTAAGAATAAAGACATGGAGTTAGAAGGTCTAAAACCTAGGGACTAAGCCCATCTCTCTTTTCTACCCTTGTGGTAAGAAGACTATAATATTGATATGGTTTCTCCATGCCCCCACCAAAATCTCATTTTGAATTGTAGTTCCCATAATCCTTATGTGTCATAGGAGGGACCCAGTGGGAGGTAATTGAATCATGGGAGCAGTTACCTCCATGCTGCTATTTTTGTAGTAGTGAGTGAGTTTTCATGAGATCCGATGGTTTTATAAGGGGCTTTTCCCCCATTGCTTGGCATTTCTCTCTCCTGCTGCCATATGAAGAGGGATGTGTTTGCTTCCCCTTCCACCATGATTACAAGTTTCCTGGGGCCTCTCCAGCCATGCAGAACTGTGAGTCAATTAAACTTTTTTCCTTTATAAATTACCCAGTCTTGGGTATGTCCTTATAGCAGTGTGAGAATGGATTAATACAGTAAATTGGTACCAGGAGTGGGGTGCTGCTATAAGGATACCTGAAAATGTGGAAGCCACTTTGGAACTGGTTAACAGGCATAGGTTGGAATAGTTTAGAGGGCTCAAAAGAAGATAGAAAAATGTGGAAAAGTTTGGAATTTCCTGGAGATTTGAAGGGCTCAGAAGACAGGAAGATGTGGGAAAGTTTGGAACTTCCTAGAGACTTGTTGGGGAGCTTTGACCAAAAGGCTGATAGTGATGTGGACAACGAAGTCCAGGCTGAGATGGTCTCAGATGGAAATGAGTAACTTGTTAGGAACTGGAGCGAAGGTGCCTCTTACTATGCTTTAAAAAAAGAGACTGGTGGCATTTTGCCCCTGCCGTAGAGATCTGCGGAACTTTGAACTTGAGAGAGATGATTTAGAGTATCTGGCAGAAGAAATTTCTAAGCAGCAAAGCATTCAAGAGGTGACAGAGTATAAAAGTTTGACAAATTTGCAGTCTGACAATGTAATAGAAAAGAAATTTTTCAGGGGAAAAATTCAAGCTGGTTGCAGAAATTTGCATAAGTAACAAGGAGCCAAATGCTAATTGCCAAAACAATGGGGAAAATGTCTTCAGGGCATGTCACAGACCTTTGAGGCAACCCCTCCCATGACAGGCCCAGGGGCCTAGGAGGGAAAAATGATTTCCTGGGCTGGGTCCAGGGTCCCCCTACTGTGTGCAGCCTCGGCCCCTGCATCTAGCTGTTCCAGCAGTGGCTGCAAGAGGCCAAGGTACAGTTCAGACCATTGCTTCAGACAGTGCATGCCCCAAGCCTTGGAAGTTTCCATATGGTTTTGGTCCTGTGGGTACATAGAAGACAAGAATTGAGGTTTGGTGACCTCCACATAGATTTCAGAGGATGTAGGGAAATGCATGGATGTCCTGGTGGAGATGTGCTGCTGGGTGGAGCCCTCATGGAGAACCTCTGCTAGGGCAGTGAAGAAGGGTTGGAGCCCCCACACAGAGTCCCCACTGGAGCACTGCCTAGTGGAGCTGTGAGAAGAGGGCCACCATCCTCCAGACCCCAGAATGGTAGATCCACCAACAGCTTGCACCATGCACCTGGAAAAGCCTCAGACAATGGCACAGGGGTGGAGCTGCCTGAGGCCATGGGAGCCCACCTCTTTCATCGGTGTGATGTGAATGTGAGACATGGAGTCAAAGGAGATCATTTTGGAACTATAAGGTTTAATGACTTCCCTATTTGATTCCAGACTTTCATGGGGCTGATAACCCCTTTGTTTTGACCAATTTCTCCTGTTTGGAACAGGTGCATTTATGAATGCTTGTACCCCCATTGTATCTAGGAAGTAACTAACTTGCTTTTGATTTTACATGCTCATAGACAGAAGGGACTTGCCTTGTCTCAAATGAGATCTTGGACTTGGACTTTAGGGTTAATGCTGGAATGAGCTAAGACTTTGGAGGACTGTTGGGAAGACATGATTGTATTTTGAAATGTGAGAAGGACATGAGATTTGGAAAGGGCCAGGGGTGGAATGATATGATTTGTCTATGTTCCCACTCAAATCTCATCTTGAATTGTAGTCATGGGAGGGACCCAGTGAGAGGCAATTGAATCATGGGGGTGATTACCCTCATGCTGCTGTTTTCTTGATAGTGAGTGAGTTCTCATGAGTCCTGATAGTTTTGTAAGGAGCTTCTCTCTCCATTTGCTCAGCACTTCTCTCTCCTGTCTCCATGTGAAGAAGGATGTGTTCGCTTCCCATGACTAACTTTCCTGAGGCCTCCTCAGCTATGCAGATTGTGAGTCAATTTAAACCTCTCTCCTTTATAAATTACACTTTATAGATTATTTCCCTATAGCAGTATAAGAATGGACTAATACAAATATTTAATAGTGGTAGCACTGCTCATCAGTGAGTAGTCCAGTAAGGCAATGTTTTTCAGGGAAGCAATAATGGTCGGTGGAAACCAGTGATGGGGAATCTGAGACGCAAGAAGGCAGGAATTCAGCCTTGATCACTTGGATCATCAGGCAAGAAGGTATTTCTCACAAGCCAAGGTTCACGGACAAAATTATCCTCAGGAAGATGTAGTCTTGGTGGCAGGATTGTTTGAAGTGAATTTGTGCCAAAGAATGGACTGTGATAGTAATTCTAATAATAATAATGCCAGCATCAATGAGAGCTGGCAGATTTAAAACTCGTACTAGATGCCAAGTGCTTTGCTAAACATTCTTTCATGAACTAGTTAATTTTCTCACCAATTCTGTGGCTATTGTTATTGATATTCCAAAAATAAGGAGATTAAGGTCTACAGAAAAGACTTGATCAAATTCACACTACTCATTTGCACGTTTTCCTACTGTTTCAAGTATCTTCTATTGGCTTTGTGGATACACTCTGCATCCTTCTCCACCTTACTCTTGCTGACAGGAGGAGATTAGAGGAGAGTTAGGAGAAGGAAGGAGGGGAATGAGATCAAAGTATATATTCAGCCACATCTCTCCCTAAAGGTTCATTTCAAGCTGCCCAAGTCTCTTCTCTCAGAGTGTCTAATACTTTAGCAAATGATGGGGATACAGTCTCCAGCTCATATAAAATGCCTAGTTGTCATACTGTAGTAAGAGTAGAGATACAGCTAACTATAAGGAGGCTTGAGGAAGATATCCAGAATGCAGGGCAAAACCTTCTTGAATCTCGTTTGCCTATGATTACAGACCTGGGTGAGCTGAATCTGCATTGCAGATGAAGTCAACAGGCTTCATCTGTGAAGCCAGCAGAGCATCGTGGACCCAGGTAAGACTCAATAGTCATCATTCCTCTTTTTTTTTGGCATCGTGAGAGTTTAATTCTTTCAGTAGGAAAAAAAACAATTTTTCCTCTTCTTAATCATTCTTGTATCTAATTGTTGTGATGTCATCATAATACAATGTGGTTTCTCCTAGGAACTTTGAAATGAGGAAAATCTATTTGTTCTCTTCTCTATGAGAGTCACATTTTTATATCAATAGAGCTACACAAAGGAGTCTAGCTTCCAGTCCTACAAGACTTGATATAACCCAATGAAATATATTAACAAAGACTAATTTTAAAATGAATGAATCTATCAAAAAAAAAACATACTAAGAGCCTCCAGAACAAATAAAAAGGGTTAGGGAGGTAAACAGGAAAGACCCATGCTGGCACAGTCTGGTGAGTGGAGAAGACCTTTGGCCAATGACTTTGACTATATCTGCTCTTTTATCAAAATTATCCTTTATAGGAGATGGTGGTTTTATTTGAGTGTCCAATTTTCAATTGTATTTTCATCCAACAACATTTTATTATAATTGGATTTCCCACATATTTTGTCTTCAGGGAGATAATGCATTGGATAGAAATGAGAAATTGAATCAAATAGATTTTATACTAAAATTAATCAGTTGTCACTCGTATTAGTCATCAGTTTTGTGTGTAGTTAATGTGAATCTGTGTCTGAGAGACAGACCACTTTATTTGTGCTGACAAATAAGGCTTCACATTCTTCAAGGGTAAGGGCCAGATTTTCTGTCCTAGAAAAATTATTAAGTTAATGTCATCCTGAAAAACATCTTGGGAGGAGAATATGCTGGCATGCCACAGAGGATGAAGAGGGAATACCTCCCCTCTACAATACTCTGGATTTTGGCATTTTATTTATTTTTTAAAAAATATTAAATATTTCAAAAGTGTCAGGCACTTCGCTTTGTACCAGTGACATTAGTAACATAATGATGATTAAGACACAGTCCTGGCCACCAAGGAGCTTACAGTCTAGTGAGGTAACAAGCAAGAAAAGCTTCTTTTGCCCTAATTTCGACTCAATTGTGATTGCAAACACAAATTTAGATGCATGAGTTGCTCTGAGACCGGTGTGGATAAGTTGCTTAGAGAAACACCTCTTCGTTCATAAAAAAAGCTTGTTTGACAAGCTTCTTTTGTAACTAGTATCTAGTTTTGCAGAATATAAGATCCATCTCTACCTGCTTCCTTAGACTTGAATTTCCAGAACTTACCAGGTTTCCTGGACACCTAACCTGGGACTGGGAATTAGCTCCCACCTCGTTCTTTCCACAGCTGAGCATTATCCTTGCTTTCTCCTATACTCAGGCCATAGCAGATCCACAGATATTCTCTTTTCCTTGAGAATAGGCCAGAATAATATTTTAACTTTCATCTTATTATTATTGTTATGTGAAAATAAAAAAACAAATTGTTTTTCTTAGTGATTCCACTCCTTAACCCATCTTTTTCATTAATCCATTCATTCATTCCATTAATTAATCCAATCTATGTTCTTTGATACCTGGTATGAGCAAGATTCATCAGTCCTTTCCCTTTACTGCTTTATTCTAGAAAAAAGAGATAAGCCACATATTATAATTGTATTCAAGGTATTTGTACAAAGTTCCTTGTGGGAATGTTGGGGCATTAGGGTGTTTGTGGAATAGGTAGTATTGAGACAGATCCTGAAGGGCGAAACATGCTTTAAAGGCAGAGACAGAAATAACTCAGGAAAAGGAAACTGTAGTTATAAGGAAGAGGAAAGAATGTTATTCTTGAAGCTCCTATTTCAGCTCTTCCAATTATCATCTACATAACCTTAGAAAGGTCAATTTTTGTCTTTAAAGTTGGCATTTTTCATCATGAGTAAAATGTGATTAAAAATTCACATCATCGTAAGAATTACATGTAACAACATATGTTAAAGTTTCACATAAACTTTTGGTGCTATGAGATTAAATCCTATACCATCGTTCATCATAAAATGAATGGAATGCTCAAGGGAGTAGTGGGATGTATCCTAGGAACTGCAGGTGTTTGGGCCATGAATTCTGTTTAGATATTTATGCCCTTTCTCATTTGAGTGATCTTAGAAAAGTGACTTACCTTTTAATTTTTTATTTTCTGTAATTGTTCAGCTGGAAAATGGGAATACTCTTTTTTCACTTCCTGGTATTATAGAGACATTGTAATTACTAAAATTAGATTATATTATAAAATGCAATGAGCTTTTGGAAGAGAAGAGCTCATGTAAATAAGCTCAACTGAGTACATGTTTCAGCAAAGAAATACCACTGTAAAAAGGAAAAAGGTTCATTTTAATGTGCTACTTTTTCTTCTACTTGGAAAATAGGAAATCTCTGACAAAGTTCTGGAAATGGCGGCAGGCTAAGAAAATGCATTAAAATTTGATCTCTAGTAGGTGACTGTCTGTCTTTAAAAATTAATTGTCAGCTTGGTTTTTAAAAATTGCTACATTCCAATACTTGATTCTGCTTAATTACCAACAGAGCCATTTGGGGGTCTGGGCATAAATTTTATTTTAATAAAAAGCATCAGCCTTATTTGGGAATGACTTTTATTTCAAAACTGAATTCCTAATGCAAATGTCTGAAAGAAGCCTCTATAAAACCCAACGGCATGCACAGGAGTTACGTCTTCATAACATAAACACAGCCTAAAATTGCAATAAATATATAAACATAAGAATTTTAGGACAGTCATTTGTAAATGTTCACATAATTTCTAATGCTTCATCCTTTTGTTTTCTAAAAGCTGAATTTAAATTCTGCTTAATCTGTTTTGCTGACAGTTGGGGGTGTTGCGTGACACCTACAGAAGAAGTATTTTCTTCAGTATTGCCATTATGAGTAACATCTTGGTATATAAAAAATGCCATGAGCAATGCTAATTTCAAAGGCTTCTGAGCCAACATCAACATTGCTGACACCATGGCATTATGTATACCAAACCTAATCACTCTAGTAATATGATGCCTCAGTAAATCTGTGAACATTAACATACAGTCCCATCAGCTTAGCACTGCCTCATGCTACAGTATATTCACACAGAAACACGCTGCTTGGGAGCAGAGCAGCTCATGCATAAATACATACAATGTAGCTGTCTATTAGTCATAAACACTGCTAATATGATACTTTTTCAATCTTACCTATCCCGAAGATTTGTAAATGCCATTTCAAAAACAGAAGCATCCATTTTGAAAAAGATGATTTGCTTTCTTTACGACATGAGACACCCTGACTTTAGAAAACATTAGCAATTCAATTTTAAATGTATAGACAAATTAACAAAGTGGTAATTATTTCCTTTCTAGCATGATTATTTGCATGGAGGAGGAAATCCCTGTAAAACTCAAAGTTTCTTAGGAGGCATGTATAAAATAAGATTTATTCACGAGTATTCAGAAACATGAAAACATTGGCACCAGGAGTCTTCCAACCAGTTTGGTAACAATAAATGGCATGCAATATACACACCTAGTATTCTTGAAAATCTAAAATAATTCATCCTTGCTTTGTTCAAGTTGTCAATGGATGAGAAGACAGATATATGCTAGCATAGAAATAGATAATCATAATAAAACAAAAAATGAATAAGTAACAATTGTGATGCTCACAAAGAATTTAACAGTGTTCTGATCTTTGGATCAGAAGGCAACGCAAATAAAAATCAACTGAATACATGTTTTCCTAAAGGAGTCAACATTTCTTGTAGAATCTAATGGGATAGAGCCCACTAAATGTATTTTTTGGGACAAAGTCATCTTTGAAAGATTTTCTGCTATGTTCTATAACTGTCAGCAGATAGAAGTAAGTCAATATTATTACTTTGATGGTAAAACATTGGTAGTTCAAAACCATTGTGTCTTTGTTTTGGGGATAACTGGAGTTTTTCTGTTATCGTCGAAGGTTTAATAATGAGTAAACTTTCCTGGAACCAAGTCCTGAAAGGAAATTAACCTGGGCTTTGCTGACTTATTTTCCCAAATCACGTGATATAATACTTTAGTAAGGACATTTTTGAAAACGACGTGTGAAGCATTGAGCAGAACCATCTGAAAGGGGTCCCAAAGGCTGAGTCTGAGTTGACTGGACAGTAAGGCAGCAGGAAGACTGCCTTCTTTCTCTTCAGGTGGGAAGGGTGATATTGTGTCCAAGCTCAACCTCCCATGGCATTAATGAATCCTTTACTCTGCTAGCATCTTACACGCCACAAGGTTTCCGGTTGTTGAGCAGCTAGCCTTCTCAGACAGCTCCTGTAAACAGCTGATACCCACATCCCAACTCCTGGTGTCAAGAAGCTGATGTATTCCTGCTCTGAAAAAGCTCTTTCTCATTCTGGACCCGGAAGTAGGGAAACTCTCCCCATTCTTAGATTCTAATTCCACTTTGTAACACAGGATGAGTTAAGAAATTTTTCCAACACCAGACACAAGAAATAGTAGCACTGAAGCAATTCTCCTGGCATAAAAGGCAAAGTGAACCTTTGATGCTTTTGGTAAAGTCCCTAGGTGATGATATTTATAAAACATTTGAAGCATAAGAATTCCATGAATTTCTAGAGCACTTAATTGTGCTATAAAAGGTGAAACTAGCATCAAATTATATTTAGGTTGCTGATTAGGCAACTTTGGTAATTAATTTCTGGAAAAAAAACACTTTACAATAAAGCAATCTATAATTAAGTAATGTTATAATGTTATATTTAGGCTAGTCATAGGGAACTTTCTTTTCTTTTTTTTTGAGACGGAGTCTGGCTCTGTCGCCCAGGCTGGAGTGCAATGGCACGATCTCGGCTCACTGCAAGCTCAGCCTCCTGGGTTCACGCCATTCTCCTGCCTCAGCCTCCCAAGTAGCTGGGACTACAGGAGCCCACCACCACGCCCAGCTAATTTTTTTATGTTTTTAGTAGAGACAGGGTTTCACCGTGTAAGCCAGGATGGTCTCGATCTCCTGACCTGGTGATCCACCCGCCTCGGCCTCCCAAAGTGCTGGGATTACAGGCGTGAGCCACCGCGCCCGGCCGTAATAGGGAACTTTCAAATGGGGAAGAAAGTGGGGAGGATTTTCTTATGTACCCAGCAAGTCCAATGCAGTCACAAACTGTGGCACAATTCCAGTTTTACCAGCCAGAAGGACACAGGAACAGGTTAGAGAAGAAAGGAAGACATTTATAAAGATTAGCAACTGAAAGGATTGGCTCAAAGAACGCTTTAGCATGTTGGTGTGGCAGTTTTTACAGTCATGGCAAATGATTAATTTCAGGTTCTGACAGTTTGTCATTTTAAAAACAAGCTCCGGGGCAGAATTTTCTTCTGAAAGACATGCATAATTTTCACTGACATTCTCTTGCAGTAGGTTCCCTCTAGTTAGGAAATTTATATGGAGTATAATCTAGTTGTAGCGAGATAAAACTACCTTGTGATGTACCCATTAATATGCCAATGCATATTTGTGTTATTTGAAAGTTAGAATTCAATGACTCCTCAAGTCGAGTCCTTTTCTCTGAGGTCTTTACTGCCCTTCTTAGTGGTTACATTAATGATGAATCATCCCCTTTAAGTGCTTATGAGAATGGCAGAGAAAGCTAAGAGACAAAATGTAAAGATCTCTTGATTTCAACAGTATGCAAATAATTTCATATATAATGGACTCCCTATGTATTGTCCTTTGTTCCCTGTACTCCATGATTTGCTGCCCATTTATTTTTTTAAAGTAAAATAAAGTGAATAGTGAAAACTAAATGCAATTAGATCCTTACAAAATTAAGTTTCACAACGAAGAGAATAAAAATAAAAACTTTCCAGGCTTATGTTTACATATTTGGTGAAATAATGTAACTAGAGCAGGGAATTCCTGCCCAATCAAGAAGATTTACAATTGTTTCATGAAACAGCTTTATAGATGGTTAGCATAGTTCAGACTAAAGCATTCACCTTTATCTCTCATGGACAATAAGGGCTAAATGACACAAGGTCCAAATTTGCTTTTTCACAATCCAAATTCACTGAAATATTGAATACCAAAGCTCAACTTAATTTTATGTTGGTGGGAAACAGAAGAGGAAGATGAAGCTTTTCAGAACAAAAATCCATCTGCCACCAATAATAGCCTTTGTGTTTAAAAAGCAGTCAGTGACAACATGACTTTTTCTCTATATACTGGGTTTGTATTTTTGCTTGTTGGGAAGAATGGCATTTAAAAAATTAACATATTATCAGAACATGATGCAATGAAATTAAATTATATGGACTTCATTAAGAGATAAGAGAAAAATATAATATGTTCAATGTAGGACCTCCCAAAATATAAATATAAATATATAAATATATAAATTATATTTATATAAATATAAATGAACAGATTTTGGTGATGTTTAGCTTTGTAGTAATAATGACTGGAAATGTTAACATCAATAACTTATTGCTATATAAGCCACATTTGAAAAAATATCTCTTTGAGACAATATTACTTTGGCTGTTAATTCAAATGAGCAGGAACAAATGAGGCATTTATGCAGTAATTTTTTTCTTACGCAAATCAAGCTAAATTTCATTAAGAAATGATTCCACCAAAATGAGCTTTCTACAATTAAAAATAACTTAGACTAGAGACAATTTATTTGACAAAAATATATTCTATTTTCACTTATACATTATATGAAACAAAAATAAATTTTCTGTTAATGCTCCTTCACTCATAACAGAAGCAAATTACATCTAATTAACGGAAATATTTTTTTCTTCCAAGAAGTTTCAACCATCAAACAAGGGAGTAGAAAAGTGAAACCTAAATCGGTTTGATTAAAAGAAAAAAAAAAGAATTTCCTCCCCATCTTATGATGCTCATCCCATATACATTTTTTCCCACTATAACTGCAATTTGGCTCTCAGTTGTTTGCAAGTCAATTGGAGAAACTTGACTACATTACTTTAAATCAAATACAAGGACTGAGTGATTTAGTGGATTAAATCAAGGACAGGAAACTGGGTAATTGCAGTACTAATCTCAGCTTTGCCTAATTATCCATGACCTCTTGGCAGTGATATTGTCCCTTGTGGGTTTGTGAGGAGTGTTCCTCTACCTCCTATCTGTAGCTGTTGCTGCTTAGAAAACAACGAATATCCTTGTTGGACATTTGGGTTGGTTCCAAGTCTTTGCTATTGTGAATAATGCCGCAATAAACATACGTGTGCATGTGTCTTTATAGCAGCATGAAAATGTGGCACATATACACCATGGAATACTATGCAGCCATAAAAATGATGAGTTCATGTCCTTTGTAGGGACATGGATGAAATTGGAAATCATCATTCTCAGTAAACTATCGCAAGAACAAAAAACCAAACACCGCATATTCTCACTCATAGGTGGGAATTGAACAATGAGAACACATGGACACAGGAAGGGGAACATCACACTTCGGGGACTGTTGTGGGGTGGGGGGAGGGGGGAGGGATAGCATTGGGAGATATACCTAATGCTAGATGACGAGTTGGTGGGTGCAGCGCACCAGCATGGCACATGTATACATATGTAACTTACCTGCACATTGCGCACATGTACCGTAAAACCTAAAGCATAATAATAATAATAATAATAATAATAATAATAATAAAAGAAAAAAAAAAAAAGAAAACAACGAATATCCTTTTCCCAATTGGAATATCTGAATTTTATTAAATTATGTTGGCACCTTTGTTGTAATCACTTGATTTATATGTGTCAGCCTGTTTTTAAACTCTGTATTCTTTTCCATTGGTCTGTATTCCTGCCTTTATGCTAATACCACAGTCTTCGTTACCATGTCCTTAAAATCCAATAAATCATCCAATTTTGTTCTTTCTCAAAATTATTTTGCCTATTCTAGGTTTTTATGTTTCTAGATGAATTTTAGAATCAACTTGTCAATGTCTGAAAAATAAAAAGCCTGTTGGGATTATGTTTGTGATTGTGTTGAATGTATAGATCAGTTTGGCGAGAATGGCCATCCTAATAATATTGAGCTGATTAATCCGTGAACAAGTTGTATTTCATTTTATTTAGATCTTTACTTTCACTCTGCAATGTTGTGAAGTTTTTACAGTAGGGTTTACAAATATCTTTTATCAAGTTGACCCCTAAATATTTTGTATTTTGGATGATGTTGTTTTTAAATTTCACATTTCAGATATTTATTGCTGGTCTGTAGAATATAGTTGATTGTTTTATATTGGACTTTTATATTGTAAACTCTATATTTATTTATTAATGTAGTACTTTTTCTGAGACTTACAAAAAGGATTTTCCTCGTAGATAATCATACTGTCTACGAGTAGAAACTTTATTACTTCTTGGTTTTCAACATGCATACTTTATTTTTTCCTGCCTTGTTACATAGATAGGGCCTCCAATACAATAAAATGATGCTTTTGCCTTTGTTCCTAATCTGAAGAGAAAGGAGTTATTCTTCCACTATTAAGTTTTATGTTACTTGATGACCTTTTAGAAAATGTTCTTTATTAGATGAGAAAGTTTGTTTCTACTTTTTTTTTAATCAGTGGGTTTGGATTTAGTTTGATATGGTTGGGCTCTGTGGCCCCACCCAAATCTCACCTTAAATTGTTATTTCCATAATCCCCACGTGTCAAGGGTTGGACCAGGTGGAGGTAATTGAATCATGGGGGCAGTTCCCCCATGCTGTTCTCGTGATGTGAATGAGTTCTCACAAGATCTGATGCTTTTATAAGGGGCTCTTCCCCCTTGGCTGGGCATTTCTTCCTGTTGCCTTGGGAAGAAGATGCCTTGCTTCCCCTTTGCTTTCTGCCATGATTGTTAGTTTCCTGAGGCCTCCCCAGCCATGCTGATCTGTGAGTCAATTAAGCCTCTTTATAAATTACCCAGTCTCAGGCAGTACTTTAGAGCAGTATGAAAATGGACTAATACAATTCAAATGCTTTTTCCGGATCTTTTGAAATTATCATATGCTACATCTTTATTCTGTAAGTATGACAAATTATATTAATTAATTTTTAAGATGTAAAACCAACTTTGCATTCTTTGTCATGGTGTATTATCCTTTATATATATATTGCTGAAATTGATTTTCTACTACTTTTGAGAATTTTTGTGTTTTCGTTATGACACAAAAGTTTTCTTTTCTTATAATATCTCTTAAAGCTTTGGTATAAAGGTGATGCTGACTTCATAAAATAATGTGGGATTTTTCTCTGCGTGTCTTTTAAACAAAAATTTGGGTAAAATCAGTATTATTTTTTCCTTAAATTTCCTATGTAATCTAAGTTATCAAATGTACTATCATAAAATTGTTCATATTATCTTGTTATCCATTTAATATCTATAAGAGTGAAAGATATCTCTGTTTTTATTCTTGATGATTGGTCATTTGTGGCTTTCTCCCTTAACACTGTGAGTTTATCAGTTTTACTATTATTTGCCAAGAACAAACTTTTCACTTTTAAAATTTTCTATTATGTTTGCTTTCTATTTGAGTTCTGTTCTTATCTTTGTTTATTTCCTCTTATTTATGGATTTCAATTTTTTTCTAGCATCTTAATATGAAATATTAGATCACTTTAAATCATTTTATCTAATAGAGGTGTTTAAAACTATAATTTTTCTTCTAAATGCTGATATAGGTGATATTTTTCATCATTCTTCAGTTTGAAGTTTTCTCTAATTTCCTTTGTAATTTCTGCTTCGGTTTATGGGTTATGTAGAAGTGTATAATTTAAGTTCTGAGTAATTTGGAATCTTTTTCTATATATCTTATTGTTTTGATTAAGTATCTCATTTTAATGGTCAGGGAACATATTTGATGACTTAAGTCTCTTGAAATATATTCAGAAATATTTTATTGTCCAGCATATGAGTCTTCTTGGTGAGTATGAGTAATTGCAGCTCTCCAAAATTCATATGCTGAAATGCTAACTCTTAGTGTGATGGTATTTGGAGGTGGGACCTTTGGGAGGTGATAATTGGGTCATGAGGACGGAGCCTCCACTAGTGGAATTAGTGCCTTAAAAATAGTTCCTAGAGGGCGGCGCGCGGTGGCTCACGCCTGTAATCCCAGCACTTTAGGACGCGGAGACGGGCGGATCACGAGGTCAGGAGATGGAGACCATTCTGGCTAACACGGTGAAACCCCGTCTCTACTAAAAAAATAGAAAAAATTAGCAGGACGTGGTGGTGGGCGCCTGTAGTCCCAGCTACTCTGGAGGCTGAGGCAGGAGAATGGCGTGAACCCGGGAGGCAGAGCTTGCAGTGAGCCGAGATCGCGCCACTGCACTCCAGCCTGGGGGACAGAGCGAGACTCCGTCTCAAAAAAAAAAAAAAAAAAAGTTCCCAGAGAGCTCACTTGTCCCTTCTGCCATGTGAGGGGACAAAGAGAAGATGGTGCTGTATGAACTAACAAGTGGGCTGTTACCAGACACAGAATTTGCTGGCACTTTGATCTTGGACTTCACAGCTTCCATTACTGCACGAAGTAAATTTCTTTTGCTCATAAGCCACAAAGTCTATGGTAATCTGCTATAGCAGTTCAAACAGACTAAGACAGTTGTATATTAAGGAATTTATGACAAAAAAGTAGTATTTTATATTTACCTCTTTATCTACCATTTATAGTGCTATTCCTTTCTTCCTATTGATTTGAGTTTTTTCCTGTCATTGTTTTCCTTCATTCTGGAGAATATACTTTTATATATATATTTTATATATATTATAATGTGAAATATATAAATATAAATATATTTTACATATATATTTTTATATAAAATATATTTTCTATATTAATATTTTATTTTATATAATATAAAATATATTTTACATATAAATGTAAGATATATTGATATAAATATATTTTATGTTTATATATTTATATTTATAGGTGTCATACATATATATACTTTTTTTGTTTTTGTTTTTGGACGGAGTTTTGCTCTTGTTACCCAGGCTGGAGTGCAATTGCACAATCTTGGCTCACTGCAACCTCCGCCTCCTGGATTCAAGCGATTCTCCTGCCTCAGCCTACTGAGTACCTGGGATTACAGCCATGCGCCACCATGCCTGGCTAATTTTTTGTATTTAGTAGAGACGGGGTTTCACCATGTTAGTCAGGCTGGTCTCGAACTCCTGACCTCAGGTGATCCACCCGCCTCGGCCTCCCAAAGTGCTGGGATTACAGGCCTGAGCCACTGCACCCAGCCCTTTTATATTTCTTATTGTAAAGTCCTGCTGATAATAGATTTAATTTATATTGAAATGTATTTATTCCATTATTGTTTCTGAAGGATATTTTCACTGGATACAGAATTTTGAATTGATAGTGTTTTTTTTCCTCTGAGTGTTTAAAAAATATCCTTCCATTATCTTCTGATTTTCATATTCCTTTTGAAAAATTAGCTATAATTTGTATCATTGTCAGCTGTCAAATACATTGGTTTCTCTCCGCATGCATGTAATGTTTCTCTTTTCTCTGTTTTTAAGAGTTTGTATTAGCTTTTTAGTAGTTTATGATGTATGTGGGTACTTTCTTTGTATTTATTCTATTTTGCATTTGCTGAACTTATAGGTCTATAAGTCAATGTTTGTTTGTTTTTTCCATCAAAATTGGGAATAATTTGGCCATTATTTCCTCAGACACTTTTTCCTACATTCACAATCTCTTCTACTGCTGGGATTCAAATTAAATATCTGCTAGACCATATGTAAATATTATTCAAAGGTAAATATTGCTCTGTTCCATTTTCTTCAATCTTTTTCTTACTGTTTTTGAGATTGCATAATTTCTATAGACCTATTATCAAATTTTCTAAGTTATTCTTCAAGATCTCCCATTTGTTGATATTCAGGAATTTTTTTAAAGAGTTTCATTTACTTTTCAGTTTTAGAATTTCAATTTGCTCCTTTAATTTTTTGGTTTTAAATTTCCATTTTGTTGCAAAGGATCCCTTTCAGTGTACTAATTAATGTTATATATTTCTGTAATTCTTTGAACATCTTTTCCTTGAATTCTTAGAAAGTATTTATAATAGCTCCTTTAGCATCTTTGTTAAAGTTGACATTATGCCTATTACGGGCTGATTTCTATTAACTGCTTTATTGCATTAGTATCACATTTTCCTATTTCTTTGAATATCTCACAAATTATTACTGTGCACTACACATTTTGGATAATGGATTGTAAAGAATATAAATTATTCTGTCTTACTCTAAGTGTCCTGGTGTTCATTCTAGCAAAAACGGTAATTATTTGTTAAATAACTTGAATTTGTGTAAACATGGTTTTCACTTGGTTGGTGTAGATCTGACAAGAGCGTAACATGTTTCCCAGGTCAGTCCAACTTGCCAGAATTCAAATTCTTCCAAATTATATATCTCCTGAAACTTTTGACATGGCTTAGATTTTGGTTTTATTGGGCAGGTATAGAGTAGTCTGTCTTAAACCTCGCAGTGTCTCAGCTGAATTTCCAGGGTTCTTGAAGTGTTTGAGAGACGTTCTTGACCAAACTCTATCTTCTAGCAATATTCAGTCTCTTATATCAATCTCTGAAGCATGCAGCAGCTATTGTCTGTTAAGTTTGATGAGATCTCAGCTTGCACATGTGCAGCTCATCCCTTAATGAAAGACTTGCCTGGAACCCCTGAACAGACTTTTGCCCATCCTCTGCTTCTTCCTCCTGATGCTCTGAAGATCCTACTAAGCTGAAGAGGTAAAAATCAGGGTGTTGGGTAGCTGAAGCAGTTGTCATATTCTCTCTGACTCCAGCTCACTGAGCCATGGTCACGAAATTGTTACTAGGCAGAAAACTGGGGTTATCACAGGACTTATCTCATGGTCTTTCCCTTTCCTCAAGGTTTGCAGTATTGCACTTCATGTTATCCAATCTAAAAACAGTGGCCTCATACATTTTGTCCAGCTTTATAATTATTCATGTTAGAGCAATTGACTGGTATTAGTTATATCATCATATTTGGAAGCAAAATTCTTCTGCTTAATTATTAAAAAGCATGTAGTATTCAAGCCCAAATCTCTAAGGATATATTTAAAAATCTTGTTTTCCTTGATCTGTTAACTGTGTTTATCTCAGATATAAGTTATTCTCTTTGTTAAATTTGTTTTCTTCTTTCACAGCATTGCTGTTTCTCAAATTTGTGATTCTTGATTGGATGTGCACATCAATCAAAATCATAACAAGAAACCTATAGCATGGTCAAAATCAGAGGAGAGTTAATTTACAAAGATTTGGGAATAGGGAAATGTCAGGATTATTTTGTTTAGTCTAAACAGAACAAGTCAGTCTCTATCATGATACCTGTAAGACATTAAACATGGGAATTGTTGCCTACATTTTCTGCCAGGCATAGCAAAGAAGAATTGGATCAGTATTTATAGACAAGAAGAGAGAGAAAGGGACAGACAGACAGGCAGACAGACATGGAGAGAGACAGAGACGAAGAAAAAGATGAAAAAGATAGAGAGATACAGAGACAGAAAGATAGAAAAAACCTCCTTGTTGTGTTTAACAATCTGGCTTTAATTGTTCTAGCATCCGTGTATTTCTTGCTATTTGTTCATTGAGTGCCATTGCTGTTGTTAACCAACAAGTTCTCCTCTTTTCCCTTTACTTAGTTTAATCTGGTTCCTATCACTTGAGAGAAAAAGAATCCTAATGGATACTGCCAAAAAGTGTTGAGGAAAATGAAAGCTGATTCAAGATAATTTGCTTAATGTAAATAGAGCAACCTAAATTTTGCTGGTTAGATAAATTTTTTTAAAGGACTCACATCCCTGGTTCTTACCATTTTACTTAATGGTAAGAAGATTAAGAATGTCTTTTACATTTTTAAATGTTTTCCTATACCCACCAAAAAGGAAATGATATCTGAGTGTTTGTATGATATAAGTCCCACCTTTCCAATTTTGTTTCCTTTGTATTTTTTAGATTTTAATCAACTAAATTGGAATGAAAGGTATTATTAGATATGCTAGTTTACCAACTAAACTTTCACTGGATATTTTACATCATGTGTACTACGGTCCAAGGCTTCAGTTGATTAAAGTCTTCAAATGCTTCACATGCTTTAGATACTTATTTTTAAAATGACTTCACTAATAATCTTAGGCAAAATGTCAATGTCTCAGTTATTTTAAAAAATATCAATTTTATTACTACTTATGGAATAAAGGAGTTGAGGTGGTTAATGATTACCAAATCCATCACTACTAATGGAACAAAGGACTTGCTATTTTCTTTTCAGGAGTCGAGGGTGATTAATTATTACATTACCTATCTTCATACAAAATAATTAAAACTTGGAGTAGAAGCTGCCACATCAACCATTGAACAGCTTCCACTGAGTTTTAAAAGGAATTATGTTTGTTAACATAAGAAAGGCATAGCCTATTCATGTTTAACACTAACTAATTAGTTATGGTTAAATAAAAACTTACATAAGTTAAAGCTGTAAATGTAATGCTCTGTTCTTTTTAAAGTTTTATTTATATTGTTTATATTAACAGGATATGGTAATGGGATGAAAGGATGCATTAAACAAGACAGAGCCAAATTTTATAGCTTGGCTAGGGGAAGGAAAACACTAGAGTTTTTAAAATAAGACTTACAATGAATGTTTATGGAACTGGATTCAGGCAAGGCTGTTAAGTAACTGTACACCTTTTAACTCACCAAAGGCAAATAAATAGTTTTATCCATCCTGGTGAAAAACTAGCTGATCCGAAAGTATTTTCAAATCATTTATTACTCATGAATTTAATCAGAAAATTAGTATATATTGGGGTTTCTGGTGGCTAATTTGTGTCTCAGATAGTTTGTGGGGGTAAGCAGGGAACTCGAGACTGTACGTTAGCAGGGAAACAAGTATGGTTTCAAAATGTTAAGGTTTGGGGATTATGTGAGATGTGCAACTGATACACCCATGTTTCCCAGCAGTATGTCCTCCTTCTCTAAAGCATTTTTATTTCTTCCTATTTTGTCACACATTATTGGTCACTGAGGACAAAAGCATCTCTCTGAAAGACATGTATTTAGGAAAAGTCTGCATAAAACAAGTTCATCCAAGCATATTTTGCTATTTGCTCCCAAGACAATTTTTTCCACTTTGTTTTGATTATCTGGCTTCACTTGCTGTCAGCTTCAGTGCTAGATTTTTGGTTGCCTTGTACAAACCTTGTGTGTGTGTGTGTGAGTGTGTTTGTGTGTGTGTATGATGGGGTATGAAGAGGGTCATGTCGAGATGAGAAAAGAATGATTACAGGATAATAAACTACATTTTATTGAGGAGGTATAAAGTGCCAAATCCTAGGGTAGTTTCACAGTTACTAACACTTTCTCTCATCAAATCATGACTAAACAAAGCCAGAAAATTTTCCACCTGAGCACAAGCTACCTCATACTCAAGTAACCCTATGTCTTTCTACCATTCACCACAGTCATTCGTTACTGGACCCCATCAGTCCTTACCTTAGTGTGGGTGGACAAAGGCTGCAAATCTGCCTTGCCTAGTTGCCTTCCTTTTGGGGGACAACCTTTGAGAATAGGCTTCAATTTAAACCTGGAAACTTCACAGTATGAATCAGTTATGAACAGAATCTTCATCTCCAGTCTTTCTGTGTTGTTAGAATTTGGCTACCATAGTTTTCTGATAGAAGTCTCAGAGGCTTACCATGGGGTTTAGCAAGAACTTTGATAACTAGTGCTTTTTAAGGGTATTGGAACTATAACTTTTTTTCTTTTTTTTTTGTTCTTATAAATGACCACTAGATGGGCTTCCACCCCTATTAGGAGTTAGAAGTAACAAATGAACCAGTCATTAAATGGCTCAATGAGCCATTTGGCTCTAAGCTCAAATGGCTTGACTATGATTTTTGCAGAAAAGAGTGAGTGAAAACCAGGTTCAGGCCAATAGTTGAAACTTCAAAGGATAATGTCATGGCAAGGCTGGAAGGGAGCCTGAAATAGAGGAAAAGTCTCCGAGAGTTTAAACCACATTAGTTCTGAATCATATTATTGGTGCAATTCAGAAAACTGCCTCTCTCGTCTTCACACTTTTCTATCACAAATTCATTATGAGACAGGCTTGCTTGTAAGACATAATTATACCTTTTTCTTTTTTTTTTCCTTCCTTTCTGCAATTTAACAATCAAGGCATGGCCACTCTTCTTTGACTATGTTTATGTTGTTTGTATGAGAGTTATCCACGGGCATCCGGCCCCACTTCAATTCTCTGTATAACACAAGGCCAGGTAGAGGCATTTTCCCTGGGCACTGTTACCCTCTCCTCAAGGGGGTCTTGATTGCACCTCAGTTTACCAGTTTGTCTCTCCCAGAAGCATGTGTTATTTATAATCATTCAATAGCATTTTTGATATTCTCCTGTGAGCCTGGCTCTATGCTATGACATGGGGTTATATCAGTGGAGAATAAGCCAGGGCTTTTCACCCCTTTTCTTACCATTTAGACATAGCTGGTCAGCTCCCTCACCAAGTAAAACCAACCTGCCTAAGGTATGCAAAAAGGACTATTCTTTTTTTTTTTTTTTTTTTTTTTTTTGAGACGGAGTCTCGCTCTGTCCCCCAGGCTGGAGTGCAGTGGCGCGATCTCGGCTCACTGCAAGCTCCGCCTCCCGGGTTCACGCCATTCTCCTGCCTCAGCCTCCAGAGTAGCTGGGACTACAGGCACCCGCCACCACGCCGGGCTAATTTTTTCTATTTTTTTAGTAGAGACGGGGTTTCACCATGTTAGCCAGGATGGTCTTGATCTCCTGACCTTGTGATCCGCCCGCCTTGGACTCCCAAAGTGCTGGGATTACAGGCGTGAGCCACCGCACCCGGCCAAAAAGGACTATTCTTTTTAAACTCTGTCTGTACACTTCTGCAAGTTCTCATTTCCCTGACTTTCTAAAGCCCTGGTTCTTTACTTGGCTTTCAGTATCTGTGACTGGCACCCAATTTTGTTTGCCAAAACTTGCCAACATCCTCTTTTTCTCTATCAACCTTGCTCTGCACGCTACCTTGATTGTGGTATTACTGGCAATTTCTGGTTAAAATTATCCTCAGGAGTCTTCTCTGTAGGGGAGAGAAAATGAAGAGTGGCTATGTGTAGCTCAGGAGAAAGAAGGAACCAATATTTGCAATCATTTTGTGTCAAACACAGTAATAGGTAACTCCACTCATTTCATTTCATTTTGTAGCAGAAGTATATAAAATATACACTGCCAAGTGAAAGATGCTTTAATAAAAAGCATAAAGAGGTAACATAACAGAGAGTGGTTTACACTGTCTGGACAACAAGGTAGGATGGCTAGATATTCTGTATCCATGTGGTGAGTGTTAACCTTGTGACACATGAACATGTGGGTATAGAGTGCCCACCTTTCTTCTAACACCTCCAGTCCATTCTACACATGGAAGCCAGAGAGTATCAACCCTCAGTGACTTCCCACTAGACTTAGTCTGTCACATTTTTCTAATGGTGGACAGGGATATAGATTTGGCGTATCCTTCCAAAATTATTTCTGGCCACCTTTCATCCACTTACTTTACTCCAACCATATTGGCCTTCTGGATTCTCAAAACTACCAGGTGTTTTTCAGCCTGCAAGTCTTTACACATGCCTCTGTTCAGGGTGTCCTCCCCTCACCCTTCCTCAAAGAATAGATGCACTTGTGAAATTGTGCTTATGCATCAGACTCATGATCAGATTAGAGGCATTTCAAACAAGTTCTGTTCATCAAGTATAAGAAAATCTTACCTAACAACCTGGCTTAGTAAGCAGTTTCATTTCCTAGACGCTTATTTGTGAAATTGAGACCTTCTGTGTTTCTCAGAAACACTGGCAAGTGAAAAGGTTGAGTTTGCCTAGGGAGTAGGTTTGCTTATTGTTGTAGTATCCATGTTGGTCTTTAGCTTATCTTTGACTTATTACACATGAAAAGGTTTCCTTGCTTACATTATAAACATCGGCTATGTAACTGGTTATGGACTTTGAGTTTCTGATCTCTGGCTACTATTGCCATATTTTGTGTAATTGTTAGCTGTTATCAAATAAACAAACAATGAGTTAATCACATTTACTGTTAATATAGGGCTACCACCTGTCTGCTTCCCCCTGGAGAATCTGCATTTTAGAGATCATTTTACTGCTGGAAAACTTTTAAGCTCTCCAGGAGGACTTGCTTTAGTTATAGCTATTTCTCATTTTGTGTACTTTTTTCTCCATTCCAGTTTGAATAAGGGAGTGGCTATTATTTGCTAAATGCACATCTTGGGATGGAGGTTGGAAAAGTAAGAAGATAATTAACATAGCAAAAAGCAGTCTTCTCTGTCTCCCACCCTCTCCCCCATGATTTTGGCAGAATGGAAAGCTATCTATCAGACAAATCTGATGGGACAAAGTGAGTGGACACTTGATGACTCCTGTGGAATTTGGGATTTGTCAAGACTGCTCTTGAGGGCTTAAGGATGGGTGAAGGCATGTGGGCTGAACTGGATGATCAAACAGAAATGGAAAATCCTGTGGGGCAGACTAGGTGGAGATCTTAAGCTTAGCCAGAGTCAAAGCATCATAGAATCCACAGCCCTTCAATACAAACTCTCACCCTTCCATCCCTCTCATTAGTCCTGAAAAATATTAAAAGCAACCATAAACTCATAAAGGAGTAAGAAGACTTTTAAGAATGTAGGGCTTTGTATGTGTGTGTATATTGGAAGAGAGGGTGTTATTCTTTTGCAAGACATCATAAAACAAAAATCTGTTATTGAAATAGCATACAATGACATATTCTAATAAAACCAGGAAAGGTTATTATCTCATAATCAGGAAGTGAATATTTAGGTTCATTATGCAGCATTTTGAGAAAGATTACATTGTATTTAAAAGAGTCTGAGAACATCAGTCTTCACTGGGTGATACTTGAAAAGGAAAGTGGACTATTGGGAAATGCAAATATTGTGGCGTCTGTTATGAAACAGACCAAGAAACCCACTGAAGGAGCACAAAAAAATCACTCTCATTAGGCCAAAAGTGAGCTTTAGTAGGAAGTAAATTAACAAAAGTGTTGTTGTCCAGTAAGACTATATCTGAGGAAAATAAAGTTATCTTACCCAAATTCATTTCTCATAATGTCCACCTCTGCCTTCATAATTCTTGTTTTCTGATAAATCTCTTCTATATGGGTGCATCCATCCAGTATTAAAAGAAAACCATTCAGAATCGACTTGCACAAATGTGCAGTTACTTAATAGAGACCAGCAGTACTGACCCATCAGATAGCTTGGAAGCATACAAATATAACGAATAAGTAGGAGAGCTACTGTGTTTTGAATGGGTGCATTTGCTAGAAATCAACAATCTGAATTTTCTATTTCCAACTGAAACTATGGATGGCAAATCAAGATTGAGACAGAAAATAGCTGAGAAAGGAATTACTATGAATATTTGATAAATACAAATCAGATGAGTCCTTTGTTTTTTGGATGACTGCATCACAATAAAATAAGCTATTGCCTATGTCATTGTTTACTATCCTGTGTGATACTAAAAATTACCAGGAAAGCGTGTTAAAAGTACATATTCTTGGAATGAAACCAACTTTTGGATCAAATTTTTCATGAAAAATATTGAGTGTGTGATCTTCATAGGAGCCGCCATGTTGACTATATGAGAGATGAACATGTAGCTTGAAGAAAATACACGGATGACTTGTATGGTTACAAAACAGAGTAGGAGGAACACTTCAATATATATTTAGCAGAAAATGCCTATTATCATAAATTGAGTTTGAATTTTATCACAACCATTTGCTGCCTGGATTGACTTCTACTACTTACTTTTCTCTTCACTAAAACACATTCATTTTTTATATAATTTTCCAAATAATGTTAATATTTACCAAATGTTATGTAGCTTCACACACATGTTAAATCTCATGCTCCTCTATCTGAATTCAACTTTTTTAAAAGGAGTTTTTTGGTTACTCCAGCTTTGTAGTATGAAATCACGATTTTCAGAATCATAAAAATATAAGATTATATGGGAATCTTAGAAATTATGAAGGCTAGTAATTCTGAAATGTGGCTTGTTAAAAATCACAAATGCCAAACTTACTGTATTATACTCTGGGGATGGATCGATGCCATGTATTTTTTTTTTTTACAACTTCTCAAGGTGATTTTTATGCAAACAATGAAAATCATTGTTTATTCTACAGAAAGATACCTTTGTTCTAGAGAAATTCAGCAACTTAGCCAAGTTCACAGAGATGATTCGGACAAATGAGAACTAAAATAGAGAACTTCAGACTCTCGTATCAATGAGTTTTCTTTCTGAAACATCAGGAAAGATAAGTTAAAATACAATTTTTCTTCATTGTGAATGTACTAAATGCCATTGAATTTAATACTTTAAAGTGGTTAGTTTACATTAGACAAATTTTACCCGATTAAAAACTAATTTAAAAACATATAAAAACACCACTTTTATTTTACTATTATGTAGGCAAGTTAGTTTTCTAAATAACACGTAGAATGGCAACCGCATGTTATGTCTGGCTAGTGCAACAGCCAACAGAGAAATCATTGATATAGATCATTCAAGCTACTAAATCAGCTCTCTGGTCTGTAAAATTAGGGAATGAGGATAATAATGCTCTGTTGTTGAATAAATGTGAATCTATGAAAGAGGATATATGTAGTCTGCCTGGTACACAGTGGTTGGTCACAGCTAGTTTGACTTGAGGATGAACATAGCATATCATATGCTTTTTTCTCCTCTCACACTTGCTCACCACAGTGTCTTCCAGTAGTAGGTGGCAAGTAACTTATTTATCAACTTGTCTGTTGACTAATAAGACCACGTAGATATCACCCTCTTATCAGGTGAAAAGAAATTTCCTTGAAATCTCACTTTATGAGATAGCTAAGTAAATTCCATTCATTCCATATGTGAATGTTCTGCTTTCCTGAATCCTATTAGGTTACAAGTTGTAAGGGCAGGACACATTTTTTGGGTAATTATAGCTTTAAACGCACTCAGATGGCTGTTACACACTAGCCATATCCAATAGATGTAATACATAATTAATTGAACAAATAAATAAATAAATAAAAATTACAGCCCATAAAAGCTCCTCATTAACTTTCCCAGTACTAGCCTACCTCTTGCAATTAATTTTACATTTTCTTGTTTCTCCTTTATTAAGTAAGCTGAAATGAAATATAAATGATATAATTGTTTTTGCTTTCTCATTTGGAGAAATACTCATGCAGTCTCAGTCCTCAGAGTATACAGAAAATGAGACTAGATGAGCTCCATTTGATACACAAATAACAGAATTCTGAACAATAATGGAATCACATTTATTCCAGTGAATATATGTATACCCATTCCAATGCAGAAAATATTATAATTCTCATAAATTAAAAAAAAAGATATTTATTTTGTCATTACAGAAGTATTCCAGAGGAAAAATTAGGATTTACTCCTCTTTTGTAACCACTATTATGTGAGGCTTCCTCAACAGTAAGCCCACCTCCTTTTAGTGAGTAAACGTGCATATGAGCATCCCTGCTGTAGGTTCGTGTCTTGAAGATAACTTTTGTCTTCCATACCCAAATTCCTAGTGTTACACAGTCCAAGGATGAGATATGGGAACCTAAACATGAAGTTGTCAGTGTGTCTTACAGGAAAAGTATTAAGTGAATGATTCTGTCTATTCTATGGAGGCCAACTGATGTAATCTTTAGAAAAAATAGACATGATGTGATATTATTTGGGGGATTTTGTAAACCTTAAGGATATGTGGTAGTGACAGTGGACAACGTTTCTCAGAGACATCTTTCCTCAGTACTAGTTTTGAGAGCTCTCCTACAGAAAGATGTGGGTCCACAGGCCAAGGATACACTCTACCCCAGTCCTAACTCTATTGTTAGATCATGAATTATCCATGCAGGAATATGTCTTTCAAGTACATTGTTTTGGATTCCTGAGAGCTTTAAATACAATTCAATCATTATTATTTTTCTAATCCAAAAATCAGGAGAGTGAATAATGGCCCACAAAATTCATCTAAAGGGATCTTGACTTGATTAAAATGAATCACCCAGGTTCACATAAATGTCTTGCACATAATTTCATTTTGAATTGGCAATGTGGCAATGTAGTGCAAAGAGAACTGGACTAGAGGTTAGGAGAGCTGATTAAGGCTGGAATCTTCTTCAATGAGGTGTGTGAACATAGCAAAATTAATACTTTCTGAACCCCAGCTTTCCTTATATTTATAGTGAAAGAATTAGAAAACAGAAGGTCCATTATACCTCCAAGGTTCAGTCTAGCTCTTAAGTTTGTAATTTATATGACATTTCTGGGCTCTCTCAGAAAAGAGATTTTGTCTCACTATCCTTGGAATGAAAATAGGATACTTTCTTTTCTTTCATCTCTCCATTTGTCAGAGACAAAAAAAATCATCTCTCTCCTCTTAATGTTCTGTCTTAGTCTAGGCCACACTGTGGACAGAACAACATTGTCAGTTGGGGAACCGTGATTGGCTACTCACTCTCTCTCTAAGCTGGTTTGTTAAAGGGAAGGCTTTGTCTCAAAATGAATGGCTAGCAGTACGGTAGGTTTATCCAAAAAAAAAAAAAAACTCAGCAAGTTTATATAAACATTGTGGTACTCAATGAAGGAAGTGCTGAGAGGGTAACAACATCTGACGAATGGGTAAATTTTCTGGAATCTCACAAGGCTTTGAACATAGCTCTCCCTGGTGGAGACTGCCTGAGCCAACCTGACATTGTTTTTCCTCATGGTTGGCAGCTGTAGAGTGCAGTGGAACAATCAGTTCCTTGGTTATCCTCCAAGGTGAGCAAGGTCAGTTATAAACAGCTTTGCTGTCAGGGAGCCTCATATTTTACTCTAGTCTCCTAACCTGACAAATCTTGAGGCTGGCACTGAAGTCAATGAGCCCTCTGCAGCCTGATTCCCCACAGTGACTTCTCTCTTCTTACAAACAATGCCTCATCTTGGTTCTGCACACCCACACAGGTTTTTAGGGAGCAGGACTGCAATTAGTCAATGCAGCCATAATTCAACCGTAATAAAGTATTTGCTTTCACCAGGGTCCTTTTTGTACAGCCTCATATTAAGCACCCACCACAGGAAAATTGCCCTTGAATGTTTGGTCCTTCATCAGCATTAAACCACAGAGCTGACTTTGAATTTTGTCAAATGATTGTCATAGGACAGGGTGAGATTACACAGTCTTTTGCTTATTAGCATTTTATTTAGAACATTACCATATCAGATTGGCTTAATTCTCTTCAGGGTATAAACATTTAAATTTTACAAATTCCAGTTATGTTCTTTGCCCCCATTTTGTTCTTCCCACACAAAAAAATAAACAAATAAACATGATTCAGAGTGTCTGTTAATCTTACTTAAGGCAAGGAGGAGCCTGAAGATGAACGGTTCATGAAATGACAGATGTCCTAAGAAAGAAAACATCTCCAAAGTAAGACCATTTTACTCCCATTTCTTTCAGTGACATGGACATTTCCAACTAAAATTATATTCAGCATTTTATTTCAAATAAGTAAGCTAGTGATATTGTTTGCAAATAGGTCCTGGTTAATGTGGAGTTAAGTTCCTTGAAAATACAGCAGAACCCTTTTTGGGTGTGCCCTGATGATCCTCATCTGCTCCCTACGTGTCATTGACTTCTTTAGATTGTTATCAGGAAATTAGACACTCCATTGAAACAATCCTGGGAAAATAATTCAAGAATCTGCTTTCCATTTTTGATTCTGCTCCTAGAACATTGCACCAGCAGTGCTGTAAAGGACCTGTGTTTGTATGGATGGGACATTGCATAGACCAGCTTAGCAAGACTAATTGATGGTTCAAGTCCTCTGAAGTATAGTTAGTGGCCAGAGGTTGGACTAGAAGGAAGAGAATAAGCAATTTGTTTGTCCAGGTTTTGATTTGCCTGACCAGGTGTGTCCATTTTCTCATGGTTAATGCCTGTATCAACAGCACAGAGAAGCAACTAAACATTAAAGATTTATGAAGAAAACATTTCATCATCTATGAAGAATTTTACAAACTCCTGGATAGATGAGGCATTGTGGCATTCCACATCTAATGCTACGAGTTGTTTTCCTGTTTCCTTGTTGCATGTAGCCATATAACAAACAGAACTGAGCTGTGTGGTGACCCATGGGATAATTATAAATATAGTAATGGTTGTCTTTGGTTTATCTGACAGACAAAATATGGAGAAATGTGATTATTGTACTGTATTAAAATTGTTCTGTGCTAAGGGGCTGAAAGAGAATTACAAACATCTTTGAGTACGGCCTTACCCAAAAGGTGTGATCATTCATCATTCTTTTTTTTTTTTTTTTTTTTTTTGAGACAGAGTCTCGCTCTGTCACCCAGGCTGGAGTGCAATGGCGCTATCTCAGCTCACTGCAACATCTGCCTCCAGGGTTCACGTGATTCTCCTGCCTCAGCCTCCCGAATAGCTGGGACTACAGGTGCACATCCTCACACCCGGCTAATTTTTTGTATTTTTAGTAGAGATGGCGTTTCACCATGTTGGCCAGACTGGTCTTGAACTCCTGATCTTGTGATCTGCCCGCCTTGGCCTCCCAAAGTGTTGGGATTACAGGCATGAGTCATCACGCCTGGCCAAGGTGGGATTATTCTTATTGTGAAACTACTGGAGAATCTACATCTGTTACAAATAAGACAAAAACTCAGAGGGCCCACCCAAGGTGGGCTTAGAATTTGAATATGTCTGCCTTTGTCTTGATTAAAAATCTATCATGATATTCAGGATAGAAAATTTATACTTTAGCTGGAGGCCTTGTCTCTCTCCAAACTTTTCCACAATGACTCTGAAATATTTTCAAAATGCAGTTCTTATGTCAATCGTCTATGATGACTAGTTCCTGGTAGCCTTCTGGATAAAAATCTAAAGTATTAATCATGGCACCTCAGACTGCAGACTAGCTCTTTAATGTCATCTTTTCTCTCTGGCCCTCTCATGCATTATTTTCTAGTTACACTGAACTGTCTATTATACCTTGGCTACTACATTTCTCATCTCCTTGTATTTGGATTTGTGATTCCTACACTCTGTAAACCTATTTTACAAATTAGCTTGGATAACTCTTAATTCATTTTCTAGAATGCAATTACTCCTTCAAGGAAACTCCCTTAATTTTACATCAATGTCCCAACCCCAACTGAGATTTTCGTTCCTCCTAGATATTCTTTGTTCATTTAATTATCACCCACTACACTGTAAGTTCCTTTTTCCTAGAAATGTTATCTTTTATTTACCAATCTATAATGCTTAGCTGTGTCTGATATACAGTAAGCTTCAGTCAGTGTTTGTTGGAATAAGTGGGGTAAGTCAGGAGTAAGGGATCTAGGAAAGGTGCCTTTGAAGTTGGCCAGCCCTGTGGAACTGGAGTAGATATCATTGAATATCTTAGTCACTGAATAATAGATGATTTTTGTCTTTCACTATATTTGCTGCTTTTTCTTTACCGTGGTATTTAATAAAGTCTCTTTTAAAGTTCTAGCCTCCCTAAACTGTGCTAAGAGAAACATGGAAGAGATTTTGTTTGTGCTTTATATAGAGCAAAGAAAGGGCACCCCATCCCTCCTGAGGCTAGCGAGATGGTGGCAGCAATATCTGAAATGTGAGAATCTCAAGAGGAAAGCAAGGACTTCCAAGGAGAGTGGAAGAACTACTGGGCCAATTGTTTTTCCAGAAATAAGAAAAGCCTGGAGGTTTGAGGTTTTGTTTTAATAAGGAAAATCCCATTTTCTTCCAGTGCCTTTCCACTGTCTCCTTTTAGCCATATTCTCCTCACTTTGCCTGGCTGTCCAGGTCCTTTATGCTGTCCCCTAGAGTTGCTACAACCTTTTCTGGATTCTTATACTTGCTATGGTTGGGGGCCTTTCCCAGAGAGCAGTCACCTAAACAGGACATTTACCCTTACAGGTGCTGAGCATTTATGGCTGAATGTACCTTGCTTCATAGGAGTAGGTTTCACTCCAAAACTTGTGGCTCAATACAGCAATCATTTTGTTATCTCCCATGTTTCCATGGGTTTACTGTATTCAGCTGGGTATTATTCTGCTGCTCTTGCTTGTGGTTTCTCATGTGGTTGCAGCCAGATGATAACTATTTCCTCATCCGCAGGCTGCTGTTATAATCTGGAGGCCTGTGTGAGATATTGGGAGGGCTGAACCTCCCTCCTTCTCCATGTAGTCTCAGGACTTCTCTATAATGATGTCTTAATAATGTCTCTTTGTGATAACCGGACCAGGGAAGAATACTTTTTTTTTTTCTTTCTGAGATGATGTCTTGATGTGTTGCCCATGCTGGAGTGCAATGACATGATCTCGGCTCACTGCAACCTCCACCTCCAGGGCTCAAGTGATTCTCCTGCCTCAGCCTCCTGAGTAGCTGGGATTACAGGCATGTGCCACCATGCCTGGCTAATTTTTGTATTTTTAGTAGAGACAGGGTTTCACTATATTGGCCAGGCTGGTCTCGAACTCCTGACCTCAGGTGATCCTCCCACCTCAGTCTCCCTAATTGTTGGGATTACAGGCGTGAGCCACTGCACCCAGCAGGAAGAAGACTTCTTATGTGGCCACTCAGAGTTCCCAAAACCAAGCAAAGGGAGGCAGAGCCTGCCAGACCTCTTAAAATCTAGGTCCAGAAGGGTCACCATGTCACTCCTAATATGTACTATTGTTCATGGAAGTCACAGGGAAGCACAGATTTATTGTGGGAGGGGACTACACAAGATTATGAATGCCAGAAGGTATGGTTCATTGGGGACATCTTTTAAAACTAGCTAACTCGTTATCATAGGACACTTACATTTTAATAAACAATCAATAGGTTTTTTTCTTAAATAATTGTAAGCACCAAGACTGTGTCTTCCTTCCTTTCTGCAAAACTTTCTTCCTTTTAGCTTTCTACTCAAATTCTCTATCACTTTCACTCACCACTCTCTCCATCACTTCCACTTCCTTACTACTTGTCTCCATCACTTTCCTTGGTTCTGGTTCCTTTGCTTTTCTCCCCCAAAACTGGCAAGACTCAACACCCAGGTCTTGTCACTCTCTCTTACTAAGCTTCCATTGTGTTTTCCCCATAGAGTTAAACTCATTGCAGTTCGTTTATGAGTTCTCCTTGACCTTCCTCACTGAGTCCACCTCCCACCACTCTTTCTGTATGTCCTAAGCTCTAGTCATTTTTGAACATTAATATTTTCTTGAGTAAGATGTGTTCCGTCATATCTTTATGCTGTTCCAGATGCTATTTCTTCTGACAAGAAGGAAGAAACATGTTTCTAAACCCCTTAGTGTTCTCTAGTCTGCTCTTGGAACAAGTTAGAAGAATGTTCCTCTCCTTCAGCTTCCTCTGCATGATTGATTTCTCTTTCTTCTTCCTTTTCATAGCACTTTTGATATAGAATTGATTTTATTGCATTGTAAACACTTCAGAGTGTCTCTCTTTCCAGAGATGTTGTATTCATCTCTGTGTCTTCTCACTCTAGTGTTTCACAGTGTCTAAAATATAGATGTTACAATCATATTGAATTGGCTGGCTGAATTATTTTATTCTTATTTTCCTCCCTCAAATATTACCTCTATGTTGGTGCACATATTTTTCTATAACCCTTTAGCTATGAAATCAAATTTCATACTGCCTATTGGAATTTATACTTGGTCTCCTATGGCCACCTCAAAAATAGCATTTCTAGAGCCACATTTACTGTCTTTCCCTCCCAAATTTCATAATCTCTTTCAGTGAAACCACAATTATCCCAGTTAACAAGAATAATTTTTGTCCCCTTCATTCTTCCAAATCAGTCAGTCTTAGATTTTAGGCATTTTTTTCTTTTGACATTGCTCTCATATTTACTTTTGTGAATATATCCTTACTGCCATCATTTTAGCCCAGACCTTCTTCTCATGCGTGAATGATCACCTTGCTGTTTTGTCTTGTTTTTCTCTCTAATCCCTTCCTCGCTCATGGCTAGGTTGATATTTCTTCTTCTTCTTCTTTTTTTTTTTTTTTTTTTTGAGATGGAGTCTCACTCTGTTGCCCAGGCTGGAGTGCAGTGGCAGGATCTTGGCTCACTGCAACCTCCACCCCACAGGTTCAAGCGATTCCCCTGCCTCAGCCTCCCAAGTAGCTGGAATTACAGGCACCTGCTACCACGCCCAACTAATTTTTTTGTATTTTTAGTAGAGACAGGGTTTCGCCATGTTGGCCAGGTCGGTCTCCAACTCCTGACCTCAGGTGATCCCCCTGCCTTGGCCTCCAAAAGTGCTGGGATTACAGGTTGTGAGTCACCGGGCCCAGCATAGGCTGATTTTTCTAAAACAACTCTTTCACAGTGTTGCTCTGGTGCTCCTAGAAATGGTGTTTGCTGTCAAATTAAATCTACTCTTCTGCTTGCTTCTCACTGCCTTACACAATCCAAACCTCACTCCGCCAATCTTTCTCTGTTTCCCCCTTTTAAGCAGCATCCACCCACATTGCCTTTCCTCATTGATTCTGGCTTAAAGGGACACTTGTTCAATCCTAATTGCGAGGTCAATCTGTCTGGACGGTTCTCCTCTTGCCCCGTTCCCCTTCTCACATGTCAATATCCTTCCCATCCTTCCAGGATGTGTTCAAGTTTGAATCATCTATTATTTTTCTTTCAACTTCCTCCTGCCTTCCCTACTCTCTCTGAGCTCTGAGTGCAGAAATATTATGTCAGAACCACTGTGTTTACTGTGCTTTACCAACATATGTGCTTCTTGAGGTGAGAGATTATGGTTTATCTTCCTCAGTAATTCTCACAGTGTCATAATGTCCAGCACAATGCTGTGTAGTAGATGACCATGTAACATTAGCGGGTAAATTACATGAACTTGTAGTAGTGGCATTTTCTGGGTCATCATCTATAGGCCAGTGGGATGATATTTTCTGAAGATAATTTTAAAAGGCAAGAAAAAAGAAGGCTTCTCATTTCTAATTTCCAGATAAGATATCCCCTACCTTGTCCCTGGATGACAGAACTGGATATTGTAAAATAATAGTAATTAGTATTTGAATGCCATTTAACTGTTTATAAAGCGCCTTCACTGATATTTGCTTATTCATAATTCTGTAAGTTCTTCCAAAATTACTATACACTTTGAGGCTGGTGGTGTGATTTGTGAAGATGAGATAGAGGAAGTAAGCGTGGAAGATTTGGATTTGCAAAAACATTTGATAGTGTGTTGCTTTTCATTGGTCTCAAGGAGGTCTATTTCTAGGAGTATTGAGAAAGATATATATGTGTATATCTTTACCCATTTACTAGAAAATGGGTTTACTTCTCTAATGTTTTAGCAATAAAGAGAATTCCAGGTATACAGCAAATAAATCTGAATGTTAGCCCTCAGGAGCTGCTGATAGCAAAAGACTGAAGATCCTATATTTCTATATTCAGATCACACTACCGAGGGATTTCAAGCTTCTCTTTCTCAAGCCAGCTTTTATGGTTTAATAGTTTTTCTGTTATGAAAATAAAGCAGATGACACAAAATTTCAGAGAAAGACAGCTAAAGTAAGAGCCAAAGAAAAGAAGGAGTGGAAGTAAAAACGCTTCAGTGAAAAAAAATGGAGAGCTGACACTTTGGCACCGAAATGTTAATGCTTATTTTTAAGATTACATCGCCACCTAGTAAACCAGCTCAGAAATACATCCACAGAAAACGACAGCTTGTCTGGTGCTGAGCTCTAATCCTCTGGTCAGCAATTCCTGGGAGCACCTTTCCTTCTAAACATCTGCACACACAAGTGTGCTACCTGCGCACGCTTTTAGAGTTCTCATTGTTCAGGTTCAGCCCACGTTCTCTTGTTCATTTAGAGCAATGTGATGGAAAAGTCAACAGCACACATTTTAGAAATGAAAACAAGCCAAGGATTTCTATCAAGGAACCTGTTATCTACTCTTGAAAAATGATTAGTTAAAACCATACATATTATCATTTGCCAGTTCTGAATAATTTAATTCTGGGATTTTCATTAATGAAAATATTTTGCATTTTCTACTTTCATTTCTGTATAGAACAGAGGTGGTCTGTTCATGGTCTTTCTTGGTTAGGAAGCATTGGAACTATGGAATTAAAAACACTAAACACTGCTTAAAATTTTCCTTGTCTTTAGTTTTTCTGTTATTGCAAACAATCTTTTATTTCTTCTGCAGTGTTTGTTTGTACTGAATACTTTATGCTTGATCACTCACTCGGATTCTGTTTTTGTATAAAAAGCTTGTTAGCTTGATAAAACACTGCACAGGGTTTTAGTTTGTTGCTTAATAGATGATTATCTGGGTGGCATCCTGGCTATAGCCCTTGCTAGTTCCAATTTTTTAATCTGTGAGATAGGGATAACAATAATGCACACATCATTGGGCATTTGGGAGAAATAAATTAAGCAGCATGTGCTCAACAATGTTAACTATTATTATGAATAATAAAAATAGATCAATTAGAAATGGTAGAAACAAAGGATAGAGACTGATTTCATCTTGCTCAGTAGATCAAAATGGCACAGGAGATCAAAATGTTTTAACCAAACACATAGATACAGATAAAGAAGGCATATATTCTGAGACTAGAAAACCATCCATTCTTAAAAATTCAGGTGATTAAATTTTAAAAAATTATTAAATTTTAATCATATTTAAAAATGATTGAATTCAAGTACTTAGAAACCTTGAAAATATACCTCCATTCTTTTTTCTATGCTATCTTTTTTTGAAAGAAATCTATCCTCACTTCAGCCTTCCAAATAATATCTCCATTTTATTTTGAGGGCTGTTTAGAATAAACATGATTAAAGAAATTAGCCAAGAGTTTAGGGTATGAAGTGGGAGAGGGGAGATTTTTGTTATGAGAGCCTTTTTCATGGGGGCTATCAGGCATAAAATTATCAATTTTGTTTAACCCAGACGTGGCAGATTCTGCTATTTATCCCAGAATAACCGTTGTTTTTCTTTTTCTTTCAATAGAACTTTGTGCTAGTACATGATTATACAGTCAAATATGCCCTAGCTTCTTAAGTGTGGCGTCAACTGTGTGATATGTGCTAACTTTGGTGCCATGCCTTTATGAAGAACATGCGTTTTCTTCTCCCCTTGTCTTTTTCTACCTTTCTGCTGGCTGGAATGTGGATATGATGATGGGAATGCAACAGCCACTGGACCAAGAGAAGGAAGCTAAGTTTTAAAGAGAAATAGAGCAACAAGATAAAAGAAGCCTGGCTTCCCATCACTTCTGATGTGCCGTAACAGCCCTGGAATGCCTATGCAGACCTTACCTGGGAAATAAGCCAATGCCTATCTGACTTAAGCTTAAATATTTTTTTTTTGGTTTCTTTATTACAGTAGCCTAAACTGTACTACAACTAATTCAAATAGTCTACAAAGAGTAACAAGCCCTAGAAATATGAATATAAAATTACAGATTTTAAGTTTGGCGTCTGCACCACTGCAAGGAACTGCTTCCCAAAGAGTGGTCTTTCATTTGATATTGGACTTTTATCAAAGAAAAAAGACTTTTAATGTATACCAAAAAAGGTCCTCTTAATAGGTGGTAGGAGGATTCTATTGTGTGGGGCTATCAAAGCGGTATCCTGCTTTCTTAAAAAAAAAAAAAAATGGAGAGGCTACAAAGAAATTAACTCAGGATAGAAGGTGGCTTGTCTGGTTATCTGGAATCCAAGCTTCTTGTAGAACAAAAAAAACAAGTGCAGGTGAAAATGACAGGGAAAGAGGAGGGCTCTGGATCTGAGCACAGTGTGTTGGAGGAAGCATGGAAAAGGCCATAGGCTGTTGAACAGATCAAAGCAGCCTTTGGAGAGAAGATAAAAACATTAATTGGAATTTATTAAGATATTTGCTACCTACATTACAATGTCCTATTTTCTATCTCCAATAATAAAAGCTAACGATTATTGAACACTTTCTATGTGCCAGACTCTGTTCTAGGGTTTTACATCTGTAGTAATGTAATCTTCACAGAAACTCTCTGAGGCAGTGCTATTATTTTTATTTATGTGTTCCAGACAAATAAAATGAAGCATCGAGGGGTGAAATTACTTGGTAAAAGTCATCCTTGCTAGTAAGTTTGGCATTTGAACTCAAGCATTTTGCCCTAACCAATATGCTGTACTATCTTTATATAATGTTTACTAAATTCTCCATTGCTGGCCATTATCTTCAGACAAGCGGATTTGGGTTACACAGGAGCTTCAGAAAGAGGACATAACTGAAGACATTGTTATATTTAGTAAATCAATATACATTATCATACTAAAGGCTTCCCAGTAAATAAATCTGCTTAACTCTGTTTAATTCAGAATTTCCCAAATGTACTTGATCACAGAACTAATGTATTGAGCACGGGCTATTGCCACTCCAAGAAGCTAGTGTTTCACTGAACATACTTCTCAAATTCTTAGGGAGAAAAATATATTGACCTGGGTGTCAGGGGGCCCACATTTTGGTTCTGATTTGGTACCTTTTTGTTTACATAGCTTTGGGCAAGTCACTGTAGATTTCTGGGATTTCACTTCTTTTTATTCTTTTGTTTTCTTTTCTTTCTTTCATTTTATTTTATTTTATTTTTTGAGACAAGGTCTTACTTTGTTGCTCAGGCTGGAGTGCAGTAGTGCAGTCATAGCTCACTGCAGCCTCACTGTCCTGGGATTAAGCAATCTTCTCAATTTATCCTCCTGAGTAGCTGGAACTATGGGCATGGATCACCATGCCTGGCTAATTTTTATTATTTTATTTTGTAGAGCTGGGATGTTGCTATGTTGTCCAGGCTGGTCTTCAACTCCTGGCCTCAAGTGATCCTCCTGCCTCAGCCTCCCAAAGCGCTAGGATTAGAGGTGTGAGCCGTGTCTGGCTAGACACTTGATCTAGTAAAACAGTGTCCAAGTTGATGCGGTGACCAGTGACATGTGAGCTTTAAGGACTAGGCTTGTATTTGGAAAAAGTGAAATCAGAGATACAGCTATAAAAAATCTAGACAATTAAATCCAGTTCTAAGCAAAAAGAGAAGAAATAGAACCAGGGAAATTCTGTCTTGAGAGATTTTCCTTAAGCATTTGAGTACTGGCATCAAAGAATATGTATGATAGATGATCCGCAAGTATTTGTTTGGGCTCTGAATTTAGCCTTCATAAACATGGGGACATCACTGATTTCCATGCTACCTCAGATCCCTACCAGTATCTTTCTCCAATTTGTGACCCACAATGTCCAACCAGTTATTTTCCATCCATCTTGTTCATGTAGTACCTTGACCAAATTGTAAAGGAATAACTCAAGCAGATTAGACAGTTGGTCTTTGGCCAGGTGAATAAGACAGAAGAAGATATTTCAGGCAGAGAAAGTAGCATATGCAAAGGCTCAAGTGTAAGAAAGAGTAAGATAGGTTCAGTAATCTTGGGATAGTGAAGACTGGTGGAATGTGTGTTCATGGGATTTTTGTAGGTGTGGAGTTTGATGAAGAAGGAGGATTCCAGAGAGAAGTGACTGGAAATGTAAGCTGGGTTTGGGTGGTGGAGTATGTTCCATGTGCTATATTCAGGATGCCTCTCCCTGCATAGACTCAAGTTTTAGATATATCTTAATAGGAGTTTCCAGAAGTTAAGCATAAAAGGCAATTCCTTTATTCTGATGAGATTCCATGACTCTTTTTGCGTCTTGGGAAAATTAGGATATAAGCTAGAGTATAAGTAATAACCCAATTCTGTTCTAATAGAATAATTCAATTATCCTGGTACTGTCATTGGATGTATCATGAATTTGCAGGTGTATGTTTATTTTCATAGAAATAATATCCCATCTTTCTATAAAGTGATAATTTCTACAATAACATCCTGATGATATTGGCTACCTTATAATTAAGTCTACTCTACATGACGAGGTTCTTCTGGAACTTTTGAAACTAAATTCACCTCTGGATGACACCAGAACAAAAGAGAAATATAGGCTTTAAATATAATTGTTGTAATTTCTGAAGGCCACTGGTTAAGGCAAATCTAGTTAACGCATAGGAAATCTTGATTTATACGACATTCTCTACCTGGTCTCAGCCTGTCTATTCAGCCTCATTTATCCCTATCCATTTCCTTCTTACCTCACAGTCTCACACACCTGCTGTCTGCCCACTTTGTGTCCTTCACTATTTCCCAAAAATTCCTGCCCATTTATGCTAAGCTTTGAACGTGCTATTTTCTCTGTCTGCTGAAGGTAAAGACTTACCTTTGGCAGCTGTAATAATATTTTGCTACAATCTAAGTAATTCTTGACATCAATTGCTTACTGTCAAGAGGGTCAGTTATTATTAATCTTGCAGTTTGGTGGGAGAAAAGAAATTGAAGAGGGATGAAGAAAGGGGACTTATCCCCCAACTTCTTTTTTTAGAGATAGCCTCTGTATTCCAAATGTATAACTAGTAATTTAGAGGAGAAATATTCCTCAGTAAAATGCACCTGGAAGAAAAAAGAGTGGGGGTAAGAGGAGAGAGGGATGAAGGAAGGAAAACAAGGAGGAGGAAACTATTCTAGGTACTCTGCTTTCTGAGCCAGTAAACATAATCTCATTTAATCCTTGCTACAATCCTATGAGTTTAGAGTACTAATTCCATTTTACTTTTAAGGGTAGAATACTCAAAAAGTAGATAATATTTCCAAGGTTATGTAGCCAACTAAATACTGGAGTTAGAATTTAAATCTAAGCTTTTAAGACTCAGAAGACTACCACTCTTACCAATGGCTCTACTTAGTGCCTTATTGCAGTAACGTAAAAAATAAATGGGATCAAGATATTATTGGGATGGTAATTGTAGTCTCCTGATTTACAGCCCATTGTTCTAGCCCCATCCCATTTGAACTACTGTCTTTTGGATAGGAAGTTCATGTTTTATCTGTAACCATCAACATTGGCCATCTATACCGGGTGTGGCAGCTCACACCTGTAATCCCAGCACTTTGGGAGGCCAAGCTAGGTGGACCGCCTGAGCTCAGGAGTTGAGACCAGCCTGGACAACATGGGGAAACCCTCTCTTTACCAAAAATACAAAAAATTAGCTGGGCGTGGTGGCACATCTGTGATCCCAGCTACACAGGAGGCTGAGGTGGGAGCATTGCTTGAGCCTGGGAGGTGGAGGTTGCAGTAAGCCAAGATAGTACCATTGCATTCCATCCTGGGCGACAGAGGAGGACCTCGTCTCAAAACAAACAAACAAAAAAAAACCCACAAAAAACAGAAAACAAACCAAAAAACCCCAAAACAAAATACAGCCATCTACTTAAGGCCATCTACTTAGTTATTTGGTATACGGCATTCCTTATATATATTTTTTTGAAAATGATTTAAAGTCTTACATAATTTTTGACTACTTGGTACAGAGCATCCATCATAGATAATTCTTGACCTTAAAATTATTGTAAATTCAATGTCTTGCTGTTTATAATACATTAAACTAAACTAAACTAAACAGAATGGGCTAAACTAAACAAAATGCCTGTTAGGCTTGGAATTTAATAAGTCACATTCTAAAAGTCCCTGAAGCTCTGAATTATTTGGTTATAATATTTAGAATCACTGTGAAACTGTGTTACAAAGTAAGGGTAATGGGGAGAGATAAAGGAAAAGGAGGAGGCTTCTATAATGTTTAAGGTGGTTGCAAGAATAGTGACGTCTAAGAATAAGCTTGGATGTCCTACAGCATCAGACAATGGTAGTGCAAAAAGGAATCCTGTAATAACAACAGTTTAAAGGGAAAAATTGCTTCACTTTACCCTATCCTGGTCTGTATAAGATGTTTGATCTTTCCAGTTGACTGAAGTAAGCTCTTAATAGAATCCTTGATAACAAAAAATAACGAAGTAAGGGTAAGATAAACGCTTTTAAAACCAGCAAAATTCAAATTGGCAAGTGATATAAGGGTTAATTCCTTGCTGTTAAATTTTCTAATAAAACTTGCAATAGGCTGTTAAAAGTTTATTAGCTTGGTGTTGGTTAATCATCCTTACTGTTTCTGTTTTGGACCACAGTAAAGGAACACAAACCAAATTAACCAGCGCATGAGCCCTTTATAAGAACCTCTTTAAAATAATTTACTTAGCTTATTTACTCCCACTTTTTGAGTTCTCTGAACTATAGAATTCTCCAAATGAATCAGTACCCCAATTTGTTTGCCAGAATATAAAGATGAAAAGAAAAATGAGCTCTCTTACAATACCCTCTGGGACTAATTACCCTGATCTGACTAGACTGGTTGTTAGATCTGAATTATAGTCATGAATAAGTTAGATCTTAATTAAAGTCATGTATGGGGTCCAAGAGGCAATGTCACACAGGCAAAAAAGCTGTTTTGTAATAAGTGGAAATTAGTATTATAGTGCTTTGTGAGACATTGGGCTTCTGGTTAGAAACCTATCTTCTGAGATGTAGAAGAAATTTCAGGTTTAAAAAAACCCATCTGCTCTCTCTGTATATGGTCCTTTCTAAATTTTGAAACCAAATTAATTTTGGGATTTCCACTAATGTGAATGAAACGATGTTTTCAAAATTAGCTTATCTTTATTTTCTTTTACCTGCAAATGTATGGCAGCTTTTATTTAATGTTTTAAACTTTCTTAATAGTTACCAACATCTTGTGTGAGTAGGAAACAATGAAGCAAGAAAGATTTTTAATTGGATTGGATAATGTAAGAGAATTTCCTGGTGGTAGAAGGTGTTGAATATTAAAAAATATCTCTGGAGTAGATAACAAAATTTTCTTCTCTAGAGGTTTTTAAATTTAAAGAAGTTTCATTCAGAAAACAGGTGGATGAACTACATCTATGTTTCTTGACCTATTCTTTTTTACTGAAGAATAAGATGTTCTAAGTGTGTCACAAGGCACCTGAAGGAAGTAAGGTATTGAACATGTATACGCAAACCCAAACATCAGTGGCAACTATGCTGTTAGGACTAATCGAAGAATCCCAAAGCCAGAAGGGAACTCAAGCTGAGCTTTGGTTTCAACATGAGTTAACAGCCTTGGAGAAATGGTGAGGAGGGCCTCTAGGCCACTGTGTAAGAGTAGCCAGATGCCAAGCCACACACGAGAGAAGATTCGAGAGAGAAATTAATCTTCCTGAGAGTTTTCATTTATGTTAGGATTTCTAATCATTTCCTCAGTGGAGGGAAAGAGGCGTGCATCCTCGCATTTGAATAGAACGTATGAGTTTACAAAATCCTCTCACGTTTACAGTGAGTTACTAAATGAACAGAAGCAATCATTCTCATTTCATAATTGGTGAAATGGAGACAAAGAAATTTAGTGATTTGCTCACAGCCAAACAGCTGGAAAACGGTTGGGATAGACCTCAAAGGCAAGTCTTCTGACTCTATGGTTGATATTTGTTAGATACGGTGTATCCTTCCACTTCTTTAAAGTGTTCAAAGTCCTCCTTTGCTGGGAAGTGAGATAGGAAAGGAAGCTCAATGATTATCTGTTTTAAGAAAATTATTTTGAGACAGAGTCTCGCTTTGTCACCCAAACTGGAGTGCAGCGCGCGATCCCGGCTTACTGCAACCTCCTGGAGTCAAGCAAATCTCCTGCCTCAGCCTCTGAAGTAGCTGGGATTATAAGCACGCACCACCATGCCCAGCTAATTTTTTTGTACTTTAGATAGAGACAGGGTTTAACCATATTGCCCAGGCTGGTCTGGAACTCCTGACCTCAAGTGATCTGCCCACTTCAGCCTCCCAAAGTGCTAGCAGTACAGGTGTGAGCCACTGTGCCCTGTCTGACTTAACGTGAATTCTTAGTTTCCAGAGTAGGGCTCTTGGCTATTGGTTTGCAGAGCTATGGCCTCGATTTCGACTATCAGATCTGCAAAGTGCAGCATATAACCCCATAATGATTAGTAGTTTGAATGCACTTGTGTAGAATGAGTCACAGGCTCTTAAATTCTCTTTCATAACATTGGCTCATAGATTTATATATTGCTAGGGTAAGAATGGAGCTTTATATTATTTAATACAGTGATTTGATTTACATGTGAGGAAATTGTGTCCTAAAGGTGTTGAGCCTGTGCTTATTAGATATATATTATAAATGATGAAATCTCCGGGAAAACGTTTTTAATGTAAAGAAAATTCCAAAATAGAATAGGAGCCACAAAAACCGTGACCAATTTTCTTTAGTAAGAGTTAGAAGAAAGTTTCTTTGTTAACCAACTTTTTACATTAAGTTTACATAAAAGGATGTTAGTATTACCGTGACACATTCATAAAGTGTTGTTATACAATGTCTTAACAGGTGATGGGTACTGATGATCTAGTATCTAAGAATATTTAGTGCACAAAAATGCAACAATTGTGTGGTTAACAGATTTTTTGTTTCGTAGCATTTTCTTCAGAATTTTGTAGTCTTAAAGAGTACAGTAATTTGGAGATGAGTCTGCATTCACATATGGATGTGTGCAAAAAGAGGAGCAGTGAATTTTTATTTGTTTGTTTGAGATGGAGTCTCTCTGTCTCCCAGGCTAGAATGCAGTGGTGCAATCTTGGCTCACTGCAACCTCTGCCTCCCAGGGTCAAGTGATTTTGCTGCCTCAGCCCCCCAAGTTGCTGGGATAACAGGTGCACACCACCATACACAGCAAATTTTTGTATTTTTAATAGAGGCAGGGTTTCACTAGGTTGGACCAGGGTGGTCTCAAACTCCTGACCTCAGGTGATCTGCCTGCCTCGGCCTCCCGAAGTGCTAGGATTACACGTGTGAGCCACTGTGCCTGGCCACAAAGCAGTGAATTTTAAAAGGTATGTCATGGTTTCTGCTGTGCTGTTTTGAATCATCCATATCTTTGAATTTGGCCTATAGCATACTTGTTTCTAATCCCAATCCATTCTGAAACAAAATTATCTGCTAATAGTATGATATTATTAATGTCCTGAATGACTTACATATGCAGTAAAATTACACCTTTCTCAGCAGTTAGAATACAAATCAAGGACATAAAATGAAAATCATATACAATCAACATTGCCCTTGAAATGTCCCATCAAGTATATCACTAAAACAACCTGAATAGGTTTTATACAGCTAATTTTCCTTGTTGTTTCTTGGAATGAGCACCAGATTAAGCATCTGGCTTATTTTTAGGAGTCATATGATACAAACAAACAAACAAACAAACAAAGTATAGCAACTTTAAACACTGGAATTAGAATAAGCATGGAGCACGTGCACAATGTGGACGTATGGAACTAAGACTAATCGAGGGAAGAGTGAGTTCTTCCTCTCATGTAATTATCACTCTGGGCTATTGACTTACTTACTTAGATAGTGACAGGATTCACCTGCTTTATTCAAATAGTTTGTTCTTTTTCCCTCTTTTGTTTCAAAGTTCTTAGAAATGAATCAGCCAAGTTAAATGTGTAAATATCACCAATCTGCTGTGCGTGTTTGTTTTTCGGCCCCCGAAACAATTCTTTCTCTCAACAAGTACTAAGTATAATTTAAGGATTCCTCCCATCAACTATACACACTTATACCAGAATTTTCAGCTTGACACTGAGCTATATCCATTGCTGAGATGCAGGCAGGTCTGGGCAGAAGCCCACTTGCAAAGTGGGTGAAAGGGATCCTAGGACAGAAGTCTGCACAGAAAGAAGTCAGTTTTGCTAAGCTATACAATATTCGTTTTGTTTTGTACTCAAAACCCCAAAAACTATGAAAACAAAGATTTTTCCATTATCTTCTGCAAACACATTTGGTGGGAAATCCGTAAGTGAACTTAAGTCAGCATGCATACCTCCTCAGAGTCTCTGTTTGACCCTCTGGAATATTCACAGGTTTCACTGCAGACTGTTGGAGTGTTTGATTATAGGAGCTAGCCTACAACCTGCTGGGGCCTTTATGCAATACATGGTTTTCAGACTGTGCTGCATTTTTAAAATTGAAACAATTCTGAATTCTAAAACACATCTGACATTCAGCAAAGGGATTATGGATTTGAGGTATTTGGCCACGCACAGTTTGCACTGTTTTCTACTAACACGATTTACTGTAGGCCCTAGGTTTGTAGTTTTGAGCCTGCTTATTGTCTTATCTCTGACATGACCTCTTCATTTATGCTAAAGTTTATAGTTATTGGATAGGCTAAATGAGAGTGTTTACACTTCTGATTTCTCATCTGTACCTAAAATCCCTAAATAGAAAGTTTTTTGATTAAATGAAATTGTTGATTGCTGTCTTTGGCCTTCCTTGGTACCTTAAGTTTGAAAAAGCAGTAAAAACAACTCAACTGTTTAGAAAAGGCAAAACAATAATAATAGTAATAAGTGACTGGGATATGTCTGGAGAACTCAGGGGCACTGGCGATGTGTATCTGCCACAGAGTGGCATGAAGCTAACAGCCTCTTTGTCACTGAGACAGCCGTCATGGCTATAACTCACTGAGAAGCAGAGAGAAAGACCCTCTGCTGTCTGGTATTTCAAAGCCCTTTATTGCTTTATTTGTTTAGAAGTGCATCAGGTAAATGGAGTGCTTATAATTGTAGGTGTAGTACCAGCTATTAAAGCAAATATATTCACAGCCCCTGTAATTATGCTTCAGTAAAAGTTGTTCTGGATGGCTCAACAGGACTCCTCCTTGGGTAATATGTTTAGTTTTGTATTTTCTCCAATGATGCAGAACGACTTATAGTCAAACATTTTCTCCTGATAATGCCTTTATTTCTGGCATGACCTTCTTCTCTTTGAAGTCCAAAAAGAAATCTATATATATATGGAGAGAGAGAGAGAACATACATAGAGTGACAGATAAATGTAATGTGCTTCAGGAACTTCTGATTTATTGACTAATAGTCACTTTAAAAAAATCTATAATACAAAGGCTAATGAAAGAAGGAAGACACTGTAAGGATGATGTTAAATATATGTTTAGGCATGATGTCTGAATTCCTACCCTGATGCCTTTTAGCATTGGATATTCTTGCACAGATTTTTCTACCTAAGAATTTATGTAGAACAACATGGCGATAGATGCTTTTTAGCAGAAATATTGTATTACAGATTTCTCTTTGGCGACAATCTGAGTCTTCTCTTGGGAGTGTTTTAATGCTTCTTTAATTAGGTCACCTTTGGGCAAAGTGAGTTTCAAGCAAATTGAAAGGTTTCTAAATTCTTTCAGATCACCTGAATACCATTTAGTGTCCTGGTATGTTAATTTGCCAAATGAAACCCCAGGGAAGGAAAATAATTAAGTCTATAAATAAACAAAATAAGTAAATGCTTACTTATAAATGAGAATATCCTATATTTGTGTAAGATCTTTGCTTGCTTTATGGAATAGGATATAAAATATTTGATGAAACTAAGTTTCCATTATAATTCTACAACTTTTTTTCCCAAAATGCATTTCCATATTTTTCTCCACAACAGCTTCATAGGTTATAAGGTCATTAGGAGAAATATTTTATCTTCCTCTTGGAACTGCTTATAATGATTAATATAGATCTTTGAATAAATGGTGGATATCTGCATTATTTTGGAACAGTATATGCTTCATCTTATTAAACCCAGAGATTCTGGAGTCAAATAAGAAACAGAAATATAACCAATATGCCTCATGGAATTGTTTGGCCATTTAAAGCAGTAGAAATTTGTGTTTTTCACCATTCCCAAACTCTTCTCCAATGGGAAATTGTTTCTTCTTTTTATCATGTGGTACGACATGTCTACTAATTAGGTTACCACGAGTTTTTGGCATTAGGATTATGGCTTATACTTCTCCAAATGTCAAAATATGGAAAGAGAGCTATTGAACTCCTTGGTCTAACCATGTTTGAATCCCACTCTTGGGCTTCTGGGTTATATGACTCAATAAATTCCCTTTTACTTAAGCTGCTTTCAGCTAAGTTTAATTTGCATGTAACTTAAAGTATCCTGACTAATAAATTTTGCATATTTGGAAATGCAAAATGGCTCAATAGAAATAGATTTTTTTTCCTAGAAATCTTGTCTGCTTTTTCAGAAGCTTACATTAGGTAAAAGATGATACTTTGTATGTAGATTCATAGATTACTCAGTATAATTGAGAAATGTGAAGTGTTTTAGTTATATTCAGCAATTGCATAGCTAATAAAACAGCAATAGAAAATTTGCATATTCTCTTATAGTGATAGAAGGATTCAATGTAAAGTACACTTTAAGGAACAACATCTATGTACAAAGATGGCATATTTGCTCACTGAATCAAATATTACCAATAAGGTCTTAGCAAAACATTGGCTTTTATCCTCACTTATAAAATACATTTTATTTTTCTTGCCCATTTAATTTTATGTCCACACAAAATTCACCTTGATTCTTCCTTTTGCTTTCATCTGTTGCAAAGAAAAATCTTTCTACAGATGCTATGCCTACTTCAGATTTCAGAGTAAAATTAAAAAAAAAAAAAAGCTCTCTGTTTTAGTTTCCAAAAGATGATTTTGATTTGCCTTCTCTTTCTAGATGTACCCTGCAAGGAAAAAGCCAGACTGCTACAGGTGGTTTTTTTTTTCCATGTCTTGAACACAAACCATTCTCTTCTTCTCTTTCTCTCTCCCTCTCTCAACCCACAGTCATTCATTTCCTTTTTTGAAGTGGAAATGTGCTTACTTCCTTTCCAATTTGTATTATTTTTAGACACATTTTATGTTAGCAGGCATGCACAATTTTAAAATCAGACACACATTGATTTCTCATATTTGGCAAGTCAGGTAAAAATTTGGAAACCAAGTGTTTATAAATTGCAAAGTTACTTTTAAGACCCTAATTATTATCAATCACCATATGCCATAAGTTTTTTTTTGTATGTTCCCCCAAATAGCGTTGCTTTTGATGAATGCACAGTGATTCAGAGTGCTCCCAATACACAGTCATTTGACAGTTTTTTTTTTTTTAACACTGGCAAGCATGCAGCAGATTTTAAGATATATTAAAAGATGTTTGTCATATCTAGTATCTAATAGATGTAATCAAACAAAGGCTTTTTTCAAGCCCATTCAGGAGATTCATTTTATAGGCACAAGATTATGGTAATTTATCATTCATGTTATTCTCTGGATGGTGTGGTTTTGGTTCAGGGAAAGATTTGCATGTCCCTGTCCCTGCTCAGTGTTCATCTACTAGCTAGCATCCTACCTAAGATTAAATTTATGCATTTGGTTTTGGTTCAAGGTTTCTTGTTCCCGCTGGCAAACACAGATGTTTCTTAACTCCTCTCCACCTGAATGTGCACAGAATATAATTATGACAGGAACTAACATTATCTAAAATGCATTTCCGTTTATGCTTGTAGACCAAGGTCAGAACAATTAATCTGAAAGATGGTAGCACCGCAGATTATGCCAAACAATATTTTCCCAAGGAATGTGATACTATATATCACAAATAGGTAAAATATTCATGCAAATTCTCTGCTGGCCTCTCTGTCAACACAGGTTTACTGTCACTAAATATGAAGTTTACAAAATAGACTGCAGGGAATGCAGACGTTTCTAGTGGTGAGTATTTCATGCATATGTTGTAATAATATTGTGAGGGTTAATTTTACATGTCAACGTGACTCGGCCATGGAGTGCCTGTATGTGGGGAAGTCCCATGTCTGTTGTAAACATCCTGAATAGCAGGTATGGTGATGTTAAATAATATCGTGTTTAGTGTTCCCCCCCGCACTGTTGCCCAGGCAACTTGTGATATTCAGACAGCATTGCTGGACCATTAAGTTTCTCTAGGTAAAGTCTGGCCCTGTGGGTTGGTGAAGACATAGAGGCTCAGGACACTAGGGTCCTGACACTAAATCACTTTCAAAGGAAATCTTGTGACTCTGATGTTAGAAAGGTAACTTGTTTGTTCTTAAGAAAACAAAAATAATGTACAACTTATTTATTTTAAAACATTAAACTAATATGTTTGCAACAAATCAATAATTAAAGAAAGAGCTCTATTAAAACTAGTTTCCTTTAGCTTCAAGCTTTCTGAGAACCAGGTAGAACCAATAAAAAAAAAATCATGGCAAATACTTGGTAAATGTTGATGAGCTAGCACGTTTCAAGCATGCTATTGCTGAAACGTCATTCCTGCTGTCAAAAGATGAAATTACAATAAATTTAGTTATAGATTTAATTGGCTTTTATTTGTGATGCATGACTCAGTGTAGCCTCCATTCTGCAAAACAGAATGAGGAATTCCAATGGGCAATGGCAGAATAGTGGGTTTTGTAAGGAAGGAACAAGAACACGGAACAATAGAAAAAAAGCTGATTGGTTAACATCAGGTTACTTAGTTGACCTTTTTTTGTAAGGGTTAAAACAGAGGGAGCTTTTTCAAGTAGACTGAAATGTCCTGTTTTCAGAATAAATTGGTCTGTTGGGAGATCTATGTGCTTCCCTAGTTTTATTATCTGGCGTGTAGCATGAGTGACTTCATTTTCGTTTGACCTAGTTTACTGGGGCTGAGTGCATAAAAGCCAAACCAAAACAATGGTCTTCCATAATTTTGCTGAACACTGCTGTGTTTGGAGCTGGAGCTGGCTTGGGAATCTCTGCCAACCCCCAATTATCTCTCCTTTACCAAGAAAAACACCTATTGCTTGCATTACTGTGTATATGGGAGGTATACTCATTTGCATTAGAGTCTTCCATAACCCTCTGTTGGCTATAACTTAGGGTTAAAACCAACTGACAGCTAAGCTATCAGGGTAATAATCATTTGGCAGACTGGAATCTAACACTGTAAACTGTCTTTGTCTTTGACAAAGTTACATAAACAATAGTGGTAGAAAAGGCCAGTCTTGTTAGACCATGGGCCTTTCATGATTCCTGTCTTGTATCACTCCTACTGTCATTAATTACTTCATCCTTCGGGGCACAGGAGTCAGGGCTGTAGACAGCAACCTCAGATGACCTGGTGACTCTACTTTTGACAGCAAGCAGCAACTGTGTTCTTTGAACTAATCAGCTCAATATAAATTTTCCTGTTGTACAGACATGATCTAAAAGACATAAATATTCTGGAATTTAAAGATATTTTGTATCAGTGTAAAAACCATGTTTTTAAAAGTTAATTTTAAAAGCTATGGTATATGTAGGCTGGATTCTGAGATTCAAGTTTTATTTTCAGCTTAAGTCTATTTAAAAAGTAGGTGTATCATCAGAAAAAAAAATGCTTATATCGAACAGCAGAGGAATTTGCTCCTGTGAGTGATCGTTGTTATGGGACCATTTTATGCAAATTAATCTGTAAACATTTAGCAGTTAGACAACTGATGGGAGGGGGAAGAGTGAAGAAAATTATTCAGGTAGAGAGCAAGAAAATTACTCCATCTGATTAGAAAAAGATAATAATGGTGTTTTCTTGCAGACCAGCGGCATCGTGGTGTTTCTTCATTTCATTTATCTTTCATTTCTGCTTGCTTTGAGGTGAGGGTGGGGAGTCTGAGGACTGTGGGACGGCTACATAGTGTGGTAAAGGTGATCAGAAAGAGTAAGGCAATGGAATACATTTCAGATTAAGACATGGCTATTCAGGTCTCTCATTAAAGAGATGATCAAAAGCTGGAAATATAATTGTATGACTTTTCGCCCAAAGCCCATTGGAATTTTCATAGCCACCAACAAATCATGGTTGAGTTATAAAGAGGTATTCCACCAACACCTGAGGGAAACCAAGAGCTACTTCCTGACATATTTAAGAAATTTTTCTTTCAAATTTTAGGTCATAAATATGTAACTTTTAAAAAGAATAGTATTAAAGACTAGTAATTAGCTATATTTAGTATCTGTCTTATTTATGTAATTAGAGTTTAAAAGTTTACTTGAGTTGAAACTGAAACAGTAACTACAGTTTGCTTAATTGTAACTGAGTTTGGAGCACAAAACCCTAATTAAACAAACTGTGGCTAAAGTGTACATTTATTCTAACAAATCAAAAATTAAAAAATAATGGTGAGTGTGATAGCACTGTTCTGTAGCTTGACATTGATGATGGGCACATATATCTGCACTTGTGATAAAATTGCATTAAACTGAACACATACACACACGTACTTATAACTTGTGAAATTAGAATAAAGTCAGCGAATTGCATCAATGTCAATTTCCTGATTGACTGTGCTATATATATGCAAGATGTTCTGCTGGAAGAAATGGGGCAAAATGCTCACCAGTGAGCTCTCTGCATTATTTCTTACAACTGCATGAGAAGCCACAATTATCTCAAAATTAAAAGTTACAATACATGGTGAATATCATGAAATACATTGCTCTTTATATTTTTACTTTCTTACAAATTGATATTTAAGCATTGTAAAAGCTGATACTTTTGAAACTACTCTGAAAAATTATGTAAGAATTCAGAATCAGCAATTTTTTTTTATAAAGCAGAAAGTAATAGGCTTTTACTTACATGCCGTCTATCCATGGTCCTTATTTTAGTCCATCTTCTGCTAGTATAACAAAATACCATAGACGAGGTAATTCATAAAGAATAGAAGTTTATTTGGCTTATTGATCTGGAGGCTGGGAAGTCCAAGATCAATGGGCTGCATCTGGTGAGGGCCTTCTTGCTGTATCATACTGTGATGAAAGGCATCACATGGTGCAAGTGGGAAACAGAAGGAGGAAATCAGGTTGAACTTATGCCCTTATCAGGAGCCCACTTCCACAATCACTAACCCATTCTTAAGATAATAACATTAATCCATTAATGAGGGCAGGATCTTCATGCTTAATCATGTCTTAAACGTCCCACTTTTTAATACTGACACAATGGCAATTAAAGTTCAAAATGAGTTTTGGAGGGGACATCCATACTGTAAGAGCTCTAAGAGAAAAATCTTCAATTATTATGCTTATGCACTGTGGTGATAAAATTGCCAGCATGTAACTAGTATAAATTGTTTAAAATTAATTCAACAGGACAGAGAAGCAGAACACAATGTGGTTTATACAACTATCTACTATAACAGTTACTAATAGTGTATCATTTTCAAGACTTTTGCTGAATGAGTGGATTATAGTTGCTCTTGCATAGGGAAGTGGAGGGGTAACTATGGAGATGATATTAATTTGACTCACTGTTGTAACAATGTTACTGTACAGTATATGTATCTCATACAATCATGTTTTATTCATTAAGTATACACAATAAAATTTGTTTTAAAAATTATATTGTACAATGATATATACAATTTTGATTTGTCAACAAACAAATTTTTAAAAGACCTACTATAAGCACATGAGGAAAACCTCATCCTTTGATCACGCATGTAGAAAAGTCAGTTTGAGCAAAAACATTAAAAATTTTAGAGCACATTGAAACATATTTTCCCAAATAATTATCAAACATATAGATAAATTTTAAAAACCACAAACTAGAATTTATTTACTTATTTTTCTTTTACTATGTCAAATGACTGTTGATTATGTGGAATGTTAAATATTGGGACAACTAAGCACCTTTGTTTCTTAATTCTTAAAGATCCTTACAAAATATGAATCTATTATTTTTGAACATGCATTCAATTATTTTGAATGGCTCCAGTTCAGTGCTGTGCCAGGTGACAAAGATATAATAGTAAACATAAAAAACGAGGTTGACCTTAATGAAGTCTTCCATCTAGCTGAGAACTTTTTGAAACAATAATGCTATAATAAAATTTATTGCTAACTAGTAGTGACAGATCTGGTGCTAATTACTCTATATGTATGTTTTCCATTAATGTTCACTATAAACTTTCAAGAAAACCCTGGGAGTCAGGTTTATTTGATAAAGGAAGATTTCATATGTGATAGAATGAGTTGGAACTTGGAAGAACCCAAGATTATAATAGATACCATTGATAAATTATAAAGAGGAAAATTAATTTAAACTTAAAGCAAAAAAGTTATTATTTGAACTGTAAAAGAGAAGCATTGCATAGGCTCAATATACTGACCTATACAGAAGGAAATATAATGCTAGTGTACTGCTTTATGTTTCAGGGAAAAAAATCATTATAGTCATATTAATGGAAACAGTTTACTGGTACTCACCTTTTAAGTAGACTAACATAAATTATATTTTTTAAAATTAAAAAGATTATGGGGTGGGTGCAGTGGCTCACACCTGTAATCCCAGCACTTTGCAGGGCAGAGGCAGGCAGATAATGAGGTAAGGAGATCCAGACCATCCTGGCCAACATGGTGAAACCCTGTCTCTAATAATTAAAAAAAAAATTAGCTGGGTGTAGTGTTGCACACCTGTAATCCCACCTACTCAGGAGGCTGAGGCAGGAGAATCCCTTGAACCCTGGAGGCGGAGATTGCAGTGAGCTGAGATCGCACCACTGCACTCCAGCCTGGTGACAGAGCGAGACTCCGTCTAAAAAAAAATGATTATGAGAGAAAATATAAAGAACAGCGTAGAGTTACATTTGCTAGAGGCTGTGAGGTAACAGGGAGTTAGGAAAGATACAGAGAAGGAACATCAAGATGGACCTCTGATAGTTGATGGAACAAGGAATGGAATTTAAGGATATTTGAGATTGAAGAGACCACTTCCACCAAGGTAGATCATATACTTTATGTAAGGATGGATTTTAAAAGAAAGTAAGATTTTGAAGCAGATAGTTCATATTGGATATATTGAGCAAAATCAGATTTCTGGTCCAAAAATTAAGATTTGGATATTTGTAAATATATAGAATAAAATAAGTAGCTTCATGACTATCAAACTTTAGAGGTATACCAAGATTGTGATTCTTACTCATGTAATTCTCCACATTTTCAGGCAATGAATCTTGCCTGAGTCTTCCAATTTGCATGCAGCCAAACTTTATTCCTGATTTTTGTTCTTAGAAGTCATGATAATGATTGTCAGTCAACACCCAGCCCTTCTCAATCCAGTCCATCATCTTGACCTAGTGCCATAGAAATCTAATCCTTGAAAACCTCAATCCTGACTCCTGTTAAGAACACCTGCTTCTTTCACTGTGCATGGTGTGCATGGTCCTCACTAAGAGATTACAGTTTGTAAGCATTTTACTTGCTAAAAACCACCACAACAACAAAGTACTGTGGTAGCAATGCAATACCTACAAAGAAAATGATTCCCAATTTAAACCTAGCGACGTCTTGAGAAATTCTTAAAAATAATTGTTGATCTGAGGTAATTTGTTTTACAGGAGTAGACTTGCAACATAAAGCACATTATTTCTGCATCTGTTACAGACATCATATTTGTTTAAAAGCATTTAGGCAGTAACAGTTTTGCTAAATAAGGCAAGTACCTAAGAAGCAAAGCTTCAGAGATGGTAATGGCAATGATTTTATTTTAAAAGCTTCTCAGAGAGGGAGTCATATCTCCAGGCTGCTTTCCTGTGAGGTTTAAAGGAAAGAGCACGGGCTTAGATATTAGTGGCAAAACTGGAACAGGCGCCCAGGGAAACAACTCAGGTTGTTTCAATTTACTCATCTGCAGAATGAAGATCTACTATCATCATTCACTGAATAGTCAACATGTTTGAACACCCAGTAATAACAGATAGCATGTACTGGACACTTACTGTCTGGCAGGTTCTGTACTAAGTCATGAATCTCATATGATTCTTCCAATTATTAGAATCCCCATTTTAAATAGGAGGACACTGAGCATTGAGGGTCACAGAGGTCCTAGTTCATATTAAGGCTAAGTAGTGGAAAAGAGATAGAAACATATGTATTTTCAATTCCAAAGCCCTCATGCTTAAAATGCTACCCAAGGGGGCCACTTTATGTGAACTTAAACCTTCCCACAGGCCAAAAGTGGTGACTCATGACTGTAATCCCAGCACTTTGGGAGTCCAAGGCAGGAGGATCGCTTGAGCCCAGGAGTTTAAGACCAGCTTGGACAACATAGGAAGACCTTGTCTCTACAGAAAAAAAAAAAAAAAGAAAAAAAAAATTTTAAAAGAAATTAGCTGGGCATGTGGTGCACATCTGTAGGTCAAGCTACTTAGGAGGCTGAGGTGGGAGGATTGTTTGAGCCTGGGAGGTCAAGGCTGCAGTGAGCTGTGATCATACCACCTCATTCTAGCACTCCAGCCTGGACGATAAAGACCCTCGTTCCCACAGTTCAAATATTCTGTTAGTAGCTTTCAATCCCTGTTCCCTGAACCTTGGGGGTGGGGGCTCACAGCTACTGTAAGACATTCCAGTCCACATAAGTACAAGGCGCAATTTGTATACTGCGTAACATTATACACAATGCAGAGCCAATCAAGGAAATCATAAAATCACAAAAGAGATTGTGAACATGGTAAAAATGTAGAGGGGGGAGGTTAGGGTTTTAAGATACGAATCTTGGAAAAATTTAAGAACTAATAAACACTGCACCAGAGGAATTAATAGAAGACAACTTGATGGAGGCGAGTACTTCTGATCCAGTGCTGCACGATGAGGAAGATGTAGAAGTGCCAGAAAACAAATTGACATTATACAACCTGGCAGAAGGATTCCGATTATTTAAGACTGCTTTTGATGTCTTTTATGACATGGTCTCCTCTATATTAAAGGCACTGAAATTAAACAGTGAAAGAAGGATTGGTACTGTATGGAAACATTTTTAGATAAATGAAAAAGCAAAAGAGCCAGACAAAAATTATATCATACTTCAGTTAAGTTATGCCACGTGTGCCTGCCTCTCCTGCCTCTCCTTTCACCTCCTCTACCTCTTCCATCTCTGCCACCCTGAGACAGTAAGAACAACCCGTCTTCTTTCCCCTCTTGCTCAGCCTACTGAACATGAAGATGATGAGGATGAATACCTTTATGATCATCTACTTCCACTTAATGAATAGTAAAGATACTTTCTCTTCCTTATGATTTTCTTAATAACATTTTCTTTTTTCTAGCTTTCTTTATTGTAAAAATATAGTAGATAATACATATATGAAATATGTGCTAAGGGACTGTTTATGTTATTGGTGAGACTTCCAGTCAACAGTAGCCTATTTATTAGCAGGTAGGTTTTGGGGGAGTCGAAAGTTATATACAAATTTTTGACTGCACAAAGTTTAGCAGTCAAACCTCACATTGTTTAAGGGTCAACTGTATGTAGACGTCATGTTTGCTTTATTTATTCATCCATTGATAGACATTTAGGCTGTTCCATATCTTGGCTATTGTGAATAAAGCTGCAGTGAACATGGAAGTGCAAATATCTTGTCAAGAATCACATTTCATTTTCTTTGGATGTATATTCAGAGTGAGATTACTGGATCATATGATAATTTAGTTTTAATTTTTTGAGAAATCTCCATGCTGTTTTCCATCGTGGCTGCACCAATTTACATTTCCACCAACAGTGTACAAGAGTTTTCTCCACATCCTCATCAGCACTTTACATCTTTTGTCTTTTTGATAATAGCTATTATAAGGTGTGTCTGTGTATCACTTCAGGTGTGAAGTGGTATCTCACTGTGACTTTGATTTATATTTCCCTGATGATTAACAATGTGGAGAACCTTTTCATATACCTTCTGGCTATTTTCATGTCCTGTTTGGAGACATGTCCATTCACCTGCTCTGCTCATTCTTTAAATCAGGTTTTTTTGTGTGTGTTTTGAGATTGTACAAGTTCCTTATATATTTTGGATATTATCCCCTTATTAGATATATAGTTTGCAAACATTTTGTCCCATTCCATAGATTGTGCAATCTATGGAATATTTCCTTCGCTGTGCAGAAACATTTAAATTTGATAAAATACACTTGTCTGTTTTTTGCATTTGTTGCCTGTGCTTTTGGTGTTATATCCAAAATATTATTTCAAGACCAATGTTGGGAAACTCTTTTCCTGTTTTCTGGTAGGATTTTAAAGTTTCATTTATTATGCTGAAGGCTTTAATCCATCTTAAGTTGATTTTTCTATATGATGTGAGATAAGAATACAATTTCACTCTTCTGCATGTGGATATCCAGTTTTTTGAACATCTGTTATTAAACAAACTATTTTTTTCCCTTTGTGTGTTCTTGGCACCTGTGTCAAAGATCAGATGGCTGGAGATGTGTAGATTTATTTCTGGGCTCTCTATTCTGTTTCATTGGTCTATATGTCTGTTGTTGGTGTTTTTGTTTCGTTTTGTTTTTGTATCACCTGAAGCTTTTATTGTCTTACCACAATCATGGGTTTGACGAACAAAACATTGGTTACAAACTATTTTAGAAATTTTATGACACTCATGCCACCAATCTTTTTTCATAATTTGAATCATGTTATCTCCTCCATAATGAATCATGGAGTGCAGAGCTTTTAATGTTGGAAGATTTAAGACTCTGGAAGAACAAGGCAGACATCCAGGTTCTTCCAGGATGTAAAGAGAATGTAAAGAGATTTACATTCTCTTAAATACCAACTTTGTTTCTCCAATTCAGGTGCTTGTAGCACTGTTTATTGAATAGGTTTTATCAAATGTAATTTGACTTGGATAGATATTATAGAGTTCATTCAAATTGTACATCTTAATAATTTCATTACTGGCTTAATTAGCATGAAATCCTGCCCAGGTCATTTTCTTGGTATTATTTCTTATTCTGTGTGACATTAGGTTAGCAGTTTTATGAATCAGTCAATTTCTTCATTAGAGTCCTGGAATTTTTTACCCAATCCAATTGTATGATTTTAAAGTTATCAGAAAACTGTACCTCTCAGAGTTCTTTCCATGAATCTCCTTGAAGAGGAACACTTTAGGCTTATAGTTTCTCGGGGAATACCAGATTAAGCAATTAACTATCTGTGAATGAAAAGACTTAAAATGGCGATGACTTTAAAGATCTGGTAAGGGTTCATTACAATAATGACACAATTGACAAGGAAACTCAGTTAATTCTGTTGTATTCAACATTTTAAGACAATAACTAGAATTATGACTGATAGCTTTATAGCAGGACTATTATATTTCTATGAATTTTACACAATTTCTGAAATACATATTAATAACAAATTCATAGAAACATAATTCAAAAAATTTAGTGTTATTTATTATTTGATAATGCATCCCATATAATTTAATGTATCAGATCAGCCCAATTAGTTTAATATGTCTCTTTCTATAAGGAGAGATGTCCTTTTGAGGTATTCTGAAGGCCCATATGGAAAATCTCAAAGTTAATTCAATGTCAAGAAAAGACTTAATTTAGAATTTTATTTTGGAAAGTTTATCAAAAATATATGTATCGGTTTTTATGACAGTATCATACTGTTTTTATAACTGTAGTTTTGTAATATATTTTAAAATCAAGAAATATGATGCTTCCAACTTTGTTATTCTTGCTTAAGATTGCTTTGGCCATTTGGGGTCTTTGTGGTTCCACATGAATTTTAGGATTATGTTTTCTATTTCTGTAAAGAATGACATTGAGATTTTGATAGAGATTGCATCAAATCTGTAGATCAATTTGGGTAGTATAAACATTTTAACAATATTCTTTCAATCCATGAGCACAGAATGTCTCTTCATTTATCCATCTTCTTTAATTTCCTTCATTAATGTTTTATGATTTTTAGTGTATAAGACTTCTACTTCTTTGGTTCAATTATTCATAAGTATTTTATTCTTTTGTTACTATTGTAAATGGGATTGCTTTCTTAATTTCCTTTTTTGGATAGTTTATTGTTAATGTATCATGAAATGTTTCAGTAGATTGATGTATTCTATAATACCACTGAATTAATTTATTAGATTTAATAATTGTTGTTGTTGCTTTTGAGCTTTTAAAGATTTCTACAAATATGATTACATCATGTGCAGGCAGAGACAATTTTACTTCTTTCTTTCCAATTTGAATGACATTTATTTCTTTTTCTTGCTTCATTTTTCTGCCTAGAACTTCCAATGCTATGTTGAATAGAAATGGTGAGAGTGGGCAACATTGTCTTGTACTAGATCTCAGAGGAGAAACGTTTACCTCACTGATTATGATGTTAGCTGTGGGCTTTTCATAAATGGCCTTTACTGTGTTGCAGTAAGTTTGTTCTGTATCTATTTTGTTGAAGGATTTTTTTTCCTAACCATGAGCCTATGTGGAATTTTGTCAAATACTTTTTCTGAATGTATTGGGATTATCATGTGGTCTGTTAATGTAATGAGTCACATTGATTGATTATGTTGAAATATCTATGCATCCTAGAAATAAATTCTACTTGATCATGGTGTATAATCCTTTCACGTGCTGCTGAATTTTGTTTGCTAGTATATTATGATGTATTTTGGCATCTATCTTCATTAGGAGTATTTGTCTGTAGTTTCTTTGTGGTGACATGTTTTAGCTTTGGTATCAGGGTGTTGCTGGCCTCATAAAATGAGTTTGGAAGTATTTCCCCCTCTTTTTTTTTTTTGAAGTATTCAAGAAGCATTAGTATTCTTTGAATGTTTGGTAGAATTTACCTATGAAACCATTTGGTCCTGGACTTCTCTGCATTGGTAGGTTTTTGATTACTGATTCAATCTTTTTATTTGTTACTGGTTTGTTCAGATTTTCTATTTCTTTTAGATTCAGTCTCAGTAGGTTGTACATTTGTAGGAATTTATGCCTTTCTTCTAAGTTATCCAATTTTTTGGCATATAATTTTTTAAATAATCCCTTGTGATCCTTTTTATTTCTGTGGCATCCATTGTAATGTCTTTTCTTTTGTTCTTATTTTATTTATTTGAGATTCCTCTCTTTTTTTTCTTATTCTAGCTAAGCATTTGTTCATTCTGTTTATTTTTCTAAATACCAACATGTAGTGTTGTGATTTTTCCCATTATTTTTGTATTCTCTCTGATTTATTCCTGCTTTATTCTTTATTATTTCTTTCCTTCCACTAACTTTGGGCTTACTTTGTTCTTTTTCTAGTTCATTGAGATGTAAAGTTAGGTTTTTTATTTGAGAACTGTCTTTCTCAATGTAAGCATTTATCATAATAAACTATCCTGTGAGTACAGCTTTTGCTGCATCACATAAGTTTTGGTATGTTGTGTTTTTATTTTTGTCTTCAGATATATTTAAAATTCAATTTTGATTTTCTATTTGACCTAATGATTACTCGAGAGTATATTGTTTAGTTTCCATGTTTTTGTAAGTGTTCTTATTCTCTTATTGTTAATGATTTCTAGTTTCATTCCACTCTGGTCAGAAAAGATACTCAGTATTGTTTCAATATTAAATTTGTTAAGACTTGTTTTGTAATCTAATGTGACCTAGCTTAGAGAATGTTTCATGTGCACCTAAGAAGAATGTCTATTTTCCTGCTGTTGGGTTGAAAGTTTGGTGTATGTCTGTTGGGTCCGTTTGGCCTATAGTATTGTTCAAGTCTTCCTTTCTTTATCAATTTTCTGTGTAGGTATTTTCTTGAAAGTGGATACTGAAGTATCCTATTCATAGTATTCTGGTTAATTTCTTCCTACAGATCTGTCAATACTTTCTTTATATGTTTAGGTGTTCTATGTTGGGTACATATATATTTATGCTTGTTATATCTTTCTACTGAATTCACACTTTTATCATTATATAATGACTTTCTTTGTCTCTAAGAAGCAATTTTTGACTTATATAATCTATTTTGCCTGATATATATATATGATATGCAAATGGTAACCAGAAAAGAGAAGTATATATATATATATATATATATATATATATACGTTAATTTGCATGAATTATCTTTCCATCCCTTCACTTTTAGACTTTGTATAGCTTTTTAAGTCTAAGGTGAATTTCTCGTAGACAGCATATAGTTAGATCTAATTTTTAAAAATCTAAACAGCCACTCTATGTCTCCTCATTGGAGAGTTTAATCTATTTACATTTACAGTTATTATTAATAGGGAAGGATTTCCTGTTGTAATTTTGTTAACTTTTTTCTGTCTGTCATGTAATTCTTTACTTTTTTCTTTCTTGCTGTCTTCCTTTGTAGTTTTTTGTGTGTTTATGTGTGTGTGTATGTGTGCTGATATTCTTGGATTCATTTCTCTTTTTCTTTTGTGTAACTTCTATATATATTTTGTTAATGGTTTCTATGGGGCTTATATAAAATATCTTATTGCTATAATAATTTATTTTAAGCTGCTAACACTTTCACTTTCACAAAGAGCTCTACATTGTTACCTCTTGTTTCTTCAACATTGTATGTTATTGATGTCACAATTTATATCTATTTGTATTGCATGCCTATTAACATAATTTTAATTACAGTTTTTCTAATACCCTTTTAACTTATATACTATAATTAAAAGTGATTTACCTGCTACCGTTACAGTAACACAGTATTCTATATTTTTATATATATTTACTTTTAGCAATGGTTTAATATATTTTTATGCTATCTTATTGCTGTTTGGTGTCCTGTTATTTCAGCTTGAAGAACTCTCTTTAGCATTTCTTGAAAGGCAAATAGAGTAGTGATTAACTCTCTCAGACTTTGTTTATCTAAGAAAGTCTTTTTCTTTCCTTCATTTTAGAAGGAATCTTGCCTGGTATAGTATTCTTGATGGGTTGGTTGAAAATTATATTTTTCTGTTCATCACTTTGAATATATCATCCCACTCTCTCTAGTCTGAAAAATTTCAGCTGAAAAATCTGCTAATAGTATTATGAAGTTTCACTTATATGTGGTAAGTTGCTTTTCTCTTGCTGCTCAAAATTCTCTCTTTAACTTTTGTCAGTTTAATTATAATGTGTCTTGCTATGGGTCTCTTATCTTATTTCATGCCCTTTTGGCTTCCTGTATCTGGATGTCTATTTACTTCTAAAGATTTGGAGAATTTTCCACCATTATTCACTTGAATAAGCTTTCTGCCATTTTTTTCTCTCTTTTCTCCTTTTAGAACTTGCATAATGTGTTTATTTGCTTGATTGTGTCCCATAAGTCTCTTAAGCTATATTCACTGTTTTTCATTTCTTTTCTTATTTTCTTTTTACTTCTCCAGATGATTTCCAATGAGCTGTATTCAAGTGATTTCTTCTCAAATGACTTACCTGGCTGATCTAGCCTGTTGTTGAACCCCTCTATTGAATTTTTCATTTCAATTATTATATTCTTCATCTCTATTATTTCTTTTTAATATTTTAAAATATTTTCTGTCTCTTTGTTGAAATTCTAACTTTTCTCATATATTACTGTCCTGAACTTGGAAGTATCTTTATGGCTTTTATTTTGAATTCTCTGTGAATTCTAAGCCACATAATCTTCATTTTCATCAGAGTAGCGTTTTGATTTATCATGTTCTTTTATTTGAAATGTATTTCCCTTTTCAATTTTTTTAAATCTCTGTGTTGATGTGTGTACATTAGAAGAAACAGCTATCTTTTCAAGTCTTCACAGACTGGTCTCATATGAAATAAGACACTAACCAATCAGCATAGCCAGAGATTTTTGATGCCTCTCAAATGTCCATATGCTCATTCAAACCTCTGTCTCAAACCCAGGAGTCTGGAATGTGCCAAATCCCACCAGTGTCCCAAGACAGGAAGGCAGAAGCCAGTTCATCTAGTAGCAACTAAAAAAACTGGGGCATTAGATGGCTGGTCCAATCCCTTCTCTCAGAGAGAAGTTGAAAGCTGGAGTTTATCACCCACTTGCTCCCCTTTGAGCTGGGGAGAAGCACTATAGCAATGCCTGTACTCTCGTTCATTCTGCACACTCTTTCAAACTGCGTTTTTGCTCTCTGCAGCTCCCAGGGGCCTAGCAGATGCCAGATCCCAGTGGCTCTCAGGGATAGTTAAGTTAGAAGCCAGTCCCTTGGGTAGCAGGCAGAAAAGTTGGGCAGCTAGATATGTAGTGCAACTCCCAGGGAGAAGCTGAAAGAAGCCAGATAATTGGGGCACTAGATGTGCAGTCCAACTCCTTCCAGAACTAATTTCCTCTTCTTATAAGGATGCCAGTGATATTGAATTAGAACCCTCTCTAACAATCTTATTTTAACTCAATTACCTCTTTAAACACTGTATCTTCAAATACAACCACATTGTGAGGTACTAGGGATTAGGATTTCAACACATAAATTTGGCAGTGGGAGGGAGGGAGTCCAGCCCATATCACTGCTCCCTTCTCTCGCAGAAAATTGCATGTGCATATGTGGGGTTTCTCAAAACCTTCAAGTCTCTGATTTTCCCTGCTACTTCCTAGCTTTTCTTCTGTAGACTTTTGTTGGCTCTACTTCCTCTTCTTGTCCTCTGCTTTTCTCTATCTACTCATACTTTTTATAGACAGTTTCATCCAATCTCCCCTCAGGAATTCTAATGGCCATCTCAAATTCAACATGGCCAAAACAGAAATTTTGATAAATTTCACCCTCAAATCAATACCTCCTGTCTCTTCTAATTACTACCATTGCTAAGAATCAAAACTTTGGAGTCATTTAAACTTTTTGTATCCTCACGCTATGCATTCAATGCAGAAAAAAAATCCCATCGGCTCCATCGTGAAATATAAATTCTAATTTCCAAATTACATTCTCACCACTTCAATAGCTATACCATTCTAGTTCAAGCCTACATTCTCTCAAATTATAGCCATTTCTTCCTAAGTAGTTTCCATGCTTTTAAAAAATTCTTTAATTCTCTACATTTCCCTAGATTGATCTTTTAAAATTATAATCCTGAATTGTGGCTGTGTGATGTATACATGTGTAAAACATGTGGTCTGTACATTTGAGATTCTCTTGGTTTGCTTTATGTACATTTTTAATTCAATTCCAGTGGATGCAGAGAAAACAAACATGGTTCAGTTAATTTCTTATCCCTTCTCAGATATCTTCAGTGGCTAAACAGTATGTTCTTAGTTCTCTGCAAGTTCCATATTCTGGATACCCTGGAGCCCCTCACTTCACTTGTAACTGTCTGTCACTTATTCCACACTTTACACTATTTACACTGCTCTTCTTTACTATTTTTTTTGTGTGCACCAAGTTATTGTTTATCTTAGGGTTTTATACCTGTGCCTCAAACACCTTTTTTAAAAACATCTCTTCTGCCTTTTTCAAATATCACTCCATTAGAGAAGACCCTACCTGATTGCTCTATAGCAAATAACATAGCTCCTTTTTCATTATTCTTTATCTTCTCTCACTGCATTTTTTTCCTGCACAGAAATGATATTTTCAGGATATTATGTATTTATGTATTATTTTGATTTTTGTCTGTTTTCTCCATTAGTGTGTTCCCAAACCTACAAAAATGCTTAGTACATTGCTAGTACTCAGTAAGTATTCTGAATGACATAACAAAATATGCCTATAAAATCAAAACAACTTAAAACATCATTTTGAAACCCAGGACCCTGGTGGTGTAGGCACCCAAAGGAATCTCCTGGCCATTGGAACAGAACAGAGGCCTCAGAAATAACACCACACACCTACAACCATCTGATCTTTGACAAACCTGACAAAAACAGGAAATGGGGAAAGGATTCCCTATTTAACAAATGGTGTTGGGAAAACTGGCTAGCCATAGGCAGAAAACTGAAACTTGACCCCTTCTTTACACCTTATACAAAAATTAACTCAAGATGGATTAAAGACTTAAATGTTAGACCTAAAACCATAAAAACCCTAGAAGAAAACCTAGAAATACCATTCAGGTTATAGGCATGGACAAAGACTTCATGACTAAAACACTGAAAGCAATGGCAACAAAAGCCAAAATAGACAAATGGGATCTAATTAAACTAAAGAGCTTCTGCGCAGCAAAAGAAACTACCATCAGAGTGAACAGGCAACCTACAGGATGGGAGAAAATTTTTGCAATCTATCCATCTGACAAAGGGCTAATATCCAGAGTCTACAAGGAACTTAAACAAATTTCCTAAAAAAAACAAACAACTCCATCAAAAAGTGGGTGAAGGATATGAACAGACACTTCTCAAAAGAAGACATTTAAGTGGCCAACAAACATATGTAAAAAAGCTCATCATCACCGGTCATGAGAGAAATGCAAATCAAAACCACAATGAGATACCATCTCATGCCGGTTAGAATGATGATCATTAAAAAGTCAGGAAACAACAGATGCTGGAAAGGATGTGGAGAAATAGGAACACTTTTACACTGTTGGGTGTGTAAATTAGTTCAACCATTGTGGAAGACAGTGTGGCAATTCCTCAAGGATTTAGAACTAGAAATACCATTTTATCCAGCAATCCCATTACTGGGTGTATACCTAAAAGATTATAAACCATTCTACTATAAAGACACATGTACACGTATGTTTATTGCCACACTATTCACAATAGCAAAGACCTGGAACCAACCCAAATGCCCATCAATGATAGCCTGGATAGAGAAAATGTGGCACATATACACCATGGAATACTATGAAGTCATAAAAAAGAATTAATCCGTGTCCTTTTCAAGGACATGGATGAAGCTGGAAACCATCATTCTCAGCAAACTAACAGAAGAACAGAAAAACAAACACCACGTTATCACTCATAAGTGAGATTTAAGCAATGAGAACACAGGGACATAGGGAGGGGAACATCACGCACCAGGGCATGTTGCAGGGTGGAAGACAAGGGGAGGGATAGCATTAGGAGAAATACCTAATGTAGATGATGGGTTGATGGGTGCAGCAAACCACCATGGCACATGTATACCTATGTAACAAACCTGCACGTTCTGCATATGTATCCCAGAACTTAAAGTACAATAATAAAAAAAAAATCATTTTGACCACAATTTTGAGACTATTTTGAAGAAAACTTTACAGTTTAAAGTACTCTCTTCTGCTCCAATTCTCCATTTTTCTTTGTATGCATAACTTCAGCTTAAATGGAATCTGTTGGAGGTAATTCCATGAAGAAAAAAGAAAAAAGAAAAAAGAAAAGAAGGAAAAGAAATCCATTTTTAATTCTATGCAATTTTGACAGTTAAACTTTACTAAAATTTGATCAAAAATTACTTTTGCTCTCATACACAATCAGAGAGACAAACTTCTCTGTTTGTGTATGGCACATGTATGCTTTTTCTCTAAATATTTGCAGTTAAATAGAGCCCTGCCATTTAAAAGATATTTTCAAATAGAAAGAATTATGCAAGTACAACTATCCCCACACTATGTAAACAAGATGTACCCCAAAACATATAATGAGTTTTGGCCACTTTAATCTGCTTTTAGTATATTAGGGGAAGACTCTATTTCTAAAAAGTAACACTCTTAAATATTTTGCAAAACAAAGCAATGATTTATAATACTTATATTCTGCTTCTAAGTTTCAGTACTTTAAAAATCTTGGAGAAATCTTAATTTATTAGACCCTTTTATATATGTAAAAAATAATTGTTCTAAGAATAATTATAATAACAATGAAATGATCACAGAGTAATTATAAAATGAAATAAAATAATTATGAGCAAACATTATAAAGTAAAATAGTTTTTAAATACTAGAAATTATTCTTCAAGCAAAAACAAGAAATATTTGAGGGCTCATGGTTTGACGCAGAATGACAGAACAAGGGAAAAGTTTATTTCATCTCTAAAATAAGAAAACCATGTTTGAAATAAAAGATACAGAAACTTTTTCAATTAATCAGTGCCTGATAAATATAACTGGTTAATCTTGACAATAAAAGTCAATCTTATCATCACTTTTATTTTTTTCTAAGTTTTAATTTTGGTTCAATTGATTGTCTTTAAACTTAGCATCATTTTCTCAAGTTTGCCTTCTAAAATTGAGTATAAATTTACTCTTAAAAATGAATTGCTTACCTTTCCAATTTTTAAGAAATATCCTTCAAAGTGTTAATTAGGACTTGTAGACACACTAGACAACAAGATCACATGTAGAAATACCTTATTTTTCTATGTGTCCCACCTTTCCTTGTCCTCACCAACCTATGACTACAAATAACATTATACTTCTTTATTCAGTCAAATAATAATGGCGTAAGACCCAGGCCATGTACTTCCTTTCCAGAAATTACTCCTGCATAAAAGGTTTTCCACATGTTTCTGAGAGTTTTCTTCCAGACAGTTCTGCACCACATGACTCCAAAGCAAGAGCCTCAAATTTTTTTACCTGGGCAGTTTTCTTACCACCAGTCAGCCACCCCTGTTGCCGAAGATACTTGTGAAGCAGGAGCTTTGTTGGGCAAAGCTGTTTGTGCTAATGCTTCTACTACTTCTACCATACCTATCTCAGGTGTGGTTGCTGCTCATGAACCTGTTCAAAGGTCAGTTTGTCCACTCTTAACTGCCGCACAGATGTTGGCTGCTTCCAGAAGCCAGGCCCTGAACTGCTCTGCCATGACTGCTAATGGCAACCTCACTCTAGCCTGCTGTTGGCAAACAGCAGAAGCCCACTGCCCCTACTCACTTTCATACTGGCCCTACATGGCTGGAGAATGCCATTCCACTCCAGGAATCACTGTAGGCCTTTCCAGATTTGAAGTTTATTCTCCTCTAGCTCCAGGCCCTGGGAGAAAGACCGTCCTCCATCTCAGTTCAGTTTTGTGGCTGACAATCTACCCCAGGATTAACCACTACTTGGGATGATTGACAGTGGGAATACCCTTTCACTTCAGGGAATAATTCTATCTTAACCCTCCAAGTTATAGACTTGACCTATGCCTCTGATAAGGCCATTAAAAATTAACCCAAGATTGCCAAATTTCCTGAAATCCAACTATTCAGTCTTTCTTATGATTACTTTGTTACTTGTATTAAAACCAGACTGCTACTTGATACCTTGAAAGCTTTTAAAGTTTGAACTGAATGACCATCCAGGCTGAATACAGTTAATAAATCTTAACAATGAAGCTCATTTTGTTAAAGGCTACCAGTAACTATGTAAGTAACACTTTATAGTGTACTTAACATTCTTTGTAATTTCACTACAGGCAATAACTCACATATCTGCTAATTTCTAGATTTTTACTGATCTTCAGAACATACTGGTTATAATTTGATGACCATATCAGACACGTCTTCAGTGCAAATTATACTTTGATTTCTCTAAATAAAATATACATTATAATTATAAAATATATATTGGTACTACATGTTTAGAAATATTGAGTCTTGCTTGATCCATGGGCATGTACCTAATGTATACGCATTGTCTTATGGGGGACGGTGCTCTCACCTGGAAGCAAATCTGTATCCAAGTGCTCTTTGTTCTTATCACTCCACTATTAAGTAATTTCCTAAGACTTGAGAAGTATCTAAATAAGGACATTACATAATAAGATCTACTGGACTTAACTCTGTTCCCAGATGTTCAAACTCATATTGACTTTAACTTTCTTACTCAGAACATCTATTATATGTGACCATTCATGTACAAATGAGGCTAAGTAATTATGCAGGGTATTAGCATATTGGTGCACAGTGATGTGAAGTGAATTCCAGATAACCCTCTGAGCTTTTATATGAAAATGGGAAGAAACTGATATCCATTTAAATACCACAAGAGATGTTCTTTTATTCTACCGAGAGGCATTTCTTCGAGTGAACTTTAGGATCATCATGTTCAGGCACAAATACAATGAAAGTTACAAATCTCCATACTTTACAATGTCGTTTTGTATCTAAGAGTCCGTCTAGTTCATAGTAAAAACAAAATTGAAATTTATATTTGGACTTAGGCAAAATTTCCTGGTATATAGTTCCAGCTCTATGCATTTATTTGCAAAAGACTTTGATCTCTTCGTAAATAACTTGTACACACTTCAGGATCAGAATACATTTGAATATCTGCTGACCTTTGGAGAGGACCTAAATAAATCTAAACTACAGAGAGTGCTATGAGATCTTTGAGAGAGTGTGAAGAGATAAAAAGTCCCATCAGTCCAACTGGATTTGGTAACATAGCCTGAATTGTAGGGGTCAGTGATTTCGAGGACAGTGGCAGGTTGCATTTGAACTCACTTTTCCCAAGGCCTCTATGCAGTTCTGTGTGCCCTGTAGAAGAGTGCTGAATATGAAAAACCAGGATTTCCAGTGGGACAAAATTAGAATTTATTGCCCAAAATAGGACATTTTTGAGAGGCAGCGGGGATTCCACAAAAATCACCAAAGATTTACAGATGGACTTTGATGGTAAAGAGCTCTGAAAGCCATAGGCAAGAGTGACTCAGAGGCAGAGACCCAAACGCAAGTCATGAAGGCAAAGATTTCTGAGTTGCATTCCACTATCTGCTGTGTAGCAGAAGCAGTTTGCAGCGCATGAAGTAGTCTGTGCAGAGAGTGATGGTCAGTAACAGAGGCATGGAGCAGCAGCCTGAGGAGTCCACATAGTGATTCCGGGTGGGTATGGCCATGATCCCCAATGACCATAGGAACCATTGAAGGCTTAAAGCAGAGGAGAGCCACAGCGTGGATGACGACGTGAGTAAAAGGGATAAAAGACTGACCAAATGTCCTGATTTGCTTGACATGGTCCTGACATAATTATTAATGGTACTTCTGTACTTCTGTATTAGGTGCTATTATTTTATAGCCTGGTGTACCCATATCTCGACTGGTGTGTAGACTGCTGATGGCTTACAGCTGACATCACATCAGCCCCTTTCTGTACAACACACACGTACATGCAAGCAGAATTATCTCAGCTTTCAGAAAGAGGCCCTTCAGGAGTGAGTCACAGTCAATGATACGGTTTTACCTGAAGAGCACTCCCTGGATGAATCATGCCCACATGAATCCTTGTTTCAGGTGGGCTCCACTTCCTGGGAAGTTGCTCTAAGGCAGCCGTCTTCACTCTCAATGGTGTCCTGATTTGGATGATAAATTTGCCCTAAGTGTCAAAGTCTAGCACAGGCAACATCGGCAGAGGCAAGCAGAGTGAAGGTGAGTCCTGGTTGAGAGAATCAGTGAGATTGCAAGACAGCAGAAGGCAGGTGGAAAGAAATGAAAAGAGATTGTGGGCAGACCATATATGACAGCCCCACACTAGGGATTTCGCAGCTACACTATACAGAAGAGAGATGAGGTGCTGTACTAGTGTGTGAGAACTGTTGATCCACCAGGCTTTGGTTCTAACTGTTAAAGTGAACTTGATTTGTGTGATCCTAGAAAATATTCTGTTTGTACTGCTATTAATGTAACCTAGATGTTGGTTGAAACTACTCTATCCTTGTTAGAAAGAAAATAATAGCACAGTTTTACTGACTCCCTTTGGCAGTATGAAGGCCACTGGTGAGATTACCTGAGAGCTGATGCAGTGGAGTCTTGTGGCGGAGTCACACTTGATTGGAAGACCAAGAGGGGAGGGAAGGAGTGGTGATATAAGAGACTACTTTGAAGAGTTTGTTACAAAGATAATCAGTAAACAGAGCTGTAGATGGAAGGTGGCCAATGTCTAAAGATGATCTCTTTAAAATATGGAAAATACTGGGGTATATTTCTATGCCAATAATAAAATTAGCTAATGCTTATATAGCTTAGCACATACCAGAATGTGTTCTAAGTGTTTTACAAGTACCAATTTATTTAATTTATAATATTCATAAGAACCTCTTATTTTACAGATAAAATTGACTCACAAAAAGGGTTAGTAATGGACTCAATGGAGCTAATAAAGGGTGGGGCCAGGATTTCAAACCCAGTTATTTCCCATGCTCTTTAGAATACAGGACACTGGCTCGCATAAACATACAAATGATCCTCTCTGGAGAGAGAGGGTGATTGGGACGAAAAGGAGAATACTGCAGGAGCCAAAGTACTACAGGCGTGAAAGAGGATTGGGATTAGTATGCAAGAGAAGAGATTCAAAATTTAGAAACCAGGACAATTCATTTGCTGGACTATAGATGAAGGGAGGTTGTTAGGCCTCTGTGGTGACTCTACTCTGATTTTGTTTTTATTTCCTCAATGTAATAAGAGATAGGAGTGAAGTGAAGAGGGGCAGTATTGAACGTTTAAGAAGAGAGAAGAGGTGTGAAATACATGCAAAATAATTACCTCTGTGCATCCACTTGCAAACACAGACTTTGAAGAGGATATCAACCAAACTTGGTCCGTCCTAAATTTAAGGCCTTGGCTCCTGATTATCATAGATCTTGGGAGACTTCATCCACCTATGCTACAAGTACTTTCTTAGTGATCCAGGAATTATCTTCTTCATGAGGCTTGAACTCCTTTACATGGCTGAGTTTCATGAAAATGGAGGATCTCTCTTTTCTAAGAACCCTATTAAGGACAGATGGGAATTAAAACAAGGTTTTAAAGTGAGTGGCCAAGGGGTAAATGGAAGCACTTCAAGTGCCTCGTTAAAACAAAATACCACAATTGAAAAAGAATGAACCTTTAAACCCAATTGTCTGAGGCCTCACCCCAGGAAGTTTTATTTCCCTACAGATTAAGCATGTCTTTTCATTTCCTTGGAAAGAGATCTGCTTGTAAAAGTGTTTTATGTACAGTTTAAGTGCCATGCTTGTGCTGTCCCAGGAAAACGTGCACTGTCATGCAAGTGTACCCTGTATCTTCCCTTCTTGCTCCCTGTCAAGGCATGTCTCTATCACCTGGTTCATTTGTGCCTGACACATTCAAATATGAATTCGAAGTAATTTATAAATTTGCTTAAATTTGGCAAATAATGCAGTCATTCCTTCTTCTCATATTTTCAGTTGAAGCTAACCATCCTTGATCTAGGCTTTTCTATGCATTAGTCTGAATGCCAGGACATTCTTGATGCAATTTCTAAACCAGAAAAACACAACCATTTTGAGAAGAAAACAAAAGGTGCCAAAGGTTTTACCTTACAGGTTTAAATGACCAACTGTATTTAACCGGTGTCAAGTTTTCTCAAAGGTGTCCTAATATCCATTTGGCTCTTTCCCATCTACTGGGAATATTCAGCGAAACTAATTAATCAATGCATGCTTGTGAACCTGGTCATAAAAATAATATATCTGCACTCTCCTAACCTCTTTCTTTGTATCTACTACCAGAGTTACACCTCTTCCATGGTTGTCAGTGGCCATTATAACCTTAACTTCTTTCTGTCTTGTCTCTTGTTTATAATCTGTCAGTAGCATTCCCCTATCTCATCTTTTGATCTTTCACCTAACACCTGTACTTTTCAGACCAGCTTTAAGTTTTTATATCTTTATGCTGACTTACTGAAACACATAGATGATACTGGAACAATGCATTTAAAGACAATTTTATTGTCCAACTATTAAAAATGATGATGAAGTTTTTTATCTCTTGTGGAAAAATGCATACAATATAATGTTAAATGACAAAAACAGATTATTACAGAGTACATAGAAATGTAATCTCACGCCTGCAATCCCAGCACTTTGGGAGGCTAAGGTGAATAGATCACTTGAGCCCAGGAGTTCAAGACCAGCATGGGTAACATGACAGAACCCCGTCTCTACAAAACATACAAAAAAAATTAGCAGGGCGTGGTGGCATGCACCTGTAGTCCCAACTACTCAGGAAGCTGAGGCAGGAGGATTGCTTGAGCCTGGGATATTGAAGCTGCAGTGAGCTGTGATTGCATCACTGCAGTCCAGCCTGGGAGGCAGAGCGAGACCCTGTTTCAAAACAAAAAAGAAAAGAAAAGAAAGAAAAGAAGTATGATCCCCTGTTTTGTATCAATTTTTTTTTCTTGTATAGAAAATAGTTTGGCATCACATGTTATCACTCATAAGTGGGAGCTGAACAATGAGAACACATGGACACAGGGAGGGGAACACTACACACCAGGGTCTGTCGGTGGGTGGAGGGGCAGGGGGAGGGAGAGCATTAGGACAAATATCTAATGCATGCTGGGCTTAAAAGCTAGATGATAGGTGCAGGAAACCACTTGGCACATGTATACATATGTAACAAATCTGCACATTCTGCACAGGTATCCCAGAATTAAAATAATTTTAAAAAGAAAAAAAAAGTAGTTTTGAAGAATTGGTACCCAAATGTGAACTGGTTATCTTTGGTTGCATGGTGATAATACAAATCTCTTAATTTTATTCATCAACAAAGGTATTTTGCTAGTTTAATATAAAGCATGGGCTAGGCACGGTGAGCTCACGCCTGTAATCCCAACACTTTGGGAAGCCGGGGTGGGCAGATTACTTGAGGTCAAGAGTTTGAGACCAGCCTGGCCAACATGGCGAAAGCCCATGTCTACAAAAAATACAAAAATTAGCCAGGCATGGTGGCGCACACCTGTAATCCCAGCTACCCGAGAGGCTGAGGCAGGAGAATCACTTGAACCTGGGAGGAAAAGGCTGTAGTGAGCCAAGATCATGCCACTGCACTCCAGCCTGAGTGACAGAGTAAGACTTTATCTCAAAAAAAAAAAAAAAAAAATATGGGGTTGGGGGAAAGCAAAGAATAGTTTTCCTTTCCATATGGCCTTTCATGTCTTAGAATTTTAAGTCACCCAGAAATTGGTGTGTGGGGTATTTTTCAGCTCTAATTATTCTATTTATTTGGTTTAGCATGATTTTATGCATAGTCACCAGAGCTACTTACTGTCTTTGTAAACTTGTGCAGCTTACCCAACTTGTCTGTGCTTCAGTTTCTTTACCTATAAAATTGGATAACAATAGTACCTAGGTCATAGAGTTGATTTGAGAATTTAACAAATGTAAAAGGCTTAGAATAATGACCTAAACACAGTAATTATTTTCTCTTCATAATGTATTTAATCCTAATAACATGCTAGCCAATATGGTAGGACCTGAAATTAACACCGAGAAGAGTGTAGAATCAATACCTTTTCAGAGGTTTGAGAAAAAAGACAGATAACTAAATATATCATTATAATGAATATGCTAATTGCCATAGTTAAGATATATAGGAGGTTATTGGAATGTTTAAGAGGGGCATGTAATCCAGCGTAAAGACACCAAGGAAGGTTCCCTCAATGAAGTGATGTCATGATAAACGGAGAATAATTCTGGGGGAGGAGAGGTTCTAATTAAATGGGCCAGAACATCAAATTAGAAGGTAGCAATATGATTTTTTTATCTGCAATATAACATGATGTGAACATCTAATTCTTCTTTAAACATCCTAATTCTTTCATTGACTTCTAGTATTCTATGTGATGGAGACATTAATTGCTTCCTGTCTTCTAACAGCTATGAAGAAATTATAATAATTTTTTATAAAGAACACTGAAAACTCATTTATGAAAGCTCCTTTGGGAATGGAATGATTAATCCTTAAATAAATAACTTTATAAGGCAGAAGGAAAAAGGCAAATCTTATGAAGGAAGTTAATCTGTAAATCCTAGACTCTGGCTTTTATTGGCTACTTATTAGATTTTTATAGAAAAGGAGAATATTTATAATTTCAGAGTAAAACTTTTAAATGAAGAGGTGATAGAGAAGGCACAGCTAATTTCTGTATGCACTGAGATAGCATTTAATGGTTTAATTAAGATATAGATTAAGTGGTAGATATGAAACCTTACTATTCTAGGGTCTGACCAGGAATTTAAGAAGATTGTGTTTGTTTTGATTTTGAGCCAAAGATACAAACAAAGGAAACCCTAGCTGATAAAGTGTAGTGTTGCCAGATTGGTAAATTGCATGCAGTATGTATGATGATCCTTTCTGTAACATCAGATTTTTTTGTGGTTCGTATATACTTTTTGTGTCTTTTATAGTTTCAGATATAGTAAAATAAAGCACACTTTAGGGACTTTCCTTTGACTAGGAATTAAGTGCAGATGATTTTAGCCATAAGGATATGCTAAATTAGGTAGATTCAGACCTTCATTTTATCAATTTGTTTTTAATATGGTAAAATATACATAACATTAAATTTACCATCTTAACCATTTTGAATATACAATTCAGTGATAGTAAGTATATTCCTAATGTTGTACAGCCATCATTGCCATTTGTCTCCAGAACTCTTTTTCATGTTGCAAAACTGAAACTCTATATCCATTACACAATAACTGTCCATTTCCTCTCCCCCCCAGCCTCTTGACTTTTAAATAGAGTGTGTTCTAAATTTTTTTTTATCTGAACTGTAATTTGTTTATAGAAGCAACACAGTCAGTGATGGTTGAATTTCCAAACTGCTCCACAAAATCCTATTTATAGACTAGCTAATAAAACTTATTAAATTGACAAAAACACACAAATTAATGGACAAGATTAGAAGCCATAATATATAGTAGGTTGAAACCTGGTGTAAATGAAAGATATCTGTTTGAAAAAACCCACTTTATTTGGTACAAGATGATCCTTAATAAATATGGAGATGGACAGTTTCTGCTTGGCATCCGCCATACCTTTTGTTGGGTTTATCTCTTACATCATGGTGCTTTTCTTTCCAACTTCTAAACACTTACTTCCCTAATACTATCCTAAGCCTGCATGCCATGCCCCACACAGGCCTGTATCATTCCTTGAAAGTCCCATACTTTAAAAGCACTTCCTTCTCTTTGCACATTTTGATTGGAGAGCTTCAAACATGAAGGTGAGATATTTTATATTAACATAGACCAGAAAGATACCTGCAAACATCATTTTGCAAGTTATTTTTCATATTCTTAGAACCCATGAGAATTCACAGATAGTATTACATTGCCAGGTAAAAGAAAAAGAAACAGATTCCATCACACCATGCAAAATACCAAACGAAGAGCATTAAGAAGTACTAGAGATTACATTCCATATAGCTTGAACTGTTTATCAGACCTTTTTCAGATGCCTGCTTTGTGGCTTACAGAGAAGCTGCTCTGTTATTAAACTTAAAAAAAAGTTAAATTACATTTGCTACAGTTGAATCATAGATACTGAATTTTATAAACTCCCTCTAGTAAGAATCTCAATTTACTTTCTTTCTCCATCTATTACTGTTTCCATGTTTTATACTTCTTGACGAACTTAGACCTGAGGTTGGAGATGGTGAAAATTTAAACTGCAAATTTTGGAGGAGTGAGATTGGCTGCAAACTCCTAAGCCAGAAGTCATTTCTCTGGACTTCCATAGATAGTTTGTATGTAGAGAATCAAATGGTTCTCATTTTTCTGGTTTCCTTTAGCTTCTCATGTATAGTGTCAGGAAAAAAAGACAAATTGTTTTGTAGGCCAATAGTTCCCCCAAATGATGCTTTATTTTCTATCTTTTGTGATACCCTGTTTATCACTATTTCGTGCAAGAGGGTTTCAAGCTGGCTAGTATGTGGCCTTATGTAACTCTGCTTGGACAGTGTCTAACCCATGAAGTTTGGTGTGCTAGAAAACTGACAACTATTTACTTTTGTGATGTGAACTCTTGCTTTTCAGTTAAGTATGAATCATGATAGTTTGCCCTGTGATCTCTGAGAGCACATACACTTCCTTGGAAAATGCAAGATACAGAAGGATTCCCCTTAATATTTACGATTGATTATTTGTGTAATTCCCTTGGTGTTTTCTCACAGTATACTTGGTGATATTGATTGGGATAAACTCACAAGAAAAGAAAATATTTTCTCATTCAATTATTCTATTCCATCCCATTCAATTTAGTTTAATTCAATTTGCCTGTGTTGAGTTCTTCTGTAGCAGGGGAACCATTGCTTACCTCTAACCAGTACTTGCTTGAAGGTCATCTCTCATCTGAATGTTACCATTTCTTGCTAGTAGGGCATTTCAGCAAAGGTCTTTGTTCTAGAAAGAAAAATCATGCAAGTGTTTTTATAGCATTCTTTGGTAATTGAAATAACCAAAAGTGTTCTGGTCACAAAGCTGTTTCATTTATTAGAGTATACTATTTTAATAATATTTCAATTCTTAAAGTTTGTTCCTACACCAACTACTATGCTACAGTACACAATTTATTCTAGTACTTGAGCATAGTATCCATTAAGAGTTAGATGTCTGAAAGGCATATTTTTCAGTAACACTAACCCTTTTCTTCTTATTCTTCTATTTTAATCATTGCTGCACTTGGTTTATAACTGTGACATCTTCACGTCAGTAATTCTTACAGGTATAATGTCAAGTAAAGTTACCCTTTTCAGCTGAAAACATTGCCATAGGGTAAAACTAAATTGGGGTTAAAGAAACAATATAAAAGTAAATCATAACAGACATTTATAGGAAGGAAATAATATTTGTATTGAATGGCCTAAAGCAGCAGTAATGTTCAGAAATGGGAAAATGCTATCCTAAGGAAAATAGAAAAATAATGGAAGACTCAGTTTGAAGGACCAAATACTTGTAATTCATAAATTTTCTCAACATCATAAAAACATTTTTCCATTTATTTTTAGATGATACATAATAATTGTACATATCTATGGGATACAGAGTGATATTTCAATATATGTATACAATGTGGAATGATCAAATCAGTGTAATTAGCATATCCATCACCTGGAACATTTATCATTTCTTTGTGTTTGTGAACATTCAAAATCCTCTTTTAGCTTTTTGAATATATACACTAAATTATTGTTAACCATATTTACCCTACAGTGCTAAGAACACTAAAACTTATTCTTCCCTTTTTTATCTATAATGAGCTGTAACTTTGTATGTGATAACCAGCCACTCCCTATCCTTCCCTTCCCTCTACCCTTCCTAGCCACCTTCTAATAACCACAGTTCTACTCTCTACTTCTATAAGCTCAGTTTATACAGAGATTTTTATTAAGATAGGTGATAGGCTATTATTTCTTTTTCTTTCTTCCTTTTTTTTTTTTTTGAGAGAGAGTCTCACTCTGTTGCCCAGGCTGGAGTGCAGTGGGGTGACCTTGGCTCACTGCAGCCTCTGTGTCCCAGATTCAAACAATTCTCCTGCCTCAGCCTCCCAAGTAGCTGGGACCACAGGGGCCCATCACCAAGCCTGGCTAATTTTTGTATTTTTAGTAAGGATAGTGTTTCACCATGTTGACCAGGCTTGTATTGAACTCCTGACCTCAGGTGATCTACCCACCTCAGCCTCCCAAAGGGCTGAGATTACAGGTATGAGCCACTGTGCCCAGCTTATAGGCTATGATTTCTTTATAAACTAAGCCTGATCTATGCAAACAAAAGAAAATAGAGAACTCAGTAATTATGTAATGAAACTGATCAACATAAGCAATTGCTCTAGATTAGATTAGGCTTCATTATTTTTACTCTCCATCTTTTAAAATTAAAATTATTTGTCATTTACTTCAATTAATGATCAGTGTAGATGAAGTTTTTCATCTTAGCTTATGACTATATCTACCCAGGCCTATTAATAGAAGCTGATCTTTTCTGACTATTCAATTATGCTATCATAATAATAGCACCCATAATAGTTTTCTCTAGGGAAGATGGGTTGACTTGAGGACCAGAAACTATTAAATAAAATATTCTGTTGCTACTATGCCCTATTTCAGTTATTAGAACTATTAATTTCAGAGTTATGTGACACAGTTAAAATGAACCGTTTTGTGAATGGTCTAAAATATTTGGACACAGCCTACAAAATTCTTGGCCAAAAATGTTTTACATTTAAGCCTGAGTTTGTCTCTACATATTGATTAAAGTTACCTGAAAATTCACCAGTTATTAACTTTATAAGCTTTGGTTCATGAGCTGCAATGATTGGGAGGGTTTGTGAGCTCAGCTTACCACCAGAAGTAACTCAGTAACTATTCATAGGCAATCATGGACACGTTCAGTCAGTCTCCAGAGGTCAGCTCACAGGGCCAACTATGTATTTGCCAAAGGGTACCTAAAAGTTTCTTCCCTTTTTTTCTACTCCCTCTTCTCTCTTCAGGGTACTATCTCTGTTTAGCCTTAGCCATTGTGCCCTAGACCAAGTTCCATTTATTCTTTGATACCAAGCTTCTAAAACCTTGTTTGGTTCAAAATTTCTAAATTGTAGTTGTCTACAAGACAAATAAACCCCTCTCTTTCAACATTTTTTTGTCTTTTAAAGTACAGCTTTATGCATCATTATGCCAATATATCCATTCCTCACTAGGGATAGAAATGGGCAGGGTGAAGTAAGTGAAGGGGCTACAGATTTTTTCACTTCCACGTGCAGACAAAAAAAATCAGCACATCTCCCATGGCTGGTGTAGAGATGACCTAAGAAAGCAACTTGCCATTTTTACGCTCTTCTACTAAGTAATCAAGTCAGAAAAGAGAGAGCACTGTGCAATATTCTAAACGATAATATAAATTGAATTATAGTTTTCCTAAGTTACTCTTTACCTATAAGGTACATTTTTAAAGATTGTACCATTAATAGACAACATTTCCCTATAATTTGGATGTATACTCATTATATCACATCAAAACTGAATTTTTAGTTGTGCATGGTGGCTCACACCTATAATCCTAGTTCTTTGGTAGGTTAAAGTGGGATGATCACTTGAGGCCAAGAGTTTGGGATCAGCCTGGGCAACATAACAGGACCCTGTCTCTACAAAAAAACAAAACAAACAAACAAACAAAAAAAACCACGCAGTGGTCCATGCCTGTAGTCCTAGCTACTTGGGAAGCTGATGTGGGAGAACCCCTTGAGCCCAGGACTTGTAAGTGGCGGTGAGCTATGATTGTGCCGCTGCACTCCAGCCTGGGATACAGAGTTTGGTCCTATCTCTAATATATGTATATATAATATATATATAAAATACCCTGAATATTCTATATCCAACAATGACTTTTTATTGTTAGTAGTGCCCTACTCTTCTATACTTCAGATAGGAAATAAATACTCTTTTCACTTCTGCTTTTTCAATTTAAATGTGTATAGGAAAGAATATTCTCTTATAAATGCCTCTCCAACAGAATTTTCTACTTGCAAATGGGATTTTTAAAATTTGCTAATGTGATATATGGGTAGAGCACTAGGTCTTGACAAATATGGCTCCTTTCGTACTGTTTTGAGACTACTTCAGTAAACTTTGCTGATGGAGGTCGGAAAGTAGTACTGAGAGAAATGATTTTAAAACATTCAGAAGAATACCGAAAGGTTTGACGTTGAGTTTGGGAGGACACATAATTAGTTGGACTGTAGGTTTCAGTCACTCTTGAAATAATGGTGAAAGATTGCATTATCTTCAAAAGCATTTCACTGACTTTCAAAGTGAAAAATGCCTAAGACAAGAGAAATAAACTGCATGCATTGCAACTTTATCCAGTGGAAAAATTTGAGGTATGCTGCAACAAGGCAACTCAGTCCTGATGTGGCAGTTCTAAGATCTTGGTTATTAGCAAATTGTTTATTGATTGAAAATCTGTATTTATCATTAGAGAATCACTGGCTTTTGGAAAATATCCTTCAGGCATTTCATAAAGTGCAGAGAAACAATCCCTAATACCACATGGGAGGCGATCAGGGGTTAGAAAGGGCCAAGGCATTAAAATGTTTAACATGCATTCTGAAAACTGGGAATAAGATATCTTGCAATTCATCTGAAATTTCTTTGAAAATATTATGTCTCTTGCTATATTCAGCATTTAAAAATTGTTTAAATATGGTGTGGTGAAAGAAAAGCATACGAATGTATAGCTTCCAGATTCCTTGTGACTACACAGCTATTGTCAGTTAAAATAATCAGGAAAACAGTCACTTTACCATTTTTTGAGTTTTTATAAAGTGTGACATCATACTACGGATTTTATGTCTCCTCATTTTATCCTGGAAATAACACTTTTATTCTGAAAGGTACTATTATTATGTCTCTGTAACTGACTACAAAACTCAAGTAATTAACTTAAGTAAATTAAGTTACTTAAATAATTAGAATAAGATCACACAGCCAAGAAAGGATAGCCTGGTCCTTTTTAATCCTTAATGTCACCCATGAATCACAACTCTCTATGGTGGTGAACTACAAGATAAACTGAAAAAAAAATGCACTGTTTCTTCCAGAAATATTCTAGATAAAATTGCAAAACTGATATAGTTGTCTGTGCAGAAGAAAAAAAATAAAAGCAGGCTTCAGACATATACTAGGCCAACAGGAGTGCAGATCAAACATGTGAGATTTTTATTTTTGTGCATTTATATTTCTGGACTAGAACATTCATTTGATCTGTATCTATTGAACATCTATTATATGCCAGATATTCTGCTAAATCCTGGCAATATAAAGATTCCCAACCTCAACGAATTTACTCTGTAAAAAAGGAAGTATAAATAAATATACAAACAAAAAATATAAATTGAGATAAGGACTGTGAAGAAAACAAATGTGTTTTTGATAGAGAATAACAGGTAGGAAGAACTAATTTAGATAGTATGACTAAAGAAATCCTCTTGTAAGAACTTATTTAGGTGGCCCTAAACAAGAAGAAGAAACCATTTGCATGAAGAAAGCAAAGTCTAAAAAACTCTTGCAGTAGGGTGCTTGAGGTACTGGAAGAATCTAAAGACCACTGGGGCTGGAATGCAGTGAACAGACAAACTGACTTTAATAATGGTGAGTTGAGGATGTAATTAAGCTTTTCTACTTATACTAGAAGATGTTAAGAGATAAGGCTTAATGCATTGTTAAAGAAGATGTAATTTCATAAGCCCACATTTCTACGTGGATGAAGATGATCTCTTCAGGCCAGGAATCAGAGCTTGGAAAGGAAGAAAATTATAGCTCCTTTCTCTCTACTCTTGAAAAGTGAAGCTTATTTATCTTTATTAGAGATAATTGCTTATCGATTGGTGGGTTCCTGCTATGGCTCCATCCAGGTCACAGCTTAGAGACCTGTCTAAGATACATGAATAGATAATTTGTACTTGGAAAAAGGAGTTCCATTGGCCAGAAGATACATTAATTCTAGAATTTCTAAGAGCTTGGAATTCTTTGATTTTTTTCCCCAAACCCAGAGTTAGCTTTAAATTAGCTCTCTTATTCTGTCTCCAATATACACACTTAGAACATTTGTTTCTGGTTTCAAATATATGTATTCAACTAAATGTAAGCTCTAGTACAAATACTTAATTAACCACTGAACCTTATAATTAAAAAAAAAACCTCTCACCAAAAATTAGCTTTCTTAGTTAACACTTCTAAAAATTGTCCCTGACTTGGGATTTTAAAATCGTAAGAGGTATTTGTATCATCCTTTCTTAGTGCCACTGACCAGAGAACATTCACAACTCTTAGAGTCTTCCCAGGTTCTTTGGGGGAAGTTATACGTGTTCTGTGAAAACACTGTACAGCATAGGAGAGTTTAAGTAATATTTCTAAACTCAAATAAATATCATACTATCTGGATGGGTTAGGAGAAAGCTTTTATGTTTGTTTATTTGTTATTTTTCTTCAATAGAAGACTAACATTATCAATGCTGTGCTTTTTGGCAGACTGCATTGGTTCTAGGTAGAGGTGGTTTCTGGGGATGAGAAGGAGGAATTAGTTACTAACTTTCTTCCATTCTTTAACAGAACACAAGTATGATATGTGGTTAGTTGGTACAAAAACTGAGGGTGCAAAGGTCCTGGGAAGTCATGGCCATTGGAAATGGGAATATCAAGTATATGATATCCTGGAGTAGTGGTCAGGAGAACTAGTTTCTGGTCCTGACTGTGCCATTAACTTGCTGTGTTATATGGAACAAATCACTTAACCTTAACTTTAACCTTAGCATTGGCCTCAGGTTCCTCATCAGATTCTCTTTAGAGCACCTGCATTACTTCATTCAATAAAGATGGACTGAGTGCCTACAATGTGTTCAGTACTCTGATAAGTTCTAGACAGCCAACACAAAACTCAAAGTGCTTTGGACAATTACCTCTCAAAGATTCAGTTTTTACATATGGAAAACAAGTTGTTAAAAATAACTCCCATTTTGCAGGATTTTGAGAATAACCTATATGCCTGAGATAATCTGTAAACAGTGCATGACATGTAGAATGTGCTTAAGATAGGGTAGTTATTATTATTACTGTTATTGGTGGAGATTGTAGTCTGTGAACTCACAGAGCCTCTGAGGGGACAATTGAAATATTATGATAAGGGCCATGGGAGGGCAAAAGGGCTTTGGATCTGAAGGCAGCTCATATAATTCCCAGTCTGGCAGTTGCCTGGAAGCAGCCTCTAACTTTTAACTCTGAACTTCATGGTCTCACTTTTTTCTTTCTCTTAGAGTCATGCGTAGGGCCGATTCAACAACTCTATAGAGTTGGTGAAATTTAATCTCCAAACTCATTGGCCATCTTATACTTTCTAAATTTTCCCACTATAATAACCATTGATTGATGTCAAAAAAATTTGCAGACTTCTGTTGGTATTAGTTTTACTTTAGTATTTATTAATTGACTGTGAAAATACATAATGACAGACATTACCTACATAGGCATATATTTGCAATCAATTAATGTATTTAAACCCAAGTTTTATCTATATACTTTGAAAAATAGTGTTGTATCAGTTGAGTTTCTCAGAGAAAATGAACCAGTATTTATACCATGTATGGCCTACAGGACTGTGGGGGCTGGAAAGTACAAAATTTGTAGAGCAGGTTGGCAGACTGAAAACTCTTGAGCAGGAGTTGATGTCACAGTTCTGAGGCAGAATTTTTTCTTCCTCAGTTAACTGCAATTTTATTCTCAGGGCTTTTCATCTGATTTTATGAAGGCCCACCGACACTATGGAAGATTATCTGCTTTAGTTAGCTAAAGTCAACTGATTGGAGATGTTAACCATATCTACAAAATACCTTCATAACAACACCTAGATTTCCCTTTGATTAAATTAGGGTGTACTATAGCCTAGCTAAGTCAACACATAAAAGTAACCATCAAAAGTACAAATTTCTAAAAAATATCTTATCTTATTCATTTTACAAAGATCATTTGTCATACACACAAACTGAAAGAACTCTCTGCTCTTCCAAAAGGTATGGAGTATACTTTAGATTCCATAGACTTAGATCAAAATGATGATATGTGGTTAGGAAATATTATTTAATCAATGATTCTTTAGGACTTACAACTCTTCTATAATAGGGACACAAGAATATTAGTCAAGTGTTCAATTGCTTTTTCCAGGGAGAACTCTGATTTTGCTTATATCAAAGTTACCGTGTATGCCTGGCTGACGTTGTGACATTGCTCAGCAGAACAAGCAGGCTTCTGAGAACTCTGCACTTGTGATTTGTGGTTCCTGGTTTGTTGTTGAGCATTCTCCTAAAAACTCAGCTAGCAAGATATGACTGCTGTAACTAGCCAACAAAGGCAGCACAGAGAGGGTTATGAATTATTAGCAAAGCATATTGATTTTTTGAAATGCTGGCTGAGGTTTAAAAGGAAGCAGAAAAGTCAAATCTTTGATTGGGAAAGTCTGGCCCTAATATGGGTAGAGGAACATCTTTAAAAAATTTCTAGGAAAGATATATATGATTATAAAAATAAGTTTTTTCATTCTGAAGTCAATTTCGCATCTCCTCTTTCTCTCTCCCTTTCAACTCCTTTGTACAAAGATTTTAGAAAACAGTGTGAATTTTGTAGGCTTTTGTCCAAACAAATCGAAAGCAGCTAAGATATTTTGTTGAACAAAAATGTATGTAATCTGAGAAGTTTCATATGATGTTTTACCATTGTTGAAGTTGCATGGTTTTGTCACTGTCACTACAAAGTTTGGGAGTGAGGAATCTTTTTTCCCCCCTAAATCTAGCCTAGCCTTAATACTGACTGAATATTTTGTATTCCATGTTAGTCATTCAAAAAAGGCATCCAAATAAAAGGAAGAAAAATGATTATAGGGATTGAAAAGTCATTGAGGAAAAGTGAAATTCTGATAAGAAAAGCTCTAAGGAGCAACTTGATTACCATCTTTGAGAATTTTTGGACATTTCATTGGGGGATGTTTACTAGTTATACTTAATGTTCAGAAGTAAATGGTCAAGAGAAAATATTAAATCGATGGCAAGAAAGTACTCTGATGGACATGGGAGGTACCTCTTGATCATATGGGTGATAAAACATCGAAATTGGCTGCTGAAGAAAACAATGTTAAACATTTAATGTGCTTGGTAACTATTTGTCTTAGTTGAATGAGAAATTTCTCTGCCTAAAGATGGAAGGCTAGAACACATATGCTTTTAAGCTCTCCTGCAACTCACCAGATTGTGTGAGTTGAACCTTTTATATACAAAAGCAGGTATTTATTGAATATCTACTGTATTAGTTTTCTTTGCTGCTATAACAAATAACAAACTTAGTCACAAAATAACTCAAATTTATTGTCTTAGAATTCTGTAGGTCAGAAATCCAGGACAGATTTTACTTCTTGACAAGCTGTGTTTCTTTCGGGAGGCTCTAGGAAATTATTTATTTATTTTGTCATTTGGGGTTTTTGGTACAATTCAGTTCCTTGTGGCTGTCAGTTGAGGGCTATTTCCACCTTGCAGAAGCCACTTTCACTCCTTGGTTCATGGCCCACTTCCTCCATCTTCAAAACCATCAGTGGAGGGTTGAGTCCTTCCCACATCGCATGCCTCTGATGCTCTTTTGCCTCCCTGTTCTACTTTTAAGTCCTCATTTGAATAAATTAGGCCCATCCAGATAATGCAGGATGATTTCTCCATTTTAAAGTAATTAAGGTATTAAGTGTAAGGTAATTAAGAAATTAAGGGATTAGGAATCTCAATTCTATCTGCAACCTTAATTCCTTTTTTTCATGTAATAGGATTATGTAGCAGTTTCATGTAACAGGGTTTTTTTCATATTCACAGGGTCTGAGGATTAGGACATGGATATCTTTAGGGGGACATTCTGTTTATTGCAACTTCTGTGGTACTAGTACTGATTTTTATATTGCAGAAAAATCAACTTTTAAGAAGCAATCCCTCAATACTATGAGTTTATAGTGGATTAATTCATGCATTCAATAAATTTTATTGAGTACCAACCATCCCAGACACTGTTCTAGGGAATGCGGTCCTTGCCCTAAATATCATATAGGCTATTAGAGACATCTGCTATATAAACACATGAGCATAGCATTTGATGAGTGCTATAATAGAGGATAATAGAGTTATGGAATAATCAATTTTGTTTATGCCTGGGGTCTTGGAAAGTGCAGAAAAGGAGGTGTTTAAATACAGTCATTCAAGATGAGTAGGAGGAAGGTATTCCAAACTGGGAACAACATGCACAAAAGCATGGGGGAAATATAGTGCATGAAATAGCATATAAAACAACCAGGGGGCATTATTGTAGTACTAAATTTATGAAAATAACTATAGTTTGGAGAAGGTATATGTGATGCCTGGTGAAATTGAAAATATATAAAGAGATAGATGTATAAATTGAATTTGTTGCCAAAAGATAGCTGAGTAGAAATCAATAAAGGTGAATAGAGATCTACGTGTAGACAGCTGTGTAACTGAAGTTATAAAAGTGGTATATGTCCTATTACATTTGTGTAGTAGTCTGAGTAGAGGAGAGTTTCTATAATAAAAAGTATAGGTAATAAGTTTCGATGAAAGGAATGAGTACATTATGCAAATCATAATAGTTAAGAATAGGAATTTATGTAAAATATAACACTTGGGGAGATCCTGAATTTTCTGAGTATAGGATGACATAATTACAAGCTGTTTGAATGTTTAGCATAAATATCACCACATCAAAGGACAAGAGTTTCTCTCCCTCTTTCTTTTCCATTGGCCACTGCCAACACTGTCACTACAACAGTTATACCTTAAAGATATTCTTTGGAGAAGTTAAGGTTAATTTGAGGATATGGGGGGGATCAGGAAGTGATGAGAGGAATCATCTAAGGTGTGAGGTGAAGTTGAGGTGGAGAGGAAGAACAATAGAGAACTTTGATAGACGTCTTGCTTACATAAGCCATCTCATTTAATCCTCCAAACAAGCCTGAAAGGAAGGCTGTTCTATTGTGTTGCCATGATGTTGGTGAGAAATTTAGTCCTAGGTGGTTTAGAAAGTAGAACTGAAAATCAAATTTAGGGTCTGTCTGCCTCCCAAGGAATGTAAAAGCCCAAGGAATATAAAAAAAGAGATGTGCCTTCAACAGTCTTGTCTTTCAATGATAAGAGATTTTAGTGAATCAGATACAAATTGAGGAAAGAATTGGCTTTAATTTGAAATTCCAGAGTATTTGGAAACATTTACCATTTATAGAGCAATATGCAATGATTTTTGATGTTCTTGTCTTTCTGTGTTATTTCTTCTTATCCTACAAGTTTCATTTTTTGAGAAGATTTTCAATGTTACCGGCTAAGTTGGAAGGCTTTTAACTGTTACTATCTCTCTCATTACATTTATAAGACTGTGTTATAATTGTGTTCTTGCCTTTTTCTGTCAGTGTCTTTAGAATAAGGAATGTGTTTTTAATTTCTGCATCCCTGCTGCCTGATTTTAGTGTCTGTACATAGTAGGTAATCAATATTTGTTCAACAATTCAATGGATGATAAAAAAACCCTAAATGCATCAATAAAAAGTATAAATGTCCACACCCAAATTTCATGTTGAATTGTAATCCCCAATGTGGAGGAGGGGCCTGGTAGAAGCTTATTGGATCATGGGGGTAGATTTCCGCTTTGCTGTTCTTGTGATAGTAAGTGAGTTCTCACAAGATCTGGTTGTTTAAAAGTGTGTAGCACCTCCTCCTCTTCCTTCTTCGTCCTGCTTTAGCGATGAAAGACATGCCTGCATCCCCGTCACCTTTCACCATGATTGTGTGAGGCCTTCCCAGCCATGCCTGCTGTGTAGCCAGTAGAATCATGAGCCAATTAAACCTCTTTTCTTTATATATTACCTAGTCTCAGGTAGTTCTTTATAGCAATGCAAGAATGGACTAATACAGAAAGTTGGTACCAGGAGTGGGGTATTGTTATAAAGATACCTGAAACTGTGGAACCAACTTTGGAACTGGGTAATGGGCAGAGGTTGGAAGAATGTGATAGTATCAGAAGAAGACAGAAAGATGAAGGAAAGTTTGAAACTTCCTAGAGAATTGTTGAATTGTTGTGACCAAAATGCTGATAGTAATATGGACAATGAAGTGCAGACTGAGGAGGTCTCAGATGGAGATGAGGAACTTATCGGGAACTGGAGCAGAGATCACTTTTGTTATGTGTTAGCAAAGAAGTTGGAGGCATTATGCCATTGCCCTAGAGATCTTTGGAACTCTGAACTTGAGAGAGATGATTTAAAGTATCTGGTAGAAGAAATTTCTAAGCAGTAAAGTGTTCAAGATATGGCCTGGTTGCTTCTAACAGCATATTCCTTTGAGTGAGCAAAGAAATAATCTGCAACTGGAACTTATATTTAAAAGGGAAGCTGAGCATAAAGGTTTGGAAAATTTGTAGCCTGGCCACGTGGTAGAAAAGAAAAACCCATTTTCAGGGGAGGAATTCAAGGCAACTGCAGAAATGTGCAAAAGTAAAGAGGAGCCAAGTGCTAATAGCCAAGACAATGGGGAAAAGGCCTCAAAGACATTTCAGAGACTTTTGTGGCAGCCTCTCCCATTGCAGGCCTGGAGATCTAGGAGGGAATAATGGTTTTCCGGGCCATACCCAGGACTTCGCTGCCTTGCACAAAGGCGGGACACTGCTCCCAGCATCCCAGCCACTCCAGCTTCAGCCATGGCTAAAAAAGCCCCAGATACATCTCAGCTTATAGCTTCTCTAGAGAATTGCAAGCTATAAGCCTTGTTGGCTTCCACATGGTGTTAAGCCTGTGGTGCACAGAGGGCAAGAGTTGAGGCTTGGGAGCCTTCACCTAGATTTCAGACGATGTATGAAACACTTGGATGTCCAGGCAGAAGTCTGTTACAAGGGCAGAAACCTCATGAAAAACCTCTACTAGGGCAGTGTGAGAAGAAATGTGGGATTAGATCTCCCACAAAGAGTCCCCACTGGGGCACTGCCAAGTGGAGCTGTGAGAAGAGGCCACTGTCCTCCAGATCCCAGAATGGTAGATCCACTGACAGCTTGCATCATGCACCTGGAAAAGCTTCAGGCACTCAATGCCAGCCAGTGAAAGCAGCTGAGGGGATTGTACCCAGCAGAGTCACAGGGCCAGGGCTGCCCAAGGCCTTGGGAGCCCACCCCTTGCATCAGTGTGGCCTGGACATGAGTCATGGAGTCAAAGGAGATTATTTTAAGCTTTAAGACGTAATGACTGCCTTGAAGGGTTTCAGACTTGCATAGGGCCTATAGTCCCTTTTTTGGCTGATTTCTCCCTTTTAGAATGAGTTTATTTACCCAATGCCTGTACCACCACTGTATCTTGGAAGTAACTAATTTGTTTTCGATTTTACAGACGTATAGACAGAAGAGAATTGCCTTGTTTTATATGTGACTTTGGATTGTGGACTTTTGAGTTAATGCTGAAATGAGTTAAGACTTGGGGGACTGTTGAAAAGGGACGACTGTATTTTGTAATGTGAGAAGGAAGTGAGATTTGGGAGGGACCAGGGGCAGAATGATATGGTTTGGATTTGTGTTTCTGCCCAAATCTCATGTCCACTTGCAATCCCCAATGTTGGAGGAGGGGTGTGATGGGGGGAGATTGGATCATGGGGGTGGATTTCCTTCTTGCTGTTCTCATGATAGTGAGTTCTCATGAGATCTGGTTGTTTAAAAGTGTGTAGCACCTCCTCTTTGCCTCTCCCTCCTGCTTCAGCCATGTAGACATGCCTGCTTCCCCTTCGCCTTCTGCCATGATTATAAGTTTCCTGAGGCCACCCTAGCTATGCTTCCTCTGCAGCCTGTGGAACCGTGAGCCAATTAAACCTCTTTCCTTATAAATTATTCAGCTTCAGGTTGGTTTTTGTGGCAATGCGAGAACAGACTAATACATTTTGGGTTTAATTTAATGATGATTTATCAACTACTAATTATTTTCTGGATGATGACCTCCATAGTGTTTTCTGTCCTCTAGAAGCTGATAATCTAATGATCACCACAGATACAGAAAAATCTAAATGAAAGACAGGCTGTGACAAATCTCTTAAGTTTTTAAACAAAGGACTATGGGGGTGAAAATGGGGAGGTGATAGTATCAACAGAGATTCAATACCTGTAAGGTTGACTGGTTGTCCAGAACTGATCATTTAAGAGAGGCATCTGCTACAAATATTTCTTCAAAAGTTTATAAAATATCTTAAGGTCAATATTTTAATAATCCTAAAATAGTGGCCCCTATACATCACATATATTACAACATGACTATGTACCCCATAAATATGTACAATTATGTGTCCATTTTAAACATTTTTTAAATGAAAAATAACTAAATTTTTTAAAAGAGAAAAATAGTCAATATTTTGTCAATAGTCAAAAGAAATATTGATAATCTCCAACATAATAAAAAGCAATCACCTCCACTCCATCACCTAATTGTCTTCTTCCCTACTGCAGCTGTTTTGCTTTCAACTAGTTCTTCACATTTATGCAGTACTGATTTTCTGAAAGCAAATCTCTTACTATTATCCTTCTCAAACCCTATAGACCAAGCCTAGATGTTGTAGCCTGCTATTGAGGCCACCATGATATGACCTATCTTTTGAGTTTCGTTTCCTTTCTGCTCCCCACTTACCTAGGCGGGGCACCTCTGTTCTCTGTGTAGTGCCTCCTTTGTTGCCTGTGTTTCTTTGCTCATGTTGTTCTCTCTGCCTGGAATGTGGTTGTCCATTTTCTCTTGTCCAAATTCTACCATCCTCAGGCCCCAACTGGAAGGAATATCAGTCCCTTTCACTTATTTTACTTTCTTTTTTTTTTTTGAGATGGAGTCTCGCTCTGTCACCCAGGCTGGAGTGCAGTGGCGTGATCTCAGCTCACTGCAAGCTCCACCTCCTGGGTTCACACCATCCTCCTGCCTCAGCCTCCCGAGTAGCTGGGACTACAGGCACCCACCACCACTCCCGGCTAATTTTTTGTATTTTCAGTGGAGACGGGGTTTCTTTCACCATGTTAGCCAGGATGGTCTCGATATCCTGACCTTGTGATCCGCCTGCCTTGGCCTCCCAAAGAGTTGGGATTACAGGTGTGAGCCACCGTGCCCGGCCCACTTATTTTACTTCTATTCATTTACCTCCATGCTTTATCTTCCTTACTACATTGAAAATCCTTTAAGGCAATAATCTACATCTGATTTATTTTTGGGCATTCATTCAGTGCTCAAAAAAGCATCTTTTAAGTAGAAATGTTAGATAGATATTCATTTGATAAATAATTTTGAATATATAATGAATGAATGAAATCTCTTTCACCTCATCAATTTTCAAAGATTTCAATAATAATAATGTAAGTGAATAAAACACTTTACACTTATAAATCAAATGCTCATTTGTGGCATGCGGTTAACCTAGACTTGCATTCCTTCCAAGACAAATGCTAGTATAATGTTAGCTTTGGATGAAAATCAAGGTTCAAACTGAAAAAGGCACTATGCTAAGTGCTGAAGATGGGTTTGTAGATATAGCTTATGTAAATAAGACATGCACATGAAAAATTACCTAATAATAAGAAGAACATACGCTAAGCCATACTGACGCAGTATACTCAATAAGTATTTCTAGAAGTGAGTGTTCGGGGAATTACCATGAAGTGGTTACAGCTTACAGACACAGACTTTTGCTTGAGACAAACCTGGTTTGAACACTGACTCTGTGTAGCCATGTGAACTTGGACAAGCTTGTTGATTTTTCTGTGACTTAATTTCCTGATCTGGGAATTAAAATAGTACTTCATGGAGTGATTGTGATTAAATAAGATTTTATATATTTGTATATAAAATAAAAAGCATATAAAATCTTAATCTTATTTAAGTTAATATATAATATATAATGTTTATATATTATATACTATATATTTTATATATACTGTAATATATTACATATTAAATAAATATATTAAATAAGATTTTATATATTTTTATTTTATGTATTATAAAAATATTTTAATATTTTAAAATATTTCTATATTATTTTACATATTAATAGCACTATTTTATATCTATTATATATAAAGTATGTATTTTATACATTTTAAAATATATATTTATACACATACATACACACACACACACACACACACACACACATATCTAATCCATTTGTCGATCAATCATCTCTCCACTCACCTACTTATCTATAAAGCACAGTGTTTGACACATAATAAAGTGCTATGATATAAAAATTTTACCACTACTTCTTTGTATGAAGTTTAGGGTAGGCTTCCTGGAAAACACGTGACTTAGGTTGAACTATGATGGATAAGGGATGGGCAATGCATGGAAAAGAGTCTTAGAAAGAATGAATTTAAAAAGTAAAAATTCAGCCAATAACTGTCTTCCTTCTTTCTGATACATCTCCAAAAAGTAAAGTGCTTTTAGTTCAGGAAGGTTAAGAAAATGCAAGAGAATGCCTGAAATTATTCTTCTAATATGACTGGTAATGTACTTAAAGGTGGCTTTAGCTGCTGCACAGAACTTTTAACAAGAGCAATAGCCATCAGAAAATGGATATCAATAGAATTAGTATATCTTATTTTAGAAGAAATCCATTATGTATAAAGAGCACTCAGATCTTGTAGACTGACCTGATCTGAAACAAAGTGCCGAGGTTGAGTCACAGTGTCACAGGCCAGGTGACTTAGCTAACCCATTACTTCTGTCTCTTCACTCAAGACTTCAGCGAGTCCTAAGTCTCATTTCAGGACAGGAGCCCGTGGGGGTACAAGAACTTTGCCCTTGTACCCTTGAACTCTCTGGGCAAATGAATACGCCCATGTATTAGTCCATTTTCATGCTGCTGATAAAGACACACCAGAGACTGGGCAATTTACAAAAGAAAGAAGTTTAATGGACTCAAAGTTCCACATGGCTGGGGAGGCCTCACAATCATGGTGAAAGGTGAAAGGCACGTCTCACATGGCAGCAGAATTGAGCAGATAACTTGTGTAGGGAAACTCCCCTTTATAAAACCATCAGATCTCATGAGACTTAATCAGTATCATGATAATAGCATGGGAAAGAGCCACCCCTATGATTCAATTATCTCCCACTGGGTCCCTCCCACAACACTTGGGAATTGTGGGAGTTATAATTCAAGATGAGATTTGGGTGGGGTCACAGCCAAACCATATCATCCCTTTTGCTTTGAGAGGTGGTTCTGACAATGGAGGAGCATCCTGCTACCATATTTTTTAGGAGGCAAAGGGTAGTATTCCATTCTTTGAATGCAAAGTGAGGCTTCTACAGCCTAGAGCTATGGAGTTTGAGATGTAGTGAGCTATAAGATAACGAACATAGACTCTGGACCAATCGTAGGTGACTCAAATGCCTCATTACCCAAATGTCAGTAATTGAGGCAGAGAGTATGGGCTGGAGTGCTTTAAGGGCACCATCTCTGCATCAGACTGGCTGGATTTACATTTCTATATAGCATGACCAATCATTCAGATTTGTTCATGATGGAGAGATTTTCTGAAACACAGACCTTCAAAGATAAAATTGAGACAGTAGTAGGCAAACTGGTATATTTGATAACCCTAACCCACTAGTTGTGTGACCTTGGGCAAGTTACCCAATTTTTTATGCCTTAGTTTCCCCTTTTATAAAATGAGAATAATAATATTACCCACTTCTTATCTTTGTTGCATAATGTTTTCAACAGAGCCCATTATATAGTAAAGCACTAGTAGTTACCTTCGAGGTGTATGTATTAGTTTCCTATGACTGCTATAAAAGACTACCACAAACTTGGCGGCTTAAAACAATAGAAAAGTGTTTTCTCAAAGCTCTGGAGGCCAGAAGTTCTACATCAGTTTCACCGGGCCAAAAATCAGGGTGTTGGCAAGGAGGCACTCCTTTGAGAGCTGTAAGGGAGAATATGTTCCTTGCCTCTTCCAGCTTCTGGTGGCTGATGACTTTCCTTGGCTGGTGCCACATCACTTCTAGGTCTGCCTCTACTTCACATCTCCTTCTCTTTTTCTGTATATGGGGTAATCTCCCTCTACCTCTTTTTTATAAGGACACTTGTGATTGCTTTTAGGACACACCTGTATAATTCAAGATAATCTCCCCATCTCAGGATTCTTAGCTTAATTACATTTGCAAAGAATCCTTTCCCTGATAAGATAAAATTTACAGGCTCCTTGGATTAAAACTTGACAGATTCGTGAGCCGTTATGTAGCCTACAATGGTATATTACTACTCTTCCTTAACTTTCTGATCTTTATCCTTTTTATTTATAAGATAGGCACAAATATGTGCCTAGTGGTATTGTTGTGATAATCAAATGAAATAAGAGCTAGTAATAGGAGCACATAGTAGATTGAGCTTTCTTATTGCTTTCTCTTTCTCTAATGCAGCAATATAGATGCTTACATAGCCTATGCTGAGGAGTGAAACTGGGAAGCTATGCATTAGTAACTTCAAGTTAAGATTTCTCTATGATAGTGTTTGTTTATACTATATGCTGAGACCATAGTGATATAGGCAATGGTTTCCAAAACAATTTTTTTAATAACCTTTGGTCATTTCACCCAATGCTAAAGAATTATTCATCACTCCACTCCATATATCTGCATATTTCTTCCTTTCGAATTTCTTTCATTTTCCTAAAAGTCTGTTTAGAGAAGGTGGAAAACCAAATTATTTGCTTCCCATTGAGTACTCAGTGACCTTGATCCCAAAAGGTGTCACAAAGGAGTGATGAGTAGAGTAGAGTAGCTGTGAAACCAGACAAAGCACACAGTGTCTACTGGGTGATTTAATTTTTTAATTACTTTTTTTTTTGCGGGGAGGACAGAGTGTTGCTCTGTTGCCCAGGCTGGACTGCAGCCTCCACCTCCCAAGTTCAAGCTATTTTCATGCCTCAGCCTCCTGAGTAGCTGGGATTACGAGCATGTACCATCACACCTGGCTAATTTTTTGTATTTTTAGTAGAGACATGGTTTGACCATGTTTGCCAGGCTGGTCTCGAACTCCTGATCCACCCGCCTTGGCCTCCCAAAGTCCTGGGATTACAGATGTGAGCCACTGTGCCTGGCCTGGGTGATTTAATTTTCTAAGAGCCCTCTTTTGCTGCTTTGGGAAACTATAACGGAGAATTTTTTGTTGTCTCCCTAGCATCAGGTTTCTCTCTATCCTCACTAGTAGTAGCATATTTGTTTCCTAGAGCTGTCATACCAAAGCACCATGAACTGAATGGCTTAAAACAATAGGAATTTATTTCTCACACTTACGGAGACTAGACATCTGTAAATAAGGTGTCAGCAGGGCCATGCTTCCCCTGCAACCTATGGGAGAGAATCCTTGCTTGCCTCTTCCTAGCTTCTGGTATTTGCCCGCAATCCTTGGTATTTGTTAGATCCTTGTAGATTCTTCAGTTCATATTTCTGCTTCTATCCTCACGTGACCATCTTCTCTATGTGTCTGTGTCTATGTCCAAATTACCCTGTTCTTATCAGGACTCAAGTCCCATAGGTCCACCCTAATGACCTTATCTGGTTTGATGACATATTCAAAGAACCTATTAAGAACCAAATAAGGTCACATTCACAGGTTTCAGGGCTTAGAGCATTATCATGGAGACACAATTCAACTCATAACAAGTGGCTTGATTTTCTTCTGAGAAACCATCATACTTCCAGTCTCAGGTGTAAGTTTTGAATAGGATTGAATTGACCCCATTCTCAATTCCAAGGAAGGACTATGACTTATTTAATCAGAGAATTCTGTCCTTATTTGCATATATTTCGGTCAAAACATTAAGACACTAGGAGAAATTTGTGAGGGTTCTTGGAGGAAAAGATTCTTTTCTTTTTCTTTCTCTCTTCTCTTTCTTTTCTTTCTTTCTTTCTTTCTCTCTCTCTCTCTCTTTCTTTCTTTCTTTCTTTCTTTCCTTCTCCCGTCCTTCCTTCCTTCTTGCTTTCTTGCTTTCTTCTCCCTCCCTCCTTCCTTCCCTCCCTCCCTCCCCTCCCTCCCTCCTTCCTTCCCTCCCTCCCTCCTTTCTTTCTTTCTCTTTCTTTCTCTCTTTCTTTCTTTCTTTCTTTCTTTCTTTCTTTCTTTCTTTCTTTCTTTCTTTCTTTCTTCCTTCCTTCCTTCCTTCCTTCCCTCTTTCTCTCTTTCTCTCTTCCTCTCTTCCTCTCTTTCTTCGTTTATTTGTTTGGAGAACAACTATGGTATAAGATTTTAAAATTGGGGTTGCTAAAGCCATCTGACTACCATTACAGGCAGTAGAATATGAATAAAGTCAACATACAGAAGAAAGAATACCATGATATACAGAGAACCACACCCTGATGACATTGAGCCCTGTTAGCACCTGAAACCATCTCAATTACTAGACTTTTTTATTACCTGAGAATAAAAGAAAAAAAGATTTTTTTTTCATTTAAGCCAGAATTTCTGTTTCTCCAACATAACTATCCTAACTTTATTATGATGGAGTTGCAGAGAGGCCTTCACAATAATATACCTAAGGAACTATTATTATCTCCATTTTATAAATGAGGAAGCTGAGGCACAAAAAATTAATAAGTGGCAGAATGAGAATTCAGACTCCACAGCTTGACTCAAGGGCTCATTCTTTTACTTACTATGCAATACTACCTTCTTCTTTGCCATCAGGGCTTGTGCAGAAGCAGCTTTGCGAAAGTTGTATTAGTCCATTCTCATACTGCTATGAAGAACTACCTGAGACTGGGAAATTTATAAAGAAAAGAGGTTTAATTGACTCACCATTCCACGGCTATACAGGAAGCATGGCTGAGAGACCTCAGGAAACTTACAATCATGACAGAAGGCAAAGTGGAAGCAAGCACGTCTTACCATGGTGGAGCAAAAGAGGGAGAAATAGTGAAGGGGGAAGTGCCACACATTTTTATACAACCAGATCTCGTGAGAGCTCACTTACTATCATGAGAACAGCAAGGGGGAAATCCATCCCCATGATCTAATTAGCTCCCACCAGGCCTCTCCCCTGCCATGTGGGGATTACGATTCGACATGAGATTTGGGTGGGGACATAGAGCCAAACCCTACCAAAATCTGGATATTTTATATACATACCACAGGAGAGTCAATAACACTATTCAGGATCCCAACCACTCCTACCCCTCTTCCCTCACCCTTATTCATTTTCTGTTGCTGTTGTTGACCTAGAGAAAAAAAACAAAAAAACAAAAAACTGAGGTAAACTTAATAAAAATAGAGAGTTTATTTGGGCCAAATTTGAGAACTGCAACCTAGGTGCGTACAGCATACATTCAAGTTGCCCTGGATATATGTTCCAATTAGTAGCAGTTACTGGTAGGTTTTTGTTTTTTTTTTTTGACAGAGTCTCACTCTGTCGCCCAGGCTGGAGTGCAGTGGCGTGAACTCGGCTCAGTGCGAGCTCTGCTTCCCGGGTTCACGCCATTTTCCTGGCTCAGCCTCCCTAGTAACTGGGACTACAGGCGCCTGCCACCATGCCCGGCTAATTTTTTGTATTTTTTAGTAGAGACGGGGCTTCACCGTGTTAGCCAGGATGGTCTCGATCTCCTGACCTCGTGATCTGCCTGCCTCAGCCTCCCAAAGTGTTGGGATTACAGGTGTGAGCCACGGCGCTTGGCAATTACTGGTAGGTTTTTAAAGAAAAAGAAGAGGCAGTTTCTAAGTTGTTTACCAAGGATTTATATTAAAATAAGGTAAGCTATTAAATGGCTATACATTGGTATTTGCACCACAAATTCCAGGACTATGAAAATAATGGATAAGGCAGCTAGTAAAGAACAAAATGACTTTTAAAAATTGTCCCTGGGCATGGGTGGGGGTGTCAGCCACACTCCAGGGGAAGATTGTCTTTCCACTCTGTCCCCTTTTCATCTCCCTTTCCCGCTGAGAGCCACTTTTATCAGCAATAAAATCCCCTGCATTTACCATCAAGAACTCAGGTGCGGGTGCAAAAGGCTGTTGCACTGACCCTCCACTGAGCTGTTAACACTTAAGTCATCCACAGATGGCAAAGCTGAAACAGCGCTGCCTGCAACACTCTTTCTGGGGCTTCAGGGATCAAGGGCACCTCCCTAGATGCTGCTGTGGTGGTGCAGGGAGTTTTGCTCTTGCTGGCACCCAAAACCAGTAGCCCTGGCTCCTCCACCTGCTCATCTGTGCTCCTCCTCCTGCAAAGGGTGGAATACAGTGGGACCGAGAAAGTGGTATCCATCTCTGCTGCAATGAAGCAGCTGGCTAGTTCTAGCACCCGTGCATTCCAGTTCCTACCTACAAAGAGGTCAGTGAAAATTTCCTGCTTCAATCTTTGCCATATAATAAAACTAATCAAGGGAGAGACTACCTCATCCTGTTTACAGGTCTTGCTCACACTCAAGGGAAAAGAATTAAACATGGTATGCATACAACTGGTGGGATTTGGGGAACCACCTTAAAATTCAGGCCTCCAATCCCTCACTTCCACCCATAGTGGAAGTGGGCTTACATGGGGGAAGTAAACCATGGGAAGCACTGTGCGTGCTTCCCACCTTATACTTGACAATAGCTTCCCAGACATAACAGAATGCAAATCTGCCATTCTGCCTTGACATGTGGGGGAAAAAAACACATGGAAACCCACATAGAGCATTATGAGATTAAAATACCTGGGAGATTATTCAGTATTTCTAAATTGAAAGAGACTTGAAGATCACTCCTGCCTGAAAGCATCACCTCCATGGATGTGGTTAAATTGGGCAGAAGCCACCTTGAATAATGGCTATTAAAGTTAGTTGCAGTTCATTAGGACCATTTTGTGAGTAACTCTACTAATGTTTTGCATGTCCATTGCTCATGGGTTAGTCCCACTAAATCCAGTCTTCTGTGGTAGCAAATCTTTTGGTAAAAACCTGTTTGGACTATGAGTACTTAGACTCACCCTAAATTTATTAGCTGAATTTAAACAGGATTCTTAATTCTAAATCTGTTTAAAATGGGTATTAGTTGGAAAAGGTTTGTTTTTCATTAAAAGGGCATTTTCATGAAAGACTAACCTTAAATTACCTTTTTTATTTAGCTAGAGTCGGCCTAGAAGAATAGGAGGCAAATAAGCACATTGTGCTTTTAAGCAATTTTTATCTTTTGTTTATACTAAGCAGGCACAACAAGGCTATCATTATTGCAAAGAAAATCACATTTTTCTCTTGCTAACTTTCAAGCATTGAAAGAGAAATTAATGTAAGCTTTTTAACTATGATATTTAAATGTGTATTTCTGAAGAAAATTGATTGGTCATTTAAGGCTTTTTTATTCCCTTTTTAACTATGGTCATATTTTTTCTTTGTTTTGATTTTATTTCTACTATTCTATGTGGGAAGAAACCACTAATAGTTGGAGAGGTTTGATCTTACAAAGAAACTATAAAATTAGTATTGATTATTTTTAGTGGACTTAATCCATTTAAATGTAATTTTAGATACCCAGTTATCTTATATGCATATTATGCTGACATTATTTCTTGATGTTGTCATTGCCATAGATTTAAAGGCTCTCTGCCTACTTCCCTCATTCTGCCTTCTTCATCTCCTGCTCTACCCCTGCCAAGGCTCTGGTTCCCTCACCGATTCCAGTGGAGTGCAGTAGTTTGTGTTGATAATCCAGTTGTTTCTAGCTTCTCTGAGCCTCCCTGGCTTTTATCAGCATGCAAGTGATTCTTGCCCTAGGAATCACTGAGAGAAGAGAGAGTGTGATGATGGAAATAGTATTTTGATTTTTTTGCCCTATCCACCCTTTCAGCACACTTGTAGATGAGTCTCTAAAACCCAAGTCTTTCTGTAGCAGATGCCCAGAATTCTGTTCACTTCTTGTGAACCTATTTTTACTCCACTCATCCCTATCAATATCACTCCTTCTGAATTTCAAACTTTAAACTTGTTTCTGACCATTTTTGACTCAGTGATTGCTTTTGATTAGCTCTCTTTAAAGAATGACTTGTTTCACTCCGGCCCATACCAAGCTGGCTGCCTCGGTAGAAACGCATATTCAAATTTGCTTTTATGGAACCGACTCCCTGCAACAGGCAAGGTCAGTCCTAATCTCTGAAAGAAGGAATAACACAGACTGGAAAACAGGAGAGGTGGTTTGGGGGAATACCACTTCCAAATTAGTTGACACAACTCAAACGTTAACCTGTCAAGGCCCTGATGGAACATCACATGATGTGTTAGAAGCTAAAGTCATTCTTTGGGCGTGTCTAAAGAAAGAGCTATAACACCATAAAGGAGAAAGTATCTTTTCTCTTCTCAGTGAGAACTGCACTGGTGCTTGCAGCAATTTTTATCATGAGAGACTGTAGGAAAATTTGATTCTAATAGTCATGGTGTGTTTGCTGAGTTTTGGGCTTTAGCTATATTCCTCTACTAGCTTAGGTCTAGGCTGACCCCAGTCACTGTATGACTTAGGTTAGTTTCCCTGGAAACAGTTTCAGAGACTGGGACTTGCAATCAGGAGATTTACTGAGGGCTTTTCTTAGGCGATACATTTGCAAGATTGGGCAGAGGGAGAAGCTGACCCACAGTGAAGAAACTAATGATGCATCAGCTAATCTTACGGTGAGCTCTGGAGTTGATATGGCCCTTCAGAGTTGTGCCAAATTGAGGCAAGGGGCAAGGACATTGTACCTCCAATTAATCCAGTAATTTACTTATTTGGGTAGGAGTATCCATCACAGTACTTTGTCACATAAGGAAACAGTGCACAGATAACTGGAATAGCAATAGTTGACTTATAATCAAGCAACAATTTGACATGTAAAAAGTATGTATCATTAACTATCATTAAGTGCATATGCCATTAGGATTTATTGCCAGTGTCTTAGAAGAAGACCGAATTCACTCCTAATGGTTTCAATAAAAAGATTTCTATTAAAGTTCCATTTCAAAGGTATGGACAAGTCAGAGGAATAAATAGGGATGACGAGGACCCAGAAACTCACAAAAGTAAGATTCAGTTAACTTCTCTGAGTTAGAAAGAATAAGGAATGTAGAGAGAATTGTTGAAGCCCAATGAGAGCTGGTCTACAATCAGCAGGAGCTGCAGTCCTGGAGATGTACAGCTACTAACAGAGAGGTGATGCGAAAGCCCTTGATCACTTGCTGGTCCCTTCTCACAGGCTTACTTAACTGGAAGCCAACTAACAAATAAGTCTGACAGATGCAATGCATAGGGTCAGTCTCCTGGGGCAAAGAGTAGGAAAAGAAAAGAAAACAATGGATAAGAACTGGCAAATGGAAAATAATCAGCATAGTTCCCAAACAAAACATAGGTTTCTCTTTTATCCATAAAAAGCAAGCCATTTCCTAAGAACATATTTTGACAAATAATGCTTAAGTGAAACACTTAATAGATTCCACCAGCTGAGATTCCTAGGTCTCAAGAGAGAAAACTATCATCTACTCATTTTATTTTTGTTCCTTTTTTTGAATAAGCCCTTGGTAATTAATTGTGGAAAGAAAAAAATATTTCTAATTGCTAATCGTATGTTGTAAGCACCAGTTCATTTTACTTGTTGGGCAGTCGCCATATAAAGAATGCTGTTTTTGAGAACACGGCAGTTAGAGACATTAGAGAAGCCAACAGGAGAATAACTAAAAAATAAAAACTATTACTGAATGTTCAATGTGGTGTGTGTGGCTTTTGCAGTACAACACCCATTAAATGATAGTCATGTGGTTAAACCTTATACATATTTTTTCTAAATTTACCCCCTACGGGGCAAATTACCAGCACTGTTCTGAATAACATTATTATGGCTATTAGTCTTTGTGTGCATAATTCCCCATCCACGATGTTTACAATTTTCTGCTTAGTGTTTCTTTGAAAAGTGGCACAATTACAATATTTTCATTATGCTATGGCTTACAGATAATTAAACAAATAAATATGCTCTTACACATTTTATTTTAAATGTTCCTAATCTTTACAAAACTCCCTCATCCTTGGAAGAATGAAGCCATCCAGGATAACTGCAATTTTTACTTTCTGTAAAAAAGGTATCACCTAGAAGATTAACAGAGCTCATCAACTTAAGACATAGCTGCTTATTCTCTTCCAGAGGCATTATCAGAAATTAAACTATTGCAAAGTAATAATAACCTCACAGCTTTGTCATAGGAGTGGTTAAGAACAATATATTTTCACATTGGAGAAATTAAAAATGTATTTCTCACAACTTAGTGACTTTATCATTGAGGTAATAATGCAGTTAATTTTAAGTGTTTAGTACATTACTAGGATGAGCTAAAATCTCAACACTTTAGGTGTTTTAACATACACTATTTTTTGAGGTGCTAAATCTAGTAAAAGCTGGAACTTAGCTAATATAAGCGAACTTCCAAAAACATCTAGATTTTATTTTCACAGTAATAGAATTTTAGAGCAATCTTGAAGAATATCTTTATTTTACCAATAAAGAAATTGAATCTCAGAAATATTAAAGGGCTTTCCAAGGTCTCACAGCTGGTTTATAGGCAGAGGCAGAATTATAACAGGCAGTCTTCTAACTACCACCACTGTATCATTTCTGCTAGTCAGCTTGCTTCTTCCAAAGGTCTTTATACTTTCTCTTTCAATAGTCATTTTTGAGCCTCTACTCTATGCCAAGTACTACTTGAGGTGTTGGGGACAGATAGGTGAGTAAGACATGGTCCCAACCCATACAGAAGCTCACAATTTAGTGAGGGAGTTACGTAAATGGATGCTTGCTGTTTATTAATCATTGTAATTCATGTTTTGAGAACACAGAGGAGGGAATGTTTAGCTCTTTCTCTACCTTTGGATTGATTTATTGTCCTCAACAAATACAGTCACTGGGACTTCAAATACCAACTCCCCGACCTTAGCAGGTATGGTTACTGGTTTCTTACACACCATTTCTGCTGGCCTTCTGGGTTTGCCTGCCATCCCACCCATCCTGTTTTCTACCCTACCAACTCATGCAGCAGTTGCTGCTTAAGTGCTGCTCTGCCTGATTTGAAAGTTCTAAATCATCTGCATCTCCAGAAGTGGAAGCTGCTCTCCTGAAGAAGTGAGAATACTCTACTCACAGAAGTTACTGCTTCTTCATTATGCTTCCTAAAGGATTGCTTTGTGCTTTGTGTTTCCCCCTGCCCCCAAACCTCTAGCCCTACCCAACCCCAACCTGTAGAATGGGCTTTTAACAATACCACCTGAGTGTTACACCTTACTGACACAATGTGCATGGCCAATGACATGCATAAGCGTGGTATAGTCTCATAAGTGTACTAAAGATTATGTATCCCAAACACACAAGATATAACTTTTCTTTACATTTTCATATGAAAGCCCATCAGAAGAAAAGAGAATGAAAGTGTTATAAAAGAAATAAATGCCTCATGCCTATTTGAATAAGGTTATGCAGTCAGTGATGAACAAAACCAGTGTGCTGAAGTCTGCTTTCTCAATAATAATATCTGGGACCCAGGATCAAGGTCAAGGCACCTGAATGCTCTCCTTCTCAGTAAGATTTTCTTCTTCTCAGGGATATCCCACCTGCCTCCCATCCAATAGTAGCTTCCAGAGTAACTTCATTTCTTTCTGTCTGTCGTACATTTGTTGTCCTAGAGCTGATATTTGGAGGCTGAATCATCTTCCCCACTTCTCCAGGAAACCCCTCATACCCCTATCCATTAGGGATCACAAGGTGGGGATGTAGAGTAAACTAGTCACAGCATGTTAGCCACAAAAAAATAACTTTTTTCTGCAGCATATGGCTAGAGCATTAGGGTAGATCCTACCTTTTCTTCTACCACAACAGGCAGCTTTTGTCTTTGAAGAAGTATCCTTTTAACTGTCTTCCCGACAAGGTGGGTATGTAGTCCGAATAAAACTTGAATTGCCCACCGTTAACCAGCTGGGTACTTGCTGATTAACTTCAAATGTGATTGACATTTGTCCTAGAAATTAGTACTGATGCCTCTGGAAGACTTTAAATTTGACTTCTTCCATTTAACTATGGTTATGTTTGCCTTTCTGTAGTGATACCTACTGATGGCCATTGAAAAAGCTATCATGTGAATTTCTGTCGTATTCATTAGATGTATATGAAAAAGATGTATGCATTTTTGGCAAAAGGGTATAATTTTTAAATTTAAGCATCGTATATAATTATAAAATGTTGTGAAAGATACATTTTAGAAAACATTATAAATAATGTTAATACTAATACTAATTTTGAGCCTAAGGGAGATGTTATGCATTTGAAATGGCAGGCATTGGGGCTTACCTGAAGAAGTTCCTGTCTCTTACTACTTAGCTACGTGTGTTAGAAACTCCAAGAGCTGGCATGCCAGTTCAGTGATGGGCAGGCTAGTTTTCTTCTCACTGAGGACTGGAAGTAAATAGATGATCCATGGCTTCTCATATCACAAAGCCCTTTTCCAAAGAGGATGAGTGGTTTAGAAGACACATCTGTGCCCTGATTTCATTAATGCCACCTATAACCTCCACAAGCATGCTGCTATTTAAACAGAACTATTTGCTTGCTCAAGGAAGAAAGCAGAGGTTTTTCTGGACATGTGTAAACTTTCTATGAATATGATTTACATGTGCATACAAACAGATAAAACAGCCTGTTATTTAATCATACTTCAACTGTTTTCTCATTTTCCCTTAAATAACATTCTGTAATCATTTTTCTTCACTTCTGTGGCCTGGCACCTTTGGTTTACTTTAACTATCTCTACTTTTTGACCGAAGTCCCCTTTGATGGTTAAATGCAAAATCAATGTTTGATGACAGATACTTTGTGTTCATTTAATATGTGAATTATATTCCTCTTTGCCTTTTTAATAGATGAGCTATTTGCCATCCGGAGCTTCTTCATTTCCTGTTTCATCCACCAATATTCTTATTTTTTTCTTTATTGGTTTCTTACCTTCCTGACAGTAGAAAAATTTTGTGAAGTTGCATTTAGCATTGCTTTGTATTTTTAATGTCTCTCTCAGCCATTAGCTTGCATTTTGGTTGTTTTTCTAAAATATATATCTTTATTTAAAAGTTTTGTAAAATTTAAGAGAGTTTCAAACTCATTCCCTTTTTGATTTCATGGTTCCCCCTTATTTTCCTTCCATAAGCAGTTTTACTATATAGATTAGAAATTTCAAATGCAATCGCAATTACATAATTACTTCTTTTGGAATCTGAATTTTCTCCATTTTAAATTTTTGTCTGAAGGCAGGGTAGGAAAAGATATATGCTTGACTTCCAAAAATAGCGAATTCACAAGTTATATTTAAGCAGCATTATGCAGAGGTGAGAAGACTGGATGTCCAGAGACCTGGTCTCAAGTCATGGTTTTGCTGCTATGAAATTTTGTGTCTTTGGGAAAATTATTTACACTGTTTGAGTCTGTCTCTTTTTCCTGGTGAATGAGATTTGGTTCTTTGCAGCTTTATGATTCTATATGGAAAAAGCCTTTTGATTTTGCTATATTCTATTAATTGAGAATAAGACAGATGAGAGAGTAAAGGAAGAATTTTGTTGGATACAAATTAAATTGCATCATTTAAATGCTTTGAATGAGATGCCGTGTCACTGAGGGCTGTATTTGGAATGAAGAGATACAATAAGCCTCCGTGAGTTCTAATTCTTTTCTCTTTTGCTTTATTCTCTACATTTCAAATGTGAATGAAAATCCATATCATTAGAGAAGGTCAGTAAAAAAAATTAGCACAAACCGTTTGCCGTGTATTGGGAATCAGGAGTAACTAAATGATGGTGTATTTCTCCCATTAAAATTGTCTCCATAACCTTTGCCAGAAATAGCATTTGAGACTAGAAGAGAATTAATGTTCAGTAATTGTTGAATCCTTATTTAAATGTGACTTTCAAATATCTTTCCCAAGAGGAACACTTAAAAAGATCAATCAAAGAAACAGTGCTAATAATCTGCCATGGGACCTGGGCAGCAGGTTAAGAGACTCACCTCCTATTAATTAGGTGAAGGATTCACAAAATGTGTGGAGTGTACCTGAGCCCAGTATTCATATTCAGAAGAGTGATCTATCCACGAGTGAAATGATATTGGAATTATCAAACATTTAGCCAAATGGAGGAGAAAAAAAAAATTACCGTGGCCATAGATTTGAAGTTAATATAATTGTGTTCTCTTTAATTGGTTAAAAAAAGTTATATACAACAAAGTCATTTTGTCATTCACTAAAAAGCAGAGTGTCTCTGTGTGTGTATGAATATGTGTATGTCTTTGAAAAGGTAATCCAGGTGTGTTAGGGAACAGTTTCTGGGAGAATACTCAGTCTTAGCAGCAGTTCCTTTTCTAGCTTCGTGCCACCACTTCACTTTTGTCTACAGCACCCATGAGTCATCAATCAAATCTTCCATCAGTACCTTGTCTGAGTAGTCCTCCAAGCACTTCAGGGAGTTGCTTAGGGGTATTTAAGACTATAGCGTTGGTGTTGTTTGATTCAGTCACTTGGGACATGAGTTTGAAGCAACAGAATGAGAGGTTTAGCAAGGAGAACAGTGGAAAATAGCAGGACATTTTTTCTCTGGCACTAAGGAAGTCAGGCCATATCTTTTCAGAATCAAAATATTTCCAGAGGCATAATAATCTTTAGCAGTGAGGTGGAACAGCATGATGTAATCACTATATACACACATGTAGAATCCTTTTGTTTTGACTAATCTATTATTGACAGAGGCATAAAAGAATAAATTCTGACTTTGCAGAAACTTTTATTTATCAGCTCTGGAAAATACATAGGATAGAGTCAAAGGCTAAGTTTAACAACATTATTTTGAAAATTATTTATAAATATGTCATCTAAAAACTTTTGTCATTAAAGAGAAAATGTGCAGCAAAGTCTGAATGAATAAAATAGCTGCATCTCTTCTCCAGCCTAAGAATTGTGTTCCTTTGCGGGGAGCCTCCACTCTCCTTCTCTAAATTCCCCAGGTACTGTGTCATCTCCAGTTCCCTTAGACTTTTGAAGAACACAAAAGGCCTTTATTTTAGCAGGAAGGAGTGAAGAAATCTGTTAAGATGAATCAGGTCTTTTTGTTTTGTTTTGTTTTGTTTGAGACTGAGTCTTGCTGTGTCACCAGCCTGGAGTGCAATGGCATGATCTCGGCTCACCGCAACCTCAGCCTCCCGGGTTCAAGCGATTCTCCTTCCTCAGCCTCCCAAGTAGCTGGAATTAGAGGCATGCACCACCATGCCTGGCTAATTTTGTGTTTTTAGTAGAGATGGGGTTTCAGGTCTTTTTAATGTTGTGAAGAGATCCGATCAGTGTGAAACTAGAAGATAAGAATAATGCAAGTGATACCTGCAACCACAACAAATGACCTCAATTGTCTAACAAGGCAGTGTGGCCATGATGATGGAGGTGCGTCTGACTAAGAAGTCAGTGGGTCTGCAGAAGTGGCTTCCTATGTCAATTTAAACTAGCTCTTGTTCATGCAAAATCAATTCACACTTCTCCTGAAGAACCAGCTTTTGTGGTGGGCTGTGATCTTAATTAGCAATCACAAAGCCCCTTCTGTTTCCTTGTCAAATATGCTTAAAATAGGATTGCCTGAGCTTTAGGGATTTTAGAGTTATTATGATGGCTGGAGTCCACCTTATTTCTTTTATTTTCCTACAATCGGATTTTTGCCTGCTAGTATTTTTAGACTGACAAAGAATCCTTGACTAAACTGGAGTCAGTCTTCTCCAAGTTCTCTTTCTGATTAGGCTCTGTACTTGGTCTTTGTCTTTGGTGTGTTTAGTCCAGTTTCTGCATGAATCCTGCTGAATCAGTTCAATGAAAAATCTCCCAGCCTCAATATCTGATCAAATTTCTTATCCCTCACTCTCAATATCACCCTGGCCTACCTTGAGCAGGAATCTCCCTAGCCTTACATTACCTCATACTAATTTTTCACCAACTGATCCCCACCTGTCCTTGTTGTATTTAAAGTTGAGCTTGATCGCTCTCCTATTACAAAGGCACCACTGCAGTCATCCTGTTCTTGGATAAAGTTTTCTTTACCATCTTTAACAAGTGTCTGAAGGATTTTTCTTTAATGAAACCAAGGCAGAAATAAAATTGAGTATGTACAAGAGGTTCATACCCTTGCCTTTACAAGATAAGGAGTCTTACCCGTGACCTCATGAAACACTGAAATTCTTTTATGTGTCAGGCCAACACTAGAGACTAGGAATCTAAGATGAGCAGTTCTTACATCCATAAAATATGCCTATACATAAAAGATGGCAATGTTGAATTTTACCTGAGCCATGTACTTCTGGAAAACAGTGAAGGTTAAAGAAATCAGAAATCCGCTGCAGAGGGGAAAGGTTTTCTTTCTCCACCTATCACAAGGTTCACGGCTGAAATCTCTATTAACTAAAGACAGATTAACAAGAGAAACACATACACATTTATTTAATATAAGTTTTACATGATGCAAGAGCCTTCAGAAATGAAGACTCCATAAAACAGGGGAATCTGTGTATTTTTGTGCTAAGTTTGATAATGGGTGGTCAGTCATGCAGAAGCATAATTGAACAGAGAGGGTATGATCTAATGGTAATAAACTGGGGGTGTATCTTAGTCAATTTTCTGCTGTTAAGCAGAATACCACAGACTAATTTATTTAAAAAAAATAAGTTTTATTTGGCTTATAGTTCCAGAGGCTGGGAAGTCAAAGAGCATGCTACCAACATCTGGTGAGGGCTTTTGTGCTGCATTATATCATGGTAGAAGGGCAAATGAGCATGTGAGATGAAGAAAATAAATATAAACAAATTCATCCTTTTTATTAGGCATTCACTCAAATGATAACTAATTCACTCCTGAGATAATAGCATTAATCTGTTCATAGGGGCAGATCCCTCATGACCTAATCAACTTAAAAATCTCACTTCCCAGTACTGTTACAGTGGCAATTAACTTTCAACATGAGTTTTGGAGAGGACATTCAAACCGCAGCATTCTGTGCCACGTTCTTCAAAATGTTCTTCTCACATACAAAATAAATTAATTCCATGCCAATAATCCCAAAAGTGTTAAGTCATTCTAGCATCAGCTCAAAAGTACAAAGTCCAGAGTCTCATTTAAAATAGATATGGGTGAGACTCAAGACACAATTTATCCCAAAGCAAATTCCCTCCAGCTATGAGCTTGTGATGTCAAAACAAGTTATATACTTCCAAAATACAATGATGAGACAGGCATAGGGTAGACATCCCCATTCGGGTATTTGATATAGCAACAATCCCACTCTAAGTACCAATGTGATGTCTTAGTCCATTTTCTGCTGGTATAACACAATACCACAGACTGGATAACTTATATAGAAAAGAAGCTTATTTGGCGCATGTTTCTGGAGGCTGGGAAGTACAAGAACATTGTGCCAGCATTTGGAAAGGGCAAAGTGCTGTGTCATAACATGGTGGAAGGGCAAGTGAGCATGTGAGATAGAAGGAATTGAGCTAGACTCATTCTTTTATCAGGAGCCTACTCATGTAATAGCTAATCCCCTCAAGCGATAACTAACCCACTCCCCTGATAATGACACTAATCCAGTCATGAGGGTGACCTCATCACCCCTTAAAGGCCCCACCTTCCAAAGCCATTACATTGGCAACTAAATTTCAACATGAGTTTTGGAGGAGACATTCAAGTTGTATTGGGGGGTACTTAGCAAGGCCTATATGTTCAATTTCTTCTTGGCATCTCTGTGTCTTCTGAGATAAGAATGTTCCTGTTCTCAAGGAATAGGGAGGGTACCTCTGGAATGAAGGCTTTATGGCTTGATTTAGAGGAAAACTGGAGAATTTTTATAGCCTGAATCAAGGGAGAAGGGCAGAAGGGCAGAAGGTCAGGGGGACCTTCTTGATTCTGCTGTTTTCTGAAATGCCAAGGAGTCATGTTTTATGGTAGTGTGTCCTTAACCCCATCAACCTCCACCTTTTTGTGTTCCAGAAAATAGTTTACTGGAGATAACTACCCTTCCCCACAGGACTTAGATAAGGCTCACTGATGGCTTATTTGCCTATCACAAGGCCAGACATAGGCCCTCCAAATTTTCATTTCTTTCTCCTAAACAATTAGCTGAATTTGTTGTCCCCACCGATTACTGGAAACAAAGTTCTTATTAAACAAATTTTGGTTAAGATTCTCCCCTTCCACCAGACTCCTAAACTTGGCCCACCCTTAGCCTGAACCAGCATACAGCTGCTTATGAAAAATAGGAAAATTGGCTGGCCTCAGAGTAAAATATGGCTTGATCTACTATCAAATCCCACCATCCTTTCATCCTACTTCTGTAACACCTGTTTCTATCCACGTTTGTTAACTCTTCTCTGTAGAAGAAAACCCCTTTTTGCCTAACCCTTTGAAGCAACCATATCTATGTCAAGGTATTTTTACCATTGCAATAGTTCCCTTTTCTTCTATTCCATTGGCCTCTTCCCTGCTTGGAGTAATCTTTTTGATAAAGTCTTCCTTATTAAGTCTGGATTTGTTTTATTTGACAAAGGCTGACAAGTTTTACCCCCAAATAATTTGTATTTATTTTTATTTGTGGATTGTTAAGGGAACTAGTTTTCTCTATGCTCCCCATGCAATTCAAATATCTGTCTTTAGGCCAGGCATGGTGGCTCACACATGTTATCTCAGCACTTTGGGAGGCTGAGGTGGGAGGATTGCTTGAGCCCAGGAGTTCAAGACCAGCCTGGGTAACATAGCTAGGTAACATATACCACATCTCTACAAATTTTTTACTTAAAAAGTTAGCCAGTTGTGGTGGTGCATGCCTGTAGTCCCTGCTACTCAGGCTGCTGAGGCAGGAGGATCACTTTAGCCTAGGAGGTTGAGGCTGCAGTGGGCCATGATCATGCCACTGCACGCCAGTCTGGGCGACAGAGTGAGACTCTGTCCCTAAATAAATAAATAAATACCTATTGTGTATATCAACTAACTCTATGTTGATGCTGGGAGAAGAGACTACTGCGTAATTCTCTCAGGGGTTATCTGTTTTCTGTAATAGGAACTACCTCTGAAGTAACCGGACAGAAGAGACTCTTCTTTTTTTTTTTGAAAGCTTTGTGCTGTTTATTTGGCTATGGTAGATTTAAGTAAAGAACTTTGCTAGCCGTCATCAGCCTTAGGTGATCTTGGCACAGCTGTCATTCTTTTTTTTTCTTTTTTTAATTATACTTTACCTTCTAGGGTACATGTGCACAACCTGCAGGTTTGTTACATATGTATACATGTGCCCCAACAGAAGAGACTCTTCTAAAAGACTCTTCAGAGCTTTGTAAAATCAGAGAAAAATGGATAGACTGCTTGACAAATTCCCAAATCTTTTAAACATTTAGAATTTACCAAGAGTTGTGAGAGAATTTCATGATGACATTGCTGGATATTGGATACCATCTACTTCAAAAGGAAGAAGAAAACAGCATTACTTATCCAGGTCATTCAGAACGAGGGATTCTTATAAGACAAACTGACACAAAAGTGCTTCCTGAGACAGATGCCAACTTCTGGTAAGTTTTACAGTAGTAAGGTTTCATTTGCAACTGTTTTCATTAAACAGCAAGAGCCTTTGAGTCATTGCTTGGGGTAATTCTAAGATAAAAGACTTAAGAGAACATGATATGTAAATGTAAAGTGGGTTGGCTCATTGATTCCATCAGTATGTAAACCAAGTACCCCTTATGTTGTTTAGTATAATTACTGCCCAGAAAAACCAGAACTCCCACCAAGCTGCAGTCCTTGAGTTTTTAGTCAACATGTTAAATTCTAGCACTTGCCTGTTTTTGTTATTGGCTTCCCTACTGAGTGCACGGAGAAACATAGGTTGAATACCAGCTATGCCTGGGGCAAGATGTTGATTACCTCACAGTCAGAAGCAAAATAAACTATCTGCAGATATATCAGAGAACAAAAAGATTGACTTTGAAACAATGAGGAAAATTGCAATTAGGCAATTTCTATCTCCCTTTTCAAAGCCAGACTTTGCCCTGCATTATTCATTTTGTATCTTTGTCTATTGACTTTAGCTTATTATAATGCTTTCTATATTTTGATACTATGGTTATATAAGGGTAAGCTTATTATTACTTTTGTCTCTTAATTGAATGTCAATCATTTTCCATTAAAAAAAGGCACACTTTGTGACTTCACTGATCTTTTCCTCTTCCACTCTAATATTTTAGTACATACATTTCCTTTTATTTTACTATTTATAAAGTCATTATAAATCAAAGCAATTGCAGCAAAACAAGAAATGGTTGACAGTTTCTATCCCAAAGACTCATTCATAATTTCTCAATTACATGCAGTTTAAATACATAGCATCCAATCTGCAGTCTTTGAAATGGTGCCAGATTCCATCTGCTTTCCTGCATATTGCTATAGTTATTTCTGAGCTAGACTGAGAGAGGAATACAGAGAAAGCTAACTTGAACACAAACCTCTCTCAACAGAACCTTATTGTTAGTCTTGCGATCTTCTGTTCAATAACCTGCTCTTACATAAATGCACAGTTCTATTGATTTCTATATCTGGCTGCTTAATAACCTCCACTAGAAACCTATTAGCATTTTTTTTCCTTCATGCCAGGGGGATCTGATACCTCTTCCTACATCATCTCAAATTCATAAAAGGTCAGTTCTGACAGATTGCGAACAAAATTGCCATATGTAAATGTGGACATAAATCTTGATCCTTCTGATGTAATTTTTAGGTAACAACTCAAAATTCTACCCAAAAGTTTAAATAATTTATGTTACTCTTTGAGAGAGTAAATCTAAAATTTCTAAAAACATACCGTCATTGGTAAACCATCTCTATTTTAATATTTCAGCTTTTCTTCAAGATTCCCTGTTTTCTTTCCTACTGATATCATTGATTTTCCAGGATACTTATGGTGTAATACATAATGTATACCTGAAATTTTAAAAATAGGTATGATTTTAGGCATAGTAGCACATGCCTGTAATATCAGCTACTTGGGAGATTGAGGTAAAAAGATCACTTGACCCCAGAGGTCCAAGAACAACCTGGCTGCTATAGCGAAATCCCACCTAAAATATATATAGCCACATTGATTGGACTTGGAGTTGACAGAATATAACATTCCTTCAGAAAATTATATGCACCCTAATGCTAAAGTCTGCCATCCTACAGACATTTCAGACAAATGAAACAAATGGAAAAATGTCTTATTCTTTATGTATTCAGGCTAAAGTCATGATAAAGTTACTGTATAAACATAATCTCCAACACATTCTCTGTTGGACTCTGTTTTAGTCTGCTTAGACTACCATGACAAAATATCTTAGATTGGGTACTTTATAAACAACAGGTATTTATTGTTCACAGTTTTGGAGGCTGGGAAGTCCAAGATCAAGACATCAGCATGTTCAGTGTCTGATGTCTGATAAGGTCCTGCTCTCTTACATGACGGAAGGGGAGAACGCTGTGTTCTCAAATGGTGGAAAGGGCAAGGCAGCTCCCTTCAACATCTTTTATAAAGGCACTAATCCCACTTACTCATTTCCTAGAGGCCTAACTGTTAGGGACAAACTGCCCTAAAAAGCTTCTTGGTACTGCCAACACTCTACCCAAACCTCTCCGTGCTGCCCACCTTTCTCTTAAACCTTTTTACTTTTCTAAGCCCTTATCTAGGTGCCCCGGTGAAGCCAGCAGACTTTACCTAGCAGGCCTTCTTGCTATAAAGCAAACCCCAATTACAAACCATGCAGACCACACAGGGGTAGGTCGTGGGAAGCATTAACAAACTTTACGTACACCCTCCGGCACCATAAATGTCACAAGGTGATATGTGGCAGAGTTAACCAACAAATGAGCCCAGGGTCTCTCTTCCCCATATAAACCCCTCATTTTGTAAGCTCAGGGCTGCCTCCTCTGTCTGTAATGGAGCAGCCGGCAGGTTAAATAGAGGCTTGCCTGAACTTGGGTCTCTCTCTCGTTTTTTCTCTCGGCTAACCTTACACTAACATCTTAATACTATTGCATTGATGGGTTAGTCGGGGGAGTTAGATTTCAAAACAAATTTTGGGAGGTTACTAACATTCAGACCATAGCAGACTCACAACAAAGCTCTGCTATTCCTTAAAAAAGACATGTGGTTGCTGGCAAAAGTATCTGGTTATTTTCTCCTTAGTTTTAAAACTTTTGTTTATTTTGTATATGTTTTATTAAGATGTTAAAAGAAATATTAAATATTGGCAGCACATATTCCTTGTATGATTACTTCCCCTTTTTAGATGACTCTAAACTCCTGGCCCCTTGAGTTGGATTTCTGCTATCATTCTCCTTATGTAAATATTTTTAGGTCTTCCACACGTCTTTTGGACTTGCCAGAACATTTTATGTCTCTTGTTTCTCTAAAAGTATCAGTCTCCCCCTGGAGGTCCCTCTACTGCGATGCTTTCTGTGGCACCACAGAAACTCTGTTCATTCTTGTTAGCAACAATTTTTAAGTATGGAATGAAATCTTTTGGGATATTCTATACTGGTTTTACCAGTATAGAAGTTGCAGTCATAATTTTCTATTCCTGAGCTAGTTCAGCATAGGTTTCAACCCGCTATAGACCTCAGCCCAGAAATTTAGGTTTGCAAGAAATATTGCATTCTTTCATTTTTTAATGACTACACATGACTTTGATTCTAAGCCCTTATCCTGTAGGCTGGTAAGATATTCAAACTTTGTTACGCTTTGGGCTTCCCTCCATCCCCAGAGCTGACAGGGTTTTATTTAGTGCCACTGATTCTTAATGAGGAAGGAGTAGGTATCCTCTGGTAATGGTCACAGGAATGAACACCAATACATCTCTTTTGCTCATCTCCACAGCTCACTTAGAGCCAGCTCCTCTTAGGACACAGAGATATTTCATGAAGCTGGGTTCTCCAATGTCCATGTTCTCTCTTTTTAAAAATGTCACACAGATTTTTATCTTGCTACCTTTCTGGAGTGCTGCCAGGCAGCCGGGTCAGCTCCCTACTGATCTAGGATCCACAATCTTATCCCTTGCTACCCTGGAACCCTAGTCTCCACATTGCATATAAAATTTTTGGAAGTCTTAAGTGCGAAATTTCTGTTGGCTACTTCTGCTTTCTACACTGCCAGAACCTCCCTTGCTGGCACAGAGATAAAATAGAGAGGAGAAAAAATCTTTAACTCAAAATGCATCCAAACTCACATAAAATAATATCTTTTGGTTATCTTTCTATAGTGAAAACTGTGCTCATAACTGAGATCTTCCTATAGCACTGAAATTCTTCTTCCAGCTACTGGGAGTACAAATAGTTCTCAGCTGTCTAATATTTCTAGGAATTTGTCTTAGATTGTAATCACCGGAAAGTTTCTTCTTTCCCTCTGCACAGACAAAAACAATCCACTGAGACCACAGCATTGCAGTAGAGAAAGTTTAATTAATGTGAGGTCAGTCCATGTGGGAGAAGACTTCCTCAAGACAAATCAGTTTTCCCAAAGGCTCAGGGGCTAGGTTTTATATGGACAATTTGGTGGACAGGGGACTAGGAAATGGGTGCTGCTGATTTGGTTGAGGATGAAATCATAGGGGTGTAGAAAACTGTCCTCTTGCACTGAGTTCACCTATGTGTGGGGCCACAGGACGAGTTGAGTCACGAGTCACGAGTCTAGCTGGGGTCGGTCTGAAAAATCTCTTTAAAAAACCAGTCTCAGGTTCTACAATAGTGATGTTATCTATAGGAGCAATTGAGGTCACAAATCTTGTAACCTCTGGCCACATGACTCCTGAGCAGTAAGGCATTATAGAACCCGCACCTACATTGTAGCAGAGTTCAGGCCCCGTCATAGTTCTATTCTTGTGGCTTTTCATTAATCTTTCAAAGACAGTTTTCAGTCCCTGAGCGAGGAGGGAGATTAGTTTTAGGGAGAAACTACTATAATCTCTGCTTTCAAGTTAAACTATAAACTAAATTTCCAGAGTTAGCTTGACCTATGCCCAGGAATGACCATGGACAGCTTGGAGGTCAGATGCAAGATGGAGTCAACTGTGCCAGATTTCTCTTATGGTCATAATGTTGCAAAAGTGGTTTCAAACTGAATAGGCCCACATTGCTGGAGGTCATACTCCTTCTCAGGGGCAATCTGCAGCCAGTCAGGGATCAAACCCAGCCCCTTTGCTTCAACTCAGGACATATTTCAAGGGCTTTAGAAGCTTTAGAGCTCTTATAGGGTTAGCTGATCTCTTTCTGTGATTGAATAAGGGCCCAACATCTCCCTCTGCCAAATCCGGCTTTCTTATGTTTCACATAGATATTGACCTTGAAGACATTCCTCATTAAACATCCTGCAGGCTAATCTCCTGTTAGTCTTCTTTAGGGAAACTGACCTGCATCAAGTTGGTTCCTTGTTGAGCTGGTCTTTCTATTCCTTTCATTTACAGGTGTGGGATATAAAAACATACCACACCTAATATAACGATCTCAGATAATTCAAAGACTTATTACTCACTTGGCCATTTGTGTTGGGGAACAGAAAGCGATACTACAAAATATGATGCTTTGGCACGCCGGTTACTTTAAATTAAAGAAAACTGAAAGCCCTCAGAAGCAAGGTCTCTGTCTGATCTTTCTTCTGTCTGTCTGATTCTCTTTCTTTCTGAAGCACAAGAAGGGAGACAGTCTCTCTGCTATTTCCTTATCTGACTAAGAAGGCTTCTTTCCAAAAGAAATGCAATTGTTTTAGTATCCTTTTCCCTGGGAATCTCATTCAACAACCCGGAAATATTAACTACCAGAGTAGAGAAGAGACTGAGAGTCTTCCCCATATCCAGGCACACTTTTTATCTATTTTTCTGTGGCAGCTCAAAGAGAATACCTGGAAAGCTTTATCTGCATAATAAGACAATCTTTGTTCACCATGAAGTCCTGCCATCTCTCCCAGAACTCAGAGGAACTTTGTTGCAGGCCATTGGTTTTTGGGCTCATTTATTTCCCTTGAAAATCATTTACTCCTATGCCTCCTGTCTCAGCTTCCTCTATGAAGAAAAATATATAAGCATCTAGACCTCATTGGGTTATTGGGTAACCATTCTCCTGTAACTTCCCCATGTTTATGCATGTTAAGCAATTTTTTAACATTTTATTTATGTTTTTTGAGACAGAGTCTCACTCTGTTTCCCAGGCTGAAGTGCAGTGGCATGATCATGGCTCACTGCAGCCTTGACGCCTGGGTTCAAGCAATCCTCCTGCCTTGGCCTCCCAAAGTGCTGGGATTACAGCATGAACCACCATGCCCAGCATTTAAAAAACTGTATATGCCTTTTCCTCCTATTAATCTGCATTTTGTCAGTTCATTTTCAGTGAACCTTCAGAAGGCAAAGGGGAAGCTTTCCTTCCTGGAGCCTATATAGGCAAAACAAAATACGATGCTGCTTAATGGTTTAGCCAAATGTCATTTTGCAGAAGCGAATTATTGTACCCAACTTTAATTCTCTGCACAACTTTTCATTCTCTTTCCCATTACACACTTCTCGTAATCTTGACATTTGGGCCCTTTGGCATATATGTCTGACACCTTTAATCCTCAATCCATTTAGAATTCTAATTATTTCTAAAACCAGAATAAAACCAGAACTTATTTTTTTTTTTGCCTCTACTCCATTTATTTTGACTTATTCTCAAGTCATAACCCCTTACATGCCTATTCAACTGATGTTTTTTGGGTTCTTCTCATGGAAACTCCCTGTCCCTGAGTGGTCTTTTCCTGATTCTGGGTTCACCTATGTAACATGTTACCAGTGTCTGTCTCGCAACATGGAGCAGATGGAGCAGATGGAGAGAAGGAACTCGGCTTTGTGGGAGTGGGCATGGCTTTTGAAACCTGTGATAGAAGTACACACAGGAAGGCAATGTGCATCAACAGGATGCTGGTCTCCTGGGAAAGGGTTTGCCCAGACAAAACATGGAACAAAACAGAAACCATGTCAGAAAATTTAGATGGAAAAAAAAAATGGGACAAAGTGCTACAGATTCTCAAAGCCTGTGGTCATTGCTGAAACACCACAATACTATATCTGGTGGCCAGGCACAATGGCTCATGCCTGTAATCCCAGCACTTTGGGAAGCCAAGACAGGTGGATCACTTGAGCTCAGGAGTTTGAGACCATCTTGGCCAACATGGTGAAACCCTGTCTCTATCAAAAATACAAAAATTATCAAGACATGATGGTGTGCACCTATGGTCCCAGCCACTTGGGAGGCTGAGGTGGGAAGATCACTGGAGCCTGGGAAGTCAAGGCTGCAGTGAGTTGTGATTGAGCCACTGCGCTCCAGCTTGGGTGACAGAGACCCAGTCTCAAAAAACAAACAAACAAAACAAAACAAAATACACGAAAACAAAACTATACCTGTTATCTAATTAGAAGCCTCAGAGTCAACCTCAAAGTCCTCTTGAGAGTAGGGAAGTCCTGGCATAGAAGTATTATTCTTATTTAAAGTCTTGGTGATTGGGTGGTGTATTAGTTCATTCTTAAACTGCTGTAAAGAAATACCTGAAACAGTAATTTATAAAGAAAAGAGGTTTAACTGGCTCATGGTTATGCAGGCTGTACAGGAATAATGGCTGGGGAGGTCTCAGGAAACTTACAATCATGGCGAAAGGCAAAGCAGGCACATCTTACATAACTAGAGCAGGAGAAAGAGATAGAAGCGGGAGGTGCTACATGCTTTTAAGCAACAAGATCTCAAGAGAACTCACTCATCACTATCATGAGATTAGCAAGGGGGAAATCCGCCCCCATGACGTAATCACCTCCCACCAGGCCCCTCCTCCAACACTGAGGATTACAATTTGACTTAAGAGGTCAGGGACACAAATCCAAACCATATCAGGTGGTTTGAGAGGTGTTTATCAATTTGACCTGGGAATTAGGACATAATTTTCAGGAGGAAGATTATAGATCACACTCACATAATTACCTAGTGGTAGAAAAAGGACTCCAGACCATTTTGTTAATTAAAAAAAGGGGGGTTTATATAAAATGTGCTACCAAACTCTTTGAAGCCATCCTTTCTTCTAATTCCCTTCTCATGTCAAAGAATGCGTTGCAGGTGATTACTTTATGGTGGTTTCCATATTGGTAGGCAATTTGTCTAGAACAAAGCATAAGATTACAAAATCAGAGACTTACTACAAATTCTTCTAAAATTCAAATTCTTCAGCTCAACTTACTTCTCCTCATCCCGTTCAGGCACAGAACTATTCTACTAGCACATTTAAATTTCTCTTTTCTTTTAGATCTTCTGTGTGCCAATTTCTTAAACGGACACTGTAATGCCTTCTTCCAATTAATTCATGGAACTATACTTCCAATCAATTTCATCCGTTTAAAACAGTTAGCAATTGTGTGCAAAAGGTGAAATTTCTCCTTCTAGATCTGAGTTTTTCCATTCTGGGAAAAGTATTTGAATGTGGCACAGTAGGCTGTGATGTGTTTTAATCCAGGGATCACAACATTCTTTGCTGATTATTAACTTATAATAGACAAAAAAAAAGCAGAAAGAGAATCATGAGAGAGAAAAGTAGGGGGAATTAGCAAAGACAAAGAGATTGACAGTACCTTAGGGAAATAAAATTTAGGAGAGTTGGTCTGCTTAAAATATTTCTAAGAAATAATAACAGATTCCACAGAGTGGATCTTGGTTAGTTAAATTTCAACATCTTTTGGGAGGAGAAACATATAGGCATGAGGGCTTCATCACGTCACCTAAATCAAAATCAAATTTGTATGTATATGTGACTGACTCTGACAGGCCATTAGAACTATTGTAGCTTTAAAATTTGTGTTAATGTCTGATTTGATGCCTATTATTTTTTAATATTTGTAAGGTGCTTAATTTGAGACTTAACACGGCACACAGTGTGAACACAATAAATTACAGCTATTATTTTTTTCTGGGCTTACTTTATAGCTTCATCTTTCTATTTTCTTATATGAATTGTCAAATAATTTGATCAGATTTTTTAAAGTATTGTCAATTACTGCAAGCAATTAACTTGAATTGATGTTTTCCAAACAACATGGTAAAGAAGAGAAAGGAGAGGAAAAACTATGAAAGAACTGGATTGGAAATGAGCAATGTAGACAGTAAAAACAAATAATTTACTACATTTAGAAAACATTGTTTTTGAGGAAATTAATAGTATAAAACTTGTCCATACCAGAAAGTCTCAAGAAGGAACATAAAGATTCTGCATGACAAGTTTTGGAGTATTATCTACCTTATTTGTTCCTTAAACCCTTTAGTTCCATTCATAAGGTGCTTATGGCTGTGTGTGTGGCAGGCACATGGGGTGCTGTAGAGGTACAGGGGAAAGAGTTTGAGTAGTGCAATATACTGTTCGTTTTTCTTTTCAGAATGCCCTTGACAAATTAACATTCTCGGATCAGTTGACTTGTTTGAATGCACCACATTGGCATTCTAATTCAAATGGGAGAGAGGTGATTGACTGAATAACTCAAGATTGAATGAGGCATTGGAGAAACATTTTACTGTTGACCGTGGATACCAGGTCCCCTTGCTTTTTTTTTTTTTTCTTTTAGTTTTGATCCAGCACAATCCATTAGACTGCCACAATTCACACCTGCTTGTTATTTATTTAGTGAGCTCTATTGACTCCTTGGACTTGTGGGCAACTCATCTTGACTTGAGAGGCTGCCTTGCTAAGGGCAGAAATGTTATAGATTTTGGCCCCTCAAGCAAGAAAGCACTTAAAAATGTCGCAGCCACTAAATGATTCAATTAGTCTAACATCCCACCTGCCCTTCTTAAGAAAAAAAGACTCCTTTGCCACAGCAATAGTCCAAGACCAGCCCCTTTGTCCACACTCTGCATGAAGTGGAGTTTTTCCAAGTTGAAAGTATTTGTAGGTCAGATCTGTGGGTACGAAAATGAAGAAAAGAATTACTGATTATCTGAGGCCAATGCTTCATGAAATGATTTGAACTGTTGTGCCATTTGACCCTGCACTACTAGATTATAAGATGTTCACAAAAAAAGGAAAAAAATCTAGTATCTTGTGTCAGTGCTTTGACAGCTTTTATGATAAGAATTGGGTTTACTAACAAATTGTGGATTCCCAACCCTTTTCACTGCACAGTAATTTCCAGGCAGTTTAAAACCACTTCTGGCCTGCCCTCTCTACTTGAATCTACTGCTGAGTCTAAAAGCCTGTCTTGATTCCCCTGTGTTTATTACAGATTCTTTTCCATTTGAAGAATCAATACTAAATGCAGACACAGACAGACGGCATTTTACACTTGGTATTTGGAACAATGGGAGGGCGTCATTTATCAGTACTTTTTCAGGCACCAGAAAATTATGAGGCAAAATAAATTTGTAGGTTAAACAACTTTTCAGTTACGAGAGATTATGGCACATCAGTTTCTAACTAGAGATATATAGGTAGACACAGAAAACCTTGATAAAAATGTAAAAACTCTTTGAAATGAACTAGCATTGTTAGTATTACAAAACTGAGGAAAATACTTTCTCTGCTTGCTTCAGTACCTTTCAAGAAGCACAGAAGCAAGAGATGCTCAAAAATTAACGTTGTGGGATGACATTGCCAAAATTTTTTATTGAAAAAAATAATGGGTGTTGTGACTTAGTTTCTTTTAAAGTTTTACATTTGGTGCACATTTGAAAAATTTACTAGTTTATAGTCAATGTGAGACACTGGTAAGCTTATAAAATGTTTCCACTTTTATACCCTCAATTCTAACAATATTTATCTATGCTTTCCATAATCTGTCACTCTGCAAGGCACTGGGAACACAAATGGTCTCATTAAAATACTCCTTTCAAAACGTTGTTTACGCTGAACAGCCATAGGAAGAGGTTTGCAGTTAAACAGTTTGACTGAATAAAGAATAAAGGGAAAGAGTAACAAAACACTGAACTTGGAAATGCATTATTGTATTTTTAATTTGGTATTTAACGTATCTATCAGATGCCAATGAAGTCTGCTTTCCATATGTCTAAATCATGTCAACACACCAAGTATAACCTAATTCATGTAATTTTAGACATATAATTTTAAAAGTATAATTGAGAATTTAAACTAAAAAAAATCATTTAGTTCTTACTCTTTTACCCATTAGGAGTAAAATTTAAGACCGAAAAGAATCTGAAATTGTACGTTTTATTTCACTGCACACCTGAGTATTATTTCAGATTCCTCAGCCAAAATGTTCCCTAAATAGTCACAGATCATATTTATGAAAAGAGAAAGGAAAACTAGCATTTTGCAATCTCATACTATATACCAGGCCATATGCTAAGTGATTTTAATGTGATATTATTTAAATCTTACAACCATGACATGCATAAGGTGTTTCACTCCTCATTTCTCAACATGAGGATACTAAAGTTCAGATTAATTGAGTAATCTGCTTCTGCACCTACACGTAGTAGGAGGTGGAGCTGAAAAACAAACTGAGAACTCTGATACTAATTACAGTCATGCAGAGCTTAATGATGGGGATACCTTCTGAGAAATGTGGTGTTAGGTAACTTTGTCATGCAAACATCAGAGGATGTACTTACACAAACCTGGATGGTATAGCCTGCTGCACACCTAGGTTGTATGGCATAGGCTATTGCTCCTGGGCTACAAACCTATAGAGCATGTTATTGAACTGAATATTGCAGGCAATTGTAACACAATTGTAAGTATTTGTGCATTTAAACATATTTAAGCATGGAAAAGGTAAAGTAAAAAAAATCATGTTATAATTTTATGGGACCACCATTGTATACGCAGTCCATCAATGACTGAAACACCATTATATGGTGTGTGAATGTACTAACAGTGGGCTCTCCGTATCAGTGGGTTCCAGATTTGTGAATTCAACAACCACGGATTTAAAAAAAAAAAAAATTAAAAAGGACAGTTGCGTCTGTACCAAACAGATTGTTTTCTTCACAGACTTCTTGACATTATTCTCCAAACAATATAGTATAACAACTATTTACATAGCATTTACAGTGCACAGTTGACCCTTGAACAATATGGGTTTGAACTGTGATTTCACCTGTATGTAGATTTTCTTCTGCTTCTGCCACCCCTGAGAGAGCAAGACCAGCTTCTCCTTTTCCTCTTCCTGTTCAGCATACTCAACGTAAAGATGATAAAGACCTTTATGATGAGCCACTTCCACTTAATGCATCATAAATATATTTTATCTTTCTTAATGATTTTCTTAATAACATTTTCTTTCTCTAGGTTATTTTATTATGAGAATACAGTATATAATACATATAACATACAAAATATGTGTTAATTGACTATGTTATTGGTAAGGCTTCTGGTCAACAGTAGGCTATTACATAGTTAAGTTTTGGGGGAGTCAAAAGTTACACATGAATATTTGACTATGTGGGGGTCTGTGCCCCAACACCCACATTGTTCAGGGGTCAACTGCACTAAGTATTATAATTAATCTAGAGATGATTTCAAGTATATAGCAAGATGTGTGTAGGTTGTAGACAAATACTATGCCATTTTATACCAGGGACTTGAGCATCCTTGGGCTTTGGTATCTGTGGGGGATCCTGGAACCAATACCCTAGGTACCAAGAAACAACTGTACTTCCTTGGGTCCAAAAATACACTTTTGAGGAAAACTTGTAATATGTCCATTCTGGGATGGCCAACCAGGAGGCGAAGGCATCATTGGTTCAAAAAGTGCACTTTTAGGCCAGGCACGGTGGGTTATGCCTGCAATCCCAGCATTTTGGGAGGCCCAGGTGGGTGGACAACTTAAGGTCAGGAGTTTGAGACCAGCCTAGCCAACATGGTGAAACCTCATCTCTACTAAAAATACAAAAATTGTGGGGCATGGTGGTGCGTTCCTGTAATCCCAGCTACTTGGGAGGCTGAGGCAGGAGAATCACTTGAATCCAGGAGGTGGAGGTCGCAGTAAGCCAAGATTGTACCACTGCACTCCAGCCTAGGCAACAGAATGAGACTCCATCTCAAAAAAAAAAAAAAAAAGTGCACCTTTAATTATATTACAAGTATTTCACGAATACAACTTAAAATAGGACTCATCTAAAAATAAAACTACATTTGCAAAGATTATGAAAACAAGACAATTCTAACATGGCTGACTCCATTTTTCTTCTAGCCTCACAGGCTGGCTGTCCTCACTCATTCCTGGGCATATGCCAAGCTAACAATAGGAGGAATTTAGTTTATAGTTCAACTTTGAAGCAAGGATGATAATAATCTCTCCCTAAAACTGATCCCCTCCTTGCTTGGGGTCTGAAATCACCTTTGTAAAACTAATGAAAGGCCACAGGGTTAGGGTTATGTGAAGGGCCTGAATTCTGTTGATATTCAGCCATTTTTCCCTAGCTTGTTTTCCTAAAATTTCTTATTGCTCAGGAGTCATGAAGCCAGAGGTCACAAGATTTGGGACTTCTCTGATTACTACTCCTATAGATAACGTCACTATTATAGAACCTAAGATTGGCCTTTGAGATGTTTTTAAGACTTTAACATTCTGGCAGCCAATTGACTCCTCCCAGACCAGTGATTCATGACTCAAGGGGGCTCCTGATCTCCACCCAGAGACTGACTCAGTGCAGGAGGACCATTTTCTACACCCTTATGATTTCATCCTCAACTGATCAGCAGCACTTCTTCCCTAGCCCTCTGCTCACCAAACTATTCTTGAAAAACCCTAACCTCTGAACTTTCAGAGAGACTGATTTGAGTAATAAATTCTGCTTTCACTTGGCTAGCCCTGTGTTAAACTCTTTCTTTTCTGCAAAAACAAAAACAAAAAACCTTGCTGTTCTTAGTGCATTGGCTTCTTCTGGGCAGTGGGCAAGATGAACCCATCAGGTGATTACAATAGGTGCCTTAATATTGCCTGAGGATCACATTGATCAATCAATTCTGTCAATTCAGTCATTCCATCTGTCTCTTTTACTTTTGACATTTCAGGGCTCCTTAGGTAACCTTGACAAAACTTCACAAAGATCTAACTTTTTAAATGTATGTGTTTCTCAAATTTCCCTTATAGGTGAAAAAAAAAATCTCATTCAAGAAAAATCAGATAAAATTAGAGCAGAAGATTCTACTTTGTACCAAGTGCTTCTCATTTTGCTTAGACAATCAGTTCTTGCTGGCTTACACTAAATTGCTGACTTATACTAAACTATATAAACTTACACTAAGTTATTCAAATGTCTACGAAACTCAGGGACACATTTTACTTATGTTTACTGGTTTATTATAAAGGCTGGGGGATACAGATAAACAGCCAGATGAAGAGCTACATACGGCAGGATCTGAAAGAGTTCTGAGTGCAGGAGCTCCTGTCCTTGTGATGTTGGGGTGCACCACCCTCCTAGCCTGTGGAAGACAAACCCGGAAGCTCATCAAAACTCATTGTTCAAGAAATTTTTGTAGAGCTTTAATCTCCGGCCCTAGCCCCACCACCCCTTCTTGGAGGTGCCTGGGTGGGGCTAAAAGTTTCAACCACTCAATTATTTGGTCTTTCTGGTGACCAACCCAATCCTGAGACTATCTAGGGGCCCAGCCCAAGTCACCTCATTAGCATAAAGGTAGGTGTGATAAAATGGATGTATATAGGACGAAATATATTTTTATTACTTAGGAAATTCCAATGGTTTTAGGAGCTCTGTTCAAAACCTAAGTAATGTAACAAAACATACTCCTTTCACCCTTATCACTCAGGAAATTCCAAAGTTTTTAGGAGCTCTGTACCAGGAATGTGGGATGAAAGCCAAGTATGTATTTCTCAATATACACCCAGTAAACTGATTACTCTCACAAAACAGGAATAATCCTTCTCAACTTATAATCAACAAAATAAGGTGGAAACAATTTCATTTTAACCATATACCAGACATTAAACATTCTAAATGTTGGTAGAAGTAATAATAAAAGTAAAAATCGTGATAATGATTACAGCAAACCCAACCACCACCTCTACTACTACCTGTCTGAACACTTAGCATACCAGACCTGTTCAAAATATTCTACCTGCTTTATCTCATTTTGTCCTTATAATATTTTTAAATAGAAAGTATTGTTAGGACCCTTGTTTTATAGGAGATGAATGAGTTCAAGCCTCACAGGGTTTAAAAAACTTGTCTTAAGTAAAAGAGGAAGTAATTTCCTATCTGTATATAAAAGAACCTTCCTCAAGAAAATTAACTGCAGAAGTCTTGCTAACAATAATTTCAGCTTCTATGTGGATCTTTTTGTGCTGGAATACCCCTTTTACTGTAGACTCTCTGTGGCATATTTAAATATCAGAGATAATTTCTACTGCCAGGCCTCTCTTAATCGTATTAATTTCACACAAAATTTTGTCAAAACATATACACATTTCATGTATCCTTGAGGAAGGACCCTAACACTGTAATTTTGTGGCAGTTAAACTAAAATATTATTTTTATTTTAAAAAAAGCAGCATAATATAACCATATTATTATCATCTTGGAAAGTTAAAAAAAATGAGATTGTTATCTATAATTTATATATTTCTACCCTGTGTTTCTTTCAGGTTTGGTTTATCATAATAAATCCACAATTTTGCATTTGTCTCTTACACTTAATATTTTATACAAAAATTCATTACTGAGTCTTCTGTGATTTACCTCCTAAATATCTTCTGCATCTGACCATTTTTCTCTGTCTCTTCTACTACCATCCTAATACGAGCTACTATTTGCTATTTCCTGGACTTCTGACACTATCTTTCTTCCTAACAGTTCTACATTTCAGTTCATCTTCTTTCTACAGTTAGAATGTGCTTTTTAAAAATATAAATCTAATATCATAATTCTTAAAATCTTCCAGAAGTTTTCTATTGACTTAGAGATAAAGGCAAATCTTTTACATCGCTTTACTTTGGATTTCAGTTCTGGAGGCCAGAAGTCCAAAATCACAGTGTCCGCAGGGCTATCCTCCCTCTGCCTGCTGAGGGAGAATTCTTCCTTGACTCTTCCAGCTCCTGGTGGCTCGTGACACTCTTTGGCTTATGGCAGCATAACTCCAATTTCTACCTCTATTTCACATGGCCTTCTTCTTTGTGTCCTTTCCTTTTTATTTCCCCCAGAGACAAGGTCTCACTTTGTTGCCAAGGCTGGAATACAGTGGTGCAATCATAGCTGACCGCAGCCTTGAGCTCCTGGGCTCAAGCAATCCTTCTGCTTCAACCTCCCAAGTAGCTAGGACTACAGGCAGGAGCAACCACTCTCAGATAATTTTTAAAGGTTTTTTTTGTAGGTATAGAGTCTCGCTATGTTGACAAGGCTGGTCTCGAGCTCCTGGTCTGAAGCTATCCTCTCACCTTGGCTGCTCAAAGTCCTGGGATTACAGGCATGAACCATGGTGCCCCTTTCCTCCTCTTATAAGGACCATCTGAATCCAGGATGACTAATTTCAACTAAAGATTTTTATCTAATTACATCTGCAAAAATCCTATTTCCAAATGTTATCGTATCCTGAGGTTGCAGGTGAACATAAATTTTTGGGAGACATTCTTCAACTCACTTTAAATATATCACCACCTTATCATATATCAAATTTGAAATGTATTTGTGTTTAATTATAAACTTTCTATATACTTTTCACTAGTTAGCCTGTTTTAATTTAAAAAACTTTATATTACAATAATGCATAAGGCTTACCTGAAAAATATTTTAATATTCAATAGGACTATCCTCCATACATTACTCTTTTTTTCTGGGGCTTTTGTGTTAGTCGGGGTTCTTTAGAAGGACGGAACTAATTAACTCTTAACTCACATGATCACAAGGTCCCACAATAGGACGTCTGCAAGCTGAGGAGCAAGGAGAGCCAGTCTGAGTCCCCAAACTGAAGAACGAGGAGGAGTCCGATGTTCAAGGCAGAAAGCATCCAGCACGAGAGAAAGATGTAGGTTGGGAGGCTAGGCCAGTCTCATCTTTTCACATTTTTCTGCCTGCTTTATATTCTAGCTGTGCTGGCAGCTGATTAGATGGTGCCCACCCAGATTAAGGGTGTGTCTGCCTTTTCCAGCCCGATGACTCAAATATTAATCTCCTCTGGCATCACCCTCAGAGACACACCCAGGATCAATACTTTGCATCCTTCAATCCAATCAAGTTGACATTCAGTATTAACCATCGCAGCTTTCTTGCTATCTTTACTTTTTTTTTTCAAATTAACTTTATAATCAACTTCTCTATCTTCAGAAAAGAATTCTGTTAATATTTTTGCGAAAATAATTTTAAAGACAATCAGACATCCTTATGCTCTTACTATAAATTTATCTTTTTATCAATGTTTCAAATGTATTAACATATTTTATGCAAAACAATCCTTTGCTTATAAATTTTTCTCTGTTTCAATTGCTGTTTCTTCGTTGCAATTTTGTTTTTTGTATATTTGTACTTTCTTCCCAGTGTACTCCAATCTTTATTTTTATTATATTGGCTATTTGGTGTGTCTTTTTCAAAAAATCAGCTTTTTATTTATTTATTAGTTTTTTAACTTATTATTTTATAATTATTAATTCTTTTGTCCTTTTATGAACTTCATTCATATCTAAATTTTGAAATTCAATGTTTAATTTTGTTATTGTATTGATATTATTTGATCATTTTATTGACAGAGTACATAATTTTACTATGATAAGTGGCAAAAGATAATTTGAAGAAAAAGGTAAAGTCGTAACTCTTATAGAGATAAAATAATACGCATGTGTAAAATATTTTACTTTATTAATCAATGAGGGGACCACAGCTGTTATAAATGGTTAAATGGAAAAATCAAAATTTCAGAAATTTATATGGAGTAAAGGAATATTGAGATAAATTACAAATAAGGAGACAATTTTTCTTCATAGTGTGGAAAAATACCAATCAAAATTTTAACTTACAAGATAGAGTTTGTATACCTATCAATTACCTGAATTTTTTTTTTAATTCAAATTTTATTTTAGATACAGGGGTTGCATGTGCAGGTTTGTCGTATGGGCATATTGCACTGAGGTAGTGAGCATAGTTCCCAATAGGTAGTTTACCAATCCATGTCACCCTCCTTCCCTAAGCCCTCTAGCAGTCCACAGTGTCCGTTGTTCCCATGTTTATGTCCATGTGTGCTCAATCTTTACCTCCCACTTATAGGTGAGAACATGCAGTATTTGATTTTCTTTTCTCGTGTTAATTTGCTTAGTATTATGGCCCCCAGCTCCATTCACGTTACTGCAAAGGACATTATTTCATTCTTTTTTATGGCTGCATAGTAGTCTATGGTGTATATAGATCACATTTTCTTTATCCAGTTCACTATTGATGGGTATCTAAGTTGATTCCATGTCTTTGCTATCGTGAAGAGCATGGCAATGAAATACTAGTACATGTATATTTTTGGTATAATGATCTGTTTTCCTTTAAATTACCTACAGTTTAGAAAAAGGTGAAAAATACCTCAAAAACAATTAACAGCACTAGAATCAGACAGACCCAGTTGGTATACTATAAGAAATGTTTAGATTTTCATTGAAGTACAAATTTATTTCTACATCAGGATATTAGTACATTTTACACTTGTATGTTTGACTTTCTTCATTTTTAGTGATGTAATTATTAATACATAATTCTACTGACATAAGCAAATCAATAGCTTTAGAAATTATATATGATTAGCTTATTTTTATTGTACTTTATTGATATAAATGTATCAAGCTATAAATTTTCCTCTGAGTACTGCTTTATCTGTATTCCACAGATTCTAATATGTCATGGTTTTATTATTATGATTTTGTAGAAATTTGGCAATTTTGTATTGTGCTTAATAGAGTATTTAAAATATATATAGGTAGAAGTCTTCTTGTTTGATTTAGTTATAATTTCCAATTTTACTGCATTGTGGTCAGATAATCCTATTTGCATGGATTCTGTTTTCTTGAAAAAGTTACTGTCTCCTTTTAAGCTAATACTGGGTATTTTTACATAATAATTACACGTTCTTTGAGGAAAAAGTGATTTTTTTAATAATCAAGAATCACAGTTCAATGTATTTATGCAGCTTACTATTGTGTATGCTTCTTAGGTTTTCTGTATCATTTATGATATCCCAGTATTATTTTTTCTTTAATATTAGTGACATTAAATGTACTTAAACATATTGTACTTGTTTGTTAGCTTTAAGTAATCAACTTTCACTCTCCAATAATACCTATAAATCAATCCGCAAGCTTTATCTACTGCAAATTTTTTTCTCTTCTCCTCCCATTTTTATTACTTATATTTTTCTGCATTGTTAGAGCATTTATTTCCTAATATTATTTTGTCATACTTATGCACAACTTCTAATACTTGCATCAGAGTTAAAAACATTTAATGCTCAAACACAAATCTTCAGTTGATTTTCTGAAATTATTCTGGGGTTGCCTGCAGCCTATTTTCTATTAAATTTCTCTGGTAAGATTCCTGGAATCAACATTCTTGAGATACTGCTTGCAAGTTAATAAGTGTCCATGGTCTTTATACCTGAAGGACAGGTTGACTGGATATAAAATATTTGACTTATATTTACTTCTGTAAAAATATTTTTGTTGAAAACTCTAATACAAGTCCAATGTTTTTCCTTATAAATAACTTAATTTTTTTCCTGTGTGTTTAAAGAATGTCTTCCTTTATTTTAAAGACTAACAGTTTTACTTAGTTTGGTCTCAGAGTTGCTCATTTGGGCTCTATTTTTGCAGGCAGATGTATGCCCTTTCTGTATGAAGTCTTTTCTTATTTCAGAAATTATTGCTCTAGCAACTCTTCAAATATGAACACACACTTGCATTATTATCTGACAACACAAAATATGTAGAAAAACCACAAATGGCATACCATTAAAAATCAGTGTATTACGTATACCTTTCACAAAGCTAGTTAAATCAATGTTAAGATGAGGCTGGGAATCATATCATGTATCAAAGTGAACGGATACTGGAGTTAAACTGACTGCATTTAAATACTAACCCTGCTGCTTTATTAGCTGTGCGGTCTTTGGCAAGTATCTTAACCTCTCTCTGCGTCAATTGTATCATCTATAGAATGAACATAATGTATATCCCTTAATATTTTTTGTGAAATTAAATGAGACAATTCACATACAGTGCTTAAACACTGATAAGCCTGATATCAAAATACAATAAAGGCCACAGATATTTATTTTCAGTCCAGATTTTAATGAACTCTGTAGTTTATAGTCATCGTATAATTTCAATCTTCCATTCTTTTTTAATCGCAAAATCTTTTTGTATAAGAGGTACAGTGTAAGATACATGAAAGTACATAGGTCAGATAGGGGAAACATGTCATCTTATCCTTGATTAACTGGGCTTAAATTCATCTATTGATAACTTGTAAGATAGGCACCATATTTACATGGAGCTTTCTAATGCCCCATCTTTCCCAAGAGCCTCTCTTATTCTCTTGACCCGGGTATCTTGATTTTCTCATTAAGAAACCAGGTTGAGCGTTATCTTCTCCAGTGGGCAATAACCTCTTAGTGTGTATTAGGAGCTCCCAGAATACCCTTTACTAACTTTAATTCTCATTATATTCTATGATGACTTTCTGATAACATGGCTGTTTCTCCTAGAAATGATTTAGTGGCAAAGAATGTGTTTTTAAACTTGTTTCCATAATACCTATTTTGTGATTAAACAATATATTTTTGTCTGACTTACATTTTATGAAGAATGATTGTAAGGGTAAAATGGAAAAATATCAGTGAAGTTTTACTGAAAATGCGTTAAGTGTAAAACATCTAACTATTATAAATAATGAAACTCAGCTTGAGAGATTTGAATGGAAGGAATTGCGCCATTCACAATCTAAACAGATTCACCACTGAAAGTAGAGAAATCAAGGACATCCACTTCATTTTAATACTCCTTTTCAAATCAAACAAAATTGCTAGTACACCAAATAGTTTTAAAAGATCTGAGTTACCTTTTTAAGAGGCAAGCACATCTCTAAGTGTTGGTTTATCATGGTTTCATTTGCTTGAGAAGCAAACAATTGGCTGTTCGTTTTACCTTCGTCTGTGATATGTATAAATATCCCAGAAAGCCCACAGCTTATCTTTGAGCTCTCTCAGTGCCATCCAATTATAAATGCAATTGTAAATATCTCTGCTCTGTTAACAAAAATGCAGCATTACTTCTCCTATTAATGTAGAGTATAAACTTTCTATTAGTAATCTTATGCTTAAGATAAAAAGGAAAACATATGAAAGCATTGTGGATAAAGTTTTAAAGCTGTACAGATGGAAGGTATTAATGCCAAAATTGTGAAACTTATCCCTAGCATCTTCCACATTCCATTAGGTTATTTTGCCCATCTCGAACACATCTATTACCATTGTTATACTGATATTCTCTTAGACTGGAGAGATGAGTGTGGTATCTTAGAGAACAATTGGAAGATTGTAATAGTAGCAATTGCATTAGCTCCCACAATGGCTTTCTATTCCTTAATGAATAAAGTCAGGATTGCCTGCTTAAGAATTCAAAGATTATTTACACACTTTGAATATACATCTTATTTCCCTAATATAATATCTCTGCAAGATTCCGCTCTCAAATCTCAATCTCTAGTAAGTGTTTATCCTTTCTTTAATACACAGCTCCATGATTCTTCTTCTCTTCTGGATTATGATTTTTCTATTTAAAAATTATTTCTATATTGTTTCGTGTGTGAAAATTGCTTTTCACCATTTATTTATTAAACCTACATTTATGTAGGCTCCTGTATGTAATGCACAGTATTTAGTGCTGGGGATTCAATGGGCAAGTATAAATAATACATAGTCCCTGATTATCAAAGTGTTCTAGGGAAGCAATGCGCAGTCAATAGAAGCTAGGTTTTCTTCGATTTCTGGTATTGTACCAGACGTGCAAAGAATTTTACTCTTCACCATCTCCCTGCCTCCACGCTACCTTCTTAAAAAACCTACATTTGCCCTCTTCTCAGAAAGCCTATACTCAGAGCAACAGCTATACAGTCAGTGGACCAGGTGACCCCAAAATGTAACCAATGGACTACAGGTATTCTCATGAGCCAAGCTAAGACAATACACTTCCCTTTCCAGGACTTTTAAATTTGAACTTATAATTGATTGAGTTTTTGTTAGGACTCCAATTATTAGATGATAAAAAGCAGGAAACAAGAAACTTATATAGTCAGTCTCTGCTATGTTAATGAAGAATCAGAGAAATAGCCACTATTGAAAGACAGAGAAGGATAACTAGATTTACAGAGAGAAATAGGTGAAGAAACTAATCTGGTTCTCAACTGATTCTACTCTTTGAGAGGTTTGGCTATGTCTCTGGTATTCTTCTGATGCATTTTACAGTTTGCTTAAGTTAAATGAGTTTGTGTGCCTTACTATCTAATGGTAACTTGACAGACATTTATCAGTCAGTGGGAAGTAATAGACCCCTGGGAAAAATTGTAGAATATTAAGGATAGTGAAAATGTCATCATTTGAAGCAGAGGGATAGTCTTACTTATTGATGATGAAACAATAAACTGGCCCTTGTATTTTCTTGGCACACACTAGCACTGATTCTTTAAGAAAAGAGTCTTACAGGAAAGATTTGTGAGCCCAAAGAAGACTGTAACATTTCAAATATGAAAATGTCCTGTGAAAATCCCTATCTGTGTCTGAGATGTCTTAAATTCTGAAATTGCTGAAATTCAGATTAAGAAATTAGGTAAACGTTTGTGTTTAATTGCAGCTGCTGAATTCTCTGACCCTTTGCACATCTGTGGCCAAGCTACATAGGTTAGCAAAGAGTAGGATTCTGACTTTTGGAATGGTATGAGGGAGAAGCTGGATGTGATGGAGGACACCAATTTTACCAGGTTATTACATTCTGTGTTCTTCTTGTGTATATTTCATGCTCAATAGAGTTGATAACATTTCCCAATGTAAATCACCTTCAGTGATTAGAATTCAGTATGAACCTTGAGGGTCTGGCATTCCCTGCATATCATGAGAACAAATTCTAGAGCAGTTCATTGTTTTTTGGCCTCTGTTCATTGTACATTCATTCATTTATTAATTAATATCTTCATTGATCTCTCTTCTTTTGAGAATTTAATGGGTTCTTAGCATTCTTTTGGGCATAGAGGATATAATAGTGAACAAAACAAGTTTCTCTTCACCGACATTTTATTCTAACAGAATATTTCAGAAACATATATTCTTTGAAGGAAATAAAGTAATAGAAAGAAGTGATTGTGAAGGTGGAAAAGATAGTACGTCATCTAAAATGGTCAAGAAGGCTCTCCCTTGTAACGGGATAACTGAGCTGAGGCCCAAATAATAAGAAAGGACCAACTGTGCACAAATTTGGGTAAAGGAGAAGAAATAGCAAGTGTGAAGACCCTGAGACAGGAAATGCTTGGCGTGTTCAAGGGGCAGGAAAAAAATCCAGAAAGCTAGAGTCCAGCAAAAGATGCTGAGCATTGTGAATAATGAGCTCAGGGACGTTACAAAATTCAGATCATATACAGCCTTATAAACCATATTAAGGCATTTGGATTTTATGTCAGTTGTGATTGCAAATTGTAAACAGGGGAGTAATCTGAACTCATTTGAGCTTAATATTAAAATATTAATATTAAAAAGACACTTTATATGCCTTGAGGAAGAATAAACGAAGTGGGCCAAGGAAGGAACTAGGTTTTATGATGTTCTAGGACACATGAGAGTGGCTTGGGCTACAATGTGAATGCTGAAAAGTGACCAGGAGAACAGACTGGAGGTGAAGGGGAAGGAGAGGGAAGTGACTGATGACATTTAGGTTTGTGGCCTGAGCATCTGTGTAGACAATGGTGTCATAGATTGAGATTAGAAATTATAGGTTGAGTATCCCTTATCTGAAATACTTGGGACCAGAAATGGTTTGGATTTGGAATTTATTTGGATTTTAGAACATTTACATTATACTTACAGTTATGCATTTCTAATTTTAAAATCCAAAATCCAAAATGAGCATTTATTTTCTTTTTTTTTTTCTTTTTTTTCTTTTATTATTATTATTATTATTATTATTATTATTATTATTATTATTATACTTTAGGTTTTATGGTACATGTGCGCAATGTGCAGGTAAGTTACATATGTATACATGTGCCATGCTGGTGCGCTGCACCCACCAACTCGTCATCTCGCATTAGGTATATCTCCCAATGCTATCCCTCCCCCCTCCCCCCACCCCACAACAGTCCCCAGAGTGTGATGTTCCCCTTCCTGTGTCCATGTGTTCTCATTGTTCAATTCCCACCTATGAGTGAGAATATGCGGTGTTTGGTTTTTTGTTCTTGCGATAGTTTACTGAGAATGATGATTTCCAATTTCATCCATGTCCCTACAAAGGACGTGAACTCATCATTTTTTATGGCTGCATAGTATTCCATGGTGTATATGTGCCACATTTTCTTAATCCAGCCTATCATTGTTGGACATTTGGGTTGGTTCCAAGTCTTTGCTATTGTGAATAATGTGGCAATAAACATACGTGTGCATGTGTCTTTATAGCAGCATGATTTATAGTCCTTTGGGTATATACCCAGTAATGGGATGGCTGGGTCGAACGGAATTTGTAGTTCTAGATCCCTGAGGAATCGCCACACTGACTTCCACAAGGGTTGAACTAGTTTACAGTCCCACCAACAGTGTAAAAGTGTTCCTATTTCTCCACATCCTCTCCAGCACCTGTTGTTTCCTGACTTTTTAATGATTGCCATTCTAACTGGTGTGAGATGGTATCTCATTGTGGTTTTGATTTGCATTTCTCTGATGGCCAGTGATGGTGAGCATTTTTTCTTGTGTTTTTTGGCTGCATAAATGTCTTCTTTTGAGAAGTGTCTGTTCATGTCCTTCGCCTACTTTTTGATGGGGTTGTTTGTTTTTTTCTTGTAAATTTGTTGGAGTTCATTGTAGATTCTGGATATTAGCCCTTTGTCAGATGAGTAGGTTGCAAAAATTTTCTCCCATTTTGTAGGTTGCCTGTTCACTCTGATGGTAGTTTCTTTTGCTGTGCAGAAGCTCTTGAGTTTAATTAGATCCCATTTGTCAATTTTGGCTTTTGTTGCCATTGCTTTTGGTGTTTTAGACATGAAGTCCTTGCCCATGCCTATGTCCTGAATGGTAATGCCTAGGTTTTCTTCTAGGGTTTTTATGGTTTTAGGTCTAACATTTAAGTCTTTAATCCATCTTGAATTGATTTTTGTATAAGGTGTAAGGAAGGGATCCAGTTTCAGCTTTCTACATATGGCTAGCCAGTTTTCCCAGCACCATTTATTAAATAGGGAATCCTTTCCCCATTTCTTGTTTTTGTCAGGTTTGTCAAAGATCAGATACTTGTAGATATGTGGCATTATTTCTGACGGCTCTGTTCTGTTCCATTGATCTATATCTCTGTTTTGGTACCAGTACCATGCTGTTTTGGTTACTGTAGCCTTGTAGTATAGTTTGAAGTCAGGTAGTGTGATGCCTCCAGCTTTGTTCTTTTGGCTTAGGATTGACTTGGCGATGCAGGCTCTTTTTTGGTTCCATATGAACTTTAGAGTAGTTTTTTCCAATTCTGTGAAGAAAGTCATTGGTAGCTTGATGGGGATGGCATTGAATCTGTAAATTACCTTGGGAAGGATGGCCATTTTCATGATATTGATTCTTCCTACCCATGAGCATGGAATGTTCTTCCATCTGTTTGTATCCTCTTTTATTTCCTTGAGCAGTGGTTTGTAGTTCTCCTTGAAGAGGTCTTTCACATCCCTTGTAAGTTGGATTCCTAGGTATTTTATTCTCTTTGAAGCAATTGTGAATGGGAGTTCACTCATGATTTGGCTCTCTGTTTGTCTGTTATTGATGTACAAGAATGCTTGTGATTTTTGCACATTGATTTTGTATCCTGAGACTTTGCTGAAGTTGCTTATCAGCTTAAGGAGATTTTGGGCTGAGACAATGGGGTTTTCTAGATATACTATCATGTCATCTGCAAACAGGGACAATTTGACTTCCTCTTTTCCTAATTGAATACCCTTGATTTCCTTCTCCTGCCTAATTGCCTTGGCCAGAACTTCCAACACTATGTTGAATAGAAGTGGTGAGAGAGGGCATCCCTGTCTTGTGCCAGTTTTCAAAGGGAATGCTTCCAGTTTTTGCCCATTCAGTATGATATTGGCTGTGGGTTTGTCATAAATAGCTCTTATTATTTTGAGATACGTCCCATCAATTCCTAATTTATTGAGAGTTTTTAGCATGAAGAGTTGTTGAATTTTGTCAAAGGCCTTTTCTGCATCTATTGAGATAATCATGTGGTTTTTGTCTTTGGTTCTGTTTATATGCTGGATTACATTTATTGATTTGCGTATATTGAACCAGCCTTGCATCCCAGGGATGAAGCCCACTTGATCATGGTGGATAAGGTATTTGATGTGCTGCTGGATTCTGTTTGCCAGTATTTTATTGAGGATTTTTGCATCAATGTTCATCAAGGATATTGGTCTAAAATTCTCTTTTTTTGTTGTGTCTCTGCCAGGCTTTGGTATCAGGATGATGCTGGCCTCATAAAATGAGTTAGGGAGGATTCCCTCTTTTTCTATTGATTGGAATAGTTTCAGAACGAATGGTACCAGCTCCTCCTTGTACCTCTGGTAGAATTCGGCTGTGAACCCATCTGGTCCTGGACCTTTTTTGGTTGGTAAGCTATTGATTATTGCCACAATTTCAGCTCCTGTTATTGGTCTATTCAGAGATTCGACTTCTTCCTGGTTTAGTCTTGGGAGGGTGTATGTGTTGAGGAATTTATCCATTTCTTCCAGATTTTCTAGTTTATTTGCATAGAGGTGTTTGTAATATTCTCTGATGGTAGTTTTTATTTCTGTGGGATCGGTGGTGATATCCCCTTTATCATTTTTTATTGCATCTATTTGATTCTTCTCTCTTTTTTTCTTCATTAATCTTGCTAGCGGTCTATCAATTTTGTTGATCCTTTCAAAAAACCAGCTCCTGGATTCATTTATTTGTTGAAGGGTTTTTTGTGTCTCTATTTCCTTCAGTTCTGCTCTGATTTTAGTTATTTCTTGCCTTCTGCTAGCTTTTGAACGTGTTTGCTCTTGCTTTTCTAGTTCTTTTAATTGTGATGTTAGGGTGTCAATTTTGGATCTTTCCTGCTTTCTCTTGTGGGCATTTAGTGCTATAAATTTCCCTCTACACACTGCTTTGAATGCATCCCAGAGATTCTGGTATGTTGTGTCTTGGTTCTCGTTGGTTTCAAAGAACATCTTTATTTCTGCCTTCATTTTGTTATGTACCCAGTAGTCATTCAGGAGCAGGTTGTTCAGTTTCCATGTAGTTGAGCAGTTTTGAGTGAGATTCTTAATCCTGAGTTCTAGCTTGATTGCACTGTGATCTGAGAGACAGTTTGTTACAATTTCTGTTCTTTTACATTTATTGAGGAGAGCTTTACTTCCAAGTATATGGTCAATTTTGGAATAGGTGTGGTGTGGTGCTGAAAAAAATGTATATTCTGTTGATTTGGGGTGGAGAGTTCTGTAGATGTCTATTAGGTCTGCTTGGTGCAGAGCTGAGTTCAATTCCTGGGTATCCTTGTTGACTTTCTGTCTCATTGATCTGTCTAATGTTGAGAGTGGGGTGTTCAAGTCTCCCATTATTAATGTGTGGGAGTCTAAGTCTCTTTGAAGGTCACTCAGGACTTGCTTTATGAATCTGGGTGCTCCTGTATTGGGTGCATATATATTTAGGATAGTTAGCTCTTCTTGTTGAATTAATCCCTTTACCATTATGTAATGGCCTTCTTTGTCTCTTTTGATCTTTGTTGGTTTAAAGTCTGTTTTATCAGAGACTAGGATTGCAACCCCTGCCTTTTTTTGTTTTCCATTTGCTTGGTAGATCTTCCTCCATCCTTTTATTTTGAGCCTATGTGTGTCTCTGCACATGAGATGGGTTTCCTGAATACAGCACACTGATGGGTCTTGAGTCTTTATCCAGTTTGCCAGTCTGTGTCTTTTAATTGGAGCATTTAGTCCATTTACATTTAAAGTTAATATTGTTATGTGTGAATTTGATCCTGTCATTATGATGTTAGCTGGATATTTTGCTCGTTAGTTGATGCAGTCTCTTCCTAGTGTTGATGTTCTTTACATTTCGGTATGATTTTGCAGTGGCTGGTACCGGTTGTGCCTTTCCATGTTTAGCGCTTCCTTCAGGAGCTCTTTTAGGGCAGGCCTGGTGGTGACAAAATCTCTCAGCATTTGCTTGTCTGTAAAGTATTTTATTTCTCCTTCACTTATGAAGCTTAGTTTGGCAGGATATGAAATTCTGGGTTGAAATTTCTTTTCTTTAAGAATGTTGAATATTGGCCCCCACTCTCTTCTGGCTTGTAGGGTTTCTGCCGAGAGATCAGCTGTTAGTCTGATGGGCTTCCCTTTGATGGTAACCCGACCTTTCTCTCTGGCTGCCCTTAACATTTTTTCCTTCATTTCAACTTTGGTGAATCTGACAATTATGTGTCTTGGAGTTGCTCTTCTCGAGGAGTATCTTTGTGGTGTTCTCTGTATTTCCTGAATCTGAATGTTGGCCTGCCTTGCTAGATTGGGGAAGTTCTCCTGGATAATATCCTGCAGAGTGTTTTCCAACTTGTTTCCATTCTCCCCGTCACTTTCAGGTACACCAATCAGACGTAGATTTGGTCTTTTCACATAGTCCCACATTTCTTGGAGGCTTTGCTCGTTTCTTTTTATTCTTTTTTCTCTAAACTTCCCTTCTCGCTTCATTTCATTCATTTCATCTTCCAGGGCTGATACCCTTTCTTCCATTTGATCGCATCGGCTCCTGAGGCTTCTGCATTCTATACTCTCCTGGGGCACCGTTTCCTAAGCCCGTCGGAAAAGCACAGTATTCGGGTGGGAGTGGCCCGATTTTCCAGGTGCCGTCTGTCACCCCTAGAAGGGGAACTCCCTGACCCCTTGCGCTTCCCGAGTGAGGCAATGCCTCGCCCCTGCTTCGGCTGGCGCACGGTGCGCTCACCCACTGACCTGCGCCCACTGTCTGGCACTCCCTAGTGAGATGAACACGGTACCTCAGATGGAAATGCAGAAATCACCCATCTTCTGCGTCGCTCGCGCTGGGAGCTGTAGACCGGAGATGTTCCTATTCGGCCATCTTGGCTCCTCCCCCCGAGCATTTATTTTCTTTGAGCATTATATCCACACTGACAAAGTTTTGGTTTTGGAATGTTTTGGATTTAAGATTTTCAGATTAGGATTAGGAGTACTCAACCTGCATGAAGGAAAGGCAGATCTGAAGGATGGCTATAGTTGTTCAGGACTTGGAATGCCTATTGGCAAGAGTAAATGTGGAAGAGGCAACTGGACTTATGGGTTTGGGGCTCATGGATAGACACATTTTGGGTGCAGAAATAGATTTGGGGTCATCAGCAAATAGATAATATTAAAAGCCAAAGAAAGAACTGGATGAAAATATTTAGGTGAGTGAAAATAGATGAGGGTGTCTAGGATTGTGCTTTCAGTAACTAAAGTGTTTATAGTCAGGAACAAAGGGAGAAGTCAGAAAAAGACATTGTACAGTCAGAGAAGTCCAGGAAAACATTTATTTCAAGGAGTGAGTGGTCAATCTTGTCAAGTATTGCCAAGAGGCTGAGTAAGAAGAAAAGATAAAACTGATGATGTAACTAGACAATATCGATGCCATAGTGACCTGAATAAAGAAATTGAAGCCGAACTTGAGGGATCGTTAGGAGAGAAACATAGGTAGTAATTACAGACAAATAAATATTTTGAAGAATTTTATACTGAAGAGTTGAAGAGAAATGCAGAGAAAAATCCAAGAAAGTTCTTATTTTAAAGGTAGAATAAAGAAAAGTAAATTTGCGTTCTGATGGGAATGATTCTTTTGACTATTGTAGAAATATATTCCTGTAAATATAGTCCCATTATCATGGGAATGATTCAGGAGTGAGAGAGAAACTGATGTTGCTGGAAGCAGGTAAATAATGGCAGAACAGAAGACCCTGAGTAGGAAAGAAAGGATAGGATCTGGAGCAGCACTGTTAAAAAAAAAAGTATAATGTGAGCCACATAAGTAATTTAAAATTTTCTAGTAGCCACATTAAAAACATAAAAAGAAACAGGTAAAATTAATTTTAAAATTTTAAATTTAACCATAGATATCCAAAATATTCTCATTTCAACATGTAATATTATCAAATTATTGAGTTTTTTTACTGTTTGTATTATATTAAGTCTTTGAAATTTGGCATAAGTTTTATGCTTACAGCACATATCAGTTTGGATTAGTCATGTATAAAGTGCTCAACAGAGTGTAAATGGAGGGTTTGGCATGAGATAAAATGTATAGAAATTTCATTCATTGTAACATGAGGTAAGACAGAAATATATGTAAATGAACAGTGCTGTTTGGTGGTGGGAATAAGAGATGGCTCTCATCTGACTTTATGTTTTTAAGTGATGTCTAAAGAAGTGTTAGGCATTTTAATAGAAGACGACAAGAAATAGGGGTTGCAAAAATGGCCATTTTGTTTTTATTTTTTAACATTTTTAAAATATTTTGTCAAGGACCCAATATGGAAAGAGGTAAAATGGCCATTTTGGAGAGTGGAAGGATGAATCTATAGGGTTCATTACCTTTGAACATTGAAAATGGGTGTCCTAGTTCAAGTTTTTTCTCAGCCAAAGAAGCCTAGAAGGAGTGAACACATTTGACTACTTCACGTTGGTAGCATATCACAGAGCAGTAGAACCTGATAAGATTTCTACCTGGAGACATCGGAACAGAATTTACTGTCACAGAAAGAAATAAAAATCCAGGTACAGTTGACCCTTGAGTAACATGTGTGGATCCACCTACACACGGAATTTTTTCTACAGAACTTGGATGTAAACTACGACATTCATTGGATGCAAAACCCATGTATACAGAGGGCCAACTTTTTATATACACAGGGTCTGCAGGGACAACTGTAGGACTTGTGTATTCCTAGGTTTTTGTATGCTGAGCGGGTCCTGGAACTAACCCCCTTGTACACTGATGGACGACTGCATAATGAACAGGGGCCAGTGCTTGAAATTGCCACCATACCCTCTCTGTTTATCCCATGTGTCCACTATGAGGCATAATAGAACCAGTTGGAAGAGTCTGCCAACCTTCCACTATGTGAACAGAAAAGTAGACGACCCTTTAGAAAGAGTGAATGAAGCATACATAGAAAGAAGCAGAGATGAGAGACCAACAAACCTAGACAGGTTGAGAGTATAACTTTGCTTCCAGTTATTGGTTCTAATCCCTTTTCAGGTCTATTGCTTTTCTTGGTTTTGTGTTCTAAGACATAGCCATTATCCTGCTACTAAATAAATTCCTCCTCTTTTTATTATCTTTGTTTAGTGATTTCTGTGACTTGCAGCTCTGCCTCCTTCATTGGTAGAGATAATAAGGTCCTGAATTTAATGTGGAGTTAGTGGGCCAGGGGTAAAGAATTACATCACAAGGGACTGACTGAGGAGAAAGAACTGACAGTGGTCATGGAACAAAACACATTCATCATGACTATCTTTTTGTCTTATTTTAAAACCTACATATTTATTTACCCAACTTAGACATATTACTATTTTAGAACAAAGAGAATATATCAAAGGCAAAATAAGAAAACAAAAATCACCAAAACTCCAATAAACAGTATCGACTACTTTTTTCTCTTTGGTGTATCATTTACTGAATTGAATACAAATATATCTTCTGGCCATAAAATATCTTCTTTGTCCAAAAAATCAAAGAAGAGACTCTTTTGATTATTGTAGAAATATATTCCTGTAAAGAACTTTCCTCATTCTCTTTGCCTCCTTTACTCCATTCTACTTCTTTCTTTATTTCATCTCCCAAGGAAAGAGTTATTCAACTTTTGTTCCCTGAACTTTCTTCGTTTTATTTTTTCAAAATACCATGGAGATGCTGACATGCTCTTGAAATATCAGTAAGAAATTCCATTTGGGCTCTTGCAGTTGCTGGCCTGTATGGAGATAGGGCTGCTGCTGTCCGAGAGATTTCTAAGCTAATCATATTTTTAATTTCTTCAAAATTGAGCAATGGTTTCTTGGGAACTCCTCTAGTGCCTCAGCTTAGAGATGGCCTCCGGAACTTGAGGCCAGCTCAACAAAGCTGTCACTGAAATAACAACAACCTAAACAGAATTTTGGAAATGAAGAAAGCAAGCTTTGCAGCATTTACTTAGGGTTTCTGCAAAGGCTCTTCTTCTGGGTGAAATAATTAGTCTGAGGCTTTACCTTTTGGCAAAACAGCATCCCAAGAAGCTGGAGTTAAATGCCAGAGACTTCTGAAAACCAAAGGAAGACAAGCCTCAATTTCAAAGTCCTTATTTTTGGCAGCTTCTGTAGTTACCTGATGGGAGAAGAAATTTTCCCCAGACTTAGCACTGTGATGAGCATGGACTGTGAGATCAAGTCAATTTTCTGCTGCTACAGTGGGCTAAAATAACGCTACCTATTCACCAGCCTAGAGAGAAATTCGATTTTGTTTTTATTAAACTGAAACTTCTCTTGATATTCACAGTGAGTCCATAGGGGAGCAGAAACACAACCTGTACCTGCTTCTTCAATTTAGGAAATCTTGCTGAATATGTAACAGGGCAATCGCAATCGGTTTTTTGCAGAAGCCACATACATACATATAAAGTCAGACATATTTTTCTCATATACCTCTTTCACCAGCCAGTTTTCTTACTCTCAATCTTGTCTGTACACATGTCAAAACAGCACAATTTACACCAAATCATCTACATTTGTTTTCCATTTAGTAAAAATCCATCTACCTGCAGATGATAGTTTATGGTGTGTATGTGGGATTCCTCTCACTCTGAGTGCATGTCTTATGTCTTCAAAAAATAATATATTAGCTGGAATTTATCGGGCATCTATGTATTTATTATATTGTCATAGAATGTTTCATGAGGTTAGGGACTATTTCTGCTTGTTCAACACTGAACCATCAATACATGTTTTCACAAGTATTGACAGTTTGCCCATTGAAGGTGCTCCAAAAGTATGCATTAAATCAACAAACTACATGCACTCATGTGTTAAAACACTCTTGCTAAATAAGTATTATTGTCTTAATTTTGTAAGAGGGGAAAACAAGGCTCAGAAAAGTTAAGTAATCACTCAAAAGTCATACAATGAATAAGAAAAGAACTGGACTTCAAATTTAGTTTTATTCACCTCCTCCTTCCATCCCATCCTACCATGCTTCTTCAAATACAGCTTTGATGTGGAAGACACCTATTTTTCTGACAGAGTTCCATTGTTAATTGCATGTTTTACAGTTTTAAAGGGAGCCGGGCACAAGCTATCTTTGCCATGCAAAAATCAGAGAGAATGAGATACTTGCTGATTTTTCTCTCTTTATAAACAGACATGCAAAGGCAGTTTTATGTTAATGTGTTAACTCAGCTGTTTTGGTTCAAGTTTGTTTGGAAACTGAGTCAACTATTCCCTTTTACCCATGCTTCTCCAATAATCCTCTCTCATTGCTTTACCCACCACATCTTACTATAAAGACCCACTAGATGGCTGTAAGAGTGGGAGATCTCTGTAAGTTTCCATAATTGTAATAGGGTTTGGCTTGCAGTGTCTTACGGAAGATAAGCTGAAAAACTCTCACCTTTTAATTAGCAAAAGCTAGTCTGATTAAGGTTCCTTGTTCATTTTAAATTGATAAAACCTTTGCTATAAAAAAGTAGCAATAAAATACACGAAGACGTCTAGCTATCAAAGACCACACCTCCATATAATTATTATATCCCATATTTCTCTCTTGAATTCCTACATTCTTACATTTTAAATTCTGTTTCCCTTCAGGACATTTGGACCTCCCAGTATCACTTAAGTGTATCCTTCCTTTTTCTATTCCATCTCATTTCTATGTTAGTTTTTGATTTGTTTATTTTTGCCAACCTATCTCCCTTCCCCTTTCTGGAATTCTTGTTTAAAAGGCACATTTAGTTCTCATTTCTTCTATATATATTTAATTTGCTGCTTGGAGAATATCTTTGGCAGGAAGAAAAGGTTGTTGGCCGTTTCTCCATTAACACTAAAAAATAACACCAATCTTGCCAGCAAAACACACACACGCACACACACACACACATATGCACAAACACACAGAGGTTTCATATGTAAAAGAGATATGCAGACATGTAGTATGGCTTATTTCTTAGGTATCTTGCTTTTTTTCTTTTTACATTTCCATTTTTGGCTACTATAAGCAAAAATGATTTTAAAAAATCATTATGTCATTTCTTTGCCTCCTGCTCTTCCTTTTTCTCGTAATTCTTTCATCTCTCTCGTTTTTCCTTATTTCTTCTCCCATTACACCTTAGACTATCCAAAGTGAATAAATCATGTTAAAAGCATTAGGATTCTGTTGCATTCTATTTTTCCAAGAGGTAAGAAGAGAACTGCTTGCTGTTTGGGTATTTTCATTAAGGTGAACATGTCAAACTGAAAGAGAAATATTAATGGCAATAGCCTAATTTCTGTATGCCTGATGACATGTTCTGATTTTATCCCATGTCTCCAGATAGCATCTTTTTTTTTTTTTTTTTTTTTGGCAAAGAGGATATGAGAGTGCTGAGATTATAAGGGCTAGAAAAATTAAATAACTTATTTGCTCATTTTATGAGTGGCATGAATATCAGTGCTTCTCACATTTGGCACCATGAATATTTTTGAATACCAATCCAAATACATTCAGCTGTTGGGTATTAGCTATGCCTGCTCAGGAATATTGCCAGCTGCAGGTTGGAGCAAAAACACTGAACTTGGAGTGCATCATATTATCCTGATGGAAAATCCACTCAACAGCAATTGACATAGTTGTTAGCAGAGATCCAAAGCCCTCTTGAGAAGAGATTTAGGACATCTGGGGCTTCCTAGGTCTTTTCTTCAACTTGCCCTATGTTTCAGTACACAACAGTGTTTACATTGTGACTTCACATAAACCTTTCTCTCTGTACGTCTCATTTGGCACTTATTATATATTGCTTTATATTCTTTATACACCTATGCATTGTGGGACATAAGTGTCCTATCTTTGAAATAACAATGCAATTATTAAATTATCTCTATCTAGTGTCTTATACATCATATATTCTCAATTATAATGTTTAACAGTGATGGCCATTCAATTTTGTCTCATTTTTCATTTGAGCTTCAGCTGTGTTTTCCCTTCTTACCCTTGCTTACAAATCTTTCTCTAATTTTGTCATAACTTTTTTCTTTGTTTAAATTTTTGGAAAATGTGAGTTTTAAGTCTGATTTTAAGGAGCTCAGGGGAAACTGATTACAATCTGGTGACAGCTGCTAATTGTGATTTGCAAGGCAGTTTGGGGAATGATTTGGGTGGAAATGATGAAGAGCATGAAGCTGCGGGTAGAAGCATTATGAGAAATAAAGTTAGATAGCTAAGGAGAGATAATCGACGATAGTATTGTTATCATCCTAATTTTATGAGGCAGGAAGCTAGAAACTATTCTTGCCTTTTCATAAATTTATTCCCATCTCTTTCAATGACCTGTCAGTTTTACTTCTAAATATCTCTTGAATGTGTTCAGTTATCTTTATTTCTGCTACCCCTACTCCTGTCAAGACATCCACATTATCTTTGTGGCCTCCTATAATGCCATACTAATTGCACCTCATTCATTTATTCTTTTAAATTTATTACTTATTAAATTTATTTTTAAATTTCGTATTCTTTTAAATTTCATTTAATAATTATTAAGTATCTGGCTAGGAATACAATAATAAAAAATAAAGACATTTTTCTGCCTTAACGAAGTATCTGGCATAGTTGGAGGAACAGTTTTTAATACAACTGAGCAAAATGTGATGAGTACCATGACATAGTGAACACTAGAGCTGGCCCCTTCCCGCAATGAGTTCTCACATCAAGGATGATTTCCTAAAAATACCAATATACATACCATTCCTGTTCTTACGAATGTTTTAGTGGCTCAGCATTGCCCTTCAGATGAATGCAGAACTTCTTAACATTGCCTTGAGACCCTCCATGTTCTGGCCTCTACTGACCCCTCTCTCTCTCTCTCTGTCTCTGTCTCTCTCAGAGAGATTATGCAATTCATTTTTAATTTTTTATTATTTTTTAAATTGATGCATATTCTTACCTCTCTTGCCTCTCCTTATCTCTGCACACTTTTCTTTTAGGTTCTCTCTCTTACTGAGCAATTTCTCACATCAAGGTCTTTTCAAGTGCTCTCCTCTCTTTCTGCAAGTCTCCCCTATACCCCTCTTCACTGTAGCCTTTCTTAAGTCTCAGTTTAGATTTTCTTTTCCCTGGAAAATATTCCCTGAACTCCTTTCTAGGATTGGAGACTCTGTAGTCCGCTGCAATAGCAACCCGTATTACCCTATTATAGTACTTGCATTTCATTGTAAAAGCTTGTTTAACATTCAATCTATCCTGCTAGACCCTAAGTTCCATGTCTGTTCAATTTAGTTGTATCCTGACAAGGATTCTTTGCTTGGTCAAACTTTAGTCAGGCACCTGAATCTTCTCCTAAGCCCACCTGTGCATTTCCTTAAAAAATCTAGTTTTAGCAAATAACTTCACTTAGTTTAGTTGGAATCCTTTATCCCTGATTATCTGATCACACTCAATGTCTAATCAAATTCTTTATCCTCCCCCATCACCCAGTGGATCATCCTGGTCTGTCTTCAGCAAGAATCCTGTTAGGTTGGTTTAGCCAGAATCTCCCTTGCCTCTGATGTTTCTTCTTAGTAATTTTACATCCACTAACCCACACCCTGCTACTTGGCTACAAATTCCAACTTGACTGTGCTATATTTGAAGTTGAGTCTAGTCTCTCTCTCTCTCAGTGCAAAATTCCATTGCTGTGGTTTCTATACCTATTGTGAGGTTCCTGTATAAAGTCCGCCTTAACAATCCCAAGGGACTAGTAAAGTGCCCAGGCCAAGTGCAAAACAAATAAATAAATCCATCTGATTTAGCCTCATTGTTATTTGTCCATTTTTCCTCCTACAGGTCTCTCAAATTAGTCCCTTGCTTTCATCCTTTTCTCCCTCTTTGGATCAGGCTTCAATTATTACAAGTCTCCAAACCACTCATGTTATCTTTAATATGGTTTCACTTAACCATTCTACATGCTTTGGCCAGAGTAATCTCGCCAAGAGGCAAATATGATCACACTGTTCCATTGCCTTAAGGAAGCATTTGAGTCTTCCTATTGCCAAGAGCATAAATCCCCAAATTACTGAATACCATAATTGGCCCTCTAATTTTTCACCTGTAGTTCTCTGATCTTGATCTTTTATGCTATTTCATACCTCTTTGCTTTTGGGCATTCTGTTCCCTCTAACTAGAACGCTTTTTTTAAAATCAGTCTTTACTCAAATGTCTGGTTGAGAATTTTCTATTCATCTCAAAGAACTTTCCCAACTATATCTTCTTCTCCTGAGAGCTTCCTCCAGTGCTAAGGAAAGTTGGTTGTTCCTTCTTTTGTGCTACTGTGTACATTGCACATATCTCTATTAAGATACTTTCTGGCTGTCATTTGAAACATTCATATAGCTTTTTGATTCTTCTACTGGGCTACTGTTTTATTCTTGGCACTTAGTATTTCTACTGAATGAAAAAAATTGGAATACAAAGCAAATTGCTGTAACTGCTATCATACAGTTAGAGATAAAGTATGTTATATATGCATTATCTACCACACAGTATTAGGGTTGTCTAGAGGGACAGATCTAATAGGGTAGATGCATATATAAAGGGGAGTTTATTAAGGAGTATTGACTCACACAATCACAAGGTGAGGTCTCACCATAGGCCGTCTGCAAGCTGAGGAGCAAGGAAGCCAGTCCAAGTCCCAGTGCTGAAGAACGGAGACCAATATTTGAGGGCAGGAAGCATCCAGCACAGGAGAAAGATGTAGGCCAGAAGACTAAACCAGTCTAATCTTTCTACTTTCTTCTGCCTGCTTTTATTCTGGCCATGCTGGCAGCTGATGAGATGGTACCCACGCAGATTGACGGTAGGTCTGCCTTTCCCAGTCCACTGAGTCAAATGTTAATCTCCTTTGACAACACCCTCACAGACACACCCAGGAACAATACTTTGCATCCTTCAATCCAATCAAGTTGACACTCAATATTAACCATCACACATACCTTTGGCAAAGACAGTTCTTGCAGTTAAAGTTACTAGAACAGAAGGATCCTGGAGGCTCAAATGTTGTCAGTCTGTTACCTATGACTAAATAATGTTGTTCATGCAATTTTCCCACATCCCACCTTTGTGATAGAGATTTGTTGGCAAGCTCACAACTCTGGTAAACCCTTCCTTGCCCACCTTTACAAATATACTTCTGGCAGTTCAGTGGGCCTGGGAATGCCTTCTATAGCTTCTCCTTCTCTAGAAGTTGTAATAATAACAGTTGTTATTGTAGGAGCTCACCTAGATACTCATGGCAACTATATGTAATTCCTGATATTAAGATCAAGCAAAATAAGCAAACAAGAAAGTGTGCGAACAGCATGTACCTCATGTGAAATCAGTGTCATGATGGGCATAGGTTTTAATTTCCTTAATCGTATGATGAATATACCATCTGCTGATACTCATTCACATCCTTGACATGAGGAAGGCCCAAACAAAAGATGGTTTATCACCCTTATCCTCAGCAATATTTACACAGGATTAATCACATTTGAATGGGAATCTTATTATTTGATTTCTAATTTACATGGACTTTATAATTCTGAAGGACTAGAGGAATATTCATAGTAAATGAGGCATTAAAATACCTACAAACAGGCAGGAAATACACAGACCAAGGTGGATTGCTAGTGTAGTCTCTGAGAAACTTTAATGGACATAACTTTCTTTTCATTCCTAGAAAACAGGCAGTCTAAGTAATTTATGAAGCAATAGCCAGAAATTAACTATGCAAAAGCTTCCACTATCATAGGCTCTACTGCAAGAAAATGGACCACAGCATGAAATATGTTTCTCAAATTGAAGTCAAGGTCAAAATATATTTTTGAGATACATACGGCTTACAAAGAGCTTATAGAGGAAGATTCAATTGCAAAGAAATACACTTTGTAGAAAAGAGCATTCTGATAGGGTTAGAGTTAGAATAATTCTGCCAAACGTGGCAGTAGCCAAGCAGATTTTGTAATGGTTAGCTTGAGTCTTTACCTTCCTATCACCTTTAAAAGTTTAAAAGATGTGATTTAGTCCAAAAACTATTGGGGTAATGTCAAATTGTTCATTGTTGTAGATCAGCAATCACTGATGCTTCTCGTCTTAGGAAAATATTTTCATTTGAAAAACACTTTTTTAAGATTTCTAATGAAAAGGAACATATATATCACGTACTTTAAATCTCATTTTTAGTTTTTAGATAAGCATGTAGATATGCAGAGAATATTTATTTATTTATTTTATTATACTTTAAGTTCTAGGGTACATGTGCACAACGTGCAGGTTTGTTACGTAGGTATACAAGTGCCATGTTGGTGTGCTGCACCCATCAACTCGTCATTTACATTAGGTATATCTCCTAATGCTATCCCTCCCCCGACCCCCCATGACAGGCCTCAGTGTGTGATGTTCCCCACCCCGTGTCTGAGTGTTCTCATTGTTCAGTTCCCACCTATGAGTGAGAACATGTGGTGTTTAGTTTTCTGTCCTTGTGATAGTTTGCTCAGAATGTCTGACAAAGGGCTAATATCCAGAATCTACAAAGAACTTAAACAAATTTATGAGAATTTTAAAGTTGGTTAGTTATAAGGCCGCAACTCAAAACATATATATGTATGTGTGTATGTATATATATACACACACACAAACTTTTTTTATCATATTCTCTGAATGGAGCTATTTTTTCTTAGATGTTTTCACATTAAAAAGACAAAACAAATCATTAATTAAGATTAAAATATTTTAAATAATTTGGATAGATACTGAAGTATCCTTCATGTGTCTGGCAAATTATTTATTTATAAATAGAGAAATCTGAAGTTTTTATCCACTAATTTTGGATGAAGAAAATTGAAATATTTAAAAATTCTTGATGTATAATCTGGAACCAGATCATTTTATTATATTCCCTAACACAAATTGTAGTTTTAAGATTTTCGATTATTATTATACTTTAAAAATAAAAAATGTAATGTTTTAATTGTTGAATTTAGAATATCAATAAATTCTTACCTCATGATTCGTCTTTTTTTCCTAATTGGAACTCTTTCACTGTGTTCTACTTTTCATAAAATGTCTTTCATCCAAAGATTTCTGAATGCTTTATAAGCATTGGTCTTAATATAGTTTGGTTACAAAAATCTGGAAGGTACGCTGAAATTTAGGGGTTTATTATGCTTCCTTCTCCCAGTGCCTTCCTCAATGAATATGGGCATCTCTGTGTACTCTTTGTACTTGTAAAATTGCGTTTAGAGAACACTGTTATGTGGAATCTTACAAGCAGTTTCTTAGGAGGACACAAAGTTTCATTAGAGACCTTGCCCCAAGGAGCTAACAACCTTTAAAGAAGATAAGCCATAAATTAAAAAACAAACAAACCAGTATCATAACAACAAACCTATGGTATCAGACAGTATGTGTCAAGTATATGGGTATAAATATACGTGCTATTATTGGGGTTCAGAGAGGACTTCGTGAAATAGATGGCTTTTATTTTGGGCTTAGAAGGATGACTGGGTGGGGAACACAGGGCAGCATTATAGGACAAAGTATCCTATGTCAAAACTATAAAGATTAGAAAGTGTATGAAATGGGTAGTAGTTCCTGTTCGGGAAAAGGATAGTGAGGTGAAGCACTTTTTTAACCCCAGACATAAAATATACGAATAGTTGTTTGTGTGCTTTCCTTTCTGAAACGGAAGCCCACAAATCACATGTTTTCTAAGGTAGTCCAAGCTTTTCTTCTCTCTGTGTAGTTTGAAAACCCTGTGATTAAAGGGGATTCTCGGTCATATCAGGAAAGACTAAAGCCTCCCACAAAATTGGAATTTTCTTTATTCTTTTTGTTTTTTAGAGATGGGGTCTTGTTCTGTCTACTCAGCTGGAGTGTAGTGGTATAATCGTAGCTCACTGCAGCCTCAAACTCCTTGGCTCAAGCAATCCTTCTGTCTCAGCCTCTCGAGCAGCTGGGACTACAGGTGCATGCCACCATGGCTGGCTAATTTTTTTTTTTATTTGGAATTCTCTTTTAGGGGGAATTTGCTAATAAAAGGAATAGACAGCTACAAATTACTACAAAGCAGTGCTGCTAAAAGTGCATTCTGGGCCACTTCAAACTGTTGGGAACAGGTCCACAGAAGATAGACATAGAATATGAGAGTAAGAATTTAAAAACTTTTATGGCAATATAAAATTGCCACACCTCTGCTATGATTTGAATGATGATGTTCCCTCCAAAATTCATTTTGTAACTTAATTCCCAATGCAACAGTATTAAGAGGTATGGTCTTTGGGAAGTGATTAAGTCACAAGGGCAGAGCCCTGATTCATTTATAAACATTTATAAACAGGCTTGAGATTGAAGGGGGGCACTCTGTTGCCCTTCTGTTCTTTCTTCCATGTGTGAACACAGTGTTTGTCCCCTCCAGAGGATGAAACAACAAGGCACCATTTTGGAAGTGAAGACCTGGCTTTTACCAGATACCAGTCCTACTAGTGCCTTGGTCTTGAACTTCCCAGCCTCCAGAACCATGAGGAATAAGTGTCCCTTGATAATAAATTACCTAGTCTTAGGTATTTTGTTGTAGTAGCACAAACGAATCAAGACAACATGCAAGCCCCATGATTGGTGGACTTTTTTTGTTGAACAGTGCATACAATTGTTGAATGTGTTGACTTCTTGTGCTGTGTCATGGATAACACAAGCTGTATTTTGATCATGCTCAGGGAACTATACACCAGTCTGTGATGTGTTAGAAATGTTAAAAAAAAAAAAAAAAAAAAAAGGTTTGTCCTCACAGAGAGCTAGAGAAGCCACAATTTATTTTCTTTAGGAAATGCTACTGCATGCTATTTTCTGGTTATAAAGTTGTGTGTTTCATTCACATGGGTTACTGAGGGAATAATTTTCAGCTTTTTTCCTAAATTCAGCTACTGTTCTCCCAACTGCAGAAACTAAGAATGAGGTGCTGTTGTCCTGATAAATAAGTCAGCAATACACTAATAACAATGCTATAAGAAGCACTTACTATGTGCCAGGCACTGTTCGAAGAATTTTACAAATATCTACTTATTGCATGTCAGGGTCCAGTCAGGAAAATAGTAATCACATTCTATATTTGAGTAGGGGCTATTTTATACAGAAAATCCATTACACAGTAGAGATAATAACTACAAAAAGCAGCTACAAGAACCCCTCCCCTCACATTTAGGAGAACAATGGACACTGGGGTTACTAGAATCTGGTAGATCACAGGAGGGTGCTCAGCCTTTTGATGAGAGGAATCTCTTGGCTGCAACCACATCTTATGAATTTGAGAAACAGCCCCATAGAGATAATTCCCTGAGTTAATGGCATGGACAGGCTACTGCTTATATCTCTAAGGGGGCAAGTGTGTTGAAATAAGCTGGAAGCTTGAAGAAATGGCAAATGAATAATACTGACAAACTAGCAAAAATCAAAAAGAAGTATTTTCTCTCTCCCTCTATCTTCTAACATCCCCCTTGTGTCTCTTATTGGTAGAGCCTAATAAGATGACCACTGACAGAGGAGGATGAGAAGTGTCATTTGTAGCACTCTTGCCCAGAGTACTATAGAGCAGAGGATAGAAGAGAGTATTGGGGCTGAGACACAATAAACAAATAACAAGCACAGTCACATAATCCTATGAGGTGAATTCTATGATTATTTTATTTTCAAATGAATAAACCAAGGGCCAGAGATTTTAGATGAGCTATCTAAGGCCAACAGGTATTAGTGGAGATGAGCAACAGACATCTGACTCCAGAGTCCATACCGCTGCCCTCTATGCTCTACCGCCTCTTTGTAAAACTGGGTAGTAGGATTATTAAAGAGATTAGAAAACCAGGTTTTTATATAGACTTATCACTGGCTCTTTGTTTTTATGATTCCTGTTAAAGTATTTTTTTAATTTTCAAGTTAATATAATTTTAACTTAATTATTCTAGAGCATTTAGAGGATTTTGCCATTGTTCTATCTATAAAGAGGAGAAGAAAATAGGAAGAAAGCTTTATATTTCTGGTGTCATATGTATTTACTAGATCTTAATATATTTAACCATTATATATATGTATGGGGCTGTAGTGGCGTTGTGTGATGGGGTATAGTGTTAACGGGGTTTAGTCTTTCATTTACTTTATTGATCTATTCATTCATTCCACATGTTGTAAAGGGTGTTAAAATAGCAATGAACAAGAAAGACATAGTCTCAGCTTTCACAGAGCTTACATTTTATTTGCTCAATGAAGTAGACTGGTGAATTAGTAAAAGCCAATATGGTGACTTCCAATGTATTAGTGATCTTATTGTTATATTTCTAAATGAGCAATTGAACCAAGCATAAAAGTTGTTTGAAGTTGCAGTGTTCATTTTTTCTGGCTTGCAACCCAATCAAGAGCAGAAAAGTGTGGTAATAATCAAACTGGAAATGATCATTTCTTCAGGACTTTAGAGGGTTAAGAACACAGAGGTAGAGAAGGGGCTACAGATGGCCTCATGGAAAAGGGCTCTAAAAGTACTTAGAAAAAATTAACTAGAAATACATTGGAAATAAAGTTAAAGATTGTTGAGTAATTTTTTTCTTTACCAATTACACTCTTAGCAATGTAAGTTCAAGATGAGAGTAAATAGTTGGGGAGTCTATAGGTGAGCCATCATTACCTTTAGAGATTTTTAACTGGAGTATAGAAACACTGGGGTGTGGCTTTAATTCATGGCAATCAAACATATTTAATCACCAAGGCAGAAAATCAATTAGGCTAGATTAGGCTTGGTTCTTTTTTTTTTTTTTTTTTTTTGAGACAGAGTCTCGCTCTTTCGCCCAGGCTGGACTGCAGTGGCTCTATCTCAGCTCACTGCAAGCAAGCTCCGCTTCCTGGGTTTATGCCATTCTCCTACCTCAGCCTCCAGAGTAGCTGGGACTACAGGTGCCCGCCACCGCGCCCGGCTAATTTTTTTGTATTGTTAGTAGAGACGGGGTTTCGCCGTGTTAGCCAGGATGGTCTTGATCTCCTGACCTCGTGATCCACCCGCCTCGGCCTCCCAAAGTGCTGGGATTACAGGCGTGAGCCACTGCGCCCGGCCTAGTCTTGGTTCTTACCCACAGTGCACTTTTGCCACATTTGAGATATGGGTATTTCTGAGATAATGTTTTTATGGGGACATGAGAGAATTTTTGACTTGAGAAATATATTGCAAAGTCTAGTATAATATCTATATCTTTTTTATAATTCTTATAATGTCACAAGTTAACTCTAAACATTTGTGTAGAATAGTGAGGCAGATGCTTGGACTAGAGACAAAACTCTATTAGAATATACATTATCAAAAGATAAACTGTATAGTCTGAGCCAAATTATTTGGGGCCATCTTGTCCAGCACTGCCACACAAAATAAGAAAGTAAAAGGAAAGAGTTAAACCCAGGAGTCTGCAAAGCAAAGGCACTGGAGTAGATTGGAGATGCTTCCAGAGTTGCTCATTATATATGGGGTTTGAGCAGACAAGAAGACCAGTGGAGTCTACTACTAGGGAAAAGCACCATTCTGGCTTTCATATAACAGTGAAACACTCTAATATGCAAAATTCTCTCTTTAATATATCCTTTTGTATCTTTGGGACTTGTCTTGATTTTTCCCATTGTCTAGTTCACATTTCTCCTGCCTCAACTTCTCAACTTTAAGCAATGATTGCTGACTTTGTACTCTGTTTCCTGGCTTCTGATTTCACATTTTTCTTTTGTCATGGTGCCTCCAAGCATTAATCCTTTGGTAAGGAGTTTCTGGCTCAGTTCTAGGGCTTTCCATGCATATACAGTGCCCTTATAGGCAGCCTTATAGTTACTTTGAGCACTTATTGAGATAGTTACCAAGGTCACCTGGCCTGAACTCACCCATATGAAAAAGTGCTTGGTGTTGCTAGGTGGTAGAATAAGACTTCCCCATAATTGACATACATCATTTTTAAGCTTGCAGATTTCTTTAACATTTTAAACTAGTTTTGATTTAAAAAATTCAAAAGTGTTTCACAAACTTTCTTGCTTTTAAAAAGCAGAGTATGATAAGCAACACTTGAGCATTTCTTGATGACTCATTTTAATTTTCAAAATTAACTACTATACCACAATATAAAACAGAGTATAGTCACTGCACTAAATGGTCCCAGACAGCTATATAGTTTGCATCCTTATGTCATAATTATTTTCTGCTTCCTTTCCAGTTGTTAAGCTATCAAATCAGCTATTCTCCAGGATCTCCCTGACTTCTTTTATAATATGTTGCTTGGAATTAGAAAACCAGATAGCCAAATTGATTAAAATGATGTCTAATCAAAGTGGGGGGCATCTCTGCTTGATGACTGGTGAAGTTTTCCATTAGGAAAGTGCAAGGTACTGAATTCCTTGACACTGGCATTTATTGGAACTATTTGGAGGTTTTTTGAAATTTACTTTGGTTCTCAGTTGGATCCTGGAAACTTTATGTCCTCATACTCTTAGAGAGTGGTGTAACTGGCTAATGTTTTTGGGTTATAAGTCAACAAGGAGTCAGCATAACGTAAGGTGGCCAGGTAGACAGGGTTTGACTCTTGCTTTTGTCACTTGCTAGCTTGAACAAGTCACACAGCACGTTTGAGCCTCATTTTAGTCATCTATAAACCAGTCATAAATGTTGGTCAGTATTGAAGGTCTTGTATAGTATAAATCTAATATGCTATGTGGAATTCTTGGTGCATAATAGGGGCTTAAAACTTGTTAGTTACTTGAGTCACTATAGAAAGACTGTTTGCTCTTATATGAGGCCAAAACCCAAGTCCATAACATCTCTTGAAGAAAAAGACTTCATATAACACAATGGGTAAAATAGATTGGTTTACAGAGTTTATCTTTGCAAAAGAAAACCATATTGTTTACCATATGCAAAAGTCACTTTTTTTCAGCTTTGCCTGTCTTTATTGCTAGAATTCTTGTAATAAAAATCTCTGCCTACTCCTTAGATTATTATTCTAGGGATGATCTGATGACCAGGGGTCCAGACACCATGCTCCAACTTCTACGGTCTCCTCCCCCTGCCCTTTATCCAAAATTATTGCCCTTTTCAGAAGAAAATTTTACAGTGACTGAGTCTGTCAAGAGCCAATGAGAATAATTTAACTAAATTATGAATTTATAGACCAGAATTAAGAATATAAGCCTGAGGGGTACTGGTTTAAAAGGCAGCATTAGCTTTCCAGTTTTTGATGGAATGATAATTTTGGTACTATTTTGGAAGTTTTCTGGCTACTAAAATAGCCAAAGCCTGTGACTCCCATCCCTAGAGACTGTGCCTGTATTAGACCATTTTCACAGTGTATTAGACCATTTTCACACTGCTATAAAGATACTACCCAAGACTGAGTAAATTATAAACAGAGGAGGCTTAATTAACTCACAGTTCAGCATGGCTTACATGAAACTTACAATCATGGCAGAAGAGGAAGCAGGCACCTCTTCACAAGGTGGCAGGAGAGAGAAAAGTAAAGAGTGAAGTGGGAAGAGCTCCTCAAGAAACCAACAGATCTCATGAGAACTCATTCACTATCATGAGAATAGCATAGAGGAAACTGCTCCTATGATCCAATCACCTCCCTTCTGGTTCCTCCCTGGACTCATGGGGATTATGGGAATTAACAGTTCAAGATGAGATTTGAGTGGGGACACAGAGCCAAACCATATCAGTGCCTTTTGGGGAATTCTCTTGGAAACTGGGGAGCATGAAAACCAATGTATAACGGTTGTCTAAAATCAAGGAGAGTGGAAAGCTGTGTGAATGACACACATTTCCAGAGTTTGGTAGGACAAAAACACATGAGCTTCCCTGTAAAAATAATAGAGACTGCAGAAGAGAATTAGATTCTATATAAAAAGATCCTGCCTTCAAAGGCTTCTTCCTAGGATGAGAGGACCCAGAGTAAATCTCTGGGCAGAAGTTGAGGGAGAACTCTAATTTCTAGGATAGAGGTGTTCAGCCATGGATGCAAGAGACTAAAAGTGGGAAATTGACATGGTTTAACTCGTGTCTCCACCCATATCTCATCTCATAGCTCCAATAATTCCCACGTGTTGTGGGAGGGACCCAGTGAGAGATAGTTGAATCATGGAGGTGGGTCTTTCCCGTGCTGTACTCATGATAGGGAATGGGTCTTATGAGATCTGATGGTTTTAAAAACGGGAGTTTCTCTGCACAGGTTTTCTCTTTGCCTGCTGCCATCCATGTAAGATGTGACTTGCTCCTCCTTGCCTTCTGCCATGATTGTGAGGCCTCCCCAGCCATGTGGAAGCATAAGTCCAATAAACCTCTTTCTTTTGTAAATTGCCCAGTCTTGGGTATGTCTTTATCAGCAACATGAAAATGGACTAGTACAGAAGTATTTCTTAAGAATCCACAGAAGCCTTTCCTGAGAGAGCACTGCGTAACAGAGACCATTAAACAAGCAATGAAGAATAATAAAAAGCTAGGCAAGTAATGTTTTGCCTTTTCCTCTAGTTTTACTTCTCCTTGTACCCAGAAAAGCCTGAATCAAAAGAGCCAGTGGATAAGGAATTGAAGTAAGGAATATGGAAAGAACTGAGGCTATCCCCCTTTCCTTTCCTTTTTTTTTTTTTTTTTTGAGACAGAGATTACTGTGTCACCAAGGCTGGAGTGCAGTTGCACCAAAGCTGGAGTGCAGTGGCATGATCACGTCTCACTGCAGCCTCAACCTCCCAGACTCAAGCAATCCTCTCACTTCAGCCTCTCCAGTAGATGGGACTACAGGTGTATGCCACCATGCTTGTCTAATGTTTTAAATATTTTATAGAGACAGAGTCCCATTATGTTGCCCAGGCTTGTCGTGGACTCCTGGGCTCAAGCGATCTTCCTGCTTTGACCTTCCAAACTGCTGGAATTACAGGCATGAACAACCACTGCAGGCCCATCCCCTTTTCCCATTACTTGTCTGAGATGTCTTGGTCCAGGCTCAATATAAGAGAGGCAGAACTTTAAACTGTATGGAGGACAGAATTTCATTTTATTTATATTTTAGATTGAACTGGACTACTTAAATCTGATACAGATAGTATCCTAATACCAGGAAACTTATGTCATCTGCTCAAGATAGCCTCAACAGATGGAAAAGGAAGACTCAACATAATTTGTTAAAGGCAACAGTGGATAAAAGAAAAACTTCTTCCCGAACAGTCTTTAAATTCAATTCATTTAAAGGACTGTCAAAATAAACATATCCCATAAAAATCTGCTCTACATATTTATTTAAAGGCATCCTTCACTCATTTATTCATTTATTCAGAGTATCCCTATATCTTCTGGCATTGTCCAACAGATTTTATAACAATTATAAGTAAATTCAAAATTAGATGTTATAATATAATAAAAGAAATGCATCAATGTTTGCATTTTGAGCTTCCTTATAAATGGAGATACCACATAGCAATGATGGGAACTAGGTTTGGGGGAGAGAAATGAGAGAGGACAAATAGGGCATAGTAATTACAGTGATCTAACTTCACTATTCTTTGCAATGAAAAGCAGCAGGATGAACTTTCATTCTTGAAAACGTTGACTGGTGGTACGGGTTATTGCGAGCACATTCCCTGTATACACTGTGAAGACTGCCTAACCACAGTAGGAGCCAATACAAGTTTTACTGCCACTATCTTGTATTACATGTGATGTCTTGGTAATATACAACCCATTCAGGACTCTTCCTAGAAGCTCTTTATTGAGTATCACAAAATCCACATTGTGTATACAATTTAGAGTCTATCAAAGCAGATGAGAACATATTATGCTTACTGTCATGGGGAACAATTTCAATCAGCATCCCCACTCCAATCCCTTATTAGTGGCTGCCTATAGCATTTGGCTCAGGCTGATTCCATAATCACATCAGAGTGTGGCAGGAACACCATAGCAATTAGCAACATGTTCCAGGAACAAGGAGAAGAGAGAGGTGGCAAGTGGGTCATATATTTGACAACGTCTAAATTGAAGCTTACTTTTTTCCCCTGCAGCAACTGATCATTGAGGTAAAAGCAGGCTATTGATTTATGTCGAAATGGAGAGAAAACTATGGTTTGATGACAGGTAGCATCCAGTCATTTTGCAACACCCAAAGTAGCATGTTACTTTTGATCTTTTTAGTTGTTTGTCTAACTATTAATCCAACATCAGCAGCATGTTTTCAGAGATGGACGGGACTCCTAGAATGGGGGAATGAGCAACTGAAGACTTATACATTGTAAGTACATGAGTCCATAAGGTGTACAGACAAATGCCCAAGAAGCCACCACCAGCTCCACTTTTCTCGAAGTGGAGGGTGGGAAGGTATATATTGTTTATTCTCATTGTTCACAGCAGCTATATTCTATAATATCACTGCAAACACTGAATTGGTGAATACTGAACACTTGCTCCTAGGGCAAATACAGGGTTAGGTTCCTGTGAGCCTCTAGTCACACATTTTTCTTGACCAATCAATAACATTGATTTAGGTGGGTTTATGTTTAAAAATTTCTTAATATACACTGTCGATTCATTAACATTGAACTCACAACCAACAGCCACTAATTTATGCCAGAGCAAACTTATCTAACACATATTTTCTGCATAAGGCACATCACAGTCTTCTTGTATTTAGGAATGCTACACAGCTCTTCAGGCTGATTCTTAGCGGCATTTTAAACAGTGAAATCATTAACAAAAGGCACTAAAAAGCCAAAACCATGCCATTGAATAGACCACAAAAAATGCATTTGTTTACAGTATGAAACAAGAACTTGTTTACAGAGCTGAAACAAGAAAACAGAGAATATGTGTATCGGGTGACTCAAATTTTTCACCATTTCGAGCATGATCACGAATGACAGTGAAAATATCATGAGTATTGTTTTGGGGGTTACAAATAAATTTTAGTAAACAGGCAAATTCACAAATATAAAATCTGTGAATAATGAAAATTAACTGTGTGTTTGTATGACTTTTTAACTAGAAATAAAGATGCCGCCTTTAATCTGAAGAGCTCCCATTTAATTGAAAAATCATGACTAGTACAAATAAAATATTCAAGGAAAATGCAAACTTGATATACAAGAAAACTAAACTCAATGGTTGAAATGCTAATATGAAATTCAAGGAGGAGTCTCTGGAATACTCCATGCAGAGATATTTTTAAAGAAGCAGGAATTGTTCTGAGCATTTGAGTGTGGGGTAAAATTTGTTTAAGAGGAATGTAGCAGATAATGGACCTCAGGTGATGGTTCAGAGCGAACAAAGGTTTGGAGGCAAGAATGATGCTCTGAGGGCCCCTGTAGCACTCCAGAACCAGTAGCACATGGAAGCAAAGATGGACTAGAGAGAAAGACTGAGCCCAGTGGAACACACAGAGCAGCCGGTCTGGGGATTTCATTCTGTAATCAGAAACACACCCCAGTGTGACCTTCATATTCTGATTTCAGGCTCAGGCTCCAATGGAATAATTGCTGTGCCTTTTATGTATGTGTGTATTTAACTAAATTAAGCATGTGGCATTCTGCACAGATGGGCACTTGATAAATTTGTTTATTGGTTATTCTTTCACTCCTGTCTTGCCCAAGAGAAGTGAATGATTATAGTTTTTTCAGCCTTTCTCAGAAACCTCACAGTGTGGGAGCAAAGTATTCCTTTTCATTGCCATTCCTTTCCCCGGGATAAAAGAGAGAAAGTAAATTGAGCCATAACAAATATTAGCCCACGTATGCTACTAAGTGTTCCCAAAAAAGTGGAGGTTAAATAAATCCACCATGTGGCTTTCACAGTTGTGGTATAGTCAGGGGCAACACCCATAAACACTTTATTTCTGGATGCTTTTTGAGAATATGCCCATGATTAAACTCTGTGCTGTCATTTAAAATGAGGTAATTAAACAACCAGCAATTAATATCACACTGAAGTATTACAGTCATATATGCAAGGATTTAGATACCCTTTATTAAATGTATTATTTTAAAGCATATAAATATTTTTAATTGTTTCCATTTCTACCAAAAGTCTTATTTACAAAGGGATGGATGTTGCTGGGGTAAGATGACAGACTCAGGCAATCTTCTTGGGCAGGGATTGAGAACATTTTTTGTAAAAGTTCAGATAACAAATATTACAGACTTTGCCTAAGAATAGGCTCTTTCACAATTGCTCAACTCTGCCGTGTGAAACCAGTCATAGACAATACATAAGTGAATGAGCATAGCTGTGTCCCAATAAAATTTTATTCATCAGCATTTATATTTGAATTTTAAATATCTTTCTCATCTTATAAAATAGTGTTGCTCTTTTGATTGATTGATTTTTTCTAACCAGTTAAAAATGTAACTGCCACTGTTACCTTGTGGAACACAACAGAAGAGATTTGGCCCATAGGCTGTAGTTTTCAGACTCCTGCTCTTAGGTAAAAGAGAGTCAATACTTCTCAGAGACTGAGAAAAAGGCCTTGGGCAGGCTAGGGGTATAATTGTGAATTGTGAATCCAGGTTAAGAGGACAAGGTTCTTTGTCCCTGAAAAGTTTAAGTATTGCTCCTAATGGTACTTTCTCAGGGACTGGAGTCACAGGCCTTGGCTACTTCAGAGTCTGGAAAGATGCTTCAAAGCAGTACCAAAGCACCCACTTGCAGTATTACTTCAGGCTCTTCTGGCTAAGAAGAGTAGGGAAATCAGGGGAAAGGCAAAATATTACTTTACTGGCTATTTATTATTCTTCATTGCTCTTTTAGTGGTCTCTGCTATACAGTGCTCTCTCTCATGGAAAACTCGTGTGTTTTTAAGAAACACTCCCTACTCTCAGTCTCTTGCACCTATGTTGAAGATCTCTATCCTGGAACTCAGAGTTCTTCCCCAACTCCTGCTCAGAGTCTTATTCTGGGGTCCTCTCATGCCAGGAAGAAGCCCTTAAAGGCAAAATATTTTTGCTATGGAGAGGAAGCAGGGAAATACTAGGTAGAAAAGGGCAAGGTCTCTGGCAAGCGTTCTACCCTAGAGCCTGGACCCATGGCCCTAAATGAGAACTTCACATCCCCATTTTCCCACCTGAATGTTACCTTTTGGCCCATGACACCCCCTATCCTGTGCCCATAAAAATCCCAAACTCCACTGGCAGAGGAACAGAGTGGCTTGGCAGAGAAAGAGAGAAGAGAAGTGTCTGAATGTCGAGAGAAGAAGAGACAGCTGGACATCAGAGACTATGGAGAGGAGTTTGGCTGGGGATGGCCAAACTCCAGGGGAAGATTATCTTTCTATTCTATCCCCTTTCCAGCTCCCCATCCCGCTGAGAGCTACTTCCACTGCTCAATAAAATCTCCGCATTTACCATCCTTCAAGTCCATGTGACCTGATTCTTCCTGGATGCCAGACAAGAACCCAGGTACCAAGAGGGTAGGGTGTAAAAGTCTGTCATCATGACCCTCCACTGAGCTGGTTTAACACTTAGCCATCTGCAGACGTCAAATGCTAGAAGAGCATTGTTTGTAACACATGCCCTGTGGGGCTCCAGAGGTCATGGGCAACCCTTAGATGCTGCCACAGGTTGGTACAGGGTTTGTTCCTGTCAGTTCCCAAAGGCATTCACACTGGCTCCTCCACCTGCTCACTGGCATGCTCCCTCTTCTGCAAGGGGTTTGGGTGGGTGGTCAAGCAAATGAGCCACCCCTGTTGCAGGTCCCACAGGGGGGTCAAGGGAACTCTCCTATCTCATTTTCATAAAGGCTATAGCCCAGTTCCCTTCTATGGTTTCTATTTGGCTTACAGAAAAACTCACATGTCCTTGTCATACCAAACTTTGGAAATTTGTGCCATTGACAGGGTTTTCCTTTCTCCTTGATTTCAGGCAAGAGTCATACACTGATCTTCATGCTCCTCAAATTCCAAGAGGTATATGTCAAATTTCCAAACAATTATCTCACTGCATAAAACATTTGTCCTATAATGGCATCTAATGCATCATACTCTAATCAAGCTCAAAAATGTTAAGTAAGGAGGTCGATATCTCTTCCCTGTGACTGATCATCAGTTTCTTTCTCAGAAGGTGGTTTTCTGCCCTCTCTCACTTAGCTTGGAATTTGGGAGAAGATACATTCTCCTCTCTTTCATTATACAAAGGGAAGAGAAATGCCACAGTACTCCTTATTTCTACTAATTTCATTCCATTTGCCTTCCCTCTCTGATTAATCTCTCTTGAATTTCTTACCTTTCCTTACATAGGGCAGTGGTGGACCATAGGCTAAAGGTCGCAGAGCCAATTTTGTCTACCTCTTAGAAAATTCTGTGGGGATGCTGTGTTTGTTGCATCATTCATTGCTCTCAGCTTTGGGGCCTCATCAGGAAAGCAGAAATCTTACATAACATACCCAGTGCACTTGTAAACCACTATTTGGGCTGGTTTTACACTACCTTTTATGGACTCTCAGGAGAAATAAAGATGATAGATATCAGTTAATTCACCCATATGATGGTTGAATATCCTCTGCAACATCCCTGTGGATAACTTATACATCTTCAAGTCCTCCAATCATGGAAACAACTCATTGTATTTGGGAATAGCATTAGTGAGAAGCCCTTCCACGTGTCAAGTCAAAATCTGCTTTTCTATAATTTTCCCTCAACCTTCCTCCTCATTCTCTTCTTTGAAGCTAAACAGGACAAGCTGTTCTCTTCGGAGAAACTTTTATATGAGAATCTTTAAATATGTGAGGATAACGGAGATTTTTTTTTTCTTTTTTCTTCCTTGAAGAGTCAGGATTCCCATTAACTGCAATTGTTTCATGATGAGATTGTTTCAAATCCTGTCACTAAAGGGGTCTCATTTGGATACAATTCATTTTCCAGGTGGGGTTTGACCTACACCAAATTGAACAGAAGAATCATCATCCTTCTTTTGGGAAACTGTGCTTCTAAAATCCACTCCTCCCACCTCTGAGCCTCTTTTTCCTGAAGGAATCCTATTCACTCTTTAGAATTTAGGCCATCTTTTTCAATATCTCTCCTCTTCCCCTTCCTCTTTTCTGAAATGTCACTCCATATTTTCATCTTTATTTTGGTATATGTCCTATTGAATGGTAAATTAATTACTCAATTTTATATCTGTTTTTCCCAGAAAATACTAAGCTCTTGAAACAAGGACAATGTGTTATGCATCACTAGATTCCCCTTACGTCTTTATGCCTGGCACAAGCTGGAGACTTGATGAATGATGTTGAACAAACAAATAAGTGAATGCAGCCTAAGCCTCCCTTCAGCCTTCCTAGTAGTGGTATCATACAGTTGCACCATGTTGAACACTTTGCCAATTTATATTTCTGAGAACTTTTCACTTTTGCACAGCTCACCTGGGTTTTCTCCATTATACTTATACCTATTATATGTATTTTAACTACACATATGTGTTGAAAAGTTAACATCTGAAAAGTGTATCTTAATGAAAAGTAATTCCAAATTATTTAAATCTATTTATAAATTCAGAGTAGACCTTATATTAACTCACAGTATAATAAGTACTTGAAAACAATTAACATTTCATTTATTGTAGCCAGTCTTTTTACCCCTTCAAATTACCCTCCTCTAGGGAGATTTTATCAGCTGTAAGATGGATCAGGGACCCTTCTTAGGGGCCTGCCAGGTCCCCACAAGCATGGAAATAAAGAAAAAAATCTTGAGTCTCTTCAAGGTAAATTCTAGGCACCTAGCTAGCTTTGAAAAGTAAGTGAGCAACCACATAAGCAAGAGGATATTAACAATAGTCTCCTAAGCAAGCCAACATCAAAAGGTGTTTTGGTTCCCTATGGAAATGAAAAGTTAAAATCTTAACATATGTTCTTGGGTTGTTTTTCAGAAATCCCCACCAAATGGAAAATGCCAACTGCTATCACATAGACCTCAGAGAAGGAAGACCAGGGGACTGAACTCTGGTCTCTGTTCTTCGTTCTGCATTTCTTCCTGAGGGGCCTGGAGAGAATCACACCCTTGGGCCAAACCAATGTCTAACCTCCATGTATTGATTTATGATTTTTCCTACAACTTCTGCTCTCCTGGAATGTAACCTTACCTTGAAAAACCCTTGCTTATAAGCCATCTGGGAGTTTGGGTCTTAAGCATTAGCTGCCCGTCCTCCTTGCTTGGTTGGCAGTATGCAATAAATACCTTTTTCTTTAACTGCAAATCTTGATGTCAGTGTCTGGCTTTCCTGCACTGGGCAAGAAGACCCCAGTTTGGTTTGGTGGCAACTGTTTATATAAAACTTCCTGAAATCTCCCCATTGTGAACCTAGGAGTCAACAAAAACAACAAAGTAAAGAAGGGTTTGTTTGTTTGTTTGTTTGTTGCTTTTATTTTATTTTGAGAATAGAGAGGACTTTGGGGGAAGAAAGATATACTTGTTCCTATTCCCACGCCATGAGTTTTGGATGATGTGATACCTTTGTTGGTTCATGTCTGCAGCTCCTCAGATAGGTTCCTTTACTGTGTTCCTGTGCCTCCTCCTCCCTGAAGACCAGATCAACTTGTTCACTTCTGAAAGCAATCATTTGGTACAAAGTGTTACAAAACGATGTATGAACAACTCAAGTATTTCTCAGCCATAGAATACTGGACAGATACAGTGGAAACTCACTTCCCTGTCTGTGATTTTCTATTCCTTTCAAATGTCCTTTATTTCCCTTTGACTTTTCATTTGATGTGTAAAACAGGCAAATAATAGTAATCCTGATAATGTCATTCATAATTTCTATTGTGCATCTACTAGGTGAATGGAATTTATTACGGTAGGTCATATTTTAAAGGGTATAGTGTGGGAACTGTTGTCAAAGTATAACATATACATAGATTTTGACCGTTTATCATAAAATTATTATCTTTACACTAACCATATCATTATTTATTGTATGCTCAGATGTGCTTTGTTTCTCTTCTGGTTCCATTTTTTTTCCCCTTGTGGAGAAATGCTTCTAGTTATATAATGGAGCTCCATGGAAAAGTCAGGTAAGGTTATACATAAACTTACTGGATGTGGCTATTTATAATTTGTCATTGTAGGTGCCTGAACACACAAGGAAGGAGAAATGAAAATAAGGAATCAGGAAAGATTAGTGACATGCCTTGGAATGAATCTGGAACAGCTTTGCCTGTGGTCTGAACTACAGGTTTCACATTTTTAGAGCATTTATCTAAGGATCCTTGCTATAACCAAAGGCAATTTTTCAGACCCCGTGATTATATTCACTAGAAACAGAAGTGTGTTTTAGTAATAGTCGGATGTCTATTTATACATCATCAACATTTTAAGTAGTTTTCCTCTATTTCTTAGTCCCCCAAAACTCCTGAAATTCAAATTCTGCCTCCTCTCTAACATTTAGCACGTTGTTGGTGCTCAATAAATGTTTAACAGTTGGGATACTTATGTTTAACAGCTGCAACATTGACTCCAAGGACAGCTGCATTTTAATGGTGTGTGAAGTGATTTATATGTAAGCTTCTAAAACTCATAACTAAAGCACTTAGCACTTTAGGCTCCTCTGGGACAAAAGGTGACAGATTAAGGTAAAATGGTATTATTATTTAATTCCGAAAGAGGTAAATTACACTGGCAAAATGCTACTTGATGTTACTGGCAAACCGCTGTGGTCTGATGCTTTGTTGCCATCAGGAAACGTGGTCCAGTGGTGGGAGCTGTGGTGAAGGAGGCAGGAGTCCTGGGTACTATTTCTGGTTAATTCACTGACTTCCTGGGTGACCTTGGGCAACTCACTTAACCTCCCCATGCCTCAGTCTCCCTCCCTAGGAGTAGAACTGAGCAGTCCTTTCTAAGATTCTGCTTTAAAAGGACATTTTAAGAGTAAAACCTTGAAATGCTTCATTTGGCAATAACATTTTTTGCAGTAATGAGTGACTTGTTTTTCTCCCAGCTGCATTGTTGGCTGTTAGAAAAGCAGTGTATATTAATATGTCCTTAGCCTGAATACACAACGTGAGTTCCAGAGTGGCCATGGACGCAGGAGTCTGTATTTCAGAACAGACCTATATCACTGCCAAAGGCACTTTGATTCTATACCATGCGCACTTCTTATGACTTTGTCCTTACCATGTTTAAAGAGATTCTGAGACAAAGAAATAAGCACTTCCCTGAATCCTCGAGTGGTGAAAGCTGTCTGGATTTTGAAGTTTGAGAAGAACCTGTTCATGTGTTTGGGAAAAATAGTGAAAAAATCCCAAACTTAAAGCTTCTGCTGATTGCTCCGTTGAAGAAGAGAGTAGAGGACAACAGAGGGGTCCCTCTTTCTGTCTATGCCAGCCTTGTGAGCCTGCTGAATGGGGATGTCGTGCGGTTGGAACAGATGCTATTTCAGATCCTGTAGTGGCTATATCTTGAATTCTGACCACGGTACTTTACTCTAAATTCCTTGAATGGCTACTTAGGCTGCTGTATTTCTGACAATGTGTAGGCAGATACATAACAATTTATCCACACCACTGGGTACATACAGGTTCTTCAGAAAATTGATAGGCATGAGGTGTGAGGGGTAAAGAGGAAAAAAAGAGCATAAGGGAAGATCATTATATAAAACAGATTATATTTTATTTCCTTGATTAATAGACTAAATGTTCCAATGAATTTTTTTCATGAAGAGTTCTTATCACTTATCAGACTGGATTGGGCTTTTTGGTGGATATGGAAAGTGTCACCGACTTATCCTCATTTTAACCATTTTTAAAAAGACAATAATTAGCACATCATTGTATAGTTCAATGGCTCTTGTACAGGGAAATTTGAGTGACCTTGAAAGGAAAAAAAGATTATATAGGCAGCATAAATTCACTCAGCTACTTTTTTGAGTTTATAGCTGCTGGATTGCCATCATATTTTTTTTCTTTACTGATGGTGGTTATAAACTGTACTATGATTTATTGTTATTTTGTAATTTTTTTTAAAAAAAACCTCACTTCAATTTTGTGCTTTGCATATTTTGCCAATGGGTGCGAACATTTGTAAGATTCTCACATATGTGGATTGAAAGGCAATCAGATAATTGGTTAGTCATTTATTTTCAGCTTTAATCAAGAAATTAATGATTCTTAGTTTGCAATAAAAGAGAAACATTAACCATTATAAATGTTTGATATTGTGAGTCTAAAACTCTGATTACAGCACGAAAGTGTATAAAACTCTATTTCCCACCATTATAATCATTGTCTTCATAAAGGGCTTTTTGTTAATTTGAGGTTTCTTAGGAATGTAACTCACAGATTTTTGCAGAAGAGGCAATATACACTAAATACCAACATATCCCCATGTGAAAAAACATGTGTCCTTAGTATAGAGAGTAAAACACTTAAAGATTTCATGACAAGTTAAATAAAAAGGTGGATAAAGAGAGAGTTGTCTACGATTGTTAAGAAATTTCTTTGTTGATTTGACTATGTTGATTATGTAGATATTTTGAGGGAGACATTAATAATCAGTTGATGGTGAAGATCAGTGTTAACCTAAGAAAGAGGTATTGAAGAGAAAAAAAACCACACAAAAAAACCCAAAAAAGAAACCCAACAATAAAACAACACACACACATAAACATATATTGAATTTTGTAAAATTAAGGTATTAAGCCAGATTTATCAAATACAGTCTATGTCAAATCTTTGTGAATCATCAAAATCAGACAAGCTGAATTACCTGATTTCTCAGAGTGAAAACAATAACAATTACTGACTGCTTGGTATAAACAACAACCCTATGGAGTATATTTTATTAACTCCCAAAAAGGTTAAGTAATGTGTTCAAGATCGCATAGCTAGTAAGTGGTAGAACTGGGAATACAGCACAACCTGACTCTTCAGTCCACACTTTGAACCGCCATATTGTACTCTCTCTCTAAGAGTTTTATGAATGCTAAAGAAATGGTAGCACTGGGGAAGCAAGGTACTAGCTCAACTTAAAGATGCTACAATATTGTCTGTATTAGGAAAATTACCTTCAGGAGATGTTGACTCACCTATCTTCCCTTACCCATGATCTACACAGATTAAAATGCACCCACAGTCATATACATTATCAACATGTAAGGTAGTTTTACAGTGTAATAGTACTATCTCAGAATTGCAAGGACCACAAATAATTTTTTAAAGTTCATGTCAGGAACTCTAAGAGTTTGAGATCTTACCCTGCTTATAAGCTGAAGAGTGAGCTTGCTATAGATTCATGAATACCATAAGAAGAAATGAGACTCCTGAGTCAGAGACTTGGTTATTTATGGCACAACAGGCAGCATAAAATTTATGTTTGCATTGGTTCCCCTCTTCCCATAGATCTCACGGAGAATCACCAGGAGACAGTCCCAGGTGGATGCTGTGTCTGCAATGTGTTTGTGTCACAGCTGAGAAATCCTAATCTGTAAAAGGGTTACAAGCAAACCTGGCCAACCTTTGCCCAGAGGGAGCTCTCACTGTGTTTCCTTATTTGTATTATGTTGGTAGGCAAACAAATCTGCCCTTTGCCCAGGAGGGTGACACTCTTTCTATCATTTATTGAAAAAATGTCTTGAAAATACATTTTTTGAAAAGACAGTCTGGAATAAGAGCTGTCATCAACTCTGCTCACAAAACATGAATACACACATAAAAGAGACATAAAAAGCTGTTTCCCAACAACCTATTATTTCCTATAATCCATGCTCTCTCATTTGACCCTTATACAAATTCTGTGAGATTAATATGGTAGGTCTTATAGATTTTCAATTTTGCAGATTTCACTACCTATAAAATGGTTCTGTTGGCTAAATAAGACTAACATAGCTTCCATAGCCTGAAAATAGTTTAGCTGATGAAATATATAGGTATATAAGAAAAATCCAAAATATGCAAATTGAGGTTTAAAGGGATTTAATTCTTATAGCATAAAGGATTAATACAAAAAGAATTTTTCTCCAGTAGTATTTTATATTCTCTATTTTTAATAGTGACTTGATCAGGGATAAAGAAGTTAAGTATAAGCATATGTACTAGCAATCACTAGCAATTGATGGAGGAATAGAAATAAGAACAATACACCTCCTAAATTATATTATAATTCAATAGAAAGAGATGATCTGAATTGATGCACTATTTAGGAATATACCTATTATGTTAAGTAGTATATATCTGTATCAGAATACCATTAAGTGCATAATGTATTATATTCTCAGTTTCTAAGGTGCTTAACTTCTAGGTGTGCTCTGTTCGGGGCCAAGGCATCCTTTAATTATTGGCAGAACTTACATCCCAATGAGGATGGTTTACTCCAGGAATTTCAAAGCAATTTGCTTACTATCAGTCAGCTCTTTTATTTTGACAAGGCAGGTTAGATTTTAGCCTACTTTGATAAATACAATTAAGTCACAGAAAGTTGGTTGTCTAGTGTTAACAAGCAAAGAAGGGGTATTACTATTGTGTGGTTATGTGGAATTGTGAGGATTGAGGGAAGGATGGCTCATGTTTCTATTGCAGGTCTTACATGATCATTTACTTAGAAGTACTCTTTGGGTTTGTGGCTATTTCAACACCAAATGAGATTATCATTTTCCCTTTTAGGGAGCTCTTCCATTATAATTAATGACTCACACAAGCTGAAAAATGGCCATGATTGTACCACATCTAAGACATGTTTGCAGTAAATTCTGGAAGATTTAGCCTCATCCATCAATTGAATAGGTTGTCCTAAATACACATGATCATTCAAGCCACAGCACCTTCGTGGCAGTTGATAAGCTATCCTTGTTCAGTGGGTGTTTAAATCTTGTCCTTCAGCAAAGTGAAATAAAAGGAATGTTCTCATTAAAAGTCAAAATCTAAAAAGCAAAATTCAATCTGTCAAATCGTCAAGTATATTAAAGGTGAAAAATAAAGCTGCTAAGACGCTTGGGTCTTTTTTTAGACTCTTGTTTCCCTGGCAAGAAGAGAGAATCTTTCTGAGACAGGAGTCCTTTTTATACACATTTCATAATAGTTTGTGCCCCTACACGTAAGCTCTGAGCCAATAACATTCAGGGCCTGTTAACACATTTATACAGGTTTCTAATCAATAAGTGGTTATTAATTTGAAGTACATTTTAGTGACTAGATCTTCAAACCTACCTGCCTCCCACAAGCTTCCAACTCAGATGTACATGTCATAGAACAAACAGGAATTCAGTAAGAAAGATTAAAATGGACTTAATTCAATGTCTAAGATATTACCTTTATTATGAATTATCCCTTTTAAGATGTTTATTCATACCAACATCTGTAATAATAGTCGTGAGCAGAAATGATGCAAGTAATATATTTTTCTCATGGACAGCCATATTTCAGGTCAGTCCTAAAACAAACTTACTATCAAAATTTTTAGCTAAATATTATCTTTACTGGGGGATGAGGTAGGGTTATCATATAAAATACAAATGGCCACAAATTTGAATTTCAGATACATAATAAATGTTTTTTAGTATAGATATGCTCTAAATATGGCATGGGACATACTTATACTAAAATATCTATTAGTTGTTTATCTGAAATTCAAATTTAACTAGAGGAATACTTATTTTATCATGATTATTTCTGTCTTAATCGGCAACCTAGGCGTGAGGGGAAACCGTCGTTTGAAGAAGGCGTCTGCTGAAGTCTCAAACAGAAAAGCAGAGGGACACAATTGTTAAGGCAGCTCTGGTAAGGTTTTCTCTATCTTTCCCCAGTTTACCAAACGAGGTGGAAGTCATTGACTAGGACCAAAAAAAAAAAAAAAAAAAAAAAAAAAATGTCCTCACTGCTGTCCCAGCTCATTTATGAAGGCATTTTCTTTTCCCCTGGAACTGAAAAAATAAATCAAAGCCGCTTGGAGCCTGATTTATTAGTTTTCCCCGAGTGTCATGCAGCCACTAGATGGCAGTAGCAGCCCATCATACCCCGCCCCCTCCCTGGCATCCTGGAGCCAATTTTCTGTACCTTGTCCTCTTTCTCTTCGCAGGTTTCAGCTTGTCACTTTTCTTCTCCCTCTTTGTTTTCTATTTTTACTTTTATTCAAATGCCAGAAAAACCAGCTGGTTGAAGAAGTCATGCGGTGCTCCACACGTTTGTCACAGGGGGTGCTGTGACTGAAAAGCCTAACTGATTTTCTAGGCTGCCGGAGCTGGATATCAGGCACCAGGGCACAAGGACACTTGCACTGGAAGCTGTGGCTGGGTAGATGAGGACAAAGAGTGTGATCATGCTTTGCTAAGTCCAGGACACAAGTCTGATCCTCCTGCACGTGAGAATCTCTCTCAGCTGCAGCTAGGTGCTAATCCGTGAACAAGCAGCTCATGGGGGACTTCCCAAAGGTTGTGGAGTTAGAATTTTGGTGTTCCGTTTCAGGACATGAATTTTGTTTTCAGGAAAACAAAGACAAAAACAAAAACAAAAACAATAAAACAAAAAATCACATTGAGTTACAAAGCTATTCACATGGAGGTATCAGGAATTGATCTTCAGTTTCTAGAGTGCTCCTTAGGGATTTTTAAAGTTGGTAAGTGAGAGAAGAAATTTACATTTTCTTAAAATCTATTTTATTAAAAACAGGATCTCCTTAAATTCTTACTCCGAAAAAGTAGAGGAATGGAGAATACTGTGAAGCAAATGGGTTAAATGAATTTAAATCTTGCTCTCACCAAGGGCATGGTATCCATACAGTGAAGGCAGTCCTACCCTTCCCTCGCTGTTCCCCTTCCCTTCTGCCCGCCCCAGCCACTGCAGTTGTGCAGAAGACCTTGCTATCGATATTGACTGGTACCCTTGTTCCAGAATTCACACTTTAGCTTTTTTTCCAGGAATATAACCTCTTGTATTTAAACATTTCAAAGCAGATTATAAGCTAGGTTTGGATTCTGTTTGCACCTCTTCATTGTTCTTCATTCTCAACCTAAAACTGCATTATTATATATTTTTTAGCTGGGTATTTCCCTCATCTTTCTTCTCTCATTTAGCAGAAAAAAATCAAGTTTAATACTTCTCTAATATGTTAGATATAGATTCCCTGATTTATTTTTTGAGCTTGGAAACAGTAACTTCTGCCAAGGGATTCGTCTCGAAACAGAATGGGCTTTTTATCTCTGCCACCAGTGAAAACCAGTTAGTTGCTTAGCAATGATTGGGATTGAATAAGAAGGGGCACTGTGGTGCATACTCTTGGAACTCACTGTGGTGGCCTCAGCCTCCCATTCACTGTAGATTTGTCTTCAACTCTTTCTGGAAAAGGGTTGGGTGGGGTATGGTTCAAGGAAGTCTTATTATAAGAATCGTCAATCCACTGGGTGGCTCCTGGATCTAGGAACATATCGGCTCCCTGGTTCTTCTTGCCTTGGAACATTTTTAAAAAGGAATTTCATATGTAAAATTCTACTTTGTAATTCTCTGTAAATTATTTACTTTATCCTGCACTGGTAATTCATAAGCAAATAGTTTTCCGTGAAGGAGACAAATAAACACAAATTACATTTCAATAATATTTTCCATTGATTAACGTATAATTTGGAATGATCATTCACATGCATTTGTAATTCATTTGTTCATTCATTTATACATATTTTATTTATTTATTTCAAAATATTTGTCTTCTATATTCTAGGTACTGTGCTAAAGGCTGGGGAAACAAAACAAAACAAAAACAGAAAAATGGATATTGCCCCAGGCTTCATATGATTTATAGTACATTTGATGATTTGTCTTAATGAAAGCTATATATGAACTTAGGGATTTTGAAATTAGGGGCAGAGTAATGTTTTCCTGTCCCTCTGGAATGGGGAAACTAACATTTAATGAATGTCTCCTATTAATTCATACACGATCTCATTTCTCACTTTTCACTCACGTATGTCATGAATGCATAGATAGACACATGTTTACCACTTTCAAACAACTATTTATAAACTTTATTTGGTAGAAAAAAATGTCAGCCTATCTCCTAATTATACACTTTCTCCATACACTTATTCAACATCAGTTATTGGAAGATTATTCAGTGCCAGATGTATTGTAGATATGGTGGGCAGAATGGCAGATGGACAATGTCCCCACTCTCACGGAGATTATATTTGTGAGGTTATAACAATTACAAATTAGAACTATGGATTTTACTACTTTAGCATTAATCGCTAGGGAAAAGGAGATATCCTTTCTTCTGTGAACAAAGAATTCTTATATCTATATTCTATAAGTTAATGAGAGCTACTCCACAGGGCCAAGAGAATCAGTGTGGAGAGTAATTGGAGACAGCAAGCTCTGCCTACATACAAGTTTCCAAGGGAAGTACAGACTCAGGGTCTTACATCAGAGACAAAATCTTCCCCACTCTTGTACCTCATTTTGTAATAAGCATAATATCAAAACAGGAAACAGAATTTATATAAATAAATAGATATTTGTCTACTCCCTTCTCCAAGTGTTGAAAAATATTTGGTATAATGTTTTGCATGAAGAATAATAATCATTTTGACATTATATTTAGTGGACTATCAGATAATCTATATTCTCATTTGCTTCTACTGAGACTCTTTTTTATCTATTATCTATCGACCAATCTGTCTCTGTGTCTGTTATCTATCTATCTATCTATCTATCTATCTATCTATCTATCGATCGATCTATCGATCAATCTATCTATCATCTATCATCTATCTATCTAAATTTGGAAGGTGATTACCTAAGACGGTTAAAAATCTTCTGGGATCCAGAGACACAATCAAGCATCAAATACTGTACATTGCTTAGCTACACAGGGTGACAAGAAGTTCCCACAAGGAGGTTGGCATAAGCCTTCCTTTCAGAATTCAACTAAAATGCTGATGGACAATTTTCTTTATAGGCAAAGCATGATGGGGCTGCAGTTTTTATGGATTTCTGAAACCATAGGGGTTTCAATTGTCTCTCAGGCCAATTCTTCAGAAAACTTTGCTCCTATTTCATCCCCAGACTTGAGTTTGCCAACTCAATACAGCTAAATATAAATGTAAATGTAGGTGGAGCTTTTACTTCTTAACATAAAATGCTTTTTATTTGATTTTCTCTTGATTGCTGCCAACATGAGTTGATAGATACATTGCATTTTTGGTTTCTGGAATTTGTTGCAAATGTTGGAGCAAGGAGTTGATTGATTGGAATAAACATGTAGCAATGGCAACAGCTGTTAAAAAAAAAAAGCTGAACAGGGAATGAAATAATTTAAAATAAACAGTAGTTACATTTATGACATACATACTGCCTGGATATTTTTAAATTTCCTTGCCCTCACTGAAAATGAAACACTTGTGCAGATAGCGGGAAAATAATTACATTTCAAATTCAAATAGTCATCCCTTCGAAATATGAACCTTCTCTTAGACCTTTTTCAAAAATTTATTTCAGTGTCTTTCTTTTTTTCATTAGGCTTAATTTTCTAATAATTGTTTCTCTATTTATTTGGTTTTTAAAAATACAGCTAGTCTTTTGCAAATTGTTTTTATTTATTTTCTGTGTGCCTCTCCTTAATATTAACTTTTAAAAAGTAGATAATATCAACAAAAAGTTACTTTGTTATTAATATCTACCTCTTTTTTCATCATATAATCATGTAATGGTGGATATCTGAAATGGCATTTTGGTTTTTCAAAAATTCTGAAACTTTTAAAGGTGGATTTTTTAGTGATCTCCCTATAATATGGAAATACTTTTCCCAAGGACAATTGGATTTGAACAGTCTAATATGTCACAGAAATTTGCTTTTTGGGGTTGGCAAAAGAAGAATTTTCTTTAATATCTTTTTTTGTTTTGTTTTTTAATGAGTGTTTTCTGGTCACAAAAGAAGAGATTGTAAGAACCAATGTGGATTTTGGAGACCACATAGTCCAAACTTCCATTATTTTGATGCTGGTCCTGTGGACTGGAGAGGTTAAGGGACTTTCTCCACCTCTCAGAGCTCGTGAGGAAAAAAGCCAAGTCTAAAATTCAAAGTCTAAGCTTCAGTGACCAATGACTTTTTAATATTTTTTTAAGGTGGCTTCTCACTGTATGATAGCAACCCAAAAGATATGATTTCTGCTCCCTAAGATTTTACTCACACATTCATGGCCTTGAGCACTCAGAAAAAAATAAGAGCAGGTTTTAGAGTTTTAGATCTTAATTATCCCATTCATTTCTCCTCTTCCTGGGAGACAAGTTGGATTATCATTTCTCTATTACTGACAAGGAAAGTGAGTTACAAACAAAAGAGTTAAGAAGTACAATACAACACAACACTTAACCTCTGATTAAGGAAAAGCTTTGTCTGAAAAGGTCCTTTGTAAATCTGTTGTTTGCATCTCAGAATTTATTTCTCCATAGCAAAGTGAAGTTATACATAACGGTTGAGTTCCTAGAGAAAAGCATTCAAAAATTTTTATTTTATATAGCTTATGTCAGAATGTAGCTCTGAATGAAGACCAGTGTGGAATATATACACGTCATCTTTTTTTTTGTTTGTTTGTTTGTTTTTTTTTTTGAGACAGATTCTCACTCTGTCGCCCAGGCTGGAGTGCAGTGGCGCCAACACTCCTAAGGGTACACTGGGTTCTGAGTTCCATCATGAGGTGAAACTGGGTGCACAGAATATTGTTTATAGGTCCGTAGGGGAGGGAAACAGTTTTTTCCTTAATGACCATGAGCTCTTAGGTGTAACAGACCCCCGTAGCAAAAGACAGATTAATAAAAAAAAAAAATACAAAATAGTTTATTAATGTGGGCAGCACGTGTGACACAGAAGCAGCTTTGATGAAAAGTAACTCAAAATGGTGGCTTAGAACTCCACATATGTAGCTTCTTAAATAGACAGCAATAGATTTGAAAAGAAATGACAGGACAAAAGAAAACAGTTTTGAGCTTCCAAGGGTACAAAATGGTTAAACAGCAAATACAGTGGAAGAAATGAGTGGAGTAAGATTTGTTTGCAGATTCCTCTGGTACTGTCTCTGGGATAATAAGAGTCTAGTATTGTCTCTGGCAAAAAAGAATTTTTATCTGGTCTTTAGGCAGAAAGTGAGGAGAATGGGAGGTTAGGAGGAGATTTTCCTTTGCTGTTTCCTAACTGCCTTCAGTTCAAAAATAATTTTTATGTCCAAGAGGCATATTTTGGGGTTGTTGGAGCTCAGAACCTCATACCCTAAATGTGGAACTTTGACATACGAAACTGAGAAACCTTTCAATTCTCTCCAACCTTCTCCCGCTTCCTGTCTCTTGGTCCTCTCTTTTCCAAAGCACAGGATGAAGTTGTTCGGTGAAATTCCCTTATCTGCGGGAAGTCTGGACTCATCAAAAAATGAAACCATTACCTCTGGTCCCTTCCCTGAGTTTTCATTAACTGAACTCATATCGCAGGAAGAAGAAAGACTGAAGTTTGTCAACACACCTGGACAGATTTTGTCATAATTCATTGCCTGCCCTGAGGCCCAACAGAGTTTGTCCCAGGCCATTGTATGTTCTTCAAGCCCACTGAATTCCCCTAAAAATTATTTACCATCCCCCTAAAATTACCCACGTTTTTCCATCTGCCTTTCCTCTAAGACTTAGGACATATGTTATATAGACACTGGAATATAAGTCAATCACTTCGGGATTCTCCGCTGTGCATGTTGATAAATTTGTTTGCCATTTTTCCTATGAATCTGCCTTTTGTCTGTTTATTTTTTTTAGCAAACCTTCTGAGAGCAAAGGGGAAGTTTTCTCTTGGCCCCTACGGGGTTGACATACTCTGGTTTCCTTCAGGGATAAAATGCTATACAACGTAGTCTCTAATATATTTTTTGGGACATAATTGTGCATATTTATTCTTTACTCCCATCCTATTCTTTATTACATTTTTTTCCCCTAAGCTTTTTTCATGTACTGAGGCTTCGTTCTGCCTCCAACATAGAGTCAGAGAGTGAGGTGAAGGGAAAGCATGCGGTTTTAGATTGGGATCAGTGGAAAGAGGGATTATGTCACCTATGTTTTAGAGGCTCAGGAAGGGGTTTGCCTAAATTGTGAAAGGCTTGAAGCTTATACATTTTGGAGCGTTCTCTTTTTAAAAGAAATGTAAACAATTTTTTAAAATTTTTTAAAAGAAATACAAAAAAGTTTGTATGCATACAAAATTAGATTAAAAAGTATATATTTATTTAAAATGAGAAAAAACAAATGATAGATTTTTAGAAGCTGAGAAATAGCACAACATCACAAATCCTGCCCCCCTAAAAAAAACCCTCAAAAATCAAATTTTTATAAATGAGTATATTGGCATAACTCTAGACTGGTAATTCAATGTGCTGAGAAGTGTTATAAGCTGCCTCAGAATCAAGGTTCCTTCAGTCTTTTTATCCACCCTCCACATTCCCCCTTGCCAAATGTGGGGAGGAGCTCTCTTTGGAATTTCCTTATCTGACTAAGAAAACTTCTTTCCAACAGAAATGCAACTGTCTTGAAGGTCCTCTCTAGTGATTTCACTGAATAACTAGGAAAAAAAAATCAACCACTGGAGAAAAGAGGAGCCTGGGAGTCATCAGTACACCCAGACAAACTTTTTCTCTATTCTTCTACTGCAGCTCCAAGAGACTACCTGGGGCACTTTATCTGCATAATAAGACAACCTTTGCTCCTGTGCAGTTCTGTTCCTCACCTTTCCATAATGTCTGCTTTTGCCTTTGTGCATCTATCCCCTATGAAGAGATTACTTAACCATCAACCATCTGGCTCCTTTTTGAGTTCATGTTTTGTGTGCCTCCTGTGCACACGTGCATATTAATGCATTTTGTATACTTTCTCTCCTATTAATCTGCCTTTTGTCCGTTGATTTTCAGCTAATGTTTAAATGGCAAAGGGGAGGTTTTCCCTTGGACCCTACAGCATTTTATATGACAATGGTTTTATAATATTGCTTTTAAAAAAATCAAGAATAAAAAGATAATTTAATATTTCCTCTATCATTATTGATAAAAACTTGTTAAATTAATATTTGGGGCACACTAACATGCAATTTCACATACAGATGTGCTGTAGTTTATAATGCTGTTATGGGTTTGTGACTTCAAACACAAGGATTCTATACAATTCATTTTATGTGGCTCCCATTAAAATGTTTTGCCCGTTTGTACTTGTATATAATGCATTATTAAATATATTCATAACAGAATAGAACTCTCATTTTGACTAAGGGTTAATGAGAACTGAGTTTTTTGCTTATAATTTGACATTTCTGATGATTGAAAAAATTTTCCATGCACTAGCTGCTGACACAATACCTTTCAAATATTTTTTCTCTCATATTCATCATTTATTTTTGGTACATAGCACAGGGGAAAACATTCATGTAGCAGTATGTGCTAGGGAATCAATACAAGAGGTAATAAGAGTGTTCCTGGAAGCCATTCCCACACTGGGGTAGCTAGCAACAACTTATCATGAAGGGAAATGACTATGAAACCACATAAATAAATTCCTCTGAATTTACACTAAATATATACTCAACCAAATTTCTCTTTTGCTGGATCCCCAAATGGGTGTAGCTGCTGCAAACCATTTCAATGGGATATATGATAGGGGCAATTCAGAGTGGAAAGAATAAATGCTTTAACAGACTACGGTTTAAATACCTTAGTTTTGCAAAGTTTACAACAACATCTGATCATGTGATCACATTGTTGGTAGCCTGTGCAAGTGATAAGTCTTGAGATTGAAGCTTTAGTAGCTTTATGGTAAATCTGCCTAAAAATGGCAAGTTGACATTTTTAATGAATGAAATTTATATACGGTTTACTGTAGATTTAACATAGACTAGATTTAAGGTAAGCTGACAAAATACATTGAATGAAGTGTTAATACAAATTTCCAACTTTTGTCTAGAAATTAAGAAACTCAACACAAGATGTTTATGAAAATTCAGGAAAAACTACGTTTTTATTTTAACATTTTATGTATTTATTTTTCTCCTCTCTCCATTTTTCTAAAATAAGCCTTAAAAATATTTTACCCCAAAATATACTTCTTTGTCATATGTTGATATAGCTAATCAGAGGGTCTGGAGACAGAAATAGCCCTGAAAATTGCCTTTTGTGGAGGAGACTTGCATTTTTAGAAAAAAATATGCACCAATAAAATAAACAGCCTGGCTTTCTCAAAGGCTACCTTCCCTAACCTGATGTAGGAAAGATTAACTGAGAATCTGACACCTTTGCAAAATCTGGTGCAGAAACATTTACCGTAGGCTACCAGCTATTCCTTTTGGGGGCTGATACCTGTGAGGTTTCATCTGCGTCACAAGACCACATTTGCCCCATGCTTTTCCTCTTCTCTCCCTTTTATATTCTATCTTAGCACTGTAACCCGTCATGCCATACTCCAAACCTCTATTCCTTCTGTTCCCTCAAGATGGTATAAAAGCATCAACTATCTGGCCATTTCTTTGAGTTTTTAATATTTACATGACTCCTGTGCCTGAAGGCACATTAATAAAATTAGTGTATTTTTTTTGTCCTGCTAGTATCAGTTTTTTTTTTTGCCCTATCTAATATCAGTTTATTTTATAGACTTAAATTACCAAATCTTAAGGGGAAGAATTTAAACTTCTCTACCCTTCCTTCTTTCCTTTGAAACCACCCTTGCAAAATTATAACTGAGAAAATTGTTACAGTGAAGGAGATCTGAACTAAGCAACTCCGTTTTGCTTATAACCTCCTACCTGTCCTTGTCGATTCTTGGACATAGGCCAAACTGACTTTGGGAGGAACTTGGTTTATGATTTATCTTTGAAACAAAGACAGTAACAGCCTTTTCCCAAAACAAAAACCTCTCCCTGCCTGGGGACTAGACTGCCTTTGTAGGACTAACAAATTAGCCACAAAGTTAGAAATTATGGTTTGGGAGTCAAGTGGGTGGAGGCTACAAGATTCTGACCCGCCCCAAATTGTTGCTGGGGATAACATCACCATTGTAAAACCTAAGATTAGTGCTTGAGATATTTTGCAGACCTTGCACTTGATGGATCAACAGGCACCACCCAAATGGATAAACTGTCTCATCTGATCTTGTAGCCCCACCTAGGAACTAACTCAGTGCAAGAGAACAGCTTCAACTCTCTCATCTCCAACCCAACCAAGCAGCACTCCCAACTTACTGACCCCTACCCACTAAATTGTCCTTAAAAACTCAGATCCCTGAATTCTCAGGAAGATGGATTTGAGGAATAATAAAACTCTGGCCTCCTGCATACCTGGCTCTGCATGAATAACCCTTTCTTTATTGCGATTCCCCTGTCTTGATAAATCAGCTCTGTCTAGGCAGTGGAAAAGGTGAACCTGTTGGGCGGTTACACTTTCCTTTCTCTCTTTTTTTCTTTTTTCTTTTCTTCTTCTTTTATTTATTTATTTTTAATTTAAGGACTACAGAAATTTAGAATTAATCATGATCTTTAGTTTATTCTGCAACATTATCTTTCTTGTATGCATTCTCTTATTTTAATATTGTTATTTTATTGATTTTTAAATAATATACTAATATCATGAATGTTCAACTATCTAAAACAAAACCAATAACTCATATAAAACCTGTCCTCATCCACGATCCCAACCCCCAACTTCCTCACATAGATCACCACTACCCTAAATCCCTACATTTAATGTTCATCATCCACTCGAACATGTTTGTATTCATAAAGGATATACCGTTAGTTTTACTCATTTTTGAACTTCATAAGAAATGTCTTACTCTATTGTAGTTTTTTGGAACTTTATTCAACTTTTTACTAAAATTTTTCCGTATTATCCCATGTTACAGCATTTAATTGTGTTAAATTGCTGCAATATAATTATTAATCTTCCTGTTGATGGGAGTTTGTATTGTTTCCAGTTTTTAGTAATTATAATCAGTGATACAGTGAATATTTTTGTCATTATCTCATGATACTCATATGTAAGAATTCTTCTTGGGTATTTTCTCAGAAGTGACATTATGGAGCCATGGTTTGTCACTATTTAACTTGTAAAGATAATCTCAACTTATTTTCCAAAGAACTATCACATATCAGCATTGTATAAAAAGATTCTCTTAGTCTCCTTCTCCTTTAACACAAAATATTGTCAAACTTCTTAACTTTAGCCAATTGAACAGGGTTAAAATGGTATCTCATTGAAGTCTTAATGTACACTTTCTTAATTTCATATGAGATTATTTCCTCATATATTTATTGTCCAAAAGGGTTTCATCTGTTTTGCCCAATGTTTTTGAGTTGTGTTCTTCTTATTTAAAGGGATTTGTAGTTCTTTTTATGTTCTTGAAGTTAATCCTTTGTCAATTGTATGTGTTATAAACATCTTTAAGTGTGTCTTGTTTTTTTTCTTTTAAAATATGTCTTTTAGTTAAGATAATTTATTTAATACACATACAATTTTCAACTTTTTTTTCTGGCTAGTAACTTTTGTTCCTTGTAAAGTTTTCTTATCATGGAAGGAAACAAATATGCCACCTCATCATGCTACTTTGATATATTGACTATTTTGAGCTGAAGGCATTTGGAAAACAGAAAACAGGGAGAGGATTTCTCTGAACTCCCCTTATCTACCCAACGATTGGTCATTCCAAATGAACTTAATTGTCATAAATCCCCTCCCCAGGAGTTTCATCAACCAGGGAAGACTGACTGTTATCACAGGAGAAGAGACTCCAAGTTGACACAACACCCAGACAAACTATCATCTCTCCCATCTATTCTTCTATGAGCCCGTCCATCTTCCCTGAAAATCACATACCCTCTCCAAAGCGGCCTACATCCCTGTTTCCTTCTCCTATTAAGATAATGATGGGGCTGAGGATAAACTACCCCAAAATATGCCAACTTGGCATTTGAGAAAGCAGCAGAAGCAGAAAGGCCATTCTCACTTTCCCCTTGCCCTTCTCCCCTGAAGCAGGACATATATAGACCCTCATTAGAGGAGGACCCTCCCTACATCCACAGAGAAGGAGCTGAAGACCCAGACATCAAGAAGAAGCTAAACAAATAGGCCTTACTCAGTTTTCCCTGGTTGATTGCCATTAGATCATACTCTTGTTCTCCAATCATATATCTCAACAACTGTCCATCTTCATCAAATCTAAGCCTAAAAACATATGGGTTTACCTGTTTCTTTGGATCTTCATTTCAAAGGCTCCCAGGACACTTAAAAGTTATATTAAATTTGTATGCTTTTCTCTTGTTACTATGTCATTTGTTACAGGGGCCTCAGCTGTGAACCTAAGATGGAAAGAATAGACATTTCTTTCCCCTCAATGGCACTTAAGCCTGAATTCTAAGCCACCTCTTGCAGAGTTACTCTTTCCCTGAATTTTCTCCCATTTATATATGATATATACATGTTAATAAACAGTTGTTTGTTTTTCTCCTGTTAATCTGTCTCTTCTTATAGGGGGCCCCAGCTGAGCACTTAGAAGTGTTAAGAAAAACTTATTTTTCCCCTTATACCCTGAAGTAAAAAAAAAAATTATTTAAACTCTTTTGAAGTTTTGCTTTTTACATTTTAAAGCCTCAACCTACCTGGTATTAATTATTATCATTATTATGCTTTTGAGGCAGGATCTCACTCTGTCGCCGAGGCTTGAGTGCAGTAGCATGATCATTGCTCACTGCATCCTCAACCTCCTGGCTCAAATGGTCCTCCCACCTCAGCCTCCTGAGTTACTGGGACTACTGGCATGAACCACGATACCTGGCTAAGTTTTTTACTTTTTGTAGCGATAATGTCTCACTGTATTGCCCAGGCTAGTCTTGAACTCCTGGGCTCAAGAAATCCTCCAACCACAGCCTCCCAAAGTGCTGGGATTATAGGCTTCAACTATTGTGTCTGGTCCCAGGCATTAATTTTTATTACTGATGTGACACGGATTTTTATTTCACCATTATGAAATATAATGTATTTCAAAGTTCTACTTATCAAATTATTTCCTCCTTCTGCCTTTTGAGAAATAAAGTAAAATCCTAAGTATCCCCACTGACTAAATGAACCCCCTCTTGGCCACGGGGACCCCAGAGAAGTCTTAAAAACTGAGGTCCTCGTCATGATGGAATGGGAGGTCAGTCATGCCATGTTTTATACACCGCTTCTTGTTAGCTGCCAGTCAATTTTCTTTCCTAAGGGTTGAACAGAAACCAGCCCTTTGGAGAGACTTGTTCCACCACTGATTTCAATGGACCACCTGACACTGCCAGACTCCCCTCGTTTTTGCATTTCCAAAGTAACTGACGAGCATTCCTTTCTGATAAGAGACCACAGACCAGCAACTGGTTCTGGCTGGTTTATAGAGGCTGTGCACAGGATGCCTCTGTGTCCTCTGTTTCACCTTTTGACATATATAACCTAATTTTAATACATTTAAGTCTTAACTCTCCATTCCAAAGTAAACATGAGATGTATGCAACACGAATGTCTACTTACTGTGCATGCAGACATCCCCCTGTCATAGATATTTATAGCTCCTCCTATAATCTGTGAAATATATATATATATACTTAGCCAATCTATTTGACATAAGTTTCTGTCTCATCCTTCCCTCCCTCAAAGTGCCTGCTTCCAGTATCTGCTGGAGGCTACAGTTCTCAGGCCATGGAATGGTCAGTCTGCAGGCTGCAATTCTTTATGAAAAGTAAAGCTGTCCTTTTCAAATTTATAAACACTGTAATTGTTTAGTTAATACCTTTCTAGTGACTTTTATGACTTCATATATGAAACTTCCATAAATGTGGGGTTGGTTGTGTTTTGTTCAACCAAAGATTGATGGACTCCACCCCCAGAATTTCTGATTCAGTAGACTTGGAGTGGGTCTCCAGGATTCGCACTTCTTTCAAGTTCTGTGGTGAGGTTGACGGTGCTGTTCTGGATAGCCTACATTGAGAACAACTATCTTGTGCTAACTGTGCTTGTATAGCTCTTTCCTTGACTTTGTCTTTGTTCCTTTTCTTTCTGACCATTGCTTCAGTGTCTTTGTTTTTCACAATGCATTGGCAACGAGATGTGTTGAATTCTGCTTCTTTAAGAAGATGGAGAGGCAGCTGAAAATTATCTTCCCTAGGGAGGTAATTTAAATAACACTTAAAATAACAAGCAATCTATTGGTCTTGCTGTGTAATAGGCGGAGTACTCCTTTCTGGCTGCAACAGATTGGGTTTTTACTCTTTAACCATTTCACAGACACTGTTGTATAAGGTGTAGTGCAGACATGAGTCCTATAGGGGAGGATAAAGAAAGGCAAGAAACAAATCACAGCTTGTATTCACAGAGGGGAAAATAAATATTATTCTGAAATAACTATTCATAGGTTGCTATTCTTTGTTAAAGGAGTTACTTAATCTCAGAGTAATTTGAAGACTTAAGGTATATTCCCAGGATTTTGGTACTAGCAGCTTCCTGATTATTAGCTTATTTGGTACTAGGAGTTTCCTGATACCTTATTAGCTATACCTATAATTTATTCGCCTTGATTTCAGCAGATGCTCGCTCTAACTGAACATGATGACTAACAAAATCTTCTTCAAACTCTGTCTGTTAGCTTTTCAATCATATTTACCATAGAATAATGGAAAAAGAATTTTAATTCCACAGGTAAAATTTCAGATTCATGGGTACTAAGTTAGATCTACGCCTTGAACCTTTGTTTTGTTGTGCATTGTAGACAACTTATTTTTCTTGTTATTGTTCTATTTCAATGGTACATACCAAAGACAATCATGTCAACAAAATAGGTCCATTATTCATTCGTACAGCAAAAATGAATTTATTGCCACCTGTACCAGGTCGTCTGTTAGGCAACGGCAAGAAAATAATCAGCAAGATTGATATATTCTTCCCCTGTGATCTCATACTCTTGCAGAAAAGACAGATAAGTAAATGAGCACTACCAACTAAACAGGTTCTGATAAGTAACATGATAAGCATGCTCTGGCTGGGGTTGATGGGTCATATGGGATCTGGCAGTGAAAGGATCCAACAATGCTTTGGCATAATGAGGAATGGGCACTACACACAAATCAAGGGAATGAGAGCCATCTCTACTCACCTCAGGTTTAAGAGTTGGTACTCCTCGTGCTACCCTTCTTCTGCTCTAATCTGCCAAACTTTTATAATCAATAAATATTCATGAGTACGCATTTTGTTTGGAAACCAGTTTCAAAAGGGCAAGCCATAGAGACTCACTTCCCCCAGGAATGCTAACTAGCATACCCTAAAGAAAGAAAGGGAAACAGGTTCTCAGTTTAGATACCAGGAACCACTCATGATTCCTGATAATCACCAGTAAACAATAATAGAAATGGAAATTTGGAAAGACTTAATGACCTTCTAAAGTGGAGCATTTGGCAAAGCTTGTCTAAGAGCAATTACGTGTGAGGGCTGCTGGGCTCCCTTATCCTTTTCTTTTCTTTTTTCTTTCTTTTTTTTTTTCCTTTTTTTTTTTTCAATAATCCATTTTGTCTACAGCCTGAAATTCACAGCAGTGATCAACTGTTGTAAACCAGAATAATAGCATCTTTGGCAGTAATGCTTGCAAAAATAATAGCGGGAATAGCAGGAAGCCTGCGAGAGCACCCTAGGGGGCCCAAATGCAAAGCTTTCTGCACTTGTAAGGTAATGGGATGAAATTCCTCTTGGCCACCTGTGGTGCAAAATGAAGCCCCCTAAGGGATAAAATCCCACAACAACCTGGCCTGCCTTTACCAGCCTACTTGGCTTTTAGGCTTTATTTATCATTTTTCCCCTAATAAAATTCAAATAACTTAAACAGTCCTCCAATAATTATTGCGCTTCTATTTTTAAATGAACATCTGCAATCACAGGAAGTATTCATAAAACATCAGTCTTTTTTTGATATAACATCTTCCACTCTGGTACTGTCACCTTCCTTCAAGTCCCTTGTCAAAGGGGTGCCTGAATGACTGACACTGATAAAGCAAAAGAATGTTTTAAAAAGGGAAGAAAGAAGAAGATACGTAAATCTCTCCTCTAACATCACTACACTGTACTATGCTTGCAGACTTCAAAAATCAGAGGGTTGAAGGTACATGCTATGTGAGAAGAAAGAAAGGTGAATTACCTTATCTGAGAATTGAAGGGATCTGATCATGAACTGAAATTTTCTGAGTTAATCAGAAGCCAATTTTAATTCAAGGTAGGGATGATGGTGAGGGAGTGGTTAGATCTGTATTTTTGTATTTATACATTTTCAGTGCTCTAAAAATGTTTAATGTTGCTATTTATAAATTATTCTGAATTAGAATAGAATTTCAGAGATAAATACAAACTATTATATGGCCCTTGAGGTATCATTTTTAACAAATCACTAGAAAGTTCTAGAAATACCTCTCATATGTGCACACATCTTTTATTTATTTACTTATCATTATTATTATTATTTTTTGAGACGGAGTCTTGCTTTGTTGCCAGGCTGGGGTGCAATGGTGCAATCTTGGCTCACTGCAACCTCTGCCTCTTGGGTTCACACCATTCTCCTGCCTCAGCCTTTCTGAGTAGCTGGAACTACAGGTGTGAACCACCATGCCCAGCTAATTTTTTTGTATTTTTAGTGGAGATGCGGTTTCACTGTGTTAGCCAGGATGGTCTCGATCTCCTGACCTCATGATCCACCCACCTCGGCCTCCTGAAGTGCTGGGATTACAAGTGTGAGCCTGCATCTTTAGATATTAAAAGTTGAATATGTCTTTACATTTGTGCCTGATCTTCCCACAATGTGAACTTGTGGGAAAAATCTAAGAAAAGATAAATCTTTAGTTTCCTAAAGGTTATTTCATTTTATATTATGTAACGACCCCCACTTATCTGTCTTTCCACCATCTAAAAATCAAATATATAAATGTATTTCATTAATGTTCTGGGCTAGGTTTAGTTGCACATGCATTTCATAAATTTATACTGGAGGAGTTCCTTTGCACTGAAGCTGAAGAAATTGAACAAGAGAATTGATATGAACTTTCAAGAGTAGAGTAAATTAATGTTTTGGTTCTCTGCACCTGAGGAGCTACATTTGAACCATGATTGGCTAGTGGTCAGAAGTGCAGGAACTTTTACGAGGGTTAGTTTGGGATATACTAGTTGGTTTAAGCGCTAGGCAATTAACATGCTTTTCTCAACAGAGTTCCAGAATATCAATGGATGGAAAAGCAAAGGTGTATAGGGTGAAGGGAAAACTTTTCCTTTGTACTCTGAAGGTTATTTGGGGGAATCATTTTCTGAACCCCAATAGGTGCTAAAGTAGGTCCTGGTGAACGAGCTCTACCAGTAAAGAGAGAGAAACACATAGGGTGGATTTTTATACTATGCATGTATTTTGTATTTATAGAACATTTTTCATTTCAACATCTCAAAATAATTCCAAGCATAGTAATCAGTTGGAAGGAGGCTACTTTTGTGCTAAAGACATTAGGATACTAACTCATTAGATTTATAACTAACTCAAGGTCACTCACTATATTGATGTGAAGGTCCAGGGCATGGAAGTCTCTCTCTGTATATATGCAATTAGCTATATCTATCTCTCTATATATATCTATAGAGACCTATAGGTAAACAGCTATCTAGCTAGCTACCTAGCTAGCTAAATGACAGAGGAAAAAAAATATATATACATAAAATATATATATAATATACAGACTCTACAGGCTAAATTGACTAAAATATTGCCATTCCATTTTCCCTACACCCAGAACCTAGAATTTTCTCAATGAGAGAACCAAGAAGATACTGGAGTAAGAACTCAGACCTGGAATCTCTTCTGGATATGCAAAGAGATGCTGAGAGCTATTGGTGAAAGGCAATGTCTGGGGTTCTTTTTTAAAAAAAAAAAAAAATCATTTTTAAACCATGCAATCTATCCATGCATTCTGTTGGGATCAAAGTATTTAATATGGAGAACACAATGTTCTCTGATGATACTCTTTGATTTTAACTTGATTATCAAAGTCTTGGAGCTGGAGGACTCTTTCTACCTATCTAGGTCTGCTAAAGAGGTTAGCTTAATATTTAGTTTATAAAGATTGAAGTTTTATTCCTGTGCACAGTGCTAAGCACCTAATAGTGATGCAATGTAAATTTGACAAAATTAAATAAATTATTTATGCAAATTTATCTTTATAGTATTTCATATCTACCAACTTCCACTGTGTAACAATGATTCATAACACATAAATATAAGGCAACAACAACAATAACCTACCAAACACCTTTGATTCTATTTTATTGCTTCTTCCTTGGTTCTTGAACCTATGGAATAATTCTGAGCTGCAACAGTCTAAGTGTTTTTCTTCTGATGAATGTATACTTTTGAAGGTGTGTTGATCTGCTAAGATAAGAAAGCTGGAAGCAATATGTCTTGCTTTCATGATGTCTAGAATAACTTGCAAATCATAATGACATAGGCTGTCTTCTTATTTTTTTAGCTCTGAAACTTGCAAAGGTGCCCAGAGGCCAATAAATGATGGGCAAATCTCATAAATATAATAAATACATAATAACTAACTAAATAAATAATAGATATATAGCTTTACTATTGACTTTCATGAGAGATGTGTGTATAGGAAGTAGAGATACAGGTTGACAGTTTTTAAAGTGCTTTATAAAAGGGTCCACTTAAATATAATATATTGCTATTATTCTAAAGGCAAATACTTCCCTATAAGTAAAGGGCCTGTCAGCATTTCTATTGGAAGTTTACATTCTAAGAGTGTGTAACTCAATCCTAAATTGTGCTGTCAGCTGAAGTATGCCATATAAACTTCCAGTGCCATTACCATTTTTTAAACATTTGGAATCACAAAACCCCACATTTTTTTCACATGTGGACATTAATCTAAAGTAGAAGTCAGTAATTGCCAATGCTATCAAATTTTATTCCATCTCAATAAGACAATCTTTTTTAAGAAACCAAGGCTGCCAACACTAAGGAGCATACATAATTAGATTTTTGTGATTCTGCTTTATATCAGTGTTTTGGTGAAATACAATGTGTAGGTGGATGCTGTAATACTGGCTTCCAAGTCATTTGGAGGAAAATAATTATGCCTGGGGCACTGGAAAAATTTCAGTTTTGAACTAGATATGTGAAAGTATTAACAATCACGCCTACTGAGATGAACTATCTACCGGTGACATTTAAAACTAGCCTATTCATTTCTATTCTTTATGGGCTAGATGTCTATTTCAGGAATTTATGGCAAACATCTGATCCAAAAGTAGTTATGTTCTTGACAACAAAAAGTGATAAAGAAGCTGTAGAGAGCAATGAAAATTGATGGGGATAGAGAGTGATAAACAGCAAAAGAGACCCATTAAAGGCCAAATGACTGGTGAAGCTGAAGAGAAGGGTCTGAGAGCTAAATTGGAGTGCAGGTTGGTCATTTCACAGGTGCAATCAGCCAGCTCTTACCATTTCTGGTTTGTTTTGAATTGAAATCTGAAGGTAACATATTAGAGTTTGGGTCTGATGTGATTCTGTGGTTGTGAGAGGAAAAGAAAGATCATGACTTGTGTTTTCAGGGAACTTAATATAATAAAATCAGCAACTTTCAAGTTAAGGTCACAGAGCATTTCTTACCAGGATTGAGCAAAATAAAACTGAATGAGAGTGTCACAGGTAAGTTTCCTAGTGGAGTATGGGATTTTTAATGACTTCTGACTTTTAAAAGAATTTTGTAATTTTCTATTCAGATATTAGGGACTCATATTTAGTCAGTGTTTTTTTTTTCAGCATAAGACTGAAAATACAACACGTTGGTGTTTTAGAAGTGAATTTAAGAATGTGTTTCCCTTTCAGCAAAGAAAAATACGACATAATCATATTGGTTTGTTGGTCTTGAGTTCAGCTAAATGTGGGTTCTTGTCCCATGACCAGGAAAATTTAGGCACATAGTCACATTGAAGGGTGAGGAGGACAGAATTTATTAGATGAAAGGAAAGCTCTCAGCAAAGAGAGGGATTCTCCAAGCAGGCTTCCCCATTACAGATAAATGCTAGGCCACCGCACATGAGCTAAAGATGCCAGGCTCCTCCCCTGCAAAAGGCATGAATTCCTGGTGGCTTCACACCATTTCGCCAGTGGATGTGGTCCTCCAGTTCATTGTGGGCATGTCTAGGCAAGACCCTGTGCAGGCTCCCAAATCTGCACAAAAATATCTGGTGTAAACACTTGTTGGGGGGGTGGGAGATTCTCCAGGGATCCTTCCTTATCTTCCTAGGCATTTGTTTGCCTCCTGCCCCTTTCAGTCTTATCACCAAAATGCAAATAAAAACTGAGTGGAGAAATTTTATGTTCTCTTCTCAAAAGTAGGTAGAGGGAGTGCCTACTATCATACTGGGCAGTTTGTGTATTAGTTCATTTAATTATTCATATAGCATTTATCTGAAGAAGGAATTATTTCCCCTTTTATATAGATTAGAAAGGTTAAACTCAAAAAGGTCAAAATTGCCTGCCAGGTTCACATGAGTAGTAAATTATCAGAAGTAGGCATCAAGAGAAAAATTCCATCTTTGCCCTCTGAAGATTTGCTAAAGAATCAAATGACAAAAGGCAAATTCATTAAAAAAATTCATACATGTTTATTAACGTGTACATAGAGAGAATCATAGAGTGATTTCCTACCTCCTCAGTGGAGTTCAGAACCTTATGTACAATTTTAAGTTTACAGAAAGAATAAAGGCTTGGATCCTGGCAAAACAGGTTATGGTGACAGAATGGGCTACTGGAGGGAGGAGAAGAAGAATTCTGTTGAGAATTCTGTTAAATGATTTCTAGGGAGAATAAATGGAAGTGGGGACAGAGATTAACTTGTAAATAGTTCCCTTTGGATTTTGAATGACCCTGAAAGACAGACATTATTTTATAAAAGGGTCTGTTCAGATTACATTTTTGTCTTTGGTGGGTCCAGACTTTAGGCAGATAAAGGACTTAAGAGAATGACTTTATCCTGTAGTTTAGGGAAGACAGAGGATTGAGTGATGGTGGGAGAGGGGGAGGTTAGTGAGACCTTAGAGGCTTCTTCAGTTCTGCATGTCAAAGTTTCACATTTTGGGTTACCCATTTGTGATCCCTAACATTCCTCTGTCTGAACTTTTCTAGAAGTTTCACACACTAAAAGCTGAGTTGGTAGCTGTGAAGAGAAAAGTTAACAGTTGAGTGCAATGTATCCCTTTAAAGCATCTTTCATTTCTAGGAATAGGCCAGTCCCATTAAAGAGACATGTTTCATTTCAGGAGATGTTGTGGCATTCTGAATCTTATGAGGTGGGAGAGTACTTTTGGTTAAAAAAAATAAAAAGCTGGAAATATTGTGACAAATTAGTCACAATATTAGAAATTATAGTTTAGGAGTCATGCAGCTAGAGGCTACAAGATTCTGACCCTCCCCAAATTGTTCCTGGGGATAACATCATTATTGTAAAACCTAAGATCAGTGCTTGAGATATTTTGCAGATCCTACACTTGATGGATCAGCTGGCACCGTTCAGATGCATAAACTGGTTCATCTGATCTTGTGGCCCCCACCTAGGAACTAACAGCACAAGAGAACAGCTTCAACTCTCTGATCTCCAACCTAACCAAGCAGCACTCCCAACTTATTGGTCCCTACTTACCAAAATATCCTTAAAAACTCAGATCCCTGAATTCTCAGGGATATTGATTTGAGTAATAATAAAGCTCTGGTCTCCTGCACGCCTGGCTCTGTGTGAATAACTCTTTCTCTATTGCAACTCCCCTGTATTGACAAATCGGCTCTGTCTAGGCTGTGGGCAAGGTGACCCTGTTGGGCAGTTACAATTTCCTGACTGGGAGTCAAACCCAGGCTGCAACAGTGAAAGTGCAGTTTTAACTATCAGACTATAAGTTGCAGAATTGTAGTCCTCAGACTACAGCCTTTATTGTTAATCCTGCAGGGAATCTAAAGAAAGGCAATTTGAGTATAGAAAATATTTTAAATTTGTTTTAGGTCAAATTTTTGCCTTTTAATTTAGTCAAGAGAACTTTAAAGGCTAGTCATGACACTATTATGTGTCTTAGTTTTTAAATTTTGATTTTTTCCATAAATTCAAATAAGGCAAGCGTTTAGAATAAGGTACTCTAAAATTACAATTAAAAAATTTAGAGGTCTTTTTAATTTAAAGGATCTATCTTTGCCCGTTGATTAGAATTTTCCATTACAATATTGTAACTTTCAATTACGATAGTGACTCAATCCAATAGCCTCTTCATACAAAGCCCAGGTACTCACACAAAATTTACCTCCAGGAATAAGCTAAGATAGCAAAAGAATCTTGTTGTTACAGATGGTTAAAGGTGGTGTTTGCCTCTGGTTACTCACAAATTTGTAGGGACCCTCAGACCCATTAATTTGTGACACCGGATAGGCCCTTCTGGGATGGGACTTTCCCAGCACCAACCAAGCAACAGGGGTTGAAATGACAGAAGCCCATTATGGATGGAACTTATTAAGAGAAACTTTCCTGAGAGCTTGACATAATCAGAACAAAAATTCTTGGGTTACCAGCCATTTTCAAACTGGCCAACTGAATGACCCCAAAATCACTCCCTTTGGATTGAGGAGCCTCAAGAGTGAATGCTCTCACTTGGTGACAAGTCAAATTCTCAAAGACATAACTGGCACCCTTCTTCATGATAGAACCACAAAGAAAGACAATGACAAAGGAAAAGACCATTTATAGGAGTAAAGGGATCAACAATATGAATATGCATACCAAATAGTACCAAAAAGTGCACCAGAGTTTCTACACCGAAGACTAGTAACACAAATTCTTTTCTCTCATTAATCAAAATTTTGGAGGGGAAAAAGAAGTCAACAGTGATTTTTGCCATCTGCTTGACTGGATTCCATCTAGAAAGAGAGGCTAGGAACCTGTCTGATAAGAGTTTCTTAACCTTCTGCCAGCTTGTCAAGTCCTGGGTTCCCTTAACTTTGGCTTCCAAAAGAGTAGAGCCTTGGTATCCCGCTCTTAGGGTCAAAACTGTAGCGGCCAAGGGAAAAACTTCCCGTCCTCTCTCTGAAGGTTCACTGAAAAATCGACTCACAAAAGGCAGATTAATTGAAGAAAAAGCAAACAAATGTATTAACATGAGTGCATGAGGACAACTACAGAGCAATTACCCACCACTTCCAATGGAGCTCAGAACCTTATATAACCTCATGAGCTTACAGGAAGAATAGGGGCTTGGATCCTGGCAAACAAGTTATGGTGGCAGAACAGGCTATGGTAAGAAGAGAAGAGGAATCTTGTTGAGGGGCAATAAATAATGGCTAAGGAGAACGAATGGAACTGGGAACAAAGATTAACTTATAAATAGTTATCTTTGGAATTTGAATGAGCCTGAGAGACAGGCATTATGTTATAAGAGTCTTTTCAGGTGTGGTTACATTCTTCTCTTTGGTGGGTCCATACTTTAGGCAGATAAAGGAACTTCACAGAACAACTTCATCCTGTGGTTTGGGGGAGACAGACAATTAAGAGATGGTGGGAGATGGGGTGGGTGGTCAGATTGGCTTTGAAGCTTCTTCAGTTCAGCGTGTCAAAGTACCATCACTTGGGGTATCAGTTTCTAAGACCCACCACAGAGATAAGTCTTTCTGGCATCAAGTCCATTCTCTTTCTGTGAAAGCATATTATGTTCCATAGAAAGTGTCAATCTGATATGTTATTTTTAGGATGAGTAATTTTCTCAAAAAATTAAAATACTCTGATGATTCATATTTCAGCTGTTATCCATTAGTATATACTAATCAATGCATAACACTTAAAGTTTTACAAAGTGGCTCTGTAAATTCCAAAGTTGAGACTCATGACACTCTTGTTGGTTGACAAATAAGATTGTTAAATGCATCAGGGCAAAAATGTTGTCTTCTACTTTTTACTAGTAACCCTTCTATCCTCAACTCTCAGCACACTGCTGGGCTTGAAGTAGGTTCTCAAAGAAAGTTTCTGATGTATCTAAATGTCCTCTAATAGCATTTGAACATCCATAAAGATAAGGACGTTTATGTAGCTTCTTTTATATCTACAATGAAATATGAGCTCTCTTTATTTTATTTTACTGTAGGATGCTGGGGATGCCTGTGTTTTTGTTTGGGACTGTAATCACCCAATGGGTTCGTCCTGCTTGCTGCACAGAAAAAACCAATTCACTGAGACCTTGGTATTGCAGTAAAGAAAGAGTTAACTAATGTGAGGTCATCCATGTGGGAGAAAAGAGTTATCATTCAAATCAATCTCTGCAAAGACTTAGAGTTTAGGGCTTTTCAAGGATAATTTGGTGGTGAGGGGAATGGGGAATGGGTGATATTGATGGTTTGGGGATGCAATCGTAAGGGTGTGTAAAATGGTCCTTGTGGGCCAGGCATGGTGGCTTATGCTTGTAATCCTAGCACTTTGGGAGGCCGAGGTGGGTGGACTACCTGAGGTTAAGAGTTTGAGACCAGCCTGACCAATATGGCAAAACCCTGTCTCTACAAAAAAATCCAAAAATTAGCTGGTCAGGGTGGCATGTGCCTGTAGTCCCAGCTACTCAGGAGGCTGAGGCAGGAAAATCACTTGAACCTGGGAGGCAGAGGTTGCAGCGAGCTGAGATCATGCCACTGCATCCCAGCCTGGGCAACAAAGCAAGACTCCATCTCAAAAAAAAAAAAAAAAAAGGCATAGTGGCTCACACCTGTAATCTCAGCACTTTGGGAGGCCAAGGTGGGTGGATCACGAGGTCAGGAGTTCCAGACCAGCCTGGCCAATATGATGAAACCCCATCTCTCCTAAAAACACAAAAATTAGCCGGACATGGTAGCGCATGCCTGTAGTCCCAGCTACTTGGGAGGCTGAGGCAGGAGAATCGCTTGAACCTGGAAAGCAGAGGTTACAGTGTGCCAAGATTGTGCCACTGCACTCCAGCCTGGGCAACAGAGTGAGACTCCTTCTAAAAAAACAATAAATAAATAAAAAAATACAAGGTCCTTATTCACCTCTAGGCTGGGAGCCAGAGAATGGTTAAGTCATGAATCACAAGTCTGGATGGGGTCAGTCTGAAAAACATTTTAAAAGACCAATCCCAGGTTCTACGATAGTGATGGTATCTATAGAAACAACTAGGGAAGTCCTCGGCCACATGACTCCTAAGCAATGAGAATTTATAAAAACTACACCTACATTTTAGTAGATTTCAGGCCCCTTCTATAACCCTACTCTTGCAGCCTTTCATTAATTTTACAAAGGCAGTTTTTGGTCCCTGAGTAAGTAGGGGGTTAATTTTAGTGGGGGACTATTATCGTCCTTGTTTTCAAGTTAAACTATAATCTAAATTCCTCCCATGGTTAAGCTGGCCTATGCCCAGGAATGAGTGAGGACAGTAAGCCTGTGAGGCTAGAAGCAAGATGAGTCAGCCACGTTAAATTTCTCTCACTGTCATGATCTTTACAAAGGCGGTTTCAGGACTTGTGTTTGAGTTAACTTGCCTCTCCCAGGAAAATGCTTGGATTATCTGTTGGCTTCTCTTACACACAAGCTTCTGGATGAGCTCAAAGGAGGAGCTACAGGTAGAAAACTCCTTCGCTCAGCCAAAGGGTTAAGAGCAGAGAAGAGAATATCAACAGAAAGAGCACCTTTTGCCCAGGGTCAATGGGGCTTTATGGCAGAGGCAGAGCGACAGGCGGTTCTAGGATATGAAGCACCTGCATGGACCCTCTACAGACCCTGTGTTCAGTGAGGAGTCATAGAAATAGGAATGGACCTCAGGATTGTACCAGAAGAAGATGGGAGCCAAACATAGCAATTTAGGTATGGAATCAGGGATCAAATTGTTTACAGTTTTTCCAGCTAGTCCCTGACTCCCCACTAACCGCTTTTCTGAACAAGCCTTCCCTGGCATCTCACCTCTTAAATGTATCTACAGAAGTCACTTATTTCCTTCTCAGACCCAGCCAGAGGAGTTGGGAATTTGTCATTGATTCCATTGCTCTGTGTTAATTATGAAGACGTACTAGAGATACAAATGTTTACCCAACCAATGGAAAAATATCTCTCAGATTCAATGTGTGCTAAAAAAAATTTTCCTAACTACTAATTTTGTATTACTAAAGAAAGATAATTATATCAATATTCAGTAGCTAAAGTCTCATTTTACAGACTTGTGTCAGCTTTTCTTTTCCTCTAACATCAAATGGTACAACAATTTGAAGAAATATTCTGTACAATTTAAAAACTCAATCCAGAAATGGGATAGCTTGACTTAGCACAATATCTCTTTTAGCCATCTATTCTAAAGTCGTTTTTAGAAAGTTCTCAGTGTTTTCCATTTTATATATTTTCATTTGTGATTGCTCTTGAGTATGGAAAAATAAAATCCCTCCTGTGTGGAAGCCTGATTGCCCATATCCCTGTAATGTGACTGTCTAGGAGTGACCAGAACTAGTTTTGGTAAAAGAGACCCTCAGGCCGTTGGGGTTCAGACCTGAGACTTTGACTCCAGGCTGGAGATGTAAATGGAACAGTGTCTTGGGGAAAATGGGCAAAATGTGGAATGAATGGCTCTTTGCTTCCCTATTTTATTTTTTCATGTCATCATACTGACAGCAGCAACTAAGGAAAGTAAAAGCAATGTTATGAAGTTTTATTTTATAATATGTTAAAGAAGATGAGTGCCTTTGGACTGAAATTGAATATAATATATACAAAGTTTGCCTGGAAGCAATTTTTTTCCTCATAGACAGTTATAATAAGTTTGTTCTGGAGGCTTTTGGGTTTTATAATGGAAATGCTGAACCAAACTTAACGGAGGCATCATGTGAGAGTGTGGATATAATAACAGCTCTGAAACCTCCAGAACAAGAGGACGATGAGATCCTCTGTGAGTAGGAGGAAAAGACTGAGATGTACATAAAAAACGCATGCCAAAAAAAGAACAAATATGTGTTTTCAGTATTGCAGCCCAACATTTTGAATTATTTGGGGAATGATTTGGGTGGCTGTCTTCACAATGGAGTTAATTGGTTTCTTATTTTAGCCACTGCATTGGTTCAACTTCACCCTGTTCCATTCTAAAAATGCATCAGCATATCAGTCAGCTGCAGGACACTTGACTCAGTGTGCGTGCCTGCTATGAGATTAGGGTAAGTGTATTGGAACTTTAGAACTCAGATTTTGAAAGTTCACGATGATAGGTGATCTTGACAAGCAAAGCAAACCAGAGCAAGTTCCAATGGGGGTGAATCTCTACCACCCCTCACAACATTATTTGTATTTTAAATCAACCTATTTGGCCTTGGGTCTCTTTGAGTATGTTACACTTTGAGTGTTTATCCACAACTATCTTATACACTAAAGTTTTATTTTTGAATTTCCTATGTATTAGACCATCAAATAAAATGGTGATACTTTAGTTGTGAAGACAATTAAAAACAGAATATAATAAAACCAAAGAGTATCAGAACCATCTTTCTTCCTATTAACTTGCACAACTGCACGTGTGTCAGCAATCACAGATTAAGGAAGCAATTAGTCTGAACAGGAAAAACGTGAAGCTGATACTTAATATACTAACAGACTGTGAGCTTGAGAGCTTCTATTTTTGGTGTGGTTGCAAGCAGCATTGCAAAGATCAGTTCTATCACATCTCATCATGCTAATTGAATTTAAAAAGCCAATACTGGTAAATTGCACCCCTATGTCATAAATTTGCATTTTAGAGATTTATGGACCCTAGAGTTAACTGACATAATGATTTATATCACCCGTGATTAAAAATTGAATGGCTTTGTCTTGATGTTGTTTCCAGGGAATTAGACTCCTAAAACAAGAAATTGTCGAGGAGTAGCATTTAGTACTTTTCTTCACAGACCACTTCTACAGTGCTTAGGGATGTGTTTATGAACAAGCGATATCAAGGGGAAAGGTAAAATGGAATGTCAATTGTATGTACTGAAATAATGTTCATAGAGCTGTTGAATGTAAGCAAATAGAGGAGGAAAATTAAGGCAATTTTCTTTCCGAGTGCAACTGTTTTTTCCTCTGCTTCAATCTTCCATTCTCTTTTGGTCCACTGACTCCTCACTTCCCACTCCCATCACACACATGTGCACACACATATAGACCCACACACACATGCACACTTGTATTTAATGAAAATTTTTAGAAGTGTATAGAAATTAGGTTCTTCAGATACTTTCTCAGTTCCCATGCTCAGTAGCAATCAATGCTTCCAAAATATCTTAAATTTCTAAAGTAGACTATGAGCAGATAAAGGAAACATCAGAATAAACAGGTATTTGTGAAATTACTGATAAAATGCAAGGATTTAAATCTTCTTTATAAGTTATAATAAACAAATGCAATAGTACTTCTAAAAAATCCTGTTTACTTACTGGTCATTTCACCCAAGGTAGGAACCATTGACTTTTATAAAATAATCACTTTTTCATTCACCTGGAGTGGTAAAAAATGGTTTTTAATTAATCAGCACAATTGTCAATCTTTAAGAAAGAAAATAAACCTGGATTTTATTTCACATTAAAAACTAAACTATAGGCCAGGCATAGTGGCTCACGCCTGTAATCCCAGCACTTTGGCAGGCTGAGGCCGGCGGATCACCTGAGGTTAGGAGTTCAAGACCAGCCTGACCAACATGGAGAAACCCTCTCTCTACTAAAAAAAAAAAAAAAATACAAAATTAGCCGGGTGTGGTGGCACATGCCTGTAATCCCAGCTACTCGGGAGGCTGAGGCAGGAGAATCGCTTGAACCTGGGAGGTGGAGGTTGCAGTGAGCCGAGATCGTGCCATTGCACTCTAGCCTGGGTAACAAGAGTGAAACTCTGTCTCAAAGAAAAAAAAAAACAAAAAACCAACCCCCCCACCAACAAAAAAACTAAACTATATATGCACTAAATATTTAAATTTAAAAATTTATATATAAATTATACACACTACAAATATATATATATATATAAATCTATGTATAATCCAGCAGTTTGGATGGATTGTGTAATAAAGACAAAATTCCCTGCTATAAAAACAAAAATCCCAACTAAAGCAAATAAAAAAACTACATTTGACTATATAAATGTTTACAAAAAATATTTCTACGGTAAAATATAATATACACAAAGTTGATAGCAAATGATTGAGAGAAATATTCACAATGCTTATGAGAGATCAACAATTATAGAATAAAATGAGCTACTAGTTATGAATTGATATGAAAATGACAAAAAGAAACAATAGAAAAATGAACAAAGTGCATGAATAGGTAGTTCACAAAAGAATAAATTCAGCGAGCCAATAAGCATACTGACAGCAGCTCGGAATCACTGGTAATCCGGAAATGCTTGCTTTAAAAAATGACACACACCTTACACTTAGAAATAAAAATTATAAGAAGGAATAACACTTCTTGTAGGGGTCATAGAATAAAGGATAGGCTCATACTTTGTTTATAGAAATGATATTTTTTAAAGTTTTCTTAGAAAGAAATCTGGCAACAGCTATTAAAATTTAAAATGTACACACTGTTCAACTCAGCATAGCCTCAGCTGGGAATCTATTATATGGAAAAAGAAAACACTAGCTCATATGAAAACTGAAAACAAAGTGGATGTCCATCAAAAGGAGAATGTTTGAATAAATTAATGTTAATCCATAACATGTAATAATTTAGCTAGGGAAAATGTAAAATTTTCTCTGGGGCAGTTGACTTAGGAGACATTTTCAAGATGTAGTATTGAATGATATAAACAGAAGACGGAGAAGCACATAGACTCCAATTAGTGTTAGTAAAACAAATAATAACAACCTCTTCTGCATGGTTTGAGAATAAAAAGGAAGAAAAAAACAGAAAAAAGGAAAAATTTAAAAAATAAAAATAAGAAACTTTTTATTGTTATGTATTCATAATTATAAGTTATGAAAGGACACCCAACAGATTGTCAATACTGGTTGTACAGGTAAAAGGTGAAGAGAAGACAAGCAAAAGTGTACAAGAAAATGGAAAGAAGTAAATAATAAAAATAGTGTTTGCTATCATCTGGATTATGCAAATATTTACCAACATTTTGCTTGTGGTAATTTCAAAGCGGTGAAATTTCAGGGGATTTATTTTTAGTTTTATTTTTTGAGACAGAGTCTCACTCTGTCACCCAGGCTGGAGCAGTGGCATGATCTCGGCTCACTGCAACCTCTGCCTCTTGGGCTCAAGAGATTCTCATGCCTCAGCCTCCCAAATAGCTGGGATTACAGGTGCCTGTCAAACACCCAGCTGATTCTTGTATTTTTAGTAGAGAAGGGGTTTCACAATGTTGCCCATCTGGCCTCAAACTCCCGACCTCCAGTGATCTGCCTGCCTCAGCCTCCCAAAGTGCTGGTATTGCTGGCATGAGACACCATGCCTGGGCCAGTTTTCAGGAGATTTATGTCCTATAGTTATAGCTGAGAACCTAATGTTGGGAATAAGATGGGTCAAGTAACTATAAATAATTCCAAGCTAACTAAAAGAAGATTTGAATACTGTGGGAATTTTGTTTTTCCCTACAAATAAGATTACTGAGGCATTCCTTCTCTTTTCCATTTAGAGAACAGATTTCCCCCAACTATTCAGTTAAGTGTCCATGCTTCAGTCCTCCAGAGTATAAGGAAATTGGGAACTCATAAAAAATCTTAAATGAGAATCCTGTTAGGGCAGTCTCTGCAGGAAAGGCTGTGCTGTGTTGGAAAAGGCTCCTGGAGTTTGGTGGAGAAAGGATGCCTGCATGTTTCTGGTGAGTAAGAAGTAGATTCCACTCAAGGAATCCAGACTGGGGTCATCTTGAAGAGTGCTTTGTGCAAGAGTTCCACCCAGATGATTAACTGAGCCCAAAGGAGGGTGCTGCAGATGATAACCGCATTCCCCTAAAATTCATACATTGAAATCCTAACCTCTACTGTGATGATATTAGGAAGTGAGGCTTTGTGAGGTGATTAGGTCATGAAGGTGGAGCCCTCATGAATGTAATTAGTATCCTTATAAAAGAGACCTGAGACAGCTCCCTCATTCTTTGTACTATGTGAGGATACCAGGAGAGGGCACCATCTATGAATTAATGATCCAGCCCTCACCAGACACTGAATCTTCTGGCACCTTGATTTTGCACTTCCCAGCCTAGAGAACTGTTGACAAATATATGTTTGTTGTCAAAGTCACCCAGTCTGTAGTATGTTTGTTATAGAAGCCTCAATGGACTAAGACAGAGGGTGTCTGAATGGCACATGCTGGTGAAGGCTAGTCTCAAGGGGCATATTTCAAATTGATGACCAGAGGAGGCACTGCCCACATCATGAAGGAGTTTCAGCATCAAGTGTCTTTCTGCAACCATCAAAAGTGTTGCTTGAGAGAAAGAAGTCAGATTGAACATCTGTCACAGCGAGAGAGGAATCATGTCAAATTGCAACTATGCTAGTCATGTAAGACTTTTTTTCTCTTACCTTCCTCTCTTCCCAACAACTCCTCCTCACTACTGTTCCCCCACACTCACCTGCAACTCTGTACAGAAACAATGTAAGAAAAATGGACAAAACCCACTCCCTCTCCCACAGCAGACTTCCAAGCCTGAGCCTGGAAGAGAGAAGCCTTAAATTGAATGAATGCTGAAATGTTGTTAGTAAGACTGCACTACAAAGTTCTTCTCTGAATATGGAAATCATTTGTTAATTCATGCAAATGTCCAAGAAAATTATAGGCCCCACTTGAAATCTCATTCAGAGATAGGGGACAACAAGTCAAAAAGGGAGATTTAAAGAAGTGCTAACAGGCCGACGTGGTGGCTCACATCTGTAATCCCAGCACTTTGGGAGGCCAAGGTGGGTGGATCACTTGAGGTCAGGAGTTAGAGACCAGCCTGGCCAACATGGTGAAACCCCGTCTCTACTAAAAATACAAAAATTAGCCGGGCGTGTGGTGAGTTCCTGTAATCCCAGCTACTCAGGAGGCTGAAGCAGGAGAATTGCTTGAACCCAGGGGGCTGAGGTTGCAGTGAGCCGAGATCATGCCACTGCACTCCAGCCTGGATGACAGAGCAAGACTCTGTCTCAAAAAAAAAAAAAAAAAAAAAAAAAATTGCTAACCATGCTGTTTGTACTTCATTGAGTCTAGCTCTTTGAATGAATTAACTGAGTTCATTCAATAAGTACAGGTCTGCTTTTATGCGTGGTTGAAGAGTATTTAAATGTTTATGCATTTTTTATAATCAGATAAAGAAATCTAAACTGTTTCCTTTGTGAAAAGAGAATTACATTCAGCACTCCAAAATACAAAAAAAAAAAAAAAAATTGTAACATTGGAGTAGCTCTGACTGAGGGCCCCATCCACAAGGCCTCTTCCTCAGCACCGATTCTCACTCCATTCTCACTTAGTGTCGACTTCACCCCCTCTCCCCATCTTTAAACAGTTAGGCTCCTTCACAGAACCTGAGGGATTTGTGGTCCACAGTGTGAGCATCACTGATTTAGAGCATGCATAGCAGGTGGTTTCTAAGAGATAATAATAATAATAATAAAAAGGTTTTTAGAGTACCTACCATGTGTCTGTCACTTCACATGTTATGTCTTTAATCTTCATAATAACCCTTTGATAAATTCCAATACTATTCTTAGAAGCTGAAACTTCAAAAGGATTAGTAATTAACTCAAGGTTACCTGGTAAAAGAATTGAGGAGTGAGTCCAAGTTTGTCTGATTTTCGATGCTTCTGATTTTTACATGATGATACTATACCACACAGTGTGGATAGGTAAAATTGAGTTACTGAAGTCTACTGAAAATAGATTTCCAGAAATCCACTGCCCTTTGTCAATGAGAGAGAACGTGAAGAGTCCTGAAAGAAGACACAGAGTCACATAAGCATCTTCCTCTGCACTATTAAATAGCTCTCTTTCATCTAAGAGCTCACCCAATACTAACACTCACTTTTTTTTGTTTTGTTTTTTTTTTTGGGACGGAGTCTCCCTCTGTCACCCAGGCTGGAGTGCAGTGGCCCGATCTCAGCTCACTGCAGCCTCTGCCTCCCGGGTTCAAGTTATTCTCCTGCCTCAGCCTCCCAAGTAGCTGAGATTACAGGGGTGCACCACCACGCCAGGCTAATTTTTTGTATTTTTAGTAGAGACAGAGTTTCACCATGTTAGCTAGGACGGTCTTGATCTCCTGAACTTGTGATCCACCTGCCTCGGCCTCCCAAAGTGCTGGTATTACAGGCGTGAGCCACCACACCCTGCCTGAGACTCACCTTTTTAGTGATCTAAGAGGAACTGAATGATCTGATGAGGTCTGGGAGATAAAAAGAATTTGGTCCATTGCCTTGTTGTATGTCTGGGAATTATTCCTTATATAAGGATATAATTGGTATTCTTTTACCCAATGCTGTTAAGATAATGAATAAGGCTGGGCACGGTGGCTCACGCCTGTAATCCCAGCACTTTGGGAGGCCAAGTCAGGCGGATCACGAGGGCAGGAGATCAAGACCATCCTGGCTAATGAAGTGAAACCCCGTCTCCACTAAAAATACAAAAAAATTAGCCAGGTGTCGTGGCAGGGGCCTGTAGTCCCAGCTACTCGGGAGGTTGAGGCAGGAAAATGGCCTGAATCTGGAAGGTGGAGCTTGCAGTGAGCCGAGATTGCACCGCTGCACTCCAGCCTGGGCGACATAGAACCCTCAAAATGGAAGGTAGTTATGAATCATTCCTTCACTCAGTCAGTCATCAAATACTTGCTGAATCCCCACTATGTTCCAGGTACTAGTGCAGACACAGACAATATAATGAAAAGCAAAATCAACAAAAGTTATGATCTCCCAGATCTTACAATGTGCAGGTAGACTATCCCTTATCCAAAATGCTTTGGACCGGATGTGTTTCACATTTGTGATTTTTGAATATTTGCATTCACGTAAGGAGATATCTTGGGGATGGGACCCAAGTCTAAACACAACACTCATTTATGCTTCATATATTCCTTATACACATAGCCCGAAGGTAATTTTATACAATTTAAGAAATAATTTGTGCAAAATATAAAGTTTGCATAGATTGAACTACCAGAGAGCAAAAGCATGGCTATCTCAAGCACCATGTAAATACTTCCTACTTCTTTTTTTTTTTTTTTTTTTTCCTTGAGACCGAATCTCCAACTCAGCCCCTTGAGTACTACGGGTGCCCATAACCATGCCCAGTTTACCATCCTCTCTCTTTCCACTGTTAGCCATGGGAATATTTACAGGACTTTTTTTGGGTGACATTTTCCAGCAATATCTTTATACCATAGAACAGAGAATGAGAGAAAAAGCATAGGGAGTGAGGCTTGTAGGCCTTGGCCCCATGTACAGCGACATGGGTAAGCTGCTGTTGGTGCATCTGGCTTGCACGCATGCCATTTTATTACCCTTTGTGGGCATGCATGTGTGGGGAAATACGGGCTTGTGTGGAAAAGATATATCACAGATGAGGAGGGCTGGGAGGGTCTTTTTTCCCTTGGATATGTTAAATAAACTGTATGTATTGCATCCATGTTTTGACTGCCACCTCTCACATGAGGTCAGGTGTGGAATTTTCCACTTGTGACGTCAGGTCAGCGCTCAAAAAGTTTTGGATTTTGGAGCATTTTGGATTTCAAGATTTTTGATTTAGGAATGCCCAAGCTTTGAGCAGATATTATAGGAATGACATTAATAAACAAATAAGAATATATTTATAATATCATGTCAGATAATACATGTTTTGAAGAATTATAAAGTAGGCTGTGTGTACAGCACAATGGGAGCTGTTACTTTAAAAACTTCTTCGGGAGGCCAAGGCAGAAAACGAGGTCAGGAGATCGAGACCATCCTGGCTAACATGGTAAAACCCCGCCTCTACTAAAAATACAAAAAATTAGCCAGGTGTGGTGGCAGGCACCTGTAGTCCCAGCAACTTGGGAGGCTGAGCCAGGAGAATGGCGTGAACCCGGGAGGCGGAGTTTGCAGTGAGCCGAGATTGTGCCACTGCACTCCAGCCTGGGTGACAGAGCAAGACTCCGTCTCAAAAAAAAAAAAAAAAAAAAACTTCTAAGATGACATTCAAAACCTGAATAAATCTTATAGCTCTATGTGGAAAAGTGTGTTTCAAGCAGAGGGATGAGCAGGTACAAAAACCTTGGGAAGAGATATGCTTGTTATTCTACAGGAGAAACAAGGAGGCCAGAGATGAACTACTTTAAGGGTGTCAGAATAAAGTTAAAGATGCAGACTAGGTAGGTTTTGTATTACTATGCTACAATATTTTGTTTCATCTTAACATTCTCTCATATATCATTTAAACACACTGAGGGTAGGAGAATAACTTCTCATGGTAACCCTAAACAAGATGAAAAAAACTAAAAAGGTATGGGCTGAACCCCATTATCACCACTTGGTCTGAAGGGCCAGGGCAATGAGTACCTTACTGGAACCCCAAAAAGAGCTGGAGCTGGAACTACAGCTATGGTGAACAGTCAGAAGCTGCAGCTTGTCATTAGGCATCAGAGACACTGCCAACCCTCAACCCCAGTGATGGAGCTGGGAAAATAACCCAGATCTCTCTCTTCACTCTCCCTTCAGTCTCCTGTTCTCTTCATTGGCCAAACCCAATTAGAGGTCAGAGTGGTCCAAGGGACCTGGATGAAACAATCTATAGGGATCAACTTCCTGGTGCCCAAAGCAGGGTGGAAAATGGTAGAAAGAAAATCTGGTAGGTCAAAGAATATCTGGGTCAGAGAGAATACCTAGTACATTTACATTTTATAAATGAATTTATTAACTAGTATTTTTGTATGCCTACCTAACCCTGTGTTAAGTGCAATGGGGTATTTCAAATGTAAAAAGCAATATTGGCCCTCAATGGACTTAGTTTTTGGAAAGAGTTAGATATGATACCAATGTAGAGTTAAAAGGTTAAAGTTCAAGCCTTGGAGTTATGGTATAAATTTGGATAACTAAATTAAAACATTTCGGAATTGACTTTCTCATCTATGAAAGAACAGAAATGGTACTTTCCTCATTGGACTATGTTGAAGATTAAATGAGCAGATTCACGTAAACCATTTAGGACAGCTCTTGGCATACTGTAAGTACTTAATAAGTTGGCTATTAGAATTATTGGCCAAGCCTGACATAAAAGCCAAAGCCTTACAACTGTTCCCTCCCTAGTGGAGGGAGGATAACTCTAGAGGGGACTAAATTAGACATTTCTAAGGTCTATACTAGGTATTAGGATTTCATGACAGTTCCTCAAGGTCACAGTACAGGTATAGGTGTTGTCAGAAGCACTGCCCATTTCCTACATGAATTTAACCAACGAAGCAGACTTCCTCCCTCCTTCGAGTCTATAAACTCTATAAAGCAACCCTACTCAGGATGGACATAAATGAAATATTGCATCAACTATTTAAATGTTCTAAAAAGCATATATTAAGGAAGATGGTATTGATGATCTAAAATACTTACTGGCACTTGAACCCAATGTAGTAAAGGCATTTTATAAATCAGCTGACAGCCCTTGTGTACTGAATCTAAATTTTGAGTTTGTGAGCCATATATCACAGATGTCTTTTTGCAGGCTATGCTTTCCTCCTTGGAAAGCAATTTATTATTTTTTATCAATATTAATGTAATTGCCATTTTTTTTTTTAGATGAAGTATATGCGTCTATCCATATCTGACTTGGACAAGTTTTTCTCAGATCAATGAGAAGCATACTGCTGGCTTTTTCTTTCTCTGTAAAATGTTTGAATGTTTATCGCTAAGTTTTTTTTTTTTAAACCAAGTGTCACTAAGTAGTTGTAATTTTAATTTATTTTAAACTTTGGCTAATGGACATATCTAATCAATAAAATAATAGGAATTGTCCCTTTGCAAGACAGAAATCAGCTATTAACTAAAATGGCAAAGTAAATTACCCCCTATCCCCTTACAGCACCTGAGACTTTTGGAGAACTTAGTTTTCTCCTGTGGTTGTGCCACGCACAGGTGTGGTAAGAAAGAATAGGTCACCTCTTTCTCATGTCATCATTTCTTTGTTAAGTAACAGTGATATTTTATTAAAATATTAAGGGCTGAAAGTAAGCTCAGAAAATGCTGAGAGAAAATCTTGCCTTCTGTAAATAAGAATATGTGGAAATTCAACTTGGTAACCTTAGTTTGACTAGCTTTTAAAATTTTCTCTGTTGCTAAGGGAACTTAATGATAGATATAAAAATGGCCTTAAAGCAAGTTCTTAGAACAAGCTTTTGCACAACCGTCATCACAGCTTTTATAAGCGGCAACCCCATCAATATGGAAGCGAGAAAAGCTAGAAGTGAAAATTGCATCATCCCTCCTAGATCAGACAAGTTCATTAGTTGGTCCATAATCACAGACTCTGCTCCAAATGAAAAGCACAGCTTTTTGTTCCTTTTGAAGAGAAAGGCACAGAAGGTGCAATACCCACGTAATTCATTAACAGTAATACTGTTTTGAAGGAAGAACTGCTGAATTTAGATTATTCTGAACTCCAACTCGTAATAGCCAAAGTTGTGATAAGAATTTTGCAGTTTCCCAAAACAAATTTAAAATGTGAGAAATTCCTTTTGTGCCTATCAGAAGCAACTTTAAGAGTTTGGCAGGTTGTACAAGGTGCTTTTTTTATTTATTTTTATTTTTTATTTTAAAGATATTAGGACACTATTTGGGGTACTGTATAAGCTATGGGAGCCTTGTTATTGAAGAACCAGTTAAGCATGTCAGATCCAAAGTAGCTCCTAAAACAACTTGAAAAATGGGAAATTGGGGATCTAAGTTCCGGACTGTCATGTTTTAGCCATCTATTTAGAATAATTTAAAGAATGTATCTGTATATTAGTGTCTACGGTTCTAGAAGTTTCAATGATTAGAGAAAAAGGGCTTGAAGGTCATGAAGCCTGTTACAGCTGGAAAGGAAATTCTGACTGATTAGAGAATCAGGAAGCTGGAAGGTTAAAACAAGAGTGAACTTGAATAGGCTGCTAGTTCCCCCCTAACTCTCTGCCCCCTCAAATCTACCTGGAGAAACTGCAGAAGCAGAGAGAAGCCTGGGTCTGGAAGCGGCATAGGGGGCTGCCTGGTCAAATCACAGATCTCGAAAGACAGTAGAGAGAGAGGCTTTCAGTTATCTTGCCTCTTACTTGTTGGTCTATCACTTCGGGATTGTTCTTACCTCGCAATTGTCACAGAATTCTGTAGCAATAGCCTGGACCTCGAAATGCCAGGAAGGTCTGTAAAGTCTCTGCTAGTGTGAGACACTAATAAAACAGATGCCAGCTATCAGGGATCTTATAAATTCTCTTCAAATGCTAGAGCTAATAGATTTTGTTTTAAAAAGACTGCACCATCTTGAAAAAAATGATTCAGGAGATTTGTTGGTGGAGTGGCACAGACGTAATGGGGACAGGTTTTGGTACTTCAAGGCTCCCCATTTAGTCTCATCCTCTTTGTGATTAAACTCACCAGCAGAAATACAATGTAGGCTCTTCCCTAATTTATATTATCAGGCAGTGTCATGAGCTCATGGGGGATAAAACATCTAGATACTAGGGACAATAATCTTTAAAAGGAAGGTGGCAAGCTAAAAATAATATCATATGAAAGAGAATTATTGGAAAAGATGGACTAAGAATTTAAAATAAGTTTAACTAAAATACTCTAAGGAAAAAGAAAGTTGGTAATGGCTGAGTGCAGTGGCTCACGCCTGTAATCCCAGCACTTTCGGAGGCCAAGCTGGATGGATCACCTGAGGTCCAGAGTTTTAGACCAGACTGGCCAACATGGTGGAACCCTGTCTCAACTAAAAATACAAAAATTAGCCGGGCATAGTCATGTGCGCCTGTAATCCCAGATGCTTGGGAGGCTGAGGCAGTAGAATCACTTGAACCCAGGAGGCTGAGGTTGCAGTGAGCTGAGATCACACCACTGTACTCCAGCCTGGGCAGCACAGTGAGACTCCGTCTCAAAAAAAAAAAAGAAGGTAAAATGTGGAAAAAGTCATAAGAATGAATTGAGTGGAGACAGTAAGTATGAGAACTATAATAGTTAAAACAAAAAAAAAGAACTGAAGACCCAAAAGATTCAGCTGAAGAAAGAATTAGTTTGTCAGAAGATTATACTGAAAACTTTCAGAAGATAACAGAAAAAAATAAAATTAGAGAAAACATTACAATAAACTAAAAGACTTGGAAAATAGAAATAAAAAAGGCCAACATCCAGTTACTTGGATTCTCAGAAAAAAGATTGTGGTGGTGGTGATGGGCAGAAGGGGCAAAGAAAAGACATATTAAAAAAAAAGATTATTAATATCCCAGAAATAAAGAAAAATACCAGATCTCTTATTCGAAGTGACACATAAGATAAACTTTTGGGACTAAAGTTTACTCATCACTAAAATTGGGATAATAAAATGTCTATCTTAAAATATTATTGAGAGGACAAAATAAGTTAATATATGTAAAACCCCTAGAATAGTGCCTTGCACATAATCACTTGTTAATTATTAGCTATTATTATTACTTAGACATATTACAATTAAATTCTAGAACAATGAAGAGAAATGGAAATGCTTCCAGAGAATGAGCATATCACCTACCAAGGAAAAATATTTAGATTGATCCCAGGCTTCTTAACATTGTAATTACATTTGAAAACTAAGGACATTAGATTCAATCAACCTTCAGAATATTGACCATATAAAGAATCACTTTGAGAAACTCTTGAAGAATGTACTGAAATAAGAAGATGCATAAATATATAAGGAATATATGATGTTGGTCCCCACATTTTAAGGATATTATAATTATTTTATAATATAATAAAAGCAAAATATGTAAATTCTAAATAGGGTCAACACTGTTTTGAAGCTGGGAGACAACAAAAGATCAAAATGGTGTGAACTTGCAAAGTACAAATATTGCTATATTTAAGAAACCAATGAAAAATACGGGGAAACCAGTCAGTATAGATATTAAGTTAGAAGCAAGAATAAAAATAGACAGTGAGAATTTTCATGTACTTCTTGTATTCTAGTGCTTCATTAGTCAAATTATATAGGCACATATACTGTGGGATGCATTCTAGTGCTTAATTAGTCAAATTATATAGGCACATATACTATGGCCCTGCAACTTTATTCCTGGGTCTGCATCTCAAATAAATTACTACAAAGGTCCGTATAGGGACAAGTATGAGAATGTTTGTTGAAACTGTAGTTGGGGTGTCCTGGGGGTGTAAAACACTGGGTGAATGGATGAGTTAAGTTAGCAAAGTGGCAGCAAAAGTTACTCCAGCAGCAGCCCACAAACTGCACATGACAGGGACAGTGATATCACTGAACTGTCATTGCGACTCACGTAATACGGGGAAGGGGCTCGTTGCGGGTGTTGATGAAAGGTGAACCTCTAGAAGTATTGGTGGAGATGGAGAGAGGAAGTCATTGCGGGCCATGAATGGGACACTGACAAGGCTGGGAGGAGCCCTGTGGTTGGAGTGGGGTGATGCTTTTTTGTGGACTCTGAATATCACGTCGTTCTCAGTCTTGCATTGGCAACTGTGGATCTACAAAAGTACAAAGAAGGGAAAGTGAGAAAGGAAATCTGGTTTTATCACTACATGAATTAAGGCAATAGGTTTAGTGTAAACTATTGGAAAGGCTCTTAAATATGAAGCAATGTTGAAATTCAAAGGGATCCAGAGTGAATCACTAGCTCTGGTTGGAACTTCTCCATCACTTTTTGTACATTTTCAAACTATGTTACATATAGTAAAATAAGAATTCCAAAATCTTGCAAATTGTAGAATCAATCATTTTTTAAATTCATGTAAAGGCTTAGCTATCATAGACCCATAGGATGGTAGTTAAGTGCTTAGCTCTAGGACAGACTATGTATGTTCAAAGCCCAGCTTTATTGTGCATAAGTTTAATGAAATAATATATGCAAAATATCTGTACACAGTAACTGTCAAACAAATGTTTTCCTTATTCTACTTAATTAATCTGGTTGAAGAAGTAAATCTTCATTAATGTGATTTATAAATCACATTTATGGACTGGATACGAATTGGGCAAAGCTGAAGTGTTGAATTCATCTGCTTCTCATTGCTCAGCTGGGCTCAATTTAAGACCCAGATGCATTAACCTCTTGAGGAGAGTTAGGTTGGCTAAACAAAATTTTGGATTCTGTGTTTAATCAATTTACATAGAACAGAGTTGATCTAGTATTCCATAGTGGGCTCTCAGGTTCTTGGTTAATAAAAAGTGATGCAAGTTACAAAGTTATTTTTGATGTGACATAAATTTGCACCATTATTCTTATGTATTAACTTATAATGCTGTAGTATATAATTATAAAAATGATTATTGTCATTTGTATCATTAAATATGTATTTTTAGGCAAAATAAAATGCTTGTTTTATGTATAATTTTTAATCATTTCAAGTTTCATGCTTAACTATATGCTTTTTGACATTTGGACTCTGAATATCATAGTTTATGATATATGTAGTGAGGTTTATTACATGTTTACTTTTTTCTCTAGCTTGTGAGAATATAATTAATATAGGCAATTTAGCATGTTAAACAGCTTACAGATTTAGAATGAAGAAAATGCTAGAAATAACAAATATATTTGTCAAAACATAGGTAAACATGAATTAATAAAATTTATAATGATTTAGGTACTCATGCTCAATTTTAGATAATTTCAATAGTAAATGAGAGACCAAACTGCTTTAAGAATGGATATGTCTTATATACAAAGATATAGAGGGTATGGAGTCTACTTACTTCTTTTTTCACTTACATTTTTTTTTTCTGTGTGTGAAAGATAAATTTAGGAAGAGAAAGACAAAGAGGACTTGAGTTACTTTTGATTTAGTTGAACACTTATCAATTATTTAAATATTTTAAAAAATGTAAATATGACTCATTCTTAAAGATAGGAAAGAAGACTAGGAACACCAACCAGAGCTTCAGCTCTGTCATAATTATGAGATTAAATTAAAATTCAATTTCCTCTGGGAAGTTTTCCCTGATCCTCAGCTGGAAGTAATTTCTTCCTCCTCTGACTTTCCAGTGCCTCTCCTAAAGCACTTAAGGCCTTGTATTGTAGTGATTTACGAATGCTCTCCAGGGTCTTATGATATTGCAAAATTATAAAGTAATTGAGTAGAGGATTTATATCTGATCCTGCTTTAGTCTGGAAGCAGTGGTTTAAAATAGAAGAGTATGGAGTTTAGAATCAGTGAGAACCCGGTTTCAAGCCAAGCTCTGTCACTTCCTAACCATTTGAACTGCAGCAAGTCATTAATTTTCTTTGCGCTTTGACTTCCTTATATATAAAAGAATGGTAATCATACTTAGTTCATAGCATCTGGGAAAGATTTTATGAAGTAATTCATTAACTGCTCCCATCCCCTCACATATATTCAATAAACCTCAGCTCTTTTCTTTCATATCGCTGATAAACATTCCTTTCCACCATGTAAAAGGTGTTCCTATGAACACACAATGAGTCATTCATTTTGCAACCGCAACTATCACTTTTGAAAAGACAATATCACTATGATGTTTGGTATGGCTTGTGGGTTGCACTTTATCCCCATCCCCCACTACTGTTTTTTTAATTTATTCAATGGGACCAGTATTTCCCTTTCTCCTAGATGAAATTTAAGGAAAACTCCGTGTTTCTTGTCATTTTAACACAGTGGTTTAACACAACTCTGGTCAGCAGTTCATAGGTCTCATTTCATATAAGAATTAAAAGTTCGAAGATTATTTAAGTTGCAGCTACTTCCCTTTTCTCAGCTCAGTATTGTTGTAGTTTTGTCATTGCCTAATGGGTTGATGGAGAAGCAGACTGGTCTCTTCTGTCTTCCACTGACTTACGCTTCTAACCCTAGAGACAGAAAAATTATCAGGTGACTAATACTATCATGAATTGGTGCCTGACTCACAGACTATTGTTGTTTTGTTTTACTTATTTTAGGATGCAATTTTATCTCTTAGAATAGTTTTAATGGATTCTTCAGGAACCATTCCCACCGAGGCCCATTGTTGGGAATTTTATATCTGCAGTCTCTTTGACTTGAATGAAGCACTTTCTCTGGCTGAATATGAGGTTTTCATTGGCTTCAAATTGTTGATGAATATTTCATTTATACTTTCAAATAATATTTATTGAGCACCCATTATGTGTCAGAAACTCTTCTAAGTGGATTAGCGAAAAAAGATTTCCAATTTGGAAATACGTATTTTAAAGGAGGAGACAAAACAATAAACAATACACATAATCAATAAGTAACTAACATAGTATGTTAGAAAGTGACATATACTCTGGGAATAAGAATTAGTAAAGCAGATTAAAGAGGATTGGGAGTGCTTTTGTGGGACTAAGTCAAAATTTTAAGTGGGGTGATCACTGTAGTTCTTATTGAGAAGGTAGGTTGCAGCTTCTCCCATTCCTACATGCTCAACCTTTGCAATGTGGGTTTGCTGCACAAAGGGTGGAAGTTCACTTTCCATCCCTTGAATATGGGCTTGGACATGTGATCGCTTAGGGTAACATACATTAAAAATTAAAACAGCCATCCTGGCTAACATGGTGAAACCCCGTCTCTACTAAAAATACAAAAAATTAGCTGGGCGTGATGGTGGGCTCCTGTAGTCCCAGCTACTCGGGAGTCTGAGGCAGGAGAATTACGTTAAGCCGGGAGGCGGAGCTTGCAGTGAGCCGAGATTGCACCACCGCACTCCAGCCTGGGCGACAGAGTGAGACTCCGTCTCAAAAAACAAACAAACAAACAAAAACAAAAAAATATTAAAACAAAGCAAAGGCATAAAAATTGCTGTGTATTGGGGTTTCATCCTCTGTTGCTGCTAGGGAATTCTCTGCCACCAAGTAAAGAAATCTCATTTTGCATTCTGGAAGATGACAGCCCAACTGGAGGTAAAACTTTCAGCTTTCCAAACCCTTTCAGCTGAGGTTCTAGCTGAGGCGAAAGACTTCCAACCAAGAGTCATTCTAAACCACCGAGCTTCACTTGAGCAGGCACGGACAAGAAGACAAGTAGCCAACCCACATAATCATGATGAAAAACAAACTGTCATTGCTTTAAACCACCAAAATTTGTGGTTATCCACAGCTAACTGATACACTGACATTTTTTAAAGGCTTGGAGGAAGTCACGGTGTGTGCCCTGTGGATGGCTGAAATAGTAAATATCCTGTGAAAATCCCCTAAAGCAGAAGGGAGACTACAGGGTTGAGGAAGGGAGAGGGGTAGGATGACAAGGAGAAAAGGGAGGGATGTGGAAGGGAAAACCCAGATTATGTATACTATTGTAAATACTTTAGCTTTTACTTCGGGTGAAATGGGAATTTCACCCTTGAATTCCAATTACTTCTCCAGGCAGACCCATGTAAATTTCCTTCTCTTGTGTGGCTTATTCTTTGCCTGGATAAACCCTGAAAGCACAGACTAATTTCAGTTGTAGCAGCTAGCTCTTCTTTACTCCTTACTCAGCTAGTTAGCTAGCCAAGTGCATCGCACTCCTCAGACCTGGAAAGTATGAGCTCGTCACCAGTCTTCAGTGTCTTCCAAAGTGCAGGTAAAGTATAATAAGCTTGACTGTCCATACCCCCCAAAGCTCTCTCTAGAATTTAGGTAAAGGGATGAAATGCACTCTATCATCTTTACCATTAGAAAAGAATGAGATTCATAATACCCCAACAATTCTTTTGAAAAGTTCTCCTGAAATTTCTAGTTATTTTCCTTTTCTCTCCAAGCTCCATTTAGGCTAAGGCAATGGTCATCTAAGATCACAAAACTGTTTCTACAATTTGCTTTTGTAAGTTCTAAATGTTTGTATTGCACCTTAGTTTATTGTGGGACATCTGTTATTTTATCAGTTGTCTTATCAGTTGCACCTGCAATTACAGATAACTTATGTGCCTTTCAACATACTGCTAGAACAATGGTCTGAGATAGAGGTTGAATTTTCCATGACTAAAGTAGAAGAGGGCCTATTTTTAAAACTCCGTCTTCAAAATTACTTAATTAACATACTGTTTCTTACAATTTGGCTCTGTTTTTCTTACAGAATACATTATAATCATTCTTTTTTATTGATACGCCGTATTTTATACATTGATAGGGTACCTGTGAGTGTTGCATGCAGAATGTGTAATGATTAAGTCAGGGCATTTAGTATATCCATCACCTCCAGCATTTATCATTTTTATGTGTTGGGAACATTTTGAGTCCTCTCTTCTAGCTACTTTGTAATATACAACACATTGTTGCTAACTATACTCACCCTACTCTGCTATTGTACATTAGAACTTACAACCTATCAAACTGTATATTTGTACCCATTAACCAACTGAATTTCATTCATTACTACCACCCACACACCCTTCTAGGCCTCTGCATCCATCATTCCACTCTTTAACTCCATAAGATCAAATTTTTAAGCTTCTATATATAGATGAGAACATACAATATTTATCTTTTTATTCTTGGTTTATTTCACTTAACATAATGACCTCCAGTTCCATCTATGTTGCTGCAAATGACAAGGTTTCATTCTTTTCTTTGGCTGAATAGTATTACATTGTGTATATATACCACATTTTTAAAAAAGTACATTCATCCTTTTGTGGACAATTGTGAATAGTGCTGCAATAAATATGCAAGTGCAGGTGTTCCTCTGATACACAGATTTCTTTTCCTTTGGATAAATAGTAGTGAAATTGATGGATTATATGACAGTTATATTTTTAGTTTTTTGAGAAATCTTCGTAATGTTTTTTATAGTAGCTGTACCAATCTATATTCCCAATAGCATTTGAATTCCCTTTTCTTTCATCCTCACCAACATCTGTTATATTTTGTATTTTTAATAATAACTATTTTAATTGGAGTAAAATAATATCTCATCATGGTTTTGATTTGCATTTCCCCGATGATTAGTAATGTTGAGCATCAATATATTTTTTGGCCGTTTGTATGTCTTCTTTTGAGAAATGTCTGTTCATGTTTTTTGTCCATTTTTAATTGGATTATGTATTTCTTTCTTTGGTTTTTAACTGTTGAGTTGTTTAAGTTCCTTGCATATTCTTGATATTAGTCCCTTGTCAGGTTAATCATTTGTGAATATTTTCTCCCATTTAAGAGGTTGTATCTTCACTCAGTTGTTTCCTTTGCTGTGCAGAAGCATTTTAATTTAATATAGTCTCTGGTCTATTTTTGGTTTTGCTGTCTATTCTTTTGAGGTTAATTCTTATTTATTGAATAGTTAGTGGTAATTTCACTTAGCCATTCATTTATTAAATTTTTACTAAATTCTTACCATGTACCAAACCTGAATTAAGTACTGGGGATATAGAAAGAACAAAAACATAATTCCTAATCTCAAGGAGCTCATGGTTGATTGCTCAACAATTTAAAAAGTAATTTTAAGAGGTATGCAAAAAATGTTTGGTAAATGTACTCCTTCAAGTGCTTTTAGATGGAAATAAAAGAAAAACGCATTTAAAACTGGAGTAAGCAATAAAAAATATATATTGCCATTTACAGTAGGAGGTTCAGAAATTGAGCAGCTTCAGGGTTAACCTAATCAATGGCCTTAGCTCTATTTCTCCAGTCTCTTTTCTCCTCTGTGATTTAGCTCTACCTTTAAGTTGGTAATGAAATGGTTACATTAGCTCTAGAATTTACTTTTATGCCTAACAATGTCCAGAGGAAGAAAAAATATGTTGGTTCCAGAAGCACTCATAGGGGAAGCCCCAGAAAATTTATTCTAACATCTGCTTGGCTTTAATTGAGTCACATGACTTTGCAGAACTGCGATTGACTCTAGAAAAATCAAGTACATCTCTTGAGCTGGAGGTGGGTTAGTTTTCCCTGTGTATCTAGATTTTTGGATAGAGTTGGTTACTTTAATAATTTCCAGATTCTATTAGAAAGAATTAATGTTTGGCTGGTAAGAATGCCCACTGCTGTAGGTCCAAATAGAGTCACAGGAGAGAAGAATTATGCTGAACCTGAGTCTTGTGAAAGGGGTCAGGAAATGAATTTATATGGAAGTAATATTTTAGATGTAGCTTAGAATTCTGAGTAAGAGTTAGCTAAGAAGGCTTAGTAGAAAAGGGTGATGAACCTTATAAGGGAAGAGGACAGCTTGGGCAAAGAGCAGTAGTCTGTGGATCTTGGGGCTTTGGGGGAAATGCAAGTAAGTAAGATTGTCTGGAGTAGAACTGTGCCCAGATATTTACAACATGACATGAAGGAGCTTATTGGCTGTGTCACTCGTGTAAAGAGGTTGAGAAATATCCAGAAACAGGAATACTGAATTTCAGCTACCATAGCATCTTCTGTGAGATCTCCTGAGGAAATAAACACCCAGGAAAGATCCAGGCAAAGGTAGTTATGTTTATTAGTTTATTAATGATAGCTGATATTGTATTGCCATGCAGAAATTGAAGAATGTCCTCTGAACTATTTCTTTAATACGAAATAAAATTCAGAAGAACTTAAGAATTCTGAAGCCAGAGTGAAAGAACTGGAATCCCAATCCTGCCACTTGTTAGTTGCTTGACTTTGATCAGCGCATGTAACCTCTGTGCTCCTCAGTTTCTTTTTCTGTGAAATGGGTATAATAGAGCATCCACCTCAAAGATTTTAGCAGACTAAATGAGTTACCACATATTAAAACACTCAGAAGAGTATCTGGTAAAGTTTGCGAGCATCATATGGGCATTATGTAAATATTGGCAAGTGGCGTTATTGCTTCTTCAGCTTTTGGTGGAGCCAAACCTTAGGACACTAGAAGTAGGCAAAGCAGCTTTCCAGTGTCTTTTTCTTTTGATCTACAATTTCGAATGCAAGAAAAAACAGAATGAAAAAAGTAAATAATAATTTTTTTATAAGACTTAGAGCAGACAGCCAGATACTCTTTTATTTCAAACTGGCAGTAGTTTAATTTTGTAAGGTACAGATTTGTGGGTATGCATAGATGTGGGTCTGGTTGGGTAGAAGTGAGTAGCAAGTCGCCTCCTCTGAAAGAAGGAAAGACTAGGGGCTTTCTCACTGCACCAGCTGTGAATGTGGGTAGTGTTCTATAAAAGAAGACATTGAAGAGTGACAGAGGGAGAATAGGCTTCCAAAGACAGGAAGACAATTTAATGTTGTATCCTCTTTGAAGATGTTACTAAGAAAGATGGAGGTGAAGAGAAGCTTCCAGTCTCCTTCCTATTCCCCCACTGCCATACCCCACACTTATTTCCATAGTCTAAGTATACTATTTCAGACCTGCTAGGACGTTGCTGCTTGACCTGCATGTACATACTTCTATTCACCTTTATTATAGGTAGGATGCAAGGATTCATGGGATTGTATGTCCGTTCTTGTTTTGTGTTACCATATGGAAGGATTTTCTTCCTTGAAGCCCTATTATTATTTTTTTAAGTTGAATAGGTAACTATTGTTCTGCCAGCTAATTTCCCATCTGTTTGTGCCTTCTAGATTCAGAGAATCAGATGTGCACTTAATTTCCTATAATGGGTTGAGTTGTGTCCCCTAAAAAGATACATTCAAGTCATAACCCCTGATATTTGCAGATGTGCCTTTATTTGGAAATGGGGTATTTACAGATGTAATCAAGTTAAAATGAGGTTATAATGGATTAGGGTGGGCTCTAAATCCAATGATTAGTGTCCTTCTAAGGATAGCGAGAATTGAAAATACACAGAGGTAGAAAGGCCATGCCAGGATGGAGGCAGAGCCTGGGGTGATGTAATAGTAAGCCAAGGGATGCCGAGGATTGCTGGCAGCTACCAGGTGCTGGGGAAAGGCATTGGAGGGGTCTATCCTAAAGACTCCAGAGGAAGTAAGGCCTTACTGACATCTTGATTTCAGACTTCTAGCCCCAGAATTGTGACAGAATACATTTCTGTTGTTTTAAGCCACCCATTTTGTGACCATTGGCTATAGCAGCTCTAGAAAACTAATACATCTGCATTGAAACATGCAGAATCTAGAATGTAGGCTAGAGCACATGTTGAAACCTTTGAGTATAAAAGCCAGATTTTTATATCATTCTTCTATGGCTGTTATAAAAGCTGATATCAATATTCTCATCAGGAATAAAAAAATAGATCCAAGCAAGAAATGCAGAATTTCAAATAAAGAAATGAAGCATTTTGGTGATGGAGAACAGTTTTCCTGTTAGATCTTACAGCTAAAATATATCTTGCCTTCTGCCAATATAGATATTATCATCTCATCATTTCAAATTTCTTTTTTTTAATTTCTTTTATTATTATTATTATTATACTTACTTTACGTTTTATGGTACATGTGCGCAATGTGCAGGTAAGTTACATATGTATACATGTGCCATGCTGGTGCGCTGCACCCACTAACTCGTCATCTAGCATTAGGTATATCTCCCAATGCTATCCCTCCCCACTACCCCCACCCCCCAACAGTCCCCGAAGTGTGATGTTCCCCTTCCTGTGTCCATGTGTTCTCATTGTTCAATTCCCACCTATGAGTGAGAATATGCGGTGTTTGGTTTTTTGTTCTTGCGATAGTTTACTGAGAATGATGATTTCCAATTTCATCCATGTCCCTTCAAATTTCTTAAATTTAAAAACACTTCTATTAATGCTCCTTTCACTATGTCAGATTTGTTTTGTTGGATGAAAATCATAATGATAGCCAGATCTTCTTAGGATGCCTTTATCAACTTTGGTTTTATTTTGTTTTGAGAAGACTTAATGAGGCAAATCAAGATTTATCAGTTCCCCGGACACTTTTTTACTCTTTAGCATGGAATTTGAGTGTAACGGTTGCTGATGAAGAATGACAGAGAATTTTGGTTAGTGCACATAAAACTGTTGTTTGTACAGATTTTAACAAATATATTTTAAACTTAATTTCAAGTTTCCTTTTTCCGCTCCCTGTGAACCTTTTATTTCAGAATGCTTCTCACAGCCAAAATGCTTTACCAAATTGAATGGACACACCATTGCTTCTGAGACCAAATTAGCCTCCAAGATGGGCTGCCTGGTGCTCACACTGTCAACACCACCATGGTCTGCAGGCCAGTTGCCAGTTTTTAACAGTGTCCAGGGAGATATCAGCTTCCTAACTGATTTCCTCCCTCTTCCCAACCTAATTATTCGGAGACCTTCAAGCTTTCCAGAAATATCTGCAATTAGTCAGATGGTATCTAGGGCTTTGTTTAAAATTACAATAGAAAATTTATCAAGACCATTTGGTTTAATCTCTCTCATCATCTTCCCAGTGGATTTTTTTTCCCCTTCTCTCTGGAGAGTTAGAAATGAGGCATCACAATTATTACATAATTACAGAGAATAATAGCAACAATAATGCTTGAAATTATTATTACACTATTAAAAGGAATGATATGTGTAAAGATAATTTCTTGTCAGATTTATAAAACTTTTCTTCCAGAAGCTCAAACAATGAACAGTTTGTTAGCTTTAAAAGCTCCCTTTGCTGATGGTGGTTAGAGCCCTGGTTTTGTAAATCAGGAGTCATGAGCTCAGACTTCACTAGAGTCTCAACCTACTTCTAGTATTTAAACATAATAGCTGGTATGAAATCATTGTTCTATATATATTGTTGCATCACATAATAGATAAATTGATAGGGAAAGTTTTTGAAGTAAGTGGAGATTATATTTTCATATAATTAATCTTCTTTTCTAACTACTCTTACATAGCTTATATCTATATAGCAAACTCTTGGTTGGCCAAAGTTAAATAAAACACTTTAGAATATGAGTTTGATTTCTAGTTCTACTGTTTTGTAACTCCATGTATTTGAGCAAGTCACAAGTTCTGAGTCTCATATTCATCAATAAATTGGAGTACACAAGAACATACATATCATTAAACATTTTCTTTAGCGCAACATTAAATATAAACTTGAAAGCTTCTTAGTCTTCTAACCCCAATCTTATTTCCATTCTCACCTCTTCAGAATCAGCCATTTAATGAATTTAATATGAATTCTTGCAGTTATATCTATGAATGTACATGTCAACAAAACATTTTATGCACCTAAAATTTTTTAAAACTTACACAGTTGTTACACAGATGTTATCAAAGTGCATATGTTATAGTGAAACTTGCTGATATGATTTGGCTGTGTCCCCACTCAAATCTCAACTTGAATTGCATCTCCCAGAATTCCCACATGTTGTGGGAAGGACCCAGTGAGAAGTAATTGAATTATGGGGGCCGATCTTTCCTGTGCTTTTTCTCATGATAGTGAATAAGTTTCACGAGATCTGATGGGCTTATCCAGGGTTTCTGCTTTTGCTTCTTCCTCACTTTTCTCTTGCTGCTGCCGTGTAAAAAGTGCCTTTGCCTTGGGCCATGATTCTGAGGCCTCCCCAGACGTGTGGAACTACAAGTCCAATTAAACCTCTTTTCTTCCCAGTCTCGGATATGTCTTTATCAGCAGCATGAAAATGGACTATAGTAAATTGGTACCAGTAGATTGGGGCACTGGTGAAAAGATACCAGAAAATGTGGAAATGATTCTGAAACTGGGTAACAGGCAGAGGTTGGAACAGTTTGGAGGGCTTAGTCTAAGACAGGAAAATATGGGAAAGTTTGGAACTTCCCAGAAACTTGTTGAATGGCTTTGCCCAAAATGCTGATAGCGATATGGACAATAAGAACAAGGCTGAGGTGGTCTCAGATGGAGATGAGGAACTTGTTGGGAAGTGCAGCAAAGGTGACTCTTATTAGGTGTTAGCAAAGAGACTGGTGGCATTTTGCCCGCACCCTAGAGATTTGTGGAACTTTGAACTTGAGAGAGATGATTTAGGGTATCTGGTGGAAGAAATTTCTAAGTAGCAAAGCATTCAAGAGGTAACTTGGGTACTGTTAAAGACATTCAGTTTTATAAGGGAAGCAGAGCATAAAAGTTTGGAAAATTTGCAGCCTGACAATGTGATAGAAAAGAAAAACCCATTTTCTGAGGAGAAATTAAAGCTGGCTGCAGAAATTTGCATAAGTATCAAGGAGCCTAATGTTAATCGCTAAGACCAAGGGGAAAATGTCTCCAGGTCATATCAGAGATCTTCATGACAGCCCCTCCCTCACAGACCCAGAGTCCCAAGAGGGAAAAGTGATTTTGTGGGCTGGGCTCAGCATCCCTGTGCTGTGTGCAGCCTAGGGACTTAGTGCCCTGTGTCCCAGCCCCTCTAGCCATGGCTGAAATGAGCCAATGTACAGCTCAGGCTGTGGCTTCAGAGGGTGGAAGCCCCAAGCCTTGGCAGCTTTCACGTGCTGTTGAGACTTTGGGTGCACAGAAGTCAAGAATTGAGGTGTGCGAACCTCCACCTAGATTTCAGAAGATGTACGGAAACACCTGGATGCCCAGGAAAAGGTTTGCTGGAAGGGCGGGGCCCTCATGGAAAACCTCTGCTAGGACAGTGCAAAAGTGAAATGTGGAGTTAGAACTCCCACACAGAGTCCCCACTGGGACACTACCTAGTGGAGCTGTGAAAAGAGGGCTATCATCCTCCAGATCCCAGAATGGTAGATCCACCTACCGTTTGTTCCATGCACTAGGAAAAGCCGCAGACACTCAATGCCAGCCTATGAAAGCAGCCAGGAGGGGGGCTATACCCTGTAAAGTCACAGGGGTGGAGCTGCCCATGGGAACCCACCTCTTGTATCAGCGTAACCTGGTTGTGAGACCTGGAGTCAAAGGAGATCATTCTGGAGCTTTGAAATTTGACTGCCCTGCTGGGTTTTGGACTTACATGGACTCTGTAACCCCTTTGTTTTGGCCAATTTCTCCCATTTGGAATGGCTGTATTTACCCAATATCTATACTCTCATTGTAGCTAGGAAGTAACTAGCTTGCTTTTGATTTTACAGGCTTATAGGCAGAAGGGACTTGCCTTATCTCAGATGAGACTATGGACTGTAGACTTTGGGTTAATATTGAAATGAGTTAAGATTTGGGGAGACTGTTGGGAAGGCATGATTGGTTTTGAAATGTGAAAATATGAGATTTGGGAGGGACCAGGGACGGAATGATATGGTTTGGCTGTGTTCGCACCCAAATCTCAACTTGAATTGTAACTCTCAGAATTCCCACGTTGTGGGAGGGACCCAGTGGGAGGTAATTGAATTGTGGGGGTCAGTCTTTCCCGTCCTAGTCTCATGATAGTGAATAAGTCTCATGAGATCTGATGGGTTTATCAGGGGTTTCCACTTTTGCTTCTTCCTTATCTTTCTCTTGCTGCCACCATGTAAGAAGTGCCTTGTGCCTCCTGCCATGATTCTGAGGCTTCCTCAGCCATGTGGTACTGTAAGTCCAATTAAACTTCTTTTCCTTCCCAGTCTCGGGTATGTCTTTATCAGCAGCATGAAAATGGACTAATACACTTGCTTGTCTCTCATCAGAGTTTTCAAGATCTATTGTTGATAATAATATTATCTTACAAGTTATTTAATTCTCTAATGTATGGGAAGCAGCATAGCATCGTCCTTGCTGTTGCTATGGCATTTATTGCTGTTGGACCTTCAGGAAACCTCTTTGCATCTCAGTTTCCTCATCTATAAAATGGAGATGATAACTGTACTTACATCATGGAGCTGCTATGAGGATCAAAGAAGTTATCAACCCTTCAGAATACGGCCAGCACATAGGAACAATATATCTATTTGCTAAATCGAAGGAAACAACTGTTGACTATTTTTGTTTTTAATTTTTTACTATTACTAACAATTTTTTCAAAAATGTTTCATACACATAGCTTTGTTCCTTTGTGGAAGTGTTGCTCAATAGTATATTACACATGGAAATGTTGGCTCATAGGGTTTATGCCTTTTCAATTTTAGATAATCATAAATTGTTCTCCATAATGAGTGTGTTAATTTATGTTCCTACCAATGTGTAAGAATTTCTGTTTTCTCTACACCCTTGCTTTATTAAATATTTATCAATTTTTTGGCCAGTCTGATTCATATAAAATGGATCTCATGTGTTATTTTGTTCCCTTGATTACAAGCGAGAAAAACATTTTTTTCGAATATCATTTGGACATTATGATTTCTTCTTTTGTAAATTGTAAGCACTGCTTTGCTTGACTGGGACTAAGTTATAAAGGTCTGGAGGGTCATGGTCTAAGGAAAATAGTTGAACAAATGCTAATTATGCTTATGTTTGCTGTTATTTCTTTCTCCTGACTCCACTATTGTCTTCATCCCTTCACTTTTGTCTTCATCCATCCTTTTCCTTCTCTGATAGTTACATATTTTTTCATTTGTGAAGAATTATGTTTCAGAAATTGAAAGACAGAAGACAATTTAAAAGCATGTCCTTGTCTTAATTGGAAGATATCACATATTAGTTAAATGACATAAGGACAGTGAAAAAAAACTGTCTTTTAAGGACAAATATTGTAGATAACATGAATTGTCATGTTTTCTTTTTTGGTACTTATCTAACCCAACTGCTTATCTAGTTCAACAATTTTTCTGTACAAGGGTGCAGAGAACTTATGTAGAAGTGCTAGATATTAAACATTTATCTTGTGAATCCATGTAATTTTGTGCTAGTATCACCTATTAAATTAGAAGACAGCTGAGGGTCCAGTTACTGGCTGAGACACTGTGGTAAAGTGATTAATTGTGCTTTAGAACTGGAGCCTCTGGTTAAAATTTCATCTTCACCACCTTCTTGTGTAACTCGTAAGATTATTTTTAGGACTAAATGGCATTATGTATATATATATATATAAAGCTATTAATATAACACCTGGCACTAATAAATATTCATTAACTATTAGCTATTATTATTTCTTTCCTTTAATACTATTAGAGCTATAGGGTTATATAGCTCTATATATTTAGCGAGTTTAATTAAATTAGGCTTCATCGTTGTATAATGATATAGGAAGAAGTTATTATCCTAACAGATAATATTTGGGAAGATGTTTAATAAGCTTTCTCTGTGGTATAAATGAGTATTCTATTTTCTGGCCTTCTACATTTCAGGATAAAAACATACACCTACTTTGTATGGAAAAGGAGAAAGAAAAGAATAAGATTGAACTATGCTCTGCTGCATGGTGGGTTTGATGAAAGTGGAGTCACGCTGATTGGTGCTCAAGATAAGTGTCTTAGGGGAAGACTCATACCCAGTGGAATTTTTTTTAGTGAAATATCGTGGCTCATGGACTGTGGGATTTGTCATTTGTTTTCAATAAAATGATAAAAATCATAATTTATTTCGTGAAAAAGAATTTCTAATGGAAGCTGGGAAAAGCATAAAGCAAAATATATGCTATTTGGATTATATATACATTTTTTGGAAACCTGTGAGTTAGTAAAAGAGTTTTACAATTCCAAGTTTGAATAGAATTGGTGGGAACAGCTAGACTTAGTGATGTTTTCAGTGGACCACTTATGTTCTTTAGTGAGTACTGAAATGTGTTAAAATGGTTAATTCTATTTTTTGAACTAGGAACAATTTCCCGCAAAAATATGAATATACAATAAATATGTTACATAAAACCATGATTGTCAGGAGTAATATTTTAAAAATATGGTCAACTCATATTATTTATAATTTTCTCATTAGATTTTTACTCTTACTTTACATATTCCTTTGCCTGACAAGCTCACTTGTATACCTGGTTGTAGAAACACAGAGTGCTAATTTCTACCACAGAACTTCTTACACTGTTCCATAACTGTCTACTTATTCTGTTTCTCAACTCAGACTGACTTCTTGGAGAAGTCTGTTCTTGGAGGACATATTTTATTATTTTGTATTATCAATGCAGTAAAGTATCTTTTACAAAGTAAATGTTTTGCAAATGTTAGTAAAATGACTTTTTAGAGTTGAAATCTTGATTCTGCTTGTGGAATATCCGTGTTCCAGAACAAAGACAACTGAAGCTGTTAAACCTTTAATCAAGAGACTCAGGGAAGCCATTCCTATGATTACAGTGGCATATTGATTTACTCATTGATAGGCTCTTTCAGCAGGAACTCCCTGGAAGATCTGTCAGGCTGAAATACATTGTCTTGATTTACAATGCTTGTTTTGGTCCTAAAACCATGCAAACTACAAAGCAAACATCTCTAGAGAAAAACTTAGAATTCACAAGGTATACGGAAGGAGTCCTATAAATTTAACAAAAGATACTCAATATACACGATCCAAAATATCCATTCACCTAAACTCTAGAACTTGCATTTTTCATTATCTTTCTTTATTTAATGTTAATGAAAGAAAAATAAACACATGAAAAGGTTTCACCCTGACACAGGGACTGGAGTCTATGTCTATAAGAACACGTAGTGAATTTCTTTTATTTGGTTCCAGCTTGAAGACTTGCATTTTACATTTTATATAAGTAATTATTAAATTACATTTTAAGTTTTAATGTATTTTGGATGATCACAACTTCTTTTCTTCCTAGAATGGCAAGATATGAGCCTGTAGATGTGGGTTACATTACACTGTGTGGAAAGCGTTGTTACATGAAACCACTCAGATATGAAAACAGACTGCTTTCTATTAATAACAGATGCTCAAACATTTGATTCACCTTTCACTTCCATATACTTGCACCTTCTATTTTCCCCTTCAGGATTGGACCTCACTATTACGGACTAAACGTTTGTGTTCCCTCTAAAATTCACATGTTGAGACTATAACCCCCAATGTGATGGTATTAAAAGATGGGGTCTTTGGGAGGTAATTAGCTTTAGAGGAGGCCACAAAAGTACCATCCTCATGATGGGATTAGTGCCCTAGAAAAAGAGACCAGAGAACTTGCTCCTCACCCTAGTCAAGTGATGATACAGCCAGAAAGCAGCCCTCTGCAAACCAGGTGAAGAGCTCTCACCACAAACCCACCAGGCTGGCACCCTGATCTTGCCCTTCCCAGTTTTCAGAATTGTGAAAAATAAATGTCTGATTTTAAATCACCCATTCTGTAGTATTTTGTTATGGCATCTCAGACTGACTAAAAAACTTTCCCATCTTTTACTATCAAGCCAGTCTTCAATGTTTAGTTCAAGCATCACCACTCCCCACCCCTGCATTGTGTGTATGAGGGTGTATTAAAAAAACAGGCAGACTATTTTTAAACACAAGTTATACAACATATATTCACTATAAAAGTTGTGAGAAATATGAAAGTAAAATATGAAAACAACTTCCTTGCCCTAACAAATTTCTCATGTCAAGTGTAAGCACTGGTCACCTGTAATCCTGGCACTTTGGGAGGCCAAGGTGGGAGGATCACTTCAGCCCTGGAGTCTGAAACCAGCCTGGGCAACATAGTGAGGCTCTGTTTCTACAAAAATTTTTCTTAAAAAGTTAGCTGGACACAGTGACACACAGCTGTAATCTCAGCTACTTGGGAGGCTGAGGTGGGGGGATCACTTGAGCCTGGGAGGCTGAGGTTACTGTGAGTTGAGATCAGACCACTGTACTCTAGCCAGGGCAACAAAACAAGACTCTGTCTCAAAAAAAAAAAAAATAAATAAATAAATAAATAAAAGAAAAAGAAAGAAAAAGAAAAAAGAAAGAAAAGCAAACAAACACACAAAGAGTAAGCATTGGCCAGGTGTGGTGGTTCCCATCAGTAATCCCAGCATTTTGGGAGACCAAAGTGGGAGGACTGCTTGAGTCCAGGGGTTTGAGACCAGCCTGGGTAACACAGGGAGAGCCTGTCTCTACCAAAAACTAAAAAAAAAAAAAAAAGAAAAAATTAGCCAGGCATGGTAGCTTACCACTGAGCTCCCAGCTACTCAGGAGGCTGAGGTGGGAGGATCACTTGAGCCCAGGAGTTCAAGCCTGCAGTGAGGTTTGATCATGCCATGCACTGTAGCCTAGGTGACAGAGCAAGACTTTGTCTCAAAAAACAACAAAAAAGGAGTAAGTGCTACTATTTTAACATTATCAAGTATTTCTTTCTAGTCCTTTTTCTATGAAAATGCCATTTCCAGTCCTTCCACTAATTGTTATTTCCTCCTGCTGTGTCAACATAGCACTTTGTTACATTCTGTCTCGTATTCATATGTGGCTTTACCGTGAACTAATAAAGCTTAAACTTCAGGGCTTTTCAGAATGAACCGTCAGAAAAAAAAAAAAAAAAAAAACACAAAAAAACCAAACATAAAAAACAACAAAAACAAAGCTTCAGGGCTCCTTGCTTGCACAGGCTCCTTCCAAAACTGCAAAATGTCTTGCCAAAGTATTCACATAATCGTTGTTTTATATATTTGCAATTTGGGTTTTCTTTTTTTAAGCGCTTTGCAAATTGCCTACGTTTCAAGACCCCACAAAACCTGAAAATACCCTTCCTGCAACAAAATGTATAAATCATCAACTTGCTCATGTGGGTGTGTGTCTGACTGTTTTGCTTTGCTATAAAGGAGTCCCTGAGACTGAGTAATTTATAAAGAAAAGAGGATTATTGAGCTCATGGTGCTTCAGGCTGTACAGAAAGCATGGCACTGGCATCTGCTTGGCTTCTGGATAAGGCTTTTGTGCTGTGTCCAAACATGGCAGAGAAGATTAAAGGAAAAGCATGTGTGAGGAGAGAGCAAATCTGAAGGGCATCCTGGCTTTATAACAACCCACTCACTCAGTAACTAATTTATTGGCAGGGGAACTAATCCAGTGTCAAGACAGTGAGAGCTCACTACCTCAAGAAAGGCACCAAGCCATTCATGCGGGATCTGCCCCTAAGACCCAAACACCACCCACTAGGCCCCACCTCCAATACCACCACATTGGGGATCAAATTTTAGCACAAGATTTGACGGGGACAACCAAATCATCTCAAAACCATCACAGTGTGTGACAAATTTAGGACTAAGTGAGCTTCAGTAGTGCCCAGGATGGTTTACAAGAAACAAGCAGAGTTTTAATCACAAGCAGGAAATGTAAGTATATCACATAAATGTTTTCTTTTCCCTTTTGTGTAATTGGTCTTATTGATGCATAATCTTAATATGTTATTCTAGTTTTCACCTGCACATTAATCAACGCATTCTACCTAATATATTTTGCATTTGCTACATTGATTAAGGAACAAAGAATTTCTGACCTGTAATACAGTTGGCCTTCAGTATCCACAGGCTCCCCATCTTTGCATTCAACCAACTGAGGATCAAAAATATTTTTAAAAAACCCAATAAAAAAATAATACAAATAATACAAATAAAAAATGTGTATACAGTGTAAATTTGTATACTGCATAACAGTATAACAACTATTTACATAGCATTTATATTATATAGTTAAAGTACACTACAAGATGTACATAGGTTGTATGCAAATATTACACTATTTTATGTAGGGGACTTAAATTTTGGCATTCACAAATTTGGGTATCTATGGGGGTCCTGAAACCAATCCCTTGCTGACAGTGAGGGAGAACTGTATTACCTTCTACATGTTACACTTAAAGAAGGCCAGATTAGATTTCCAGCTCCTCAGACTATGTGACTTCATCTAAATAAGTGCCATTCAATAGACCTTTACGCAATGATGGGAATTTCCTAGATAGTCTATGCTGCCCCAGCTCATAGCCACTAGCCACATATAGTAACTGAGCTCTTCAAATGTAGCTAGTGTGGCTGTGAAACTAAATTTTAAATTCTATTTAAATGTAATTGTCAGAGGCGTTTGAATCAGAGTGCCTCCATCTTGAACAGGGGCTGGGTAAAATAAGGCTGAGACCTGCTGGGCTGCAAGCCTGTTAAGTTAGGCATTCTTAGTCATGGGATGAGATAGGAGATAGACACAAGAATAACGTCATAAAGACCTTGTTGATAAAACAGTATGCAGTAAAGAAGCTGGCTAAATCCCACCAAAACCAAGATGGCGAGGAGAGTGAACTCTGGTCTTCTTCACTGTTCCTTATATGCTAATTATAAGGTATTAGCATACTAAGAGACACACGCATGAGCACCGTGACAGTTTACAAACACCATGGCAATGTCTGGTAGTTACCCTATATGGTCTAAAAAGGGGAAGAACCCTCAGTTCCTGGAATTGCCCACCCCTCTACCAGAAAACCCATGAATAATCTACCCCTTTGTTACCGGCGGGGGTCCTTGCTTCCAGAGCTCCTAAGATGGTGAAGGGCCCTTCCAAAATGGCAGCGGGCCACTTCAAAGATGGTGGCAAGCCTCGTATTCTCTGACCTGAGGTTCTTGGCCTCACGGATTCCAAGGAATTGAATCTTGGGCCATGTGGTGAGTGTTATAGCTCTATTAGACACCGTGGGTCACAGAAGAGAACTGTGGAACCCAGTGACTAGTGTTCAGCTCGATTAGGACAAACCCAGGCACTTAGCCATGCAGGAACAATGGCAAGCCTTTTGCCCCATCAGGAGTGTCAATGGGCACCTGGCTGGATCAGGAGCACAGTGGACACCCTGCAGGATCCGGAGGGATGGAAGTCAGCGGCGGGTCTGTGACAGCGACAAACAACAGTGGTGGACGGCGAGTGAAAGCTCAGCTCCAGCCATAACAAACACGGACCGGAGGAGTGCAGTTGCAAGATTTAATAGTATGAAGTAGAGTGAAAACAGAGCTCCCATACAAAGGGAGGGGACCCAAAGGGGTTGCCATTGCTGGCTCAAATGCCTGGGTTTATATCCCGATCCTTGTCCCTCCTGCTGTGCTCTCAGGCAACAGATGATTGGCTATTTCTTTACCTCCTGTTTTTGCCTAATTAGCATTTTAGTGAGCTCTCCGATTGGTCGCGTGTGAGCTAAGTTGCAAGCTTCGTGTTTAAAGGTGGATGTGGTCACCTTCCCAGCTAGGCTTAGGGATTCTTAGTCGGCCCAGGAAATCCAGTTAGTCCTGTCTCTCACCTTGTTTAGCATGTACTCAAGAAATAACCATAAAAGTGGGCAACCAGCAGCCCTCAGGGCTGCTCTGCCTATGTAGTGGCTATTCTTTATCTCTTTACTTTCTTGATGAACTTGCTTTCACTTTACTCTATGGACTCACTCAGAATTCTTTCTTGCATGAGATCCAAGAACTGCCTTCCTTGGGGTCTGGATTGGAACCACCTTTCTGGTAACATAATTACTTTAAGTTTAAATTATCTAGATACAAGCCATATGGGGCTAGTGGCTATCATGTTGAACAGTACAGCTCTAGAAGATTGTGAACAATGTGATCCACTGGGGAGGGCTTAATTAAAGAAATCAGTACATTAGTGATAATAAATGATGAAGGATCAAGTTTGAATAATATTGTACCCCACTCTTCTAGCAAAACATTGTGTACCATGTTTAGTCTGCAAACAGACTTGAGAATGGAAATCAACATACGGCAATGTAATGAATTGAAAAGGCAATTTCAAAGAAAAGATAAATGTGGTTAGCTTTAAAAACATCTATGTTAAAATGAAGAAAGAAGAAAAGAAATTATTTAAAAGGTAGGGGAGCCAAGAATCCACAGTAAAACATCCCTTTTCGGTCATTTAGCTGGAAAGCAGAAACAAAACAAAAAAAGAAGAATTAAGAAAGCCTATGGGTGTGCCAGGAGTCTCATTGTTTCACTGTGTCTAAGTATTTATGTGGGAAGGAATAGTGACTACAAAAACACTGACTTGAAAAAGTATGAACCAGCAGGGACCCTGGGCCAAAACATTAGTACCACTGTAATCCCAGAAATCTCTGGAATTTGCAAATTCACTATTTACTTTGCTAACATGACAAGAGAGGCATTCCAAATGATTTGCTTACTGTGGTCAGCATTCTGAAATTATTGTTCTATGTTTTATGGTTTTTTTAAAAGAAATACTAACAAAAACATCCAAGACCTCTCTATATTGTAATTGTGCATGGCAAGTTATGAATGTAAATTCCTTGACAGGAAGAAAACAATATAGCCCCTGAGATGCAAATTAAATTATACATTCCTGAAATCCTTGTTTTGTTTTATTTTAGAAAGTGTCTGCATCTGTCATTTCTATTTAGCACATATTTAATCATGATATTTCAGTGGTGATTGTGAAACCACCATTGCAAAATTATAACTGAGACGGTGAGAGAGATCTGACCTAACCAACTCCCTCTTGCTTCTGACCTCCAAGCTGTTCTTGTTTATTCCTGGGTGTAGGTGAAACTAATTTTGGGAGAAACTTACTTTATAGTTTGAAACAAAGAGATAACAACCCTTTCCCAAAACGAACCCCTTCTTGCCTGGGGATTAGACTGCCTTTGTAGGACTAACAGATTAGCCACCAGATGAGAAATTATGGTTTAAGAGTCATGCAGCTGAAGGCTGCAAGATTCTAAATATCCCAAATTGCTCCCAGGGATGGCATCACTATTGTAAAACCTAATATCAGTGCTTGAGATATTTTGCAGACCCTGTACCTGATGGATCAGCTGGCACCACCCAGACTGATAAACTGACTCATCTGGTCTTGTGGCCCCACCTAGGAACTGACTTAGCGCTAGAGGACACTTTCAACTACCTATAAGTTCATCTTCAACCTTACCAATTAAACTCCCACATCACTGGTGCCCTAACTACCAAATTATCCTTAAAAACTCTGATGCCTGAGTTCTCAGAGATCGATTTGAGTAATAATAATACTCTGGTCTCCCACACAGACAGCTCTGCATAAATAACTCTTTCCCTGTTGGAATTCCCATCTTGATAAATTGGCTCTGTCTAGGCAGCAAGCAAGGTGAAGCTGTTGGGCAGTTACAATGGTGGGCTTTTTGTTTAGAAGTTGACTTTCTTTCACATGCAATTCTTACAACTTATTTTTTATTGTGTAGAGATTATTTGGTGACTTTAGAAATTTAAATGCTGGTCTTTTTAAAAAAGATGAACCTGTCAATATGCATTTCTGTCTCCAAAGGAGAAAAATGTAGCTTGTGCCAAGTCATACTTTATTACATATTGGTGATGTCTTATTGTTGTTTGAATCATTAATTGTAAGAAATTCTCATTTATAAAAGCGCACTTGGCATATCCTTAAAACACATAAAATTGGTCTGCATTAGTTTGAAAATAATTCCACATGTACCTTGCTTCCTAAAGTATAAATAACATGGGGATAGCCATGATATAGGATCAGAATTCCTTCTTAACTTAGCTTATGGAATAAAATAAGTGACACGTGATCAATATTAGGTGCCATGGAGAAGGAACACCAGGGTTTTCCAAGCTGAGAGCAAGTTATCTGATGATAGATTCCATTTAAACTTTACTTGTGTTCTAAAACCAATCTTTCCTTTTTAAATTTTTTAAACCAAAGTAACACACGAATATTAAAGAAAACTATCATACTGTATTAGAATATAAATTGCTAATATTTTGGTAAATTTATGTAAGGAACATGGCTGTGCTACACAGCCAAGCAGGCATTAGGCAGCAGGCACAGGCCAGGGTAAACAGCCTTGTTGATTCAGTGGGATTGGGGCACAGCTGCACAGTCCCATGTCTTATACAATCATAGCCGTGTAGACACAACATAGAGAGGCTCCCCACCCGGCTCCCAGCCACTATTGTTTGTGTAGTGTATTAATGTAACACTGACCCTGTGAGGGGTTGCTGAATAAAGCCATGTCTCATTTACCTACTGTCTCTTGAGTGTTCTTCCAGCTCCCTGCCTCATGTCCCATGTCCACCCACTCCCCTCAGCCCTCAGCTTGGGCTGGAACCTAACCCTGAACCTGACAGTTGGCGTAGTCGGCATGATGACGTGAGTGGGTTGTCAGGCCTTGGGGTTCTCAGGTTGGCTATGTGGCCGCAGCATGGGCTGTGGTACTTAGTGGCAGAAGTGCTGCTTGAATGGGCCCCAGTGGAAATGTGGGAGGCAGTGGACGGGTCTCCTGTGAGTGTGAGAAGGCACTGAAGCAGCTGGAAGCTCACAGCACCAAGAAAGACCTCACCTTCGCCGGCAGAATCGGATGGGCCTTTCTGACTGTGCTACGCGAAGTACATGCTCAGTCCCTGCGGGACGCGGCACAGGTACCGGAGCTTCAGGTGCAAGTTGGGTGCCTGGGGTCCCAAATGCACAGCTTGGAGCAAAACCTGGGGGTGAAGGACCTCCAGTCACAAGCAGGGCACTTACAGGCTCAGATAAACATCCTGGAGCAGCAGTTGGCAACAGCTGTCGGTGCGACCCTGAGCCCGTCCTCCAGGCCGGACACTCCTGCATGGCCTGATCCTGAGGAGGAGGAGGCTCTTTTGCTATGGGCTCGTCCTGTGATCCATCAGAAAATAGAACATGAGCAGCCGATGGGATCCCATGGGAGAGCCCAGGGACCCCCCCCCCCCACAGTGGTGGACCACACCTCTTATTGTGCTTATACCCTCACTGAGTTGCAGGAGTTGGGTAAACAGTGCTGGCAGCACCCAGGGGAGGCCCTCCCAGCCTGGCTAATCCGTCTTTGGGATGAGGGGACTGACAGCATTTCTTACTCTGCCTCCGTGATGGGGAAGCTGACTTCTATCACATCTCACCCCTCCCTTCATCAGCAGCTGCTGCTGTGCCAATGGTTGGCACAAGGGCAAGGTGACCACATGTTAACCAAGTGGCTGATGACAGCCATTTGAACTGTTTGGAATGATGTTGGAGAGATACCAGAAATTGTGAGTAAATGGCGATCATATACTGATTTGGTGCAGCTACTCTGGGAGATGGGTATGCAGCAGGCTATGTTTGATCTGAATACTCAGGGGCCAGATAATGAATGTTTTACCTCTCACATCAGGGATCTTGCGCTGGGCCTAGTGCCCCCAAGTGCTTTTGGCTGTCTGGCTGCTGTTCTCACCTCGTATGTGGGGTGCCATATATATGAAGTGACTACTGCTATGGCAGCCCTCGAGGAGACAGAAGGCCATCAGCAGGACTGGAGAATCCGTGCCATAAAGAAAAGAAGGTGCCCCTTCTGCTGGTAACCACCCCACGAGATAAAAAGGAGCCCCAGCGGGTGACCTGCATGCAGATGTGGGTTGATTTAATTGCAGCTGGGATTGCTCAGGAGAAAATTGACAGGCGACCCAGTGGAATGCTGCTGGCTCTGTGGAGGCAACTGTCCCTGGAGCAGCAATTCCAGAGAATGTCCAAGAGGGGGAAAAATGCTGCTGCTCAACCCAGCCCTGCCCAGATGTTGCAGCTCAAGGACTATTTGCAGATGGGTGAAGAGACCTTCCTGTTTGATTAGGGAACTGGCTGAGGTGCCTGGCTCAGGTTGGGGGCTGGGGGGTGGATGACTGGAGGCCTCATGTGGAACTGGCAACTGGTCCCCCACCAATGTACAGCAGGTCCTAGCACTGGTGGATACTGGTTGGCTCTGCAGAGGCAATCGTCCCTGGAGCAGCAATTCCAGAGAATGTCCAAGATGGGGCAAAATAGCAGTTTTGCTTATAGCAACATGGAAAAGTTTCCGGGCAAAACTGCATTCATTGATGGTTATGGGGGCCAGTTGGTGAAAGTGAAATCTGTGTCTCTGCATCTTGGTATTGGCTGCTTGGCTCCCCACCTGTATACGGTGTATGTTCCTCCTGTACCTGAATATATTCTGGGGGTGGACATTTTGCATGGTCTGGACTTGCACACCATGGCTGGAGAATTCAGACTCCAGGTTCATGTAGTAAAGCTGGTACTGCGTGGATATACACATCACCAGCCCCAAGTTCTGTCACAACCCTGACCGGTTACTTCCAGTCATCAATACCATTTGCCAGTGGGGCATAGAGAGATAACTGAGACTATTAAGAAGTGAGAAGAGGTGCAAATAGTGCATGGCACCCATAGCCCCTCCAATTCCCCCATAGGGCCAGTCAGAAAGCCTGACGGAACATGGCGAATGACAGTGGATTATGGGGAACTGAATAAGGTGACACCCCTCTGCATGTGGCTGTACCCTCCATCACGGATTTATGGACTGTTTGACAGCGGAATTGGGACAGTACCACTTCGTAGTGGACTTAGCTAATGCATTTTTCTCCATAAACATTTCTCCAGAGAGCGATGAACAGTTTGCCTTCACATGGGAAGGACAACAATGGACTTTCACAGTGTTGCTGAAGGGCTATATGCATAGCCCCAACATTTTTCATGGTCTTGTTGCCATGGAATTAGGTGCCTGGGAATGTCCAAAAGGGGTCCACCTGTTTCATTATGTTGATGATTTTATGTTAACCTCTGATTCTCTTACAGGTTTAGAAGTGGCAATGCCCCTCTTGCCTGGGATTGGGATGAGGAGGCTGAAAGAGCCTTTCTGGTAGCCGAGCAGGCTATTCGGTGGGCACAAGCCCTATGGATAGTTGACCAGGGGTGCTCATTTAAACTGGATGTGCATGTGACCACAAATAGTTTTAGTTAGGGCCTATAGCATTGCACAGAACACTTGAGTATGCCAGCAGGCTTTTGGTTCTACTGGGAGCTGAGCTCCGGTATTCACTGATAGGGAGGCAATTAGCTGCTGTATGTGCTGCTCTTCAGGCCTGTGAGAGTATGATAGGGCAGGCTACAGTCATAGTGCGGACAACTTACCCAATAGCAGGATGGGTGCATTCATGGGTAACAACCTCCCTGACTGGGACAGCACAGACATCCACGTTAGTGAAGTGGGGTGCCTACTTAGAACAATGGAGTATGCTGAGTACAAGCCCCTTAGCAGCAGAATTACAAGAAGTTTTAGGGCCTGTAGTTCTAATGCAAGATAAGGCCACGGGGCCTGAAGCCATCACTATTTAAAGAAGGGCACCTTCCAATTCCTGATAGGGCATGGTATACAGATGGGTCCAACCAGGGTGCTACTGTTGCCTGGACTGTTGCAGCAGTCCAGCCTAGCACTTACTGGGTGCAGACAAAGCAGCCAATGGGCTAAACTTAGAGCGGTGTGGAGGGTGATTACTAAGGAGGACTCACCTATGGTAATTTGCACTGATAGCTGGGCAGCCTATCGAGCTTTAACTTTGCGGTTGACTACTTGGAAATTACAGGATTGGCATGTAGGCCATTGGCCCATTTGGGGCCAAACCATGTGGCACGACCTCTGGGAAATAGTTCACCAGAAAGATGTAACTGTCTATCATGTGTCAGGTCATGTGCCTTTGGCCACCCCCGGTAATGATGAGGCAGATACCTTACCCAAGTTCCGATGGTTAGAGTCGGCACCTACACAAGATGTAGCTTTGTGGCTACACAGGAAACTGAGACATGCAGGGAGTAAACTGATGCAACAGGCAGGTCAATAGGCCCTGGGGTCTGTCTTTGCCTTCGTAGGACATTTTGGAGGCCTGCCGGAAGTGCCAAGCATGTGCTCAGCCATACCCCAGACAGAGACAACTGCCCAGTGTAACACAGCAAATGATGGTAGGACAGATGCCCTTAACCAGATGGCAAATAGATTACATTGAGCCGCTGCCAAAATTGCAGGGCTATACATAGGCACTGACGGCTGTAGACACAGCCACTGGCTTGTTCACCTACCCTTGCAGGGTGGCCAACCAGCAACACAGCATTCGAGCCCTGCAACACTTATGTGGCCATCCCCTGGCTGTTGAAAGCAATGGGGGAACATATTTCACTGGATAGCAGGTACAACAGTGGGCACAGCAAATGGACATATGATGGGGCTTTCATGTTCTCTATAACCCACAAGCCGCTGGCACGATTGAGCGATATAACGGACTCTTGAAGAATGGGCCACAGTTGCATGTTACTCCCCCATCTTGGCAGGGATGGAGTTCCAGGTTGGACCCGGTGCTTCAAATTTTGAATGAGCAGCCACGGAAAGGTGGCCCCAGCCCCGGTGGAGGCTCTGTTACACTAGGCCTCCACCCTCATCCGGCTACAGATACACACCAAGGATGAGCTCCTCCAATCATGTATGGGGACAAACAGTAATCTATTGTTGCCTGCCCCAAAGCCTCTGAAGGCACAGGAACAGAAAACCTGGTGTTGGCCATGGACGCTCCAAACCCCTCATTGCCGATGATTGGCTATTTTAGCCACCTGAGGGGAGGGCCTGCTGTATGACTTACCTGTTACTCCTTGGGTATTTAATGTGTGGCCTCCATGATTGACTGTTCATAGAGGAATGGCCAGGAAAGGAACCCTCCTCTGGGGGACATACATACTGTCTGTGTGGCCTATTATTACAAGCTCTCCTCTGACTTTGTAATGGGTACAAGACCCAAAAGAACCATAGGGAGCTGAGAATGTGTGGTATCATCACCCAGGGAAAGAGCCGTTGGCAGCTGCATTGTTATCCAGGGATGAAAAGTTAGCCTGTATTTTGCCTGAGGGACGTGATTTGCCCTTGTTAGTACCTGTGCCTGCTTTGTCATTCCAGCTGTAGGTTGGCATGCTCCAACAGCATCACGGACGGGGCCCACACCTATGCCGAGGTGACCAATGTCTCCAACTGTTGGATCTGCACAACTCTTCCAGCAGCAGCTGGGGACAGCTTGTTCCGGCACGTGCATCCGGCTTCTGTGCAGAAGTGGACATGGCTAGAGACTTGGGGTCCCGCAGACAATAGGTAGGATGCAACACGGTGAGCTTGTGTCGGAGAACCCATGGCAAGCCTGCCCCCTGGCTGACTTGTAGTGTCCATGATGGATGAGGTTGGCTAATGGGAGAACATGTAGTGCCCCCATTGCAGGTACCATGAGCAGCACTGTGGTAAAGTCACTGTAAGATGGTTGCCTGCTGAGGTTTGTGCAAACAAAACACGTGTCACCACAACAAGGGTGTGGTGGAACAAGCAGACTTACCAAGGCTGGGGCCCCATGGATTTTGTGCCCCTTGGGAGTATATGGGTCTGTGGGGGACACAGAATGGCCATATCTGCCAGCCAATTGGACTGGACATTGTACCTGGAGGTGGCCCTATGTGCCTGCCACTGCGCTGCCCACATTTCCTGGCCACCCGCATAACTGAGAGGCACTGCGTTCCTGTTTTTTGCGAGTGCAGCTTGCCACCTGGTGGTTTTATCCCTTAGCTATAACTATCCCTGGAGCAGGTGTCATTACTGTGGAAAAGCAGGTTGCAGCCTTTGCAGAGCACGCAGCTCGGGCCCTGAATTACACCCGAGTTGCTCTCCTTTTGTTCACTGATGAAGTTGACCAGATCAGGAAGGTAGCGCTGCAAAACTGGATGGCCTTAGACATAGTCATAGCTGCCCAAGGTGGTACCTGTGCCCTTGTAGGGACAAAATGTTGTACATTTAACCCTGACAACCACGGGAATATAATGACAGCTTTACAAGGGGATGTCACAGGAGATTAAGGTGATTGAACACCTTACTGATGACCCCCTGCAGAGATGGTGGGCATCTCTGGGCTCTGGCCTATGTTGGGCTCTTAGAATCATAGGTAGCATAGCAGGGGTATTAGTGGTGGGTTGTTGTTCTCTGTATTGTTGCTATGGCCTATGGGTCCAGGGTGCTGCTGTATGTGCATGGGTCCCCACCAAGGGGATCCGCTCGGCCTAGGGGGCAGGGTATAAGGAACATGGCTGTGCTGCAGCCAAGCAGGCACTGGGCAGCAGGCACAGGCCAGAGTAAACAGCCTTGATGATTCAGCGAGATTGGGGTGCAGGCGCACAGTCCCGTGTCTTATGTAATCATAGCCATGTAGACACAACATAGAGAAGCTCCCCACCTGGCTCTCAGTCACGATTTTTTGTGTAGGTTATAAATGTAACACTGACCCTGTGAGGGGCTGCTGAATAAAGCCATGTCTCATTCACCTGCTGTCTCTCAAGTGTTCTTCCAGCTCCCTGCCCCACGTCCACCCATTCCCCTCAGCCCTCAGCTTGGCCTGGAACCTAACCCTGAACCTGACAATTTATTTTAAGAACTTTTTGTAACTTTAGGCTTATTTAAATAGCAATCATACAGTTTCAATATTGTTGTTTCACTTGGCATTGGGGCATTAGTATGCTTCCAATTGCTTTATAATCTTTAGAAACATTGTTTTTATTGACTATATACTTATCAACAAAATCCAGTAAGACTATTTGACTAATGCAAAGATTCAAGGAACTGTTATCTAGTTTGTGGATTATTCAGAACTCTTAACATTTGAAATTTGCCTGCTTTTTACAACCTTCAGTAGTATAGTTAAGACAAAGATTAATTTAAATCAGTAAAAGTTCCTTCTTATATATAATCTAGCTGATTCAGCTATTTTTATTTATTTATTTATTTATTTACAGACATACAGAGTCTCACTCTGTCACCCAGGATGGAGCGCAGTGGTGTGATCTTGGCTCACCGCAACCTCCGCCTCCCGGGTTTAAGCAATTCTCCTGCCTCAGCCTCCCGAGTAGCTGAGATTACAGGTGCATACCACTACACCTGCTAATTTTTGTGTTTTTAGTAGAGATGGGGTTTTTCCATATTGGCTGGGCTGGTCTCCAACACCTGACCTTGGGTAATCTGCTGGCCTCAGCCTCCCAAAGTGCTCCCAAAGGATTACAGGCGTGAGCCACCATGCCCGGCCAGCTAGCTAGCTTCCTTCCTTCCTTCCTTCTTTCCTTCCTTCCTTCCTTCCTTCCTTCTCTCTTTTTTTTCCTTTTTAGAAAAGCACAACTAACTTGGGACACCATGCTTAAATTCTTCAGTCTTCCCAGTTTATAGCTATAGCCAGAAGGCTTGAAGTAAATGGGAACCACCTGAGAAAATCAGATGCCAGCAAACCAAAGGTATTAAGCCATGGAGACAGAGGATGGAGAGCATATCTCACCCTCCTGAAGAATGAAGCAGTGCTTGGAAAGAAAAACAGGCCAGGCACAGTGGCTCACGCCTGTAATCCCAGCACTTTGGGAGGCCAAGGTGGGCAGATCACGAGGTCAGGAGATGGAGACCATCCTGGCTAATACAGTGAAACCCCATCTCTACTAAAAATACAAAAAATTAGCCAGGCATGGTGGTGGATGCCTGTAGTCCCAGCTACTTGGGAGGCTGAGGCGGGAGGATCACTTGAGCCTGGCAGGCGGAGTTTGCAGTGAGCCGAGATCGCGCCACTGCACTCCAGCCTGGGCGACAGAGCGAGACTCCATCTCAAATAAATAAAAAAATAAAAATAATAATAAATGATAATAATAATAATAAGAAAAACAAGAAGCTGCTAGTCTCAATGTTTCTCAGAGCATGTTGGCTTTTGTTGAGGCAACAGCCAAAGGCGGCCACACATGTCCTGAATAATCTAAATGGTGTGAGCCTCAGTAGGCAAGGGAAAAATGAGAAGCCTATGAAAGATCAGAGAAACCAAGGACGGAAGTAATTTCTACACAGAAGGGGAAGTCAACAGAATAAAATATTCTGAAGATGTCAAAGGAATAAAGAGAGAGAAGCTTCCATCAGATTGGTAAGAAAACTGTCCTTAAAGGCTTATAAGAGAATGATTTTTATTGAGTGTGAAAATAAAAAGTTCACATTAAGAAGGGAGAAAATAAATTAAAAATTAATAGAAGTAGTAGATATAGCCTACAAATTTGATACTCTGAAATACAAAATGAATTAGAGAAATAAAATAGTAGCCTTAAAATAATAAAATAGTAATCTCAGATAAAGACTGTATGTTTTCTATTGCTGCCATAACAAATTACCACAAACTTGGTGACTTAAAATAGGTCTGTAGGTCAGAAGTCTAACATGGATTCCAGTGGGCTAAAATTAAAGTGTAGGCAAGGCTGTATTCCTTTCTATAGGCTCTGGGAAGAATCAATTTCCTTGCCTTTTCCAATTCTAGAGGCCATTGGCATTTCCTCACTTGTGGCCCCCTTCCTTTATCTTCAGAGCTAGCAAAGGCAAGTCAAGTCTCTTTAACGTGGTATTGTTCTGACCTTGCTTGTGTTGTCACATCTTTTTCTCTGGGCCTCCTCTTCCATCTCCTTCCGTCACTTTTAAGGACCCCTGTGATTATGTTGGGCACACCTGGACTACCTGTTTGATCCAGGATAAACTTCTCATCTCAAGGTTCTTAATTTAATCCCATCTATGAAGTCCCTTCTGCTGTGCAAGGTAACACTAACAGGTTGTGGGATTAAGATGTAGACATCTTACGGAAGCCATTATTCTGTCTGCAACAATACCTACAGCAGTGTGTAAACTGAGGCAGAAGAATTTGGCAAAGATGAACAGACTGAATTGCTGAAAAGGGGAAATTTAAGTATAGCAACAAGTTGCTTCAGCAGTCAAGAAGGATAAGTTAACTTGAATCAGAAGCAGTAGGTCATCTTTTCTGTCAATGGAAAGAAGGAAGGCAGAACATAGACACTGAAGTATTAAAATGGAAAGTAAAGGTACAAGTTGAAGATCAGAATGTCCCATCACTGAAGGAGCCACTGTAGGGTGAAGAGGTGTGGGGTGGGAGGCTCCACGTGGCAGGTAGTCTTCAACAGCATTTGGGGGCTTGGATAATTTTAAAAAGGATGCATAAGGGGATGACTAATAACACTCAGAATCCTGATAATAATAGCATAAATGTGTAGTGGGTCAAATCTTCATGGTTCAACATACTCCTTCAACCATGCTCAGCTGAAGGAGAAAAATAGGAAAAGAGCACTCAGGAGAGATGAAGGGATGAAAACCGATTTGAAGTGCTTTGATGAATGGCCTAAGTACCTTATAATATGCTGATAATCAGAGTACTGAAGTTTTACATACTGTTCTTTGTCAGGTCCTCACATATTAGGAGTTAAGAAAATTTAGCAGTTCAATTAGAGGATTGCAGCTCTATTTTATAATTATAGTTTGTATATACAGATCTATTAGCTCCAGAGTTTTACAAATATATATCTGAATTTCTAAAAGGGCTCAATAATTTGAGAATATAAGAGTATTGACTCTGAATTCTCTCTTTGAATGAAGACATTCCTGTATTGGGATTCTGGCTATCACTAATTAGCTAGTCATGTAACTTAAAAAAAATTGCAGCCTTAGTTTCCTTATGTGTAAAAGAGAGTTTATGATTAACTTACTGGGTATTTAGAATTAAAAGGCATATAACATTACTGCTAGTACTTGCCATATAGGAGATATTTAATCAGCTATTTTATATTATTTTTATAGCAATATAAATGGGAAAAGTCTCAAAATCTTTAATATATTTTAGATAAATCTACATGACCAAAATGTTGTTAACAAGTTCCAAGAACTGCTTTTTATTTTCATTTTTACATTTAATGAATGATACATTTGAGATATTTCCTTTGGGTTTCACAGTAAATTGGCAAAGTAATGATTTTACATTTGGTTCTTTTCTTAATGTCTAATGGTGGTAAAATAACTTCTAGATTATTTCAAATGCACTGAAAACATAAATAGCAATAGTTTGCCAGCTGCAAAATTGATGCTGAAGGTACTTAAATGGCACATAAAATGTTGAATGTCCATAATCACAAGCAGATTCAGTGCTGCCACTTGGCTGAAGACATGAGTTAATGTTTCAAAATAAGTAGAACTGGAGTAGCATTTCTACTTTCAAGTAGTTTGTTGGATTGCAGTGTGGGAGCGTTGAAGAAGCATATATGTCATATGACTTAAATCAGGTGGTGGCCCTTCTTGCATCTTCCCTATAACTCCAAACCACAAGAATTTTAAGGATCATAGACCTATAAGGTGCTCCACCAGCCTCTAGATGGCACTTTTACATTCTTGATCATTGTATTCATGGCTTGTTTTTTCCATGAATATACTTGTGGGTGACACAAAAACATGTATACCATTTTCTCAAGTGTATCGACAATTGATAAGCGAAATACACGTATCTCAAATATATGCCAGATCTTGGAATTTCATTTAAAGTGAGTTTTTCTCCCAAGGACAAAAATTTAGAATGAGAAAATTATTTTAAGTGTTAACACTTGCCGTTCCACTTTCCATGTAAAGTTTCGATTCTCAGTCAATGAGAAACAAATGAAACAACAAACAAAAAATGATTCTATTTGCTTTGGTTAGAAAACTTGTATCATCATCTTCCTGTTTATACATCCTCAGTGGCACAGCAGAGTGCCACACTTGTCACCAAGCCTGCTGCATCAGGACTTGCAGCTTTCCTTTTATTTAATTAAATATTTGGATTACACATGAGATATTCCTACTAATTTTATTATTGGTATCCATACTGTGAACTTCATCTCTGCCTTTTCTCTGTTTTAGCTTTCAAATGCAACCAAGAATTAGGATCATAATAGCATCTCATAATCCTAAAAGGCTGCTATGCAGTGAAAAATAATGGCTAGAAATCCTTTATACAGACCAGCTGGTAATTAGCTTTTGGTGCCTTCCACCATTGCCTTTTATTTTTCCTCCCTGAAGTACAGGTATGACAAAGTGGAGGAAATTGGTTAGTATTGAAGCTATATAGCAGGTGTTTGGGTCTGGGAGTGATGGCTCATGGCTCTGGGGAGGCTGAGGCAGAAGGCTCCCTTGAGCCCAAACATCCAAGACCAGCCTGGCAAACATAGTGAGACCCTGTTTTTATTTTATTTTATTTTATTATTATTACACTTTTAAGTTTTAGGGTACATGTGCACAATGTGCAGGTTAGTTACATATGTACACATGTGCCTTGTTGGTGTGCTGCACCCATTAACTGGTCATCTAGCATTAGGTATATCTCCTAATGCTATCCCGCCCCCCTCCCCCTACCCCACAACAGTCCCAGAGTGTGATGTTCCCCTTCCTGTGTCCGTGTGTTCTCATTGTTCAATTCCCACCTATGAGTGAGAACATGCGGTGTTTGGTTTTCTGTTCTTGTGATAGTTTACTGAGAATGATGATTTCCAATTTCATCCATGTCCCTACAAAGGACATGAACTCATCATTTTTTATGGCTGCATAGTATTCCATGGTGTATATGTGCCACATTTTCTTAATCCAGTCTATGATTGTTGGACATTTGGCTTGGTTCCGAGTCTTTGCTATTGTGAATAGTGCCGCAATGAACATACGTGTGCATATGTCTTTATAGCAGCATGATTTACAGTCCTTTGGGTATATACCCAGTAATGGGATGGCTGGGTCAAATGGTATTTCTAGTTCTAGATCCCTGAGGAATCATGAAGCTGAAGGAAGGAAGGAAAGAAAAGAAGGAGGTGTCTGGGCCACTTTGCTTGCCTAACAAACTGCCTTCTTTTATATGAAAACCTCTTTACTTGCTCTCCCACATTTTCTCTGGGTCCTATCATATCTCACTGCCCCTGGAACAAGTCAAGACATTCAGTCTCTTTTCTCTATCATCTTTAGCTTCTGTTCTTGTATTAGCTCTTGGTCTGTAACTTTCTCCAATCTTTTCCTATCCTAAACAACAACAAAAACAAGCTCTTCCTAAACCCCATCTTTTTTTCATAACATTTTTTATTCTCCTTTCTAACAAAACCATTGTTCTTGAAAAATAAAATACCCTTGCTGTCTCAAATCTTTCACTTTCTATTAATTTTCAGCTTGTGAGGGGGATAGGTATTAGAAAAACAAAAACCTTATTTCAAAGTACACACTTCCTTTACCATAATCTACTTTGACATTTCCTTTGGGAAAGAGGTACTTTAATTTTGAAAAATACCTCCGATCTGATTATCATATGAGAATCACTATCTTTCTCAATGCCTCCCAGCTAACATAATTCTCTGAGTCCTTTCACTAAATGGCTCCCAATTGGCAAACTCTAATGCTACTTTTCAGGCTTATCTTAGCTGAGTTCCCTGAAGCCTTTGGATTTGTTGACCATGTTTTCTCTCTTTCTCTTTTTTTTTTTTTTTTTTTTTTTTTGACAGAGTCTCACTCTGTCACCCAGGCTGGAGTGCAGTGGCAGGAACTTGGCTCACTGCAAGTTCCACCTCCCAGGTTCAACCGATTCTCCTGCCTCAGCTTCCGAAGTAGCTGGGACTACAGGTGCGTGCCACTACACCCGGCTAATTTTTGTATATTTAGTAGAGACGGGGTTTCACCATGTTGGCCAGGCTGGGATCATGATTTCTTTGCAATAGTTTTTCTCTATTCCTTTTACTGCTGTTCTTCCAGCCACTCTTTGTCTCTGTGCTGTTTTTGAAAGGTCTTGTGTAGACCTAAATTTTCAGCGCATTTATATACTGATGAGTCTCAAATACATCTCTCCAGGCCACATCTATTTCCTGGGTCTTTGACAACTATCTGTTTCTATTTTCTGAAATTTGTGACTTGGAAATGCATCTGAGTCCTGCTCAAATTTTAAATTCTTTGGCTTAAATATTTAAATTATTTACTTGCCTGTCCTTTCTACTAATCTATTAACTCTATTGAAGCAGAAACTAGGTTATATTTTTTTCTAATATGTCTAGTACCTTACACTGTGCTGAGTGAAGGATCAGATATTAGAAACTAATATGTTTCATAGTCCTTTTGTCTGCGAATCCCCTTGTCAGTGTATGTAAGCTTTTTATGGAATGATCAAATTAACACAAAAGTTTTTAATAGAATTCTTAATTAACAGGGAAGTAATGTAAGAATGTTTTATGTGGTAGATGAGGAAGGAACAGTTCATCCTCTGGACATATTCATGAGTTAAAACTGTTAAAAGCATTTTCCTGCTGTCCCAAAATATGAGAAATTACTTACTCTAGGATAACAAGAAATAGTATTAGCTTCTCCAGTTAAGTATCTATAAGCTTCTTAAGGAGGAAGGCAAGCTGAATAGAAACAATCATGTTCTGATACAGGGGTCAGCAAGCTTTAGCTGTACGGGCAAGACAAATGTGACCTGAGTCTTGTTTTCATACGGCTGGCAAGCTAAGCATGGATTTTACATTTTTAAAGAGTTGTTGAGAAAAGAAGGAGGAGGAGGAAAAGAAGGAAGATGAAAAGATGAGCAGCATCACTGATAGAATCCACAGGTGTTCTATACAGTTAAGTGTGTGCTCTCTGGTTCTTTACTGGAAAAGTTTGTCAGCCTCAGGTATAACAATTTTTTTTTTTTCTTAACAGTCTGATGCTAAGGGAAAGAACAGATTCTTTGGGTTGGCTAAGATTAGCCATTCAAATTAGAGTTGCAATAAATTTATTTCATTTGTAGCCCAAACCAAAATGATGAACTGAAGATGAATACATATCTGTTCATTAGTTCCATAAAATAATTAAATTTGTAACCTTTCCTATTAGATATCTGGTATAACCAAGATACCTTCGTCTTTCTTACACCAAACAAAAGTCACATAGGCATTATTTAATAGATATTGGGTATTGGGGAAATATTCAAGGCTCTCTGTTTTTTAATGGTGTCTGCAGGTATGCAATTTGTTTGATTAATTGAAAACATCAGGTAGTACCTGGTCAAGCAAATAGAAAATTTACTATGAAATCTATTTCAAATTTTTACCAGCCATTCAGTGATTCAATTTATTATTTTGACATTCACAGAATATGTTTGCTATAAATAAAAAGATTAATTATTTTAACGAACTAGAGATTAGGATTGAGTCAAGATTCTTCTGATGTCCTAAGGAATTTAGAAGCACACATAATGCACCTGATACTATGTTGTAGCACTAAGTGCAGGCTTCATCCACAGCTAGAGGACCTCGGAGAGGATGTGGGGCAGAGTTACTTTTAACAGCTTCCTCTGTTGCCTAAAGTCATTTGACACTCAGGGAATTACTCAGTTATCCCCATGACTGCATTTTTTGCTGTGCCCAGATTTATATTTTCCCTCTGTGTACTTAGGCTAATTGATGAAATACCAGTTGAAGTCCATGGCAGAAAAGGAGGCCAAGGAGGCATGTTATAACAGACTCAGTATCTTTGGCTTCTCCCCTTCCTTTTCTAGGCTTCTCCAGTCCAATTTGTCCCTACCATTATCAGGGCTACATGCTCTCAGGAGTAACATTCTAGACTGAAGAGTTGCATTTGATGACAACGTACAGGGTTTTCAGAAAGAGGTGAAAGAGATACACCATTCTTTATTTTCCCCTTCTGCTTGGGGACCATTCTATAGCTGACATCTAGGCTTTGTGATTTGCTTGGGTTCAAATTTACACATGAAAAAATACAACGACTGACAAATTGCACGAACCTAAATGTAAACAGTGCACCAAAAACTAGCATTCACTTTTAGAATTACGACAAGGACACCAAAAATTGAAGTTTAAAAATGAATTAAAGATAGATGTAGAATTCAGGTTGGGAATAGTCAGTGCAGGCGTGTTAAATCCACATAAGTGTAAATGCAGCTCACTGGATTTAAATAATGATGAATTGAACCTGTTTGCTGAAAACTTGTTAAATAGGAAGTACACAAAAAGATTCATTGTGGATTATGAAAAAGAAACTGAGAAATATCATTTGAGGGCATGAGTATTTTATCAAGAGTGAGAGAAGAGAGTAGATTTTGAGTTTAAATATGATGTGTCAGCTTTATCAAATTTTAGAAGAAAAGGAAATATCACCAACTTCTAGATTACAGCAGAAATTTGTGGAATAGATTTATTTACCTAGATCAGAAATAAGCATTTAATCATGTTAAAGGATTATAAAGGATATTTAAAAATAATACAAGATCCCATCACAAACTGCATTGCAACTGGCTACCTGAGAACTCTTTGGAAAAGATAATTTACACTTAGTCAACCATATACAAAATAAAAGTTAAAATTTCTTTTCTTGTTGAAATCAAATGTAGTCTGAGTGACTATAGGTTTGATCTTTCTGCCTGGTAAAAATCTTTAGCACTCTGAGTGTGAAATAGAGTAATATATAAAGCTTTAGCAAACAAGATTTCTTTCCAAGCTTTATGAGAAGGTTACAAAAGCCCTAAAAGGGCTTTGAAAATCACTGACTCAAATAGAAAATTCATGAAAGCTGAGACCAGACCAAATTAAATAGGCCCAACTCAACTCAGCATTACAAAAGATTTTCCAAAATATTCCTCAAGTGAAATACACAGGCAGCAACTTTGTTTGTATACAAAATCACTCAGGTGCCTTTGGAAATCAGTTGCTGTGAAGTGCAAAGCAAAATCTCACAATTCATACATATATTATTTAAAAAATATGGATAGGATGGCCAAGGGGGCAAAGAGTAATAAAAAAAAAACTACAGTTACAAAAAAATGAATGAGGCTCCTCAATTATTTTAATCATTGGAGATTATTAATTTATATGTCTCTAAATATTGATAGTCATAGAAAATCTCATTAATTTCCCTTATTGAAAATATGTATACCTTATATAATACATTCCCTATCAGAATAATTGAAATTTGTCATCTTTTCTACACTGGAGCTGTTTTTGAAAAAAAAAAAATCTGAGACTTGGCAGAGGTGGGGAATACTGGTGGTGATGGGTGAAAATATAGGAAGGTCACTAAAGGAAATATTTATGATGAGGATCTCATTACATAATCACCAAATCAGAGAAGATCAGTGCCGAAAATGTTCCAAGAAATGTTAGCTAGCCTAGATTCTCTGTCTTTCAACAAACTTAGTTGAGAAAACCACCCTATATTTCTTTTAAAGGCTAGCAGATAAAAAGATTTTCCAAGTTTACAATTCAGGGCTTAACAGACTCCTCTGCCAGCAGCTCCTTCCAGGTATCTAACTTAAATCCCATAAGCTTTAATGTAAGCCCATTTGTTCCAGTTTGAACATACAGAAAATAACTTTTTATAATGACTTTTAATAAAAAAAAAAAGTAGTACAATTTTGAGGAAGAACAAATGACAAGTAATATTCACAAACTGGAACTATCCCTCTCATCTTAATCTACAGAAGTTTTTCGCTGTTCAATCATTAACCCTTTTTGTAAAAGTACCACTAAATTATGGATCTCCACCATATTTTTTAAAAGGACAGAATTTTAAAGGCTGTAGTAAAGATTTTTAAGGGTGGTAGCATCATGGAAAATAGAACAAATATACATGTTTCAGCATAGTATGGCTATCAAGATGATCTTCTTAAATGAATTATAAATGAGGCCATTTGACAGTCACTGTGCTGGACTGTTAGCTATTACCATCTTCCTTCCTTTCTTCCTTTCTCCATCTTTTTCCTGCTGAGACACTATCATTTGTTTCAGTTCCCAACTGTTTTCTGAACTAAGTCTTTAAGAAAGAGAGAGAGAGAGAAAAAAAGGAATACAGTAGCATATTTATCATGCTATTTATGATTGCATGCATGGGAGATATAATTTTATTTCTGCTTGCATTACTTGAATTTTATGAGATGAGAACTTAGATTCAACCCTAAAGACTGCAGTACTTTGCAGAAATTTAGCATTTATTGTTTATTCTATTTATTTATTTAGTTAATTATTTGTGTGAAGTTTCAAACAGCTTAATTTTATCTTTTGCATTTGAAAACTCAAGGTCATTAAAATATCAGGGATGGAATTTTAAACAGGAACTAAGAGATTTACAAATCTTCTTATCTTTTGAGACTGATTAGGTTGATTTCTTGTGATGTAAACAGCTATGCTACAACTTTCTTGTAGTAGGTTAGAATTTGAGCTATTTTCTCATGAAATTATATTTTAGAGAAGGCTGGACATAAAATTCCCCTAAGAGGATTATAATATTTATCTACTCATTTGATTATTTTAATTCTTTTAGGATTCTTATATTGGCTTTTAAAAGAAAAAACAGTAACGTAAACTTCAGAGCAGTTTGAGAAAATAAGTCTTCTACTGTGTTTTAAGTTTAACATGGTTTCCACACTTAGAAAAATAATATTCTATTTTATTTTCAGAATTATATTCTGTTAGTTTTCAATTTTGAAAAGAACTATAAATAAATTAAAAATAAAGATAACTTGGTGTCTATTTTGAAGGAACATGAGCTGAAGGGGATTTTAACATGTTTTCCTGTATTTGAGAGCATGCTAGATCAGAACTGATAAGATGCTGTCGTTGAATTCTTGATAAGGAAGGGCAAATACTTATTGACTGCTCTGAAGTTATAGAAGGCAGTATCTTTAAAGACTTCTTGATATAAGGATGGGAAACACGGATATTTGTCTCCACAGAAATTTATGCTACTAGGAGACTTAAAGAAAACCTTTTTTATTATAGAAGAAAATCATGTTCATTATCAGATAACCATAAACTAGTTGTGGAGCCATCACTTGCCCCCAGTCCTTAGGCCTGACTGTTGAGATTTACTCAAACATGCCATGTGCTTTATTCCCCTTTCATTGTCCCTCACCACAAGTTGAGTCCTTCCCAACCTACACAATTTAAGTCTTTTTAAGTTCACTGAGTTCATATACAATTGTGGACATAGTTTGAATATTTTCCCAAAGAGGCTACTCCACTTTCTTATAAATCAAGGGTGTAGCTAAGTACTTTTATGGGGAGGAGGTGGATTTATCTAATTCCACTGTCTCAAAGTCCTATCTAGTCATTGCATCAAACTGTGCATCAATATCCAGTTCTGCTCTACTTCACACATGTGGGAAGATGATAATCACAGGTGACTTGACGTGGCTAATAAAATATAAATGGAAAATGTGATGTATCACTTCTAGGGTGGAAACATTTTAGAAGTGGCAAGTAGAAGTCCAAGCTTCTTCCCACCTGGATTGACCTAGCTGTGGAACAAGATGGTTTTAAAATGACCAAGAAACATTAATAGGAGGATGTACAGATGTTCTGTGGCTAAATGCCTGGCACCATTTTTATTCTAGTCTTCATCCAACCTGCTAATTACCAGGATTGTTCAATTTTTTCCTAGTAGGATAACAGCAACCATTTGAGGTTTGGACTTATAAATACTAATTTTAGAATGTTTATTTTTCCTCATTTATGGTTTTAGCTTCTTACCTCTGTATTATCCTTAACTGTAAGTATTTTCAGCAGGTGAATTCACCATAAACCTTAGGGGGACTGCTTTGAGCTCTTTGGCTTACATGGTAGAAAATATTTGATTCAGTTTCCTGACAAACTGGATGAGATTTCTCATATAATGAGCATTCACACTGCCAATGAACATGCCATATGTTTAGACACATGCTTTTACTTTTATGATCTTTAAAACTTAATTTATTTTATGTAGCCCATGGCTGAGATAATCACTTATAGGTTTCTAAGTACCAGGATTGGTGTCAGGTTTGAAAGTGCTGTGATTTGAGCAGGAATAGAAGTATTGCTTCACTGTAAGGCATACATTCAGAGAAGCATATATATTATTATCAATAGGAAACTTCTCAGCAAGTTTGTTTTTTATTGGTACTGGTGGTGGTATAAAATACTCTATAGGATAGTGTAAGGGAAATGTTACCCACATATCGATTTAGAAAGGCAGCCTTATAGATTATATTATAGACAGCCATCCTGTGCATTATTACTCCATGCCACTTTTAAAAGGCGTATTGTATTGAGTTTTAAAAAGATTATTGTACTCTTATTTTTAAGCTTGCTCATTTCTATATCAGAGTACTACCAGGACAAATAAATAAATGATAGAAGCTAGGAAAAATAATGATTAAAGTAATGATTAGAATTAGAAGTAGTATCCACCTCTATTGGTGACTCCTTTTTTTTTTTTTTTTTTTTGAGGCAGGGTCTTCCCCTTTTGCCCAGACTGCAGTGCAGTGGCATGATCTTGGCTCACTTCAACCTTCACCTCCTGGGCTCAAGCAATGCTCCTACCTCAGCCTCCTGAGTAGCTGGGACTAGAGGTATGTGCCACCACACCCAGCTAATTTTTGTATTTTGTAGAGATGGGGTGTCACCATGTTGCCCAGGCTGGACTATTTTTTTAAACAAAGAAATAAAACATTAAAACTTTTCATTTTTATAACGTTTTAAATTATATTAAATATATATTAGTTTTACTAATTGTTTATTTAATATACATTTATAATCAACAGTAAGATAATTTTTATACTTGGACAAAAATTTTTAAAGGTCATGGAATTGTCGTAATTTTTCCAGTTAATTATCATTTTTCTTTTTACATTTTTTTAAATAAGAAATTTTTATATGTAATGCTTTATGAATTTGCCTGTCATCCTTGCACAGGGACCATGCTAATCTTCTCAGTACCCTTCCAATTTTAGTATATCTGCTGTCAAACGAAGCAAGCAGTGTTTTTCTTTTTTTGGAAAACAGCTTTATTGAGGTATCATTCTAAGTACCAGGATTGGTGTCAGGTTTGAAAGTGCTCCGCTTTGGGCAGGAATGGAAGTATTGCTTCACCGTAAGGTATACATTCAGAGAAGCATATATATTTATTATCGATAGGAAACTTCTCAGCAAGTTCATTTTTTATTGATACTGGTGGTGTTGTAAAATATTCTATAGGATAGATGTAAGGGAAATGATTGATATACAACGGACTGCACATGTCTAACATGTACAATTCTGAGTTTCAACATAGGCAAGCACCTGTGATACCATCATTCCAATCAAGGTAATAGGCATATTCAACATCTCCCAAAGTTTCTCTAAGACCCTTTGTTTGTATGTTTGGCTTTTCTTTGATAAGAACACTTAACATAAGATCTACTGTCTTGACAAAATTTGTGGTGCAAAATTCTTTATTGTTAACTATAGACATTATGTTGTATAGCAGATCTTTAGAAGATATTTATCTAGCACAAGTGAAACTTTATACCCATCAAACAACTTCACATTTCCTTCATGTCTCAGGCCCTGGAAACTACTATTATGCTCTATGCTATATTGATTATTATAGATTATTTATGGAAGTGGAATAATGTAGTGTCTGTCCTTTGGTGACTGGCTTATTTCACTTAGTATAACGTCCTACAGGTTTCTGACTGCTTTATTGGTTTGAAGATCATGTAAAACTCTATTTGGGTGACATGACAATGAAGTTTCTTTTCTTCAAATGTCATATGCACTGAAACAATTCTTAATTCCAAAAGTTCAGGACAAGCATAAATCCCATTATCATAGTTTTTGGTCCTAAAGGATAGATATATAGAGACTCTACTATTGTTAGCCAATGTGTTCGAGATGAAGCACTGAACAATACATAGGCTTTCCTTCAAGACTTTAATGGATATTTAATTTGACAAGGACCACCAGATGGCCAAAATATTTTAGTGAGGTTAGCGAAGCATCATGCAAAAAATAAAATTAAAACATGGCCTTATAACATTTAATGCTTATTGCATGTATCAGAGTGCTTCAAAAATTTAGCTAGAACAAATTATTTTTGGATAATATGATTGGAGATTTTAAACCTGGCATTAAAACTAGAAGTTGAGAGTATGGAATTTTACATTTCTAATTATGCCGTGAAGACTTTTACTCTTTATAGTTTTACAAAATAAGATAAAAGGGTATAAATTTTCATAAATTCAGTAGAAATTTCTAATGGATCCCATTAACGTCCTCATTCTGATCTTAAAATATTTGGCTGACTAAAGCATCCAAGCAAAACTCATTCTATCCCTACCTGACTGAAAAATGATTTTGCAGATCATTATTAATTGTTTTATATTTATTAACTTAACAGGAATGAGCTGATTGACCATTCAAGAGTATAGTTATTTCAAAAAGTATGTCCTTCAAAGGGCAGCCTTCTGCTCCAAATGAAGTATAGAGCAATTGATCAGATATCCCCAACAGATGATGCTGCTTGTTTAATACTAGTCTAATCTTAAATATTCACGTTAATATTTATCCAAGGAGTAGGAAGGCTTTAGTGACAGCTTTTACTCTCATTGCATTCCTTATCACCTCATGGGAACATCTGCCAGAAAATGAAATCATTTTTTTTTTTTTAAACCTTTACCTCTGCAGCCAACACTTAGTTGTAGGTTGGCTGCAGTTATACTTGCGGACTTAATTGCTTCTCATGGTAAGTTGTACTTTAGGGGTGATGCAATAGTTACAGATCATAGGAACCAGTCCTCTGATATTCTATAAAATAGTTAAGTTTTCAAAGGGGTAAAAAATACATTCTGTTCTCCCTTCTTAAAATTGAGTTTCTTTGTGATCTGACACCACCTTTTGATTAGTAGACACATAAATGTCTATTATAACTTTATGAGATTGAATTTTATTTGTTCAGAAATAATCTACCCTGCTTTTTTTTTTTCAGGAAAAACACACAAATGATTTTAAAACAGAGCCAATTACCTTTGATAGACTTTCCCCTGCTTTTAACAGGTTTGTAAAAGACAAAGCTGTAAAATAAATTGCCTCATTTGGTTACTTTGGTTTTCTTTCATAAGCAGTTTATCTAAAGTGATTTTGCTCAAAAGCAGGCATTCTATGGATATACTACTGAGAGTTTATTTTGCCTGAGGCAGTTCTCTGTTTATAATTACCTCATTTTTTTAAAAAGCTTACTTTATGTTTATGGAGTAGAATCTTGGACACTTGACCTCCAATTTGCCTATGAATTGGGCTGAATTTAATTTACATTTCTATAGGGGACACTTGTCATTATTACAACAGAATAAGGGTGGGATGGCTTTATATTTATGTAGCTATCTCTATTAGACACCCTAGTTTCTACCAAATAATTTTACTTCACAGTTTTGTTTGGTTAAAAAAAAAAATTATGCTCATATGGCCATACAGAATACTTACCCACTAGGTTTCTTTGCCAAGAGTAAGATGGAATTCTGACACTCATTTTTCAAAATATAATTTGAAAGAAGGAATATTCAAGGAGGATTGCTTAAGGTCAAGCACTCCTTCTCCTTTTTACAGAAAATATAAATTATGTTCCTAGAAGAAGCCAAAGCAGCAGAAATCAGGTCATCTAGATCATTAGCACCCTTTGCAAAATTGCTTCTTCTGAATTGCTTTTCTGAATTGGGTTCTGGTATGATGCCATCATCCTATATTGAGAATTGAAGCTGTCATTATATTTACTATTTGGCTATTGTGGAGAATACTGTTTATTTCATCATACAATGGTCATACAATATCAGGAACCTTAAAAGAAATTGTCATCTGATCTGACCACTAAGATCCATTGTTCATATTCTGAGCAATTGCTTTATTATATCGATTTAAAATTGTGAATTGCGTAACTGATAATTATATCACCTGAGAAAGGATTGATTGTTTTTCTCCCCAAATATTTGTTACGTACTATGAGCAAAGTTCAATCAGGAGCTCTGGGGTTTTTCAGTGGGAATAACCTTGTTAATAGTAGCTACTTCTTATTAATTCCTTCCTATGTGGCAGCAATGTTCTAAGCAAGTGCTATGGTTTGAAAGTCTCCCCAAAGTCATGTGTTGAAACTTAATCACCAATGTGATTATCCCCCTCACTGGACGTGACAGAGGTGTGGCTCATCTGTTCAGTTGCTGCTGCTGCTCAAACCCCTAATGGGAGGGGGAACACGCAGATGAAGAGGTACAGGAGCTGGGGCGAGCACCCCTGGGCTCTGTCCCCACTGCAGCATCCAGTGGTAGGAGTCTGAGACTCCCAGATCCCAAGTAGGCATGTGTTACAGTGTGCTCTTTTAGCCTTGATGTGCATGGATGGCTTAAGTCTTAACCACCTCAGTGGACCCTCTGCCTTTCTGCAAGGGCAGGGGGCCAATGTGACAGCTGTCTGTATCCCGAGCTCTTGTCCAGCATCCTGGAAAAATCAGGTCACACACAAACTTGAAGGATGGTGAATGCAGGGGTTTTATTGGGTGGTGAGTTAGCTCTCAGTGAGATGGATGGGGCGCTGCAAAGGGTATGGAGTGGTAAGATGATCTTCCCCTGGAGTTTGGCCATCCAGCGGCCGATTTGCCAATGGTCCCCAGCAGAACTGCTCCTGAGATTTCTACTTTTCTCTCCTTTTCTGCCGCTCTTCTGCTTTTCTATTCACCTGGAGCTGGGGATTTGGGGTTTATATGGGTACAGGATAGGTGGGCATGGTGGGCCAAAAGGCAACTTTCTGGGTGTGAAAACAGGAATGCCTGTTCCCATTTAGGGCTGTGGTTATCCATGCTTGAGGGTGGGGCCTTTGCCGGGGAACTGCCCTCTTCTACTCAGCATTTACCTGTCTCCGTCCATATCAATAGTACTAAGAAGTGGGGTCTTTAGGATGTGATTAAGTCATGAGAAAGGAGCCCTCCTGAATAGGATTAGTGACTGACCTTATAAAAGACTTTGAAGGGGATGAGTTCACCCCTTTCTTCCCTTCTCCCATGTGAGGGCATATTATTGGTTTTCTCTGGAGGATGCAGCTGCAATGCACCTTCTTGGAAGGGCCACCTTGAGCTTCCAGTCCCTGCATCTCTCTGTAGTGCTCCTTGGTCACCTCAGCTGTGGCTTAGCTGGGCTGAGATATGGCTCAGGCCTCCACTCTAGAGAGGATTCTGGAAAACCTTGGCATGTCCTGCTAACTCTTCAGGGATACAGAGTGTACAAGCTGTGGAAGCATGGCTATATCCACCCAGATTCCGAATGATGTCCCAGATAGCCTCCAGGTCCAGGCATAGAGCTGCCATAGGACAGGCCACCTCAGAGAGCCCCTACTAGGACAGTACTTAGTGAAGCCATGGGGACAGGGCAACTTCCAAGACCCTAGACCTGTAGAGCCACCAGTGTGTAGTGTAACACCAGCTCAGGACAGCCACAGGCACTCGACTGCAACTCCTGAAGAGTGGCTGTGTGAGCTGTGCCCACAGTAAAGCTGTGAAAGTGGGGCCCCCCCAAAGCGATGGGGGCCCAACCCTTGACCCAGTGTGTATGAAAAGCCAGATATGGAAGATTATTCTCACGCTTAAAGATTTGATGTTGTTTGACCTGTGTTTCGGACTTACTTGGGACCTGTTACCTCTTTTCTCTTGTCTATTTCTCCCTTCCTGTAATGAGAATGTCTATCCTATGCCTATCCCACAATTGTATTTTCAAATTACATAACTTGTTTGATTACATAAGCTCACAGAAGGAGAACTCATCTCAGGATGAAGTATACCTTGAATCTCACCCATATTTGATTTAGATAAGACTCAGAACTGTAGATTTTGAGTTGATGCTGGAACAAGTTAAGACTTTGGGGGCTGTTGGGATGGCTTGAATGTATTTTGAATGTGAGAAGAACATGCATTTTGAAGTCCAGGGATTAAATGCTATTGTTTGACTGTCTTCCAAAATTCATGGCTTAAAAGTTATTTGCCAATGTGATAGTATTAAGAGGTGGGGCGTTTAGGAGTTGATGAGGTCATGAGGGCTGTACCCTCATGGATGGGATTAGTCACTTGTAAAAGGTCTGGGGAGAATGAGATAGGTCCCTTTTTGCCCTGTTGTCCTTTCTGCTATGTGAAGACATAGCTTACTCTCCTCTGGAGTATACAGCTACAATATGCCACCCTGGAAGTACAGAACAGCTCTTACCAGGCATTGAACATGCCATACCTTGACCTTGGACTTCCCAGCCTCCAGAACTATGAGAATAAATTTATATTGTTGATAAATTACCAAATATATAGTATTTTCTTATAAAAGCCTAAACTGACTAAATCAGCTGGTTAATGTATTAACTCTTTACTGTTATTAGGCCATTTTATAGATGAGAAGGCTGAGATACTGGGACACTCTAAGAGATTTAAAAAACTTGTTCAAAGACAGACAGTAAGTCTAAGAGTTATTCAAGCTCACACAATCTAGTTTGATCACAACATAATATTGCCCCCCAATTAAAAGAAGTTTATTTGGTATCCTATTTCGTCTCCTCATTTCGTCTTATCTCATCTCACCTGTAAAATTTGGAGCTATGCACAGAGGCTTTGTAAATCAGTTATTAAATGCTATTTTCCAGTTTGGATCACATAGTAGCTAATCAGTAAATATCAATGTACTTACCTAGAGACCATTAAGGCTCAGTGCAGAAGGTATATATATGGATCCTACATCTAAAAGCGTGGTGGCTCATGCCTGTAATCCCTGCACTTTGGGAGGCCAAGGTGGGCGGATCACTTGAGGTCAGGAGTTTGAGACCAGCCTGGCCAACATGGTGAAACCCTGTCTCTACTAAAAATACAAAAATTAGCTTGGCATGGTGGCAGGCACCTGTAATTCCAGCTACTTGGGAGGCTGAGGTAGGAGAATCGTTTGAACCCTGGAAGCGGAGGTTGTAGTGAGCTGAGATCGCACTATTGCACTCCAGCCTGGGCGACAGAGGAGACTCCCTCTCAAAAATAAAAAAAAAGAGTGTATTAAGTCATAGTTATGTTATTATAAACAAATGGACATCAAAAACCAAGTATAATATAATCATAGGTTAAATAGAGGCAGAGGATAGGTTGGATTCTATTGACTGATTTAGGAAAAAGAAAATAAATAGAAAACAACAGCTATCACAACCAATTCTTCAAAGGGGTGTCCCTTGATTGACATGTTATTTGTGAAAGGATTTCTTCTATATTTGAGAAAGAGAAAATGAATAGTACTTTACTCATAATAAGTGCTTGAAGTGTTTTAGTTAACTAAAGAAAAGAGGACAAGAAGTACAGAAATTGATTTTTCTTGTAAAGGATATATCCTTGCTACAGCAAAGTTTATTTTGACCTTTCAGATAGTTTAGTCTTGAATATATTCATTATATTTCTCAGAAAATTTTACCATGTATACCATAGGCTTTGGTTGTTTGGCAATTCTACACATTGTACAGCTCTATCACCCATCATAAATATTGTGATGAATTTAATTTTTCAGGAACAAATGCAAAATTATCGTTTCATTTTCCCCACTCTCAGAGTTTAAATATGTTGAGTTTGAGGCTAAGATAATGGCAGACATTTGATATATGAGCGTCTACAAATTTTAAGCTTGTATTCCTATGAAAAACGAATGATCACTAGCAGCAAAAGTCTAGCAGCTGATAGTGCTCAACCAAAATGTATCAGAAGTTGAGTACTCCCACATAAGGACGTTTTAGAGGAAGCATTTGACTAATTTAAATATGTTCAAAGATAAGAGATGGCTGAGCTCTTATGCAATTCAGATTTTTATTCAGTGTGTTTCTGTTGGAAGTCTTTCCCAGACAATATGGAACAATCAGAGTGGGAAGGAGTTTTGCTCCCTAGAATCATTTCCAAAAGGTAATTTCAGAAGGACATACGAAACCACTATTTTCCCACAGAGTTCAAACTTATGAATCTCAGAACTTAGAAAATCAATGATAGGCTTTCTTTTATTTCTATGCACTTTTTAAGTAAAAAAAAATTACTTCTGATAATATATTAATATATCATCCATTTTATTTAATAAGTATTTTCTAAATACTCTATCTGTGCCAGGCACTGTTCCAGGATCTTGAGATATATTAGTGAGCAGAAGAGATAAAGATCCTGCTCTCTTGATGCTTATGTACCACATAAACTAGGTTAATTAACAATTTGTGGTAATGTGACTGTGAACTAGGCCCAAGAGTATCATGAAAAATGTGTTGTTTATGCAAAATAATTACATAAAGAAAATTCACAGAATGATTTCTATTTTTGTAATAATAAAATATTGTGAGCTGATATTTATGTTTTCATTTGCTATTAATAGTTGTGTATAATAATTTAATTTCTAAATGTAGCTCTTGAATTTTGTTTGTACACTTAAACTTCAAGCTTATGGAACTATTAGCACTTCTCTTTATGTCATGTTCTCTCTGAGTCTTTCCTTTTGTCCTTTTCCTGATACTCAATTATTATACACATCTCTCTCACTTCTAATCTTGCCTCTTATTTACTTGGTTAATAGTTATCATTTTTCAATACTCATCTCAGTCACTAGTTCCTCCAGAAAACCTTCCCAGTCCTCAGTATACTTCATCACATGATAGCTACTTGTGATTCTACTAATAGCGTGAGAAACCATATTTAGCTTTCTATTATCAGTGTTAAACACAACACCTGGCACATGGTTACACTCAGTAGATATGTGTTGAAGATTGACTTTGATTGACTAATAGAATGATTGACATCTGGTATTCTGCTCCCAGCACAATTTGAATTGTGCTCATCTTTTTAGCCTTATTTCTTCAGTATGTCCATATATAACAAATTGATCCATTCCAACCAACCTCGTGTGCTTAACAATTCATTGAACTTGGCTTTTGTATCTTTGTCCATGCCATTTCTAAAGTATATCTAACAGGATTCTATCCACGTGGCAAATGTCAAATTTAACATTCCCCTCACTCCATGAAGTCATCTCTGATTCTGTGAATTTATGCAGTACTTAGTATACATGGTATTACATGTAGACAATTAAAACAAATGCCAAATAAAATGAAAATAAAATTTCTTGGCTATTTATATAGATCCCTATGGGAAGGCCATTAAGGCTGTCAAAAAAAGCCTTTATTTGCAAACATTTTGGTAGTTAGTATTGTTTATCTAAAATGATAAACACTAACAAAAGATTTTGAAAAGACTGCTAGTTGTGGGGGTTTTAAGCAATAGTTATTACAGAAACTAGCAAACAGAAATGCAAGATAATGCTCTTTTTTTTTTGTCTCACTCATAGTTTACTGTGAAAGGCTTAAATTATGCCTAAGATATAATTGGTGAAATACTATGTTTTAGAGTAAGTTGGCTATGGATTCATTTGTATAATATTAGTAAGCCTGCTTCATAATATAAATTAACCATATAGAAACTCTCATTATACAACAATTTTAGGAATGAGTCAGAGCTGACAATGGATTTTTAATCCCTAGTTGAGGCATGATATATATAAGTTTAATACTTTTTCAGTATGGCTTTAAGTATTTAAATATTGTTCTATGACTAACACCAATGATTTGAATTGGACTAATTTTGATACTTGAAAGCAAACAGTACCTGGTATTAGCCCTATTTGAATATTGGGAATGATCAATTTGTCTCCAAACTGAATATTGTATGACCATCACTGCTGTAGTAATACAGGTGACCATTCCGTATATTTTTAAGGTAGGCAAGTGCCATAATATATCTAAGGACCTCAGCGACAATAGTCAGTATCTCCTCTATCTCTTTTTCTTTCCTTAGTGGCTTCAACACCTCTTGACACTAAGCTACACAAAACAGAAGTGTGTCAGCTGGCGGTTCCTGAGCTCAAACCTCATAGCTTTATGATGAAGTGATCTGCCCAGAGATTTTTTTGAAAACAAAAACTCCCACAAACAAAACAAGTGCAACAAATATTGAAACAAAATAAACCTTGGAAAATGTCTCTGACTGGATCAGTTTAAGGAAGTGTTCACCTATTTGACTAATGCTGTAGGCTTGGGGATGGTGTAATTATGAATAGGTCGGCATGGGATATGTAGGAACATCATGGCTGGATCATAGAAAAACATAATAATTGGGAGTCACCACTGGAGCCACATAATTGTATTAGAACAGAAAAAGCCATTTATCAGAGGGAAGTGTTTATTTCCTCCAAAAATGAGTGGAATGCTGGGAAGGACAAATAATTTATGTGCTATTTTAAGTGAAGCAGTTCTGGCCCTTTAATTCTGCATGACGAGTTTCCATAAGGCGGTGTTTGATTAAGGGGAGGAAAGTAGTGGATAGATCATCTAGGAGGAGGAGTTGGCAAGAGCTAGAGGTCAGGTACCAGCAAAATGGATCACAATCAGTTCTGTATCAGCAGCAGGTTTGGAAAATTGAGTTGGAAATCTAGTTATATGTACTGACAAGATAAGGGTATTCATATTGATCTTGCAGGTTACAAATTGTTGCTAGTGGAGTGTAGTTCAGGATCTCCCAGTTTTATCCCTGACATGTCTGATATCTGGGAGACTGATATCTGGACCCCACCAACTTGTGGATAGATGATGATAAACATTTTTCCTGATTTGGATCAGCTTTGGTGAATTCCCTCAGTAATTCTATCTATGGGAGGCTGAGTAATGTACACATTCTTAACTTTCTGAGGTTTAAGTTAGCCACCTGAATTTAACAGAGATCAGATTAAACAATGAAGAAATCAGTGGCTATTAAAATAACAGTTATCCTTTGCTGCTTGCATGTGGCAAAGATTTGGGAGGCAGACCTGCCTTTAACATGAAGAAAGGAAAGAAAATGTCAATGGCTAGAGGAAGGATAAGGAATAAAGACTACAGGATAATAGTCATTCATATAAAGCATATTTTAAGGAAAAAACTTTTTGTGATCAGAAGAGTGCAAATATCAGAAAAAAAGCATTACAATGATATTTAAAATTATTTGGCTAAGTGTAGTGGCTGATGCCTTTAATCCTAGCACTTTGGGAGGCGGAGGTGGGTGGATTGCTTGAGATCAGGAGTTTGGGATTAGCCTGGGCAACATGGCAAAACCCTGCCTCTACAAAAAGTATGAAAATTAGCCAGTTGTGGTAGCACATGCCTATGGTCCCAGCTCCTCAAGAGGCTGAAGTGGGAGAATTGCTTGAGCCCAGGTTATTGAGGCTACAGTAAGCAGAGATTATGGCTTTGCACTTCAGCCTGGGCAACAGAATGAGACCCTGTCTCAAAAATAATAATAGTTATTATTATTATTCACTTTGTTTCCCTATCTAGACCCTGGAGTTTGATATTCATGGTTTCCAGATTATTGGGAGGTGTCCCAGAGAAAAGTAGGAAAACTAGTCAGGTAACTTTGGGACCACGTGTTTGTAGAGTTGATTCAAAATTATTTTTAGTGTTTTCTAACAAGCCAATGAAGAAGAATTTTCAAAATTGAAAAATATTAGCTGTTTTCCAGCTTTCACCTAAGGCTGATATATTCCTCCTGTATATACTTATAGAGTTAATGAAATACATATTTGCGAGACACCACATTAATAAGAAAGAGTGATTGGGAAAAGTGTCACCTGTATTTTGTTAATTTGCTGCAGGCTCACTCTCCCTACAGCTGGCACATATTTCTAATCTTTGTATTTGGCAGGATAGAAGTATTTGTGATGGGGAAACCAGCAGCAGTTCTTTCTCTTCATAAAGGAAGGGATGTTGAAAATCTGAGTAATTACAGCCCCATTTAAATTTTACTCACAGCAGTTAAATTATTTAAATGTCTCTTCTGCAGTCAGAATGAATGTTTTTTAGTTTACAGATATTTTGTTACTATTAGAGCAATTTTCTTTCCATTATCTTAGCTTCACAATTCTGTGTTATTGAAAATGAGAAATAACTCGCACAAACTGAGTCTAAATTAGGGTGCCGGGGTGAAATTATATTTGTTGATTTGCCCAGTTTCTTTGAGTAGGGAGACTATATTATATTTACATAGCTAAGTTACATTCTCTTATACAGGTATACCTCAGAGATATTGTGGGGTTGGTACCAGACCACCACAGTAAAGTGAGTCACATAAATTTTTTTTTGTTTCCTGGTGCATGTAAAAGTTGTGTTTACACTATGCTGTAGTCTAGTAAGTGGGCAATAGCATTATGTCTAAAAATACCAATATACCATCCTTAATTTAAAATATTGCTAAAAAATGCTGACTATCACCTTAACCTTCAGCGAGTCATAATCTTTTAGCTGGTAGAGGGTCTTGCCTCAATGTCTGTGGCTGCTGACTGATTGGCGTGGTGGTTGCTGATGGTTAGAATGGAGGTGGCAATTTCTTAAAATAAGACGACATTGAAGTTTGTGGTATCAACTGACTCTTCCTTTCATGAAAGAATTATCTGTAGCATGTGATGCTATTTGATAGCATGTTACCCACAGTAGAACTTCTTTCAAAATTGGAGTCAGTCATCTGTAACCCTGCTGCTGCTTTATCAACTAAGTTCATGCAATATTCTAAATCTTTTCTTGTCATCTTACGAACATTTATAGCATCTTCACCGGGAGTAAGATTCTATCTCCAGAAACCCCCGTCTTTGCTCATTAAGAAGCTACTCCTTATCCATTGAAGTTTCGTCATGAGATTGCAAAAATTCAGTCACATTTTCAGGCCCCACTTCGAATTCCATTTTCTTGTAATCTCTATCACATCTACAGTTACTTTCTCCACTGAAGTCTTGGACCCCTCAAAATCACTCAGGAGGGTTGGAATCAATTTCTTCCAAACTCCTGTTGATGTGGATATTTTGACTTCCTCCCCTGAATCACACATGTTCTTAATGGCATCTAGAGTGGTGAATTCTTTCTACAAGGTTTTCAATGGACTTTGCCCACATCTATTAGAGGAATCACCATCTATGACAGGTATACCCTTATAAAATGTATTTCTTAAATAACAAAACTTGAAAGTCAAAATTACTTCTTGCCCCATGGGCTGCAGAATGGATGCTGTGTTAGTAGGCATAAAAGAATGTTAATGTCCTGGCACATCTTCATCAGAGCTCTTGGGTAACCAAATGCGTTGTCATGAGCAGTAATATTTTGAAAGGAATCTTTTTTGCTGAGCACCAGGTCTCAAGAGTGGGGTTAAAATATTCAGTAAAGCATGTGTAAACAGATGTGTTGTCATCCAGGCTTTGTTGCTTTATTTCTAGAGCAAAGGGAGAGTAGATTTCTTGTAATTCTTGAGGACTCTTAAGATTTTTCGAATGGCAAATGTGCATTGACTTCAACCTAAAATGACCAGGTGTCACCCCCCAACAAGAAAGCCAGGCTGTCTTTGAAGCTTTTAAGCCAGGCGTTGACTTCTTTACCCCAGCTCCGAAAGTCCTAAATGGCATCTTCTTTCAATAGAATGTTGTTTTGTTTTCCTTACATTGAAAATCTGCTGTGTAGAAGCCAATTTCAGCATTTAATCTTAGATTTTCTGGGAAACTCGCTTCAACTTCTACATCAGCACTCGCGCTTCACCTTGTATTTTTAGGTTATAGAGATGATTTCTTTCCTTAAGCCTCATGAACCAATCCCTGCCAACTTCCAACTTTAAATTTTTGTTCTGTAGCTTATTATTATTATTATTATTATTATTTACCTCTCCTAGCCTTCACAGAATTGAAGGGAGTTAGGCTCTTGCTCTGGATTAGGCTTTGGCTTAAGGGAATGTTGTGACCGCTTTGATCTGCTATCCGGATACTAAAACTTTACTTACATCAGTATTAAGGCTGTTTTGCTTTCTTATTTGTCTGTTTACTGGAGTAGCACTTTTAATTTCCTTTAAGAACTTTTTCTTTGCTTTCACAACTTGGCTATTTGGTGCAAGAGGCATAGCTTTTGGTCTCTCTTGACTTTTGGCATGCCTTCCTTACTAAGCCTGATCATTTCTAGCTTTTGATTTAAAGTGAGACACTTGTGACTCTTCCTTTCACTTGAACAACTTAGATGCCATTGTAGTGCTATTAAATAATGGCCTACTTTCCTCTTTTTTGTTTTTTGTTTTTAAATAATCTTTTTCATCTCATCTTCTTACACAAAATTAGAATACATTTAGAAATAACTTAAAACAAAATAATTATATACCCTTAAGGCTCTGTAAACCTGCATTCCTATGAGAATCTTCTCCTTCCTTGAATTCTTTATATTATTTCTTCTTTCTCAGTCTTTTATTTTCCATCATTTTTATTTTAAATTCTGGGGTACGTGTGCAGGATGTGCAGGTTTGTTACATAGGTAAAAGTGTGCCCTGTTGGTTTGCTGCAATAGATCAACCCATCACCTAGGTGTTAAGCCCAACATCCATTAGCTGTTCTTCCTGATGTTCTCCCTCACCCTGTCCCCCTGATAGGCCCTGGTGTGTGTAGTTTCCCATCATGTGTCCACATATTCTCATCATTCAGCTCCCACTTATAAGTGAGAACATGCAGTGTTTGGTGTTCTGTTCTTGCATTAGTTTGCTGAGGATAATGGCTTCCAGCTCCATCCTTGTCCCTGCAAAAAGCATTATTCCATTTATTTTTATGGCTGCATAGTATTCCATGGTGTATAGTGCCATATTTTCTTTATCCAGTCTATCATTGAGGGGCATTTGGTTTGATTCCATGTCTTTACTGTTGTGAATACTGCTACAATGAAATCCATGTGCAGGTACATTTATAATAGAATGATTTATATTCCTTTGGGCATATACCCTGTAATAGAGTGGCTGGGTCAAATGGTATTTCTGCTTCCAACTCTTTGAGGAATCACCACACTGTCTTCCACAATGGTTGAACTAATTTACATTCCCACCAATACTGTAAAATCATTCATTTTTTTCTGCAACTTTGCCAGCATCTGTTTTTTCTGGACTTTTTAGTAATTGCCGTTCTGACTGGTGTGAGATGGTATCTCATTGTCACTTTGATTTGCATTTCTCTAATGATCGGTGATATTGAGCTTTTTTCATGTTTGTTGGCTGCATGAATGTCTTCTTTTGAGAAGTGTCTGTTCATACCCTTTGCCCACTTTTTAATGGGGTTGTTTTTTTCTTGTAAATTTGTTTAAGTTGCTTGTAGACTCTAGATATTAGACCTTTGTCAGGTGGTTAGATTGCAAAAATTCTCTCCCATTCAGTAGGTTGTTTGTTCACTCCTACTAGTAGTAGTTTCTTTTGCTGTGCAGAAGCTCTTTAGTTTAATTAGATATCATTGGTCAAGTTTTGCTTTTGTTCCAATTGCTTGTGGCATTTTTGTCATGAAATCTTTGCCCATGCCTGTGTCCTAAATGGTATTGTAATGGTCTAACTTCAATATTGTTGTGTTTTAGGAAATATGGAGGCCCTAGAAGAAGAAAAGAAATAGGGAAAAGATCAGTCAGTGGATCAGTGTGAATGCACACAGCACTTATTAAGTTTGCTATCTTAGATGGGTGAGGTTTGCAGTGCCCCAGAACAATTACAATAGTATTAATAACATCAAAGGTCACTGATCATATATCACCATAACAGATCTAATAACAAAAACGTTTGAAATATTGCAAGAATTACCAAAATGTGACACAGAAACATGAGTGAGCACATGCTGTTGAAAAATGACGTTAATAGGCTTGCTTGATGCAAAGTTGGTACTAACCTTCAAAACCTTTAATCTGTAAAAAAAAAAATGCAGTATCTGCAAGTATGTAATAAAATGAAGCACAATACAATGAGATACATCTACATTCATTTTAACCTTAAGTAAGAAACATTATATTTGAAGTCAAAAATAAAACCTGTTGAGTGCATTATAGCTTCTGTATCAAAAGACTTAATGCTACCTAGTATTATGTTAGGATTTAGCATGTGACAATTTTACTGATTTTGTCATGAGCTTGTTTTCCTGGGGCTGCTGATATTGGAAAGAAACAATGAAGAAGTGTTCCCCCCAGTTTATCTATATAACACACCTGCACATGTATTATTGATATTGCTGATATTGGAAAGAAACAAGGAAGAAGTGTTCCCCTCAGTTTATCTATATAACACATCTGCACATGTACCCCTCAACCTAAAGTAAAAATTAAAAAAGATTAAAACTGTTCCCATTTTTAATCCCATTATATTTGGTGAACTCAATTATTAAATGATAATAATATTCAAATTTTTCAAATTGTTTTTTAATATTTTAGAAAATGAGATTTTAATAACTTTAACTTATGCAGAAGGTATTAGGATAAAATTTTTATAGGTTGTGGTTAGGTCCACAGGTTTTCAGTTCTCATTCATTGGTCATAATAAGGTATCCCGTCTGTCTGCATGATTCAGAGAAGGCAGCCATCTTGTAACACTTACTATCTGTACAGAACATTAGAATAAGACGACAAGGCAACCAGAAATTTTAGTTTATGTGCCCATTGTATAATTTAACTGTTTTGTAAATTTAAGCTCAAAAAAATAAGCTATACAAAGTTATTTTAAATTTTTCACTACTTGGCATTTTATATTATTAATACAATTTGATAAGTTATTTACACATCTATATAGTGAATAACAAATTATTTACAGTATTATAATTATATAATATTATAATTATACAATTATCAACATTTTGTGCTATACTTTTCCAAGGTGAGTCTCAGGGAATTTAAATATTACATTCCTTAGTGATTAAAAAGTAGATTGTCTCATTAGCTCTTTGAGATTAGGAGTGCTTTTTTTTCTCCTCCAATCTACTAAGGAAAAGCAGATAGGAAAATAAATACCTAAAATTGTCCATTTCAAAACAAGGTGGCAGGCGTGGCAAAGTAAGGAGCTCCAAAAAGTCATGCCTGCATAAAAGCAATGAAGACACTAGCAAAATTGGTCAAAATTGATTTTTTGAAACTTTGGAAAATAACAATAGGTTTTACTGTATGTGAATTATATATCAATAAACATTGTAAAAAAGTGGCTATTTAATCCAGGTTCACCAAATAGCTTCGTTATTTCTGTCCCTGTGGATAGACAATGTCATTCTTTTCTATTTACAGATGATATTGTGAGTGACATAAATTTTGAAGGAAAATGAAAAAAGCAGAAATAGTCTACAAAGCAGATAGCCAGATAGATAGTAAGGAGCTGTGTTCATGGGCATGAGGTCTGCGTTCACCGTGCTTGGAAAATTTTGGTATTTAAAAAGAATCAAAAGAGGTCTTGTCAAGCCACACCATGAAAGCTCAGCCTCAGTCAAGGCCAGACCTTGTTGGAACACAGGCACTGGTTGTTTAAAAGTCTCAGAGTGAGGCAGCAGAGCTTTGTGAAGGGAATCTGGACTCCAGAGATACTTGGGTCTGACTTCACCTCACATCTCAGTCACTTACAAGCTCTATGACTTAATTATCTACTCTAAGCCCTTCTCCTCATTTGTAAAACCGAAACACCAGCAGACATCTCAAAGTTCCTCTGTGTATACCAAATGGGATAACTAAGAGTGAAATACATAATACAAGTCCAGAAACCTGATATTCATTTCCCACTCTCAAACAGTTAAGCTAAAAATAGAGAAAACTAGAGACACTCACCAAGTTTTTTATTCTCATTCTATGGAATTGCAATATTACCCAGAGTCCAATTTGTAGAATCGGACTGAATTGTAACTGTTCCACTCAGATGTGCAGGAAATTCAGACTTATTTGGTTTAAATTGATTTGATGTGCTGGATGCACCTTCCATCTCAGTTAATATTCGGGTCTCCTTTCTTTCTCAACTTTGGAATTGATTATGGAGAGCTCATATGGTCTATATGATCTACTCTATTCACTGTACCATCAACTGCAGCTCAGTCTATGGTCACAGAGTCCCTTACAGTTCAACAGCTTTTGCTTTTCTGCTGTTCATATGCACAGAGCAGATAAATCCGACTTTTAGGCTCCAAACTCCTTGCCCCACTATGGACTCAGTTCTTGCAGAGGTTTGCTCACGTTCTGAGGGAGTTGACCTAGAGAGTTCTTCACTATGATGAGAATTTCCCTCCTTTATTTCCATTCTAGGAAGGCTTGTTTCCACATTGCTATCCTTAGAGACAATTTTCACTCTTTCCTCCCCTCCTCAAAACCCGGCATCCTCTTTTTAATGAGAATAGGCTTTAACTAAATACATAAATTAATTCCGCCATGAGACAGCCTCTGCTTTTTCAGTCCTTCAAAAACTTCCTGAAGCCAGGAAATATATGACTACTTGTTGGAATTTGTGGGTGGGTGAAATGCAGTGGGAACACAGATACACATATACAATTACTATATCAATAAATCACCTTCTAAAATTTGTGAAGAAATATGCTACTGTAGATAAATTCTTCTGACTGAGCATTTCACTGAAAATTCTGGAACAATACTCTGAGAAAGCTGAGCCAGGCAGACTCACTTTCTGGTGGTAATCACTTCCGTATTCCCAATTTAGCTTCCCATTTATCTATAGAGACCTGACTGTTGGAATTTCATCAGAACTTCAAAATATTTTGGGGTGGCCATTAAATAGTTGATATAACCCAGTGCTTTGTGCATGGTAGATGCTGAATATATTAAATTGTTTTTGATTGATGATTAGAAGGTAAGATGGAAACTCAATTTCTTAGACCACTTATATTTCATATAGAGTACAAGGTAAAAAAGCATGTCCACCTGATCAATGTATTAAAACTCAACTGATCAGTTGACATTCTGTATAATGTAGTCAAAAGGGATAACTAAACTAATAGTCAAGACCCTTGGTTCTAGTTATGCTTCTGTCACCAAATATATAAAAGAGAACATTATTAGACTTCCATGTTTCCATTTTCTAGAAACTAAAGCAGTGCTAATCCCATTTTTTTTTTCTTGCTTACCTTATGTAATTGCTGTGAAAACCAATGAGGCAATGTGAATATTCAGGCTTGAGTACGAAGTAACAAAATGATGTAATATTTGTTACAAATATAACAAAAAAATTATAAACAATTTTTAACAGTAAGAATAAAGTTTTCTATAGACTAGTTTAAAAAGTATCCTTCTCTAAGAATAGTCTTTTTTCCAAGGTTCTATATTGATGAATTTTACTCACTTCTGGATTAAGGCACTAATGTCAGTCTGAAATCTGAACTGATGATAATGTGAGAGAATGGTTGGATTGTGTACTTTGACGTTGTGTGGACTGGGAAATTGTCCCAGATTACCACAAATGATGCCACGATGGAAAATTATAGATCATATCTGCAATTTTATCTTTATCATCTGAGATAACATTGAGATAAATCACATCTGAGATAGGTACCATCCGTCATTAATATCTTAGTGTATGTATGATGGCTAATTTATGTGTTGACATGTGTTTATGGAGGAGATTAACATTTAAATTGGAGAATTTTGAGTACGCAGGTTATCCTCCAAAATATAAATGGGCCTCATTCAATGAATTGAAAGCCTGAATAGAATAAAAAGACTGTTTTTTCCAGGCAAGTGGAGACCATCCAGCAGACTGCCTTTGGTCTTCATCTGCACCGTTGGCTCTCCTGGGTCTCCAATCTGCTAGGCCACACTGTAGATTTGAATTAGCTAGCTTCCAGAATTGTGTGAGCCAATTCCTAATAATAAATCTCCTATATACATATACACACATCCTATTAGTTCTGTTTCTTTGGAGAAACCTGATTAATACATCGTATATCAGCATTTGGAGGTGCAGTGAAGGAAGAAATACTGTTCATCAATATAATGAAAGTAAATATCCTACTTTACTCATTTTTAATGTTGATGTTTCTTCAGCAGAGGACTTCAGAAGGATTTCAAGATGTACCAAATAGAAGTGAGAAAGACACATATTATGTATAATATAGACACAAAAATACAAGTTATATGGATTGAACAGACACAAGAAAATTCGAGTGGATATAAATGAAAAAGTGCATGACTTGGCTATTTTCTATTTACAATGTCAATATTGATATTACAAGGTGCCATCTGAGTTAACTAGATATTTTAGTGGGAAAGAATGTTAGGGATTATTGTGTCAAATTCTAAATAATTCACTAGCACACACAGAGATTTTAAACCACCCAGTTATAATTTGGATGTCCTTTGGAGAGCTGAAGGGATAAGGTAGCTTTTGTTTGTCCAGTATGGCATCATTATCATCCTACCAAAGCAGGAAAAGAGAACAGATGACCTCTAAAGCCTCTCACATCAGGATACTTTTATTGCAATCAGGCAAGCTTTGCTCTTGGAGCCTACAAGATATTAAAATTTAGGATATTAAATAATAAGATCACATACAACAGCGTTTCAATACCATTAGCTTCCAATAAATCAAATTTGCAGGAATTAAAGCATCAAGTTATTATGTTTCACTGGGAAGAAATATTAAAATTCATGAGTATGCTAAAGGACACCATAACGAAAGCAGAGCAGATTACGATTCTGCCAATAAAGGGCTGAAAACTTCCAATACGTCTCTACCATGAAATTGTCAGAAATCAACAGGAGAATAAATATCTGCATTGACAAAAATGTATAGGATTAACTTGAATGATGATGACAGAAGATAGTAAAGCTACATAGGTAATTTAAAAATAGCTGATATCCTTTATAGCTGGTAGGAAAAAGAAAATGCCAGGAAAGAGGTTAAAGAGAATATGAAGGGCATTTTAAAATAGTTTAAGAGGAACAAGATGTGAGAAAGATGAAATAGATCTTTTTAGATGAAATTGGATATGGTAGCCATAGAAATTGATAAATAATAATTAGAAATGGAAACAGTTGTAATTTATAGTAGAGAGAATATTGAAATTTTATAAACTATCATCAAGTCTTATGAATTATAAAACTGAGAAGTAATATAAATTCAGAAAAAGTAAATCTAAAGGAAAAAAGAACTTAAAAAGATGATATAAAATATTATTTCAATGCTCCCTGCCTCAATAAAAGACCTCTTTGGAAATCGCTTTCTTTTTTAAAGCTAACAACAGATTAGCAAAGACATTTAAATAGAAATATTCATTATATTTAGGGCTACCTTAGAAATCTTTATATCACAAGTTTTTATTCGCTATTACTATGATAGAAATATAACAAACTGTATTGTGTCCAGAATACATTAATCAATTGAGCTGCCAAAATAAATTTATTTCTGAAGTTTAGCTCTTGTACCCATACACCCTTCCCAGGAAGGGTTGCTCATACTTGAATGTATAGTGAAATATGTTTAACTTATGAGGTTCTTTTCCTTTATAATATAGAAATAGTAATATTGAACAAATACCTTTAACGTTTTCCTCTTGAGAGTTCTATTGCCGAATCTTTTATTAAAATGGCTCATTTCTTCTTAATATTGTGCAGCTTTCTCTTCACCTATCCTTTGCTGTTACCCATTGAGGGAAAGGACCAGTAGGTAGAAGTTTAGAAGAACCAGGTTGGTGGCTGACTATCACAGAGCAAGTGGATGCAGTGCTAGGATGTACCATCAAGACACCCAGTGACTTCTTTTTTTAATATATATGTATATTTTTTATTATACTTTGAGTTCTAGGGTATATGTGCACAATGTGCAGGTTTGTTACATATGTATACATGTGCCATGTTGGTGTGCTGCACCCATTAACTTGTCATTTACATTAGGTATATCTCCTAATGCTATCCCTCCCCCTTACCCCACCCCACAATAGGCCCTGGTATGTGATGTTCCCCTTCCTGTGTCCAAGTGTTCTCATTGTTCAATTCTCACCTATGAGTGAGAACATGCAGTGTTTGGTTTTTTTGTCCTTGTGATAGTTTGCTGAGAATGAGGGTTTCCAGCTTCATCCATGTCCCTACAAAGGACATGAACTCATCATTTTTTATGGCTGCATAGCATTCCATGGTGTATATGTGCCACATTTTCTTAATCCAGTCTATGATTGTTGGACATTTGGGTTGGTTCCAAGTCTTTGCTATTGTGAGTAGTGCCACTATAAACATACGTGTGCATGTGTCTTTAAAGCAGCATGATTTATAATCCTTTGGGTATATACCCAGTAATGGGATGGCTGGGTCAAATGGTATTTCTAGTTCTAGATCCTTGAGGAATCGCCACACTGTCTTCCACAATGGTTGAACTAGTTTACAGTCCCACCAACAGTGTAAAAGTGTTCCTATTTCTCCACATCCTCTCCAGCACCTGTTGTTTCCTGACTTTTTAATGATCGCTATTCTAACTGGTGTGAGATGATATCTCATTGTGGTTTTGATTTGCATTTCTCTGATGGCCAGTGATGATGAGCATTTTTTTCATATATCTACTGGCAGCATAAATGTCTTCTTTTGAGAAATGTCTGTTCATATCCTTCACCCAGTTTTTGATGGGGTTGTTTGTTTTTTTCTTGTAAATTTGTTGGAGTTATTTGTAGATTCTGGATATTAGCCCTTTGTCAGATGAGTAGATTGCAAAAATTTTCTCCTATTCTGTAGGTTGCCTGTTCACTCTGATGGTAGTTTCTTTTGCTGTGCAGAAGCTCTTTAGTTTAACTAGATCCCATTTGTCAATTTTGGCTTTTGTTGCCATTGCTTTTGGTGTTTTACACATGAAGTCCTTGCCCATGCCTATGTCCTGAGTGGTATTGCCTAGGTTTTCTTCTAGGATTTTTATGGTCTTAGGTCTAACATTTAAGTCTTTAATCCATCTTGAATTAATTTTTGTATAAGGTGTAAGGAAGGGATCCAGTTTCAGCTTTCTACATATGGCTAGCCAGTTTTCCCAGCACCATTTATGAAATAGGGAATCCTTTCCCCATTTCTTGTTTTTCTCAGGTTTGTCAAAGATCAGATAGTTGTAGATGTGTGGTATTATTTCTGATGGCTCTGTTCTGTTCCATTGGTCTATATTTCTGTTTCGGTACCAGTACCATGCTGTTTTGGTTACTGCAGCCTTGTAGTATAGTTTGAAGCCAGGTAGCATGATGCCTCCAGCTTTGTTCTTTTGGCTTAGGATTGACTTGGCAATGTGGGCTCTTTTTTGGTTCCCTATGAACTTTAAAGTAGTTTTTCCGATTCTGTGAAGAAAGTCATTGGTAGCTTGATGGGGATGGCATTGAATCTATAAATTACCTTGGGCAGTATGGCTATTTTCACAATATTGATTCTTCCTATCCATGAGCATGGAATGTTCTTCCATTTCTTTGTGTCCTCTTACATGATTATCTCAATAGATGCAGAAAAGGCCTTTGACAAAATTCAACAACGCTTCATGCTAAAAACTCTCAATAAATTAGGTATTGATGGGATGTATCTAAAAATAATAGGAGCTATTTATGACAAACCCACAGCCAATATCATACTGAATGGACAAAAACTGGAAGCATTCCCTTTGAAAACTGGCACAAGACGGATGCCCTCTCTCACCACTCCTATTCAACATAGTGTTGGAAGTTCTGGCGAGAGCAATCAGGCAGGAGAAAGAAATAAAGGGTATTCAATTAGGAAAAGAGGAAGTCAAATTGTCCCTGTTTGCAGATGACATGATTGTGTATCTAGAAAACCCCATCGTCTCAGCCGAAAATCTCCTTAAGCTGATAAGCAACTTCAGCAAAGTCTCAGGATACAATATCAATGTGCAAAAATCACAAGCATTCTTATACACCAATAACAAACAAACAGAGAGCCAAATCATGAGTGAACTCCCATTCACAGTTGCTTCAAAGAGAATAAAATACCTAGGAATCCAACTTACAAGGGATGTGAAGGACCTCTTCAAGGAGAACTACAAACCACTGCTCAAAGACACCCAATGACTTCTAAGTCCACCAATCAAGAGGGACATGAGAATTTGCTTTTGTTTTGTAGTGGATATTAGAGAAGAGTAATTCTTAAAATGGAGGATCTGTTAATTTGCCTATTGCACACATTTATAATAATTGTTTTACTTATTCATTTTCGGACATGTGAGTTGCTTTAATTTTCCTGTACTTCTAGAAAAAGGAATAACATGGATTTGATCATTAGATTTTAGTTCAATTACAAGCTCTGTACCTAACCTCTTTGAATTTCCTTATACCCTAAAAAGTAATTTCTATGTCAAATGGTTAATATAAGCATTATATTCCATGTGGTAGTTTGTGCAAATATCTAGCTTAGTGCCTGGTGCATAGTAAGAAATAAACTTTAATTCTTTCCCCACCCTATCTCACCCTTATAAAATGACTTAGAGACTTGGGACTGAAGATACTTCAAGTAGGATCTACCTATTGCAAAAGGCATTAGGATGATGATTTCCAATTTCATCCATGTCCCTACAAAGGACATGAATTCATCATTGTTTATGGCTGCATAGTATTCCATGTTGTATATATGCCACATTTTCTTAATCCAGTCTATCATTGTTGGACATGTGTAACTAACCTGCACATTGTGCACATGTACCCTAAAACTTAAAGTATAATAATAATAAAAAATAAAAAAAAATTTTGTAAGCAAAAAATAAAAAAGATTCAAACGTCAAAAAAAAAAAAAAGCATTAGGGCTGTTAACTTTCTGTACTTGACACTGTCCTTAAATTAGTGTAGCCTAAGATTGAGTTAGATTTTTTGTTTTGCTATCTCCTCATATTGTTCACCTTTATTGAATTTGTCTCTAAAACATTTTTTTGGTCTAACTCTTAAATGACTCAAGTCAAATCTTGCCGATAAATTGCTCAATAAATTCCCTTTGACAGAAGGTTTCCTCCTACTTTTCTTACCAATAATTTATTTGCACAATTCCTCTTGCTTCCTGCTCCCTTCCATGAGTCTATACACTTCTTGAGGCTCTCCTGGGATCCCATTCAGACTGCACAGAAGAGATAATCTCTGATTATCTAATGGTGTTGAAAAGTCAACCAAGAAACAACATGGATTTAGTAAGAACAAATAAAGTCAAACAGTAATGCATTGGTGTTTGTTGCTAACACTTTCTTAGAAGTGGCATTCTATAAAAGTATTTCTTGTTCACTAGATATCAGTAGATTTCTTTAAAAAAATTCATTCTAAGACCAAATTGATTTAATGCTGTACCCTTTAAGTCATAGAACTTAACTAAATAATTAAGGTGAGGATTATTTATCACTGATCTAACAGAAAATAATACATTTAATTATGGACAACATCCTTGGAAAAGTGGCTAAATGTATTTGAGCACAGAAAAATAGACATAACGATGATTGAACATTAAAAATCACAACTATTAAGATGAGGGAAATAAGCCAAGAGCATTTAGGCTAAAGAAAAGAGGATTAAAAATAAAACCAGTGCAAACAACATTCAGGAACAAATATCAGATTTTTTTTACTCCAAAATTAAATACAAACATATAAAGTAAAACTTTGCTTCAGAATATTTATGAAGTTAAGCATTGGAATTAATCTGAGAATTCAGTCAGGGATTCAATGAGATTTCTGTCAAAAGTTGTAGAAATACCCCCTCTTCATGAGTGAAATCATCATTTAAAGAGACTGATTTATGGATGGCAGTGTGCCGATGGGCTTCCTGCCCTATTACCTAACTTTCTTTCTATCTGACCTCCTAAAGATAGAGTCACTGGAATTGATTTGTATGGAAAACTCCATATTCTAGTTATATCAGTATATTTAGTAATGAATTTATATTCATTATATTTGTTTAGTAATGAATTTATGATAAAAATCAGAATTATACAGATTTTTTTATTTGGAAAGCTCTGATATGGGTCAGTTATGATTTTGGGATTTTGGTTTGGGTTCTTCTCTTTGGGCTGGGTCCCTACTGTTAGGGATATTATCTACATCCAAGGATCCCTGGAGTTTGAAGCAAAGGGAAGTTACTCTGGAATAATACCCAGGAAGGAGTAGCATAATTGGAAAACCGAGAAAGCTGGAAGTAAACTCATGTCTTGAGTTCAAAGGGCCACTTGGGGATGGATGCCTGATCCAGGTGGATTCCCCATAGGGTAGGGAAGGGGGAGGTATGGAGAGTTGTCAGATAAGAGTAAAATGTGACCATTCATTGTAGAAGTACTCAGTCCTGTTGTGGGAGCAATGTGTCAATTCAAAGCAAATGCACAAACAGGGATGGCTTGTGCTGTGCTCACCTTTCCTTGTTTAACCATCTGCTTCTGTTTCACCAACCTGGTATTATAAAATGAGATTATGTTTCTCTTTTACACCAAATGGTTAGGGAATGATTCATCCTTGATCTCCTTCAGCACCCTTTTAATGATATTGCTATTTTATTTCTAGAAGTTTCCTGGAGTAATGACCCTACTATGCTCTGAAAAAGACCATCCATTTCCTCTGATCTGGTCTTATATCTTCTAATTGTGTCACTGACCAATGGTTTCAACTGATCTGGTCTTATATCTTCTAATTGTGTCACTGACCAATGGCTTCAACTGCTGTTGATTCTGTGAGTAAGCTTTTGTGTGAGCAAAGCTAAACCATTGGTAGTTATTCCGATATGCTGCCTTTGACAATACATGACCTACGATTTGAATTATCCTCACCTGTTCCACCCAATTTGATATATGAGATAGCCTTCTGGGTTATTCGACTCCTTCAATCCTGTCTCTTTACCTCAGACATTGCCTGATCTCGAGGAAGGGAATTTCATTCCCTTTCTTTTACTACAGCACAGATGTGACTAGGATAAGAATTTCAACAAGACTACTGAAGCTGCAGTACTGGACAATGCACAGAGTAACTTGAAATTTGTCCTAAACATAATTACTCATAATAACCCACCTGTTCAAATCTGTTGTCAGGATCTCTGCTTAGCTCTTACAATGTTTCCTTGTGCTAGTGGGAACAAGCTCAACCCCCACAATGGGAATCTCCTGACACTCATACATCTCAGTTCTTGTATATGCTTGTTTTCTGTGTTTCTGAGAAACACAGAAGTTCTTTCCTCCTCTAGTCTAAGTTCCATTTCCTCTCCGGTCACAGGAAGCTGACATATTCTCTTGGAAAAATTTCCCCAATTTCTTCATGCCCCTTATTGCCTTTTAGTACAAATATGTGGAGTGGATTTTATTCATCAGATAAACTAAGCATCTTTTTCTATAGTATATTTAGCAAAATTGAATTATAGAATCCTAAATTATGTTATTCATTGTGTCTTAGTCTAGTTTGGATCTGTGCCAAGCTCATGCCTATTCCTTCACACAACTTTTTCCGTTACATGAGATGAAAGTATCATCAGGATTACATCTTTGGACAAAACCTAATCTTGGGTGCTAATATGCATACATATTCTTCCTCCAAAAGACACAGGTATGCCCCATGTAGAGATGCTTTATGAAATCCAGATTTATTTGAGAAGGAATCACAAAATAAATTAATAATTTAATAAAACTTGTCTATTTTGTTTTGCCTCAGGATTTTGCCCACTTTTTAATGGGATTGTTTTTTTGCTGGTTAAGTTTCTTATAGATTCTGGATATTAGACCTTTGTTAGATACATAGTTTGCAAATATTTTCTCCCATTCTGTAGGTTGTCTGTTTACTCTGATGATGGTTTATTTTCTGGTGTGGAAACTCTTTAGTTTAATTAGGGCCCATTTGTCAATTTTTTTTTTGTCAATTTTTGTTTTTGTTGCAATCACTTTTCAAAAGAAGACATACACATGGCCAACAAGTATATGAAAAAATGTTCAACACCACTAATCATTACAGAAATGCAAATCAAAACTGCAGTTAGATACCATCTCCTGCCGGTCAGAATGGCTATTATTAAAAAGTCAAAAAATAATAGATGCTCACTAGGTTGTGGAAAAAGGAGAATGCTTATATATTGCTGGTGGGTGCATAACTAGTTCAGCCATTGTGGAAAGCAGTTTCATGATCTTTCAAAGAACTCAAAGCAGAATAACCATTAGACCTAGCAATCTCATTATAGATTATATACCCAGAGGAATAGAAATCATTCTATTATAAAGATACATGCATGCATATGTTCATTGCAGCACTATTCACAATAGCAAAGACATGGACTCAACCTAAATGCACATCAGTGATAGACTGGATAAAGGAAATGTGATATATAGATCATGGAATACTATGTAGGCACAAAAAAGAATGAGATCATGTCCTTTGTAGCAACATGGATAGAGCTGGAGTCTATTATCCTAAGCAAAGTAACACAGGAACACAAAATTAAATACTGCATGTTCTAACTTAAAAGTGGGAGCTAAATATTGAGTATAGGGAACAACAGATGCTGGGCCTACTTGAGGGTGGAGGAAGGAAGAAAGATGAGGTTGCAAAAACTACCTATTGGGTACTATGCTTATTACCTGGGTGATGAAATAATCTGTACACCAAACCATCGTGACACACAGTTTACATACATAACAAACCTGCACATTTACCCCTGAACCTAAAATAAAAGTTCAAAAACAACAACAACAAAAACGTTTCTTGAAATATTTACAGGTAGTGTTCTGCTGAGGATATCTGCTTAAGTTAATAGACAAAGATCAAGTCCCTCTATTTCAATTTTTCTTTTCAAGAACAATGAAAGAAATTTGAAAGAGTTATTTCTTACCTACATGTATAAATTAAAGGGTTCAATTAAGCGACCCCCTAAGCAGATCAAAGGGAGATCTTTCCTAAGAACAAATACCATTTTTATTTGAGAATATGATGTAAGATTTGTAAATCTTAAAATATCAGCCTTCCAACCTTAAAATCAAAAGAGACATTCTCCATAAAATGTGTTCTTATAACACTGTTAAAGGACTGGATATTGAGTATTGATAAAACTGAGTGTCGCTCTTTTGTTTAAAAGGAAATACCAGATTAATAAGACCCTTTGTTGGGTTTAGTTCTCTTCCTGAACACAAAGATTGTATAGCTACTTTGCTTATTTATGATCCTCATATGGGCTGTGGTCTCAGTGGTAAAGTTTTAATTATTTCAGAAATGTAGAACTCTTACATATTTATGATGTTTTCCTATTGGGATATGGAAAAAGACTTGGTTATGTAAAGAAACTTATAATTTTTCCTTCCAAAAGTAGCTATGCTATAAGTAACATTTACAAAATAGGACTATTATTTATTTTTATAGTTATATTTTTGGAGCCCATTAGGTCTACTTTGGGAAGTAGATAGATTTTCTTGGTCCAGACTATAATCATGACATCATTAGAGATTGCTCTCTCCTTTGAGATGCATATAAAATTGATTTGCATCTCCTATTTTATGTCCAATAAGAAATCCAATGCTTTCTCGAACATTTCTGTGAATTCCCCGGAGTGTTCCTTCTCACAGTCACTTCTAATTTCAGTTTCTGGTTTACTTTGAATTTAACCTATCTGTATGTTACTTCTAGCTTCCTTCTCCATAATCTACTCAAATAAGGAACATTCCCCATGTGTTTAAGTTCTCTCATATACCACTCATGGAAAGCATTTGTAGACGTAGTAGATTATACTGAAGATTTAAAGTGATAGGGGTGGTAGAGGGTGCATTGCAGTAATATATAGCAATTCATTTTAAAAGTGAGTGGTAGATATGCCTATCCTTTGAAGTTCTTTTCTTATCACTCCATTCTTTGCACCAACACCCAGAAATTTCCAATTGGCAACATTCCTTCCTGGCTTCCTTTGGGCATAGAATATTTTGACTTCACTGTTTTTGAAAACCTTTTGAATAAAATTCTTTTGTCAGAATTATTTTAATGCTAATTGATTTTTACTTAGTATTTTTCCGCAGTAAAACAGAGAAAATTAATTAATAAAATGTAATGATAAATGATCTCTTTTCTATACAGCCTATTTTGATCATTTTTTAATTGAGTTTTTAAAAAACTGGTAGATTTTTACAGGCTAATCTTTAATAGAAAAAATATCTCAGAAATTAGTACCTCTATTCATATCAAATTTGATCAGTTTCAGCTCCCTGCTTTTCCTTCGTGGCTCTTTATGTTTAATAATAATTTCAATTTTCCCAAGCCAAATTTTCCAAATTTAAATTTGTTCAAAAATTGAGTTTTTCAACAGTTTTTAATGAATAACATGTTTTGATATATGCACTGTTGGTCATTGTCAAGCTTTTTATTGATTGTTTATGCAGAATATTTATTTTAATTTGAGTAAGGGCTTGCACTGAACATTAAAATAGTTATCAATTTTAATAATTGACACCATTATTGTTTTACAAATGTAAACAATATAAGCCATTGGCTGGAATATTCTCACTGTTTATTGTGGCTTCAAATGAAAGAGAAGGCACACACATGGATACAGAACCAGCAGCTGGGGAACAAAAAGGGAGGTACACAAATAGGATCACTGAGGAATAAAGACTTGCTACTTCGCTGGCTAAATAGCTCTTATGAAACACACAGTAGTGTCAGAATTCCTCCAGGGCAAACCTGTTGGTGTCAAAATAATGAGACGAAGAGCTTTCATAGTCCTATTTTAGATCTTGCTTCCAAGTTCCTCATGATTCGGCAAGCCTCTGGGCCTCCCAACCCCTGAACTCCAGTCTCGACTAGACTTTCTCCACCCATAAATTCCTTATTGTTTTATTTTTTCTTATGGAAAGCAATTTAGAAATTTTCACATCTCCAGCTGAAACCCTGTAATTTCTCATTTAAAGTAACCTGCTCTGCTGGATATAAGGTCATCCATCCTGGAGGAAATTAACCCTCTTCCTTAGTGGCAGAAGTAACTACAGATGGTTGTTGTGCTCCTTGAGTGAGTTAAATACTTGTGCTATCTTTCCCCTCTGAAACGGCGCCTTTGTTTTTATTCCCCTTCTCTAGCACCCTTTCCAAGTATTTCTCTTTTTCCTGTTTCCATTAGACTTTGCTTTTTTTTGTAGAACACAGATTTCCTCTCAGGGGTCTCCTCACTCTACCACCACCAATCCCAAAGGTACTGATAGCTTGAAGGGATTTTCAGAGCTGGGACCAGCCAACAGAGGAGAAGATTTTGTAGGGGACCTCTTCAGGGAGTGCTGCTCATATTATGCCTCATATTTATGATATTTCACTCATGTTTAAGGCCTGCCTTAGAGATCCAAACACTTATGAGAATAAGTAGAGTATACTATATTTAAAGTTTCTATTTAACATAAAGAATATATTAGAATGTGGTGTTTTCTCAAAGCTAAGCATTTAGAACAAAATCTCGGCCAGGCGCAGTGGCTCATGTCTGTGATACTAGCACTTTGGGAGGCCGAGATGGGCGGATCATTTGAGGTCTGGAGTTCGAGACCAGCCTGACCAACATGGTGAAACCCAGGCTCTACTAAAAATACAAAAAAAATTAGCCGGGCATAGTGCTGGGTGCCTGTAATCCCAGCTACCCTAGAGGCTGAGGCAGTAGAATCTCTTGAACCCAGGAGGCAGAGGTTGCAGTGAGCCGAGATCGTGCCACTGCACTCCAGCCTGGGCGACAGAGAGAGACTCCGTCTTAGAAAAAAATAATAATAATAATAAAAAAAAAATAGTCTTGTTTCCTTGTTTCTTTAATAGTGTGATAGCCATTGCATTTTCTCAATATTCACACTAAATTGTACAGATGACAGAATTTTGCCTCATCTGAAGCATCCTGTTTAGTTTATAGTTATATTAAATTTAAAATATCTGTTAAAATAAAAGCACAGGGACAGACACCACTGCACTGATTTATTTATTTATTTTAAAGTCATGATGCAAATCCATTCCATCCTTTCTTGCTTCAGGCTCTAGCCAACACACAATTTTTCATTAAAATGTTATTCGAACTGAGGACATCTGCAGCAGTTTGGAATGTATTTTCTTCAATACTTGATTTTAAGCTCTCTATACATCTTAGAATTCTCTCAAAAAAAAAAAAAAACTCTACAACATGTTTGATTATCACAGAAAAACAATAGCTATGCCTATATCAAGAGAAGTGCCAGTCTAAGTAAAAACATACCAGTTTCATTAACAGCACTTTTAACAGATTAAATTAAGTTTCTTATTCTGTTAATAATACTGTTCTTCGAATAAAAATGTTTCTGTATACTTTACATCTTATTGATTAAGAAGTGTTTAAAGCATAGAGAAAAGTATACTGAAAATAATAATGAATACCTACCACCACCCAACTTTGTCCAGTCATAATAGTTTGTCATATATACTTCTGATATTTTAATTAAACAAAGATTCATTTAACTCCCTCTGCTCAATTATTACCTCTTCCATTTTCTTTTTCTTCTAAAAGTAACTGACATCTTTGTTATTTATGAAAATGATATTTATACTTTTATCACAAATATGCATATTCTGAAATAATATTTATTTTTTATGTTGTTAAAGCATATAAATACAATCACAATATATTTGTTTCTTTGAAATAATTTTTTCACATTATTTTTTAAAGTTTTTTCTTATTAATACTTGTAGATATAGTGCATTCATTTTCACTGTACACAGATTCCATTGCATGAACACAGCACAATTTATTTTTCTTTGTCCTGTTTTTCCTACTTGTTTATTTCTGTCCTAGCAGTTATACTTTTAAAGAGCTACAAAGACATATGTGTATTAATAAATAATTACTCTTTTAAACCATTGAGATTTGCAGAGGTTTGTTATGTAGCAATAGTGCTTATTCCTGTAGTTGAAAATAACAGAATATCTCCTTTTTAATCCCTAAATCACTTTCTGTTTTCACTGGATCCATGTTTGTAAATTTATTGAGGGTCTCTATCTTGGTTGACCAGAGAAGTGTATTATTTTCTTTGAGAGATGGGCCTAGAGTACCCATTGTAAGTGTTTATTCTCCCACACCATTATTCTTGGTTTGGTGATTCTAACAGTTATTTAATTTCTAAAATAAATAAAACAAGTTTATGTTAAGATCAGCTTTGTAATGTCTTTCTTTTTTACAAATGCTTAAACTTCATTTTAAACAGAAACGAGTGCACCCAACATTTCCTTTGAGTTTTTCTTAAGTAAGCATACAGTCAGGAAATGTCTTGCTCTAGGTTTTTCCATCTCCCTCTCCAGTGCTATTCTCCATTATTGTTCAGCTTAGTTCATAGAGAGCAAAAAAGCCTCCCTCTGTGATGATTAAAGTCCATCACATTGGTGTTACCACCAACCTGAACTGTTTTTCTGTTTCAGCTTAAGATCATCTCCTGAACTCTTGACTTCTGACTTTGGTTTGGTTTGGTTTGGCCATACTTGCCCTCTGGTATTTGGGTTCACTTTATTTTTTACTTATTTCTTTTCTGTTTCTTACTTATTTTATTCCTTGATATTTGACAGTGCATAGACTCCAGAGGATCATTTGTTTTAGAACTACTACTTTACTGCTAATTTTTAACTTATCCTTAACAAACTTGCCTCCCCTTGACTTTCACTTACCCCTATGAGTGATCATCCAATTGCTTCCCACTTGACTTTCACTTACCCCTATGAGTGATCATCCAATTGCCTCCCCTTGACTTTCACTTACCCCTATGAGTGATCATCTAATTCTGTAATTTTTCTGGTAGATTTTTCCAAATGAAAAGGCCAATATTTATATTTTATAGGCATTGTTCCCTTTTATTTCTTTTTTTGTACTAGAGCCTGCAACTTGATAATTAATTGCTCATGTTGAATACCCAATTATTAATTTTTGTGGCTTTAATGGTTACTTTAATTTGATGATTAATATGACTTAAAATAACTCAACTGCAAATGACCTATTGCTTCACGCTTGGACAATATGAGAGTAGAAAAAAAATGACAACTGCACCATTGTAATTTTTGATTTGGCACACTTGTAGATCTGGCCTATGTTAAAATGTTCCTGCTTCACTCTTCTTCGGGAAGATATCTACAGTATTTCCTACTAATTGGCAAGAGAATACCTGCTTTATTATTTCTTTATTGTTGTAGGAATATTGCAGTCCTATTGCCTTTAATCATAAAGCATTCATGCCTTAGTTCAGGGTTTAAATTTGTATGTATTTACGTGGGTTCCATGATAACCTTACTTCTAGTACCTTCTCTCACAGTTCTCTAGATCTACTGAAGCTATGGCCCTGTTATCTTTTTTTTTTCCAACAGCAGATGGTTTATTAATGTCCATGTTACACTATTGTATGAATCAAACATGCTAAGAGATCCCTTTTCTGGGGTTTGTCTTCTTATCCTGAGTATCAGTGAAGATCAATAAGTATAGAACAATTGGAAAGAATGCATTCTGAAAAAGTTGCTTGTGCATTGATTAACCCTGTTCCCCAGAAAGTACAAAACAATCTCTATGGCTTTCAGAGTTATTTAGATTTCGCCATGAATGGGCAGAACTACAGATTATTAGGGCTGGGAAGGATAATAGAGTCTTTCTAATAAAATCTTAATTCATTAGTGCAGAAATGAATAAAATGGCCAATATTTGATCAGTTTTGACTTTTAAAATGTAATGTTTATATGATTCAGCTAATACATGAAGAGGATCAAGCCCCGCCACTTGCCCAGTGAGATGTCTGTAGGGCAGAGCCCCCTGCACTATGTAAATTCATCTCAATGATACCACTTGCTTTGTCTCTTACTTTGCTTACCTGTCATTAAATTTTTTGAAACAAACTTGGTACATATTTAGAACTAAAGGAGAAAGAAAGAAACTATATCAAAGTTTTCCTCAAAGGAAATTAGAACATTTCAAATGAAGATGAATGATCGAGATATATTAGTATAACTCTTTGCCAGCAGGGAAGCATCCTGAATCACTTCTTTTGTTCCAAGCCATTCTGTTATTGTCTAAATAGACTCTTCTCAAGTGATGAGTGAGTAGCATTCCAAAAATCATTTGTAAGTGAGTTGCTCTATATCTTGGAAGACATTTCCTATACAAATGGCATAAGGAATGATTATGATGTACACTGGCCAGTCTTGCAAGTCACTTTAACACACAAGGTACCTAAATGTATTGGAATTATTTCAAAATACATCTAGCCACCAGCTGTGCCATTATTTATAAGAGACAATTGCTTTCTTAATTCTAAGCCTTTCCCTCTCAATAGTAGCAGCCATGCCCAGCATTGATGCAGAGCCGGGCTTCACTGTGGGTAGGTTCGTGGATGTACTCAGGAACTATCAAGGAACTTTTTTTTGCTCAACCCAGTTCTGTATCTACATGATAGAAAGGGTGTCTCAGGACAACCACTCACCAGTTGTTCAGAATCAAAAGATGAAAGAACTCTACCTATGAGGAGATGGGGCTGTAGATTTATATGGAAGTGCTTTGTGACACAATTGTTTATATACTGAGAACTACCTAATTTACATATTTTGAGTTTGTCATTTGTTTTTTTATTTTATTTTAGAAATTATACTATTTTGTGTCTTGCTTTATGGTAATTTGAGAGCTGCATTTAATTAGAGCAGCAACTTTATACTGAACGATTTCAGTATTTCTTGAACGTGAAATTTTCAAATTCTTTTGTATTTAACCCAGTATTTTATTTTCATTCTACTTCATGATTTTTGGTAATGTGCACTGTGGCAGCAAAAACTTTTAAACTTTAAAATTAACTCTGACTTGGCAAAGAAGCTTTGTTTCTGAAAGTGATTATTTGCAGTAATTGCTGTGCTATTTTCTGGAGAGGTAAGATTCCTGGTGTCACAGGACAACATCACACACACTGTCCCTGGGTCTCCTGCTGGCTCCTGTCAGATTAATGTTTGCAGCTCCCCTGCTGAAAAACCCACATGGGTTCTCTTCCTGGGCACCTGTGGAAGAGGAGAGGGTTTAGTATTTTTCCCTTACATTTCTAGTGCTTTATTTTCTTCTGATTAGAATGAAGAGAATGAGGATAGCTAGAATGTGGATTGGAACACTACGTATCACTTATTGTAATGCTGTTTTGGACAAAAGTTAATCTCAGGAACAAAAAAGTTGGATTTCTGGCCTTACAACATTTTCGCACTTTTCTGTCAAATTTTTTTGTTAAAGAATTCAATGAGACTTTGCTATCTCTCTCTATTGGCCCTCCCCTTTCTGCTCAAATCTTATCATTTTCTACTTCCTTACTTTATACCAACTTTTCTTTAAAAATGAGTAAATATTGCAAGTATTGGCTCTTGGTAAAGGTTGGGAAGGCTCAAATGTGGACCTCTTATTATTTAACCACCCAGTGCCTGGGTTGGCAATATTTGTATTTTTTCCTCTTTTCCATCCTTTATTAGAACTAGCTTTTCTCAAAACAGAGTCGTCATCAGTAAACTTCAGGTGCCATAAGCTCCTCTCCATTGTTTTCCTTTATTCTAGGAGAGGAGAAACTTGCAAGTGGGGATAGCTTCATTCTTATCAGGCAGTATCAGACTGTACTTTAATCTGAAGATCACAAGACCAATATCGATCTGAAATACCAAAAAATCCAAGTGCAAAGAGTGATAAGTCTTTCTGATTTGCTGTGCCAGATATTTAAAATCAATTACAAACGCTGCTGGAATGTCTTTTAATTTTTAAAAGTTTAACTGTGCAGTCCTAGAATATTTATTGGTTTCTTTATTCTCTCTTTTTTAGTAGACTCTCTTCTGCAGTTAAGTGAATGGTGTAAATGTCTATGGTTGAGTTTCAATGTGTAAACAGCTTTGTAATTCATTCCTTATGCTCTGAAAAATAAGGTCCTTTATCTCAATGAATACATTTTCCAAACAACATTTCTCCCCTTCTTGGTATAATAGTTATGCTTTTAATATTTGCTAACTGAAAAAATGTACAATGACATTTGCTAATAGAGATTTTAAATGTGTTTTATTAATCACCAAGTCATATATATATATATAAAATATATAAAATATATATATGTAACTGTACAATGTAAGGCATATTTTATTCAGTCTACAGACAATGCTTAGAGTGCAAATAGATACAATAATCTCTGATCACGTCTTCCTGTTGTGCCTCTAAGGCCCCCAGAAGTCCTCTCTTATTTATTAAAACCCACAAACTGCTGTAGGATAATTTGATTGTGTGATTTTTATTAGGGTATGTAATATATTTATGCTAATCATACACATGAGGTTAATGAGGGATCATCAACTATGATCTATATGAAATGCACTTCTTAACATTATAGAAAACTAAAAGATAAAGATGATTTGATGATCTCCTGGCTTACACTAAATCTGGTATTTGTTATAATGCATGAATCTTTACTTAAACCCCATTCTTAAGGGATGAATTGCCTTGCATGTATGTGAACTGGTTTCTTCTTAGCATCACTTAGTCATCGGTTAGGAAGGCTTAGCTCCATTGGTGGTTACACATAACATTTGGCAAGAAAATTACTTTTATTCTCCTGATTAATTTCTGCTGACTTGCCATTAACAGTCAATCTACCTTATTGGAAGTCTAAAAGAAATATTCTATCATATTAATCTATGCTTGACTTTGCTGATTAAGTGCTGCTGGCAGGGAATGTGCAAGGCCTTTAGCTCAGCCTAGACAGTTGTAAATCTAGCTCATTGTTCTCTAGATCCCTGCACATTTATGTCTCTTTCTTAAGTGTTCTTACTCCAAAAGTTTTTGTGTTGTTATTATTTTTTAAATACAATTTGGAAATGATTCCTTTCATTAATACTTGGCTATGACTTAAACCATAAATTCTTCTAGAGAGAGTTGCTATTAAGGGCCTTGGGAAAGCCAGGAATCTGGGGTAGGGACTGTGCAGGTTTTGCCCGTCATAGTATTCTAAGTGCGTAAAAAGAGAACTTCAGCTAGTAAATCTCAACCAGTGTTATATGAATGAATAAACAAATGTCCACATGACTCTTAACTCAGAGAAACTCAATCACTGTTGTACAGATGACTCCCCACTTATGGTGGCTTGACTTATAATTTTCAACTTAACAATGCGGTGACACCACCATCATAAATCAAGGGGTGTACTGAACTTATGATGGATTTATCTGAATATAACCCCATGGTAAGTAGAGGGATATCTCTATTTATTTCTGAGCCCTCATATCATACCACTTAGTAGTTTCCCATTCCCCTTATCTATAAGTGGAGCTATGCAATTATGAGAACTGTTTTGTCGCTTTTCAGAATTTAGGTCAACATCTCACATGATGAATACTCTCTCTTTATTCAAATGCAGTCACGTGATTTTGTCACGTGTTTTCATAATTGGCTTGGCTTATATGGCTTATATGGATCTTAGGTCTTTTCACATTTGACTCTTTCCATAGGGCTGCATTCATTGGTATGGACTAAGGAGTAAGTTACATCAAAATTTAGAATATGAATTCTATTTCACTGGTGAGCAGCTAACAATAATAGATTGCTTATTTAATGGCATAATTTGTGATGATATCTGCTGAGATCAGCAACATAGGCCTAGTTAGTTAGTGCATGACAGTACCACATTATCAAGTGATAATATAGCCATTAACACACTGACGCTCTTGTAAATGTTTCCCTCGTTAAGAAATAATATAATCCTGGACATATCTGAAAATAAATCACTGGAGACACAATATAAACAATATCTTTGGTTCTCTCTTAATCTCTGCCTCCATCTTTCAGCTGATAGAGAAAGAGAATTCCTACAGCAAAAAAGGACTTTTCTGTAGCACTATCACAGTGGCATAACCTCCTCAAATTGTTACTGGATGTATTGCCAAACCACCACTGTGCCTGTTCTTTTGCTCAGCTCCTAATAGGTCTTGGCAGTTACCCATATCGAGCAACCCTGAGGCTCTGAGGGAGAGGTCTGAGTCTTTACAGCCTTTCGAAGACCTTGCTGTGACTTGGAATTAAGTAGATCTCTTCAGCAGCCAAAAAGAAAAAGAAGGAGGAGTGAGGGGGAAAGAAGAAAAAGTTAATAAAAATCTGCATCTATTATTAAGAATTTGTCTTTGTTTTGAAACCTTGCTTGTAAGAACTTGGAAAATTTAAAGAAAAACAAATTTCCAATCTGCTATGAGGTTGTATATATGAGGCTCGTCTTTAAGGACATGGTATACTAAAAAGTCCCTTGAACTGACACATTGAGCCTAAAATGTGAGATTTTATTTATGCCTCTTTCAGAATAAGTAATTGATGACTTTCAACTGTCCCTTGAATAAACCTGGGTTGCACTTTAACATGAGAGAAGAAATGAAGGCCTTATTCTTGAAGGTTGCCTGTCAATCTTAATTATTGAGCAAAGTTGTCATGACTATTGCACATATGAGTATACAATATTTGCTAGCGATATAAATATTTCAAGGAGGTATTGTAATTATTGAGGTCTGCCATTCAAATCTTTGAAATTAAAAGGAAAGCAACTCAATAGTATCCTTTAATATACTGAGTTCTTCAGAGGAAGGTGCAAGGTAAAACTAGGTTATTTTTAATCCATTTATTTAGCACCGTGGTCATAATCAGAAAAGAGCATTTTATGTTCACATAATATTTATTTAGCAGAGTGGCCATAATCAGAAAAGAGCATTTTTTGTTGTTGTTCACAGGCTTCACAGTGAACAATGCTGCTTTGCATAAGAAGAGTTGGCATTATTTAGGTTCTTCTTGGCTGTACTTAACACCAATGATTCACAAGAATTCTCATTTATTGGGTAGTATACACTGCCAAGAGATTTAAATTTTTTTATTTTTATTTTATTTTATTCATTTATTTTTTTGAGACAGAGTCTTGCTCTGTCACCCAGGCTGGAGTGCAGTGGTGCAATCTCGGCTCACTGCAACCTCTGCCTCCTGGGTTCAAGCGATTCTCCTGTCTCAGCCTCTGGAGTAGCTGGGATTACAGGTGTGCCCCACCATGCCCAGCTAACTTTTGTATTTTTAGTAGAGATGAGGTTTCACCATGTCGGCCAGGTGAGTCTCGAAATCCTGACCTCAGGTGATCAGCCTGCCTCCACCTCCCAAAGTGCTGGGATTACAGGTGTGAGCCACGGTGCCTGGCCGGATTTAAATTTTTAAATTTCAGTACTGCTATCTCTCAGTTGTGAGACCTTGGGCAAATTATTTAAACTGGCAGGCAGATCATGCTTCCCTAGTTTTCCCATATTCTAATACCCAGAACCTGTAAATATGTTACCTTACATGGCAAAGGGAATTTGCTGATGTGATTGAGTTAAGGACGTTGAGATGGGGAGATATCCTGAATTATCTGAGTGACTACAGTCTAATCACAAGTGTTAGAGTCAGTAAAAGGATGTGACAATAGAAGTATGGGGGAGAGAGAGGGGGGAGGGGAGAAGGGAGAGGGAGGAGAGGAGAGGAGAGGAGAGGGGAGGCTGCTGATCTTGAAAATGGAGAAAGGGACCAGGACCTCAAAAATGTAATTGGCCTCCAGAAGCTAGAAAAGGCAGGGAAACAAATTCTTCCCTAAAACCCCCAGAACACTGACCTTCAGACATTTTTATTTTGTGCTAGTGAAACTAGTTTGTATTTCTAATTTTCAGAAGCGTAAGGTACTAAGTTTATGTTGTTCTATGCCACTATATTTGTGATAATACATCAGAGCAGCAATAGGAAGTTTATGCAGCCTCTCTAGATCTCAATTTGTTTAAAAATGAGAATAATTGTGATTTTTATTTCTTAGGATTTTTGAGCAGGTCAAATGAGATATAACATATAAAACATATGAGTATATATTAAATATATGCTGCTGATGAAGATGATGGTGATGATGATTATCACAATAACACTACTTTACTGCTAGTTGGGAAGAAACTTAACCACTGCTAAAAATGAGGATTATTTATAACTCATTTGATTTTAGATTGTTTTCATCATTTTCTACTTTCATGTCCCCCAGATAATAAACCTTCTCCCTTTTGTGTGTTTCCAGGAAAGCTAGTCATATTCCTGTTCCCATATTAAATCAGTCAATCAAATTCACAAGCACTTTTTGACCATCTATCAACTACCCACTAATACGTGTGCCAGGAATCACTTGGCTCAATCGTGTTTCCCTTGAATTTTTATAATTTATAGTTTTAAGGTTGGATGAGGTGATTTTTCCCTCCAACAAAAAGCTGCTTTTAAAAGTCTAAGGGTCCCCTGACTGTCTACTGTTTCCCTTTTCAGCAACTATCATGTCCTCAAATTATGCCCATGATTAAAAAAAGAAATGTTTTGCTTTTAGAGAAGGTGATGATTTATTGTAACAAGTGTAACATGGTATGATGACAATTAAATGGAGTACAATCAAAGAGTGGTAAGAGTTTATAGAAGAAATAACGGTATGTTGATACGTTTGAAAAAAGAGTTTGGGTTGGACAGTAAGTCTTGAGCTAGAATTTGAAGGATTGGTAGAATTTAAATGTGCAAAGGGAATGAGGCAAGGTACTGTAAATTAGAGGGGCGTCAAAGAAATTCATTGAGTCCTCTTAGAGACAGAGATGAACAGGGCTTGCTTGGTACAGTATCGGCTTATATTGGAGTGCAGTTAAGGTTGAATCAGAATGTGGTCAGACTTTACAGGTATTGCAAATCCTACTATTTTCATTTTTATTTCAGAACCTCTTTAGCAACCCATACCCATGCATCTGTAAGTTGAAAATGAAGTCATCTTTTTCTATTTCATTTGTAGAAATCATATGGACTAGTCTAAGCTCTTATCCATCCAACCTGAATCTCAACTCGGGATGTCAGGGTTAATGACAGCCACTCTCTCTCTCCTGCCAAATAGCTTGGACCCTCTGATATTAAATGTCATTAACAGCAATGAAGTTCCAACTCTAGACATTATTAAGAGGAAAAAATATCTGATAGGCATATGGAGTAGAGAAGGACTATTTCAAGTATCAAGGGGACTGGTTTAGGGAAGGAACAAAGCAATCAGCAGTTTGTCTTTATTATTGCTCTGCCCAGTCACATTAATATAAAAAGGGCCAGCACATCAGTAAAGTAATAGTGCAGAATGCATTAGCACCACGATTCTTGCCAAAATTTTACGTGACTTCTGGGTAGAAGCAACGAACAGGAAGCAAATGAGATGATTCAAGAAAATAGCAGAAATGGTAAATCAGAGCCTTACATGTAAGTAAATAACATTCTTCAAAAGATGGTGACTCTTTCCTAAAAAACACTAATAAAATAAATAAAAGTGGGAGAAAATAGTCCATTTCATGACTCCAGAGTACATAAGAAAAGATACGGAGGTTTTAAGGAAGGTATGTTAGATGTGTCAGAAGAGGCGCATTTCTGTCTATGGAAGCGCCAGGGCTCTGGGCTTGCAATAGTCGTTGCACGGTGATTCTCACGCGTGCTTCTTGGTGCTTTCATGAGCCTCCAACTATATGCATTAGAATAAAATGAAGCAGCACAATGCCCTGCAGGTTTTTATTGGCTTTGAAATTTTTTAAAATATGACATATAAAAGGGGAATAGAAAACTTTGTTAGTAAATAATCACGAGGAAAATACACATAAAACTACTACCAAAGTCATAACATAGCGCAGTGCCAGTACCACAGATGCTGCCGCTCTAGCCTTGACTGTGTCCATTCCATTATTATTGCCTTCTCTCTCCTTAAAGGTAACCACTATCCTGAGTTTTTGGTAATCACTTTATTGTTCTTTATTATACATTTGGCGCCTATATACGCATTCCATGAACACCATAATATAGGTTTGCTTATTTTCTTTGTGTTGTAGAAATGGAATTATATGATGAGTATTCTGTGTCTGTATTTTTTTAAATTAATGTTATGCTTATGAGATTCATCCACAGTGTTGTATTGCTAGTGGTTCTTGCAATTATTTTTGAAATCATTCTAATGGATATTACATTACACACACGCATCATAGAATAGATGTGTAAACAAGTGGATATATATTTTAGATAATATTTCTGAATGGAATCCCAGTTAAGATAAAAACACATCAGTTCCTAAAGGAATTGTATTAATTTCTAGTGCTGCATAACAAATTACCACAAACTCAGCAGCCTAAAACAACATCTATTTTCCATCTCACAGTTCTGGAGGTCATATGAGTAAGCCTGACTAGTTTCTCTGCTCCCAGTCTCCTGAGGCCAAAATCAAGGTGTTAGCTAGACTAGTCTCTAATCTGGAGTTCAGGGAAATAATTCACTTCCAAGCTAATTTAAGTTGTTGGCATAATTCAGTTTCTTGCAAGTGTAGAACTGAAGTGCCATCTTCTTGCTGATTGTTGGCAGAAGGCCAAACTCAGCTCCTAGAAGTTGCTCTCAGGTTCTTCCAGGTGGCTCTGCCCATCCTCAAAGCCAGCCAGGACACATCACATTTCAGGTATTCAATCTCTCTGACATCCTCTTCTGCCACTAGCTGGAGAAAACTCTGCTTTCAGGTTATTAGATTCATGTGATTAGATTAAGGCTGACTGAAAAGTCTCTTTTCTTGGTCATATAATGTAACATAATCATAGGCATAATACATCATCATATTTATAGGCTCTGCTCACACTGAAGGGGAAAGAGGTTTTATAAGGTGAGGGTCATTGGGGCATCTTAGAGTTCTGCTTGCTGCAGGAGTGAAGAAAAGAGCAATTAGAATCCAGGGCCTCTTTACATCCCTCTGGTGCTGTACTTAAAATGAGCTGGGGCACCCATACATCTTGAAAAATTGACACCTACCTTTAGTATAGAAAGCTGCTATTTGGCATGCTATTTTTCTCTATTCTTTAAGATACATTTATTGGGTATATGCTATAAATAAATCACTGTGGATGGATGCAAAGATTATGTGACAATTGCATAATAACCTACAGTGCAAGGTAAACTGTAACAACATAGTCATTAGAGCTCGATGTGAATTCAAGGGAGAGTAAAACTACATTCTGCTAAGAGTGTTGAAGAAGGCTTCAATGTTTGACTATTATAAATTTAACATACATCTTTGCCTCTGGTCTGTCCTCCTTATTTCCAGTCTCTTCACAAACCTCTTTTATTAATTTAACAGACATTTACATAGCACTTACTATCAAGCACTCTTATAAACCCTCTACATATCTTAACTCATTTTACCTCACAACAACTCTCTGAACTAGCTATACTGTTAGGATCTCATTTCAAAGGCAGAGTGAGGTGGGTCACGCCTGTAATCCCAGTACTTTAGGAGGTGTAGGGGGGCGGATTGCTTCAGGCCAGGAGTTAGAGACCAGCCTGGCCAACATGGTGAAATCCTGTCTCTACTAAAAATGCAAAAATTAGCCAGGCATGGTGGTGTGCGCCTGTGATCCCAGCTTCTTGGGAGGCTGAGGCATGTGAATTCCTTGAACTCAGGAGGCAGAGGTTGCAGTGAGCCAAGACTGTGCCACTGCACTCCAGCCTGGGCAACAGAGCAGACTGTCTCAAAAAAATAAAAAAAAATAAAATAAAATAAAAAAATCTCATTGTATAGGTGAAAATACCCAGGCACAAAAGTTAAATAGCTTTTACAAGTTGGCACAGCTAGTAAGTGGACATCCAGGGTTGAGCCCAGGCACACTGGCTTCAGAGTTTTTGTTTTTAAACTATTATATTATAGAGCTCCTCAATCTAGATAAAATGCAAATTTCCCCATGTTATTTCTAGTTCATATTTTATGGCTTATGTAGGGTGGTGGTTCTCAGCCAGAGTTAATTCCCCTTTCTCCCTGGTCCCCAAATGGGAATAGCATCTAGAAATATTTGGAGACTTTTTTGTTGTTTGTCATAACTTGAGAATGCTGTTGGCCTCTAGTAAGTAGAAGTCATAGATGCTGCTAAACATTATAATTCTTTGACTCCCACATCAAAGAATTATGAAGCTCAAAATGTCAATAGTGTTGAGGTTGGGAAACCCTGGTGCAGGCCTGCCTCATTATAACAGGATTAAGTCAGAGATTGCTCACATGACAAACCAAGTGTTTGTCTACCCGGCTTTTTCCCATCATGCTTATCCATCCCTCCTAGTATTCAGGATCACAAGGTGCATTCACAGTGCTGTTTCTTAACACTGTGATTATTTATTCTCAACACCTATCCTTTCACCCACAACAACTCCTATTTACTCATTCTTTGAGTCTTAGCGTAGGCCACCATTATTCATGAAACTTGTCCTTCAACACCAGTCTGGGTGACGTGCCCTCTTAAAATCATTTCAGATTACCCTCTGGACTTGTGAATAGTCACACTTAAGATGTTAAACATTCGTTAACTCTTTCTTTGCTCTTTTTTTCCCATGACTTTGGAAGGGAGCTGAGACTAGCAGACTCATATAAGTGGCATGAGCACCTAGTAGGATGTGATTTCTGGCACATATACATTCAGTAATCTTAGATGAATGAATTAATAAATAAAAGTAGTAGTCTTCTCAGGCAGCCATGACAGAGTTCCACAGACTAGGTGGCTTAAACAAGAGAAATTTATTTCTCATAGTTCTGGACACTAAAAATCCTACATCAAGGTGTTAGCAGGCTTGGTTTTTGTATTACTCTGTTCTCACACTACTATTAAAAACTACCTGAGACTGGGTAATTTATAAAGAAAAGAGGTTTAATTGACCCATAGTTCTGCAGTCTATACAGGAAGCATGGCTGGGAGGCCTCAGGTAACTTACAATCATGGTGGAAGGCAAAGAGGAAGCAGGCACCTCTCACCGTGGAGGAGCAGGAGAGAAAGAGTGAAGGGGAAGTGCTACACACTTGTAAACAACCAGATCTCATGAAAATGCACTCACTAGCATGAGAACAGCAAGGGGGAAGTCTGCCCCCCATGATCCAATCACCTCCCACCAGGTCCTTCCCCCAACACTGGGAATTACAATTCAATGTGAAATTTGGGTGGGGACACAGAGCTAAACCATATCAGTTCTCCTGTGGCCTCTCTCCTTGGCTTGTAGGTGGCCTGCTTTTTGTTATGTCCCCACATAGCCTTTCCACTGTGCACATGAGCTCCTGTGTCTCTCTTCTCATAAGGACATCAATCCTATTGGATTAGGGCCCCACTCTTATGATCTTGTTTAACCCTAATTACCTCCTCAAAGACCCTGTCACCAAAATATTAGGGTTAGAATTTCAACATGTACATTTTAGGGGCACACCATTTAGTTTATTACAAATATGAAGTGTCAAAATAAAAGAAATATCAGTCAGAAGACTGCTTCCTAAATCTACTCATTTGATGGCATCTCTGTTATTGAAATCTTTAGAAATATTTTTGATTAAATCTGTTCAATTTTTTTCAAATAAATGTGTTTATAGCTATACATAAAAATAAATAAAAAGTGGGCATACAAAGACATGGAATACAAGCACAATAATATTATTAAATTGTAGCCAAAGTGTTGCCTATGGAAAAATGTGAGCTGGTGTTTGTGTCTCTTTATTGTTAAAAAATTAGCAAATATTAGAGAGATATATATAAAATTCACTTGCACTATAGCAATCTAGTTAGAAAGAAGGAAAGCAAACTGAAAAGAAAGATGGAATTCTTATTATGAAAGTCAATACTATTTCTCATCTTTACCAAATTAGATGCATTCCAAACTTGGGCACCAGCTAGATTACAGTCTAGGTTGTGTTAGGAGGAGTCTAGTAGGGGGTTGAGCCTTCTGTGGCTGGATTAGGGTAGGAGACTGTGTGTGCTGACTGATGGCTAGGGTTCCATTTGTTTGTTACTGTCTGCATAATTTGATATCATACAACCAAAAGTTACTCTTGGATTTCAAGTATCCTGAAAATTTTACCATGAATAACTTTTTGAGTTCTATGAGCATTTGCGCAAATGCCTTAAAATCCCTTTAAATCTTACAATGCTAATTTGAATCCCATATCCTAACCATGTTCTATTTTTGGTGGCTTCATACTCCAAATTATAATTTAGAGAGTGATTTTGTAGTACAGTCAGCCTTCTGAATCTGTGGATTCTGCATCTGTGGGTTCAACCAACCTCTGACAGAAAATTTTGGAAAGGAAAAGTATCTATGCTGAATACATACAGACACTTTTTCTTGTCATTATTATCTAAACAATTGAGTATAACTACTATTTACATAGCATTTGCATTGTATTAGGTATTATCAGCAATCTAGAGATTATTTAAAGTATATTGGAGGATATGCGTAGGTTATATGCAAATACTTCACCATTTTATGTGAGGGACTTGAGCACTGGTAGAGGTTGGTGTCCTCTGGAATTCCTGGAACAAATCCCTCAAGGATACATGGGACAATGGTAATCTATGGCAAGGAGTCTCACATTTGGCATGCATCAGAATTACCTGGAGGCTTCTTAAGACACAGATTGTTGGAGCCCCATTTCCAGAATTTCTGATTTAGTAGACCTTAGGTGGAGCCTCATAATTTGCATTTCTAACAAGTTTTCAGATGATGCCAAGGCTGCATTTTTGGGGACCACACATTGAGGAGTACTGCTCAGTGGGAATCTGGTATTCATAAAAAGTACTGCCTTGCTCCCTTGGAGGATCTGTTTGAAAAACAACCACATATTGCTTTTCCAGACTCAGAGATTAAAGGCATATGTAGATGTAGTTTTCTTCCCAGAACAGCTTGGAAGCACTGTTGGTATTTTGCGTGCTGCTCCTATTTGACCTTTATTCAGTCATTGAAGACTGATTTGTTGGGAGTCTTCATTTGCCAGGTTCTGTGATGGATGTTTGACATGCAACAGTGTGGACAGGTGAGGTTGCTGACTTTATACAGATTGTGCTGTTTACAAGCAGTTATATGTCTATTTTAATCAATGTATAAGTTCACAGACCTGGGAATCAGATTCAGCCTCAGTTTGCCAAAATTTAGGCTTGAGACCTTGAACAAATTATACAACTTTCCTGGGCCCCAGGTCCCTTTTTGCTAAACTGGAATTAGCATCACATTTAGTTATTCAAATATTTCTGGAAGGATATGGTGTTAAAAGGAGAAAGGAAAAAAAAACCCTTATTTTTTTCTCTTACTATTCAGGTAACATAATGGAATAAATCCAAACAGCCACTGTAAAATACAAATTTGTATAAAATACAAATAAAGTACAAATTTATGTGGCATATTAGATTGGTTATTTAGAATCCTGTTTAATAGGAATTACCTCTTCTGCTCAGGACCTGATATAGCAGCAGCTATATAAAGTACGTGCCAAACATCACACAAATCAGGCAATCACTTTGAAACCATCTGGATCATCCTGTAGCATGTCTACCAGGAAAACTTTTCTCTCTTTCATGAGGATTAACTCTACCTGTTGGCAGCTATGCTAGCTCTGATATCACATATGCTGAGATAAATCAGCACCCTACATCCAGACAAAGGTAGAACAGATTTTTAAGCGACATTTGACAATTAGAAAAAATTATTAGGTTCCTGGTGAAACCTAACAGACAACATAAGCCATCTCATTCACTTGCAATCATTGTATTTTTCTCCTAAGAAGTCCACAGAATATTAGCTCTGGAGCTATACAGTCCTGAATTTGAATCCTGACTACGCTACTTATGAGTTTGGTTATGTCAGATAGGGTATTTCCACTCTCTGAATCACAGTTTTGTTGTCTATAAAATTAAACTAAGATATAACTCATAGGATATTATGACAACTGCATAATAATAACATATAAAATAGGTAGCAACATAGGTGACATATGGTAGGTGTTAAATTTTATTAAAAAACAGCTTATAACCAGAGTACTATCTCAACAAGATTATAAATAATCACTTGGAGACCAGAAATGATAGTAGTATGCGGGCATAGATTGCTGTAACCTGCTTGTTTTCTGCTACTGCAGCCCCGCATGGATAACCTGAGGCATAAGGCAGAAAAAAGGCTTGGGGAGATATTGTAGTTTTCTCTTGAAATCAGAGCTTGTAACAATGCCTTGGCTTCCTTAGGAAGCAGGAATTAGGGAGCAGAGAGAATAACACAGGGGAAACATTATACATGTGGGTTTTTGAGGTTGCCACTGTGGATACTGAGGGCCAAATCTCCAGGACCTCCTAAGAAAGCATTGAGAACTAACTCAGCAAAAAACAGGCTGAGAGAGGAACTGGCAGGATGAGGATTATCCTGGGGGCTTCACTCATACTTCTGGGCTACATTTACACATGGATTGAGGGAGTTCCATGATCTTGGATAAGGTCCCTAAAAGAAAGTGAAAAGATCCTCCAAACATCCTTGACAGGTAGAGCATTGCCAGCAGCAAGTTTCAGTTGAGTCTGAGCTGTGGCTGAGGCCAGAGCTTGGCTGTGGGGCTCCAAAGTGTGAAAGCGGAGGAATCTGCTGCATGGAGCTTGAGTGGTTTTGCTCAGAATTATATGAGACCAGCACTTTTATAGCATGATATGGCTCAAATAGATCCACCTTCTTTTTTCAAAATTCCCTAAAATCATTAATCTTCATGTTCATCTCAGTGAGTATTGGCTTATTTTAAGCAAACTAAAAGTTTATACTTGACTTCGAACATTCTGAATTACAACATATGCCCCTAAAGATAATGACCAGGCCATGCTAATGGACATCTGCTAGGCAAGTGTTTTGCATAATATGGTTCTTCCACTCCCTACAGGAGGACTGCCAATAAGACCCACTACATTAGAATCTCTTAGAATAAAATATTTTTTTTCTCTCATAAACTCTGTACTGGAAGTCTGGGAATTATACTAGATCTTTTGTAGCTTTGGCTTCTATTTCTTGTATATTCATTGTCTTAAAATTTTCTTTAGCCCTTACATGGCAGTAGAATAAAATTTTAAGCTGGATTTTTTCTGTCTCTTGGTGAAGGCATGGGGAAATAATCACTGGGCCTACTTGTTTTGGTTATATTATGTGCAGTGTGTGCATGAGAGATTCCTTAACTGTCATTTCTATGTGATTGAACATAAACATGCTTAATGTAGCCCTGCATTTCTTAGAATCATCCTGTCTCCCAGATGCAGGAAGAGTAAGGTTGGCCATGTTATTACAGGAAATGGAGGCTCATAACACTTGCATTTTTTTTTCAATCCAGATACCAAACATAGCTTGAGCTGAGATTAGAGCCTTGGGCAATATTCTAATATTGTTGAGACAACAGATGTCTGGAAAACTGGCATTGTTAATGGCTCATAGGTTTGTTGTTTTGTCTTTAGAAGGAGATAACAACCATATCCGTTTTTCAGAACACTCTTTTCTCAGAGAGACTATAGTTTTCCTTTCAGACATTTTATAAAAGTACTTAATCTTATTGAACATATGGACAGTGATATCTACACACAACCAACTGATTTAAGAATAAAGAGAACACTTAAACTCAGATTTCCTTTCTTGTCAGCTGGTATTACTGGCTAGTTTTTTGAAGGGCTTCTAAAAACCTTTTTGCTCTGTGACTAGAAATATGCCATTTAATGCAGGATGAATAAATGTCCTCCGAGTGTCCTTTTATCACTTTAGGCTCTCAGGACTCAAACAAGTTTGCTAATAAGATTAGAGTGAAAACTTTATTAAACTCTGGTTCGTGGTAGATTTTATGGTTTTATTATACAGTTTGACTATATTAGCTTAAGACTGCATTGTATAGCTCCCTAAATTCCATGCCTTTAATAAGTTCTCTCTCCAAAAGGATCTCTCTATAATGACAATGTAATAGCAACAGGAGAACTTAATGATTTGAGAGCATTATATTTTATAACTATTATCTGTAATAGATCAGACAGTGAAAGTTTGTAATTTATTATGTCATAAATGGGTAATCATATATGTGGGTTGTGGAACTGATTGGATAAGTGAAATGGAAGCTATTGGAGCTAAAATTCTTTGGGCCTGGCTAAGTGCAATCTCAGTAATATCATTTCTTAATTAGCCATGTTAACACCTCACTTATATGGAAGGCTCTCATCAAACTTTCACAATGGTTCAGAACCCAACCTAGACCCTAAAACTAAAACAAAAAAATTACACACACATGCATACACACATGCACACATACATAATACACATATGTGTGCATGTGTGAGGGTGTAAATGACAGCAGACCACTGCTTTATTTATATACCTGATAGCTATAGTTTTCTTACATCCCCCACACTGCCACCCCCCACTGTTAGACCATGAGCCATTACTTCTTTCTGCCTTAGTTACATCATCTGTAAAACAAAGATAATAATACTAGTCACTTCCTAACGGGTTTGGGTATACATATACACACATACAGACATGTATATACATTCTGCCCAACATCACCCTGTTACAGAATGTGCACAAATGACTCACAGCTGATTTAGTTTCATCTTACATAGAATGCTCACAATTAGAGGCACACCAAAAAACACAATTACATTATTAATAATAAAATATAGCTTAGAGCTGGTTCATATATAGTGTTTAACATAGTGTTTAATATCAGCAGACCTGTCTGAACGCTTTATATATAAATTCAGTCTACTATCATAATCTTTGTTTTACAAATGAGAAAACTGAGGGAGAAAAGAGTGATTTTTCCCAGTCTGTCAGTGGGGATAGAGGCAGAAAAATTGTAACTATCCTGTGAATTAATTCAGAAAAGAGTGGTGTGCAATCATTAACTGTTGGCGAAGGCATCCTTCAGTGACCTCTTCAAATGACATCGTGTGCCAGCCAAATATAATACGTGGGGCTCATCCTAAAGCACACTAAACGAAAGGACTGACTTGGTGTGTGCTTTAAGACAAAGAAGTGTCTAATATATTTCAAAGCTCTTTTCTCCCAAAATAATTTTTTTAAGTTTTGAAAATTAAAGGTCCAAGTTCTTTTTTATTGGTCAGGACACTAAATGAAACATCTCCTTTATGATTATGTCTAGGTTGATATTCATCATAGTTTTCGTAGGTAAAAACCAAAAACAGCAACTACACAAAAAGAGATTTATTAAAATTTAAGGAAGTGATCTGGAACTTCCTGTTTCAAACACAGGAATTTTAAAGTCAAGTAAAATGTCTTCTTTGTTTGTTGTCCTGTGATAAGCCCTGTCGCTCTGCATCAAACATGCTTATAGCCATCCATTTCTTTTTCTGTTGATAATGTCACGAGACAATAATTTATTTATTTATTTAGATTGCTGTTCATTTTCCTTCAAGTTGATAAATAAGAATTACATATTTTGGTATTCATCTTTAAAAATGTTGAACATGAAAGGAGATTCAAGGGTATGCATAGATGCTTTTTAAAGAAAAAACCATTTATGCTTCTGAAATCAGGCTTAAGACTTAACTCCTTTCATATTTCTTGATTGTAATATGACACCACTAAAAAATGGAAAGCTCTGATTGCTGTTTAACAAAGATTTCTGTTTAACAAAGACAACCTTAGAGAAGGATATAGAAGGGTAATACATAGAAAGAAGATATCTGTAATCTCTAAATAAGGTATGAGATATATACATATCTTTTTTTATATATTTTATATATATATATATTTTTTTTTTTTTTTGAGACACAGTCTCGCTGTGTCACCCAGGCTAGAGTGCAGTGGCGTGATCTCAGCTCACTGCAACCTCTGCCTCCTGGATTCAAGTGATTCTCCTGCCTCAGCCTCCCAAGTAGCTGAGACTACAGGCGCCTGCCACCACGCCTGGCTAATTTTTTTTGTATTTTTAGTAGAGATGGGGTTTCACTGTGTTAGCCAGGATGGTCTCCATCTCCTGACCTCATGATCTGTCTGCCTTGGCCTTCCAAAGTGCTGGGATTACAGGCGTAAGCCACCGAGCCTGGCCAGATACTAGAATATTTAAGGAACTCAATTTTTTTTTTTTTTCAAACCATACATCTGATAAGGGGTTAATATCCAAATATATAAGGAATCTAATCCAATAGTAAGAAAGGACTAAACCTGAATTAAAAGTGGGCAAAAGATCCAAAGAAATCTTTCTCAAAAGAAGACATAAAAATGGACAACGGGTATATTACAAAAAATGCTCAACATCACTAATCATCAGAGAAATGCAAATTAACCCCACAATGAGATATCACCTCTGACCTGTTAGAATCGCTATTATAAAACATAAGAAAGATAATAAGTGTTGGCAAGGATGTGGAGAAAAGGGAACCGTTGCACCCTGTTGATAGGAATGTAAATTAGTACAGACATTATGGAAAACAGTATGGAGGTTCTTCAAAAAATTAAAAATAGAACTACCTTATGATCCAGCAACCCTGCTACTGAGTACATATCCAAAGGAAACAAAATCAGTATATTGAAGAGATGTCTGCAGTCCCATGTTAATTGCAGCATCATTCCCAATTCTCAATCTGAGTGTTCATCAATAAATGAATGGATAAAAATATGATACATTTATATACACAATGGGATACTATTCAGCCTTTAAAAAGAATGGAATGCTGTCATTTACAGCGACATGGATGGAACAGGAGGACATTGTGTTAAATGAAATAAGCCAGGCACAGAAAGACAAATATCCCATGATCTCACTTATATGAGGAAGGTAAGAAAAGTTGAACTCATGCAAGCAGAGTAGAATGGTGGTTACCAGGCGCTGGGGTAGGGGGAGGGAGATTGGGAGGATTTTGAGATGTTGGTCAAAGGATACAAAATTTCAGTTAGATAGGAGGAAACATTCATGAAATCTATTGCACAACATGGTGACTATACATAATAACAATGTGTTGTATTCTTGAAAAATGCTAAGATAATAGATTTTAAGTGTCCTCACCCCCAAAATGATCAGTATGTTAGGTAACGTTAACTAGCTGGATTTGGATTTAGCCATTCCACAATGTATACATATTTCAAAACATGTTACTTATGATAAACACGCACAATTTTTAATTTTCCTTATGTATGTCTTTATCTGGCTGTTCATTTTTATCTTTTATACTTTTTTTTTATTTTTAAATTTATTTTGAGATACAGTCTCTGTCACCCAGGCCAAAGAACAGTGGCACAATCAGAGCTCACTGCAGCCTTGAACTTCTGGGCTCAAGTGATCCTCCCACCTCAGTCTCCAAAGTAGCTGGGACTACACCCAGCTTATTTTTTTTTTTTTAAGTTTTTTTTGTAGAGACAGGGTTTTGCTATGTTGCCCAGGCTGGACTTGAACTCTTGGCCTCAAACAATCTTCCTGCCTCAGCCTCCCATAGTGCTAGGATTACAAAAGGGACAGCTCATTTTGTTATTTATTTTTTGAGATGGGGTCTTACTCTGTCACCCAGGCTGAAGTGCAATGGCACGACCTTAGGTCACTGCAACCTCCAAATCCTGGGCTCAAACGATCCTCCCAACTCAGCCTCCTAAGTAGCTGGGACTACAGTCATGTGCTACCATGCCTGGCTAGTTTGTATTTTTTTTTTTTAATTGTATTTGTTGATCATTCTTGGGTGTTTCTCGGAGAGGGGGATGTGGCAGGGTCATAGGATAATAGTGGAGAGAAGGTCAGCAGATAAACACGTGAACAAAGGTCTCTGGTTTTCCTAGGCAGAGGTCCCTGCGGCCTTCCACAGCGTTTGTGTCCCTGGGGCCTTCCGCAGTGTTTGTGTCCCTGGGTACTTGAGATTAGGGAGTGGTGATGACTCTTAATGAGCATGCTGCCTTTAAGCATCTGTTTAACAAAGCACATCTTGCACGCCCTTAATCCATTTAACCCTGAGTTGACACAGCACATGTTTCAGAGAGCACGGGGTTGGGGGTAAGGTTATAGATTAACAGCATCCCAAGGCAGAAGAATTTTTTCTTAGTACAGAACAAAATGGAGTCTCCTATGTCTACTTCTTTCAACACAGACACAGTAACAATCTGATCTCTCTTTCTTTTCCCCACATTTCCCCCTTTTCTTTTCGACAAAACCGCCATCGTCATCATGGCCCGTTCTAGGTGGTCGCTGTCTCTTCGGAGCTGTTGGGTACATCTCCCAGACGGGGTGGCGGCCTGGCAGAGGCGCTCCTCACCTCCCAGACGGGGCGGCCGGGCAGAGGCGCTCCCCACCTCCCAGACGGTGTGGCCGGGCAGAGGCACTCCTCACTTCCCAGACCATGGGCCGCCGGGCAGAGGCGCTCCTCACTTCCCAGACCATGGGCCGCCGGGCAGAGGCGCTCCTCACTTCCCAGACCATGGGCCGCCGGGCAGAGGCGCTCCTCAGTTCCCAGACGGGGCCGCAGGGCAGAGGCGCTCCTCACATCCCAGATGGGGCGGTGGGGCAGAGACACTCCTCACCTCCCAGACGGGGTGGCGGCAGGGCAGAGGCTGTAATCTTAGCACTTTGGGAGGCCAAGGCAGGCGGCTGGGAGGTGGAGGTTGTAGCGATCCGAGATCACGCCAGTGCACTCCAGCCTGCAATCCCAGGCACTCGGCAGGCTGAGGCAGGAGAATCACCGGAGCCCAGGCAGGGAGGTTTCAGCGAGCGGAGATCACGGCAGTACAGTCCAGCCTCAACAACAGAGGGAGAAGAAAAGAAAAGAAAAGAAAGAAAGAAAGAAGGAAAGAAAGAAAGAAGGAAGGAAGGATGGAAGGAAGGAAAGAAAGGAGGGAGGGAGGGAAGGAAGGAAGGCAGGAACTCTTTTAGCAATAAGTTATTTAAGAAAAGAAAAAATTAGAAAACAACTAATAATTCAGAAGGATGGAAAACAGCAAGACCAGTAAGCATTTGAAGAGATATTTATTCTCACTATGCATCAAGGAAATAGAAATTAAAGTTAAAGAACACTTTGCATTTTTCAGAATGGCAAAATTTGGAAAGTCCTAGTGAGGATACGGCAAACTGGAAAACCCAAGGGTATTGTTGATGGGAGTATAAAATTTTCTGGGAAACAATTTTACTATCTGGTGAAAATAAGTTATATGCTATCTAGCATTCTCACTTCTGGGTGTAGTAAGTTGTGCATATTCATGCTTGGGTGATAGCAAGGCTTAGAGGGCCTACAGTGACTATTACTACATATCAATAGAAAAATAGAATATTGACAACACAAAATGATTTAAATGGATTAAACACCCACAAGAAACAATGCAATATCATTTTATGTATATAACTGTATCCAAACACTTAGAAGATAGTGGGAAAGTCCTATATTACATATACTAAAGTTATGCTTTTGTGGGAGTGGGAGCTTGGAAGGAAATAAAAAAAGGAAGTATTATTTCATACAAGAAAAGTGGATGATCATTACCCAAGTCAACTATAGGATGAGAATGATTATCTCAACTCTGTGTACTATATTTTCATTCCAAAAAAGGAAACAAACAAACAAAAATAACTTTATGCTACATGGTCCTCCCTCTTCATTTAATATATGTTGATAGACAAGGATGGTGGGTGGCGGGGGGGGTGCTGAAATTGGAGAGAGTTTTCGGAAAAAAGAGGAAGAGTTTCTGTGATCTATAAAAGTCTTGTCTAAAAATATTTGGTGGCTCTCATGAGCCTCACTGACTTTATAAAAATTAAAAAACTTCTAAAATATTAAGCTAAGATTGGTCTATTTAATTCCTATATTACTTTGGTGATTTTAAGCACCATGGCTTCTGATGGGTAACCAACATAACACGCTATAATATAGAGCTTCTTTTGAATGTTATGCTTAACCTGAGGAAGAAAGTAGACAGTACTTGCCACTGAATGTATTGGAGGTTGAATTGTAGCCATCATATACCAGGTATACAATTAAAAACAGGTTTTGCTTGAGTGAAATATTACCACCTAGTTTATTTTTTACTGTATTTATACATGACCAATAGTATTTACAATAGTATTTACTATTGGTCATGGCATTTGCTGTTCTAAATAGGAAATGGGTGAATTTAGCAAGTAATTTAATTTTAATAAGCTTATCTTATAAAGAGATCAAAGTATGTTTCTAAAGCATTTATGAGCTAATATACATCATAATATTAGTATATTAAAATCTTGAAATCTTAAAGCTTAGGGTTGATTTTTAAAAATAAAAGTTTTCTCTAATTTCACGAAGCCAAATCTTATTTATTAGTGATTGCAAAACAATAGAAATACATACATGGAGTTGAAAACTTTATATCATTGGTGACATTGAAAAGACTCCATGCAGGGATGGTCTGCATAAAAAACCTTAAATACAGCTAGAAAAAAGCTAGACTGAATATTTTAAAACAACTTATCAACTTTCAACAATACCTAAAACTAGTTGTCTAAGACTAGGTGTGAGCTAATATATAGAAACTTCAATAAATGAAAACTGATTGAGCTTGACAGGGAATACAATTGAAAATGGTCTACATGAAACTATCTTTTTGGAGCAAGTGAATATTACCCGTCAAAAGAGATGACACATTGGGTATACTCCAAGATAAAATAATTACTATATTTTTAGGGCTAATATTAACCTAAATTCAAAGATGATCGATAATCTATAATAATTCTTATTGTGCAGCAGTGCAGTCATCTGATTCCTGGTTTGTTGGACTATGTTTTTTACTAGGATTTCAAGATTTCTTCAAAGTATATATTTTATTTTATTGAATAAAAGAATGAATATATGAATGAACGATAGGTGAAATTATGAAAACAACAAAATAAAAAATTAGAATTATCATAGGTAGGAGAAGGCATGACTACTTATATAGACATATATATATATAATAAAAGTGGAAGAATCTAGGCAGCTTTGGTACTAGGAAATAATACAGATTAAAGTTTTAGCCATCAACCCATATAAAGTTTAGAAACTTATTGAAAATCTGGAACTTTAGGATCAACATATTTCCTAAAAGAGAAGTAACGGAATAAAGAAAAAAGACGATAAAAGCTGAGAGCTTTGCAGTACTGTTCTTATAATTTGCAGTTACTGCCAGAAATAAGTTGCATGAGGTGAGGGTAAGTGTCAGAAGAGGCTGTAGCTAGTTTTTTGAAAATAGTGGTACTTGAAGCATTGATGACATCTATAAAGATGTTTTATTTTTGACCAGGTGGCTAAGATCAAGGTACAGGAAAAATTTGACTATGCTATTACTGTTTTGGCCAAACATCAAATAGAAGACCTTGTCTCTTATCATTTATATAATGCAGTGAAGAATATCAATTTGGTTTAATTTGCTCCTTTAGATTAGATACTAAGAAAACATGCTGTTGATATAATGCATATGATCCTTAATTTATATTTCAAATAATGTGTAATAACAAACACTCTGTATTTGATCTTGCACTCTGGAATGTCCATCTAAAAAGATATCCAGAGTAAAGATTTTTGTAAAGCATTTCTCTGTGATCTGAAACACAATAAATAATTATTAGATTTATTTATAGGTTTACATCTCTTTTCTTATTTTCTTATTTCACCAAGTGTTTACAATTTCTTGCAAACTGTATGTAATAAAGAACAGAATAAAATTTTAGGTAAAAGCAAAATAGAGATAAAAAGTAATAAAACCTGGTTAATGCAAACCGTATTTGTATAATTGCTACAGATGCAGCTCAAAATGACTCTCTGATTAATTGTTACAGTAAAAGGAAGTGTATCAGATTTTTGTTCACTGAATTAGAAAAACATTTTTAAATATATTTAATCTCTAATTACACAACTCTTCTTGGTATTAAGACCTGATAGGGTCATAACCTCTAAAAAAGGACAATATAGTCAATAATATCTCTAAACCAATTGTGTGTGTATATACATATATGTATATATGTATATGTATGTATGTAAAATTCTATAATGAAAGTTTTTTGGAGAAGTGTTGCAAAATAAATCAGTAAAATAGATACATTCATCTTTGATAACATGACTTAATCCAAGGAAATAATTTAGACTGTCTCAACATGGCTTCTTACTCCAAGGTACATATCACCATAGGGAGTGGCAGTGACGAATGCAGGGATTCTTGTGAACCACCAAAAATTATATGTAAAATATCACATGTACTTTTGTGCATTTACCCTACATACCATTTTCAGAATGAATTGTAGTCCATAAAATTTAAAAAACCATTGTCTGTCATATGTACTTTGAGGTAATTATTTCAGTTCTCAATTAGCATTTATAGTTATATCATCTGATGATTTAATACTATTTGTTAGTATATAAGAGATTTGCTATTTGTATCCGCAGTGTCAGAAGTGAGGGCTCCTTTATTTTGTGGTATTCATGATATTTTACTTAAAATAACTATTTCATGTAATTTATGTGTTTTTCCCCTAGAATTTTGCCTTGCAATGTTTAGCATATGTCTGGAAAGTCTTAGTTATCAAAGAAATTGATGTATTGCAATAAAAGACATAAATGAGCTATTTCTGAATGAATATTTGGAGAAGGGTTTTACTTTTTCTTATATTCATACTGTTTTAATTAATGAAGCCAATCAAATTCATGTCTTCATATATACCCAGGTCTCTGTCTTTATAAACCAGCAAAATTATATAATTCTTATGATACAAACTATTTTCTCCTCAAAGTTTACACTTGCTACCTTGAGGATGCTGGGATCTCAATCTGCTTACAAGCCTAGAGACAGTGTGGGATGACAAAGGTGGAGGATAAAGACAATTGCTCTTCACTTGCAAGGCAACTGCCCTAGATGAGGTCATTACAGGTCTTTAGGCAAATCAGAGCTTCTGTACCAGAGAGGCGAGGAAGTACTTTTTCTGCTCTTAAAAAAAGACTGTGATTTGTGCATGTAAGTGCTCAGATTCATCATAATTCATCATCCTAATGCCCCATTACACTTTTCAGGGTCCTAGTTAATCTTCTAATTTATTTGAGATATGCCAAGGCTAATAAATCAGTTTATGTTTAAAAAGTCAGTTTATGTTATAATTTTGCAACCCTTAGAAGTTTCTGCTTCTGCTTTTCAGTTTCAGCAGCCCAACCCTGAATCTACAAGAGACATTAAGACTTTTTTTAGGGTAAACATCGGGGCTTTCTCGTTCTTTATTATTATTTATGCTAAAGATTTAAAGTTTGAGCTTTTTTAAAAAATTTACGTTAAAAAAATCTCCAGTGACATTGGAATAGCCAGCTTACTCTATTGTTACTTGTGTTAGTCAGTCTTATCATAAAAATTTGTCACAACAGTTGGCTTAAATGCCAAAGATTGCCTTAAATGGACATTTTATTCCAGGGAATTACAGAATGTTTATTTATTTATTTATTTTATTATTTCTTAAGACAAGGCCTCACTCTGTCACCTTGGCTAGAATGCAGTGGCTCACTTCAGTCTTGACATCCCAGGCTCAAGCAATCCTCCTACCTCAGCCTATTGAGTAGCTAGGATCGCAGGTCCCACACGTGTGTGGACCAATACCCAGATAATTTTTGAAAGTTTATTTTTACTTTTTTTAGAGATGAAGTCTCATTATGTTGCCCAGGTTAGTCTCAAACTTCTGGGCTCAAGCTATCTTCCTGCTTTGGCCTCCGAAAGTGCTGGGATTACAGGCTTAAACTACTGTGCCCCACAGGATAATAATTTATGTAATCATTTTGGCACACATCATTGGGCTAGTGGTAGCCCATTTTCCACTATTTCTATTTTCCAACTTTCAAAGTCAACCAAGTCAGATAAACCAATTCCAGATTCTAATATGTGAAAGTCAGTTTTCTGAAACTTCTCTAATCACCTCACAGGCAAATTACAAGTATTTTAAACATAGGGGTTTAATTCAAGAAATTAGGCAGTCAAATATCATTAAAAGTGTTTGAGTGAGAAAAGTTAAAAGGAAGAGTTAAAGACTAAATCATTTTAGATGCAATCCAGAAGTTAGAAAGCTGCTACTGCTATCCATGTTGCTTGCCTTCAAAATTACATTTTATTGATGATGCTGGTAACTAGATCATGGAAATAGGGAATGAAGTCTATTCCCTGCAAACACTCATGTCTTTTAGAAGTTGTTTACCAACCACCACAGCCATAGATAAATGATTCCTATTCTACATCTGCCTTATTCTTGCATGATTGCATGTCAGGGGTAGAAACTAAATTGCATCTAGTACCTTTGCCATAAAGAGATCTGAGAAAAGGCCTTTTAGCCTTTGCAATACAAAGTTAAATATGCATTGTTATACAATCTTTTCAGCATCACTTGACATAGTTTTTTTTTCTTAAAGTCCTTTGCTCTTGCTATCTATTTAATGATATTTTTATGTTTTCTCTCCTCATACATTTACTGCTATTTTTGACAATCATTTTCTGGATGGCGTGATTAAGAAAAAATGGGGACAAAAGGATAGGGTTGGTCCATTATTTTTGATATAACAGCATGGGAGACTTCTCTTAATACAAGCCATTTAAATGGAGGCTAGAAGTCTGTGTGTGGTTGTGTATGTGCACACAAGTGTAGGTTAGATTTTAGGAGCAACATCCGTTTTTTTTTTTGTTTTTTTTCTTCTCTTCTCCCTACCTTCTCTCCTATGGCAACCATGGAGACCAAATTCTATAGGTGATGGCATCACACAGGGAAGGCCTCCCTGTGTAACTTCTTGAAACAAGGCCACGTAAGAGCACTATTCTATTAGAAAGAACAACAGTGACAGTCACATGAAGAGTAAATAATTTTTACTTTGCTTTAAGGCATTTAAAATAAAAAAGAGCATTTAGCTTTTTGGATTCATGAAGGTTTGGGGTTTATAGGAAAAAAAGCTTAAAGGAGATGAAGAAAATGTGGATGTAAGCAATAACATGATTATCATGATGAGCTATTAAATTTTGGCTGGGTAAGAACAGATGGAGTTGATAGAGAGTGTTATGGTCAACATCTTCATGCTATCAATAATTGAAACACATTGATTATAAGGGTGAGCAAATGAGAAGATTACAACAGTATATAAGAAATGCTTTTTTAAAGTACATGTTGGTATTAAGGTTTGATGGGATGTTTATGTCCTTGTGATCTCAATATTCAGGCCATTATCATAGCAGTGAACGGTTGAAGAGAAATAGAGGAAAAATGAAATCACCAACTATGAGGCGATCAACAAACTGAGAGGCCAAATGTTAATAGAGGACCATTTGCAAAACATTCAATTCATCCATTCCAATATCATAAACATTCTAGTTTTAGCAGATGAAGCCAGAATAGCAGAAAACTCATATTGGAACTCCCTTGACCTTTTTCTCCTTACTTTGTATAGAATTCATTTTGATGAAGCCAAGATAATGTCACATATAAAAATATGGACTTTGGCAAAAGACTGCCCAACTTCTGATCTTAGTTCAGTCACTTACTAGTTAAGTGGCACTTGGCAATCTGCTTACTCTTGAAAGCTAAGGTTTTTTTCTGATGTAAAGACAATTTTGAAAATTACATAAAGACAAATAATTTAAATATCTTGCCAATTAAGTGATTGTTATTATTGTGTAATGTCATGGCTTCCATCTTTTTTCAATGACCTGGCATAAAAGTTCACTAAATTTACTATAGGGGCATAGGCAAGGACAATATTCACTATGCCATTCATTTTTTCTCACATAAACTCCTTATTTTATACACACAAAAAACAAAAGCAAAAAGAGAAAGAACCTTCCAGATTGAAATGCCAGAAGAAATTTTCTTCCACTGAGAAACCATTCATATTTTCTTCAAATTCTCAGCAAATCATGTTGATGGATGGTCAGCAATCCTTTTTCAGCATTAGTAACTAGTAATTACAGTCATACTTGTGGCTTAACTTTAGTATAGGAAAGGACTCTGTGAATACCGTATACACATTCTCTTCTGTCCATAACCTTTTATTTTAATTTAGATTTAACATTTATTTATTTTTAACTGCATTCATTCTGCAAGTTGATTCAATTCCTTTATGCGCGCGCATATGCGTGTGTGTGTGTGTGTAAGAATAACATCAATATTCCGAATTCTAAAACTACAAAGTGTTGAAGAAGAATGGAGGTCCAAAAGAAGATTTCTACTGCTATTGACAGAATTTTTCTTTCTTTTTCTTTTTAAGAATTGTAGTGAAAGGCTTTTCTTTGGGACAAGGATGATGCCATTTTCTTTCTGTGAGGTGTAATCTGAGTCAGTTTGATCCTGCTGGCAGTATCCTAATACATTTCCTCCTGCATGCCTCATTTTGATTTAAAAGGTTAGATGTGCATCATCTTATTTTTTAATTTTGTCTAATCTGTGCTATCATTATTATAGCAATTCTTCTACATTGCTTTATTATTGTAATTCTTTACACTGAAATTCCTAGAGTCTAACAAGAATTCTAGAGTTCTTTTCCTAATTATATGTTAATAGGTATTTTAATGGAAAATGAGATTAAAAATGTATTATTTCTTTTTCTATTGTTTGAATCAAGCAGATACTTTTGTAACACTCTATGTTCATCGCTGCAAGTAGAGCTAGCTGCACTGTGGCTAAGATACTATGTCAAGTAGGACAACTGTGAGCAGCTTTGAGAAATTGCTCAGTGTTTAAACATTTCTTACTTTTCATATCAGCAAATGATTTGATCTTTGCCCTGTAATTTGACAGTCAAAGTATAGGATATTCTGTATATTTTACTATCAACTGTGGTTAAGTCAGTTGTATTTTATCCAATCTCCTACTTATGTTGAAACTGAGAGACCTGAGACTATATCATTGACTTCAAAGCCTTCATAAGGAAGTTTCAATGCATGCAAATACACAAGAAGCAAATGAAGAAAGTGCTGTTGCCATCAGCCCTGGCAACAGCTCGCTGAAATCTGATAACTTAAATAGAGTACTCTCATTTTTTCTCTTCTAGATACATTTATATTTTATCTTAAGAGACCTTTGTACACCTACTGTATGAACACTAAATTCTTGAAAGACAGAAGAAAAGGAACAAAGTAGGTCAGGCTTCAAGAAGCAACTCTTATGTGCATAGCATTACCTAAGTTAATTGGAAAAATGTGTTTTTAATAGTGTGTGCTCTGATGAAGTAAACTTTTGCAAATTTCTAAAAGAAAACTACAAGCATATAACATTTGGCATTGAGATAACTTTTGAGAAGAGTTCAGAGCTCAGGAAGCCTATTTCAGTTTCCGATTCCCAGCTCCTGATTTTCAAGCTCTCCAAAATTTGTCTCTGCTTTATATTTTTCAATCTGATTTTCCACTACAATTATACACATATTCTACTTCACTTAGGCTGATATCTTTTAATTCATTTAGTGAAATTGCATTGAAGGTCTCATGTGTAAGGTATTGCCCTAGCAACTGGGGATTCACAGTGCACAAGTTACTAGTGCCTTAATCACTCTGCTCATATTATTTTCTTCTTCCAGGAATAAACTCTCTCATATTCTCCAACTACTAAATTACATGACGTCATCGAAGGTGTGATAAAATCTATTTCCTCTTCCACTCACCAAGCTTTCTCCAATTTCTAAATATCACATTGCCTTTATTTATTGAATTTCTTTAGTAGTCTGCATCATGCAGTTTAATATTGGTATTTCAGTGTTCCTTTTTACAAGAAATAGCTTTTATTTCCTTACTATAATGTAAAATATTGAGTGAAGGAATCACATCTTATAATCAAGTCTTCTTTCTACTGTATCATAAGACTTGTAGGGAACCACACATTTTTCTTGTTTCTTTAAACTCTCTAAATCCCACCCATTACTCTCAGAGTAGGGACTAAATTCTGCTATATGGCTAGAAGGACATTCATTGATATGACAACGAATTAGTTCTAAATTTAGTTTGCAATATTTCACATCTAGATTCATAAACAAGATTGTTCTGAAATTTGCCTTTCTTGTAATATCCTAGTAAACTTTTAGTAGCAACATTATGCTTATCTTATAAAACAAATAGGTCATAGTTATTTCTTCTTTCTAGTCTCTGGAAAATGTTGAGTAATATCTTGGTAAAGAGGCTTGAGGGAAAGCTTTTAATTATTCATTAAATTTCCTTAAAAGACATAGCATTTTTTGTTTTATTGTTATGATGGTATCAATGTTGATGAGTTGTATTTCTCCAGAAATTGTCTAGTCCATCTAAATTTTTTAAATTTAGTCATCAAAGTTGTTTATAATAGTCTTGTATTATCATTGCATTATCTGTTTGTTTATAGTACTGTCCTCTTTTTGCATTCTTTATACGGATGCTTTATATTTTTGCTATTTTTAAAATGAGAATTGTCATAGGTTAAATCATTTTTTCAAGAACTAATTTTTGGCGTTGTTGATTTTCTCTGTTATATGCTTGTTTTCTAATTTATTACTTTCTTCCCATTTATTTACTGTTTCCTTCTTTGATTCTCTTTAGGTTTAATTTTCTATGGTTCTCAGATTTCCCATGTATCCCCTACCCCCACACATGAATAGCCTTTCCCTACCCCGCATCAACATGCCCCACCAATGCATTACATTTGTTACAGTTGATGAACCTATATTGATACATCGTTATAACCCAAAGTCAAAAGTTTGCAGTAGGGTTCACTTCTGATGTCATATATTCCACTGGTTTTAACAAATGTATAACACGTATTCACCATTATAGTATTATACAGAATAACTGTCCTAAAAATCTTCTGTTCTTCACCTGTTTATCCTTCCTTCTCCCCTAAATCCTGGCCAACTACTCATCTTTTTACTATCTGCATGGTTTCATATATTCCAGAATGTCATATAGTGGAATTGTACAGTTTGTAGACTTTTCTGACTGGCTTATTTCACTTAGTAATATGAATTTAAGTTTCCTCCATTATCTTCTCTTGATTTGGTGGCTTACTTCTTTTCAGCACTGAATAATACTCTATTGTCTAGATACACCACAGTTTATCCATTAACCTACTGTCAGTTATATTGGTTGCTTCCAAGTTTTGGTGACTATTAATAAAGCTTCCAAAAATATCTTTGTGCAGGCTTTTGTGTAGTCATAAGGTTTAAACTCATTTGACTAAATATCAAGAAGGCAATTGTTGTATCATATTGTAATTGTGTATTTAGTTTTCTAAAAAACTGCCAAAATATCTTCCAAAATGTAGCATTTTGCATTCTCACCAGCAATGAATAAGACTTCTTGTTGCTCCACCTTCTCACCAGTATTTAGTGGTATTAGTGTTCTGAATTTGGCTATTCTAATAAGTGTGTAGTGGTATCTCATTGCTGTTGTAATTTGCATTTTTCTCCTGACATATGACATTAAATGTATTTTCATATGCTTATTTGCCATCTGTATATGTTCTTTGATGAGCTATCTGTTCAGATATTTTGCTCATTTTTAATCAGGTTATTCTTTTTATTGTTGTGTTTTAGGATTTCTCTGTATATTTTGGATAACATTCCTTTATCAGAAATGTCTTTTGCAAAAATTTTCTCCCAGTGTATAGCTTGTCTTCTCATGTTCTTGGCAGTGTATTTTGCTGAGCAGAAATGATAAATTTTAGTGACGTTCAACTTATCAACTCTTTCTTTCTTGGACTGTTCCTTTGGTGTTGTATTTAAAATGTCATTGCCATGGCCAAGGTCATTTAGATATTCTCCTCTGTTAACTTCTGAAAGTTTTCTAGTTCTTCAATTTACATTTAGGTATAATGCATTTTGTGTTAATTTTTGTGAAGGGTGTAAGGTCTGTGTATAGATCTTTTTTATCTTGTGGATGTCTAGCTATTCCAGAACCATTTGTTAAAAAGACTATGTATCCATTGTATTATCTTTATTTCTTTGCCAAAGATCACTTGATTATATTTATGTGAATCTGTTTCTGTGCTCTCTCTTCTCTTCCATTGCTCTACTTGTCTACTTTTTTAAACCAATACAGTACTACTTTGATTACTTTAGCTTTATAGTAAGTTTTGAAGTTGGGTCATGTCAGTCTTATAATTTTTGTTCTCCTTTAATATCATGTTGGCTATTCTGTCTTTTCCTTCTCCACATATTTGTCAACATCCACAAAATAAATTGCTAGGGTTTTTATTGGGCTTGCATTGAATCCATATATCAAGTTGGGAAGAACTGATATATTGACAATATCAAGTCTTCTTATCCATGGACATGGGATGTTTCCATTTATTTAGTTATTCTTTGATTTTTAATCAGAGTTTTGTGTATTTTATCCACATAGATCTTACACATTTTTTTAACCTTTATTTGTAGGTATGTCACTTTGGAGATGCAGATGTAAATGATATTTTTCTTTTAATTTCAGATTCTCCTTTTTTTATTGCTTGTATACAGGAAAGCAATGGACTTTTGTAAATTAAGCTTATATCATTGGACCTTGCTATAATAGTTCATTAGTTCTAGTAGTAATTTCTCTTTTTTGTAATTTTTCCCCAATTTTCAACATAGAAGATAATGCCATATGCAAGCAAAGACAATTTATTTCTTCCTTCCCAATATATATACTTTTTATTCCCATTTTTTATCTCATTGTATTAGCTATGGTGTTGAAAATAAGTAGGTAGCGAAAATTTTCTCCCATTTTGTAGGTTGCCTGACAAAAGGCTAATATCCACAATCTACAATGAACTCAAACAAATTTACAAGAAAAAAACAAACAACCCCATCAAAAAGTGGGCAAAGGACATGAACAGACACTTCTCAAAAGAAGACATTTATGCAGACAAAAAAACACGTGAAAAAATGCTCACCATCACTGGCCATCAGAGAAATACAAATCAAAACCACAATGAGATACCATCTCACACCGGTTAGAATGGCAATCATTAAAAAGTCAGGAAACAACAGATGCTGGAGAGGATGTGGAGAAATAGGAACACTTTTACACTGTTGGTGGGACTGTAAACTAGTTCAACCATTGTGGAAGTCAGTGTGGCCATTCCTCAGGGATCTAGAAGTAGAAATACCATTTGACCCAGCCATCCCATTACTGGGTATATACCCAAAGGACTATGAATCATGCCGCTATAAAGACACATGCACATGTATGTTTATTGAGGCACTATTCACAATAGCAAAGACTTGGAACCAAGCCAAATGTCCAACAATGATAGACTGGATTAAGAAAATGTGGCATATATACACCACGGAATACTGTGCAGCCATAAAAAATGATGAGTTCATGTCCTTTGTAGGGACATGGATGAAATTGGAAATCATCATTCTCAGTAAACTATCGCAAGGACAAAAAACCAAACACCGCGTGTTCTCACTCATAGGTTGGAATTGAACAATGAGAACACATAGACACAGGAAGGGGAACATCACACTCTGGGGACTATTGTGGGGTGGGGGGAGGGGGGAGGGATAGCATTAGGAGATATACCTAATGTAAATGACGAGTTAATGGGTGCAGCACACCAGCATGGCACATGTATACATATGTAACTAACCTGCACATTGTGCACATGTACCCTAAAACTTAAAGTATAATAATAATAAAATAAAATAAAATAAGAAAATGTAGTAATAATAATAAAAAAAAAAGAAAATAAGGAGGTAAAAGGGGACACTTTTGTTTTGTTCTCAGTCTTAGCGGGAAAGTTATTTCTTACCAGTATGTATAATGTTAGCTAAAGGCTTTTTTATAGGTGGTTTTCATTAAGTTGAAGAAGTTCCCTTCTATTCTTAGCTTGCTTTATCATGAATTGGTGTTGGATTTTGTCAAATGTTTTACTACATCTATTAATATGTTCATGTGATTTTTCTTCTTTATTCTGTTGCTAATGATGTGATGCATTAACTGAATTTTGAATATTGAGCCAATCTTGCATATCTGGAATAAATTTCACTGTGTTAGTTTATAATTCTTTTTATGTATCGTTTAATTTTATTTGCCAATATTTTGTTGAGGGCTTTTGCATCTATGTTTATGAGAGACATTGGTCTGTAGTTTTCTCTTCTTGTAATGTCTTTGTCTTGTTTCAATATTAGAGTAATGCTGGCTTCATAGAATGAATTACAAAGTATTCCCTCTGCCTCTATCTTTTGAAAGATATTGCAGAGAATTGTTGTAATTGCTTCCTTAAATATTTAATAGAATTAACCAGTAAACCCATCTAGGCTGGGAGCTTTCTATTTTGGAAGGCTATCAATTATTGATTTAATTTCTTTAAAAAATATAGGCTTTTGACATTGTTTTAAGAAATAACTTCTTTCTTGGACAACTGATTTCAGTCTTCCTTCTTTTTTCACATTAAATTTTCCTCTAAGACTGAGGAAACTTAGCTGCATCCATAAATTTTGATATGCTCTATTTTCTTAACCATTCAGTTCAAATATTTTCTAATTTCCACTGCTTTTTGTCTCTTTCCTAACTCCCCCTGCCCTCCAGTCATTTAAAAGTGTCTTGTTTCATTTAAAACAGTGTACTGGGTGTCTTTTGTTCTTGATTTTTAGATTTCTGCCATAGCAGTAAAAGAAAATAATTTCAATTCTTAGGAACTGAGAATCATTTTATGACCTTGAATATAATCTATTTTGGTAAACATTTTATATGACTTGAAGAATGTTGTTGTTTTTGTTTTCTCTGCCATTTGTGGGCACCGTTCTATGTGTGTCGATTAATACAAGCTTGCTAGTAGTATTGTTAATGCTTACTCTTTTTTATTATTTGTTGAACAAATAGGTTAATTTGTTTTTGAGATGAGGTTCTTGATATGTTGCCTAGCTGGCCTCGAACTCCTGGTTCTCAGCTTCCTAAGTAACTGGAACTATAAGCACATACCACTACACCCAGCTTGATTTTTAAATTATAATTATTTTCTCATAAACTGTAGTTTTGTATGTATTTTTTAAGCTTTATATTTTAGACTATGTTATTAATAGCATACAAATTTATGATGGTTATATCTTATAGTGGAGTAACATTTTATCTCTTGATTTTCCTTGCTATAAAGTCATTTTATATAACACTACTATATTTGCTTTATTTTATCACTTTTAAACCTTTATATTCTTATAACCCTGGTCTCTCTACTGATTGATATTCTCATAAAAATAACTTCTGTTTTGTTATTTAAAATATTTTAAATGTAAAATCACTGTATTTTATTTGGAGCACTCACTGCACTTATGTTTAATGTAGTTATATTTTTATGTTTATATTATCTTTCTGCTTTTTGTTGCTCTTTCTCCCTTTATGCTTTATTTGGGATCAATCATGTAATTTTATTACTCTCTTTCCCATCTTCTAATTTTTATCTTAATTACCTTTTGTTATGCATTTTTTTACTTTACTTTTTGTGGTTACCCTAGTAATGACAACTTAGTTAATTAAATACTACTATAAAATAGCACTTTTAAGGCTTTCCAGACAATGTTAGGATTTTAGAATACTTTAGCTCCATTTATTCTTTTTATTATTATTCTCATGCATCTTGATTCTCCAATATCCTACTAGCATAAATTATAATAATTGTTTTGTATGGTGAATATTCATTTAGACTTTTCCCATTTATCATTTATTGTTGTCTATTTAACTTTATACTTCCTTCTAGATTCCTAACTACAAGTTGAAATTAAATCATTTATCATTGAAGGGGATGTATTATTCACCCCACAATATTTACTTAAGATCTATACTTTTCTTCTTTTGTCTCTATTGTTATCACATTTGTCTAAGCCTCTATCAATTTTTGGCATAGAACAGTATTGAAGTTTCTTGTACTTCGAATGCCTAACATGAGTAGATTATAATTTTTTGGTAATTAAAATTATTGCTAAATTAATGAATTCACTAAAGATTATTCTGCTGATTTACATGGTAAAATATCAGTAAAATAACACATAATGTACTTCATGGAAAGTATCTTTTGAGAGGATGAGAATATATGATCATACATAAGCAACAATTCTCCTTAAGTCTTTAACTTGTAGCTGACATAAATTAGTTCTATAATTCTGTGACATAAAACCCTGTAACTGCAAATACATCAGAATTAATTGAGCAATTGCTATATACCAGGTACTTGAAAGGTAGTTTCTAATTGAAAATCTACAAAAAGTATTTTTGATTTAATATTTTTTTCCATTTACAGATAACCTGAGATTCAGTCAGGTTTTGTATCAGATTTCTTTTGTTGAAACTTTCTTTAACATTTCTTGTGACGAAGTCTGCTGTTATTGAATTGTCTCAGTTTTTTTGTCTGCAAAAGTTGTTATTTCACTATCTTTTTTAAAAAAAATATTTTTGCTGAGTGTGGTGGCACATCTCTGTAGTCCCAAATACCTGGGAGGCTGAGGCAGGAGGATCATTTGAGCCCAGAAGTTCAAGTTAGGCCTGGGCTACATAGTGAAACCCCATCTCTAAAACTGAAAAATTAAAAAAAAAAATTCTCATTTGTTACACATTTCATGGGTTGAAGTTTTTATTTCAGAGCTTTAACAATGTCATTCAGTTGTCTTTTGGCTTGCATAAAAATTGAACTTAGTGTGGGCTTTGCTGTAGCTATAGTTATCCTTAGTGTCTTGTCTGACTCAAGTTTCTTTTAAGTTATTTTGTGCATAATGCACAAGTTGGATTGTCAGAGGGATTTTTCTCAATGACTCTATGTGTACAAAGGGCATTTCCATTGTCCTATTTCACACTGAGTCTCAGGCTAGCTTTGCGTTCCTGGATATTCAGGGATGTGTTTTTTTCTATGATTTTGCTGTTTTGCCAGACTAGTTTACCTCTAATGGTTGTGATCTAGAATGTCACTTACCATTCTCCCAATGATAGAAGTTTTTAAATTTTTTCCTCTGATTCCTTTCCCTAGCCTCAACTATGTTTGCTCCCTACACCCTCACAAAATCCCACTCATCATCCTGAGTTTCAAGATTTTTCTTTTTTTTTTTTTTTCCTGTAGGGGACAAGGTTACAGGCAGAACTTTCCTGGAGTGGCTGCTGCTTTTTTTCTTCAGGCCTGCACCACAAAGAGGGACTTTTTTCTGTTTCTCCCCTACCCAGGAATCTTTCTTGTGACTTCTTGGAGAAGTTCATGGAAAAACATCTGAGATTAAGTGTAAAATCCATAGTGCTTGTGGCTCTTGGAAATTCCATGCTCTCAAGCTCATCCGTGCTTGGGATTTAACAATTTGTTTAAAAATTTAGCTGCAATCTTCTTTCCAACTTACATGACAGTCCAGTTTTTCTATTATGTCCCGCCCAGGTTAGCCAGCAGTTGCATTCCTTAAAGGTACCTGTCTTTCCTCTGATTTTAGTCTACTGGTTTCCCTTGTTACCTCAGCTACCTCAAAACAAGTTATCATCTATTAGATTATTTGGCTTTTTCATGGTGTCCAAGTGACAACAATGCTCTATTTTTCTATGTTCTGATTGGAACCCAAATTTTTCTGGAGAAGTTTTGCTCAGATGAAAATCATTAAAACTGATTGAGACCATCCTGGCTAACACAGTGAAACCCCGTCTCTACTAAAAAAATACAAAAAATTAGCTGGGCGTGGTGGTGGACGCCTGTAGTCCCAGCTACTCAGGAGGCTGTGGCAGGAGAATGGTGCGAACCCCGGAGGCAGAGCTTGCAGTGAGCCAAGATCGCGCCACTGCACTCCACCCTGGGAGACAGAGTAAGACTCCGTCTCAAAAAAAAAAAAAAAAAAAAAAAAGAAAAAAAGTCATTAAAACTGGTGCATGGTTTGTACAATAAGAAAGTTACACACAATTAAAAGAACTAGAGAAGCAAGAGCAAACACATTCAAAAGCTAGCAGAAGGCAAGAAATAACTAAGATCAGAGCAGAAATGAAGGAGATAAAGACACAAAAAAACCCTTCAAAAAATCAATGAATCCAGGAGCTGGTTTTGTGAAAGGATCAACAAAATTGATAGACCGCTAGCGAGACTAATAAAGGAGAAAAGAGAGAAGAATCAAATAGACGCAATAAAAAATGATAAAGGAGATATCACTACCGATCCCACAGAAATACAAACTACCATCAGAGAATATTACAAAAACTTCTATGCAAATAAACTAGAAAATCTAGAAGAAATGGATAAATTCCTGGAAACATACACCCTCCCAGGACTAAACCAGGAAGAAGTTGAATCTCTGAATAGACCAATAACAGGCTCTGAAATTGAGGCAATAGTTAATAGCTTACCAACCAAAAAATGTCCAGGACCAGACGGATTCATAGCCGAATTCTACCAGAGGTACAAGGAGGAGCTAGTATCATTCCTTCTGAAACTATTCCAATCAACAGAAAAAGAGGGAATCCTCCCTAATTCATTTTATGAGGCCAGCATCATCCTGATACCAAAGCTGGGCAGAGACACAACAAAAAAAAGAAAATTTTAGACCAATATCCCTGATGAACATCGATGCAAAAATCCTAAATAAAATACTGGCAAACTGAATCCAGCAGCACATCAAAAAGCTTATCCACCGTGATCAAGCGGACATCATCCCCAGGATGCAAGGCTGGTTTAACATATGTAAATCAATAAACGTAATCCAGCATATAAACAGAACCAAAGACAAAAACCACATGATTATCTCAATAGATGCAGAAAAGGTCTTTGACAAAATTCAACAAGTTTCATGCTAAAAACTCTCAATAAATTAGGTATTGATGGGACGTATCTCAAAATAATAAGAGCTATCTATGACAAACCCACAGCCAATATCATACTGAATGGACAAAAACTGGAAGCATTCCCTTTGAAAACTGGCACAAGACAGGGATGCCCTCTCTCACCACTCCTATTCAACATAGTGTTGGAAGTTCTGGCCAGGGCAATTAGGCAGGAGAAGGAAATAAAGGGTATTCAATTAGGAAAAGAGGAAGTCAAATTGTCCCTGTTTGCAGATGACATGATTGTATATCTAGAACACCCCATTGTCTCAGTCCAAAATCTCCTTAAGCTGATAGGCAACTTCAGCAAAGTCTCAGGATACAAAATCAATGTGCAAAAATCACAAGCATTCTTATACACCAATAACAGACAAAGAGAGAGCCAAATCATGAGTGAACTCCCATTCACAATTGTTTCAAAGAGAATAACATACCTAGGAATCCAACTTACAAGGGATATGAAGGATCTCTTCAAGGAGAACTACAAACCACTGCTCAATGAAATAAAAGAGGATACAAACAAATGGAAGAACATTCCATGCTCATGGATAGAAAGAATCAATATCGTGAAAATGGCCATACTGCCCAAGGTAATTTATAGATTCAATGCCATCCCCACCAAGCTACCAATGACTTTCCTCACAGAATTGGAAAAAACTACTTTAAATTTCATGTGGAACCAAAAAAGAGCCCGCATCACCAAGTCAATCCTAAGCTGAAAGAACAAAGCTGGAGGCATCACGCTACCTGACTTTAAGCTATACTACAAAGCTACAGTAACCAAAACAGCATGGTACTGGTAACAAAACAGAGATATGGACCAATGGAACAGAACAGAGCCCTCAGCAGTAATACTACACATCTACAACCATCTGATCTTTGATATACCTGAGAAAAACAAGAAATGGGGAAAGGATTCCCTGTTTAACAAATGGTGCTGGGAAAACTGGCTAGCCATACTTTGAAAGCTGAAACTGGATCCCTTTGTTATGCCTTATACAAAAATTAACTCAAGATGGATTAAAGACTTAAATGTTAGACCTAAAACCATAAAAACCCTAGAAGAAAACCTAGGCAATACCATTCAAGACATAGGCATGGGCAAGTACTTCATGTCTAAAACACCAAAAGCAATGGCAACAAAAGCCAAAATTAACAAATGGGGTCTAATTAAACTAAAGAGCTTCTGCAGAGCAAAAGAAACCACCATCAGAGTGAACAGGCAACCTACAGAATGGGAGAAAATTTTTGCAATCTACTCATCTGACAAAGGGCTCATATCCAGAATCTACAAAGAACTCAAACAAGTTTACAAGAAAAAAACAAACAACCCCATCAACAATTGGGCAAAAAATATGAACAGACACTTCTCAAAAGAAGACATTTATGTAGCCAACAGACACATGAAAAAATGCTCATCATCACTGGCCATCAGAGAAATGCAAATCAAAACCACAATGAGATACCATCTCATACCAGTTAGAATGGTGATCATTAAAAAGTCAGGAAACAACAGGTGCTGGAGAGGATATGGAGAAATAGGAACACTCTTACACTGTTGGTAGGACTGTAAACTAGTTCAACCATTGTGGAAGACAGTGTGGGGATTCCTCAGGGATCTAGAACCAGAAATACCATTTGACCCAGTCATCCCATTACTGGGTATATACCCAGAGGACTATGAATCATGCCGCTATAAAGACACATGCACACGTATGTTTATTGCGGCACTATTCACAATAGCAAAGACTTGGAACCAAGCCAAGTGTCCAACAATCATAGACTGGATTAAGAAAATGTGGCACATATACACCATGGAATACTATGCAGCCATAAAAAATGATGAGTTCATGTCCTTTGCAGGGACATGGACGAAGCTGGAAACCATCATTCTCAGCAAACTATTGCAAGGACAGAACACCAAACACTGCATGTTCTCACTCATAGGTGGGAATTGATCAATGGGAACACTTGGACACAGGAAGGTGAACATCACACACCAGGGCCTGTTGTGGGGTGGGGGTTGGGGATAGCATTAGGAGGTATACCTAATGTAAATGACGAGTTAAGGGTGCAGCACACCAATTAACCATGGCACATGTCTACATATGTATACAAACCTGCACGTTGTGCACATGTACCCTAAACTTAAAGTATAATAAAGAAAAAGAAAGTTACACACACTTGTATTGGGCTATTAAGATTATTGCTTTTATTAGCAGTTCTATTAACGTCACCACTTTGAAAATTTAGTTTTTCTTTAAAAGGGCAGAACGCAATTTTTCTGTAAATAAAACTTGTATTTTAATGTCATATTGTAAATGTGATACCTCTGGCATATCATTATTAAACTGTATGTTTTGAGTTTTCTTTATTTAGTTATTTTTTACTAGTAGAGTTACAGATTAAATGGATGTTCTTATGTGTGCAGAGACATCAGAAATCATAACAATGGATATTCTAACATAATCTCACCACAGGAAAACTGATTTTACTACCTATTCATTTAAAATTTTGGAAATTTAATTTATCTTTTGAGCATTTCAAAATGTGAGCGCAGTGCTTCCTTAGACAACCATACAATTAATTTCAGCACACCAGAGTCTTAATTCTAATGTATCATATCATTTCCATTAAATTTCATTTGATCACTCTTGCCATTATCACATTTAACTTAATCAGTGTAAAAACTACTTGAGGTACAGTTTATATAAAAAAGAATAATGCACTCTCGAATTTCAATGAAAAAAGTAATAGTCTAATGCACTCAGAAAAGCATTTCTTCAAAGCTGTTATGAATAAATAGACAGGAAATGTTCTATATTTACCCAGTTGGGTCAAAAAGTTAAAAGCAGAGTGACTGAAAAATATAAGTAACAGCTGTTTATCATGAATGTTTTACGGCCCTACATTATCTTTTTATATTGTCATTGTTAAGAATTAAATGAAGAAGTAAAGCAGTTTAACCATGTGGCCTTTATTTTTTTGAGTTTGATGTCGTTCATTAATTTAACAAAAAATTATTGAGGGGCTATTTTATGGCAGGTGTTCAAAGAATTATGTATACTGTAGTGACAAAAAGAGACAACACTCTGTGTTGAGTTGAGCATGAATAATAAAAATAAGGAGAGAGAGAGAGAACGATCCCTGCTTTACACATAGCTCTCCATAAAATTAAAATCACTGATTGTACTTTTATTTTAACTTTCTTAAAATCTCATGTGGAATAGAGTAAGTTTGCATATCACTAAAAGGTGTTACCAGTTGACTGCAGATTCAACTGCTATATTATTTTTCTAGCATAAATTTTTTTAGAGAAAACTGGACAATTAATTAGAGTGGTGTATGTGTATTTTCTTCTCTGAGGTTGTCAGTAAAATTGATGGAGGGCTACAGCAGCCCATGAAATATGTGTTTCAAATTTAAGCAAAGTCTTATGCAAATCATTTATTGAATTTTCCCTTTTGGGTATAAGATAATTGTATGGCTCTTCTTAGCTCTTTGTGTTCCTGAGACAGTACTAGGTTTTCAGCAGTCTGATTAAGGTTGCATTTACATAATGTTGGTTTTTGGTTTTCCTGTGTCATGCTGAAGCTAGATCTTATTGTCCTTGTGAAAGCCAATGATTATATCTTCAGGAAATTTGAGACCTGGTTGTTTAACCATTGGTACCTTAAAATCTGACATAGCGGAGAATTTATACCAAAAAAAATTGGCAAATGCTACTAATTAGTTCATATCTTCAAGAAAGCCCATAGCTAAACATTTATCAGCACATCAAGAGATTTTACCCTGAAGAGTGTCATTATATGAAGCATCTGCCCATTTGGAGTCTTGACCCATGGGGAGAGGTAATGGAAGGTTTCTTTTTTTCCCCCTCTCTCTACTCCTTAAATCTTTATTACAAGCCTATGTCCTTTCTTGAGGTCCCACATCCTCAAAAAAGTGCTGCTATTTTATTTCTCCCTCCTATAAGGTAGTGATTTCTTTTTCCTTTCCCAGATTCCATACAAAGGAAAAAAAAAAAAAGCTTTAGTGTCAGTGAGAGCCTAATCAAATATAATAAAAATTTTCCTCCTCTATATATTTTGGATCTTGATTTCAGTCCTATTTGCAGTCTCAACCTTGATTCAATTGCATTGATTCTTCTATTATGTAGTATATTTTTAGCCAGTATTCTGGGACTTGGCATGTTATTCTTGTGTTTTGCAGTGCTAGGACCATCTTCACATTTAAATATTTCCTGGAAGGATTCATGGGACTTAGAATACAGTTAAGGATAAAGAGTTGCATCATAATAGTTGCATCATAAGGGAAAAATACATAGGTAGTGTCTGGAGGAATTCATCTGCAGGCTTCCTTATGCATTCCCCCTCTCATGAGGGGTCACATAGAACATACTCTTTCCCAGCTATGAAAATGCAGCATGTGTGCAGTGTTTCTATTAAGGGAACTCACTAAAGACTCTATGCCTAGGATTTTACTGGGGGTTTGCAATGATCTGAGTGTTTATGTCCTTCCCAAAATTCATTAAGTTGAAATCTTAATCTTACTGTAATATGGAGACCCTCATTTTAAGGTGGGGTCTTTAGGAAGTAATTTTGTCATGAGGTGAAGCCCTTATGAATGGGATTAGTGCACTTAGACAAGGCCAGAGAACAAGCTCCCTTACTTTCTTCCATGTGAGGATACAAGGAGAAGTGGGAATAGTCTGCAACCTGGAAGAGGGCTCTCCCTAGAAGAACCTGACCATGCCAGCACTCTGATTTTGGAGTTCCAGCCTCCAGAATGCTTAGAAATAAATTTATTTTGTTTATAAGTCACCCAGACTATGGTATTTGTTATAGGAGCCTGAACTAATAGAGACAGGCCTGGTCACATAGGTACCCTCTGTCTAGCACATACCAAAATTCCCAGAAGACTCCCAGAAGAAAGGCAGGTGTAGCATAAACCACATTGTTTGCATAAACACTCTAGGCACAATATGTCACCCTTATCATTTAGAAAATGGTAAGAAAATTCCCAAAATGTAAGTCCCCATATATCAGCCAAGGGTCATCCTTCAAAGCAGACTTTTCTAAAGATAGCAGTCCCAGGCCAGCTATGTTAACCAAAAATTAACTTTGTTTATAGTAATCTAATTCTAAAAACTTTGTATGCCAGTGGTAATAATCAAGGTTTTAAATGTCTTTGTACCTTAATTATAATAACCAGTTTAGAGTTATTAACCAGATAATATCAGACAAGTTATCTTACTTTTTACTACCTAGCCGAATTCTAACAACTAGATCACTTTGCCTGCTTCTCTGTGCTTTTTCCTTTATTCATTTTATGCATTCACCCCTTCAATAAATATTCATGGCTTTACATACCACAAAAAGCACAAAATATGTAGTACTAAGTAGTGCAAATTTTTTTTCTTAAATAACTTGTACTTGTGTGTGGTGAGTACATGTGTATTGGAGTACACAGATTGTCAACTTGTGCTTAATATTATATATATTATATATATAATTAATATATATTGTATTATATATTATATTATTATATATAATTAATATATATTATATAATGTATATTATATTATATATTAATATAGATTATATATTTATACATTATCTTTTTATATATTATATTATATATTATATATTATATTATATATTATATATTATATATTATATATATTATAATATATAATATATAGCATATATATCTTATATATGATATATATGAGACATGATATATTATATTATATTATATATTATATATTATATTATATATTATATATTATATATATTATATTATATATAATATATAGCATATATATCTTATATATGATATATAAGACATGATATATATAAGATATGATATATGATATATATGATATATGATATATGATATATATGATATGATATATATGATATATATAAGAATATGATATATATGATATATATATGATATATATATAAGATATTTATATAAGAATATATATATATGTATATAAAGAAAATAGTGACAAGGTAGGATCTGAGTTACCTCATATGTTGTTTTTAAGGAGCACCTCTATGGTTTGGGTACTTTTGTACAGAGAAGTGAAGATATGAAGAAGTAATTGTATATATATCTGGGAACTTCTAAATAGAATTCCATCCCCTGGGTACAGGAGCTGATGAAAGAAGGGCAAGGAGGTCATTGTGGCTGAAGTAGAGTAAAGAAGGAAGAGGATTAGTAAGAAGATGAGATCAGAGAGGTAGGGGAATAGTTGAGGACATATATTTTAGGGACCTGTAGTTCATTTTAACAGCTTTAAATTTTCCTCTGAATGAAAAACAATTCTGGAGCATTTTTGAATAGAGGAGTGATATGATTTTATGTACATCTAAAAAGCCGGAGCAAATAATAGTTTCAAAGGGAAGAGGTGAAACAGAATGTTAGGATATTATTGCAATAATCCAGAAATTTTTTAAAAAGAAGATGGTAAGAGTCAGAGGAGTAGCAGTGAATGGAAGTGGTAAGAAAAGTTGGGCTGGATATACTTTGAAGGCAGAAACAATAGGAAAAGAGAAAATCTTTCTTAATGACATTTTCAAGGAACTTTAAGACTTCTGGCATAAGTAACTGGAAGAAAGATATTGATATTAATTGAAATGAGGAAAACTTAGAAAAAAGCTTGGTTGAGAAAAATAAGGACTTTATACTGAATATGTTTAATTTGGGATATATTTGACGGCTAAGTGTAGATGTTGCATAGGCAGGTAGATATACCAGTCTGTAGACTGGGGTAGTGGATGAGGACTGGAGAACAAAACTTGGGATTTACCAAATTAAAGATGATATCCAAATCTATGGATGGAACACATCACAAAATGTAGCTGGCAAAACACAGATTACAAGAACAAAGCCAAGGGACATTCTAATTGGTACAAGTGTAGAAAAAGAGTAGATACCTGCAGAGGAAGCTGAAAGAAGTTGTCAAAGAGGTAGGAGAACCAAGAAAATGTGGTGTCCAGAATAAATATGAAGAAAGCCTTTCAACAAGGAAGAAGCGATCAACATTGTCAGATGTTGCTGATTGTTTGTATTAATTGAGGTTTGAGAACTGACCACTACCTTTATTAAAGTGGACATTCCTGGTGACACTGGCAAAGCAGATCAATGGAGTAGTCTGACATAAATTAGTGTGGGTTTGAGAGAGGGAAAGATGGCCACCTAGATGCAGTCAGGTGGAACAGCTGCCACCGAGGGACTGAGATGCTGGCAAATGCCTAACAGCTCTTCAGAGGGAAGGCACTGAGACTGAACAGAGGGAAGACACAGAAGCTGAGCTGAAGTGGGAGGAAGCTGGGAATCTTACAGAGGCTACAGCACACCTAGACTTTTTCCTGGCCCCCAACAACTCTGGGGAAACAGATAAGTTGAACTGGCAAGTTGCAGCCCACTCTTGCCAGGGGCTTCTGGAATCCTGGCAGGAGGAGACCCTCTGACCACCACAGACATTGAAATTGGTTGCTCAGAGAAGTGGTGGGGCAGCAAGCCAGTTGATGGAGCCCAGAGGGATTGGTGTGGATGTGTCAGTAGTGGAGCATGGCCAGGGACAGCCATCTCGTAGGCTCAACTTGCTCCCACAGGAGACTTTAGCCCTAAGGGAGATGTTGGACCTGAACTCTGCAAGGTTGTCTTGCCCATCAGATGGGCTGGTCTGAACTGAGCACCCCTTGGTCTGCTGACCTCTCCTGGGGCCCCAGACTGATTGTGCCTGCATGGAGGGGAACCTCAGGTGCCCTGGGCACCTGCATCATAGCCTCTGCACTGGCAGACCATGCCTGTGAAGAGCTCTAGTGAGGCAGCCCTAATGGCTATGCACCAGCCTGCCCACTCCCTCTCCATAGTGAAACTTCTCCTGGGCACCTGGCAACCCACCACATCACTTTGCTGACACATGTGTGCACGACTCACATGTCTGCACGCACTGTACCCTGCCACTGCTGCTGGCAGGAGTGAAGTCTGCCCCCATACTCCTTGTGGCTCCTTGTAGGACCATCATTGCCATCTGAGCCTTGGTGGGCACACAGCCATCCAGCCATGTCCCTACCAGCGCCCCACCCTTGTGCCAAAACTGCCGCACTAGTGAAACTAGACACAGAGAACAGCAGACCATCCGCTGACCCGAGTGACCACCCCTGCCTGTGGCACACAGAAAGTGCACACAAACATGTGCCTGTCTGCACCCTGCCCCCATGCTAACACCATCACCTGAACAACCATGTGCACATTTACCAGCAGGGCCCCCTCCACTACCACAAGCTGCTGCCTCCACCACTCTGGTGTAGGCCCACAGGAAGGCTGGCACCCTGGCACCCTCAGAACCTTCCCACAACAAGAGTACGCATCCCATCACACTACTGCTGCTGCTGGCACATGTAAACAAAGAGATCCTGCAGCCACTGCACCATGAAATGCTTTGGCTGACACCAACCATTGGAGTGTTGTGACCAGGGTCTGTAGGCACATCGACCCCCCAGTGCAGTGAATTTGTAACCTTAAGGAGCCAGAGAACAAAGTTGGGGCTCAATACAAGTCCCCCATAGTTAGAGCACATGGTCCAGAAGCTGAAAACTGAGCACTGGCCCTCTAAAATGTTCCAGAAATGAAGCCAGTCAGCTGAATTCACTTTATACAACAATAGTACCCTTAAGGTCATCAAATAGGATAAAAGGAAAAAAATCATCTAAAGGTCAGCAACTTCAAAGATTGAGTAAACATTGGCACACAAAGAGGAGAAAGAACTTATTTAAAAATTCTGTTAACTCAAAAAGCCAGGATGCCTTCTTTACTCCAAACAGCAACACTATTTTTCTAGTAAGGGTTTTGAATGAAGATGAGATGGTTGAAATGACAGAAATAGAATTTAGGATATGAATAAGAATATAGATCATTGAAATGCAGAAGTATGTTGAAACCCTATCCAAGGAGGCTGTCACAATAAAATGATAAAGGAGCTGACAGACCATAAAATAGCCACTGTAGAAAAGAATGTTACTGACCTAATAGAACTGAAAAACCCACTACAATAATTTCATAATGCAATCAAAAGTATTAATAGCCAAATACGCCAAGTGGAGGAAAGATCCCAGAGCTTGAAGATTGGGTTTCTGATTTGACAGTCAGACAGAAATAGAGAAAAAAAGATGAAAAGAATGTACAAAACCTCTGAGAAATATGGGATTACATAAAGAGATAAAATCTATGACAAATTGGTGCCCCTGACAGAGATGTGGAGAGTATAAACAACTTGGAAAACACACTTCAGTATATCATCCAGGAGAAAGTTCCGAATCTAGCTAAAGAGGCCAACATTCAAATTCAGGAAATGCAGAAAACCCCAGTAAGATACTTCACAAGGTCATCCCCAAGGCACATAATCATCAGATTCTCTAAGGTCCAAATTAAAGAAAAAATGATAAAGGCAGCTAGAAAGAAAGGTCAAGTCACATACAAAGGGAAGCCCATCAGCCTAACAGCAGACCTCTCAGAAGAAACCCTACAAGCCAGAAGGGTTTAGGGGCCAATATTCAACACTCTTATTAAAGAGAAATTCCAACCCACAATTTCTTATCTAGCCAAACTAAGCTTCACAAGTAAAGGAGAAATAAGATCCTTTTCAAACAAACAAATGCTGAGGAAATTTGTTTTCACCAGACTTGCTTACAAGCACTCCTGAAGGAGATCTACAAAGAGACTTAGACTCCCACAAAATAATATTGGGAGACTTTGACACCCCTCTGACATTAGTAGACAGATTTTTGAGGTAGAAAACTAACAAAGATATTCGGGCCTGAACTCAGCAGTGGGTCAAACGGACCTCATAGAGATCTACAAAATTCTCCACACAAAACAACGTAATATATATTGTTCCCATCGCCACATGGCACATACTCTAAAATCGACCATGTAATGGGACACAAAACACTCATCAGTAAATTCAAAAGAACTGAAATTATAACAATTATCTCTTTGATCACAGCACAATCAAAAGTGAAATCAAGACTAAGAAGTTCACTCAAAACCATACAACCACATTGAAGTTGAATAACCTATCCCTGAATGACTTTTGGATATGTAATAAAATTAAGGCAGAAATCAAGAAGTTCCTGAAACGAATGAGAACAAAGATGTAACCTACCAGAATTTCTGGGACACATGTAAGGCAATGTTAGGAGGGCAATTTATAGCACTAAATGCCCGTATCAAAATGTTACAAAGTTCTCAATTTAGCAACCTAACTAAAAGAACTAGAGAACCAAGAGCAAACCAACAACAAAGCTAGCACAAGACAAGAAATGATCCAAATCAGAACTGAACTAAAGGAGACTGAGGTATGAAAAACCACTTGAAAGATCAATAAACCTCAAAGTTTCTTTTTGAAAAAAACTATAAAATAGATAAACTGCTAGACAAATAAAGAAGGAAAGGGAAATGATCCAAATAAACACAATTAGAAATGACACTGACCCCTCAGACATACAAATAACCATCAGAGCCTATTATGAACACCTCTATGCACACAAATTAGAAAATCTAGAAGAAATGGATAAAACATGGACACATACACCCTCCTAAGACTGAAGCAGGCAGAAATTAAGTCCCTACATAGATCAGTAATGGAGTCTGAAATTGAATCAGTAATAAATAGCCTACCAACCAAGGAAATCCCTGAAACAGATGGATTCACAGTTGAATTCTACCAGATGTACAAAGAAGAGTTGGTATTATTCCTACTCAAACTATTCCAAAAAATTGTGGAGGACAGACTCCTCCCAAACTCATTCTCTGAGACCAGCATCATCCTGATACCAAAACACGGCAGAGGCACCACAACAAAAAAGAAAACTTCAGGCCAATATCCTTGATGAACATTAACGCAAAAATCCTCAACAAAATACTATTAAACCAAATCCAGCAGCACATCATAAAGCTAATCCAACATGATCAAGTGGGCTTTATCCCTGGGATGAAAGGTTGGTTCAACATACACAAATCAATAAATATGATTCATCATATAAACAGAATGAAGGGCCAAAACCACATTATCATCTCAATAGATGCAGAAAAGTATTTTGATAAAATTCAACATTGTTTTATGTTAAAAACTCTCAACGAACTAGGTATTGAAAGAGCATACCTTAAAATAATATAAGAGCCATCTATGAAAAACTCACAGCCAAACCCACATCATAGTGATTGGGCAAAAGATGGAAGCATTCCTCTTGAAAACTGGCACAAGAGAAGAATGTCCTCTCTTACCATTCCCATTTGATATAGTTTTGGCCAGAGCAATCAAGCAAGAGAAAGAAACAGATAGCATCGAAACAGAAAGAAATGAAGTCAAAGTATCCCTGTTTGCAGACAACATGATCGTATATCTCAAAAACCCCATAGTCCCAGCTCCAAAGCTCTTAAGCTGATAAACAACTTCAGCAAAGTCTCAGGATACAAAATCAATGTACAAAAATTACTAGGACTCTGGTACACCAACGACAGTCAAGCCAAGAGCCAAATCAGGAATGCAATCCCACTCACAACTGCCACAAAAAGAATAAAATACCTAGGAACACAGCTAACCAAGGAGGTGAAAGACCTCTACAAGAAGAATTACAAATCACTGCTGAAAGAAATCAGAGATGACAGAAACAAATAGAAAAACATTCCATGCTTATGAATACAAAGAATCAATATCATTAAAATGGCCATACTGCCTAAAGCCATTTACACATTCAATGCTATTCCTATGAAACTACCAATGACATTCTTCACAGAACTAGAAAAAACTATTTTAAAATTTATATGGAACCAAAAAGGCCCTGAATAGCCAAAGCAATCACAAGCAAAAAGAACAAAGCAGGAGGCATCATGCTACCTAACTTCATGCTATACTACATGGTGAAAGTAACCAGAATAGCACAGTAGTACTACTAAATCAGATACATAGACCAGTGGAACAGAACACAGAGCCCCAAAGTAAGGCCGCATACCTACAACCATCTGATCTTCAAAGCTGACAAAAACAAGCAAGGGGGAAAGGACTTCCTATTCAATAAATGGTGCTGGGATAATTGGCTAGCCATATGCAGAAGATTGAAACTGGACCCCTTCCTTACACCATATAAATAAATTAACTCAAGATGGATTAAATACTTAAACATAAAACCCAAAACTGTAAAAACCCTGGAAGACAGCCTATAGACTCACTGATCATTAGAGAAATGCAAGTCAAATTCACAATTAGATACCATCTCACACCAGTCAGAATGGCTATTATGAAAGAGTCAAGAAATAACAGACGCTGGCAAGGTTGTAAAGAAAAGAGAGCACTTTTACTCCCAGTGTTGGAGGGAGTATAAATTAGTTCAACCATTGTGGAAAGCAGTGTGTTGATTCCTCAAGGAGATATTAAAAGTAATGGCAAAAACCACAATTACTTTTTCACCAACCTAATAAAAACAGAAACTACCATGTGACCCAGCCATTGCTTTACTAGGTATATAACCAGGGGAATATAAATCATTCTATCATAAAGAGACGTGAACCTATATGTTCATTGCAGCACTATACACAAAAGTAAAGACATGGAATCAACCTAAATGCCCATCAATGATAGACTGGATAAAGAAAATATGGTACAATACACTGTGGAATACTACATGGTCATAAAAGAGAGCAAGATCACGGCCTTTGCAGGAACATGGATGGAGCTAGAGGCCATTATCTTTAGCAAACTAACCCAGGAACGGAAAAGCAAACACCACATTATCTCACTTATTAGTGGGAGCTAAATGATGAGAAGACATGGGCACATAGAGGGGAACAATAAACACTGGGGCCTATCAGAGGTTAGAAGGTGGGAGGAGGGAGATGATGAGGAAAAGTAATTAATGTGTACTAGGCTTAATACCTGGGTGATGAAATAATCTGTACAACAAAACCCTATGATACAGATTTGCCTATATAACAAACCTGCATATGTACCCCTGAGTTTAAAAGTAAAAAAAAAAAAATTAGTATGGGTTCAAGAAATAATGTGAAAAATGGAAAGGTAGACCATGAGTACAGATGGTAGCTGGAGAGATTTTTGGGGTCAAGAAGATTTTTAAATAGATGCTGATATAGCATATTTAATTATGAAGGAAATAATTCAAGGGTGGGAAAATCCTAATAATGCACAAAGTAAAGAGGACAGGGCAACAGCAGAAGTGAAGAAACATAAGAATAAAAGTATGTGGGTTGGTGGATGTGGTATTGGGTGCTTCTGAATGCTTCTATTTTTTTCAGTAAAATATTTACAAGGTGAACATCTGAATGTGAGTAGTGGGGGGAGAAGTTCTGCTAATTTGAGAAGAGACAAAATGAATATACTGGAGTTTTTAAAATATACTTGAAGTTCTAGGGTACATGTGCAGAACATTCAGCTTTGTTACATAGGTATACATATGCCATGTTGGTTTGCTGCACCCATCAACTCATCATTTACATTTGGTACTTCTCCTAACGCTATCCCTCCCCCAGACCCCCACACCCCAACAGGCCCCATTGTGTAATATTCTCCTCCCTGTGTCCATGTGTTCTCATTGTTCAGCTTACAGTTATGAGTGAGAACATGTGGTGTTTGGTTTTCTGTCCTTGTGATATTTTGCTGAGAATAATGGTTTCCAGCTTCGTCCATGTCCCTGCAAAGGACATGAACTCATCCTTTTTTATGGCTGCATAGTATTCCATGGTGTATATGTGCCACATTTTCTTAATCCAGTCTATTATTGATGGGCATTTGCTAAGTCCATCCAAGTCTTTGCTATTGTGAATAGTGCCACAATAAACATACATGTGCCTGTGTCATTGTAGTTGCATGATTTATAACCCTTTGGGTATATACCCAGTAATGAAATTACTGGGTCAAATGGTATTTCTAGTTTTAGATCCTTGAGAAATCACCACACTGTCTTCCACAATGGTTGAACTAATTTACACTCCCACCAACAGCATAAAAGTGTTCCTATTTCTCCACATTCTCTCCAGCATCTGTTGTTTCCTGACTTTTTAGTGATCACCATTCTAACTGGTGTGAGATGGTATCTCATTGTGGTTTTGATTTCCATTTCTCTAACTACCAGTAATGATGAGCATTTTTTCATATGTTTGTTGGCTGCATAAATGTCTTCTCTTGAGAAGTGTCTGTTCATATACTTTGCCCAATTTTTGATGGGGTTATTTGGTTTTTTTCTTGTAGATTTGTGTAAGTTCTTTGTAGATTCTGGATATTAGCTCTTTGTCAGATGGATAGATGGCAAAAAATTTCTCCCATTCTGTAGGTTCCCTGTTCCCTCTGATGATAGTTTCTTTTGCTGTGCAGAAGCTCTTTAGTTTAATATGTCCCATTTGTCTATTTTGGCTTTTGTTGCCATTGCTTTCAGTGTTTTAGTCATGAAGTCTTTGCCCATGCCTATGTCCTGAATGGTACTGCCTAGGTTTTCTTCCAGGGTTTTTATGGTTTTAGGTCTTACATTCAAGTCTTTAATCCATCTAGAGTTAATTTTTGTGTAAGGTGTAAGGAAGGGATCCAGTTTCAGTTTTCTACATATGGCTAGCCAGTTTTCCCAGCACCATTTATTAAATTGGGAATCCTTTCCCCATTGCTCGTTTTTGTCAGCTTTGTCAAAGATCAGATGGCTGTAAATGTGTGGTGTTATTTCTGAGGCCTATGTTCTGTTCCATTGGTCTATATATCTGTTTTCGTGTCGGTACCATGCTGTTTTGGTTACTGTAGCCTTGTAGTATAGTTTAAAGTCAGGTAGCATGATGCCTACAGCTTTGTTCTTTTTGCTTAGGATTGTCTTGGCTATGCAGGCTCTTTTTTGTTTCCATATGAAATTTAAAGTAGTTTTTTCCAATTCCGTGAAGAAAGTCAGTGGTAGCTTGATGGGGATAGCATTGAATCTATAAATTACCTTGGGTAGTATGGGCAGTATGGCCATTTTTACAATAATGATTCTTTCTATCCATGAGCATGGTACGTTCTTCCATTTGTTTGTGTCCTCTTTTATTTCGTTGAGCAGTGTTTTGTAATTCTCCTTGAAATAGTCCTTCACATCCCTTGTAAGTTGGATTCCTATATTCTCTTTTCAGTAATTGTGAATGGGAGTTCACTCATGATTTGGCTCTCTGTTTGTCTGTTCTTGGTGTATAGAATGCTTTTAATTTTTACGCATTGATTTTGTATCCTGAGACTTTGTTGAAGTTGCTTATCAGTTTAAGGAGATTTTGGGCTGATATGATGGGGTTTTCTAAATATAAAATCATGTCATCTGCAAACAGAGACAATTTGACTTCCTCTTTTCCTAAATGAATACTCTTTATTTCTTTCTCTTGCCTGATTGCCCTGGCCAGACTTCTAATACTATGTTGAATAGGATTGGTGAGAGAGGGCATCCTTGCCTTGTGTTGGTTTTCAAAGGGAATGCTTCCAGTTTTTGGCCATTCAGTATAATATTGGCTGTGGGTTTGCCGTAAATAGCTCTTATTATTTTCATCTACATTCCATCAATACCTAGTTTATTGAGAGTTTTTAGCATCAAAGCCTGTTGAATTTTGTTGAAGACCTTTTCTGCATCTATTGACATAATCATGTGGTTTTTGTTATTGGTTCTGTTTATGTGATGGTTTAAATTTATTGATTTGCATATGTTGAACCAGGCTTGCATCCTAGGGATGAAGCTGACTTGATTGTGGTGAATGAAGCTGACTTGATCATGGTGGAATTGTGGTGGATGTGCTGCTGGATTTGCTTTGCCAGTATTTTATTGAGAATTTTTGCATCAATGTTAATCAGGAATATTGGCCTAAAATTCCCTTTTTTTGTTGTGTCTCCATCAAGCTTTGGTATCAGGATGATGCTGGCCTCATAAAATTAGTTGGGGACGATTCCCTCTTTTTCTACTGATTGGAGTAGTTTCAGAAGGAGTGGTACCAGCTCCTATTTGTACCTCTGGTAGAATTCGGCTGTGAATCCATCTGGTCCTGGACTTTTTTTGGTTGGTAGGCTATTAATTACTGCCTCAATTTCAGAACCTGTTATTGGTCTAGTCAGAGATTCAACTTCTTCCTGGTTTAGTTTTGGGAGAGTGTATGTGTCCAGGAATCTATCCATTTCTTCTAGATTTTCTAGTTTATTTGCATAGAGGTGTTTATAATATTCTCTGATGGTAGTTTGTATTTCTGTGGGATCAGTGGTGATATCTCCTTCATCATTTTTTATTGCATCTATTTGATTCTACTCTCTTTTCTTCTTTACTAGTCTTGCTAGTGGTCTATCAATTTTGTTGATCTTTTCAAAAAACCAGTTCCTTGATTCATTGGTTTTTTGAAGTATTTTTTTGTGTCTCTGTCTCCTTCAGTTCTGCTCTGATCTTAGTTATTTATTGTCTTCTGCTAGCTTTTGAATTTATTTGCTCTTACTTGTCTAGTTCTTTTAACTGCTGTGTTAGGGTGTTGATTTTAGATCTTTTCTGCTTTCTCTTATGGGCATTTAGTGCTATACATTTCCATCTACACACTGCTTTACATGTATCCCAGACATTCTGGTATGTTGTGTCTTTGTTCTCATTGGTTTCAAAGAACATCTTTATTTCTGCCTTCATTTCATTACATACCCAGTAGTCATTCAGGAGCAGGTCTTTCAGTTTCCATGCAGTTGTGTGGTTTTGAGTGAGTTTCTTAATACTGAGTCCTAATTTGATTGCACTGTGGTCTGAGAGACAGTTTGCTGTGATTTCTGTTCTTTTACATTTGCTGAGGAGTATTTTACTTCCAGTTATGTGGTCAATTTTAGAATAAGTGTGATGTGGTGCTGAGAAGAATGTATATGCTATTAATTTGGGGTGGAGAGTTCTGTAGATGTCTTTTAGGTCCACTTGGTCCAGAGCTGAGTTCAAGTCCTGAATATCCTTGTTAATTTTCTGTCTTGTTGATCTGTCTGATATTGACATTGGAGTGTTAAATTCTCCCATTATTATTGTGTGGCAGTCTAAGTCTCTTGGTAGGTCTCCAACAACTTGCTTTATGAATATGGGTGCTCCTGTAATGGGTGCCTATTTATTTAGGTTAGCTCTTCTTGTTGAATTGATACCTTACCATTATGTAATGGCCTTCTTTGTCTCTTTTGATATTTGTTGGCTTAAAGCATGTTTTAACTTAGGATTAAACTAGGATTTAACTTAGGATTTAACTTAGGATTTGACTAGGATTGCAACCCCTGCTTTTTTTTTGATTTCCCTTTGCTTGGTAGGTCTTCCTGCATCCTTTTATTTTGAGCCTATGTGTGTCTTTGCATGTGAGATGGGTCTCCTGAATACAGCACACCAATGGGTCTTGACTCTGTATCCAATTTGCTAGTCTGTGTCTTTTGATTGGGGCATTTAGCCCATTTACATTTAAGGTTAATATTGTTATCTGTGAATTTGATCCTGTCATTATAATGCTAGCTGGTTATTTCACCCATTAATTGATGAAGTTTCTTCATAGCTTCAATGGTTTTTACAATTTGGCATGTTTTTTGCAGTGGCTGGTATCAGTTGTTTTTTTCCATGTTTAGTGCATCCTTCAGGAGCTCTTGTAAGGCAGGCCTGGTGGTGACAAAATCTCTCAGCATTTGCTTGTCTATGAAGGATTTTATTTCTCCTTCACTTATGAAGCTTAGTTTCGCTGGATATCAAATTCTGGGTTGAAAATTCTTTTTTTTAAGAATGTTGAATATTGGCCTCCACTCTCTTCTGGCTTGTAGGGTTTCTTCTGAGAGATCCACTGTTAGTCTGATGGGCTTCCATCTGTGGGTAACCTGGCTTTTCTTTCTGGCTGCCCTTAACATTCTTTTCCTTCATTTCAACCTTGGTGAATCTGACAATGATGTGTCTTGGGGTTGCTATTCTTGAGGAATATGTTTGTGGTGTTTTCCATATTTCCTGAATTTGAATGTTGGCCTGCATTGCTAGGTTGGGTAAGTTCTCCTGGATAATATCCTGAGGAGTGTTTTCTAACTTGGTTCTATTCTCCCTGTCACTTTCAGGTACACCAATCAAATGTAGGTGTGGTCTTTTCACATAGTCCCATATTTCTTGGAGGATTTGTTTGTTTCTTTTCACTCTTTTTTCTATAATCTTGCCTTTCACTTTATTTCATTAATTTGATCTTCAGTCACTGATATCCTTTCTTCTGCTTGATTGAATTGGTTATTGAAGCTTGTGAATGCTTCATGAAGTTCTTGTACTGTGGTTTTCAGCTCCATCAGTTCATTTAAGGTCTTGTCTACACTGATTATTCTAGTTAACCATTCATCTAACCTTTTTTCAAGGTTTTTAGCTTCCTTATGATGGGTTAGAACATATTCCTTTAGCTCAGAGAAGTTTTTTATTACCGACCTTCTGAAGCCTACTTCTGTCAACTCATGAAACTCATTCTCCATCCAGTTTTGTTCTCTTGCTGGTGAGGAGTTGTGTTCCTCTGGAGGAGAAGAGGTGTTCTGGTTTTTGGAATTTTCAGCCTTTCTGCTCTGATTTCTCCCATCTTTATGTTTTATCTACCTTTGGTCTTTGATGTTGGTGACTTACGGATGGGGTTTTGGTGTGGACATCCTTTTTGTTGATGTTGATGCTATTCCTTTCTGTTTGTTAGTTTTCCTTCTAACAGACAGGCCTCTCAGTTGCAGATCTGTTGGAGTTTGCTGGAGGTCCACTCCAGATCCTGTTTGCCTGGGTATCACCAGTGGAGGCTGCAGAACAGCAAATATTGCTGCCTGATCCTTCCTTTGGAAGCTTCATCTCAGAGGAGCTCCTGCTTGTATGAGGTGTCTGTCAGCCCCTACTGGGAGGTGCCTCCTAGTCAGGCTACACAGGGGTCAAGGGTCCCACTTGAGGAGTCAGTCTGTGTGTTATCAAAACTCAAACACCATGCTGGGAGAACCACTGCCCTTTTCAGAGCTGTTAGGCAGGAACATTTAAATCTGGAGAAGCTGTCTGCTGCCTTTTGTTCAGATATGTGAACAAAGTGGTGGAATCTAGAGAGGCAGTAGGCCTTGCTGAGCTGAGGTGGGCTCCGCCCAGTTTGAGCTTCCCTGCTGCTTTGTTTACACTGTGAGCATAGTACTGCCTACTCAAGCCTCAGCAATGGTGGACGCCTCTCCCCTCACCAAGCTTCAGTGTCCCAGGTCAATCTCAGACTGCTGCACTAGCAGCAAGCAAGGCTCCGTGGGCATGGGACTGGCTGAGCCAGGTAAGAGAGGAAATCTCCTGGTCTGCCGGTTGCGAAGACTGTGGGAAAAGTGCAGTATGTGGGCAGGAGTGTACCATTCCTCCAGGTAGAGTCACTCACAGCTTCCCTTGGCTAAGAAAGGAAAATCCCCTGACCCCTTGTGCTTCCTGGGTGAGGCGATGCCCTGCCCTGCTTTGGCCTACCCTCCATGGGCTGCACCCACTGTCCAACCAATCCCAATGAGATGAACCAGGTACCTCAGTTGGAAATGCAGAAATCAGCCATCTCCTGTGTCGATCTCGCTGGGAGCTGTAGACCAGAGCTGTTCCTATTCGGCCATCTTGGAAGCCACCAAAATATACTGTTGATCTAGGATGATGGGTAGCTAAACTGACTAAGGAAAGACAATAGGATCCAAATGAAAACACATATTCAGCCTGAGATATGTAGTGAGAATTTAGAGTTAGTAAGTGATTAATTCAGGGTCTTCAAGAGCCAGATGCCATGGTGGGATTAGATGTGTAAGTAATTTATTGGGAGAAATGATGATGAAGGATAAAGGGGAGGATTGGGCACAGATGAGAAGAGTCTACAGACTGTGATGCAGGTCCGACACCTGTGAAATGAGAGAAAAGGCAGGAAAAGTGGGTAGGAGAGCAACAATCTACAGTGCATCTGAGAACGTCTTGGCCAGGCCCATGTGGAGTCTCTCACAAGGTTGACTGTTGGAAGAGTTGGATTGTTAGAGCATGAGGCTGAAATAGCTCATCCCTAATATTCTTGTCATGCCCAATTATTGGCCCAAGCAGCCTAACCAAGTAGGGCTTTGGCCTGAGTGTGGTAGAGAATCTTTAGGTGCTGCAGGTGGGGGCTTTAAGTCAACTGTGCTCACCACAGCAGTTTATCTTGAAGGGAGATCTGAGGTGCACACATTCATGACCAGCATGTTCATCTTGGTTATGTGTTTTACTCTATCCACGCTTATTGCTCTGATGTTTGTAAGGAGGAAGTGATATGTTACATGTAGCTTTGACAACTTCTGGGGTAGAAATATGAAGGGAAAGAGGTACAAGCAAATGGAAGCATACACAAAGCAGTTATAATGAGGAAACACTGAATGTAAGCTGGCTATGGAAATAAGTACCAGAAGGGACTGAAGTTCAGTTATTAATTCCTTAATTTTCTTCACAAGTTTGTTTTCTGAGTATAAAAGGGCTTCATCATGTCATACACACACACACACACACACACACACACACATACATACTTACAGAGAGAGAGGGAGAAATAAACAATTTCAAAAATTTTCTATGTAAGTATTTACATATGACTTAGGTACAAGAGGAGAGATATAAATGTGCTATTCTCTGGTTAAGTTCCAATTCCCATATGTTTCTTAAACTTTTAAACACGCTGAGTTTGATTGCAGCATTGATCCCAAATTCCATGGAACTGCTTCATTAGATGCTCAAATGAAGAGGACACGTCCAATGTAATGATCTTGTTATAATGGGAGATAATATGCCATTCTGCAAAGTAATGTCTTACTGGGAGAATTTGAAGGGGACTTTGAACTCTAGGGATTTATGCTTCATTCACTGACTTTGGGATTAAACCCCAGTGTAAGATCCTTGACTTTGGAATTGAATCTCTAGCACAGTCTCCACACTAGGACCTACTCCTCGGTTACCTCTTAGTTTGCCTCCAGTTGCATATTTAGATACCCCATTCCCTGAGTGAATATTCTGGAACTAGCAAATTCACATATATCTGTGGCTTTTCCCACCACATACCAAGTTCTAACCCCTGAATTTGTCTGCAGTTTTTTCCTCTTTGTGCTGGGTATATCCCCTCAGTTCTTTTCCCACTTCAATGGATAGGTTTAGTTTCAAATATGGTCCTTCTTCAATATAGCTTTTCCTGCTCCAATTAACAAAGCCATGCTTGGCTATGTCAGCAATATAAACAAGTAAGTAATAATTATGATCACTGCCATTATCACTAGTAAGTGAGAGCAGCTATGCCCTACTCTGAGAGCTTTAAGCAATAGTCACATTCAATTCTTATTACCATACTATACTATTTTAATACCATTACTATCTCTATTTTATTGATGAAAAAAATGAAGCCCAGATTATATGATGTACCTAACTTTATACAGTAAATGGTAACCACGGAGAAACCAGGTAGACTTCAAATTCTCTGTTTTAATTAGTCTCTTAACACTCTTAATGCTGGACACTGAATATCTGAATTTATAAATGCCTGATACCCATATTTTCAGATTTATCTCCTCTCAAATTTCTCCATATTAGTAGAGAAATTGCACTGTCTATTTATAGAAAAAAATAATATTCCTATGTCTATACAAGGCCATCATTAGGTAGTTGTTGATTTCTTTTAGGTGCTGAATACATGTCTTAGTGCTTACATTTATTCATGCCTCAGGGTAACTCTTCTGGTTATAGCTACAATCATAACCATCAAACAGAGGTGTATGTAATTTTTTTCCTTATGGTTTTAGGTCTTAAGTTCATTACAATTGTTTCTATAGGCTTAAGGCTTTTCAGATCATAAAGCTAGTCTCTTAAATCAGGAACAGAAAGAACTCTTCTGCAGACGATATATGCCTTCAGAGGTGGATGCTGAAATAAGCAATATACTTGTTAAAAGAAGATTTTTACCTTTTTATCTAATTCTTGGTCAATCCAAGAGTTATGCTTTCCAAAACTCTATTGAAAAATTAGTTACTTAAAATTACATTGGCTGAAAAACAAATGAAAACTTTAGTAATGTCAGTGATAGTTTTTCACTGCAGAAGTAAAGCAATTATCTGTCTGAGACACTGTCTGTTTCAACACATTTCTATCCATAGGCTATAGCATTTATTTCAGAATGTCATAAGGAAATAAGTTACAGCATTTAAGTCAAGAATTTCATTTTAAGTAAATTATTTTAATTGATAAAATTAGACACAGCATTTTTCCTACTTTGCCTCAGTCTGTGGAGTATTCATTTTACTGTAAACAGAAGACATTTCTACCACTTACTTAAATATAATATGTTATATAAGAGTATTAATTTCGCTGACAAGTTTTTGCAAAATTCAAGGTGTCACATTAACTTCACAGGAATTCAAATTAACAAAACAATATGAGAAAATAATATTGGAAGAGTATAGGAATTAATTTTGTAGGAAAGGTATAATGAAAAATTATTTTTAAACTTAGAAAATATTTCTCGTGTCAACATATATTTACCATTTTAAAAACTTTTTCAAATTTGCCATGAATAAGCAGAGTATGAAAAAAAGTTGAAAGAAAGAAGTACTTTTGTTACTGTACTTTATGTTTCTTACTTACTGTGCAACTAATATTGAACTAGCAAATCAAGTAAAAATGAAGAAAGAAATAATTATACAGCTAATACAGAAGTGTTCAAAATTAACCATACTCTTGGGAAGATAATTTTACTTCCTATATGCAATAAATTATCTAACAGATTCTCCATTTAAAGTCTTTCATATCTGTTTCTTCCTTTGCATTGTTAATATTCAGATTTTGATAACTTCACATTTAGATAACTTCAATAGGCTTAAATTTATATTTATGGCCACCAAATTCTTGCTATTTTTAAACTGCTTCTCAGTGCATATTTTAAAACATCACTTTTATTTGGTTGTCCCTGTTTAAAACTCCTTATCCCTCAGTTCCAATGCAGTTCCATTTGATTGACCTGCTATGCAAGCACTCTAGCAAAGCCAACTTCTCTCTGGATAACCACAGATATTATGATCAGTGCTGTTGCTATTGCTTATGTTGTTCCTCAGAAAAGCCAAATGCTTCCTTTCCTTTTTGCCCAACACGCTACTCACTTTCTCCACAAAATCTCACTCATTTGACTTATCTCTGTTAGGATATCCTCTTATCTGAATTCCTAAACCCATCTATATTGTATAATTTCAAACTGAAGTCTTGTTGCTTCATGTACCATATTATTTCACTAAGTAGGTTATTAGTCTTAGAATATAATTATCTTCTCTACCAAGGCTTAATAACACTAAGAAAATCAGAATTTAAATGATTATAAACACTCCAGTAATACATATATAACAAAGTAATAATTTTTTGTTAAAATATACTAGTATGCAGTTTAAGATGTGAAAGGAAAATAAATCTTGGGGCCCCAAAATCACTAAGCTAAAGGAAACAGTCAAACTGGGAATTGCTTAGGGCAAACCGGCTTTCCATGCTATTCAAAGGCATCCCTCTGCTCACTGAGATAAATGCATATCTGATTGATTGCCTTCTTTGGAAAGGTTAATTAGAAATTCAAAAGAATGCAACCATTTGTTGTAGCTACCTATAACCTGGAAACCCTCTCTCTACTTCAAGTTGTCCTGCCTTTGCTTCGAGTTCTCCTTCCTTTCTGGCTCAAAACAATGTTCATCTTACATACATTGATTGATGTTTCCTGTTTCCCTAATATGTATAAATCCAAGCTGTGCTTGGACCACCTTGGGCACATGTCATCAGGACAGGCACTCATCCTTAACTTCAGCCAAAAAAAAAAAAAAGCCACTTTCTAAATTGACTAAAGCCTGTCTCAGACATTTGGAGTTCACAAAGATGAGTGGTTAAAATGCTCATAAAGATGTTCACAATTTTTGTAGATTTTTATAGATTAATACACATGGAATTAGCAACATCTTATTTATTCAATTCTTCCAAGTAAAATCTAGCAAGATGGCATTCTATTTTAAAATTCAAAAATTGATAACTAAGTTTACATATCACACACCCAAAATTTCATAAGCTGAGTAAAATTTTTAGCAAAGTTTTAATTGATTCTCTTAATTTAATATCAAATTATGACACTTGTATTGGTCCGTTTTCACAGTACTATAAAGAACTACCTGAGATTTGGTAATTTATGGAGAAAACAGGTTTAATTGACTCACAATTCTGCAGGCTGTACAGGAGGCATGGCTGGGGAGGCCTCAGGAGACTTACAATCATTGCACAAGTCGACAAAGAAGCAAGTATGTCTTCACATGGCTAGCAGGACAGAGAGGGAGAGAGCGAGTGAGGTGCTACACGCTTTCAAACAACAAGATCACATGAGAACTCTATCATGAGACAGCACTAGAAGGATGGTGTTAAACCATTAGAAACTACCCCCATTATTCAATCACTTCCCACCAGGCCCCACCTTCAACATTGGGAACTGCAATTCAACATGAGATTTGGGTTGGGACACAGAGCCAAATCATATTATTCCACCCCTGGCCCCTCTCAAATCTCATGTTCTTCTCACATTTCAAAACACAATCATGCCTTCCCAACAGCCCCCAAAGTCTTAATTTGTTCCAGCATTACTTCAAAAGTTCCAGTCTGAAGTCTCATCTGAGAGAAGGCAAGTTCCTTTCACCTATGAGCGTGTAAAATTAGAAACAAGTTAGTTACTTCCAATATACAATGGTGGCACAGGCATTGTGTAAATGTTCCCATTCCAAAAGTAAGAAATTGGCCAAATCCAAGGGGCTACGGGCCCCACAGAAGTCCAAAATCCAGCAGGGCATTCATTAAAATTTAAAGATCTAAAATAATCTCTATTGACTCCATGTCTTATATCCAGGCAACACTGATGCAAGGAGTGGCCTCCTAATGCCTTGGGCAGCTCTTCCCCAGTGGCTCTGCAGGGTACAGCCCCTGCAGCTGCTTTCACTGGCTGGCATTGAGTACCTGTGGCTTTTCTAGGCACTAGAGACAAGCTATTGGTGGATCTACCATTCTGGGGTCTTGAAGACAGTGGAGGACAGTGGCCCTCTTCTCAGAGATCCACTAGGCAGTGCTTCGGTGGGGATTTGGTTTGGAGGCTCTCCAACACCACATTTCCCCTTTGCACTGCCCTAGTAGAGGTTCTCCATGAGGGCTCCACCTCTGCAGCAGATTTCTGCCTGGACATCCAGGCATTTCCATACATCCTCTGAAATCTAGGTAGAGGCTCCCAAACTTCAATTCTTGCCCTCTGCACACCCTCAGGCTTAACACCCTGTGGAAGCTTCTAAAGCTTGGGTGTTATACCCTCTGAAGCAGTGGCCCGAGATGTACCTTGGCTCCTTTTAGTCATGGCTTGAGCTGGAGCAGCTGGGATGCAGGGTGTCATGTCTTGAGTCTGCACAGGGCAGCATGTCCTTGGTTTTGGCCCATTAAACCATTCTTTCTCTGAGGCCTCCAGTCCTGTTATTGGAGGGGCTTCTGTGAAGGCCTTTGAAATGCCTTGGAGGCATTTTCCCCATTGTCTTGGATTTTAACACTTAGCTCCCCTTTACTTATGCAAATTCCTGCAGTTGATTTGAATTCCTCCCCATATAATTTTTTTGTTTATTTGTTTTTGTTTTCCTATCATGTGGTCAGGCTGCAAATTTTCCAAACTTTTATACTCTGCTTCCCTCTTAAATATAAATTCAAATTTCAGACCATCTCTTTGCAAATGCATATTAGTATAGCTGTTAGAAGCAGCCAGGTTACTTCTTGAACATTTTGGTGCTTAGATATTTTTTCCACCAGTTACCCTAAATCAATCTAGTCCAACCCATGGCATGTAGGCTGCATGTAGCCCCAGATGACTTTGAATGTTGCTCAACACAAATTCATAAACTTTCTTAAAATATTATGAGTTTTTTTGTGATTTTTTTTTTTTAGCTCACCAGCTATTGTTAGTGTTAGTGTATTTTATTGTGCCCTAAGACAATTCTTCTTCTTCCAATGTGGCCCAGGGAAGACAAAAGATTGCCCTAAATAATCTCTCTCAAATTCAAAGTTCAACAGATCTCTAGAGCAGGGAAACAATGCCACCAGGCTCTTTGCTAAAGCATATAAAGAGTGACCTTTGCTCCAGTTCCCAATAAGTACCTCATCTTCATTTGAGATCACCTCATTCTGGACTTCATCATCCATATCACTATCAGCATTTTGGTCACAACAGTTTAACAAGTCTCTAGGAAGTTCCAAACTTTCCCTCAGCTTCTCTTCTTCTGAGTCCTCCAAACTGTTCCAACCTCTGCCCTTTACCCAGTTACAAAGCTGCTTCCACATTTTTAGTTATCTTTATAGCAATTCCCCACTTCTCTGGTACCATTTTTTTGTGTTAGTCTGTTCTCACGCTGCTATTAAGAACTACCTGAGGCTGAGTAATTTATGAGAAAATAGGTTTAGCTGACTCACAATTCCACAGGCTGTACAAAAGGCATGGCTATAGAACAGGAAACTTACAATCACAGTAGATGGTGAAGGGAAAGAAAGCATGTCTCCACATGGCTGGCAGGAGAGAGAGAGTGAGTGAAGAAGGACGTGTTACACACTTTCCCACAACCAGATATCTTGAGAATGCTATCACAAGACAGCACTAGGGGGATAATGCTACACCATTAGAAACTACCTTCATGATCAAAACACCTTCCATCAGGCCCCAACTCCAACACTGGGAATTACAATTCAACATGAGATTTGGGTGGGGACACAGAGCCAAACCATATTAATACTCAACTTTTTTTTTTCTTTTCTTTCTTTTCTTTTTTTTTTTTTTTTTGAGATAGGTTCTCACTCTGGCACCCAGCAAGCTGGAGTGTAGTGGCGTGATCTTGGCTCAGTACAGCCTCTACCTCCTTGGCTCAAGGCAGCCTTTCACTTCAGCCTCCAGAGTAGCAGGCACATGGCACAATGCCTGGCTAAATGTTTGCATTTTTTGTAGAAACAAGGTCTCACTATGTTGCCCAGGCTAGTCTTGAAGTCCTGGGCTCAAGTGCTCCTCCTGCCTCAGCCTCCCAAAGTGCTGGGATTACAGGCATGAGCCATAGTGCCTGGCACAGATTTTGCTTCTTAATTTTTTTTTGTTTTATGTACAATTTTGTGAAACTGATAGTAAGTTCCATACCTGCCCACTACTTCACCTTTCTCCAAATAAAATGTACATAAGTACACAATATATTTTTATGCTATTTGTCCTGGCTTGTATTAGAAATAGATTTCCATTTTATGAAATATAAAGTGAATTAAAAAAACTATTGTCATAGTCTGAGGAGTTTGAAATGAAATTAGTTGCTTTCTTTAGAAAAAAAAAAAAAAACTTAAAGGCAAATTGGGCAGGTATATCCCAAAAAGTAAAGTTAATTCTGTTTAAAAGCATATTTAAATGAATAAGTTGCTGGTATTTTACTTGAATAAGAAGTTAGTATTTTGGATTTGATTTTGACATGGCAAAGCTCATGTGATCTTTAATATCCAAATTAGCTTTTTAACTTTTTTATATGTAAATAAACTTTGGTAACTTTATTCACAGGTTCATAGAAGCACACCACATCAGAGTTCTGATAGCTTATGTTGCCAACCAAGTGTTGGCTTATGCCAAGAAATTCCTGATTTTTCCAAGGCACTTTGAGTCAGATTTATGTTCAATTATTTCCTGTTTTTATTCCCAAATGAATAAGGTTAGTTTTGTAATGTGGCATTAGTCATGCTCACTATTTCAGCAACATAATATTTAAATCTGTATTTTAATTTTAAAATGTTATGGTAATTTAATTTTCAGGGTCCTCTAATGTTTTCTGGTATTTGCAGATTTCTGCTCATTGAGACAAGGTTTGGTGATTTGTGATTTCAGAGAAGAGGAACTCTTCTCCCAGTTTTAGAAAGTCCAGATAATTATTTGCAATCCATATATATATATATATGTATATAGTTATAATCTTATTTTTTTCTCTGCTTATAAAAGAGCATAGTAAGACTTATGAAAGTAGTATTGTGTAGCTCAATCCCAGTGGATCCCTTTGCTCAGTTTGGTTTAAATCTAATATTTTGTTGCTGTTGTTTCTTTTGACTTCCTCCATCCTTGTGATCACTCAAGTCATAAATTTCATACAAACTCCTTCTTTTTTATCTCATTTCTCAAGAATTGTTTACTGATCAAACATGCCCTAATTCACCAATTTTGTGAACTTCCTCTCTGAAAGTATATGTTTGAGTGTGTGTAGGTATAACCTAGAAAATATTTAATAAAATACAATTTCTTTATCGTCACTCTACTCCCCTTACTTGTTATGTGGATTTACTTAAATTTCCATTATCCCTGTTGAAAATGCTTACCATAATTTCTCAAAATCTTTTCTTCTAAGTATTTTCCATCAGTGTCCCTACAAATCCTCTTCTGGTTTAGCCACGGATTTTCTGAAGCAGCAATAAAGATGACAATTAAAACTTGTTTTGAATAATTCAGCTCATTTCTATGGCAAATTTATCTGTCACTTATATCCAAGCTATGAATATACTTTTCCCTCATATATTATCCTGAGAGTGGACTTATATATTCTTTCAAAAATATGACACTTCATGCTGTGATAGTTGAATATAGGTTAAGACAACTTGCTCCTACAGGATTAGTCACATCCCGAGTTCTGAGATAAAACTGACATTTAATGAAATAGTGGTGCTTAAAACATTTTCTAGGAACTCTTGGGGGTTCTCAGAGGCCCTTTCAGGGGTTCTGCAACATAAAAATAATTTTCATAATAATACTAAGATATTCTTTACCTTTTTAAGCTCTCATTTTCTCATGAGTAAAGAGTAAAGTTTTTCAGAGGCTACATGATTGGATATTGCAACACAATGTAGCAACAAAGAAGCAGGTACAAAAATTTAGCTGTTTCTAATAAAAGAGATATTAAAGAGAACTGTAAAATATAAAAAATGCCACTCAACTTTAACTCTTTTATTGTTGTTTCAGAAAGTATACCTTTTAAAGATAAAATATATTAAAATTTAATGGTTTTTAATGTTGATTTTAAATAAAATAATAAATATTTTTATTCTGTTTTTATTTCTAATACAGTAATTGTAGACAGTGATATAGTTTGGATCTGTGTCCTCACTCAATTCTCATGTTGAACTGTAATCCTCAATGTTGAAGGCGGATATGGTTGGAGATTGTGGGATCATGGGGTGAATACTTCATGAATTGTTTGGCACCTTCCCTTTGGTGTTGTTCTTGTGATAGAGTTCTAATGATATCTTGTTGTTTAAAGGTGTGTGGTACCTTCCCCCCATTCTCTTTCTCCTGCTCCAGTGAATGTGAAGTGATGGCCCCCCTTGCCTTCTGCCATGATTGTAAATTTCCTGAAATTTCTGCAGAAGCTGAGCAACAGTCACTATGCTTCTTGTATAGCCTACAGAACAGTGAGTCAATTAAACCTCTTTTCTTCATAAATAACCCAGTCTTAGGTATTTATAGCAGTGCAAGGATGGACTAATACAGACAGATTGTGTACATAAATCAAAGCTCTTGAGATCCTCAATACCTTTTAGTAAAATGTTCTGACGCCAAAAGTTTGAGAACTACTCTTGTAGAGGTTGCCTACCTGCTTTTTGAATCTTGAAGTATAGCCAGTCTTCTACATACAAATAAAGAGCAACTTGTAAAGCTAGCTCTAGTTAGTACCAAATGTAAGTATTTATTCAGGTCCTATGCCCTGCTAAATTTCTTATTCATCTTGATGGAGAAAAAGTGAGCTCCAAAATTGGGGTTTGGCCTGCAAGGGTTATTGGCTTCACCCAGAAGAGGATTCAATGGTGAGCTGATGTTGTTAGATGGCAATCTTTTATTGAATGATACTGCTCCTTATGGAGCAGGGCTAACTCATAGGCAGTATGCCCAGAGTCGATAACATATGAGTTGTTGGAAATTGTATTTATACCCTCTTATACCCACTTTTAATTAAGGTACAGGTTGATGCAAATTAAGGGGTGGGTTATTTAGAACCTTCTAGGAAAGGGCTGATAACTGCTTTGTTATTGCCCTGGCTCTTGTAAACTGTCATGGTGCTGGTAGAAGTGTCTTACACTAATGAACAATGAGGGCAGCTAGGGATTGCTTTTGTTGTCATCTGTTGGTTTCTGCTGTTTTCTTTACTTCATTCCATTTTGACCAGGAGATAAGTCTTCTAGTCTCCTACCTCAATCTGATCTACATTCTTGTCTTCCTGGATGATAGACTCTGATTCCACTTCCCTGTGGTTTGAAAACTTTTTGTATGCACTTCTTTGACTTATTGATCTTTGCTTGACTATAGTGTTACTAAGATTTCAGGAGGGACATACTCCTTGTACGATTGAAGCCTGAGGAACTCTTAACCTTGATTCAGCCAAAAAGATTATAAACTTCTATGCTTATATTTGTACATTATAAGTTTGGCATAATGGACATTACCACTAATTTTGTATCTGATATTTTATCTTGGATCTAATAGAGTTTATAATTCCCTTCCCCTCCAACAGTATCCCTGATGTGTTTATTGACTATCACTATCTTCCTCTATGTCCAAGTTCTAACTTTACCCTATGATTGAAATTCTTCCCTGCCTTCTTCCATAAATTCATTCTATTTTGCCCTAATCCTCCAGTAATTCTCCTGATTTAGGTAAAGTTTTTCAGAAGCTACGTTTGCAATAACATGGATGGAACTGGAGAACATATGTCAAGTAGAATAATACAGGCACAGAAAGAAAACTTCGCATGTTCTCACTCACCTCTGGCAGTGAAAAATTAGAACAATTATTTTCATATGGTTAGTGAGTAGAATAATTGTTAACAAAGGTAAGGAAGAATGTAAGGGTGGTGTCTAGTCCTTGCAAGCCAGACTTACCACCTGCAATTAGAAATTCCAGATGTTTCCTAGTTTAGGCCTCTCTTAGTTCAGCCTACTACTAAGACACCTAAGCAACTTACCTGGATTTTCTTGGTTGCAATAAAAAAAAATTCAAACATAAAATATGTTATTTATATGTATAAATTATAATCATTCAGGATGATTAATTTTCACAGATTGAACATAATCATAAAACTAAAATCCAGATTAAGAAACAGAATACTGCCAGCATTTCAGAATCCAACTTTATCCACTTTTTGTCACTTGCAAAAATAAAACAATGCTTCTGTCTTCTAACAACATAGAGGAATATACTTGTATTGGAAGTTTATATATATGGGATTGTATTAGTCCATTTTCATGCTGCTGATTAAGACATAGCTGAGACTGGGAAGAAAAAGAGGTTTAATTGGACTTACAGTTCCACATGGCTGGGGGGCCTCAGAATCATGGCAGGAGGCAAAAGGCACTTCTTAGATGATGGCAGCAAGAGAAAATAAGGAAGAAGCAAAAGTGGAAACCCCTGATAAACCTGTCAGATCTTGTTAGACTTATTCACTATCATGAGAATAGCATGGAAAAGACCACCCTCCATGATTCAATTACCTCCACCAACATATGTGAATTCTAGGAGATAAAATTCAAGTTGAGATTTGGGTGGGGACACAGCCAAACCATATTATTCTGCCCCAGCCCCTCCCAAATCTCATATCTTCACATTTTAAAACCAATCATGCCTTCCCAACAGTCCCCCAAAGTTTTAACTCATTTCAGCATTAACTCAAAAGTCCACAGTCCAAAGTCTCATCTGAGATAAGGCAAGTCCCTTCTGCCTATGAGCCTGTAAAATAAAAAATAAGCTAGTTACTTCCTAGATACAATGGGGGTACAGGTATTGGGTAAATACAGCCATTCCAAATGGGAGAAATTGGCCAAAACAAAGAGGTTGCAGGGCCCATGCAAGTCTGAAATCCAGTGAGGCAGTCAAATTTTAAAGCTCCAAAATGATCTCTTTTGACGCCAGGTCTTACATCCAGGTCACACTGATGCAAGAGGTGGGTTCCCATGGTCTTGGGCAGCTCCGTCCCTGTGGCTTTGTGGGGCATAGCCCCCCTCCAGGCTGCTTTCACAGGCTAGCATTGAGTGTCTGCAGCTTTTCCAGGTGCAAGGTGCAAGCTGTCAGTGGATCCACCATTCTGGGATCTGGAGGAAGGTGGCTGTCTTCTCACAGCTCCACTAAGAAGTGCCCCAGTGAGGAGTCTGTGTGGTGGCTCAGACCCCACATTTCCCTTCTGCACTGCCCTAGCAGAGGTTCTCTGTGAGGGCCCTGCTCTTGCAACAAACGTTTGCCTGGGCATTGAGGTGTTTCCATAAATCTTCCTGAAATCTAGGCGGAGGTTCCCAAACCTCAGTTCTTGACTTCTGTTCACTCGCAGGCTCAACACCACGTGCAAGCTACCAAGGCTTGGGGCTTCCACCCTCTGAAGCCACAGCCCGAGCTGCACATTGACCCCTTTCAGCCTTGGATAGAGCGACTGGGACACAGGGCGCCAAGTCCCTAGGCTTCACAGAGCATGGGGACCCTGGGCCCAGTACACGAAACTACTTTTTCTTCCTGGGCCTCTGGGCCTGTGATGGGAGGGGCTGCCATGTCTTTGACATGGCCTGGAAACATTTTCCCCATGGTCTTGGAGATTAATATTAGGGTCCTTGCTACTTATGCTAATTTCTGCAGCTGGCTTGAATTTCTCTCCAGAAAATGGGTTTTTCTTTTCTATCGCATTGTCATGCTGCAAATTTTTCAAACCTTTGTGCTTCCCTTATAAAACTGAATGCCTTTAACAGTACCCAAGTTACCTCTTGAATGCTTTGCTGCTTAGAAATTTCTTTTGCCAGATACCCTAAATCATCTTTCTCAAGTTCAAAGTTCCACAAATCTCTAGGGCAGGGGCAAAATGTTGCCAGTCTCTTTGCTAAAACATACCAAGAGTCACCTTTGCTCCAGTTCTGAACAAATTCCTCATCTTCATCTGAGGCCACATCAGCCTGGACCTTATTGTCCATATCGCTATCAGCATTTTGGGCAAACCCATTCAACAAGACTCTAGGAAATTCCAAGCTTTCCCACATTTTCCTGCTTTTTTTTTTTTTTTTCTGAGCCCTCCAAACTGTTCCAATGTCTGCCTGTTACCTAGTTCCAGAGTCGCTTCCACATTTTTGGGTGTTTTTTCATCAACACCCCACTTTATTATTCTGTTTTCACACTGCTGATAAAGGTATACCCAAGACAGGGAAGAAAAAGTTTAATTGGACTTACAGTTTCACGTGGCTGGGGAGGCCTCAGAATCATGGTGGGAGGAAAAAGGCACTTTTTACATGGCAGCCACAAGAGAAAATGAGGAAGAAGCAAAAGCAGAAACCCTTGATAAACCCATTAGATCTTGTGAGACTTATTCACTATCACAAGAATAGCACAGGAAAGATCAGCCCCCATGATTCAATTACCTCCCCCTGGGTCCCTCCCACAACATGTGGAAATTCTGGCAGATACAATTCAAGTTGAGATTTGGTTGGGGACACGCCATACCATTTAAGGGATCAAATAATGTGAACTATTTTCTGTATAGCTTGTTTCCTTCAACATTTATTATTAGTGATTTTTACAAGTTATTGCATTATTCATTCCCACTGTTGCACAGTATTCCATTGTGATAAAATATTTCACATTATTTACCATCTTACTATTGTTCTTGCTTATGAATAGTATTGCTATGAATATTTTAGTGTTTTTTAAATATATCTATGTATACATTTTTATTGGTTATATGCTTAGGAGTAGAATTGCTAGATTCTAGGATATGTTTATGTTCAGCTACAGTAGATAGCATTAACAACATTTTAAAGTGATTGCACAGCGTTGTACTCTGATAACTACTATAAGAGAATTCTGGCTGTGCCATGTCCCTTGCTATTTTTTGTCTTTTGTGTTTAATGCAGTAGTAATAATACATCGTGGTTTAATTTGCATCTCCCTGATGACCAATGATGCAGAGCATATTTTCGGATGTTTGTTAGACACTTGAATACCCTTTTTTTCCTTGACCAAGTTTTTGGTCCATTTATTGTTTGATCATCATTTAGCTATTAATTTATAGTGCTTTACATATTCTGGTCACAAGCCCGTTTTCAGATATCTGTCTTGCAAATATCTTGTCTCACTCTGTTGATTACCTATTCAGTCTCTTCAGGTGGTTTTTGGTGAATAAAAATCTCTTAGTTTTCATATTTCCTAAGTTATTACTGTTTTTCTTTACAATTAGCTCCCTGTAGTGTTAGGAATCTTTTTTTTTTCTTTTATTGTAATTATTATTATTATTATTATTATTATACTTTAGGTTTTATGGTACATGTGCCCAATGTGCAGGTAAGTTACATATGTATACATGTGCCATGCTGGTGCACTGCACCCACCAACTCGTCATCTAGCATTAGGTATATCTCCCAATGTTATCCCTCCCCCCTCCCCCCAACCCACAACAGTCCACAACAGTCCCTGAAGTGTGATGTTCCCCTTCCTGTGTCCATGTGTTCTCATTGTTCAATTCCCACCTATGAGTGAGAATATGCGGTGTTTGGTTTTTTGTTCTTGCGATAGTTTACTGAGAATGATGATTTCCAATTTCATCCATGTCCCTACAAAGGACATGAACTCATCATTTCTTATGGCTGCATAGTATTCCATGGTGTAGATGTGCCACATTTTCTTAATCCAATCTATCATTGTTGGACATTTGGGTTGGTTCCAAGTCTTTGCTATTGTGAATAATGCGGCAATAAACATACGTGTGCATGTGTCTTTATAGCAGCATGATTTATAGTCCTTTGGGTATATACCCAGTAATGGGATGGCTGGGTCGAATGGAATTTCTAGTTCTAGATCCCTGAGGAATCGCCACACTGACTTCCACAAGGGTTGAACTAGTTTACAGTCCCACCAACAGTGTAAAAGTGTTCCTATTTCTCCACATCCTCTCCAGTACCGGTTGTTTCCTGACTTTTTAATGATCGCCATTCTAACTGGTGTGAGATGGTATCTCATTGTGGTTTTGATTTGCATTTCTCTGATGGCCAGTGATGGTGAGCATTTTTTCATGTGTCTTTTGGCTGCATAAATGTCTTCTTTTGAGAAGTGTCTGTTCATGTCCTTCACCCAGTTTTTGATGGGGTTGTTTGTTTTTTTCTTGTAAATTTGTTGGAGTTCATTGTAGATTCTGGATATTAGCCCTTTGTCAGATGAGTAGGTTGCGAAAATTTTCTCCCATTTTGTAGGTTGCCTGTTCACTCTGATGGTAGTTTCCTTTGCTGTGCAGAAGCTCTTTAGTTTAATTAGATCCCATTTGTCAATTTTGGCTTTTGTTGCCATTGCTTTTGGTGTTTTAGACATGAAGTCCTTGCCCATGCCTATGTCCTGAATGGTATTGCCTAGGTTTTCTTCTAGGGTTTTTATGGTTTTAGGTCTAACATTTAAGTCTTTAATCCATCTTGAATTGATTTTTGTATAAGGTGTAAGGAAGGGATCCAGTTTCAGCTTTCTACATATGGCTAGCCAGTTTTCCCAGCACCATTTATTAAATAGGGAATCCTTTCCCCATTTCTTGTTTTTCTCAGGTTTGTCAAAGATCAGATGGTTGTAGATATGTGACATTATTTCTGACGGCTCTGTTCTGTTCCATTGATCTATATCTCTGTTTTGGTACCAGTACCATGCTGTTTTGGTTACTGTAGCCTTGTAGTATAGTTTGAAGTCAGGTAGCGTGATGCCTCCAGCTTTGTTCTTTTGGCTTAGGATTGACTTGGCGATGCGGGCTCTTTTTTGGTTCCATATGAACTTTAAAGTAGTTTTTTCCAATTCTGTGAAGAAAGTCATTGGTAGCTTGATGGGGTTGGCATTGAATCTGTAAATTACCTTGGGAAGGATGGCCATTTTCATGATATTGATTCTTCCTACCCATGAGCATGGAATGTTCTTCCATTTGTTTGTATCCTCTTTTATTTCCTTGAGCAGTGGCTTGTAGTTCTCCTTGAAGAGGTCTTTCACATCCCTTGTAAGTTGGATTCCTAGGTATTTTATTCTCTTTGAAGCAATTGTGAATGGGAGTTCACTCATGATTTGGCTCTCTGTTTGTCTGTTATTGATGTATAAGAATGCTTGTGATTTTTGCACATTGATTTTGTGTGTTAGGAATCTTTAGAAATCTTTGCATACTCAAAGGTCAGCAAAATAATTTTCTGTGTTTTCTTTTTAAAATTTTATTATTTAACTTCTTATGTCACTGTTTTAAATAAATTTTAAGATTTTTTTAAAAACATTGTATTGTTTTGGTATTTTACTTTAAACTGTTATTGTTTATATTGCAATCCATGTGGAATTGATTTTTGTGTATGGCATGAGGTAAAGGTCAAGATAATTTTTTTCATTTAGAAACCTAATCTAGCATTATTTATTTAAAGACCATTAATTCTCACTGCCGTATAGTATCTCCTTTGTCATAAATTAGTTAATTCTAATTCCAAACTTTTTTTATTCCATTGCTTTAGTTATCTATTCTTGTGTCATTACCATACTGCATTATTATTATTGTCACTTTGTAATAGGTTTTAATAACTGATAGTATAAGTCTTTCAGGCTTATTCTTCTTCAAAGTTTTATGTATTCTTGACCCATCACTTTTCCATATAGATTTGAAACTAGCTTTACAATTTTAATGAAAAAAAAACATAATGTTTCAAAAATTTTTTTGCATTATTATAGATTAATTTGGGGATATTTGGCATATTTTAAACATTTGAAGCCATGTGTCATGTTATAATTAGGAAGTTATTTTTTACTCCTCATTTGCTAAGAGGCCTTCTCATAAATGATCAATAACTTTTAGTTCTACGTTTATTTAGAATCCTATAATATATGACATTATTTTCTATATTTGACATTAATGCATATTAACATACATATTTTGCCCCCTTTTTTGGGGTTCCTCCTCCTCTTCTTCTTCCTTCTCCTCCTCTGCCACCATCTATTCTTCCTCCTCTTCCTCCTTCTCCTCCTCCTCCCCTTCTTCTTCTTCTCCTTCCTCTTCTTCTTCTCCTCCTCCTCCCTCCCTCCCTCTGTCCATTTTGTTTCTTTCTTCTTTCTTTCTTTTCTTTTCTTTCTTTTCTTTCTTTTCTTTCTTTCTTTCTTTATTTCCTTTCTTTCTTTCTTTCTTTCTTTTTTTCTATTTCTTTCATTCTTTCTTTCTTCCTCTCCTCCTCCTCCTTTCCCTTCTCCTTCTTCTTTCTTCTCTGACAAAGGTCTCAATATGTTCCCCAGGTTTTTCTCAAACTCCTGGGCTCATAGGGTCCTCCTCCCTCAGCCTCCTGAGTGGTTGAGATCCACAGGAATGACCGCTGTGGCCAGTTCTCTCTCTTTTATTTCCTAATCTGAGAAAATTTTCTTTTGGCCTAAAGAACTCAGGTTTAGTGTATCTTTGTAGTTCAGACTGGCCTCCAACTGATTATCTCAGATTTTGTCTAAATATTTCTTTATTCAACCCTTATTTTTGAACGACATCTTTTCTGTGTATAGAAATATAGGCTCAGTTATTTCATTTTTCTTTACTCAAAGATTTATTCTATTGCCATTTTCCCCCTAGAATTCGGGAAATTTAATGTTTCTCTTTTTAAGTCCATGATCATCATTATAGTTCTAGCCTATTAACACACTGGATTAGAGTTGGTTGGTATTAATATTCCTGCTTCCTTCATTTATTTGACAAGTTTAATTTTCCAGTGCCTTCTGTGAATTCCATATTTTTAAAATAGATTTACCATAAAGAGTGGCTAAGAAAATTCTAACATTTCTCATTTTATGTTTTTAATTAATGATAGACTTAGATAGACTTTTTTGTATTTTGCCCCAAGCCGATTATTGACATATATATTTTTCACACATCCGATTATATATTTAGATAAGGATGATACTATTCCAGGATATATTTATCTTGTTTTCCTATTTATCATTTTATCATTAGTCAGCTGTCTTTATTTCTATGTCTCCAAAACAATTTGATTTCACCTGAGTCTCTAGTGTATCTAGTGTATTCCTTTTATTATTGTTGAGTTTTAGTATATTTTGGATAACTTTTTTTTTATATCAGATATGCCTTGTGTTAGTCCATTTTCATGCTGCTGATAAAGACATACCTGAGACTGGGAAGAAAAAGAGGTTTAATGGACTTACAGTTCTACATGGCTGGGGAGGCCTCACAATCATGGCAGAAGGCAAGGAGAAGCAAGTCACATCTTACATGGATGGCAGCAGGCAAAGAGAGAGAGCTTGTGTGGGGAAACTCCCTTTTTAAAAACCACCTGATCTCATGAGACTTATTCACTCTCATGAGAACAGCATGGGAAAGACTGGAACTCATGATTCAATTACCTCCCACCAGGTTCTTCCCATGAAATGTGGGAATTGTGAGAGTTACAATTTAAGATGAGATTTGCGTGTGGACACAGCCAAACCATATCATTCTGCCCCTGGCCCCTCTTAAATCTCATGTCCTCACATTTCAAAACCAATCATGCCTTACCAACAGTCCCCCAAGGTTTCAACTCATTTCAGCATTACCTCAAAAGTCCACAGGCCAAAGCCTCATCCAAGAAAAGTCAAGTCCCTTACACCTATGTGCATGTAAAATCAAAAACAAGGTAGTTTTTTTCTAGACACAATGGGGGTACCGACATTTGGTAGACACAACCATTCCAAATGGGAGAAACTGGTTAAAACAAAGGGGCTACAGGCCCCATGGAAGTCCAAAATCCCGTGGGGCAGTCAAATCTTAAAGTTCTAAAATCATCTTTTTTGACTCCATGTCTCACATACAGGTCACACTGATGCAAGAGGTGTGCTCTCATGGTCTTGGGCAGCTCTGCCCCTGTGGCTTTGCAGGGTATAGCCCCCCTCCTGACTGCTTTCATGGGCTGGTGTTGAGTGTCTGTGGCTTTTCCAGGTGCATGGTGCAAGCTGCTGGTGGATCTACCATTCTGGAGTCTGCAGGATGGTGGTCCTCCTCTCACAGCTCCACTAGGTGGTGCCCCAGTAGAGACTCTGTGTGAGGGCTCCTGCCCTACATTTCCCTTCTGCACTTCTCTAGCAGAGATTCCTCATGAGAGCCCCCACCCCTGCAGCAAACTTCTGCCTGGGCATCCAGGCGTTTCCATACATCCTCTGAAATCTAGGTGGAGGTCCCCAAACCTCAATTCTTGACCTCCATGCACCTACAGGCTCAGCACCATGTGGAAGCTGCCAAGGGTTGGGGTTTCCACCCTCTGAAGCAACAGCCCAAGCCACACCTTGGCCCCTTTTAGCCATGCCTGGAGTGACTAGAAAGCAGAGTACCAAGTCCCTAGGCTGCACAGAACAGGGGAGCCCTGGGCCCGGCCCATGAAACCATCTTTTCCTTCTAGGCCTGTGATGGAAGGGGCTGCAATGAAGACCTCTGACATGCCCTGGAGACATTTTCCCCATTGTCTTGGAAATTAACATTCAAGTCCTCATTACAGATGCAAATTTCTGCAGCAGGCTTGAATTTCCCCTCAGAAAATGAGATTTTCTTTTCTATTGCATTGTTAGGCTGCAAATTTTCACAACTTTTATGCTCTGTTTCCCTTTTAAAACTGAATGCTTTTAACAGGATCCAAGTGACCTCTTGAATGCTTTGCTGCTTAGAAATTTCTTCCACCAGATATCCTAAATCATCTCTCTCAAGTTCAAAGTTCCACAAATCCTTAGGGGAGGGGCAAAATACCACCAGTCTCTTTGCTAAAACATAACAAGAGTCACCTTTGCTCCAATTCCCAAGAAGTTCCTTATCTCTATATGAGACTACCTCAGCTTAGATTTCATTTTCCATATCATTATCAGCATTTTGATCAAAACCATTCAACAAGACTCTAGGGAGTTGTAAACTGTCCCACATTTTCCTGTCTTCTGAGCCCTCCAAACTGTTCCAACCTCTGCCTGTTACCCAGTTCCAAATTTGCTTCCACATTTTCAAGTAACTTTTCAGTAGTGCCCCACTCTAATAGTACCAATACCTGTATTAATCAGGGTTCTCTGTAGGGACAGAATTAATAGGATAGATGTATATATATAAAGGGGAGTTTATTAAGCAGAATTTTTTTTTTTGAGATGGGGTCTGACTCTGTTGCCCAGACTGGAGTGCAGTGGTGCAGTCTCAGCTCACTGCAACCTCTGTCTCCTGGGTTCAAGCGATTCTCCTGCCTCAGCCTTTTGAGTAGCTGGGACTACAGACATGCGCCATCATGCCTGGCTAATTTTTGTATTTTTAGTAGAGACAGGGTTTCACTACGTTGGCAAGACTGGTCTCAAACTCCTGATCTGGTGATCTGCCAGCCTCAGCCTCCCAAAGTGCTGGGATTACAGGTGTGAGCCACCGTGCCTGGCCTATTAAGTAGTATTAACTCACATGATCACAAGGTCCCACAATAGACCATCTGCAAGCTGAGGATCGAGGAAGCCAGTCTGAGTCCCAAAGCTGAAGAATTTGGAGTTTGATGTTTGAGGGCAGGAAGCATCCAGCACGGGAGAAAGAGGTAGGCTGGGAGGCTAAGCCAGTCTAGTCTTTACATGTTTTTCTGTCTGCTTTTTATCTGGCCATGCTGGCAGTTGATTAGATTGTGCCCACCCATATTAAGGTTGGGTCTGCCTTTCCCAGCCCACTGATTAAAATGTTAATCTCCTTTGGCAACACCTTCACAGACACACCCAGGATTAGTACTTTGCATCCTTCAATCAAGTTGACAGTATTAACCATCACATGCCTCTTTCAAGTATTTTCTTTCAGTCTGTGACTTGTCTTCTCATTATTTTTTCAGCTTTAATAAGGTTTAATTGATAAATAAAATTTGTCTATTTATGGTAAACAATGTGGTATTTTAATATCTGTAGACTGTCAAATGATTAAATCAAACTAACATACTTATCTCCTCAGATACTTATTTTTTTTGATGAGTATATTTAAGATCTACTCTCTCAGCAATTTTTAAGTATACAGTGCATTATTATTAACCATAGTTACTTTGCTGTAGGACTGGTTGTAGAAATGTAAATTAGTATAGCCATTATGGAAAACAGTAGAGAGGTTTCTCAAAAATTAAAAAAAATAACTAATGTGTGATCCAGCAATTTCACTTCTGGGTATATATCTTAAGCAAATGAAATCAGTATCTCAAAGTTATATCTGCACTCTCATGACTATTGCAACATTATTCATAATAGTCAAGCTATGGAATCACATTGTGTCCGTCAATGGATAAATGGATTAACAAATATGGTATAGACACACCTAAAAACACATGCACACATGACATAATGTTATTCAGCCTTAAAAATAAAAGATATTCTGTCACTTGCAACAACATAAATGAAACTAGAGGATACTATGCTGGCTAAAATAAGCCAGGCACAGAAAGAGAAATATCACATGATGTCACTGATGTGTGTAATCTAAAAAGGTTGAACTCACTGAAGCAGAGAGTAGGATAGTGATTTTCAGGGGCTACATGGGTGGGAGGGTACAATGTTTTTGCATTCTATTGACAGTGTCTTTCACAGAGCAGACATTATAAATTGTACTGGACGCTAGCTTATCAATTCTTTCTTTCTTTCATAAATCATACCTTTAGTGTTGTATCTAAAAAGTTATCACCATGCCCAAGGTCATTAGATTTTCTTCTGTGTTTTCTTCTAGGAGTTTTGTAGTTTTGCATTTTACATTTAGGTCTGTAATCCATTTTAAGTTAATTTTTATTTCATTTGATATTTTTTGCATTTAATTTTCTAGGTTCTAAGATATGAGATTTAAGCAGGTGGGTACTATATCAAACCAAGAAAGCTACTGCCTCCATTTCTTAATTATTTTAAACCTTGCCACATGTAGCCAAATCTCCTCCTAGCCAGTGAATTTGTAACTCATACATTAGGGACTCCACAATAAACAATTAGGATAATTAGTATAACATGGAATAAAGATAACGTTCCATATTTACCTTAAATAAATAAACAAACCACAATACAGAGTTGTAAGAAAGTAAATTCATGGTCATATTCCCACACATCTGGAGTGGTACAAGTTCAGACCCTGTTTTGACCCACTCTCTGGGTAACTCATGGAATATTTTATTCCTTGAATCTTTTAACAAGAGTAATGCTAATATTACCTGTACTTGATTCAAGAGATTTAAAGTTTTGCAAGTGTCTTATCTCAACTACATATTTTTAATAAATATTAAAATAGACATTTTCTTCACTTTCTAGATTAATATTCTATAAAGTAACTTCTCTAGGATCTTCAAGCAGGAAAGAAGCTACTTACAAAATTTCAAACCCAAACTTTGTACAACATAACAAGTACACGAACTAGTAAGTATTTATTTTGAAAAATACCACTTTCAAATATTCAGGTTAACGGGTTAAAACAAGTGTTTTTGCCTCCATCACAAACCAATGTGCATGTGAATAAACAATGTGCTAGTGGTGATGCAAGCTGTTATCAATGTTTTACTTGTTCGCTAGTCATTCACTCACTTGTTAATAGTTATTGATTCATCCAGTAGATACTGTCCTAAGCTCCATCATTGTGACTGAGAGAGGAATATGGAAATATAGAGGAAGAATGAATATATATATATTCATTATAAGTATATCAAAACACTTATATATATATCAAAACACATCTGCCCTATAGACAGTTTTAGTTCATTAAAATTCCAATATTTTTCTTGGTAAAGGAGGATGTGGAAAAAAATCATATATTTTATACCTTCACCTGGTTAGACATCATGTCAAAATTTTAGACAGAGTTTAATATTTATGTCTTATAATAATCTTTATAGGTCTAATGTTATAGATTAATCAAAATATAATTTAAGAACTTAAGCTCAAAGTGACAGGGCCAGAAAGGGTGTCATTTGATCTTAGAGCTAATTCATCTCAAAACTTGTGTTTTTTTACTGTCTTTAATATCTAACTTTCTCAAAGCGTATGCTATTTTTATATTTCCTCTAATACAAGAAAATGCCAAAAGTTATTCTGAAGTTTTTCAATCACATTGTAGAAAACAAAAGTCTTATTTTATCTGTATTTATTCTAAAACAAAAATAAACCATTCAGTTATTTACTGATGGCAATATGAGCTGGGGAGATTTATTGCAAATTAAAATGTCTGCTCAGTGTACATATAATGATATTATTTCAAATCATGGCCAAATCACCAAGGTTACATTCAAACAAGTACAATAGACTTAGACACAAATTCTTATTTTTCAAATACTAAAGCCAAAAATATACCAAGTCATTTAAAAAAAATCACATTTTAACAACTTACAAGGTTACTCAATTAACACCAGTTATAGATAATATTAATATAACAGTGTCTTATTACTAAACAATTAGTTTATCACACAAATTAGGAAGAACCAAATACATACTCATTAAAAATAATCTGCAATAACTTTGAGACATACATTTGATAGAATATAATAATTAAATGGTCAGGTCAGGTTTTACTACTCTTCTGAGACAAATTGCAAGAATTGCAAAAATATAACATTTTTTCAATTCAAAAATATATCAAAGACTTTAACTAAATAAAACTCTTACTATAATGTAAAATCCATGATGAGAAGAATTGAACTATGTGAATTTTCTTTTCTTTTCAATAGCATAGTTCATATTCTTTGTTTTTTTTCTCTGAATGAAGGACTGACTTTGTAATTTAACTTAATTTATGTAATTATGAGCCTTTTATTACATAGGCACCTGGTTGGCTACTTTGATGGGTCTACATTTTCAAAAGTCAATTTTAATGGTTCTTATGGAGATTTAAATCTTTATGTAATAACCATTGAGATAATTCACTTCAAAAACCCTGCCCAAGCAGGTACTGTCTGCAATGAAAGGAGCATGGAAATCTTCTTGTTTTTATACAATACAGATTATTTTTTATTCTTTAGCAAAAATTTCAAGGTAACTTGGAAAACATCCTCCTGAAGACAAAAATATAAGTAACTTAAGCCAATGCAAAATCCAAAAGGCTAACCTGTATACAAATATGATTTTGAGATGAGATTAATATTGAAAAGTATATTTAGTTTATGTATTCCTGCTAGGTGCCCTAAAAAAATTAGAAAAGAAAATCTAAAGGTAACAATAATGGGCCTTGCAATTTTAGGTGGACAAACATTTATTGGAATCTGCAAGGATTTTAGATTGAAGTTTGTTGCTTTTGAGTAGAGAAAAAAAATTAAGAAGTAAATAAATAATACAAAGCATCACAGAGAAAAATCACCTCCGATTTGGTTTATCTACATAAGCTACTGACGTTTATTTTAAAGCAGAAACAGAAGTCATGAGTGAAGCTGATTCCAAGTAGTAAAAAACCTGGAAAAGTAACTTTTTAATTTATTTAACCTTCTGAATTCTTGATTTGCAAATTTGCTTTCTGTCCTTGGTTTCCTTCGTTTGCTTGTTTTAAAGTTGTAGGCCAGGCGCGGTGGCTCACACCTGTAATCTCAGCACTTTGGGAGGCCGAGGTGGGTGGATCACGAGGTCAAGAGATTGAGACCACCCTGGCCAACATAGCGAAACCCATTATCTACTAAAAATAGAAAAATTAGTGGCGCGTGGTGGCGCCTGCCTGTAATCCCAGCTACTCGGGAGGCCAAGGCAGGAGAATCGCTTGAACCCGGGAGGAGGAGGTTGCAGTGAGCAGAGATCGCGCCATTGCACTCTAGCCTCGGCAACAGGGCAAGATTCTGTCTCAAAAAAAAAAAAAAAAAAAAAAAAAAAAGTTGTAAAAGGCTAACAACAAAAATAAACCAGATGATTAAAATATATGATTATTTCAAATGAACTGAGATAATATAAAATACACTTACATATACTCAAGTTTAAGCTATATTTGTGTCTGTGCAGGATAGATGAATACTTGAGTAATTGGATAGAGTATAATTTCTGTTTTAATAAATATAATTTAAATGGAATCTCAGCATTAAAATTCCTTTTGAAAGAATAACAAAAAAGAGAAAAAAATAGTTCCAGTAAATGGCATTCTATCATTGGTAACTTGCATCAGATCCCATAGGCTTTTGGAAACTTATTGCATTTACTTGATTATTACATGAGCATGTTAAAGCCAATTGAAAGAAAACAAAATAAAAACATATATACTTCACTGGCCTAACTTAAACTGTGCTAGAAATTTGCAGTGGCATCGGCTGCTACAGAAATGGGGCAATATAGGAATAGTTAACTATGTAAAAATGCAATACTTACTACTACATTTATGAAAATGGCATATAACTTCCCATTACTAAAACAGAAGTTATATAAATTTTTTCCTTTTACATTCCTTATGAATGGATTTAGGTTTTAGATTACCTGTATAAACTATCTCAAATCTATTGCTTTACTTAACTCACTTGTAGAGACTTATAAACATATTATTACAGAAGAAACATAAAGGCCAATAAGAACCGAAATACTATTGAGTATAAATACCAAACTATTAGTAAGAATGCTTCCAAATGCATTCCACTATGGAATTCAAGCTGTCTTTGGTTTTCAGATTATTCTCCTTCATTATATTATTGGTTTCATGTTATTATTATTCATTTCACCATATTAGATTTTATATTATTTAAAGTGAAATGTGTATCATGTTCATCTTTACATTTTGTTTTTATACATCAATAAGAACATACCTAGAAAAATGCTTTATATAGCTTAAGTGCCTAATCAGTGTATATTATATAAAGGTGAATTTCAATATAAATGAACCCATCAACTATTTTATTTTAGTCTCTAAATTGAAAAAGCTGTTCTTTGTAACATGGACCAGTGAAAATGAAGTTACATAAAATATGTGATGATAATAATACAATATTTAATATTATATATAAAACAATATCGACACAATTTAATGTAAGATCAAAACAACAACAGAAATTTATTAGAGTAAGAAGAGAAATGGAGAAGGGTGAAGTTTCTGGAATACAGAAAAATTGTGTATACATCCTCCTAGATTTAGCGAGGCATCCCTATTCTGTTATTCACCATTGATGAACGATTAATTAAGAGTTGATGTTTACAGAGAGTAACTTGCCTATTTAGGTCTCAGTAGCTATATGGTCCTTCCTTTTACTTTGTGTATGAAACATTCAATGTATCCAGAGTCAAGACAATCAATTTAATAATTTGTCTTGTGGAGCCAAATAGAGGTTGTTTAGCTATCTATCTTACTATCATTTTCCATTTTAACGACAAGATTTATAATTCAGACATGCTTGGTAAACCTATAACGTGGCTATCTTGTACTTTCTATCCCCAAATAATAGCAATAATATTTGTACATTTTCTTTTGGATCTTTCATATTGCCTCAGTTAAAAAACAAACAAAAAATACATTATTAGCAGGAATAATATGGGTGCATTAGGCAATGCTGAAATGGAAACTCGCTGAAGGATAGCTTATATGAGCATAGCTTGCAGAATAGTTCCCAAGAGTAGTATCTTAGAAGATAGAAACTCAGGCAAATTCTTCTATAAATATTTTAATACTAATGAAAAAAATCTTGAAATTTGTCCCATATTTCTCAGGCAGTAGCCGTAAGTACAGAGAGCATAAGGGAACATAATTCAAGAAACTGTGAATACAAATTTTGTTATTCTAACTCTAAACTCATGATTTGGCAGTAATCTAGTCTGAAATTTCAAAGGAAATAGCTATGATTTTATATAATTTAACCTTCCCTTGAAAGGTAAATTCAAGTTAATACTATGAATCAGTAGATTACAATTTCACAAATGAATAACAGTTTTGTAAACTGCAAAACACCATAAAATCAGAGATTTACTGCTTTCAAAGCCTTTACAAATTATTATTAATTATTTTATTTTAACCTACTACTACTCAGCTTTATTCTCTGAATGATGGGGTATTTTCTACACCTACTTATTTTGGTATATTCATTATCTATCTTTTCACCCAAGCTATTAACCTGGTCAATAAGACTTCTTCTCCTCCCTTAATCTCCAAGTTTAACCTGATACCTATACATCTAATTTTACCTTTAAGTTATTCTTTTGTTTTCAATTTTCTTCTCCTATTTATTTTCCATGACTTATTAAATTCCCTTCAACTTGTATCTAGCATACTTTGATTTCCTTTCTGATTGGTCTCCTCACTTGAATATTGCCTTCACCAAGGAAGAAAATATGCTCTTTATAATGGTCTGATTCAGCATTTCTCAAAACCATATTTACATAGAAATCACCTGAGAACTTTGTGAAATGACAGATTCTGATTCAGTAGATCTGGAATAGAGTCTGAGTTCATTTACAGGCTCACACATGATGCTAATGATGTTGTTCTGCAGATCACACTCTGAGAAGCAAGACTCTTAGCAAAACCTTAAATGTTCATGTTACTCTCTTTCATGAAATTTATCACAGCAGCCCATTGCTGTTGAAATACAGTCAACATACCTTAGAGTGGAATATGAAGTGGAGCACTTCTTTAAGCGCTTCTCTTTCTCAGTGGCAGGCCTTGGTGTGTAAAATACCAATACCAAACTTGGGAGTATTTCTCCCCAAAATGTTGTGTCATGCCTACATGCATATTTATTAGTCAGAGTAAGAGGGACAGACCCAATAGGAGAGAGAGAGAGAGAAAGAAAGAGAGGATTTATTAGGAAGAGAGAGACAAAATTATCTTTTCTTTGCTTTTTTTTCTATCCAGCCCCCAATCAATTTGATGGTGTCTGCCATATTGAGTATGGATCTTTCCCACTTAGTCTACCAATTCACATGCCAATTTCCTCCGGGAATACCCTCACACAGACACCCAGAATTGATGCTTTACCAATTCTCTAGATAATCCTTAATGCAGTCAAGTTTATACCTAAATACTCCATCGCACCTCTTGACACACTCTTGGCCCTGTCTAGGACATTTTCATTGCCATTTTGCTGTTTTCAAGACTCTCTTTATTTTTACTTCTTGAAGGAAACGTTCACTGTCAACTTCAGGCTTGGGTTTACTACTTTTATACATGCTCCCTTATCACTCTGGGCTTGATGTTATGACGTCACTTACAACTGTTCTGAAACTATTCAGAGGTATTTACCTCACTAGTTTGTAAGTTCAAGGCATTGGTATTTTCACCTTTGTATCCCATAGGCCTAGCCACAGTACTGATATATAATAAAAGATAATAAATATTTGCCTAACTCAATTGATGATATGTGAGTTCACTTCTCAAATTTGGCCAAATTATATATGTTGCTGAAGTATTGCTGGAACAAGCGGGATATTAATTATAAAGTTTCTCACAATATTTACTGATTTCCATATTCTGTTTTTATGGTATTTAGTGATGTCCCTTTACTGATTCCTGGTGCAGTCTACTTGTGACTGCTCCCTTTTATTCTCTGATCTTTTTTTGCCAGAAGTATCAATTTTATTAGTTTATCTTGTGGCTGTGTAGATCACGTTTGTTGTTTGTTTTCTATATCCTTCATTTCTTCTCTTATCTTTATTATTTATTTCCCTCTTCAGTTTTGGTTTTCTTTATTCTTCTATTAACATTTTTCTGTCGTCTTAAGAATTATGCTTAAGATCATTAATTTTCAGCTTTATTATTTTTTAATATATGTGTTTAAGTCTACAAATTTTCCTGAAAGCAATAGCTAGATCTTGTAAAGTATGATTTGTATTATTTTATTACTATTAAGTTCAAAATATTTTGTAACTTCCATTATGACTTCTTGATTTTGAGTTATTTAGAATTGTATTGCTTTTTTCAAAGTATGAGATTATTTTCTCATTAACATGATCAAAGAGCGTACTTTGTATAATTTTTTTTTTTTATTATTTATTTATTTATTTATTTTTGAGATGGAGTCTCGCTCTTTCGCCCAGGCTGGAGTGCAGTGGTGCGATCTCGGCTCACTACAAGCTCTGCCTCTCGGGTTCATACCATTCTCCTGCCTCAGCCTCCTGAGTAGCTGGGACTACAGGTGCCCGCCACCGCACCCGGCTAATTTTTTGTATTTTTAGTAGAAATGGGGTTTCACCGTGTTAGCCAGGATGGTCTTGATCTCCTGACCTTGTGATCTACCTGCCTCGGCCTCCCAAAGTGCTGGGATTACAGGCGTGAGCCACCACGCCAGGCCCATACTTTGTATAATTTTAATCCTTTTGAATTGAGATTTATGTTATGGCATAACAAAAGACTGGCTTTGATAAATGTTTAATGTGAGTTTGAAAATAATGTGTATTGTGCCATTTCTCTGTGCATGTTCTTTTCTTTTGTGTCCTATCAATAATGAAAAAAATATTGTTAAAATGTCCTACTACATTGAGCTGTGTCTATTTATTATCAAGGGAACATTGGCTCCAAATGTCCAGCTTACTTCTCTTTTTTTCTCTTCTTCTGAATGTTTAACCCACAAATTCCTTGCACTGGTAGATCTCCAATGAAATCTTTTTAACAAAGTAAAACATTTTCTGCATTTTAAAATTTATCAAGCCTAGAAATTTGTATCAACAATCTACTCAGCCATTGTTAAAGTCCCTGGATAGCTCTTTAAAGGTATATCATGTATAATTTATTTCTAAAATGGCAAAGGGTCAATTTACGTTTATTCTTTATCTTGACTCAAATTTGGTGTTTCATATTCTGAAAGAAAACCTATTTTCTACATTTTCATATTTTTCTTTTAAAGTTGTTCTCTTATATATTTTTTCATATATGAAGATTGCTTATAAAGTGTCTGCTTCTTATGAACTAAAACATACCCTCTCCAAAATGAAATAAAATAAAATAAAATAAAAATAAATAAAGTAAGATTAAAAAATATCAAATACAAACTTTGAGTGTATCCCGACGAGTTGGAAACTGAGTGTAAATTAAAGGACCTTAAGATATTTTGAGTATACTCTAGTGAAAAACTATAAAATAAATACAAACCGTGTAATATATTATTTTTCTCTCTGTACACTAACTTTGAGAAGATTCGAATCATATGAGTGAGTTTTCTCATTCTGGACTACTTACACATTTTTAAGATTTCTTTTGCATATCTCAGAATAGATTTTTCTGCGATTTCTTGTTGGTTTTTAAAATGCAAATTCTGTAAATTCCTTGGTGAGTTTTTCTTCAAATATAATATATAGTTAATATTATTTTCCTCCATTATTATTCTCCCATACATTATTATATGTTCCAAAGGTTTAAGATAAGTATATATACATATATACATATATATAAATATATATAGAGATTTATATATAATAAATCTTATATATAAATTGTTTTAGATATTTATGTATAATAAATCTTATATATATACACATATATAAATTATTTTTAGATATTCTGTTGCATCAGGGTTTTTGTACAAGAATTTTTTTTTCTTTTTCCTGCATAAAACAAACTTCTCATATCTACTTACTTGTTTGACAGATTATGACCATTACGTTTTTGGCTTACTAAACCTTTTCACCAATAACTCTTTCTTGACTCCTAAAGTTTGGGCAAGGCCTGTCTCTTCTACTTTATTTCATTTCTCATAATATGCAACTCACTTAATTGTAATTCTCTGTATTCCTCAGGAGCAGTGGTTAATGACTGATTAGTTACACATAAAATAATTATTTGTAAAGGTTTTATTTGCTTCCAAAATAAAAGGGCCTAAAGCAAAGGAAAAAAAAAGGCAAATACTGCATGATCTCACTTATATGTGGAATCTAAAAAAGGTGAGCTCATAGGAACAGAATAAAATGGTGTGGTGGAGGGACTGGGGAGGCTGTGGTCAAAGAACACAACATCAGAGGCTGTGGGGTGGAGGGATTGGGGAGATGTTGGTCAAAGAACACAACATTTCAGTTAGATAGGAGGAATTAGTTTAAAAGATTTATTGTATAACATGGTAAGTATAGTAAATAATAGTGTATTGTATACTTAAAATTTGCTAAGGGAGATTTTAAGTGTTCTCACCATAAAAATTACAATTATGTAAGGTTATACATATATTAATTAGCTGTGCTTAGCCATTCAGCAATGTATAACTGTATCAAACCAACAATGTAGGGCCAGGTGTGGTGGTTCATGCCTGTAATTCCAGTACTTTGGGATAGCTAGATGGGAGGATCACTTGTGCTCAGGAATTGGAGAACAGCCTTGGCAACATAGTGAGACCTCATCTCTACTAAAATCCAGAAAAATTAGCCAGCCGTGGTGGCACACACCTGTAGTCCCAGCTACTTGAGTGGCTAATGTGGGAGAATTGCTTGGGCCCAGGAAGTAGAGGATGCAGTGAGCCATGGTCCTACCACTGCACTCTAGCCTGGATGACAGAGCAAGACCCTGTCTCAAAACAATAACAACAAAACATGTTGTACACCATAAATATCTATGAGTTTTATATGTCAATTAAAGATAATAACGGGGCCTGTGCCCTGCCCTTGACTATTAGGACTCAATAGGTCTGGAATGTGGCTCAAGTATGAACATTTAGCAAAATGCTCCTCAGTTTAATTCGGATGCACAGCTGCGGCTAAGGAACACTGCTGTACGCTAAGCTGTGTGAACAAAGGGACTCTGATAATTTCACTGTTTCATTATTTAAGCAGCAAAATATTTGGCACAAAAGCACGTGAAGAATATTTAATTAAAGAAGATTAAGCTAAGTATTGACTTTTTACATATATTTTGTAATCGGCCACCTTAATGTTCCTTTCAGAGGCAGGCATGGTGTGAGTTTTAATTATTTTTCCTTGTTTTAAATTATTTTGCCTAATTCATTTTATCATACAATTATATTTACTAATAATTCTAGAACAAAGTTAAATTGTGTCAATATAAAGATACATTTTTCTGTCGTGTTTCTTACTTTATTTGGAATGCTTTTAGTGTTTTACCATTAAGTATTATATCATATTGCCAATTATCTGGAGATTTATATTTAGCTATTTAGTTATGAAACTTCCCATCTTATTTCACTAAAGATTTTTTTTTTTAAATCAAGACCGGATGTTGCATTTTTACCAAGTGCCTCTTGTAAATTTTCATAGATGTAAATGTATGTACACGGATAAATTCTTTTGCAGTTTCACCTATTTTCATGGTAATCCTTATAGAAAGAAAAAAAACCCATACTTGCTGTAAGAAAGGGGTTAACAGTGAGTTCTTTGTCCTATCCTATTTCTCACGTATGCCTAATGCTTCAGCTGGAGTTCAAATTATTTTGCAATGTTAACTCAAGAATTTATAACAGAGACTAGATCCAATATAGATGAGAATCTGATCAAGAACTATATGCCAGACTAAGAAGTGTACTTCATCACCAATAATGTTTACTAGTTGCCAGTATTGACGAAATAGAGTAGCACTGGAGAATGTGAGCTAGTCATTGCTTTTGAGGGGCTATGTTACTAGCAACGTGAAATGTGACCATAGTAGTTATAGATTCTCTAGACTTAGGCAAATATGTGTGTCTCAAGTGTGAAATAATTTTAGGACATAGGAAGGTGCACTAGAGAGTCATAGGACCTCCACTTTGCTGTTGCTGCACATGCTACATTAGCAACCTGTCTTGCATTCTTTCTTAAAATTAAATAAATTTAACGTTATGTGAATAACATAAATAAATTTAATGTAATGTTATGTGTGCTGTGTCTTATGAGTTTGCCTGTTAATTCAAAACTAAAGTTGCCACTGCTGGTTGAACAGAGAGCTAACATGAAAATATTTTCATATTCTGAAATGAACTCTATTTAGACATGGCATATTATTCTCATAGTAAACTGCCAACTCTACCCATATTTAATTTAGAAATTTTATAAGTATAGTTCCAAACTTATATTGATCTATATTTCTCCCTTTCTATCACATTCCAGTTCAAGCACTATACAAGCTTTAAAAAATCATATTTTCCAATCTCAGATTCATTCATCATGTTTCATTTTTATTTATTTGTATTTTTTCTCCTTATATCCACATTAATTTCTCATGTTGTAATTTAGATTATGCTTTTTTCCTAAAGTATCTGTAATGAAATGCTGAGCCATTTCTTCTATTGAGATATGACTACCAAATTAATTATATAGATAGCCACACATGTATACACATACACAAGAACATACATGATGCTAAAATACAGTTTGAAATCACATATTTGCACAATTGCAGGCTATGATGAAGTTAGCCTCATCTCATATTAAGATAACTAAATACAGATGTCATTTGTTCTGTTGCTGTGCTTTCATGTTTTGAACTAATAACTAGTAATGTCTGCCCAGGTCATAGGAACACTAGTACAAAATAAAATCTCCAGACTGTGCTTCCAGCCTTGATGGAGTACTGGACTTCCCTTGGAGCGGTAAACTATTAGAATATATAAAGCAGTTTTTTTCATATATTGGATAATAAGCAGGACAGGACTACGGTCTGTCAAAAAAGGGGTAATCAAATGAAGTGCATGCAATAACAGCTCCTGCTTTCTGCTAGGGAGAAATGGAAAATAAAAGAATCACAAAGGAATTACTAGAGATGAGAAATACAGTAACTGAAAAAAATTTTACTAGATGAGATAGATATGAGATTAGACCCTTAGGAAGAAAAGATCAATGAACCTGAAGATATAGCAATAGAAACTATCCACCAACAACAGAGAGTATAAAATACTGGAAAAATAAAATAAATAGAAATTCAGTGACCTGTGTGAGAACATCAAGCAATCTAGGTTCTGTGCAATAGAAGACTTCTTGTATAGAAATGAGTTGAATAAGAAGACTGTGGAATTACATAGAAAAGACAAGTTGCATACAGATATGCTATAAATATTTTTTTATTGGAAAAAATCAAGTTGCTTAATTTTGATGATGTGGTAGGAATGTGAGAAAGACTACATGAAAAATATATATTCTACAAATTAGAGGAGTAGGAATCGAATAATAGTATATATTACAACAGGAAATGGGCAAAGAAACCATTAAAATATAGAAAATTAATTCATTCCACTTACTGAATTTCTCAAAGTTTCTGGAGAAAACAGAAGCTTTAAAATATGGAGGTATGAGCTCAATAATCATGTATCATATAAAATTTGTCAATTTTTAATAGCCCAAATTAATATTTGGCAAAAACACAAAAACTCCAATTAAAGATTTTTTAATTAAAATTTTTATCTTCCCACATTTCTTGTATTTCTTGCATCTGACCTAAATGTTGAACTTTTATTAAGTTCAAAGGAATTTCTGTTTTTATGTAACCTAAAAGAAGGCATAATATTTATGTGTAACATGTCTAGAATCACACTTTTTTAATACTTGCCCTAGTTTGCTTTATTCTTTGGAATATATATAGTCCAGAAAGTGTCTCCATCATGATACTTTTTCACTGGTTCCATTTTGAAATTTGATAACCAAAGAAAGACACAATGAGAACAGTTGGACCCAGGGTGGGGAACATCACACACTGGGGCCTGTCATGGGGTGGGGGGATGGGGGAGGGATAGCATTAGGAGAAATACCTAATGTAAATGATGAGTTAATGGGTGCAGCACACCAACATGGCACATGTATACATATGTAACAAACCTGCACGTTGTGCACATGTACCCTAGAACTTAAAGTATAATAATAATAAAAAATGATATACATTTTAATAAAGTATAAATAGCAAAAAAATTTTTTTTCTCCCATTCTGTAGGTTGCCTGTTCACTCTGATGATAGTTTCTTTTGCTGTGCAAAAGCTCTTTAGTTTAATCAGATCCCATTTGTCTATTTTGGCTTTTGTTGCCATTGCTTTTGGTGTTTTAGTCATGAAGTCCTTGCCCACGCCTATGTCCTGAATGGTATTGCCTAGGTTTTCTTCTAGGGTTTTTATGGTTTTAGGTCTTACATTTAAGTCTTTAATCCATCTTGAGTTAATTTTTGTACAAGTTGTAAGGAAGGGATCCAGTTTTAGCTTTCTACATATGGCTGGCCAGTTTTCCTAGCACCATTTATTAAATAGGGAATTCCTTCCCTATTTCTTGTTTTTGTCAGGTTGGTCAAAGATCATGTGGTTGTAGACGTGTGGTATTATTTCTGAGGGCTCTGTTCTGTTCCATTGATCTATATCTCTGTTTTGGTACCAGTACCATGCTGTTTTGGTTACTGTAGCCTTGTAGTATAGTTTGAAGTCAGGTAGCATGATGCTTCTAGCTTTGTTCTTTTTGCTTAGGATTGTCTTGGCAATGTGGGCTCTTTTTTGGTTCCATATGAACTTTAAAGCAGTTTTTTCCAATTCTGTTAAGAAAGTCATTGGTAGCTTGATGGGGATGACATTGAATCTGTAAATTACCTTGGGCAGTATGGCCATTTTCACGATATTGATTCTTCCTATCCATGAGCATGGTATGTTCTTCCATTTGTTTGTGTCCTCTTTTATTTAGTTGAGCAGTGGTTTGTAGTTCTCCTTGAAGAGGTCCTTCACATCCCTTGCAAGTTGGAGTCCTAGGTATTTTATTCTCTTTGAAGCAATTGTGAATGGGAGTTCACTCATGATTTGCCTCTCTATTTGTCTGTTATTGGTGTGTAAGAATGTTTGTGATTTTTGCACGTTGATTTTGTATCCTGAGACTTTGCTGAAGTTGCTTATCAGCTTAAGGAGATTTTGGGCTGAGACAATGGGGTTTTCTAAATATTCAATCATGTCATCTGCAAACAGGGGCAATTTGACTTCCTCTTTTCCTAATTGAATACCATGTACTTCTTTCTCCTGCCTGATTGCCCTGGCCAGAACTTCCAACACTATATTGAATAGGAGTGGTGAGAGAGGGCATCCCTGTCTTGTGCCAGTTTTCAAAGGGAATGCCTCCAGTTTTTGCCCATTCAGTATGATAGTGGCTGTGGGTTTGTCATAAATAGCTCTTATTATTTTGAGACACGTCCCATCAATACCTAGTTTACTGAGAGTTTTTAGCATGAAGGGCTGTTGAATTTTGTCGAAGGTACTATTTCCAAGTTTCATGCATTGTCAGTTTTTTCTTCTTTAGATCAACCTCACAATCACTCAATATTCGCCAACAAGGAAAGTGTGATGGTGAGGAAGTCAGAGTGAAAAAGACAGTGATTTCAACTGATTATAGTTAAAATGTCTTACTTTCCACATTTTACAAAGACACGTGATCCTGGAAACCCAATGTTAGCAGCCATCCTAAGGCTGTGAAAGTGGTGGGGGATACTGAAGCTTGTTTAGTTTAATTATCTTTCTGGAGCATCTCTCTTCTCTAATAGCCATTCTTAAAAACATGCAAATAACAAACATCTTAATAATATAAGAATTTTGAAAATTGAGTGAGGAAAGAATTCAAATTGTATTAATGCACCTACAGTATTTTTGGGGTACACAAATGGGACAAGGTAAACTCCAGCCTTCTAGAATCTACAATTTCCCACAGAATGATTCATGTTTCTTTTTTTTTAAAGCTTCTCTAACAAAACAATTTATTATAAATGCAAAGGTCTCCTTACTTCAAATATTAAATTTCCTCTCTTTTTCCTAAAAGGGCTGTCTAGTACTATCTAAACTATTTATACAGTTATAATAGATGTCAATATTTGCTCTGTAAAAATATTTCGTTTTCTTTTATAGAGATCAGATATCTCTTTGTTGCCCAGGCTGGAGTGCAGTGGCACAATCATAGCTCACTGTTGCCTTTAACTCCTGGGCTCAAATGATCCTTCCTCCTCAGCTTCCCAAGTAGCTGGGGCTACAGGTGTGTGCCACCATACCTAGATGAAAATACTTTATTCTTAAAATACCAAATTCTATATCATAAAACATTCTCTGGCTTTATCAGTAATGTTAGTTTGAGATTTTAGAGTTCATATTTTCTAAACGAACATTGTGGGATATTGTTATCGTCTGCTGTATTCAATTTTTATTTATAATTTTTCTCAATTAATGTTTAAATGTATATGATTTTTTATTGGTTTTGAACCAAGAACTCCTGGTTTACTGTATTCTCAAGCAAGATTTGAGTTACTTATGGTTTCCAATGGAACTCAACCTCTGTGGAATAGGTCTTAAGATGGTTCAAGATTTTAACCTTCAAAAAAATTTGGTATTCAGTGATTGATAATAGCATCAGTTTTCTGGAAGCACATTTTGCTTGCCCAGGCTGAGTTTTGTAGAAAGCATTAGGTTTCATCAACTAGACAACACCATTTGGACGGAATGTTCTTTTATTCGTTGACTGTTAGATTGTGATAAGGCTTTTTGCTTTTGGAAATGTGATAGTTCCCTATCAATTAAGGTAGAAGCCAGGTGTCTCATGCGGTGGTTCTGCTTTGATAACCACATAAGAGCAATTCTGGCTTGCTTATGAGGCCAAATAGCCGGCAAGAGCCACATTACAAGACAGATACTTATACTTTATTATAACAAAATGTCCTAAAAGAAAATGTTGGCTATACTAATTGAAGTAAATGGGTTGGATATTTATTCTATGGATCATGGATACCTCAAAAAAGAAATTATAGACAGTAATTAAACCTATGTCTAGAAATACGTTGCTGGTTCTTCTAGAAAGGCAGAATGAAATTTTCAAATCTCAACTGCAAACTTAATGTGGTTATTTTAGCTACCTGTTCTATGAAAAGGAGAAATATGTCATTTCTCCAGAAAAGGCCCATTGGATATCAAAATTCTGCTACTCATCTGGGTTCTCAACTAAGCTTTGACAGTATTAATTGCTTTAGGAAAATTACATAACCTCCCTGTTGGTTTCTCTGTTCTCTAACTGTTCTCTAGACTCAGCGGTGATATTATGCATATATTATATACGTATGTCAGCAGTAGAAGACTTTAAAAAAATAAAACCTCTTAAGAAATTTTTGATATGTTAAACAGATACCAATGACTTTTTATTAGTTAACATTTCTATTTTAATGTAGATTTCATTACTACAAAATCAATCAAGTAGAACATTGAAAAGGATCTAATGTAAACAAAAATTTGAAATTAGAAGCTATAGATGACAATAAGGCTTATGGCATATTTTGCAGTCAGATAATTTCTGTTTTATTCCCTTTCAAGTTATCAACATGATCTTCGTTCATATAGATAATTCCTTATAGCTTACAGAAATTTTTCACTTTTGTCATGTTTTATTTTGCATCTTGGCTTGCAATATGCAAGCTGCATGAGAACAGATATCTTCTCTGTTGCATTAATTACATATCTTGGCACTTTACTATAGAGGCTGGGAATGCAAATATTTGATGCATTAGCTTGTTGAATATATTTCAGTGTCAAAACAAAATGCTAATAATAATGGTATTAATAATCGCTACTATTTTTGAGCATCTCTTTGCTACATAAAATTTTATTTGCTTTACAAATATTCTCTAACTTAGTACTTATAATAACTTAAGATAAGGTATTAGTATTAACCAAGAGATTAGGTAAATTTCAAGGTTTCCGAATTAGTTTTTAACCAGAGCTGAAATTAAAATCCATGCAGGCTGACTTATGAGAAAATACTCTCAACTAGTAATACTAGAGTAAGTTTCTCAAAATAAACTAAACTTGCAGTGATTAAAGGTAAGTTATATTTTGAAATAATAAGTTAAATCTAAATTAATTAAAATTAAATGCAGAAAATCAGTTTACCTGTCCCATTAGTTATATTTCAAGCTCTTAATGGCCACATGTAGCTAGTGGGTATTGTATTTCATAGTGCAGATATGGAACATTTCTATCATCACAGAAAGTTCTATTTAACATGTTAATCTAGAGCAGACATTGTCAAACTTTTTCTGTAAAAGGCCAGAGAATCTTTAGTCTTTGGAGGCCACACTGGTTTCTTGCAACTACTCAACATTGCCATTGCAAAACGAAAGCAGCAATAGACAATACATTTAAAAAACGAGCATGACTGTGTTCTAATGACATTTTATTTATAGACAATGAAATTTGAATTTTATATAATTTTTGTATGTTATGAGATATTATCTTTTCCTCGACCATTAGAAGTATAAAAACCATTCTTAACTCTGAGATCAGAAAATAACAGGCAGTGGGCTGAAGTTTTCTGATTTCTGGTCCAGAAATTCCCTAACATCTTAGTTCCAAAATGCTATAATCATATGTTATCCATAAATTTCAACAAAATTATTATCTGTCTGATTATGGAACATTAATAAGAATTATCTCTAAGACTCACCTTCCCATACTTTTATATCCTTTGAATATTTCAGTTTTATGTTAATTATTAAAAGGAAGTAAATTGTCTGAAGATCTCTTTTGCCAATTAATGTTTCTTTAGATTAAAAACCATGTTCGCTGCAGTAGTCTCAGAAGTTTGCAAATTCGTGACCATTAGTAGAACTTTGGCTCCTGATTCTTGAATCAGTGTATTTATAAACCTAAAAATTTGGAAATACAAGAAGTTGTTTGTTGTACAGATAATGTTTCACAGCTCATGACACATAGCAAGGGTTGTATAATAGAAAAGATTATTATAATTACTTTTTCAAAATTGTATAATAGTGAAGTGTAGAAAAGAAAAGAGGTTTAAAAGGATCAACTTTGTGGGGATTATGCCCTCTCTGACAGTTAACAATATGTAAGGTTTTCCCATTGTTGCCATTTCTAGTAATAAATCAAAGAGTGGTCTACCAGTTATATTAACCGTCAGTTAAATATAAGTATTTTCAGGTCATTTAATTAACAAACCTAATGAGTATTTATGAGGTATTTGTGAGGTTTAGTATATCCTTATTTATTTTTTTCAACATAATTATCTCAGAGAGTGAATGGTAAGCCTACTTGTTTCTCATCATTTTCTGAAAATTCAGAATGTAGTGAAGATTTTCTTAGTCATCTAACAGAAAAAATATTATCCATGTATTTAGACCAGTGTTTTTCAGTGTGGTGCCCAGGACCAACCCCAGACCATGAAGTAGTGCTGGGATGAGTTGGTAACTGGACATCAGAAATTACTTGTAAGTTACCAGGAAATTTTAATGTGCAGCAAGGATTGCAAACCAATGATTTAATAAAACATATAATTAAGAGCTTTTCTTTCAGTTCTTCCATGATATTAAAATAGGAGCCTGAGCTATCAACCAAACTACCTCAACACCCAATACACTGCATAGGACAGCACCGGAAAGAGAATAGCGGACCAAAGTAACTTGCTTGTGTAGCGATCATAAGGAGATCATCTACAAATGTTAATAACATAGTGAAGTGCAGTAGTGATTAATCAGAAGGTGCTACAGCCTGGTTGTGGGCGTTGTAGAAGCATGAACATAGTTATAGCCTAGTTTTGGACAGAGATGCACACATATATAACAGTACAAATCTAGATTTTAGGTCATGGCACTGGGACTCTTAAAAGCTGATTTAAATTAGTGGCCATTCAAATATTATACAGATTATTGACTAGTTTGTTCAATATTCTAAAATAATTTATAAAATATACCAAACAGCAGATAATATAAAAACCAGAGGATATAGATCAAATAAAAATGTAGTAATATAAGAAAGCATAAAGTAAAGAATGTTGGATTATATTAAGAACTAAAGGATGAAAGATATTCAGGATTCAAAAGTGAGAAGATTAATGTGATGTTTAAATATAATTAAACTAAATGATATACATTAAATGAAATAAAGAGTATTATGAATCCTTCTGAGAAGGCATTCTAGATTATTTATAGTTCTACTGGAAATTGAACTTAATATTCCAGGAAATAAAAAGGAAAAAACAGCAAGGAACTTATTCCGATCAATTATTCTAAAGTGATATAAAATCCTTGGCAAAAAAATAATTGTCAATAACAAGATGAAATATTAACCAAGCTTTTATTTTAAAGTATGTGGAAATGTCTAATTTGTCTATTATTAGGAACATTTAACAACTTTTTTTTTCCAGCCAACCTCTGCAGATTATTTTAATCTTTTTTTCTCTTAGAAGGCAAATAATGAATTTTGAATTTTATATTAGGATTTTTTTCATAGTCATATAAATAGAATTTTGAACAGTGATTTTACTAAGTTACTCACAGTAAAAATAGTTCTTTGATAACACTTACTCACAGTAAAAATAGTTGTTTGATGACACAAGTACATGAAATAATTTTGCATAATGTGGCAGATAATATGCATGTTAAGTCGACTGCACTTAGAAATTGATGTGAAAAAATTTGCAAGGAGACACAATTTGTATGTATCTTTCCTCCTTTAAACTTATTTTTGTGAGTACATTATATTGGATCTCATATAGACCTCATTATAACTTTATCTGTGGCAAGATTTTATGGAATGACAGGAAAGTGAGCTATGGAGCTGTATTAAGATCTCCAGTAACCGAAGTTTGGTTTTCTTGGTCTGCTGAGCTTAAGTTTGAAAGTTTTGCATGCATGATCTATTTTTATAGACTTGAAACTCTTAGAATGTTAAAACATGTGAAAGTTACATCTATATAAAACTAAAAATGTGACTAAAGTTATTAATACATCAATTTTGATGACGGTTTGAGTTTTTTCTTGATAATACTTTCTTATCCCAATGTTTGGAAATGTGTAATTCAAGGATCAATTGTTTCTAGACCTAAAGGTTTTCTGCAGTGCATAAATGTTCTGCTATCATGAATTTGATGTATGTAGACATAGTCCATGATATGCTTTGGCTCTGTGTCCCCACTCAAACCTCATCTTGTGGCTCCCACAATTCCCATGTGTTGTGGGAAGGACCCGGTGGGAGATTAGTGAATCACGGTGGAGGGTCTTTCCCATGCTGTTCTCATGATAGTGAATGGGTCTCACGAGATCTGATGGTTTTAAAAAATGGGAGTTTCTCTGCACAAGCCCTCTCTTTGCCTGCTGCAATCCACCAAAGTTGCGACTTGCTCCTCCTTGCCTTCAGCCATGATTGTGAGGCTTCCCAGCCACATGGAACAGTGAGTTCTCCATTAAACTTCTTTCTTTTGTAAATTGCCCAGTCTCAGGTATATCTTTATCAGCGGCATAAAAACAGACTAATATAGTCCATTATTTGCTTTTAAATCTTACTATATGTCACTTATGTTTCGTTGCTATTAGAAATCATTGGGAAAATAATATGCAATTGTCAGAAAAGCACTAGTGATTGAGAATTTTGGAAACATAATATGATGCTCTGTCAGTATTTTTTTTCTGTATCATAAATAACAGCAAAGCTTAACAGATATAAATGAACCTGCATTTCTGTTGTACAAGATGTGACTTTGTACTAACACAGTACAAAGGTTAATATAGTTCCAGGTTAATATGTGCAAAGTTAACCTGGAAAATAGAACCTATTGGGAAGAGAAATGAAGAAATGGTATTTATAAAATGCATAGCTGGCCATATAATAGTCCAACTTAAAGATAAAGGATAACTTTCTTTACTTATGTTTAGAACTCATATAGTTGTAAGGTTCCAGAGATTTTGGTCAAGCTCTGGCACACAGAAACTTAGATAAACATACTTAATAGTAAATTAAACCTGGAGTTGTAACAACTCTTTCTTGAGGGAAATGACTGCCTAATACTTTAAACATGTTTTTGATTATATAAGTCAGTGTAGGTCATGAATCATATGGGTTTTATCCACTATAAAGTTAATACCTTTTTAATGATGCATATTAAGGGTAATTTTATTCAAATTTAAAGACTAAGATGGAATTCTAGACACTTGGATATACTTCTCATTATTTTTCTAGTTGCTATTTCTCTAGATTTTAAAAGAATCAATGTTTCAGACTGGGTTTTTACAGTGCTTCCTTATTTACTTATTTATTTATTTATTTTTGGCTTTCTTATATTTTAGATTGATGTGTTTCAGCCCAGAGAATTTTTCAGTAGGAATGGGAACCTGAGATTTTCACTGCAACTGTATACAAATTTAATGATATGGTTTTATATAAAAGCGTACTGCAAACACCAAAATCCTCTGATACCGATTACAATTTAGTTGGACTGTGCCTACAATTAGTGGATCATTTTCATGCTAAGAGATCTAGTGTCCCTGTGATTTACTGTCACTTAAAAAATGCTCCTGAAGAGGTCCAGAATTTCTACAGAAGGCATATTTTAATGTTACCATTCAGTTTTATGACTAAGGTTTAAATGAGCACTTGAGCCTTACTTACCTTTCCAACCTAATTTAATGTTGTGCATTACCCTAAATCTCCTTGCTGAACAAATTGTTCTCCTTGTTCTTACCTTTCATTCCATGAACCATTCTGTCTTTGGGTTCTGGCTCATCCTCCTCTTTTTGATTGGAATACCTGCCTGCCCCCTCCTCCCTCCTACCCTTTCTTTCTTTCTGCCTTTCTTCTTTTCCTTTTTTTTTTTCTGTTTAAATGTTTCCTATACTATTTTCAGGACTCAGTTTTTGTTCCCGATTGCATGAAGTCTTTTATTACTATCTCACCTCTTAGTGACTTCTCCATCCTCTGAAATCCTCAAAATTTATTATTTTACTCCTTCTCTGGAACTTGATTTAGAAATGGCATTATGCAATCTTCAGAGAAGCAAAATTATTTAGGTAAAGTATATTGATATTTAGCATCCCCATTTTGGACAGAACAAAACAGAAAGGAGAACCCATTTGTTACTATCACTCAGAAAACTTGTGACTGACAAAAGAGAGAATCAATATGGCTCATTCCTATACTGAGTCTTAGAGAACTCACTTCGAAAGTTCATCAGCAAAAAATGGTAAAATAAATACCTAAAGTTAAAATTACTTTGCAAGTCCATAGTCTTAAAAATTATTTTATGTCTTTGTCATAAAGTCATTATGATCCAATGGCCTTTGGAGGAATCATACTTTGCTGATAGAACAGATCCAAGAATCCTTAATAACTTCTAAGATTTCCTCATCTTTATACCAGGTATGGAGGAAATAACTGAAATGAAGAAGATGAAGGAGAGAAAGAAGGAGATGATGGTAATGAAGAAGAAATATTTTTTCCTGTGTCCAAAATGGAGTAATAATGGCATTAAATAAAAGATTGTGCAACTCATATAATTTTGAGGAATTAATGCAGATGACACAGAATGGACACATTTTTGGAAGCTGTGATTTGTTCCATAATTTTATTGGTCACCTACAACAGAAAAGTTAGATTTTATCATCCCCAAATATTTGTCATATTCATGTGGGATAAACATATTTTGTCACTATAAAACTAGAGATGACAGAAATCTGTATTTTATTGGCTCAATAATAAGTGATTGTAGTTTAAAAAGAGGCCATGACAAAGATTTAAGTCATTGCCTTATGACTGTTCCTGTAGATGTACCTCCTGTAATAAAATACATAACATATACATAACATATACGGAGTGTTCACCATGTGTCAACTACCATGTGAAACTGTTACATGCATGTTTTGTCAGAACAAATTTTGCTTTGTGGATGAGGAAACAAAAAGAGGGTCACAGCAAAGTGACTTGCCCAAATTTACAGAGTTTTCAGTTACTGGGAAAACTGGAATTTGAACCCAAACAATCTGATTCCAGAGCCCTCATTCTTTCTGTATTTGTAGGCAGCTAGGCAGGCTTAGAACTACCAATGTCTATCAGCTCTGTTGCTTCTCTTCTCTTTTACTGTACTTCTTTAGGACTGCTCTAAGTCAATAACATAGGTATTTTGCTATGCAAATATCTGATTAAGTGAGGACAGGCACATGTTTCCTTTTTTAGGCTAATGTTAAGGGAAATAAAAATCCAACCATATTTTGGGATTCATATGATTGATATAACCTTGGGAAAAGTAGTCAAACCAATACTGTCATATGTCCATTTCTTCTTTAAATGTAAATTTGTCCCAACTGAAGTGAAGCCTCCAATATACAACAATTATTGTTTCCGTTATTATATCAATCATACATTAAACACACACATACACACTTTTATTATTTTCAATTGACCAAAAATTTTAAGACTGGAAGTAACTGCTTTCAGTTTTATTTCAGAATAATGAAAAAAAATGTTGCAACATTTTATTTTGAGAAGGTGGATTTCAGTTGGATAAGTTTTCATGCAAAAATGTTAACTGTTTTGGGTTTTGTTTATGCATTTTTTTAAAAGACCTGTAGAGATAAAACTCCTTAATACTGGTGCACTGAGCCCTACCATTTATCTATGATTGTAATTGACATAGCTGCTACTTGACATTTATGGCCAATAATATGATCAGCAGCTATCCCTCCTAACACACTAAACTAGAATGTCTGTGAGCAAAGGACTGTGCATCCCTGGTGTCTTGCATAGATTTTGTTTGTTTGTTTGTTTGTTTTTTGTTTTTTCTTTTTATTATTATTATTATTATTATTTTTATTATTATTATACTTTAGGCTCTATGGTACATGTGCGCAACGTGCAGGTAAGTTACATATGTATACATATGCCATCCTGGTGAGATTTTGTTATAGCCTAAGCTCTCAATAAATATATGTAAAATAAATTAATCAAATATACATTGTGAAATAATTATATATTCTTTTTAGTTTGGCAGTTGGGTCTTATGAAAAAACATTTGGTATTCTAGGAAAGTTATAAAACAAGTATAATTATGTTGAATTTTTATTACAACTAATTGAAAATTATAATTTATTTAGTATATGTGATTGCTGGACATTTTTTTATATGACTTTACTTTAAAAGTGATGTACAGATTCAATGCAATCCCTGTCAAAATATCAAGGACATTCTTCACAGAAATAGAAAAACAATCCTAAAATGTATGTGGAACCACAAAAGACGCTGAACTGCCAAAGTAGTCTCGAGCAAAAAGAGCAAAGCTAGTCATAACTCTACCCAATTTCAAAATATGCTATATATGAGGTTAGTTGTGAGCTTGTACAAAAATGCTATAAAGTGATAATAACCAAAACAGCTACCAAGCTGCCCCACCACTTCTTTAAGCATTCTTCCTTACCAACTCAAGTGTCCATCATGGTTGAGGGTCTCCTCCTGCTGGGATTCCAGAGGCTTGTGGTGGAGTGGGTTCCTCCCTGTCTGTTCAACTCATTCTCTCCATAGGAGTTGTTGGGGGCCAGAAACAAGTCCCACAGAGCAGTAGTTCCTTGCAGGATTACCGGCTTCCTCCCGCTTCAGCCCAGCTTCTGCGTCTTCCTCCATCTGCTCTCAATAGCTTCCCTCTGAAGATCTGCTAGGAGTGCACCAGTTTTCCTAAAGTCCTGTCCCTCAATGGGTGATGTTCCTCCTGGCTACGTCTAATTGGCCATCTTGGAGCATGCACTTCTACTTTTCAGAGTTTTAAATAACCGTGTTAAAAGTTATGTTTAGAGGAATAATTTTATTCCGATCACTGCCAAAAACCTTGATTTTATTTCCGTAAAAATTATGATTCCAAAACCTGTTGAAAGCTAAAAGTAAATAATGCAAGTACAGGAAATGTCCACCATGTAAATAGCTATATAATTTGCTAAAAAAGAAAAATTACAAAACAATGATAATAAGAAGGTGAAGTGAGAGGCAATGAAAGTTTAAATATCTAATCATTTGTTTCTTCTCGAAAATGACTCTATTATGTATAATATTCATGTTTAATAACAGAAAAAAGAAAAGTTTTTGGGAGTCCAAAGAGGCTATCCAAAGTGTGATTAGATCACAAAATTCTGCCTATGACTATGACAGTAAACATACCAGTGTCTTCTATTTATTTTCTTTTTGTTTTTCACAGGTGTTAAGTAGACAATTTGAGACACAGAATAACTTGAAAAATGGCATATTGTCTGTATACAGAGATGTACAAAACCCAGATTTCTGTCCAATATGATAATCTCATTCCTTGGCAATATTTAAATATGCACAACAGCTGCAACTATTCTCAGATCTGACTAACAATTTATCCACGGAGAGCAACTTTCATCAGGAAGAAACACTGAGAAAATGATGGGGCATTTGGGCATTGAACCATGTCTTTAATCAAGCAACAGCAGCAGTAGACTCTTCTGAAATCATGGCTAGTGTCCCTTTGATCATCATGCATGCATGATGTCCCAATCTCAAATGCCATGTGAAAATCTTATTTCCAAGCAGAACTATAGAAAAACCTTTTGCCCATTCCCAATATTTAGCTATTTTGTCTAAAAAACATTAGCAATATATATTATCTCTGTAACCACTAATATTAATTCACCTTGAAACTTATTTATCCTGTTTTTGCTCACAATAAACAAGTAAAATGTCCACCTACCATCAAGTTTAATATTTCCAAGCAGAACTATAGAAAAACCTTTTGCCCATTCCCAATATTTAGCTATTTTGTCTAAAAAACATTAGCAATATATATTATCTCTGTAACCATTAATATTAATTCACCTTAGAAACTTATTTATCCTCAGTTTTTGCTCACAAAAAAACAAGTAAAATGTCCACCTACCATCAAGTTTAACGTGGAATTAAACATGATTAAAGCCCAGTCTTTCGTGGTTGGTTGAAGGCTCAGATAAAAGTCAATAAAATTGAGTTAATATCCTCATTATTAAATTAAACGTAAGAACTGAACAGATAGTTACCAGGGCCCACTTGTGAATATAGTTCAATGGTCTTTAGTTTAGAACCTGATCAATGTGTTTCTGTTCCATTTATAATATCAGAAGAAAATTAATGATTTGAGCACAGATTTGGCTTTCTAATTTTTTGTTTATAGTTTATATCTTATCCCTTATATCTGGCACCAGAACAAGGACCTTGAAGTGTTTTTTAAAACCAGAAATCTTCAAAAAAGGCTCATAGTTTTACAATCACATTATGTATTGAATGAATACTAAAAATTCAAAAACAGAAACTTGCCATGCCTAATATGATTTGTAGGTAAGTTTTTTAACTTCAAAAAACAGACTATTTCTGTCTTATACCAAATATTTTAAACAATGGAATAGAAGAAGGGAAACTACAGAACTTGTTTTATGAGACAGTTACAGTCTTTCATCCAAATGTGGTAAGGGCAATACAGGAAAAACAAAAACTACCAACCATTCTAGCACATAAAGATAGACAGAAATACCTCAAACTTATCACAAATTAAAATCATAACAACAACAAAAGTACTATTGCATGATTAGAGCTCATCCTAAGCATTAAAAATCAACATAGAAAGTGTATCTGTATAAGTGAATGTGTGAACGTATTAAAGGAAAAAGTCATATGCCTATCTCATTAGACACAGAAGTATATTTTTTCAAAGTTTAGCACATATCCGTGAAAAAAAAAAAAAATCCAGCAAGGCGGCAAGATTAAAGAGAACTTCCTCAGTCTGATAAAAATAACCAAATATGTACAAGAAAGCATCTGATATAATAAAATATTGGAAACATTTTATTTAAAGTGAAGAGAAAGATCAAACTTAATGCTTACATTAGAAATTATAGCTTACCTAGAGTTATAAGAATTAGAAAGTACATGAAACCTTTGATATTAACAGAAAATGATACTCTACAGAAAATGGAAAATAATTTACAAAAAAATAGTTACAATTCCTCATATATTTGAACATTGTCACTATATAAAAGAGTACCTTTTAACTATCTTACATTTCTATATACCTTCAATATCAATTAAAATGTCTTCCAAAATTTATATATTGAAGTCTTAACACTCTATGTATCCCAGAATGGGTACACATTTAGAAATACAACCTTTAAAGAGGTAAGTAGGGCAAAATGAGATTATATGAGTGAGTCCTAATTCAATATGACTGCTATCCTTATTAGAAGAAGGAGAGATGCCAGGGACACCCATGCGTAGAGCAAAGACCCAGTGAGAAGGTGGCCATCTGTTAGCCAAGGAGAAAGGCCTCCAGTGAAACAAAACTTGCAAACACCTTCATCTTGGACTTCCAGTTTCCGGGAATGTGAAAAAGTAGATTCCTGTTGTTTCATCCATCCAGTCTGTGGTATTCTGTTATGGCAGCATTGGCAACTAATATAGTAAGTGTGGAAGAAGGGAAGCAACTGAATAACTTACAATTAAATTCTCATCTTTTAGTGCGTCTGTATCTATGGACTGTAATCTTCACAAATGCTTTTAGCTTTTTGTTTTTTAACTTTTTAGGTGAAAATGGAGGATAAATAAAGATTTAGTGACTTAAAAGCATTTCTCCAAGTGAGATATGGCCCTGGTAAAGTGTTTTACACTGAGGAGCAGGATTTGTTATCAAGAATGCTTTGGTCATATTTCACAATGGTTAATATTCTCCTTCCTCTATCAGAGGATCAAAGGGTCCGTCTTAGTGTGAACTTGGTGGGATTCTTAGAGGTAAAACCCAGGAAAGTGTAGGGGCTTCCTTAATACTGCTGCTCCCAGGAGTTTCTCACTTCCATGCTTTTTATACTCAGCCTCCAGCCGTTTGTCAACATCACCAGGAAGTGTTCCTACTAGTTAATGGCTCCCATGGGTTCTGTTCCAGATAGGCAGGACTTATTGTGATTCTCATGTCTCACCCGTCTCTTCAGTGTTCAGGGTGGTGGTTTTCCTCATCGTTGATTTTTAGTCTATTCAGTGCTTTCTTGTGAGGATGGTAGTGATGACTTCTAAGGTCGCTATATGTCAAAGCTGACACCAGAAATTCCCAGAGACTCTTTTTAAATCTGGAAGTTGGTAATCTAAGCCCCATGCTCCTAACAGCTTCACTATTTTGAGCCTAAATATGTTGATCCACTATACTTTCCAAATCAAGTCTCTGCTTTTAAGAATTGGTGTGGTGATGAGTACTTGATTCAGTTTGTGAATATGAAAATACTTAATGCATATTTTAAATATGAAGAATACAAATAATAAGCTGTAAGTACCATGGCAACATGTAGGCAACTTGCTGAACGTAGGATACAAATTCCATGAGGACAAATACTTCCGTCTTTTTTATTTATCACTTTCCTTCCAGAGCATAGAACTATACTCTACAGGCATTAAGTTTTCAGTAAATATTTGTTGAATAAGTAGTTATTCAAAGAAAATCCAGGATGGTGACTTGAACATGGGTAAAAGAAAGTGATTTATTCCTAGAAATGGCAAGAGTGGGAAAATCTTACATATTTTCAACTGTCAGGGCATAATGCCCCCAAAGTTGATCCTTTTAATCCTCTTTTCTTTTTTACACTTCACTCTTATATAATTTTGTAAAAGTACTTATTACAAAAATGTTTTATACCATACGACCCTCGCTATTTGTCCTGAGCTGTGAAGCTTTATCTTTACCCAACACCACTACTTGTATTTCCAAATTTTTAACTTTATAAACTCACTAATTATTTCAGTTGCACAGTCTTTTATTTAACACCATTATTACTCCATTTTGGACACAGGAAAAAATATTTCTTCTTCATTACCATCATTGTCTTCTTTCCCTCCTTCATCGTCTTTATTTCAGTTATTTCCTCCATACCTGGTATTAAGATGAGGAAATCTTAGAAGTTATTAAGGATTCATGGGTTTGTTCTAACAGCAAAGTGTGATTCCTTCAAGGGTCGTTGGATCATAATGACTGACGAAGACGTAAAATAATTTTTAAGACTATGAACTTGCAAAGTAATTTTAATTTTAGGTAATTATGTATTTTACCATTTTTGTTGATGAATTTTGGAAATGCGTTTTCTGAGACTCAATATAGGAACGAACCATATTGATTCTCTCGTCGGTCAGTCACAAGTTTTCTGAGTGATGGTAACAAATGAGTTCTCTTTTTTGTTTTATTCTCTCCAAAATGGGGATGCTAAATATCAATATACCTCACCTAAATAATTTTGCTTCTCTGAAGACTGTATAATGCCGTTTCTAAAGAATAAACACAAAAGTCAATGCAAAACTGGTACACATTAAGTGTAACTAAGTAATCCATTGTTGCAATGACAACCAAAAAACTTACTCTTCACAAATAAAAGACTGAAGGTGTGAAGGAAGCCATAAATTGTTGAGGGAAAATGAACAAATAAGAAAAGAGCTTCACTGAATACTGAGTACCAACGTAATACTTATCTTGAAAAGCAAAATTTGTAATCATTACTTTCACAGTTTCCTGTATAGGACATATATTATACAATCACATAAAAAACTGGTACATTTTATCACTGGGTTTATTTTTTAGTTCAGTTTTTTAGTTCCTGCTATTGTTTCTTTTTGAGGCATGTTTTTATGATTGCAGAATCTATAAAAAGAGTACATGCAGAATCTATAAGAAGAGTACATTCTGAATTATTTAATTACTCAAATGATAAAATGGTAAAGTCTAACCTTTTGCTTTTAAAAATATTTGACATTTTTAAAAAAGTAAATAATACACCTTAAATTTTTTTCTTTTTTTTTAAACTTTTATTCTAGGTTCAGATGTTCATGTGCAGTCTTGTTATGTAGATCAACTCATGTCATGGGAGTTTGATGTACAGATTGTCACCTGAGTATTAAGCCTAATACCCAATAGTTATTTTTTCTGCTCTTTTTCCTCCTCCCACCCTCCACACTCTTTTAGGCCCCTGTGTCTCTTGTTCCCCTCTTTGTGTCTGTGTGTTCTCATCACTTAGCTCTTTCTTATTTGTAAGAACATGTATTTGGTTTTCTGTTCCTGCATTAATTTGCTAAGGATAATGGTGTCTAGCTTCATTGACATTTCTGCTATAAACTTTGTCTTATTCTTTTTTACGGCTGCATATGTACTACATTTTATTTATCCAGTTTTCCACTGACTGTCATTGAGGTTGATTCTATGTCTTTGCTATTGTCAGTAGTGCTGCAAGGAACATATGTGTGTATGTGTCTTTATGATAGAACAATTTATAATGCTTTGGATATATACCCAGTAATGCGATTGCTGGGTTGAATAGTTGTTCTGTTTTTAGCTCCTTGAAGAATCACCACACTGCTTTCCAAAATAGTTGAACTAATTTCTACTCCCATCTATAGTATATAAGCATTCTCTTATCTCCACAACCTCATCAGCATCTGTTATTTTTTGACTTTTTAATAGTAGCCATTATAACTGGTGTGAGATGGTGTCTCATTGAGGTTTTGATCTGCGTTTGGGAAAAGGACAGTCTAATCAATAACTGGTGTCAGAAAAACTGAATATCCACATGCAAGAAAATGAAATTGGGCCTTTCTCTCTCACTATATACAAAAATCAACTAAAATGGATTGAGGACCCAAATATAAGATCTGAAACTATGAAACATATGGAAGAATACATAGGAGAAAAGCTCCATGATGTTGGTTTGGGCAATAATTTTTGAATATGACCTCAGATGCATAGGTAACAAAAACAAAAGATACACAAATGGAATTACATCAAACTAAGAAGATTCTTCACTGAGTGTAGAAACAACCTACAGAATGGGAGGAAATATTTGCAAAGTATACATCTGATGAGGGGTTGATATCCAAAAATATATAAAAACTCAAACAACTCGATAGCAAATAACCCAATTAAACAATGGGCAAAAGATCTGAATAGACATTTTTCAAAAGAAGATATACAAATAGCCCAAAGGTATGTGAAAATATGTTCAGCATCACTAATCATCGGGTAATGCAAATCAAAACCACAGTGAGATATCACCTCACTTCTGTTAGAATGACTATTACGAAAAGACAAAAGATAACAAGTACAGTGAGGATGTAGAATAAAGGGAGCCCTTGTACACTGTTAGAGGAAATATAAACTGGTAAAGCCATTATGGAAACACCATGCAAGTTTCTAAAAATATTAAAAATAGAACCACCATATTACCATATTATCCAGCAATCCTACTAATGGGTATTTATCCCAAGGAAATAAAATCAACATATTAAAAATATATTTGTACTTCCATGTTTATTGTAGCACTCTTCACAGTAGCCAAGATACAGAATCAACCTAAGTGTCTCTCCATGGATGAATAGATAAAGAAAATGTGGTGTATATACACAATGGAATACTATTCAGCCATTAAAAAGAATAAAATCTTGTCATTTGTGATAACATGGATGAACCTGGAGAAACTTATGTTAAGAGAAATAAGCCAGGCATAGAAAGACAAATACTTCAGGATATCTCTCATATATAAAATCTAAAAAACAGTTGATCTCACAGAAGTAGAGTAGAATGGTAGTTACCAGAGGCTGAGGTGGTTAGGTGGGAGAGAAAAATGGGGAGATGTTGACTAAACGATGTGCATTTAGTTAGACAGGAGGAATACATTTAAGAGATTTATTGTATAGCATGGTGACTATAGCTAATGACAATATATCATATTCTTGAAAAAAACAGCGAATATTAAGTGCCAAGATAGCGAATATTAAGTGTTCTCATTGCAAAAATAATGTGAGGTAATGTATGTGTTAATTAAAATATTCCACAATGCATACATACTTTAAAACATCATGCTGCACGTGGTCAATACATCATTTAGGAAGGCTTTATCTTATTTACAACAAGCTTTACTAAAGGATCTATATCTAGATGGAAATAGGATAAAGATAACTATATATTTTCAATATCTTAGACAGCAAAGGCAAAAATAATGATTCAGAATGCTACTCAGGTTTCTTAAATAAGGTAACATACTAAAATCGTGGTTTTAAAAATAGCGCTGTTAAAATATTCAGGCAATTTATTGATTCCCCATGTAAAAGATAAATTTATCTTAATGGTCAGACAATTGCAGTCCTCTCTCAATTTGCATTGTCTAATTCACCTATTTTTTCATTCTGTACTACTACCTATCACAACATCATGTGTGAGAGGTAGAAAAAAATATTAGATAAGTGCTTAAATTCTGAAGAAACCATTTTTCCCTGTTTTGGGTTGTTACTATAAGTCACTTTAAAATATGGCCCAGTTGCTGCTTTAGGTATATTCATAATAGTTAACAAGTGGCAGTCTGTTCTATATTCACAACTCATGCTCTCTATTATACACTACAAGATGAGATATTATTTTAATACTTCTACAAAGACTTAAGAATGCATTCAGGCATGTTCAATCGATTAGAAATAAGTCCCCTAAGGATAGCACAGAGGATTATTTTTTCATTTCTAATATTCAAAACAACTGGTATTTGATTTAATGTTGCAGATCAACAAACAGCCTTAAAGACTGATGGCCACTCAAATCCCTAAAACTGGCCAATGAGTGTTATCACTCCATGAAATTCCAACTCTGTTTTGAAGAATGATTTCTTCAAAAGCATGGAAGAGAAAAAACAGTATTTTATTTTTTTTTATACTTAGCACCCTTTGGGACTATAAGATCTCTGGAGAATACACTTTTCCCCCCTCTCTCCTTCCCTTCTTCTTTTTATTTTCTTTTTCAGCAAACATATTGGGCACTTATCTTGGTCACATATTCTAGGTACCATGCTGCATTCTGAGAATACAAGCATGAATGAGACATTGTTTCTTATCTGTCAGGGTCTCATAATCTATTAAGTGAAATGAACAACTAAGAAGAAAAGCACCAGAGAGTTTCACATGCCCTATGACAGATCTTTACTGATTATTTTAAAAATTTAACAAAACACTTGAAAGGTTTTAGCAAAAATGTACCATATACGCAATTTTGTAGAAGCTTCTGCTAGATTAACGTACCGAGAAGAAAGTGGTCAATTTTACCATTTAATACTGAAACAAGCATACTTCTAACTATAATTGAAAACTATATATTTTACTAATATATAATTAATGACATGTTCAGTGAAGATACCTATAATTTAAAAAAAAATCCTCAATCTGAAGATCTGTATTCGCTGAATTAAAAGTTATAAGAATGAGACCATGTAGCAGAATATAAAAATAACTTAAATACAACAGCAGAATGCTGATTCTTAAGCAAATCAAATTTTCTCCACAGCGTCCCTTCGATAGTTCCCCTTGTGGGGATTAAAGTGGTTCTTGGTTATATATTTAGGGCTACATTGTATTTTTCTGGTCCTTGTTTGTATGTAATCCACTCTTACACTTCTTCCTCCTAAGTGAAAAAAAAAATGCATCAAGATGAATGTATCATTTTAAAATGCTACATACCAGTTATTTTTCTTCTATGGGGTTTTTCTTTAGAAAACTCGAAAATAGAAGCAGTCCTTGATTATGCACAAATCATTTAATACTTGGCCTTCCATCTGAAATTTCTAAAAAGAGTATTAATTAGTGTTAAAATTAGTCTGCTAATGCAAGATTTGTGAAGTGAGATAGAAAACCCATTTTCATATTATATTAATCGGTTATTGTGAAATATCGTTTAAAATTATTTCCCTGACTATGTAAACATATAAAGTATGAAATAATCCTTACTCATAATAATAAAACTCGTATTTATATTTCATCATTAGTGATGAAATATAAAATTTTGGCATAGGTATTTCTATTGTTATATATTTCTTACACACTTAATATCATACTATATATACATAGCTTTCATCTTCCTTTTTAAATTACCTTAATAAGCTTTTCTCTATCTCATGAAAATATTCAAATTTAACAGCTGCATTATATTATATGATATGAACTTATTTCTCAGTTCTTGGATTTTTAAAGTTGAATTCATATTTCAAAGTATTAAGTATTTCCTTTTGTGATTTCAAGCTATCTATTTTCTTCTTTGCTTACTCTTATCTCAACACTGCTACAATGAAGGAAGTGCCTACTACCCTTATGAAAGGCCAGTCTTCCACTTGTGCTCCAGATCCTGTTCTGTCTCATCTTTCAAGGTCATTGTTTCTGAAATTTCTCTGTCTGGCACCAACAATTTCTCCCTCTCTCTTGTATTATCTTCATCAACATAAAACATTCTTTGGGTTCTTCCATCTATTAAACAATCCTGCTTTAAAAAATATAGCCACATTTTCCTATTTGTTTTACAGCATAGTTTCTTATAAAAGCTGTCAGTAACTTCATATCCACTTCTCAACTTTCGTTTGTCAAGTTCAGCCAGACTTCTGCTCCTGGCCACTCCACTGAATCTGCTGTTACCCAGTCATCAATGAGCTTCATATTTTCAAACACAGTGAACCCTTCTCATCTCTCAAATTACCTCATCTCTAGACCTGTTCTAGGCAGGTTGACAATTGCATTTTCTGAAAACTAATATTGTTCTAGGCTTCTTGTATATTGTACAGTATTGTATTTCCTTCTGACTCCGTAGCTGCTCCTCCTCAGTTTTCTTTGCTGAGCTGTTTCTCTAGATCTCTGGATATTTCAGGACTTAAATTAGTTTCCGTTTCTTTCAGTATTTATTCCCTTTTCTAGACAATCTTATCCATTGCCATGGCTTTACATATCTAAATGATAATAATATCCCTAGTCCTGATCTTGTCCCTGAACTCCAGACTCACAACCAGCTGTTACTTTAAATCTCCACTTAAGTCTCTAATAAATATCTCAAAGCTAACTAAACTCAATAAACTCTTGGTCCACATACACTTTTGCTTATGCAACTGCAGTAATGTTACCACCATCTACCAGTTCCTTAAGCCAAAAACAAATGAGGTGGCATTGATTCCTCTCCTATCTTAAGCTAGGCAGCCAATGTACCCCAAATCCTATCAGTTCAAACTCATCATGTTCCCAATCCCTGTAATCCTCTTCATCTCTCCTACTCTCACTCATTGCCTAGTTTGCATGCTTGACTGCTTACAAATCACTTGCTAGAACTATTTTTAAACAGAAATTATTATTTTTTCACTAGTTCGTTTAACTAACCCACTTTGTTTGCTTCCTGTTGTTTTTACTACAAAATGTATATTCATTACCCCAGCCTTTGGATCCTGAATTAGACCCTGCATATCTCTGTGACTTCATCTCATACGACAATCATTGCATTTGCTGATTGATGCCAGTCTCACTGTCACTTTTCGTTATCTTGCTGTTGCCCTAATATGCCAAGTTGTATAACCTCTATGTCTGTTTTTTTATATTTGATATGTCTTTCCCTTTTCAGTGGCTGGCCACTATTTTTTTTTATTAATTTCCAAGACTAAATATCACTTTTCTACTAAAACTTTCTCTTAGCCTCCAATAAAAAGTAGTTCCTCAGTCTCTTCATCACATTATCTGGTTTTATTTTCATCCTGGAACTGATACTTTATTATTTATTCATTTATTTATCATGCTTTTAATTTTTTGTCTTCCCTTAAAATGTCAGCCCCATGAAGCAAATGCCTTACTGTATTCTTCTCTGATTTATCTGCAGTGCCTAGAAAATGTGTGAAATAGATATTAAGTGCTTAAGCGCATTTTGTACACCTTTGTGTGCATTTTTGGTATTTCTTAGATCTCTATAAATAAAATAATTGAGTCCTAAGCCATTTGTTTTCTACAAAGCTTGTACCTATATTAGGGTGTCCAGATTTAACAAATAAGAAATATAAGACATTTTCTTTTCAAGAAATCTTTTCAAGATACTGATTTCGTTTCTTTTGGGTATACCCAGAAGTTGGATTGCTGGATCATGGTTGTTGTAATTCTCATTTTTGAAGAGCTTTCATGCAGTTTATCTTAATGGCTTTACCAATTTTCATTCCCACCAAGAGTGTACAAGCGTTGTCTTTTCTCCACATCCTTGCCAAAACTTCTCTCTGGCCTATTTGATGATAGACATCCTAACCAATGCAGGGTGATATCTCATTGTAGTTTTGATTTGCGTTTCCCTGATGATTAAGTTATATTGAACATTTTTTCATATCCTAATTGACCATTTGTGTTTTCTTTTGAGAAGTGGCTTATGCAACTTTTATAAAGAAGGAAGTTTTATCATTTGCAACAACAGGATGCTGCTGCTGTACATTATGCTAAGTGAATAAGCCAGGCACAGAAAGACAAATGCTGCATAATATGCTTTGTCTCTGTGTCCCCACCCAAATCTCATCTCGAATTATAATCCCCATGTGTCCAGGGAGGTATGTGATGAGAGGCGATTGGATCATAGGGGTGGTTTCTCCCATGTTGTTCTCATGATAGTGAGGAAGTTCTCACCAGAACTGATGGTTTTAAAAGTGTTTGACAATTCCCCCTTCACTCTTTGTCTCTCCTGCTGCCTTGTGAAGACAATGCCTATCTTCCCTTCACCTTCTACCATGATTGTAAGTTCCCTGAGGCCTCCCCAGCCATGTGGAACTCTGAGTCAAGTAAAGCTCTTTCCTTTATAAATTACCCAGCCTCAGGTACTATCTTTATAGCAGTGTGAAAACAGACTAATACACTGCATCATCTCACTTACATGTGGAATCTAAAAAAGTAAAACTCGTAGAAACAGAGAATAGAAGACTGGTTACCAGAGGTCAGAGAGTGAGGAAAATAGGCAGACGTTGGTCAAAGGGTATGGACATTCAGATACAAGATGCATAAGTTTTGGAGACCTAATGTATAGCATTGTGACTATACTTAATAATAATGTATACTTGAAATTTGTGAGGAGAGCAGGTCTTAAGTATTCTCATCACAAAAAGAAAAAATGATAATGATATAAGGTGATAGGTATACCAGTTATAATAGCTTGGGGCTGGCAATCATTTCACAATGTGTACATACATCGAAATGTCACACTGTACTCCTTAAATACAGTCATGTGCCACGTTAACGCAGTTTGGTTGACAGTGGGCCACATATACAATAGTGGTCCCATAATATTATCATACTGTATTTTTTACTATACCTTTTCTATGTTTAGATATATTTAGATATACAAAGACTTATCTTTGTGTTACAATGGCCTATAGTATTTAGTACAGTAATATGCTGTGCAGGTTTTAGCCTAGGAGCAATAGGCTATACCATATAACTTAGGTGTGTAGTTGGCTATATTATCTAGGTTTATAATCTATAGTGTTCCCACAATGACATCACCTAATGATGTGTTTCTCAGAAGGCATCTCTGTTGTTAAAGAACACACGGCTGTATATATAATTTCTGACAATTGTATCTCAATAAAGCTAGAAAAAGATAAAGGAAATATGACACTCAGTTAAAATAGATTTTTAGATAAATAATCACTATTTAGTATAAGTATGCTCTATGCCATATTTGGCACACACGTTTGCTAAAAAATTTACTTATTTTTTATTGGAAATTCAAATTCAATGGAGCATCTTGTATGTTACCTGGCAACATTAACCGATATGTATTTTTAACCAAAGTGGATAAAAATAATGATGACTTGTTTCCCTTTTCATCATTTATAAATATGCGCTAACTGAACACACACGCAGATGCACAAAGGCCATTGAAGATAAAATAAAGATGAATATCTATACCTAGGTTACAATCTATTTCACAAGGTATAACTTTTATTTCATTGACATTGTTCTTGAAGCTGTAGTCATTTTATGCAATGCCACAGGTGCTCAATAGAAGTGTTTTTGAATCCATGTGAGGCTTAATTCGATCATGAAGTTGCTTTGATCTGATTGGACTTTGTGAACTGTTATTCTCTCCAGATAAACAATAATACGGAGGAAATCCATTTCTTGCTGGGGTGATGTGATATGCGTGTTGAAGAATAAGCAGAGGCCTGGCTCATTTGTCTGTGGAATTAAGACAACATTACAAGAATCAAAATCTTGAATGTGTTAGGTTACTGAGGATCCTCAAAAAACATTAGGAGTATCTAATCTAATCTAAATTAGATTAGATTAGATTTAGATTAGTTTCCTAATCTAAAACTTTCTAAATATTCACTTAAAACTTTGTGTCTTCTGTGTTTTTATCTTTCTCTATAAAGAAATTTAATGCTCTAAGTAGACATAAGATTAAGTTCTTAAAATAAACTACTAGCAAAGAAAGTTTAATGTGAAATTTAACCTTTGCTGTTGTGTTACTGTAAACTCATATAAAAAAACATGCCGACTAGAAGTGTGAGAATGATATTTTTGTGGTAAGATTCTAACATGTTAGGAACTCGAAAAGGAAATATAAAAACCCAGGAGTTGCATTAAATGAAATAACATTGAACACTCTAAAGTAAAAATGATTCTCACTAGGGGGTCTCTGCATTTTGAAAGCTTTAAGATTAAAAGTACTGCAAGTAATTTTTATAAATAGCTGAAATTTTTGGTTTATACTAGATTAGAGACTGCATTAGGTGGTGAGAGTATCCTGTCTATTGTACTCAACCATAAAGGTTTGACTGTTCAACTTAGAATTTTCATAAAATGTAATCTTTTCAGAGTTCTTACTATTATTAATTGTCAGTGCCTTTTTTCATCTGTGACTTCAGTCAGCTGGGTTTGCCATTATCATGAGCAACAGCAGAAGGGAAGGAAAGTACAAAGGCACTATAGTGAGACGACTGACCCCAACAGTCTGTTAACCATTTCACCATTGTATTCAGAATTATAAAATAAATAATTACATTTCAATCACATCATTATAAATAGTAGCAATAGTTAATGTGAAGTGCTTACCATGGTGTGTATAAATACTGTTTGATATTTAAACCAGCATCTGAACTTGTAAGGTTTTTCCCACCACCTACAAATGAAATTTGTCTAAAAATGAACATCCCAGACAATCCACCATGAATTTGAAAATAGAAGCTAGTGACTCATGCATCATCACCTGTTTCCCTTTTACTCTATGACTTCATGCCCTCAAGTGTCAGCATTTAGGTTCAAGGTATCAAGGAAAGAGCAAGTTCCCTGGTCTCAGAGGATCTGGGTTTGAACTCTGTAGAGGAGGAAAGATTTCTTTCCCTACTCATTTCTAGGTTCATAGCTAAGGCACCTATAACAAAAAACAGATTAACAAGCATAGACATTTATTTTATATAAGTTTTATGTAATTCGGGAGGCTTCAGAAATCAAGACCCAAATAAACAGGGAAACCTGTGTTTTTTTACATTTAGTTTGATGAAGAAATGGATAGTTGTAGAGAAGTGTGATTAGACAAAGGAGGTCTAACCAAATGGTAATAAACTGGAGGGAACATAGAAGGGCCTATTTGTTCAGATTCTTCTCTGTTATCTTCAGAGATTAGGATATTGTTTTTCCTTGGGTATGGAGTGGGCACCTCTGGAATGAAGATTTTATAAACTGCTTCAGAAGAGAAGGACCAGAAAAAGATGAGAGTGGCTTTCCTGCTTTTGTTATTTTCTCAAATGCGAAAATACCATATTTTGGAGTGGCATGTCTGGAACCTCATCAACTTTATACTATTAACCACATCTCAGTAAACAACAATAACTCTAATGAATTCTAATTTCTATTTATAATATGAATCCTTGATTATTTAATGAGGAAATAATAAGTAACCTAAGAAAAGCACTTATCATCATGCTTTACATTTATAATAGGGATTCAAAAAATATTATGTTACTCCTCTTCTCCCAAGTCCTAGAGTCATTATACTTTATTAATACCTTACTCTTACTGAGTGCATATTATGTATCAGAAAATATTGAATGGCTTCATTTATGGTGTTGCTTTTAATCCTCACCATGCTTTTATGAAGTAGTTTCTATGATTTCTATTATTCCTGTTTATAGGGGAGAAAAATAAGGTATCAAAGCTCAAAGATGTTAGTTGCCCATGGGTGTTTTTTTGCTCCCTTAACCACATGACTGCTTACCATTTGGGAATATAAGGTTTTAGATACATATTACACTAAATAATACTCTATATTTTTCCATTAACTATGTTTCAACTCAAGTATTCAAAGTGTATTAGTTGTCTGAGTATAATGCACTATATGGGCACTATGGAAAAATACACATCTAACTAAGAGTCTCTTATCTCAAGAAACTCAAAATTGGAAGCAATCCTTATTAGTTCCAACCTCAAATCCATTGGCTGAACCATGAGTCTTATTTTATGATCACTTAGAACAAAAAGAAGACAACAACCATATTGTATTCTCTTGGGCTATTAGAAATCAGAAATTGCTAGTATAGATAAATTGCCAAGACATGCAGCTGAGAATTTATGCACATGCTAATGAAATCTGGTCATCAGGGCAATTTACTGAAGTTAAGGCAACTCAATTAGAAGAAAAAGAATAATGGATATGGAATTAACTTTAAGAAGTAATTTTAATAGTAGACACAAAGAGTTCAGCTTGCTTTCTGTATTGCAGGAGGAGATTATAAAATTTAGACATAAATTTATTGGTATTTAATCCCAATTATAATAAAAACTTGAAAAAAATAAGAGCATTTAATTCTGTTTCCCAGAAGCATTGGGATTTTGAAATGAGAGTTTTATTTTTAAATGAAGATCAAATGTTCTTCTTTGGTTATAAAAGAAGCCCCAGAGTCATATTTTAATAAAATGTAATTAAAAACTGATAAACTAGTAAACTTTGTGCAGCTTAAAATAAGCCTTCTCATACAGGACAGTGAATGCTAGATTAATGCAGTTGTTGCTATAATCTCTATGCTGTTCAGGGCCTGAATTCCAGCATTATTTTAAATTGTGAAATAATGGAGACATTAGGCAGAGTGACTTCATAATATTGAGCAGTATGCTTTTAGATTATAGAATGAAAAATTAATTCCATTTTTTCAGAGCTGTAATACGAACTAGATTGTTAAGGAGGCATTTAGACTATTCATTTATTTCAAAGAGCAAGATCACTGTATTAGATTGAATGTGAAACTATCTCACTCTTTGGTTGTTGACTGGCCAACGTTATCTACTGAATTTTGTGTATTAATGCAGACAGTGAGTTATCTACGTTTCTAACACAGAAACATTGGTTATAAATGAACAAAAATATATTGGATCTAAAAATTTCTATCTGTCAAAGGCATTTCTTTAACATATTCCATTCTACCTATCAAAATACTCAAATCCTCTATTAAAATAAATACTAAAAACAGTTTCTGGCTAAATACTAACATAATTGAATTTAAACTAAACATGTCAGAACATTATCTATCACATTAGCACTGTTTCACTCGGTTTTATTATCCAAGATGTTGTGCATTTATTTCAGTTTTTCTGCAATTGCCCAAAATATTTTGTGAACTAAATTTGGAAATTATTGATAGAATTAGAAGCATGTCTATTTGAATACTCAGAATTAAATAGAAAAAGGAAGTTTTGGAACTCATCTTTTGGGAAAACAATTATATATGAATATATGTATTTCTGTGCTGTGTGAAAGACTGTGGATTAATAAATGTAGCATCATTAGCTCTGGTTATTTCAGGAGAAGGGAGTTGAAAAATAGAAAACTTACATTTAAATTTTATTTAATATTTCTTGAAATTGTTTTCATTGGAATGATGTACATCACATACAGAAGGAAAAAAAAAACCAATGAAGTTATATTTAAAGATGTGTAAAGACAAAAATTACAAATAAAGAAAATGCCTTCCTCCTCATAGTGATAGGGCTCCAGTGAGTGGAGAGACAACAGGGTTCTTCATCTCCAGTTGAATTAGAAAAAACGACATGGACACACGTGGAGCAGTTTTAAGGAGCAGGGAGTTTAATAGGCAAGAAAGAAGGGGGAAGAAAGAAAGAAGCTCCCCTGTACAGAAACAGAGGGAGGGTGGCTCCAAAGCCGAGAGATGTGTTATATATGAAGTTTCAGTGCCGCAAAGGAAATAGCACTCGAATATAAAATTTTCTTTTTAATTCTCAGCAAGGCAAGTTACTTCTATAGAAGGGTACACCCTTACAGATGGAGCAATGGTGAGCGTACACTTGGACAATGGAGGGGAAGGGGTTCTTATCCCTTACGCACATGGTCCCTACTGCTGTGTGGTTCCCCTATTGGCTAGGGTTAGACCGCATAGGCTAAACTAATTCCAATTGGCTAATTTAAAGAGAATGATAGGGTGAGTGCTTTGGCGGGAGTCAGGGCAGAGCAGGTAGCAGGTAATTGGAATAAGTTAGGGTGGAGCAGGTGATTGCAATGTAGGGTGGAGCAGGTGATTGCAATGTAGGGTGGAGCAGGTGATTGCAGTGTAGGGTGGAGCAGGTGATCAGAATGAGTCAGGGTGGAGTAGGTAATTGGGATGAGTCAGGGTGGAGTAGGTAACTGAAAAAGGTTACTTTAGGAGGAAGTTTAAAAGTAGAAGGCAAAGAATTGAACATAATGACATTAATTCTTTGCAAAGAAATTTAGAACTCATATCTAACAGAGGGAACCCCGCTTTCAGGTAATATTAGCTACCTATATTTGATGGCTGGAGGAGATGTTGCCTGCTTTGCATAGGGCTCAGGGGATTGGTTTGACCAGGCATGTCATTCACGTAGCCCGTGAAAAAGCTGGCCTTCTCACCCTAGCCTTTTAATATGCAAATGTAGAGCACCATGATGTTCCACAAACGTGGGGATGTGTGGAGTCGGGCTTGTCGCCAGGCACATGAGGCAGCAAGGGCAAGAGGACAACGGTGGGAATCGCCGCCGTGTTGGGTGGACCCAGTTTCCAATGGCTGGTATTTGCATATCAAAGGTTGCCTGCTCAGGTCTAAGACCCAAGGCTTTCATACTAGACAAGAGCTGCGAAAAATATTTCAAGGACCCCTTTTTTCCTCTCTCTGCCTAAAATAATTTCTTAATAACTCCTACCTCAAGAGGGAATAAATATCTTGACTGTCATTACAACCCTATCCTGAGAAACTGAGATGTTTAGAGTTGTTACTTTGTAAATAACACACAGCTACTAAATGTTAGGTCAAACTTTTTGATCTATTTATGTCCAAGACCTATGTTTTTAGCCACTATATGACACTCCTATTATTTTCCAAAAAAACCTCATTGTATTTTTTCTGAAATTATATATTTTTATTTGTCCTAGAGAATAAAGTAAAAATAATTTTAAAGCCTTTCTTTAATTGAGATATCTTTCTTGCTATATTGAAGATATGTGACTGCTTCATTAAGAGGTTACTTTTTGTACTTTTTGTGTCTGATTTATTTTTCTCAACAGAGTGTTTTAGAAATTCATTCATGTTGTTTTTTTATAGCTGCAGTTCATACCTTTTTATTTCTGGGTAGTATCTATTGTATGAATATACCACAATTTGTTTATCTAATCTCCTTTTGTGGGCATCTGGGCTGTTTCCAGGTTTTGGCTATTATATGTAAGGCTGCTGTGATCATTCTTTTACAGGTTTTTTGAGGACACATTCTCCTCACTCCCACTTTTCTCAGGTAAATACCTAGGAATGGAATTGCCGGGCGATAAGGTAAGAAACTGCCAATGAGTTTTCCAGAGTTGTGCCACTCTACAGTCTCATCAGCAATGTGTAAGAGTTCCAACCTCTGTATGTCACTCATATTTTCCTCTTTCTCTCAGAAACTGTGCAGAGCTTTTTGAAGAATACCTAAGCAATAAGAACACAAACAGCACTTCACTCTGACTTTTACAAGAGTGACTTATACAAGAGCTTATACAAGAGCAACTGAAATGAGGGTAAAGTCAAACATCTTTCTACAGCATTTCCTATTAGATCACATTGTGAAATGGTTCTTAACAATGGCTGAAGTTATTACCAAAACATTCTTCATAAATAAACTCACTCATAATGTCAGGTGTAGACATGCATGAACGGACAGATTTTCCAAGTGGAAGAGTGTGACAGTAATGACTATTTGAATGCACATGTGAGACAGCCTTAAAGATGTCTTTGACTAGTAGGGATTGAGCACAGTCAGAATTTTAGAAAGTTTACCGATAAAGCCTGAGCCAGGAAAAATATCATTATTAATCCCTGCCACAGTGTTAGAGAAAAATATTAATATCTGATTGGACTTTAATGCTCCCTGATAAAGATAGATAAATACAAGCATTTTTGCATATGGCCCACACATATACACAACTACAGAAAGTAAAATGAGCTTCTCTTATAAAATCCAAAGCTTACTTCCTTACTTTTCTTTACAATTAGTTTTTAAGAAGTTACAGTGTCTGGTGGTGGGGGTGGGGATGAATGTCAGGATTATTATTGCAGTTGACAAGCAGGGCAGCTAAGTTTTTCTGTTAGCTGAAAAAAAATGCTTTGTGATGCTCTTTAGTTAACTCAATAGCATAGATAAACTAAAATAAGCATGTAAGCAAACCATTTTTGTGTCTTTATTGTATATATTTGTTTCTTGAAACTTCCAATAATCTAGAAAAAGTTGCTACACAGTATTTTTGTAGAAAGAAAATTTCTACAGAATAAGTACATTATTGTCATTGCAAAACTACTACTTCAGTGATTATTCATTTCTAGGACAAACATAAAAAGTAGATGGCCTTATATTAATACACATTTTTTTCCAAAAAAGTTTATGTGGATGTTAGTTATTTGAATATGTTTAACATACATTAAATGCATGTGCTTGTTAGGCCAAACCCTGGATCTGTGTATCATCATACATTGATGCATAATAAAATCATAAGATGTCTGGGTTGGAAAAAAAATCACCCTGTAATACTGTGTCTAATATTGAGACTATAGTGAAAATAATTTAAAGCTCTAATTTAGATTGCAGGAATACATTTGCCATGCCTTGACAGCATTAGAACACATTCTCACAGATTTCCTGGGCCCTATTTACTTTGGCTCTTGTGGTGTCTCTGGCAATGGGAATATCAAAGTGCTATCTGGGCTTACTTATAAGGGAATAAAAGCTGTATCCCAGTCACCTATCATAATAATTCATGTCGATAAGTGGAAGAGATAATACCCTGCCAGACAAAAAGTAATATCCTGTATTAAACTAATTTTATAGAAACTTTAAAAATGCATAAGAAAGTTGAGGGAGAAGGTCCTTTATAAATACCTGAATTGGAATAGAGAACATATGTGGTTGATACAAATGATCAGTTGACTTTAAGCAGTCAAGAGTTGGAAGCTATTTCTCTTGCTTCCACTTTTTCATTCCTTTTCTCTCTCACACACACATACACACAACACACACACACACCCACTTCCGACTATTTCTTGTTTTTTTCTGTTTTCACTGACTTATGCCATTATGAGAAACAGAAAAAATCCATCATAACAGGAATTTTGTGACACACACACAAAACAATAAAAACGGCACACACAAAGCAACACTTACACAACAAATTTCAAAACAATGGAATCCAGGCTATTCCTGATACTCTTGGTAGGAGGAACAGTTTGAGAGTCATGCTCAAGTTTCCTGATGGAAAATAAGTGGGTTCTTGTCATTTATTCTATACTTCCTTCAGTCTAAGATATAAAGTCCCAGAAAGAAAATCCAATTAGCCATGTTAAGATCACTTTACTTCTTCTAAAGTACAGAGAGAGAGAAACATCTGAAGTGAAAGCACCAGTCACCAGAAATGGCAGCAAGAAAGATGGAGCTACTGTTTTCAAAAGGAAACCAAATACAATTAGGATGATGAGCAGATACTGAGGACTGTAAACAAACAAAACTCTACGAAATTCTTCCAAACATATAATTCTGCCTTTATAAACTGAAGATAAGTGACATTGAATCATCTACTAATACAAATTTTTGAAAAATGACTGCCCTCACTAGGAAAAAAGCAAATTACAACAACAGCAAAACAGAAAATAAATGTGTTGGGAATTGGGGAATACAGATTGGATATTGATAAAGAACCTCCCAACCCCATCATTCTGACCATAGTTTGAATCCTGGCTCTCTCTCTTGAATGTGTTGTGATCTGGGACATCTTACTCTCTTCTCTGATCCTCAGATTTATTATCTATCAATGGAAAAAATGTTACCTTCCTCAAAGAGTTATACAGAATTAGCTATAACATATTAGAATACTTTGCAAGTGCCTGATATAGTCAATTATTAATAGATGATTGCCACTATAAATATATTATTATTTTATAACTATTATATAATTTATCATTAATACAGTAACATATTATTGTCATTTTTATTATTATAGAAAGGTTGACTGACTTCTATCAAGTATATTCTACATTTTTTCAGGCAGGAAGAAGAATTATTAATCAAAATAATTGTTTCACTCTCCTTAATGTACTTAGAAAAGTGTTATCTATCTAAAAGATGCCAAGGAAAATTTTTATTTTCCTGAAGGTAATATTTCCATTGGCTTCCATCAATCAATAAACAAAAATTTGGTGAGCACACACAGTGGTGGATGGAATGCTCAAATACATTATAAAATGAGCAAGTAAACATATAGAGGATAAAGTGAATGGATACTATCTCATCAGAGTACAATAGTTTTATTTTGTCTTCCTCACTAATTTTCCAGGATCCGTATTCAAGAGAAATTTAATTGTGTTTTTTTAAAAAGTTTTTATGAAGATGATCCTCTTCTTTTAGTCTAGTTTCTAATCAAGTATAGAATCTTGCTAAGGAAAACTGAATGTGCAGTATTGATGATCACATGAGTCTGCTGTAGCTGCCATAATGAAGTACCCCAGACTGGATGGCTTAAGCAATAGAAATTTATTTTCTCACAGTCTGGAAGCTAGAAGTCCAAGATTAAGGTAATGCTGAGGCTGATTTCCTCTGAGGCCTTACCACTTTGGCTCGCAGACGTAGTCTTCTTCTTGTGTCTTCACGTCGTCTTTTCTTTGTGTGTCTATGTTCCAAACTCTTTTTATAAGGAACCCAATCATATTAGATTAAGGCCTACCCTAGTTACCCATTTTACCTTAGTTCCCTAAAGTCCTTATTTCCAAACAAAGTCACATACTGAGGCATTAAGAATTAGGGCTTCAGTGTCTACATTTTGGGAAGACACAATTTAGCTCACAAAACAAAAAGGTATTTTAAAACTCTCTAGAAATTTATTTAAGAAAACTCTGAACTGGAGTCGTTTACTCCCTAGAAAAATCATCTACACGTTTCTCTCACAAGGCTCTTAAAATTACATTTTAAGTTGTGGAAAAAAGGTTATTATGAAGTGTTTCAAAAAAGTATACGTCTATGAATTTTTCATAGTGAATAGAAATCCTAACCAGAAACTTAACACTTTTCCTATAATCATGGCTAATTTTCAAAAATGTATACAAACATAGCTCATAACTGCTTTTTTCTTCCCAGTGTCATGGACCTTCACTGGTGAAACTGTATTGGTTAAATATCAGACAATAAGTGTAAGCTCACTGATTTATTCAGGGATCTATTGTACAAATTAGATTATGATATTATATTATTATGCTAAACATCCTAGCTATGTCCTGAAATTTAACTGTGAAATCACTTTATCAGAGGGACCACCACTGACTTATAGTACATAAAATCAATTAAAATAGCCGTGCCTCCTTCTTTCCCTTTTGATATTCTCACTTTCATAGTTCTCATAAAATTTATAGATAATATCTATGAAAATCAGCCTCTTGATCTGACATTAGATGGTATTTAACTTAATTTTGTCATATCCTAACCTAAGCTTTGTTTACTGCTGAATGATTTTTTTCAGTACTGTTGATAATCGCCTACTAACACAACTCGGTTTCAGCATTTGAAACTATGTGATAGAAATCTATACTTAAAAAAATTGCTCACTACTTAAATAGCAGCATTCTTGCTTTAAATCTTTTCATAATATAAAAAGTCAGCAACGGCATATCAAGATGATATATTGTCTGTTTTGGGCATTTTAAAGTTTCTCCATGCAAAAGAATTCCTTTCACAAATGCCAACTATGCTAAAATGCAAAGCATCAACCGAAGAAAATAGGGCACATGGCCATTCAATTAGATTATTCTCTCTCTCTTAAAGGAGCATTGCATCTAACGGGCATAATTGCCTTTGAGACCTTGGGACAAGTTTATTTCCACCCAAGATGTTTTATATGTCATTTAAGCAATGAGAACTTTCTGGGGTAATGCCTTTACACTTTAATTAGAGAGTAGAACTCTGATTTTAATACTTAAACAGCCCTCCAAAATGGAAATTGTAAATATTTTTGAAGAAGAAATGCCAGGAGAATTGTGCCAAACACTATTCTTAAAATATTGTAAATATAACATGTGCTAGGTTTAATTAACTTCTATTATCCATCAGTAAGGCTACATACCTGGCAACAATAGTGAACAGATGTATAAATACTGTAGGAGACTCTTTTGCTGAAAAATCTCTGAAGATTTTGCTCAGTCGGTAAGTACAACCTCTTGCTAGAGGATGTACTACTTTTAAAAATTGTGGCAAGCATTCTAAGTTTTGCATGGAAAGATAAATCTTGGAGTCTTTCTTCACGGGATCATATTTTCTCTCCTTAAAATTTAAATTGAATCTAGTTTTTTTATAGTATATGTAAACAATGGTCTATGCTGCAAGGTTATCAGATGAATTTAGGAAACAAAATATCTTAGAAATATACCCAAAATAAATAGCCATCTGAGAAAAATCAAAATATCTGTGTAAACATTCATGCATATTAAGAATGTATAGCATGTAGCAGTGTGTATTTTATTAGTAGTATTTAAATCTGTCTATTCCAGAAAGATTTACAGAAGAGTTACAGAATACATAAAATTTGGGGTCAGGTGTAAGAAGAAATGGTAACAGATTGTATCATACTCACTGGGAGCCTGTGGTCACTGGGTCTTGTGTAGGAAGTACAGGTAGCAGGGTGTCTCTTCTGTTCAAATTCTCATGCCTTCACTTCCCTACAGTGGGTGAGGGGTAGAGTGAAGACATCCAAAATATTTGTCACAAAAACTGTTCCCATGCCTACTTCATTTGGTAATACCAGGAATTCCTCTGATGGTGCCACTCTATCCGATGATATTCCAAGCTTCCATCCATAGTGTGTAGGCTATCTGTCATGCTTATAAACCATGATAGCAATAGCCTGCACATGGAGAGACAGCATAAAGAAAGAGGAAAATTTTTATTCAGGAAATGCCGTTCTTTGGTTTTTGTAATTACCACTTTTCCTCACTAACTGTTCTAATTAAGTCTGTAAATTCTCAGGCATCCATATATTCCATAAGTGCTCCAAGGTTTCTAGGAGTAAGTGACTCACTATTACCTTGCTGTTTCTGTTCTTGTTAATCTCTGTTGAACCTTTTACCAAAAGCAGAATGGAGAAGATAGACAAAAGATAAAAACTGATGATAAAATGAGAAATAGAGAAGCAAAGAAGAGTTTGGGGGCAGAGATGAGGGTAGACAATAAAGCAGAAGGAAAGAGAACAATGTGGAATTACTAAGGGATATAAAAGAAATGGCCACATGTGTGATGTTATCCTGTTTTCCTTGCCTCCACTCTAAGAACACCATACATCACCAGTGTGTGATCTATGTGTCATATATATAAGCATACATATGTGTGTGTGTGTACAAACGCACATATGTTAGTCCTGAAAAATGATACAAATCTGTGTCGGTAATAGGCTCTGGGGATTTGAGAGCACAGAATCCTACGAGAGGCTCTTCAAGTAATAAGTAACTTCCCCAAGCTCTAGTTAGTCTAATTTTTCTCCTTGCAGTGTTCGCTCATTCCAACAATGATGAAGTAGAAAAGGAAAACAAAATTCTCCAATCCTCACCAAGTTCCAGCATTCACCAGGATGTCTGTCCTGTGGCCTGGCACAGTATTGGTTTGACAGCACTCTTTAGAGGGTAGTCTAACTTGTCTCTGGGAGGGCAACTCTTTCTTTTAACCTGTAACTGTGTTTAGAAAAATGTTTGTAAGATTCTGATTCTGACCTGTCACCTTCTGTGGGTTACTTTAAAATGGATTTCAATTACAAGGTAAAACACAAACTCTGCAGTCTGAAATTCTATATCCTCTCTATACAATCTATTCACTGACTGCCTTTGCAAACGTGTCTCCAGCTATTTCAGCAATTGCAAAAGAAATGCTTTTTTTCCCCCTCTTTGATCTGCCTACTGAGCCATGCTAATCATTTCCACTCTGAGCCTTTCTTTACAGTATCCCTCTCGTCTGAGCCCTCTTCTTCTCTTGGCCCATTCAAATCCTATCAACTCTTTTGGATGCAATGTGTATCCCACCTTCTCTGAGATCCTATCTTCCTAATATATTGTTCAGTAATAATTTTGTAAGTTTCCATTGCTCTTCCTCAATGACCACTTATGTAGTGTTTGCATATTGGTATTGAATCTGCCATAGGTGTCTTTTGTTCCCTAAAGAAACATACATTTTGAGATAAATGATCTTAACTTAGAGTCTTCTTTTTATCATTTGTAGAATCTGGCATGGCATGATATACATAGAATATACTTATAAATTATTGATTGAGTACAGACTTCAAAATTCTTTTGGTTTGAGTCTTGAAGATAAATATTAAGGGTAAAAAAATTAAGTTTAATAACCAAGTAATTGCATATTAAGAGTTTAATAAGTACTAAAACTATGCTAGTTTATAAACATATTTATGAGTTGCTCTACACAATAAGGTAAAATAATTGATGGCTGGGCACAGTGGCTCACGCGTGTAATCCCAGCACTTTGGGAAGCCAAGGCTGGCGGATCACGAGGTCAGGAGTTCGAGACAAATCTAGCCAACATAGTGAAACCCCATCTCTACTAAAAATACAAAAAATTAATCAGGTGTGGTGGTGTGTGCCTGTAATCCCAGATACTTGGGAGGTGGAGGCAGGAGAATTGCGTGAACCTGGGAGGCAGAGTTTGCAGCAAATCGAGATGGCGCTAAGCCCCTGCAACAGTGCGAGACTCCATCTCAAAAAATTAAATACATAAAATAAAATAAAATAATTGACAAAATCTCAAATGTAAAATATAAATATAAATTTGTAATTGTATATCTTGTTTGATATTTAAATAGACAAAAGAAAAAAATTTAATACCCTATGTTGAATTGCATTACTCTGTAAAAGTTTTACTACTAACACAAAAAAAGTAAAAGAAAAAATAAGTGGACTAGCAGTTAATGAACATCACTATGAGAGTGGGAATTATATTCCTCACAAAAATAACAAAATAGCAAAAATAACAAAAGGCATGCAGCACAACCATATCTGCACATCCATGAAAGCTAAGTTTAACTTTTCTAAGGTCTAAAAGTTCTCAATTAAACTATTAAAGTAATTGGATTTTGTGTTTAATCTCAGCATCACAGAAACTGTACATTGAGATGTCTTTCACAAATACAGAGTCAGGAAGAATTATCTCTACTTATTTTGTTATTATAGTTGATGTATGAAAATACACGGTGAAAAGGATTCTACTATCTACAAGAAAAATGCAGCTAGATTACTTTTCCATTCCTAATAGAAACTTCGAAAAGATATCTATTCTTTCTCTCTCTTTCTTTTAATCACAAATCCAATCTGGAACAGCAGCCAACAATAAACTTAATCTTCTGGTGAGTTTCAGCCATTTGACAATTATATAAGTTGGCTCATCAAGTAGGCATTGATTGTTAGCATTAGCCACGAGTATATAAACGCTTATAAATATTGCATGCAGAAGAGAAGCTGCACTTAGATGGATGATTAATAGTCCTGTTGTTGGTAATCTATTGTATCTTTTTTGCATGGAAAAAGCAATTAGAAACACATTTCCGACTATCCCAGACAGACCTTAGATGCTTCATAGCGGAAAATTAAAATTTTAGACATTGCAAAGAGTGTAACAAATGTATCTTCAGGCACCACATAATAATAGTACCTGGAGGACCTGGACAAGCTCATGAGACCACAATTTGACTTACCTTTCCTCTTTTTTATAATTTATTTTTTATAAATCCATGAAATTATTTATTTTGATAGTGGATTTGGGGGTGTGTGTGTGTGTGTGTGTGTGTGCATGCAGTTTGCTGATTAATAAGAAATATGTGTAAATACATAAAAGGAGGGAGGGAAGGAGTGAGAGAGAGAGACTTACTCCAGAAAAATAAGTACAAATGGAAAAGGAGTGGTAACTCTGACAACCATACCTTACTAAACCTATAAATATGCAGGTCAGGAGACTTATACAACAGTCTGAAAATAAATTTGACTATCAAAATTCCAAAGTTTTATTATAAACTTTGAGTAAAATTTTTTAATATGAAAAAATCCTTTATTGTATTCTTAGAGTTTTTCATTGTATACACTACAAACTAGATATTATATGTCAGGTAAGTCGTTGTTGGCTAAAAACTGCCATATTAGATTTCTTCCTGGAAGAGAATCGTAATTTGTATTATTATTATCATTACTTACACTAAGAAACTGCTCACATTCTAGGAAAACTTTTAAAAATCAGTTTAAGAGGAGCAGAGAGCATCGAGCTAAGTTAATGTTATTAGGAATCCATTAAAATCCTTTATGGACATTTTCTTTCCTTTCTTTTAAATGGCTGTAAATACTAGGAGCCTTCTTTGCAGCAGAGAAATTGGGCCTACAGAGGGCAGCTAGATTCAATTCCCACCAATGAGTGCATCTTTTCTTCATTATTTCATGTACCAATTTCACTATACTTGAGTAATGGAAAAAAAAAAACAGAATTAGTATATTGTCTTAGGATTATTAGGTTAGTCTTCATCACATATTATTTTCAGAAATTTCATGTATTAACTTTTAAATTTTAACTTCAATCTGTCAGTAATGAGAGACCCCCAAACCAAATGTACCAGGGGCTTTCATTTTGTGACTTATTCTTGTGTTGAAGAGGTGGATGCAGCAATGTATGCTCAACCACACAAGGTTGATGGGCGTTTAGTGGAACCAAAGAGAGCTGTTTCTACAGAGGATTCTGTAAAGCCTGGTCTCTAACAGTGAAGAAAATTTTTTTGGTGGTATTAAAGAAGATACAGAAGAATATAATTTGAGAGACTGTTTTGAAAAGTATGGCAAGATTGAAACCATAGAAGTTATGGAAAATAGGCAGAATGGAAAAAAGAGAAGATTTGCTTTTGTAACTTTTAATGATCGTGATACAGCTGATAAAATTGTTGTTCAGAAATACACTAATAATGGGCATAATTGTGAAGTGGAAAAGGCCTTTTCTAAACAAGAGATGCAGTCTGCTGGATCACAGAGAGGTCGTGGACATGGATCTGGCAATTTTATGGGTTGTGGAGGAAACTTTGGAGGTGGTGGAAACTTTGGTGGAAGAGGAGGCTATGGTGGTGGAGGTGGTGGCAGCGGAGGTAGTTATGGAGGAGGTGATGGTGGATATAATGGACTTGGAGGTGATGGTGGCAACTACCGTGGTGGTCCTGGTTATAGTAGTAGAGGGGGCTGTGGTGGTGGTAGACTAGGATATGGAAACCAAGGTGGTGGATATGGTGGCGGTGGCGGAGGATATGATGGTCACAGTGAAGGAGGAAATTTTGGAGGCGGCAACTATAGTGATGGTGGGAACTATAATGATTTTGGAAATTATAGTGGACAACAACAATCAAATTATGGACCCATGAAAGAGGGCAGTTTTGGTGGAAGAAGCTTGGGCAGTCCCTACGGTGGTGGGACTGGTGTTGGAAGTGGTGGATATGGTAGCAGAAGGTTCTAAAAACAGCAGGAAAGGGCTACAGTTCTTAGCAAGAGAGAGAGTGAGGAGTTGTCAGGAAAGCTGCAGGTTACTTTGAGACAGTTGTCCCAAGTGCATTAGAGGAACTTAAAAATCTGCCACAGAAGGAACGATGATCCACAGTCAGAAAACTTACTGCAGCTTAAACAGGAAACCCTTCTTGTTCAGGACTGTCATAGCTACAGTTTGCACAAAGCGCAGCTATTGATTAACGCAATGTAGTGTCAATTAGATGTACATTCCTGAGGTCTTTTATCTGTTGTAGCTTTGTCTTTGCCTTTTTCTTTTCATTACATCAGGTATATTGCCCTGTAAATTGTGGTAGTGGTACCAGGAATAAAAAGGAATTTTTAACTTTTCAAAAAAAAATAAAAATAAAAAAATAAATTTTAACTTCAAGTTCTGAATACTATAATGGTAGAAATTTCTATTAACATAACAATAACTTACTGATGACATCATAAAACCTAAAATGTATGTGACACCACTTTCTTTCGTATTCTTTTCTCTATAACCTCCAGCTCATAAAACAAAGTTTTGAATCAAATGAATGAAAGTGAGTGTTGTGGGCCAATGGATATTGAAGACAGTGGACGTCTGTTGCAACTTGCTGTTGGTAAAACTCAAAAGTGTGTTGTTATGTATTGTTATGAAGCACCTCTGTCCCCACAATCCTAACACCAACCCGTATTACAGTCTGTATGTGTGATAACAAGAGTGATTTTGGAGAAGGGAAAGAGATAGAAGAAAGAGAGAGGGAACAGAAGGTACTCTTATGGATAATAAAATGATGACACTTTAAAAAACACATCTGATGCAATTTGTACATAGTTAAAATCTACATTTAGTTGTGTGTACTGCAGTATTCCTGTTTAGGGATAAAATATCTATTACATAGGATAAAGTTTTAAATTAACAATTTTTTTCTGTTACTAGAAAATATAGGCCATAATTTTTCCTTAGTCTAGATGGAATTTGAACCAAAAAAAATCTATAAAATCTATTGACTGAGAAAGCCATATCAGGTAAACCAAAGGAGTTATGAATTCTTATGGGATTGCTCTCCTAATAACTAGTTTTAACTATCTTAACAAATGTTAGTCCTACAAATAATGCTTTTTTGGTGCGGCTTTTTTGTCAGAGCTGATCGGGCCTTTTCTGGATTATCCATTGTCTTTCCCTAGTTTTAGAGTTCATAGCAAAGTGCAAGAATGCATAATACATCTTTTGGGTTGACTTGATTTATGTGATTTTTTCAAGCCTAAGTAGACAGCCAATTTAACTGCTTCAATATGGCCAAAAACTCGACTCAATGGCTGTTAACAGATCTCATTAGAAAAGAAGATTACTAAGGCAAGGCTTCACTTGGAAAAATCATCTCTTTTCCTCTCCAGATAGAGGTTTGAGGAAGCCAGAGACATGGCTCAGGTGTTGCATCTGTGACAGTTTTCTGGCAGAGCAGTATTCCTTAATTGCCCATCTAGCTAGGAGGAAGCTTTATTAGACACATTTATTGTTCTCACTGCAAACTGGTGTTCCACAGTATTACCCTCCAAGTCAATTGTGTGGCTATTTGTCAGGCCAGGTGAATAATGCACGACTGAAATAACTATTGGTTATTTTGATATAGGAATAATCTAATTTTGTTAATTTTGTGACAATCTGTTGAGAATTAACTTATATTTTTAAAAAGTGAAGTTAGCCTGTAAATGGTTGAATTGATATGCATGGTTTACAGTATACAGGTACACCTAACAAAGCCATTTGTTTTCTATAAAATTACAGTAAACCACAATATAATCAACACTTAATCACAATTCTTAAATGTGCATAAATAGAAACTTACCTCTGCCTCAGCTCATTCCTGTGTGTGCTCTCCTTATGTCATTCGTAAAACGGCTTCCCTTTGGGATTCCAAGAAAGCAAACCTTTAGACCACCCCATAACTGAGAATGATTCTATCCTTAGCAGCTTCCAATCTTTCCAGTGCTATTTTTCTGAATGGTTTTGTTTTTGTTCAGTGATGTTTACAGCATACAAACCAAACTGCATGTGAAATATTGCCCACCTGCAGAAGCTCTCAAAGGGCACTAAAAGAGGTAACCATCACATGCAAGAATGATTGTTTCTGGGATAAGAGGATGGAGTTACACAAAGACAATACTCTCTAGGTAAACCTGAAATGAGTCATTTGACATATTTCAAGGGTAAACTGAACAGCTTAAAAAAAGGCCTATTTAGTAACAGAAAACCGTTGCTACAGCTATGCATTGGTTTACTTAGATTGGTTGACCAACCCTCGAATACTAGCTTTTTCTGTGCATTGTGTTTGCCCTGTCTTCTCTTCCTCCCTCCCTTCCTTCCTTTCATTTTATTTCCTCAAGGAAATTTTCCAATACAACCCCTTGCTCCTAAAAGCATGTGACAACTCTTCTAAGTTCACTGTGCTCTGTCTTTCCTTGAAATTCCTATGGCAATTATAAAGATGTTTAATTGTACTTCACCTTATACTGATTTCATATTAATTACCATAAATATTTTCTTTATGAAGTTTATCATAGGCAGAAAAATATTTGTATGTGCCAATAAAGAGTAGGAAAAAATTAATATCCATTATAGTTTAAATATAATCATCACCATTAATTTTAAAGCTCTTGTGTGAAATATCTCCTTATGGCTTTTCCTCAGTTTCTGCTACATTGTCTTATTTTTATTTGTTTGTAGGAGTTAATTTTAGGAGATTATATATAACCCTTCCTCAGAAGTGTGTTGCAAAATCTTCTCTATGTGACTTAAATTAAAAAAAAACCTCTTTAGAAGAAAATATATGAAGCTATCTTCACATCCTCTGGATAAAAAAGGTTTGTTTTTATACAAGACATAAAAGCACATACCATAAAGAAAAATATAAACATTTTAACTACATTAAAACTAGTAATTTATTTTAATTAAAAAATAAAAAGAATGAACAAAACAAAGTCATATCAAAAATAGTTATACTTCGTTAGATATTTTTTCTTATCACTATGGAGATATATCATTCTTTTTGGCTTCCCTTTTTGCTGTTGAGAAATAAATAGTCTGACTGTTATTTTTCTGTAGGTCAACTGATCTTGTTCTTGGATTGCTTTGCAGGCCTTTTCTTTGTGTTTTGTTTATTCGTCTGCTCTGCTATTTTGCCCTGGCATGGCTGTGTATTTTCTTTTTATTTATTCTGCTTGAGATTCTTTAAGTTTTCTGAATCTGAAGAATGTTATATTCTATAAAATATGGTATATTATTTACTGTTATGTCACTGACTATGGCCTTTCCCTAATCTTCCGATTCTCCACTTTTGAAAATATGATTAGAGAGATTTTGGGCAAATTCACTCTATCCTTCCTGATTATATTTTTTATCTCTGTCTTCCTGAATAATTATCTATAGAACTACGTTCTACTTCACTAATGCTTTCTGAAGCTGTGTTTAATTGCTTTTAATGGGAAGTTTTAATTACTAAAATTAAATATTTTAATAGTAGTATATTTTTATATTATGTCAATATTATTTGTATTAAAATTTTAATATATATAGTATATTTTTCATTTTTGGAAGTTTAATTTGTGCTAATTTCAAAATTCAGAAAAAATTTGATGTTTTATTGTTTAACATATCTTCAATTACTTCTTTATTTCTTTTCATGTAAATGTATTTATTTGATATTTTTATGTGATGATTCCATTGTCTACAGTTTGGGAATCTGATGCTTTAGTTTTACTCTTGCTTGTGCTTATTCATTGTTTTGTGATTCTTGATGGTTTTATTTTGAATGCAGGTTGCTATTTAGAATTTTATTAATAGAAAGAATTTGAGGACTTTGTTTAAAATACTTTCCTCCAAAGAGCATTTATTTTTTTTTTCTCCAAATCCCTATGGACAGACCAACATGGGGCTGCATTAGACTAATTTTTTTTTAGGCTTTTAAGGCAACAACTTATATGATTTCAGGACACAAGGTTGTGTGATTACGAGTTTATGCTGTAAAAATATTTTTTTCCTTTTAACTTTCATTCTACTCAGCCCCAATTCAAGGCCAAATCAGTCACCTATACTACTGTAGTATGTATTTGGTGATTGTTTGTTTGTTTTCCTAATTCATCTACTGAGTATGTTATCCTTTAGGAATATTGGCCTTATGTGGAGAATTCTGAGTTGATACTCTTTCTTCTCCTGCTTAATTTTTATCCATTTTTCTTGTATGAGGCCCTTTTAACCCCTAGTGTGTGGACTTTGAAGATCGACAACTTCCAGACAAATCCTGACATTAGTGCTACATTATTCTTTTTTAATTACACTCTCTTCTCTTTGTGGCTTCCATTTTCCTTACTATACTGCTAGTGCAGGCATGATTTGACATACATATATTAAATATTGCAGGATTTTGTGTACTGTCCCAGGAGTGGCTTCTCTTGTTTGGTCTGTCTTATCTTAGTATTTTTTTCACAGGGAAGTTATAAACTTCCTTAAGGTACAAAAATTATTACAGTTTTATATGTCTAGAGGATATATCGCTTAATGTTATGCACTTACAAGGTGCTAAGTAAACTTTCTAAAATGCATTAATATTTACTCAATAAACTGAAAATCTTGTGATGAGCTGTACTCTATTCATGCATACTAGAGGCTCGTATCAAATCAATGCAATCTCTGTTGAGCATTTATTAACTTACAATCTGAAAGGCATTGTATCAATTCCTGTGATTACAAGAGACAGCACCTTAATTCAACTAGTTGAAGGCATTTTTGTTTAATCAGAAGCCCCCAAAAGAGTTAAAGGAAATATATTTTATTCATTTTAATTATAAATTTCTCATAATATCTGCTACAATCCCCATCAGTGTAAACAACTGAAAAAAATATACATACTTATATATATAGCACACATGTAGCATATATATATATATATATGCTACTTGAATCTGGTTTGACATATATATATATATATATATATATATATATGTCAGATTGAAGTAGCATAACCAATTGAAACATAATTATTTAATACTTTTTTTGACCAGTAAAATCTTTAAATAGTTTTTTTTATTATACTTTAAGTTCTGGGATACATGTGCAGAATATGCATCTTTCATACATAGGTATACATGTACCACGGTGGTTTGCTGCACCCATGAACCTGTCATATACATTAGGTATTTCTCCGAACACTATCCCTCCCCTAGCCCCCCACCCCCTGACAGGCCCTGCTGTGTGATGTTTTCCTCCATGTGCCCATATGTTCTCATTGTTCAACTCCCACTTATGAGTGAGAACATGCAGTGTTTGTTTTTCTGTTCCTGCGTTTGCTGGGTATGATGGTTTCCGGCTTCAACTATGTTCCTGCAAAGGACATAAACTCATTCTTTTTTATGGCTGCATCATATTCCATGGTGTATATGTGCCACATTTTTTTATCCAGTCTATCATTGATGAGCATTTGGGTTGGTTCCAAGCCTTTGCTATTGTGGATAGTGCTGCAATAAACATATGTGTGCATGTGTCTTTATAGTAGAATGATTTATAATCATTTGAGTATATACCCAGTAATGGGATTGCTGGGTCAAATGGTATTTCTAGTTCTAGATCCTGGAGGTATCACCACACTATCTTCCGCAATGATTGAACTAATTTATACTCCCACCAACACTGTAAAAGTATTCCTATTTCTCCACATCCTCTCCAGCATCTGCTGTTTCCAGACTTGTTAATAATCGCCATTCCAACTGGCATGAGAAGGTACGTCATTGTGGTTTTGATTTGCATTTCTCTAGTGACCAGTGATAATGAACTTTTTCTCATATGTTTGTTGGTCATATAAATGTCTTCTTTTGAGAAGTGTCTGTTCATATCCTTTGCCCACTTTTTGATGGGGTTGTTTGTTTGTTTTCTTGTAAATTTGTTTAAGTTCTTTGTAGATTCTGGATATTAGCCCTTTGTTAGATGGATAGTTTGCAAAAATTTTCTCCCATTCTGTAGGTTGCCTGTTCCCTCTGATGACAGTTTCTTTTGCTGTGCAGAAGCTCTTTAGTTTAATCAGATTCCATTGTCAATTTTGGCTTTTGTTGCAATGGCTTTTGGTGTTTCAGTCATGAAGTCTTTGCCCATGCCTATGTCATGAATGGTATTTCCTAGGTTTTCTTCTAGGGTTTTTATGGTTTTAGGTCTAACATTTAAGTCTTTAATTCATCTTGAGTTATTTTTTGTGTAAGGTGTAAGGAAGGGATCTAGTTTCAGTTTTCTGCATATGGCTAGCCAATTTTTCCAACACCATTTATTAAATAGAAAATACTTTCCCCATTGCTTGTTTTTGTCAGGTTTGTCAAAGATCAGATGGTTGTAGATGTGTGGTATTATTTCTGAGACCTCTGTTCTGTTCCATTGGTCTATATATCTGTTTTGGTACCAGTACCATGCTGTTTTGATTACTGTAGCCATGTAGTATAGTTTGAAGTCAGATAGTGTGATGCCTTCAGCTTTGTTCTTTTTGCTTAGGATTGTCTTGGCTATGTGGGCTCTTTTTTAATTCCATATGAAATTGAAAGTAGTTTTTTCCAATTCTTTGAAGAAAGCCAATGGTAGCTTGATGGGGATAGCATTGAATCTATAAGTAACTTTAGGCAGTATGGCCATTTTCACGATATCGATTCTTCCTATCTATGAGCATTGAATGTTTTTCCATTTGTTTGTGTCCTCTCTTATTTCCTTGAGCAGTGGTTTGTAGTTCTTGAAGAGGTCCTTCACATCCCTTGTAGGTTGGATTCCCAGGTATTTTATTCCCTTTGCAGCAATTGTGAATGAGAGTTCACTCATGATTTGGCTCTCTGTTTGTCTATTATTGGTGTATAGGAATGCTTTTGATTTTTGCACATTGATTTTGTATCTTGAGATTTGGTTGAAGTTGCTTATCAGATTAAGGAGATTTTGGGCTGAGACAATGGGGTTTTCTAAATATACAATCAATGTCATCTGCAAACAGGGGCAATTTGACTTCCTCTTTTCCTATTTGAATACCCTTTACTTCTTTACCTTTTCTGATTGCCCTTGGCAGAACTTCAAATATTTTGTTGAATAAGAGTGGTGAGAGAGGACATTTTTGTCTTATGCCAGCTTTCAAAGGGATTGCTTCCAGCTTTTGCCCATTCAGTATGATATTTGTTGTGGGTTTGTCATCAATAGCTCTTATTATTTTGAGATACAGTCCATCAATACCTGCTTTATTGAGAGTTTTTAGCCTGAAGGGGTGCTGAATTTTATCGAAGGCCTTTTCTGCATCTATTGAGTTAGTCATGGGGTTTTTCTCATGGTTCTGCTTATGTGATGGATTACATTTATTGATTTGTGTATGTTGAACCAGACTTGCATTCCAGGGATGAAGCTGACTTGATCTTGTTGGATAAGCTTTTTAGTGTGCTGCTGGATTTAGTTTACCAGTATTTTATTGAGGATTTTTGCATCAATGTTTATCAGGGATATTGGCCTGAAATTTCCTTTTTTTGTTGTGTCTCTGCCAGGTTTTGGTATCAGGATGATGCTGGCCTCCTAAAATGAGTTGGGGAGGAGTCTCTTTTTTTCTCTTGTTTGGAATAGTTTCAGAAGGAATGATATCAGCCCCTTTTTGTACCTCTGGTAGAATTTGGCTGTGAATCCATCTGGTCCTGGACTTTTTTTGGTTGGTAGGCTATTAATTACTGCCTCAATTTCAGAACTTGTTATTGGTCTATTCAGGGATTCAACTTCTTCCTGGTTTAGTCTTGGGAGGGTTATGTGTCCAGGAATTTATCCATTTCTTCTAGATTTTCTAGTTTATTTGCATAGAGGTGTTTAGAGTATTCTCTGGTGGTAATTTGTATTTCTGTGGGATCAGTGGTGATACCCCTTTTATCATTTTTTATTGTGTCTATTTGATTCTTCTCTCTTTTCTTTTTTATTAGTCCAGCTAGTGGTGTATTTTGTTAATCTTTTCAAAAAACTAGCTGCTGATTTCATTGATTTTTTGAAGGGTTTTTTGTGTCTCTCTTTCAGTTCTGTACTAATCTTAGTTATTTCTTGTCTTCTGCTAGCTTTTGAATTTGTTTGCTCTTGCTTCTCTAGTTCTTTTAATTGTCATGTTGGGGTGTCGATTTTAGATCCTTCCCGCTTTCTCCTGTGGGCATTTAGTGCTATAAATTTCCCTCTAAACACTGCTTTAGCTATGTCCCAGAGATTCTGGTACATTGTGTCTTTGTTGTCATTGTTTTTGAAGAAATTATTTATTTCCACTTATTTCATTAAGTTGTTCTTCAATCTCTGATATCCCTTCTTCCACTTGATCAATTTGAGTATTGAAACTTGTGTATGCTTTGCAGAGCTATGTCATATAATTCTTATTAATTTTCTACCTGCTTTGTCTACCAATTACTTGCATAGGAATGTTTATGTCTCCAACTATGGTAGTGAATTTAGTTATTTTTATTTTGTTATTTTTTGTTTCAGGTATTTTGATGCCTTGTTTATAGGCACATAAAAGTTTAGAATTGTTATGACTTCTTATAAAATGGACCCCTTTATTATTTATATTATCTTTATCTGGGAAAATATTTGTTGTACTGAAGTTTGCTTTTCCTTAAATTAAAATAGCTACTACAGATTTCTTTTGATTATTATTAGTATAGTATATGTTTCTCCATCTCTTTATTTTAACCTACATGAAACTTTGTATTTAAGGTGTGTTGTGTTTCTTTTGAACAGCATATAGTTAGGTTAAGTTTTCATTCAATCTGATCATCTGTCTCTTAACTAATGCACTTAGACCATGTGCATTAAGAGTGATTACTGATACAATAAATTAATATCTACACTTTTAATAAAAGTATTCATTTCAGGCCGGGCGCGGTTGCTAACGCCTGTAATCCCAGGACTTTGGGAGGCCAAAGAGGGCAGATCATGAGGTCAGGAGTTCGAGACCAGTCTGTCCAACATAGTGAAACCCCGTCTCTACTAAAAACACAAAAATTAGCCAGGCATGGTAGTGCATGCCTGTAGTCCCAGCTACTCAGGAGGCTGAGGCAGGATAATCACTTGAACCCAGGAGGCAGAGGTTGTGGTGAGCTGAGATCGCGCCACTGCACTCCAGCCTGGATAACAGAGTGAGACTTCTTTAATTTTTTTATTTTTAATTTTTTTAAAACAGTATTCATTTCATTAATACTTTGTAACTTTTTCCATCATTTTTTGCCTTCTTGTAATGAATTTGGCATCATAAGTGGTCCATTTTATTTCTTTTCTTTATCTATAATATATGCTTTTAAAAAATATTTCACTCTACTCCCTTTTTGTTTGCATGGTTTCTGATGAGAAGTTTATTGCAATTCTTACCCTCGATTTTCTATACATAAGTTTTCCCCCTGCTCTGGTATTTATAAAGGTATTCTCTTTTAAGTTTTTCTGTAGTTTGAATATAATATGTCTTTAAAAAACTATCTTGTTTGGTGTTTTCTGAGTTTCCTGGGTGTGTAGTTTGTTGTGTGTCATTAATTTTGGCCATTTGTGTTTCAAATATTAATCATGTGGGTTTTTTTTGCCTTTTTTCTCCTTTTTATATTCCAATTACACATATATTACACTATTTAATATTGTCCCAGGGTCTTAAATATTCTGTTTTTTTAAATTATTTTTCTTTTCTCTATGTTTTAGTTTGGGGAGTTTCCATTTATCTGTCTTCAAGTTATTGATTTTATTCTTTCCTCAGTTATGTAGAGTTTAGTGATGAGCCCATCAATCTATTCTTCATTTATTTAACTGTGTGTTTAGTTTTAGCATTTATATTTTGAGTGTGTCATAGAGTTTCCATCTCTCTAATAGCATTATACATCTGGTCTCACATGTTGCCTATTGTTCCTATTTGATAATTTCAACATCTGTGTCATATCTGAGTCTAAGTATGATGTTTCTGTTGTCTCTTCAGACTCTGCTTTTTCCTGGCTTTAGAATGAATTGTAATTTTTGTTCAAAGCCAATAATATTATGTCCGGTAAATAGGCCTTCAGTGTGAAGATTTAAGTCAATCTGGCTAGGATTTTGGCTGTTTTTATGAATTGTTATAGCTCTAGGAATCAGAAGAATTTCCTCTAGTGTCTTCGTTTTTGTCTCATGTCTAGTCTTTGGGACTTCTGTTTGTATTGCTCCTCAGAAAGAGTCTGTGTCTTGCAGCTTTCCAGCTTTAATCCACTGTTATTATTGTTAAAAGAAAAACAGCCAAATTAAATTTAAAAGAGTTTTATTGAGCAATGAATAATTTGTGAATCACGCAACCCCCAGAATCACAACAGATTCAGAAAGATTCCAGGGTTGCCTCATGGTCAGAACAAATTTACAGACCAAAAAAAAAAAAGTAAATTGATGTACTGAAATTGGAAGTGAGGTAAAGAAACAGCTGGATTTGTTATAGCTGCACGTTTGACTTATTTGAACGCTGTGAACCCTCAGCAGTGTATGACTGGTTGAAGTAAGGTTGCTGGGATTGGGTAAGACTCAGCAATTGTTACAGGCACATACTCCTAAATTAGGTTTTCAATCTTGTCTACCTATTAAGTTAGGTTGCAGTTCATCCACAAGGACTCAAATATAGAAGTATAGAGTCCTTCTCAGGCCATATTTAGTTTGCTTTAACATTACATTTGGGACTTATTGGTGTGGTGCTGGTGGGTATTGGAGGGGTACTGCTGTGCAATCTTCTGGTTATGTCTCAGTCTTTTAGAAAGTCTGCATCTTATGGGTAGGGCATTTATAAATGTTTCTGTCCCTACTCCATGGTTATAGCTTTCCTCTTTCTGTTCCTTATTTCATTCACTATGTGCAGCTTTTCTTGTCTATTCCCTTGACCGCCTGCCCTTGTTCACTTTGTTATTAATGTTGTTATTATTTACCTTAACAATACCTCAGACAAAAAGGGTGGAGTTGGAGTAGAATTTCCTTCCCCTACCTGAGAGAAAGTTTTAGAATTGCTCTTTCCCCTAAAGTCCAGGTGTTTGCTAGGAAAATGAGTCTGGGTGAGATTCACAAATCTAGTCTTCCTTTCTCCAAGTTAGAGTTATGAATCTTCAACAGATTTGCACTGTAAGATCACAGTGGGATTCCTAGAGTGAATGCCTTTGTAAATGTAGGAGGGCCCTTTCAAATGCAGCCTCCATGAATTGCTCACTCTCAAGCAATTCTACACTCAGTCTGAAACAATTTATAAAACAAACATCTGAATATTCCTACCAGCTTATGGATTCCAGTGGCTTCTGCTTTAGGTAAGCAAATATTAGCAGTTTTATTTCTCTAGATACATCTGTCTCTCTAGATTTCAGACTAATAGTTTACTGTGTTACCTTGGTTCTTTGATACATAAAAGAAAAGTTGTTGATTTTTATTTTCTTTAGCTTTTACTTACTGTAAGATGGGAGTGATGACTTCTAAGCTCTTTACACGTTGGAGCTGAAACCAGAAGTATTTGATTTTGGTTTTTGTTTTTTTTCTATTTAAACCCTGTGAAGTCACAATTAGATAATAAGTAAAATTGTGAGATACACCATCAATTGTCAGGACCTCAATATAGCATAATTATGTGCTTGACTGTCATTCCCATTCTAAATAGTAATGTTAGAATGATTTTTAAACATATTTCTCATATATTATTATTAGCACAACATAAATCATCCAAAGCAAGTACTCTTAAAAAATGAACAGTAATTTATTCATAACATCACCTTTTCTCTTTGACTATAGAAAGGGCAATAGCATTCTGACCTTTTGGTTTTAGAAATAACATGTATCTTAATGTCCTTCCAAAATCAAAGAATTTTAATGATTGTAAAATATCTGCAAAAATTTATTATAAATGAATTGCTGAGCTGATATAAAAGGAAATAATCTGCCAACATGAAATTTAAAAAAAATTGGAACTTGGGTGACCAGGCTAGCTTTTGTTGAAAGTAAATGCTCAGTGCTGCAAAGTGAAACCAGCACTCAGGCAAAAATTTTCTCAGCAAGGCAATTTACTTCTGCAGAAGGTTGCTGCTCATGTCAATCACAAACTAAATAGCACACTGAATAAAGGAGGGAAAGGGTTTTTATTTCTAACTCAGAGTCTCTACCTCTGTGTCACTCCCCCATGGGCTGGGGTCAGACCACACAACATAAACTGACCCAAATGGCTATTGGTGAATATGTTCCCAAATAAGGAAGGAAAGGGGGATGTGTGAGTCACAATGGTGGGACGTGTGGTTTCAAAGGGTGATATAGTGCAGAGTGGTAACCAAGGGAACAGATGTGAGTTATTGATTAGAGCTGACAGGAAGGTTGTTTACAGTAACTAGAGGCAAGGAGGCGTGGAGAACAAGAAAGTTGAGTTTGAGAACAAACAACAAGGAAGTTAACAAGCTAAACCTTTGAAGAGAAATGTAGAGAAATTCATTGTATCTTACACTTTCATTTGGGGGATTTCCTTTGAGTTCTGGAGATCATCAGCATCCACTTTGATGGTGATAGAAAGTACAGAAAAAGACTAAGCTTAATCTCCAATGGTGGACACTGTATTGTACAAGGCAAACCCCTTATCCATTGAAGAATAAGTTGGCCAAGCTGCTAGAGTGTTGTCAATAAGTAATCATAATCTGTAAGAGCTTCAAGGATTGCTTCAGCAGCACAGAAGATGACCAGTGACATCCAATATCCAGTGACATCTAATAGCTATTTAATTATGTAGGATAAAAATCTCTCTTGGCCCCTTAGAACTTCTCTGAGAAGCATTTTAGATTCACCATTGAAAGTTTGACTTGACCTGCATCACACATTAACTTATCCCTTTGCACAATTGTTTTCTTCCTCTTCCTTCTAAAACATTTGTTCCCAAAGCTATTTTCTTATTAAACATCTTGCCATTAATATCTATCTCAGAATCTAGACTTTAGTAAAATATTTTCAAAACCCATGTATAATATTTTGGAGTTTGCATTCTTCACTGAATGTTAGGTTAACGAAATCAAACTATGCTGTTGTTTTCACTGATGTATAATATTCATTGTGTACAGACATCACATATGAAAAATCTATTCACTTGTGTATAAACATTCAGCATGTTTCCTAGTATTTGCTATTATGAACAGGCCTGCCATTAACATTTTGTACATACATCTTGTTATACGTGTTCAAGCATTTCTCTTGAATATATATCTCAGATAGCTTAAGATGGATATTGTGGGGTTACAGGTATGACATAATTTTATTCTATACCACATTTTTGAGAGTGAAAAATGTTATTAGTATAGGCATGTACCTAGGCTGTCCCACACTAACTTGACTATATGGTCATTCCAGTTGTAAGGCTTTTTTTCTTCATTTACCTATTTAAGTGTATCAGTTCTAATCAAAATATAATAGTTTAAAATAGCAGCTATTTTATTTACTTATGATTTTATGGGTCTGCAATTGGCTTGAACTCAGCTGTTCAGCTCTTTTGCTTCTCTGACATCTAGTGTTGCAACTTAGGCTGGATGTATTAAGAAGATCCCTCACCCTGGTATTTAGGGCTCTAGTTGTTTGGGTCTCTGTATGTGATCTTTCATCCCCAAGAAGAACAGACAAGGTGTTTTAAACAGTGGTATTGGAATAACAAGCGATATCAAGCCCTAGTGCATATCTGCTTTTTAAGTTTCTTGCTTGCACCATGGTTGTCAGTGTCCCAGCGGTCAAAACAAATCACATAGTTGCATGAACAAACATAGCTGCAAGACTAGCAAAATTAATTCCAGGGCATGATAGGAGAAAGCAGAGTATACAGATGTAAGGGAGGGATTAGAGGCCACTAAATAATCTATCACAGTGTATGAGGGTTAAACTTTAAAAGATAACATCAAATAGTTTTCCTAAGTATATTTTAACTAACTGGAAGTTGCCTTCACAATGTGTAAATTATTTTATTACTACATTGATCTATACTGTCTGCTATTTGAAATAATTACTTTTATGTCTCATTTTAGTATTGATTTACATTTTCAAGTTATTTATTTTGAACTCATTTCATATATTTGCTGTCCATGTATTTTTTTTCTTTTATGAAATAACTTTCTGAACTGTTGGGTTATTTGCCTTTTTTTTTCCTTACTAGTTTTTAGTCATTTTATATTTTATAAAATATTTTGTCAGTTTGTGTTGCAAATATTTACTTCAACCTTGTAGTGTAGTTTTTGACTTTTAAGATTGGAACTGATAAAGAGACATTCTTAATCTTTATGCAAACCAATATATCAATTATTAACTTTTATCTTACAGATTTTATTGTCTTGGTTAGGAAATCCTTTCTTACCCTGAGATTAGAAAAAAATTCACTTATATTTTTTAAAGTTTCAAAAGTTAGCTTTCACATTTAAATTCTGAAGTATCTAGAATTGATTTTCTTTCTTTTTCTTATCTTTCATTCATTCTTTCTTTTCTATTATACAGAGGACTTACAAATTCAATTTTAATTTTTCATGTGAAAGAACATTTTTTTTCTGGCACTTTTTCTCTCTGATCTGCCATTCTATCTTGGTCAGATACCAGAAATCTGTATGCATATGTTTTCATTAACTAGCCTATTCTGTTCCATGTATTAATTTATCTATGCTCTGCCATGCATTGTATTTAATATAGTTTTATAATCATCTTCATAAATGGTTTATTTACTCTTCCATATAAACTTTAGAACATTTTGAATATAATTAAAACCCTGCTGAATGGTTCTGACTGACATTTCAGTAAATACTTGCATCTATTTGGGTAGCATTGCCATCTTAACATTATAAAGACCTCCTACCCGTGCCCATGTAATATATCCATTAATTTATCCCTATTATATTGATTTTCATTGATGTTTCATAATGTTCTGAATGTAGATCTGGCATTTTTTCCTATATTTTTTATGGATTTTAAAAAAATGTTGAAACTATTTTAAATGTTTTTTAGAATTTTTTTAAAATCTTTGCTGGTACATGGAAATTCAATTGAATTTTGTACATTGATTTTTACTTAGTATTTTGCACATACTGCTATTATTTATAATAATTTCCAAAATATTTTGCTTCTCTATGTAGATGTTTCTATCATTAGAAAATGATGACCAATTGATTTCCTCCTTTCCAATCATTTTATATTTAATTTATTTTTCTTATTTTATCACACTGGCAATACAATAGTGAACAGAAAAGGTGAGAGTTGTATTTATATTATTTTAAATCATTTTTTATACAATACTAAATGTGATCAGAGAGCATCCTAATGTAATTCCCAAGGATGTTTCAAAAATAACAATTGTTGCTACCAATTTAGCTTTTCCGTATGCACCAGTGTAGAAGAAACAATACTGTTTTGAGGTGACACAATTCTTGGTTCCAATGTTAGTTCTACCACTCACTGGATACTAGCTTTGGGATTTTCTCATAGGATTTAAAATGGGCCTACTACATGTCTCTTAAAGTTGAAGGGAAGAGTCAATCAGAGAGTAGGTTAATATGGGAAAGCTTTATGTAGATAGATAGCTACAAGACCAGTTAGGCCCAGTGTCACCAGATCTTACTGAACTGTAGACACAAAAGAGGATAAGTTAAATACTTCAATAATAACTGAATTCCTCTGCTTGTCACCCACAATGAATATTCCTGAGAGTTCTCAGAGGAGACTGGCATGTATTTCCTTATTATAACCAGTTTCCCACAGGACTCAGGCTCCTCTGAGGGGTACCTCTTTCCGTAGGTGGCTATCGTCTGGTGTGTGGTCACCACTGGTCTTTTAAATATGGTGACAGCTGCTGCTAATTGGTGCTATTTTACTAGATGATTTAGAAGAATTGTTGTCCTGGTCAGAGCCAGACTGTCTTGACTGTCTCTATCTTTCAGAAAGGCCAAATTGAATTCTTGTCTATATTAATGTGACAAAAACGGCTCCTGCCTATTTGTATACATCCCAAGATAAGGATCATACGGTTGCATTGTCTATACCTGACAAGAAACAACTGCTTTATTTTTAGTTATTACATTCTTTCTCCCTTGGGCTTGAATATGGGACCAGGAATTAGGGATAAAAATGGATTTGAAAAACAGACACATCCTTGAACTCAGAATCACTCTGTAATAAACAACTAAGACTTTTTTTTGTGGCTTCAGTTCAATCCTGGGAACTGAGATTTCTTTTCATGGACAAGGTAGATTATCTAGCAGAGACATACATATAGACAGGTTTCTAATAGGCCCTCTGCCATCAATTTGAAACACATGCCCAGATAAATCTGAACCACAAGCAGTAGATGACACAGCCTGAGGAGGAATCTTTCCTATACAAAGGAACAATATGCATATAAAATAGGATTCCTGTTGGATTTGTCTTTATATCATAAGAGCATATTGTAGTCCAAATAGCATTGACTGTGGAGCAAATTGGGTCAGATGAGAATCTTATATTCTCAATTTGCTTAGTTTGCAATGCAGTTTAGGATGAGTTGTTTACCAATTCTGGGTCTAACTTTCTTGTGAGGGAGAGTTTTAATATCTATTTTACAGTTTCTTTTAATATCAATTAAATATTGTGGAAATAATTGTTTAGGAAGACCTTTGAATTTAGCATATTTCTATTTTCAGATATAATTCTTATATTAAATGTATACAATAACAATTATATGAGTTGTTATGACTTTGAAACAACAGATCAAGTTTATAATAAAACAGGTGAAAGCCAATTTTTTAATGTTGTTCTTTGTAGATAAGACAGTCCATGGATTGATATTTTTCACTTTTCAATCAAAGATGAGTAGTTCAACTCAATCTAAGATTTTTAGAGTATATATCATTAGTGACATTTATATCAGTGAGTTCGCAGCCATAATTCTTACTTATATGATTTTTGACATTGTAGCATGTGCTATGTATAATAAGAAAGCCAGGTGCAACAACTACTTATCCAAGAATATTTAAAAATCTGACTTCTGTAGAATCCAAATAAGAGTCTTAGAATTTCTTAAATATTTTAATGCTTAAAATAAGCATAGTTTATGTAGATTTGTAAATATATTCCATGGTATGTTTTTGCAAATAATATTAATTTGAAAACATATTATCTTCATTTCATAAAACAGAATACAGGAGAATTGCATTTCTTTAATTAATCTGTCAAGTACGCATAAAGGCTATTTGGCAAGAGATGCTCTTTCAGATTATTGGTCTACTGGATTTACATTCATGGAAATTATTGAAATATCTGATATCTGACAATTTATGGGCCATGGAATATATGACTCTTTCTTTAAAGATAAGGGAAGTAAGAATTTTTCTATAATATTCTTTGAGATAACAATTCTTGCATTCTGGAGGTATTTGTTAAACTATAGATGCTTGTTTTTCATATTTGCTCATACTGTTTCCACAAGCCATGAAAAGTAATCAAAAATATCTTGTGTAAGTTAACATTTTAGGTATTCTTGTTACAGCCAATCTGTATATAGAATTTGGGAGCTACTTCTCTAGCATGTGACTTGAATTTCTCTGATTTGATAAGTCAGCTACCAAGTAAGGCTATCAATTAGAGAGGTTTTTCAGAAGTTCAAGCAAGAGAACTTATAACACAATGATAGAAAAGCCTTCTTTCCAATCATGGAGCCAACATTTATTATCGGCAAATGCTTGGTTGAGTTTCATTTTACTTTCACTGATCAAAGCATTCCCTGGTTTACCTGTTTAACAAAGGACTAATATTTACTTTCATATTTAAGTAACTGGATTTGCTATTTTTATGTCAATTGCTATTTTTAAATATCTATTTAAAATATAGTAATTATTCCACAAATAAATCCAATAGGCTGAGTTAAGCCATGATATCAAATAGAGAGAGAGATAAGTAATCTATGGTCAGGTGAACACTTAAGGCCCATGAGCTACAAAATTTGTCCCATAATAATCGCATTGTCTTATAGATGGAAAATGTAGTCTAAAGAGATGAGGGGACTTCCCCTGTGTCATGCATGTGGATATAAGCAGAGTAAGGCCTAGATGGTGGGCATTTCCAGGTTGGATTTGTCTGGCATGGAACTCAGAAAGAAGACTAACTCTGAGAAGTAGAAAGTGGTGAAAATGTATGTTATGTTGATCAAATTAGTGCGTGAGTCCTGGAGGCATGAATGCAAGAAAGGAAGGGGTCTTTTCTCAGTAATGCTCTAAGAGTCTTTGTGAGTCATACTGAAGTGGCCAAATTAAAGAACAGCACCCATTAAAAAAGAGCACCCATTTAGCATGAAGAACAGCACCCACTGAAGATGAAAAGGATGAGAGGAGAATCTTTTCTGGAACCAGGAAGAATGGAGGGTAGAGACTAATGAGGGTCAAAGAGTGAGAGAAGAAGATCCTATCTTTATCCCAAATGTGGGACCAGAGGAAGAATTTCCCAAACTGCAGCATGATTCAGAGGACTCTAAGAATAGAAGCTGTGAGTCTCATCATTTATAAATACTGGGGAGAATGTACAGACATAACTCATTTTATTGTGCTTCACTTTATTGAATATTTTACAAATTGAAAGTCTGTGGCAACCCTGCATCAAGCGAGGCTATTGGCACAATTTTTGCAACAGCATCTGCTCACTTTGTGATGCTGTGTCACATTTTGGTAATTCTCAAAATACTTCAAACTTTTTCTTTATTATTATATATTTTATGGTGATCTGTAGATCAGCAGTCTTTGATGTTACTATTTGAATATTTTATGTGTCATGAACTATACTCATATGACAGCAAACTTAATTGATAAATGTTGTTTACATCTGAATGCTGTGCTGATCAGATGATCCCCTGTCTCTCTCCCTCTTCCTGACCTCTCTATTTTGAGACAGAGCAATACTGAAATTAGGCCAGTCAGTCACCACACAATGGCCTTTAAGTGTTCAAGTAAAAGGAAGAGTCACATGTCACTCACTTTAAACCAAAAGCTAGAAATGATTAAGCTTAGGGAGGAAGCTGTATTGAAAACCAGAATAGGCTAAAGTCTAGTTCTCTTGCAACAGTTAGTCAAATTGTGAATGCAAAAGGAAAGTTCTTGGAAATTAAAAGTGCTACTCCAGTGAACACACGGATAATAAGAAAGCAAAGCAACCTTATTGTTTATATAGAGAAAGTTTTAATGGTCTGCATAAAAGATCAAAACAGTCACAACATTCTCTTAAGCCAAAGCTTAATCCTGAGCAAGGTTCTAACTGTCTTCAATTCTGTGAAGGTGGGGAGAAGTGAGAAAGCTGCAGAAGAAAAGTTTAAAGCTAGTGGAAGTTAGTTTACGAGGTTTAAGGAAAGAAACTATCTCCAAATCTTAAAAGTGCAATGTGAAGTAGCAAGTGCTGATGTAGAAGCTGCAGGAAGTTATCCAGAAGACGTAGCTAAGATCATTGATGAAAGTGGCTACATTAAACAACAGATTTTAAATGTAGACCAAACAGCCTTGTACTGGAAGAAGATGCCACCTAGGACTTTCATAGCTAGAGCAGAGAAGTTAATGTCTGGTTTCAAATGATGGGCTGACTCTCTTGTTATGGTCTAATAGAGCTGGCAACTTTAAGTTAAGTCTAATTACAATTTACCATATTCAAAATCATAGAGCCCTTAAAATGGGCTAAATATACACTGCCTGTGCTCTAGAAATGAAACAACAAAGCCTGGATGACAGTATATCTGCTGCATGGCTTACTGAAAATTTGAAGCCCACTGTTGAGACCTACTGCTCAGCAAAAAAGATTCCTTTCAAATATTACTCCTCATTGACAATGCATCTTGTTGCCTAAGAGCTCTCACAGAGACATACAAGAAAATTTATGTTGTTTTAATGCTTGCTAGAACAACATCCACTTGGTAGCTCATGAATCAAAGAGTAATTTCAAATTTCAAGTTTTATTATTTCTGAACTACATTTTGTAAGATTATAACTTCCATAGATCATTATTCTTGTGATTGATCTTGGCAAAGTAAATTGACAACATTCTGGAAAAGATTTACCATTCTAGATGCCATTAAGAATATTTGTGATTCATGGGTTGTCGGGGGAGTGGTAAAAAATATCAACATTAATAGGAGTTCGGAGGAAGTTGATTCCAACCCTCATGGATGACTTCAAGGGGTTCAAGCCTTCAGTAGAGGAAATAACTGCAGATATGGTGGAAATTACAAGAGAACTAGAATTAGAAGTGGAGGCTGAAGATGTGACTGAATTGCTGCAATCTCATGATAAAACTTGAGCAGGTGAGGAGTTGCTTCTTAAGGATGAGCAAATAAAGTGGTTTCCTAAGATGGAATCTGCTCCTGGTAAAGATGCTGTAGAAATTGTTGAAATGATAATGAAATATTTAGAATATTGCATAAACTTAATTGATAAGGCAGCAGAAGGGTTTGAGATAATTAATCATGATTTTGAAAGAAGTTACATTGTCAAATTTGATCAAACAGCATCCATGCTATAAGAAATCTTTCATGAAAGGAAGAGTCAATTGTTGAAATTAATTTTACTGTTATCTTATTACAAGAAATTGCCACAGTCACCTCTACCTTCAGCAACCACCATTCTTATCTGTCAGGAGCCATCAACATCCAATCTTTCATCAGCAAAAAGATTGCAACTTGCTGAAGGCTCAGATGATTGTTAGCATTTAACAATAAATTATTTTTTAAGGTATGTGTGTTATATTTTAGACATTGTTCTATTGCTATTGCACAGTTAATAGATTAAGGTATAGTGTAAACATAACTTTTACATGCACTGGGAAACTAAAAAGTTCATGTGACTCAGTTTCTGTCGATATTTGCTTGATTTTGGTAGCCTAGAATCGAACATGCATTATCTCTGAGGTATGCCTGTATAGTAATCTCATAAATATAAATATTACTAAACACATTTTATTGTGTTTATAATAAAATTCAAATGATTAAAATCAGAACTATAATTCAAACAGAAGTATAAAAATATTAAGAATCACCATGAGGTCATATTTCACAAAGAAACAACACAATGAACCAACCTCAGAATTGGCATGTGTAATGGCAGAAATTGTTCTAAGCTTCAGCAATAAAATAAGACACTTGTGGTGTTATTCTTCTGAGAATTTTGGGAGATTTGCATTACTTGCTTGGAACACACATTATACCTCTTCATTTAAAATTAGACACAAGCCTGGGCATAGTGGCTCATTCTTGTAATCATAGCACTTTGGGAGGTTGAAGTTGGAGGATCGCTTGAGCTCAGGAGTTCAAGACCAGCCTGGGAAACATAGTGAGACTTTGTCTATACTAAAAAATTTTAAAAATTATCTGGGTGTAGTGGCATGTGCCTGTAGTCCCTGCTACCTGGGAGTCTGAGGCAGGAGGATCGCTTGAGCCCAGCAGGTCGAGGCTGAGTGAGCTGTGATTCTGCTGTTGCACTCCAGCCTGAGTGACAGAGTGAGAGCCTGTCTCAAAAATTAAATAAATAAATTAATTAATTAAACACATTGTTTTATAAAATATTTTCTCTACATATTCTGGGAATGATAATTTTATATAAAGAAAGATCATGATGACTTATTTACAACAAAATGATAAAACAAATCTAGGAGTAATTTATCACCTAAAAACCATTTTCTTCACCTACATCATGGCAAAATTAACTTTTGGAAGTATATTCACTGCCATGCTTTTGTAAACTACATGAAATTGACCAATAGTTCTTGGGTTATGTCTACATAGGTAAATGAAAATGGAAAGTTGAGATAATTTGAAGGTTTTTTTAAAAATAGTATTATGACACTTGAGTAAAGCATAGATTTGGGCATTGTGGTCTCTATGTATTTCACATTACTA